>NC_054495.1:10701887-12016887 GCF_017639515.1 Carcharodon carcharias
TCCCTCATTGCCCTTGAGAAGGTAGTGGTGAGCTGCCTTCTTGAGCCGCTGCAGTCCCTGTGGTGTAGGTACAGCCACAGCGCTGTTAGGGAGGGAGTTCCAGGATTTTTACCCAGTGACAGTGAAGGAACAGCGATATATTCCCAAGTCAGGATGGTGAGTGACTTGGAGGGGAACTTCCAACTGGTGGTGTTCCCCATGTGTCTGCTGCCCTTGTCCTTCTAGTTAGTAGTGGTCATGGGTTTGGAAGGTACTGTCTAAGGAGCCTTGGTAAGTTGCTGCAGTACATCTTGTAGATGGTACACACACTGCTGCTACTGTGTGTTGGTGGTGGAGGGAGTGAATGTTTGTGGATGGGGTGCCAATCAAGCGGCTGCTTTGTCCTGGATGGTGTCAAGCTTCTTGAGTGTTGTGGGAACTGCACTCATCCAGGCAAGTGGGGAGTATTCCATCACACTCCTGACTTGTGCCTTGTAGATAGTGGACAGGCTTTGGGGAGTCAGGAGGTGAATCACTCTTGCTAACATGTCACCTGCTCTACACTTTGCCTCGGAGTTGATGCTATTAAGTTAAAGCAATGCGCTTCACTATATCCCAACTGATGAATTACGTCTGTACATGACTCTTGGCGATATTGTTCATGTAGCCCCAGGCCCCATATGAATGGGGGGTTAATCTAACCTGCTGTGATAGTCACGGGTGTCTTAATCATCAAGACATTGATGCGACTGCCCCAGGTTCCTTGGCATCCGAAGTAGTACATCCGAAGTTAGAATTGTAAACATTCTGTACATCAGCCTCAGTGCCTGTGCTAAGGGTGTCGATTAAGTTAGCTTCCATGAGGTACTCCTGGCAAGCAGGGCTGCCACATCCCTTCGGCTCATATTGCCAGGATGGCAGCATGCCATGGCAGGAGAATGGGGTTCTGGTAGGCGGAATGTGGCACCCGGTCTGGGTAGTGTTAATTATGTCTCGCTGACCCCTTTGATCGTATTTTGTTCATAAAATCTCTGGAAGAACATTCCAAAACATCTCTAAATGGCCATCACAAAAAGTACAATCAGATTCAAATTTTACACATGGATGACGAGAAGCTTCAATACAATGAATGAATATTCCAATCATTTCAATGTGGTCATTACAGACAGTGCAATGGGATTGGAGCTATCGACATACATCATGTTGCTCTCTAAGGTGCTTCAGTACAATTATGATACATTCATTGTGAGCTGTACAGCCCCAGGGGTCTATACGATTCCCAGCCCCACGGCGCAATATTGCTGAGAAATCTCACACAGCGACCTCTCCCCATTGGGCCTTTGCAGTGGCTGCCCCAAGCTTTAGTGTGTCCTTCAGCATATAGTCCTGGACCTTGGAATATGCCAGTCTGCAGCACTCAATCGGGGACAACTCTTTGCGCTGGAAGACCAACAAGTTTGGGGCAGACCAAAGAGTGTCTTTCACTGAGCTGATGATCCTCCAGCTGCAGTTGATGTTTGTCTCGGTGTGTGTCCCTGGGAACAGCCCATAAAGCACAGAGTCCTGTGTCACAGAACTGCTCGGGACGAACCTCGACAGAAACCACTGCATCTCTCTCCAGACCTTCTTTGCAAAGGCACATTCCACAAGGAGGTGAACAATGGTCTCTTCCCCACCACAGCCACCTCGAGGGCAATGAGCAGAGAGTAAAGTAAAGCCTCTAGACAATGCCTATGTTGTGGCATTGAAAATCTTAGACTCTTAAAGATGCTGGAAATCTTGTAATTTTGCAGTTACCTGTCAATAAAGGCAGAAAGGTCCATTCTGTTTGTGGTGGAATGGAGTAATTCAGCAGCCAGATAGCTCAAGCTGCTGGTAGAAAGAGTTAACTCCCTGCTAGTCTGAAAGCGGGCATTGAAAGACTGGTTCTTCTCAAACAAAGAAAAATTCTGCTCTATGTCCTTTACAATATATTCGAATTGTAATTTCAGGCCAGAAATCACAACTTGAACCTTATAACTTTAAAAATTGGTTTGTTTAATTATACTTTATGTTTAATTATACTTTCCTTTATACTTATACTTTATACTTTCCTTTATATTTATACTTTTCTTTAATCCAACTCCAAGTGCTGAGACTCCACACACAAATTACAATTTAGGGAAGAAAACACATTAAAGCTCACACGCAAATTCTTCATTGCACACACACACACACACACAAACACACACACACACAAACACACTCACACACACACACACACACAAACACACACACAAACACACACACATACACACAAACACACACACATACACACAAACACACAAACACACACACAAACAAACACACATACACACAAACACACACACACAGGCACACACAAACACATACACACACATAAACACACACAAACACACACACACAAACACACACAAACACACACACACACAAACACACACACAAACACATACACGCACACAAACACACAAACACACACACATACACACAAACACACACAAACACACAAACACAGACACACACAAACACATACACACACAAACACACACACACAAACATACACACACAGGCACACACAAACACATACACACACAAACACACACACACACACACACAAACACACACACACACACACACAGGCACACACAAACACATACACACACAAAAACACATACACAAACACACACAAATACACACACACACAAACACACACATATATACACACACAAACACATACACACACACACATGCACACGCACAAACACATACACACACACACACATACACACACACATACACATACACACAAACACATACACACAAACACATACACACACTCAAACACAAACACACAAACACACACACACATACACAAAAACACACACACATACACACGCACACAAACACACACACACATACACACAAACACACACACATACACACACACACAAACACACACACACACAAATACACACACACAAACACATACACACACACAATACACACACACACACACACACACAGACACATACACACACAAACACACACACACATACACACACATACACACACACACATAAACACATACACACACACACACATATATAAAAACATATAAAATATATATATTTCCATTCTTGCACCATTTGTCTTAACAACTTAAAACTTTGGAGGGTTGTCTATTTTCTTTTCTCCAAATAAAACTAACTTAAAACTAAGGAAGAGGCAAATTCTCACAATAAACTTTCAATATTCCAAAGGAAACTTTAAGCAGCAATGGGAAGAATAAAGGGATCCTTGAGGTTTCCACCTACAGGGATAATCGAAGAGTCCCAAGTCCCGAGTGTCACTGCTCACTAGACCCAAGGGGGTGCACCCTGTCCCTCTCTAGCTCTCTCTCTCAGTGAATTAAATATCCATTCGGTCTCACTTACACCATTTTTTTTCACCTTTTACCCTCTGTCCATCCTAACTGCTAAGTCTTGAGGTAACAGGCACACAATTTTACTATTGCCTTCTCCTCTCTGTCCTTCCATTGTTGATTCCACCAAACCATCAGCCTGGCGGGTGGGGGGGGGGGGGAATGTCTGATCCTTTCCTTTTCATCTTGTCTGTCAATTTCTTGTGCTTATCGATGATGAACCTATTAACAGAGCCCTCCAGGCCCCATCCATCTTCTTCATGCTTTGACATTTCTAGATCCCGCACTTCACCTGTGGCCTTCATAATCACCTTGTAGGCCTTTCCTGGGACAGATCTCTCATCCGCTCTCTCAGGCTTGGCGCTGGACTGCCTGGTTGCCTGTTCCATCTTGGTGGCTCGGGGCTTTTGCTGTGTAGCTGTTGCCAACTTGCTCACAGCTTTATCTTGGTTCTTTGATCCTATGTCCTGTCTCGCCAGGCAACTGGGATTCACGCCCTACCCATCTACCGTGTGGTACGACTAAGGTACTAACCCATTTGGTGTGTCCTGTCACTCAGCTCCTCAGCTGCTGAGGGATCCTGCCGACTACACCAATTTGTTGCAGAGAGTCAGAGTAACGACACTCAATGGTTACCTGTAAGAAAATCAGGCAAAGTGTATTCTCAGTACACACCCAGGGGGGATTGTCTCTTGTTTATGCCTGGAGGGCGACTCAACTTACATTCGTTCAAAGCATACAAATAGTTTCCTTTGTTCTACATGTCAGTTGACTGTTCCAAGGCTGTCTAGTTGACATCATTCAGGTCCCTTATATGTTTCACTCCCTTTCCCTGATCATGCCTCGTTCTAAGTTTATCTTGAGCATGACTCAATGTCTCACACTTCTCAATAACACAATAACTCAATAACTATTTACAGTGTTAGCAGGCCCCAGCCTTTATATTATCAATTTCCATGGTTCCCTAATTCAATTGAATTTAAATTCCATCAGCTGCCATTGTGGGATTTGAACCCACATCCCCAGAGCATTAGCCCAGGACTCTGGGTAACTCAACTGACATTGGCAGGACAACATCCATCTGACCACCCTCCCCCACACCCCACAAACCGCCCCTCACACCAATCTCCACGAGTCCCCCACCGTGTGGCGCTCCCTCAGTGTGGACCCTTCAACAGTGCTGCACTCTCTCAGTGCTGACTCTGCGACAGTGCTGCACTCCCTCGGTGCTGACCCTGCGACAGTGCGATGCTCCCTCAGTGCTGACTCTGCAACAGTGCAGCACTCCCTCAGTACTGACCCTCCGACAGTGCAGCACTCCCTCAGTGCTGACCCTGTGACAGTGCGGCGCTCCCTCAGTGCTGACCCTGCGACAGTGCAGCTCTCCCTCAGTACTGACCCTCCGACAGTGCAGCACTCCCTCAGTACTGACCCTCCGACAGTGCAGCACTCCCTCTGTATTGACCCTCTGACAGTGCGGCACTCCCTCAGTACTGACCCACTGACAGTGCAGCACTCCCTCAGTACTGACCCTCTGACAGTGCAGCACTCTCTCAGTACTGACCCTCCGACAGTGCGGCGCTCCCTCAGTACTGACCCTGTGACAGTGCAGCACTCCCTCAGTAGTGACCCTCTGACAGTGCGGCACTCCCTCAGTACTGACCCTCCGACAGTGCAGCACTCCCTCAGTACTGACCCTCCGACAGTGCAGCACTCCCTCAGTACTGACCCTCCGACAGTGCAGCACTCCCTCAGTATTGACCCTCTGACAGTGCGGCACTCCCTCAGTACTGACCCTCTGACAGTGCAGCACTCCCTCAGTACTGACCCTCTGACAGTGCAGCACTCTCTCAGTACTGACCCTCCGACAGTGCGGCGCTCCCTCAGTACTGACCCTGCGACAGTGCAGCACTCCCTCAGTACTGACCCTCTGACAGTGCAGCACTCCCTCAGTACTGACCCTCTGACAGTGCGGCACTCCCTCAGTACTGACCCTCTGACAGTGCAGCACTCCCTCAGTACTGACCCTCTGACAGTGCAGCACTCTCTCAGTACTGACCCTCCGACAGTGCAGCACTCCCTCAGTACTGACCCTCCGACAGTGCAGCACTCCCTCAGTACTGACCCTCCGACAGTGCAGCACTCCCTCAGTATTGACCCTCTGACAGTGCGGCACTCCCTCAGTACTGACCCTCTGACAGTGCGGCACTCCCTCAGTACTGACCCTCTGACAGTGCAGCACTCCCTCAGTACTGACCCTCTGACAGTGCAGCACTCTCTCAGTACTGACCCTCCGACAGTGCGGCGCTCCCTCAGTACTGACCCTGCGACAGTGCAGCACTCCCTCAGTACTGACCCTCTGACAGTGCAGCACTCCCTCAGTACTGACCCTCCGACAGTGCAGCACCCCCTCAGTACTGACCCTCCGACAGTGCAGCACTCCCTCAGTACTGACCCTCCGACAGTGCAGCACTCCCTCAGTATTGACCCTCTGACAGTGCGGCACTCCCTCAGTACTGACCCTCTGACAGTGCAGCACTCCCTCAGTACTGACCCTCTGACAGTGCAGCACTCTCTCAGTACTGACCCTCCGACAGTGCGGCGCTCCCTCAGTACTGACCCTGCGACAGTGCAGCACTCCCTCAGTACTGACCCTCTGACAGTGCGGCACTCCCTCAGTACTGACCCTCTGACAGTGCGGCACTCCCTCAGTACTGACCCTCTGACAGTGCAGCACTCCCTCAGTACTGACCCTCTGACAGTGCAGCACTCTCTCAGTACTGAACCTCCGACAGTGCGGCGCTCCCTCAGTACTGACCCTGCGACAGTGCGGCACCCTCCAATACTGACTCCACGACATTGTAGCGCTCCCTCAATGCATACGAACATTCAAACAAACAAGCAGCAGGAGTGGCCATTTAGCCCCTCTAGCCTGTGCTGCCATGTAATAAGATTAGGGCTGATCTGATAGTAGCCTGGAATCTGCTTCCCACCTACCTCCGATAACCTATCACCCCCTTACTTACCAAGAATCTATCAACCTTTGCCTTAAAAATATTCACGGACTCTGCTTCCAACTCCTTTTCAGGAAGAGAGTTCCAAAGACTCACAATCCACTGAGTGAAAAAATTTTGCCTCATCTCTGTTTTAAATGGGTGACCCCTTATTTTTAAACAGTGCCCCTTAGTTCTAGATTCTCCCACAAGAGGAAACATCCTCTCCACATCCAGCCTGTCAAGACCCCTCAAGATCTTATATGTTTCAATCAAGTCGCCTCTTACCCTACTAAACTCCAGTGGATACAAGCCTAGTCTGTCCAACCTTTCCTCATAAGACAACCCACTCATTCTCGGTATTAGTCTGGTAAACCTTCTCTGAATTTACATCCTTCCTTAAATAAGGTGACCAATACTGTGCACAGTACTCCAGATATGGTCTCACTCGTGCCCACAACTGAAGCATAACCTCCCTATTTATTTATTCAATCCCCCTCGCAATAAATGATAACATTCTATTGGCTTTCCTAATTACCTGCTTTACCTGCATACTACCCTTTTGTGATTCGTGCACTAGGACACCCAGATCCCTCTGCAACTCAGAGCTCTGAAATCTCTCACCATTTAGAAAATATGCTTCTCTTTTATTCTTCTTGCCAAAATGGACAATTTCACATTTTTCTACATTAGACTCCATCTGCCAGATCATTGCCTACTCACTTAACCTATCTATATCTTTTCGCAGCCTCCTTATGTCCTCTTCACAACTCACTGTCCTACCTATCTTTGTGTTATCAGCAAATTTGGCAACTATCCCTTCATCCAAGTCATCTATATAAATTGTAATCAGTTGAGGTCCCAGCACTGATCTCTGTGACACACCACTCATTACATCTTCCCAACCTGAAAGAGACCCATTTATGCCTACTCTCTGCTTACTGTTAGCCAGCCAATCTTCTATCCATGCCAAAATGTTACCCCCAATACCAAGAGCTTTTATTTTCTGTAATAACCTTTGAAGTGGCACCTTATCAAATGCCTTCTGGAAATCCAAGCACAGCACAGTCAATGGTTCCCCTTTATCCACAGCATATGTTACTTGCTCAAAGAACTCTAATAAATTAGTTAATCATGATTTCCCTTTTGCAAAACCATGTTGACTCAGCCTGATGACCTCGTGCTTATCCAACTGCCCTGCTATAACTTCTTTAATAATAGCTTTGAACGTCTTCCCTACGACAGATGTTAAGTTAACTGGCCAATAGTTTCCCGCTTTTTGTCCACCTCCCTTTTTGGATAATGGAGTTACATTTGCTATCTTTCAATCTATTGGGACCTTCCCCGAACTGAAGGAGTTTTGGAAAATTAAAAGCAATGTGTCAACTATCTCACTAGACACTTCTCACTGACCTCCTGACAATGCAGTGTCTCTCAGCACTGACCCTGCACCAGTGTAGCGCTCTCTCAGAGCTAGCACTGCCACAGTGCATTAAATATGACCTGAAATGTATGTGCCGTTAGGCACCACATGTATTGTATTGAAAGAAATTTGTTTGTTTTGCACATTATGTAATGTGAGGTTTGAACTGTTTTGGTATGTACATTTACAAATGTTAACACAAAGTTAGGATGCAGGTATAGCAAAACATTAGGAAGGCAAAGGGCATGTTGGACTTCATTACAATGACATTGTAGTGCACGAATAAGGAAGTCTTGCCATAATAATAATAGGACTTTGGTGAGACCACAACTGTAAGACTGTATGCAATTTTGGTCTTTATATTAAAGGAAGGATATACTGGTAATATAAAAGCAAAATACTGCCTACGCTGGAAATCTGAAACAAAAACAAAAATAGTTGGAACAGCTCAGGAAGTCTGACAGCATCTGCGGAGAGGAACACAGAGTTAACGTTTCGAGTCTGTATGACTCTTCATTAGAACTAGTATACTGGTAATGGTGGCAGCACAATGAAGGTTCACTAGATTGGTTCCAGGGATGAGCGCTTGAGTAAGTTGGGTGTGTACTCTCTGAAGCTGAGAAGAATTGAGAGGTGATCTCATTGAAACTCGTACGGTTCTGAAGGGGTTTGACAGGGTAGGCACAGAGGTTGTTTCCCTGGCTGTGGAACCTAGAAGATGGCAGGATAGTTTCAGGATAAGGGGCCGAACATTTATGGCTGGGAGCAGGCGAAATTTCTTCACTCAAAGGATTGTGATTGGAATTCTCCACCCCCGAGTGCTCTGGATGCGCCATCATGTGATATATTTACATCTGAGGTGAGACAGATTCTTGGTCTCCTTGGGAATCAAGGGATATGGGGAGCAAGAGAGAAAGTGTAGTTGAGGCCAAGGGTCAGCCATGATGACGTTGAATAATGGAGCAGGATCGAGGGGTGAATGCTCTACTCCTGCTCCTATTTCTCATGTCCTTTGAACGTGACCTTGGAGATGAACTTCCATATCTAGTTTGATCTCGGTTTCCAAACTCCAACACAGAGGCCTCAAAAGGGACCCATGATTAATGTCAGGATTGAAAGGCCTCTTCACAGTTCACTTTAAGTTAACCATAAACTGCATGATGACACACGCACTCATCCAGATGCTGATCAGTCCTTGCCAATGATACTTTTGTTTGGTTTTTCTGAAAAGTCCTTTACCGTGCTGAGGTTTTCACAGGTTAACCACCATACAAAAGCTCTGTTTCTTCTGTTCTGTGCTAACTGTGCTCTATCACTGCCTTTTCTTTTCCAAAATCATCCTGAGTCTGGAAAATTCCAAATCTCTAAATATCTCCGGCCTCTCTTTACTTCTTTCTTTCTCCCCCACATTTAGAAGCTGATTTTAGTTATGGAGGTTTCAAAAATCCTCCACCACCCACCTTACCAATTTCCAGAGACTTAAACTCCACAATCCAGGCTCATGGGGCACCTGTGTCTAGCACTGCACTGTCAGAGGGTCAGTACTGAGGGAGTGCTGCACTGTCAGAGGATCAGTACTGAGGGAGTGCTGCACAGTTGGAGGGTCAGTACTAAAGGAGTGCTGCACTATCAGAGGGTCAGTACTGAGGGAGTGCTGCACTGTCAAAGGATCAGTACTGAGGGAGTGCTGCACTGTCACAGGGTCAGTACTGAGGGAGTGCTGCACAGTCAGAGGGTCAGTACTGAGGGAGTGCTGCACTGCCAGAGGGTCAGTACTGAGGGTCAGTACTGAGGGAGTGCTGCACTGTCACAGGGTCAGTACTGAGGGAGTGCTGCACTGTCAGAGGGTCAGTACTGAGGGAGTGCTGCGCTGTCGGCGGGTCAGTACTGAGGGAGTGCTGCGCTGTTGGAGGGTCAGTACTGAGGGAGTGCTGCACTGTCGGAGGGTCTTCTCCCAATAAATCACCTCTCACCAAACTCCAAGTCTTTATTCTGTTTGCCAAGGATGCACTAAAGAATCCTGAATTTATAATAAACTGAACTGGGCATATATTAAACAGATACGACCAGTTAACTAATTAATTACTCAGCTCCTACAACTGAGAGTGAGTTTAACCTGTTTAAACTGCAAAAGAGAAAGAACTCAGCCTGCTTGCACAGTACTTTCCATGTACTACTAATTACAAAAATGTAGGTTTTAAGTGCAAAATTTAAGAACAAAATTAACACTTAAAACACCCCTTTTACCAAACTTCAAATCTGCACTCAGTAAATCAGCTGCACTCCATTCTCAGTACTGAGAGGTTACTGCACTGTCTGACTGTCAGTACTAAGGAAACACTGCACCATCTGAGTGTCAGTACTGAGGGAGTGCTGCACCATCTGAGTGTCCGTATTGAGGCAGCACTGCACTGTGAGAAGGTCAGTACTGAGGGAGTGCTGTACTCTCGGAGGGTCAGTACTGAGACAGCGCTGCACTGTCAGAGGGTCAGTACTGAGGGAGTGCTGCACTGCCAGAGGGTCAGTACTGAGGGAGCACTGCACTGTCAGAGGGTCAGTACTGAGGGAGTGCTGCACTGTCAGAGGGTCAGTACTGAGGGAGTGCTGCACTGTCAGAAGGTCAGTACTGAGGGAGTGCTGCACTGTCGGAGGGTCAGTACTGAGGGAGTGCTGCACTGTCAGAGGGTCAGTACTGAGGGAGTGCTGCACTGTCAGAGGGTCAGTACTGAGGGAGTGCTGCACTGTCGGCGGGTCAGTACTGAGGGAGTGCTGCGCTGTCGGAGGGTCAGTACTGAGGGAGTGCTGCACTGTCAGAGGGTCAGTACTGAGGGAGTGCTGCGCTGTCGGCGGGTCAGTACTGAGGGAGTGCTGCGCTGTTGGAGGGTCAGTACTGAGGGAGTGCTGCACTGTCGGAGGGTCTTCACCCAATAAATCACCTCTCACCAAACTCCAAGTCTTTACTCTGTTTGCCAAGGATGCACTAAAGAATCCTGAATTTATAATAAACTGAACTGGGCATATGTTAAACAGATACGACCAGTTAACTAATTAATTACTCAGCTCCTACAACTGAGAGTGAGTTTAACCTGTTTAAACTGCAAAAGAGAAAGAACTCAGCCTGCTTGCACAGTACTTTCCAGTTACTACTAATTACAAAAATGTAGGTTTTAAGTGCAAAATTTAAGAACAAAATTAACACTTAAAACACCCCTTTTACCAAACTTCAAATCTGCACTCAGTAAATCAGCTGCACTCCATTCTCAGTACTGAGAGGTTACTGCACTGTCTGACTGTCAGTACTAAGGAAACACTGCACCATCTGAGTGTCAGTACTGAGGGAGTGCTGCACCATCTGAGTGTCCGTATTGAGGCAGCATTGCACTGTGAGAAGGTCAGTACTGAGGGAGTGCTGTACTCTCGGAGGGTCAGTACTGAGACAGCGCTGCACTGTCAGAGGGTCAGTACTGAGGGAGTGCTGCACTGTCAGAGGGTCAGTACTGAGGGAGCACTGCACTGTCAGAGGGTCAGTACTGAGGGAGTGCTGCACTGTCAGAGGGTCAGTACTGAGGGAGTGCTGCACTGTCGGAGGGTCAGTACTGAGGGAGTGCTGCACTGTCAGAGGGTCAGTACTGAGGGAGTGCTGCACTGTCAGAGGGTCAGTACTGAGGGAGTGCTGCACTGTCGGCGGGTCAGTACTGAGGGAGTGCTGCGCTGTTGGAGGGTCAGTACTGAGGGAGTGCTGCACTGTCGGCGGGTCTTCTCCCAATAAATCACCTCTCACCAAACTCCAAGTCTTTACTCTGTTTGCCAAGGATGCACTAAAGAATCCTGAATTTATAATAAACTGAACTGGGTATATGTTAAACAGATACGACCAGTTAACTAATTAATTACTCAGCTCCTACAACTGAGAGTGAGTTTAACCTGTTTAAACTGCAAAAGAGAAAGAACTCAGCCTGCTTGCACAGTACTTTCCAGTTACTATTAATTGCAAAAATGTAGGTTTTAAGTGCAAAATTTAAGAACAAAATTAACACTTAAAACACCCCTTTTACCAAACTTCAAATCTGCACTCAGTAAATCAGCTGCACTCCATTCTCAGTACTGAGAGGTTACTGCACTGTCTGACTGTCAGTACTAAGGAAACACTGCACCATCTGAGTGTCAGTACTGAGGGAGTGCTGCACCATCTGAGTGTCCGTACTGAGGCAGCACTGCACTGTCAGAAGGTCAGTACTGAGGGAGTGCTGTACTCTCGGAGGGTCAGTACTGAGACAGCGCTGCACTGTCAGAGGGTCAGTACTGAGGGAGTGCTGCACTGTCGGAGGGTCAGTACTGAGGGAGGACTGCACTGTCAGAAGGTCAGTACTGAGGGAGTGCTGCACTGTCAGAGGGTCAGTACTGAGGGAGTGCTGCACTGTCAGAAGGTCAGTACTGAGGGAGTGCTGCACTGTCGGAGGGTCAGTACTGAGGGAGTGCTGCACTGTCACAGGGTCAGTACTGAGGGATTGCTGCACTGTCAGAGGGTCAGTACTGAGGGAGAGCTGCACTGTCGGCGGGTCAGTACTGAGGGAGTGCTGCGCTGTTGGAGCGTCAGTACTGAGGGAGTGCTGCACTGTCGGAGGGTCTTCTCCCAATAAATCACCTCTCACCAAACTCCAAGTCTTTATTCTGTTTGCCAAGGATGCACTAAAGAATCCTGAATTTATAATAAACTGAACTGGGCATATATTAAACAGATACGACCAGTTAACTAATTAATTACTCAGCTCCTACAACTGAGAGTGAGTTTAACCTGTTTAAACTGCAAAAGAGAAAGAACTCAGCCTGCTTGCACAGTACTTTCCATGTACTACTAATTACAAAAATGTAGGTTTTAAGTGCAAAATTTAAGAACAAAATTAACACTTAAAACACCCCTTTTACCAAACTTCAAATCTGCACTCAGTAAATCAGCTGCACTCCATTCTCAGTACTGAGAGGTTACTGCACTGTCTGACTGTCAGTACTAAGGAAACACTGCACCATCTGAGTGTCAGTACTGAGGGAGTGCTGCACCATCTGAGTGTCCGTATTGAGGCAGCACTGCACTGTCAGAAGGTCAGTACTGAGGGAGTGCTGTACTCTCGGAGGGTCAGTACTGAGACAGCGCTGCACTGTCAGAGGGTCAGTACTGAGGGAGTGCTGCACTGTCAGAGGGTCAGTACTGAGGGAGCACTGCACTGTCAGAGGGTCAGTACTGAGGGAGTGCTGCACTGTCAGAGGGTCAGTACTGAGGGAGTGCTGCACTGTCAGAAGGTCAGTACTGAGGGAGTGCTGCACTGTCGGAGGGTCAGTACTGAGGGAGTGCTGCACTGTCAGAGGGTCAGTACTGAGGGAGTGCTGCACTGTCAGAGGGTCAGTACTGAGGGAGTGCTGCACTGTCGGCGGGTCAGTACTGAGGGAGTGCTGCGCTGTCGGAGGGTCAGTACTGAGGGAGTGCTGCACTGTCAGAGGGTCAGTACTGAGGGAGTGCTGCGCTGTCGGCGGGTCAGTACTGAGGGAGTGCTGCGCTGTTGGAGGGTCAGTACTGAGGGAGTGCTGCACTGTCGGAGGGTCAGTACTGAGGGAGTGCTGCACTGTCACAGGGTCAGTAAAAAGGAATTGCTGCACTGTCAGAGGGTCAGTACTGAGGGAGTGCTGCACTGTCGGCGGGTCTGTACTGAGGGAGTGCTGCGCTGTTGGAGGGTCAGTACTGAGGGAGTGCTGCACTGTCGGAGGGTCTTCTCCCAATAAATCACCTCTCACCAAACTCCAAGTCTTTACTTTGTTTGCCAAGGATGCACTAAAGAATCCTGAATTTATAATAAACTGAACTGGGCATATGTTAAACAGATACGACCAGTTAACTAATTAATTACTCAGCTCCTACACCTGAGAGTGAGTTTAACCTGTTTAAACTGCAAAAGAGAAAGAACTCAGCCTGCTTGCACAGTACTTTCCAGTTACTACTAATTGCAAAAATGTAGGTTTTAAGTGTAAAATTTAAGAACAAAATTAACACTTAAAACACCCCTTTTACCAAACTTCAAATCTGCACTCAGTAAATCATCTGCACTCCATTCTCAGTACTGAGAGGTTACTGCACTGTCTGACTGTCAGTACTAAGGAAACACTGCACCATCTGAGTGTCAGTACTGAGGGAGTGCTGCACCATCTGAGTGTCCGTACTGAGGCAGCACTGCACTGTCAGAAGGTCAGTACTGAGGGAGTGCTGTACTCTCGGAGGGTCAGTACTGAGACAGCGCTGCACTGTCAGAGGGTCAGTACTGAGGGAGTGCTGCACTGTTGGAGGGTCAGTACTGAGGGAGCACTGCACTGTCAGAGGGTCAGTACTGAGGGAGTGCTGCACTGTCAGAGGGTCAGTACTGAGGGAGTGCTGCACTGTCAGAAGGTCAGTACTGAGGGAGTGCTGCACTGTCGGAGGGTCAATACTGAGGGAGTGCTGCACTGTCACAGGGTCAGTACTGAGGGATTGCTGCACTGTCAGAGGGTCAGTACTGAGGGAGTGCTGCACTGTCGGCGGGTCAGTACTGAGGGAGTGCTGCGCTGTTGGAGCGTCAGTACTGAGGGCGTGCTGCACTGTCGGAGGGTCATCTCCCAATAAATCACCTCTCACCAAACTCCAAGTCTTTACTCTGTTTGCCAAGGATGCACTAAAGAATCCTGAATTTATAATAAACTGAACTGGGCATATGTTAAACAGATACGACCAGTTATCTAATTAATTACTCAGCTCCTACAACTGAGAGTGAGGTTAACCTGTTTAAACTGCAAAAGAGAAGGAACTCAGCCTGCTTGCACAGTACTTTCCAGTTACTACTAATTGCAAAAATGTAGGTTTTAAGTGCAAAATTTAAGAACAAAATTAACACTCAAAACACCCCTTTTACCAAACTTCAAATCTGCACTCAGTAAATCAGCTGCACTCCATTCTCAGTACTGAGAGGTTACTGCACTGTCTGACTGTCAGTACAAAGGAAACACTGCACCATCTGAGTGTCAGTACTGAGGGAGTGCTGCACCATCTGAGTGTCCGTACTGAGGCAGCACTGCACTGTCAGAAGGTCAGTACTGAGGGAGTGCTGTACTCTCGGAGGGTCAGTACTGAGACAGCGCTGCACTGTCAGAGGGTCAGTACTGAGGGAGTGCTGCACTGTCAGAGGGTCAGTACTGAGGGAGCACTGCACTGTCAGAGGGTCAGTACTGAGGGAGTGCTGCACTGTCAGAAGGTCAGTACTGAGGGAGTGCTGCACTCTCGGAGGGTCAGTACTGAGACAGCGCTGCACTGTCAGAGGGTCAGTACTGAGGGAGTGCTGCACTGTCGGAGGGTCAGTACTGAGGGAGTGCTGCACTGCCAGAGGGTCAGTACTGAGGGAGTGCTGCACTGTCACAGGGTCAGTACTGAGGGAGTGCTGCACTGTCAGAGGGTCAGTACTGAGGGAGTGCTGCACTGCCAGAGGGTCAGTACTGAGGGAGTGCTGCACTGTCGGAGGGTCAATACTGAGGGAGTGCTGCACTGTTGGAGGGTCAGTACTGAGGGAGTGCTGCACTGTCAGAGGGTCAGTACTGAGGGAGTGCTGCGCTGTCGGCGGGTCAGTACTGAGGGAGTGCTGCGCTGTTGAAGGGTCAGTACTGAGGGAGTGCTGCACTGTTGGAGGGTCAGTACTGAGGGAGTGCTGCACTGTCACAGGGTCAGTAAAAAGGAATTGCTGCACTGTCAGAGGGTCAGTACTGAGGGAGTGCTGCACTGTCGGCGGGTCTATACTGAGGGAGTGCTGCGCTGTTGGAGGGTCAGTACTGAGGGAGTGCTGCACTGTCGGAGGGTCTTCTCCCAATAAATCACCTCTCACCAAACTCCAAGTCTTTACTTTGTTTGCCAAGGATGCACTAAAGAATCCTGAATTTATAATAAACTGAACTGGGCATATGTTAAACAGATACGACCAGTTAACTAATTAATTACTCAGCTCCTACAACTGAGAGTGAGTTTAACCTGTTTAAACTGCAAAAGAGAAAGAACTCAGCCTGCTTGCACAGTACTTTCCAGTTACTACTAATTACAAAAATGTAGGTTTTAAGTGCAAAATTAACACTTAAAACACCCCTTTTACCAAACTTCAAATCTGCACTCAGTAAATCAGCTGCACTCCATTCTCAGTACTGAGAGGTTACTGCACTGTCTGACTGTCAGTACTAAGGAAACACTGCACCATCTGAGTGTCAGTACTGAGGGAGAGCTGCACCATCTGAGTGTCCGTACTGAGGCAGCACTGCACTGTCAGAAGGTCAGTACTGAGGGAGTGCTGTAC
The DNA here is from genome assembly GCF_017639515.1 of Carcharodon carcharias. Lineage (NCBI taxonomy): Eukaryota > Metazoa > Chordata > Chondrichthyes > Lamniformes > Lamnidae > Carcharodon > Carcharodon carcharias. The sequence goes on from NC_054495.1 coordinate 10,718,073, forward strand.
TCTCGGAGGGTCAGTACTGAGACAGCGCTGCACTGTCAGAGGGTCAGTACTGAGGGAGTGCTGCACTGTCGGAGGGTCAGTACTGAGGGAGGACTGCACTGTCAGAAGGTCAGTACTGAGGGAGTGCTGCACTGTCAGAGGGTCAGTACTGAGGGAGTGCTGCACTGTCAGAAGGTCAGTACTGAGGGAGTGCTGCACTGTCGGAGGGTCAGTACTGAGGGAGTGCTGCACTGTCACAGGGTCAGTACTGAGGGATTGCTGCACTGTCAGAGGGTCAGTACTGAGGGAGAGCTGCACTGTCGGCGGGTCAGTACTGAGCGAGTGCTGCGCTGTTGGAGCGTCAGTACTGAGGGAGTGCTGCACTGTCGGAGGGTCTTCTCCCAATAAATCACCTCTCACCAAACTCCAAGTCTTTACTCTGTTTGCCAAGGATGCACTAAAGAATCCTGAATTCATAATAAACTGAACTGGGCATATGTTAAACGGATACGACCAGTTATCTAATTAATTACTCAGCTCCTACAACTGAGAGTGAGTTTAACCTGTTTAAACTGCAAAAGAGAAGGAACTCAGCCTGCTTGCACAGTACTTTCCAGTTACTACTAATTACAAAAATGTAGGTTTTAAGTGCAAAATTTAAGAACAAAATTAACACTTAAAACACCCCTTTTACCAAACTTCAAATCTGCACTCAGTAAATCAGCTGCACTCCATTCTCAGTACTGAGAGGCTACTGCACTGTCTGACTGTCAGTACTAAGGAAACACTGCACCATCTGAGTGTCAGTACTGAGGGAGTGCTGCACCATCTGAGTGTCCGTACTGAGGCAGCACTACACTGTCAGAAGGTCAGTACTGAGGGAGTGCTGCACTCTCGGAGGGTCAGTACTGAGACAGCGCTGCACTGTCAGAGGGTCAGTACTGAGGGAGTGCTGCACTGTCGGAGGGTCAGTACTGAGGGAGTGCTGCACTGCCAGAGGGTCAGTACTGAGGGAGTGCTGCACTGTCACAGGGTCAGTACTGAGGGAGTGCTGTACTGTCAGAGGGTCAGTACTGAGGGAGTGCTGCACTGCCAGAGGGTCAGTACTGAGGGAGTGCTGCACTGTCGGAGGGTCAATACTGAGGGAGTGCTGCACTGTTGGAGGGTCAGTACTGAGGGAGTGCTGCACTGTCAGAGGGTCAGTACTGAGGGAGTGCTGCGCTGTCGGCGGGTCAGTACTGAGGGAGTGCTGCGCTGTTGGAGGGTCAGTACTGAGGGAGTGCTGCACTGTTGGAGGGTCAGTACTGAGGGAGTGCTGCACTGTCACAGGGTCAGTAAAAAGGAATTGCTGCACTGTCAGAGGGTCAGTACTGAGGGAGTGCTGCACTGTCGGCGGGTCTGTACTGAGGGAGTGCTGCGCTGTTGGAGGGTCAGTACTGAGGGAGTGCTGCACTGTCGGAGGGTCTTCTCCCAATAAATCACCTCTCACCAAACTCCAAGTCTTTACTTTGTTTGCCAAGGATGCACTAAAGAATCCTGAATTTATAATAAACTGAACTGGGCATATGTTAAACAGATACGACCAGTTAACTAATTAATTACTCAGCTCCTACAACTGAGAGTGAGTTTAACCTGTTTAAACTGCAAAAGAGAAAGAACTCAGCCTGCTTGCACAGTACTTTCCAGTTACTACTAATTACAAAAATGTAGGTTTTAAGTGCAAAATTAACACTTAAAACACCCCTTTTACCAAACTTCAAATCTGCACTCAGTAAATCAGCTGCACTCCATTCTCAGTACTGAGAGGTTACTGCACTGTCTGACTGTCAGTACTAAGGAAACACTGCACCATCTGAGTGTCAGTACTGAGGGAGTGCTGCACCATCTGAGTGTCCGTACTGAGGCAGCACTGCACTGTCAGAAGGTCAGTACTGAGGGAGTGCTGTACTCTCGGAGGGTCAGTACTGAGACAGCGCTGCACTGTCAGAGGGTCAGTACTGAGGGAGTGCTGCACTGTCAGAGGGTCAGTACTGAGGGAGCACTGCACTGTCAGAGGGTCAGTACTGAGGGAGTGCTGCACTGTCAGAGGGTCAGTACTGAGGGAGTGCTGCACTGTCAGAAGGTCAGTACTGAGGGAGTGCTGCACTGTCGGCGGGTCAGTACTGAGGGAGTGCTGCGCTGTCGGAGGGTCAGTACTGAGGGAGTGCTGCACTGTCAGAGGGTCAGTACTGAGGGAGTGCTGCGCTGTCGGCGGGTCAGTACTGAGGGAGTGCTGCGCTGTTGGAGGGTCAGTACTGACGGAGTGCTGCACTGTCGGAGGGTCTTCACCCAATAAATCACCTCTCACCAAACTCCAAGTCTTTACTCTGTTTGCCAAGGATGCACTAAAGAATCCTGAATTTATAATAAACTGAACTGGGCATATGTTAAACAGATACGACCAGTTAACTAATTAATTACTCAGCTCCTACAACTGAGAGTGAGTTTAACCTGTTTAAACTGCAAAAGAGAAAGAACTCAGCCTGCTTGCACAGTACTTTCCAGTTACTACTAATTGCAAAAATGTAGGTTTTAAGTGCAAAATTTAAGAACAAAATTAACACTCAAAACACCCCTTTTACCAAACTTCAAATCTGCACTCAGTAAATCAGCTGCACTCCATTCTCAGTACTGAGAGGTTACTGCACTGTCTGACTGTCAGTACTAAGGAAACACTGCACCATCTGAGTGTCAGTACTGAGGGAGTGCTGCACCATCTGAGTGTCCGTACTGAGGCAGCACTGCACTGTCAGAAGGTCAGTACTGAGGGAGTGCTGTACTCTCGGAGGGTCAGTACTGAGACAGCGCTGCACTGTCAGAGGGTCAGTACTGAGGGAGTGCTGCACTGTCAGAGGGTCAGTACTGAGGGAGTGCTGCACTGTCAGAAGGTCAGTACTGAGGGAGTGCTGCACTGTCAGAGGGTCAGTACTGAGGGAGTGCTGCACTGTCAGAGGGTCAGTACTGAGGGAGTGCTGCACTGTCGGCGGGTCAGTACTGAGGGAGTGCTGCGCTGTTGGAGGGTCAGTACTGAGGGAGTGCTGCACTGTCAGAGGGTCAGTACTGAGGGAGTGCTGCGCTGTCGGCGGGTCAGTACTGAGGGAGTGCTGCGCTGTTGGAGGGTCAGTACTGAGGGAGTGCTGCACTGTCGGAGGGTCTTCTCCCAATAAATCACCTCTCACCAAACTCCAAGTCTTTACTCTGTTTGCCAAGGATGCACTAAAGAATCCTGAATTTATAATAAACTGAACTGGGCATATGTTAAACAGATACGACCAGTTAACTAATTAATTACTCAGCTCCTACACCTGAGAGTGAGTTTAACCTGTTTAAACTACAAAAGAGAAAGAACTCAGCCTGCTTGCACAGTACTTTCCAGTTACTACTAATTGCAAAAATGTAGGTTTTAAGTGCAAAATTTAAGAACAAAATTAACACTTAAAACACCCCTTTTACCAAACTTCAAATCTGCACTCAGTAAATCATCTGCACTCCATTCTCAGTACTGAGAGGTTACTGCACTGTCTGACTGTCAGTACTAAGGAAACACTGCACCATCTGAGTGTCAGTACTGAGGGAGTGCTGCACCATCTGAGTGTCCGTACTGAGGCAGCACTGCACTGTCAGAAGGTCAGTACTGAGGGAGTGCTGTACTCTCGGAGGGTCAGTACTGAGACAGCGCTGCACTGTCAGAGGGTCAGTACTGAGGGAGTGCTGCACTGTTGGAGGGTCAGTACTGAGGGAGCACCTCACTGTCAGAGGGTCAGTACAGAGGGAGTGCTGCACTGTCAGAAGGTCAGTACTGAGGGAGTGCTGTACTCTCGGAGGGTCAGTACTGAGACAGCGCTGCACTGTCAGAGGGTCAGTACTGAGGGAGTGCTGCACTGTCGGAGGGTCAGTACTGAGGGAGTGCTGCACTGCCAGAGGGTCAGTACTGAGGGAGTGCTGCACTGTCACAGGGTCAGTACTGAGGGAGTGCTGCACTGTCAGAGGGTCAGTACTGAGGGAGTGCTGCACTGCCAGAGGGTCAGTACTGAGGGAGTGCTGCACTGTCGGAGGGTCAATACTGAGGGAGTGCTGCACTGTTGGAGGGTCAGTACTGAGGGAGTGCTGCACTGTCAGAGGGTCAGTACTGAGGGAGTGCTGCGCTGTCGGCGGGTCAGTACTGAGGGAGTGCTGCGCTGTTGGAGGGTCAGTACTGAGGGAGTGCTGCACTGTTGGAGGGTCAGTACTGAGGGAGTGCTGCACTGTCACAGGGTCAGTAAAAAGGAATTGCTGCACTGTCAGAGGGTCAGTACTGAGGGAGTGCTGCACTGTCGGCGGGTCTGTACTGAGGGAGTGCTGCGCTGTTGGAGGGTCAGTACTGAGGGAGTGCTGCACTGTCGGAGGGTCTTCTCCCAATAAATCACCTCTCACCAAACTCCAAGTCTTTACTTTGTTTGCCAAGGATGCACTAAAGAATCCTGAATTTATAATAAACTGAACTGGGCATATGTTAAACAGATACGACCAGTTAACTAATTAATTACTCAGCTCCTACAACTGAGAGTGAGTTTAACCTGTTTAAACTGCAAAAGAGAAAGAACTCAGCCTGCTTGCACAGTACTTTCCAGTTACTACTAATTACAAAAATGTAGGTTTTAAGTGCAAAATTAACACTTAAAACACCCCTTTTACCAAACTTCAAATCTGCACTCAGTAAATCAGCTGCACTCCATTCTCAGTACTGAGAGGTTACTGCACTGTCTGACTGTCAGTACTAAGGAAACACTGCACCATCTGAGTGTCAGTACTGAGGGAGTGCTGCACCATCTGAGTGTCCGTACTGAGGCAGCACTGCACTGTCAGAAGGTCAGTACTGAGGGAGTGCTGTACTCTCGGAGGGTCAGTACTGAGACAGCGCTGCACTGTCAGAGGGTCAGTACTAAGGGAGTGCTGCACTGTCAGAGGGTCAGTACTGAGGGAGCACTGCACTGTCAGAGGGTCAGTACTGAGGGAGTGCTGCACTGTCAGAGGGTCAGTACTGAGGGAGTGCTGCACTGTCAGAAGGTCAGTACTGAGGGAGTGCTGCACTGTGGGAGGGTCAGTACTGAGGGAGTGCTGCACTGTCAGAGGGTCAGTACTGAGGGAGTGCTGCACTGTCAGAGGGTCAGTACTGAGGGAGTGCTGCACTGTCGGCGGGTCAGTACTGAGGGAGTGCTGCGCTGTCGGAGGGTCAGTACTGAGGGAGTGCTGCACTGTCAGAGGGTCAGTACTGAGGGAGTGCTGCGCTGTCGGCGGGTCAGTACTGAGGGAGTGCTGCGCTGTTGGAGGGTCAGTACTGAGGGAGTGCTGCACTGTCGGAGGGTCTTCACCCAATAAATCACCTCTCACCAAACTCCAAGTCTTTACTCTGTTTGCCAAGGATGCACTAAAGAATCCTGAATTTATAATAAACTGAACTGGGCATATGTTAAACAGATACGACCAGTTAACTAATTAATTACTCAGCTCCTACAACTGAGAGTGAGTTTAACCTGTTTAAACTGCAAAAGAGAAAGAACTCAGCCTGCTTGCACAGTACTTTCCAGTTACTACTAATTGCAAAAATGTAGGTTTGAAGTGCAAAATTTAAGAACAAAATTAACACTCAAAACACCCCTTTTACCAAACTTCAAATCTGCACTCAGTAAATCAGCTGCACTCCATTCTCAGTACTGAGTGGTTACTGCACTGTCTGACTGTCAGTACTAAGGAAACACTGCACCTTCTGAGTGTCAGTACTGAGGGAGTGCTGCACCATCTGAGTGTCCGTACTGAGGCAGCACTGCACTGTCAGAAGGTCAGTACTGAGGGAGTGCTGTACTCTCGGAGGGTCAGTACTGAGACAGCGCTGCACTGTCAGAGGGTCAGTACTGAGGGAGTGCTGCACTGTCAGAGGGTCAGTACTGAGGGAGCACTGCACTGTCAGAGGGTCAGTACTGAGGGAGTGCTGCACTGTCAGAGGGTCAGTACTGAGGGAGTGCTGCACTGTCAGAAGGTCAGTACTGAGGGAGTGCTGCACTGTCGGAGGGTCAGTACTGAGGGAGTGCTGCACTGTCAGAGGGTCAGTACTGAGGGAGTGCTGCACTGTCAGAGGGTCAGTACTGAGGGAGTGCTGCACTGTCGGCGGGTCAGTACTGAGGGAGTGCTGCGCTGTTGGAGGGTCAGTACTGAGGGAGTGCTGCACTGTCAGAGGGTCAGTACTGAGGGAGTGCTGCGCTGTCGGCGGGTCAGTACTGAGGGAGTGCTGCGCTGTTGGAGGGTCAGTATTGAGGGAGTGCTGCACTGTCGGAGGGTCTTCTCCCAATAAATCACCTCTCACCAAACTCCAAGTCTTTACTCTGTTTGCCAAGGATGCACTAAAGAATCCTGAATTTATAATAAACTGAACTGGGCATATGTTAAACAGATACGACCAGTTATCTAATTAATTACTCAGCTCCTACAACTGAGAGTGAGTTTAACCTGTTTAAACTGCAAAAGAGAAGGAACTCAGCCTGCTTGCACAGTACTTTCCAGTTACTACTAATTACAAAAATGTAGGTTTTAAGTGCAAAATTTAAGAACAAAATTAACACTTAAAACACCCCTTTTACCAAACTTCAAATCTGCACTCAGTAAATCAGCTGCACTCCATTCTCAGTACTGAGAGGTTACTGCACTGTCTGACTGTCAGTACTAAGGAAACACTGCACCATCTGAGTGTCAGTACTGAGGGAGTGCTGCACCATCTGAGTGTCCGTACTGAGGGAGTGCTGTACTCTCGGAGGGTCATTACTGAGACAGCGCTGCACTGTCAGAGGGTCAGTACTGAGGGAGTGCTGCACTGTCAGAGGGTCAGTACTGAGGGAGTGCTGCACTGTCAGAGGGTCAGTACTGAGGGAGTGCTGCACTGTCAGAAGGTCAGTACTGAGGGAGTGCTGCACTGTCGGAGGGTCAGTACTGAGGGAGTGCTGCACTGTCAGAGGGTCAGTACTGAGGGAGTGCTGCACTGTCAGAGGGTCAGTACTGAGGGAGTGCTGCACTGTCGGCGGGTCAGTACTGAGGGAGTGCTGCGCTGTTGGAGGGTCAGTACTGAGGGAGTGCTGCACTGTCGGCGGGTCAGTACTGAGGGAGTGCTGCGCTGTTGGAGGGTCAGTACTGAGGGAGTGCTGCACTGTTGGAGGGTCAGTACTGAGGGAGTGCTGCACTGTCACAGGGTCAGTAAAAAGGAATTGCTGCACTGTCAGATGGTCAGTACTGAGGGAGTGCTGCACTGTCGGCGGGTCTGTACTGAGGGAGTGCTGCGCTGTTGGAGGGTCAGTACTGAGGGAGTGCTGCACTGTCGGAGGGTCTTCTCCCAATAAATCACCTCTCACCAAACTCCAAGTCTTTACTTTGTTTGCCAAGGATGCACTAAAGAATCCTGAATTTATAATAAACTGAACTGGGCATATGTTAAACAGATACGACCAGTTAACTAATTAATTACTCAGCTCCTACAACTGAGAGTGAGTTTAACCTGTTTAAACTGCAAAAGAGAAAGAACTCAGCCTGCTTGCACAGTACTTTCCAGTTACTACTAATTACAAAAATGTAGGTTTTAAGTGCAAAATTAACACTTAAAACACCCCTTTTACCAAACTTCAAATCTGCACTCAGTAAATCAGCTGCACTCCATTCTCAGTACTGAGAGGTTACTGCACTGTCTGACTGTCAGTACTAAGGAAACACTGCACCATCTGAGTGTCAGTACTGAGGGAGTGCTGCACCATCTGAGTGTCCGTACTGAGGCAGCACTGCACTGTCAGAAGGTCAGTACTGAGGGAGTGCTGTACTCTCGGAGGGTCAGTACTGAGACAGCGCTGCACTGTCAGAGGGTCAGTACTAAGGGAGTGCTGCACTGTCAGAGGGTCAGTACTGAGGGAGCACTGCACTGTCAGAGGGTCAGTACTGAGGGAGTGCTGCACTGTCAGAGGGTCAGTACTGAGGGAGTGCTGCACTGTCAGAAGGTCAGTACTGAGGGAGTGCTGCACTGTCGGAGGGTCAGTACTGAGGGAGTGCTGCACTGTCAGAGGGTCAGTACTGAGGGAGTGCTGCACTGTCAGAGGGTCAGTACTGAGGGAGTGCTGCACTGTCGGCGGGTCAGTACTGAGGGAGTGCTGCGCTGTCGGAGGGTCAGTACTGAGGGAGTGCTGCACTGTCAGAGGGTCAGTACTGAGGGTGTGCTGCGCTGTCGGCGGGTCAGTACTGAGGGAGTGCTGCGCTGTTGGAGGGTCAGTACTGAGGGAGTGCTGCACTGTCGGAGGGTCTTCACCCAATAAATCACCTCTCACCAAACTCCAAGTCTTTACTCTGTTTGCCAAGGATGCACTAAAGAATCCTGAATTTATAATAAACTGAACTGGGCATATGTTAAACAGATACGACCAGTTAACTAATTAATTACTCAGCTCCTACAACTGAGAGTGAGTTTAACCTGTTTAAACTGCAAAAGAGAAAGAACTCAGCCTGCTTGCACAGTACTTTCCAGTTACTACTAATTGCAAAAATGTAGGTTTTAAGTGCAAAATTTAAGAACAAAATTAACACTCAAAACACCCCTTTTACCAAACTTCAAATCTGCACTCAGTAAATCAGCTGCACTCCATTCTCAGTACTGAGTGGTTACTGCACTGTCTGACTGTCAGTACTAAGGAAACACTGCACCATCTGAGTGTCAGTACTGAGGGAGTGCTGCACCATCTGAGTGTCCGTACTGAGGCAGCACTGCACTGTCAGAAGGTCAGTACTGAGGGAGTGCTGTACTCTCGGAGGGTCAGTACTGAGACAGCGCTGCACTGTCAGAGGGTCAGTACTGAGGGAGTGCTGCACTGTCAGAGGGTCAGTACTGAGGGAGCACTGCACTGTCAGAGGGTCAGTACTGAGGGAGTGCTGCACTGTCAGAGGGTCAGTACTGAGGGAGTGCTGCACTGTCAGAAGGTCAGTACTGAGGGAGTGCTGCACTGTCGGAGGGTCAGTACTGAGGGAGTGCGGCACTGTCAGAGGGTCAGTACTGAGGGAGTGCTGCACTGTCAGAGGGTCAGTACTGAGGGAGTGCTGCACTGTCGGCGGGTCAGTACTGAGGGAGTGCTGCGCTGTTGGAGGGTCAGTACTGAGGGAGTGCTGCACTGTCAGAGGGTCAGTACTGAGGGAGTGCTGCGCTGTCGGCGGGTCAGTACTGAGGGAGTGCTGCGCTGTCGGAGGGTCTTCTCCCAATAAATCACCTCTCACCAAACTCCAAGTCTTTACTCTGTTTGCCAAGGATGCACTAAAGAATCCTGAATTTATAATAAACTGAACTGGGCATATGTTAAACAGATACGACCAGTTATCTAATTAATTACTCAGCTCCTACAACTGAGAGTGAGTTTAACCTGTTTAAACTGCAAAAGAGAAGGAACTCAGCCTGCTTGCACAGTACTTTCCAGTTACTACTAATTACAAAAATGTAGGTTTTAAGTGCAAAATTTAAGAACAAAATTAACACTTAAAACACCCCTTTTACCAAACTTCAAATCTGCACTCAGTAAATCAGCTGCACTCCATTCTCAGTACTGAGAGGTTACTGCACTGTCTGACTGTCAGTACTAAGGAAACACTGCACCATCTGAGTGTCAGTACTGAGGGAGTGCTGCACCATCTGAGTGTCCGTACTGAGGGAGTGCTGTACTCTCGGAGGGTCATTACTGAGACAGCGCTGCACTGTCAGAGGGTCAGTACTGAGGGAGTGCTGCACTGTCAGAGGGTCAGTACTGAGGGAGTGCTGCACTGTCAGAGGGTCAGTACTGAGGGAGTGCTGCACTGTCAGAAGGTCAGTACTGCGGGAGTGCTGCACTGTCGGAGGGTCAGTACTGAGGGAGTGCTGCACTGTCAGAGGGTCAGTACTGAGGGAGTGCTGCACTGTCAGAGGGTCAGTACTGAGGGAGTGCTGCACTGTCGGCGGGTCAGTACTGAGGGAGTGCTGCGCTGTTGGAGGGTCAGTACTGAGGGAGTGCTGCACTGTCAGAGGGTCAGTACTGAGGGAGTGCTGCGCTGACGGCGGGTCAGTACTGAGGGAGTGCTGCGCTGTTGGAGGGTCAGTACTGAGGGAGTGCTGCACTGTCGGAGGGTCTTCTCCCAATAAATCACCTCTCACCAAACTCCAAGTCTTTACTCTGTTTGCCAAGGATGCACTAAAGAATCCTGAATTTATAATAAACTGAACTGGGCATATGTTAAACAGATACGACCAGTTAACTAATTAATTACTCAGCTCCTACACCTGAGAGTGAGTTTAACCTGTTTAAACTGCAAAAGAGAAAGAACTCAGCCTGCTTGCACAGTACTTTCCAGTTACTACTAATTGCAAAAATGTAGGTTTTAAGTGCAAAATTTAAGAACAAAATTAACACTTAAAACACCCCTTTTACCAAACTTCAAATCTGCACTCAGTAAATCATCTGCACTCCATTCTCAGTACTGAGAGGTTACTGCACTGTCTGACTGTCAGTACTAAGGAAACACTGCACCATCTGAGTGTCAGTACTGAGGGAGTGCTGCACCATCTGAGTGTCCGTACTGAGGCAGCACTGCACTGTCAGAAGGTCAGTACTGAGGGAGTGCTGTACTCTCGGAGGGTCAGTACTGAGACAGCGCTGCACTGTCAGAGGGTCAGTACTGAGGGAGTGCTGCACTGTTGGAGGGTCAGTACTGAGGGAGCACTGCACTGTCAGAGGGTCAGTACTGAGGGAGTGCTGCACTGTCAGAGGGTCAGTACTGAGGGAGTGCTGCACTGTCAGAAGGTCAGTACTGAGGGAGTGCTGCACTGTCGGAGGGTCAATACTGAGGGAGTGCTGCACTGTCACAGGGTCAGTACTGAGGGATTGCTGCACTGTCAGAGGGTCAGTACTGAGGGAGTGCTGCACTGTCGGCGGGTCAGTACTGAGGGAGTGCTGCGCTGTTGGAGCGTCAGTACTGAGGGAGTGCTGCACTGTCGGAGGGTCTTCTCCCAATAAATCACCTCTCACCAAACTCCAAGTCTTTACTCTGTTTGCCAAGGATGCACTAAAGAATCCTGAATTTATAATAAACTGAACTGGGCATATGTTAAACAGATACGACCAGTTATCTAATTAATTACTCAGCTCCTACAACTGAGAGTGAGGTTAACCTGTTTAAACTGCAAAAGAGAAGGAACTCAGCCTGCTTGCACAGTAATTTCCAGTTACTACTAATTACAAAAATGTAGGTTTTAAGTGCAAAATTTAAGAACAAAATTAACACTTAAAACACCCCTTTCACCAAACTTCAAATCTGCACTCAGTAAATCAGCTGCACTCCATTCTCAGTACTGAGAGGTTACTGCACTGTCTGACTGTCAGTACTAAGGAAACACTGCACCATCTGAGTGTCAGTACTGAGGGAGTGCTGCACCATCTGAGTGTCCGTACTGAGGGAGTGCTGTACTCTCGGAGGGTCATTACTGAGACAGCGCTGCACTGTCAGAGGGTCAGTACTGAGGGAGTGCTGCACTGTCAGAGGGTCAGTACTGAGGGAGTGCTGCACTGTCAGAGGGTCAGTACTGAGGGAGTGCTGCACTGTCAGAAGGTCAGTACTGAGGGAGTGCTGCACTGTCGGAGGGTCAGTACTGAGGGAGTGCTGCACTGTCAGAGGGTCAGTACTGAGGGAGTGCTGCACTGTCAGAGGGTCAGTACTGAGGGAGTGCTGCACTGTCGGCGGGTCAGTACTGAGGGAGTGCTGCGCTGTTGGAGGGTCAGTACTGAGGGAGTGCTGCACTGTCAGAGGGTCAGTACTGAGGGAGTGCTGCGCTGTCGGCGGGTCAGTACTGAGGGAGTGCTGCGCTGTTGGAGGGTCAGTACTGAGGGAGTGCTGCACTGTCGGAGGGTCTTCTCCCAATAAATCACCTCTCACCAAACTCCAAGTCTTTACTCTGTTTGCCAAGGATGCACTAAAGAATCCTGAATTTATAATAAACTGAACTGGGCATATGTTAAACAGATACGACCAGTTAACTAATTAATTACTCAGCTCCTACAACTGAGAGTGAGTTTAACCTGTTTAAACTGCAAAAGAGAAAGAACTCAGCCTGCTTGCACAGTACTTTCCAGTTACTACTAATTGCAAAAATGTAGGTTTTAAGTGCAAAATTTAAGAACAAAATTAACACTTAAAACACCCCTTTTACCAAACTTCAAATCTGCACTCAGTAAATCATCTGCACTCCATTCTCAGTACTGAGAGGTTACTGCACTGTCTGACTGTCAGTACTAAGGAAACACTGCACCATCTGAGTGTCAGTACTGAGGGAGTGCTGCACCATCTGAGTGTCCGTACTGAGGCAGCACTGCACTGTCAGAAGGTCAGTACTGAGGGAGTGCTGTACTCTCGGAGGGTCAGTACTGAGACAGCGCTGCACTGTCAGAGGGTCAGTACTGAGGGAGTGCTGCACTGTTGGAGGGTCAGTACTGAGGGAGCACTGCACTGTCAGAGGGTCAGTACTGAGGGAGTGCTGCACTGTCAGAGGGTCAGTACTGAGGGAGTGCTGCACTGTCAGAAGGTCAGTACTGAGGGAGTGCTGCACTGTCGGAGGGTCAATACTGAGGGAGTGCTGCACTGTCACAGGGTCAGTACTGAGGGATTGCTGCACTGTCAGAGGGTCAGTACTGAGGGAGTGCTGCACTGTCGGCGGGTCAGTACTGAGGGAGTGCTGCGCTGTTGGAGCGTCAGTACTGAGGGAGTGCTGCACTGTCGGAGGGTCTTCTCCCAATAAATCACCTCTCACCAAACTCCAAGTCTTTACTCTGTTTGCCAAGGATGCACTAAAGAATCCTGAATTTATAATAAACTGAACTGGGCATATGTTAAACAGATACGACCAGTTATCTAATTAATTACTCAGCTCCTACAACTGAGAGTGAGGTTAACCTGTTTAAACTGCAAAAGAGAAGGAACTCAGCCTGCTTGCACAGTACTTTCCAGTCACTACTAATTACAAAAATGTAGGTTTTAAGTGCAAAATTTAAGAACAAAATTAACACTTAAAACACCCCTTTCACCAAACTTCAAATCTGCACTCAGTAAATCAGCTGCACTCCATTCTCAGTACTGAGAGGTTACTGCACTGTCTGACTGTCAGTACTAAGGAAACACTGCACCATCTGAGTGTCAGTACTGAGGGAGTGCTGCACCATCTGAGTGTCCGTACTGAGGCAGCACTGCACTGTCAGAAGGTCAATACTGAGGGAGTGCTGCACTCTCGGAGGGTCAGTACTGAGACAGCGCTGCACTGTCAGAGGGTCAGTACTGAGGGAGTGCTGCACTGTCGGAGGGTCAGTACTGAGGGAGCACTGCACTGTCAGAGGGTCAGTACTGAGGGAGCGTTGCCCTGTCAGAGGGTCAGTACTGAGGGAGTGCTGCACTGTCAGAAGGTCAGTACTGAGGGAGTGCTGCACTGTCGGAGGGTCAGTACTGGGGCTGTGCTGCCCTGTCAGAGGGTCAGTACTGAGGGAGCACTGCACTGTCACAGGGTCAGTACTGAGGGAGTGCTGCACTGTCAGAGGGTCAGTACTGAGATAGCGCTGCACTGTCAGAGGGTCAGTACTGAAGGAGTGCTGCAATGTCAGAAGGTCAGTACTGAGGGAGTGCTGCACTGTCAGAGTGTCAGTACTGAAGCAGCGCTGCAGTGTCAGAGGGTCAGTACTGGGGCTATGCTGCACTGTCAGAGGGTCAGTACTGAGGGAGTGCTGCACTGTCGGAGGGTCAGTACTGAGGGAGTGCTGCACTGTCAGAGGATCAGTACTGAGGGAATGTTGCACTGTCAGAGGGTCAGTACTGAGGCAGCGCTGCACTGTCAGAGAGTCAGTACTGGGGCTGTGCTGCACTGTCAAGGGTGTCATGAAGAGATATTAATGTCTATAATGTTATTGGAAATTATTGTTAAATTGGAATTGTAGTAGGGTCTGTTTCTATGTGTGTCATAATTGGATTGAAGCCAACTGGCCTGGGTGTTTTGTTAGTAGTTTTGAGATGTTAATTGTTTAAGGAATTTAAAAGGTAATGTGCAATTTGCATTTGTTGAATAAACCATTTAAAAGAATGGGTAAAATCTTGCACCTAGCTGGGAGATGCCAAACAATGTGTTTATCTTACTAATAAAATAGGTGGAATGAAAGGATAATTATCGTGAGGAATAACATTTTTTTAAAACTGCATAATACAATAAAAAATGTACATTCTAAAGGGAAGCTAGGTATAAACAGAAAGGAGTTTGTGTCTGTAAGTCAAAGGCATTTAAGATCTAACCAACCTGTAAGCCAACAACTGTCTCTGCAAAGGAACACATTAAAATAAACCTCATTTTGAATTTGTAAGGTCAAATGTGCTTTGCCTGGAATCTGCTCAAAGCCTATGAGTTATTGTTGCCTTGGTGAAGGTTTACTTGGAAGTGATTAATTTGGGGATTTCTTTAAAAGTTATTATGATAGTAATTTGTAAACATGCTTATGTGTTTAATTAATAAATGCTTAATTTAATTTTATATAAAAAAAACCTCTTGATGCTTGGGGGTCTTACTCCTGAATTCAGAGCTGCATCTCAAACATACCAATTGAAAATATAGGTCATGACAGTTGTTCAAGTTTCCCTCTGGGATTTAAACAACTCAGCCTTTACCCACTGCTGTGTATAAACAAGGATCAGACCTGAGGGAGTGATGCACTGTCGGAGGGTCAGCATTGAGGGAGAGATGCAGTGTCGGAGCATCAGTACTGAGGGAGTGCTGCACTGTCGGAGTTTCAGTACTGAGGGAGTGCTGCACTGTCTGAGGGTCAGTACTGAGGGAGTGCTGCACAGTTAGAGCATCAGTACTGAAGGAACACTGCACTATCAGAGGGTGAGTACTGAGGGAGAGTCAGTAGTGAGGCAGCATTGCACTGTCCGAGTGGTGGTGAGGGAGTGCTGCACTATCGAGAAACAGTACTGAGGGCATGCTGTACTGTCAACAGTCAGTACTGAAGGAGCGCTACACTGTCGGAGAGTCAGCACTGAGCGAGAGCTGCACTGTGCATTGCTGGAGGTTCAGTGCTGAGGGAGGGCTGCACTGTTGGAGGGTCAGTACAGAAGGAGTGCTACACTGTCAGAAGTTCAGTACTGAGGGAGCAATGCATTGTTGAAGGGTCAGTACTGAGAGAGTGCTGCACTGTCACAGGGTCAGTACTAAGGGTGTCAGAGGGTCAGTAGTGTTTGAGTGATGTACTGTCCGAGGGTCAGAACTGACAGAGCGATGCCAATACTGAAAGACTACTGTGTTGTTGGAGGATCAGTACTGCAGGAGTGCTGCACTGATTCAGGGTCAGTACAGAAGGATTGCTGCATTTTTGGATGACTGTACTGCCGAGACTCTGGACTGAGGGAAAGCTGCTCTGTCCAAGGATCAGTACAAAGGGAGCACTGAACTGTCAGAGGGTCAGTACTGATGCAGCACTGCACTTTCGGAGGGTCAGTACTGAGGTAGAGCTGCACGGTCAGAGTTTCAGTCATGAGGGCGTGCTACACTGTCGGAGAGTCAGTAAAGGGAGAACTGTACTATCAGATGCTTAGTACAGAAGGAGCGCTATGCTGTAGGAGGGTCAGTACTGAGGGAGCACTTCATCTTCAGAGAGTCAGTATTGACGGAGTGCTGCACTGTCGGAGAGTCAGTCGAGGGAGCACTACATTGTCAGCGGGTTAGTACAGAGTGAATGCTACACTGTGCGATGGCCACTTTTGAGGGAGAGCTGCACTATTGGAAGGTCAGCACTGAGGGAATGAGACACTGTCAGATGCCCAGTACAGGACAGGCATCACACTGCCATTAGAGTCAGTACTGAGGAAGTGCTGCACTGTCAGAGTGTCAGTACTGGGGGAGTGCTGCACTGTCAGATGGGCATACTGAGGGAGTGCCATGCTGTTGGCGGGCTGCACTATTGGAGGGTAAGTACTGAGGGACCACTGCACTGTCGGAGGGTCATTACTGAGGGAGAACTGCACAGTTGGATGGTCAGTACTGAGAGACCACTGCACTGTCGGGGGTATCAGTACTGAGGGAGCACTTCACTGCAGGACAGTCAGTTATGAGGGTGCGCTGCACTTCCGGAGGGTCAGTACTGAAGGAGTGCTGCATGCTCCGTGGGTCAGCACTGAGGTAGTGCTGCACTGTCAGAGGGTCAGTACTGAGGGAGTGCTGCACTGTCGGATGTTCACTACTGAAGGAGTGCTGCACTGTCTGAGGGCCAGTCCTGAGTTAGCATTTTACTGTCAGAGTGTCAGTCCTGAGTTAGTGCTGCACAGTCAGAGGGTTAGTGCTGAGTTAGCACTGCACAGTCAGAGGGTCAGTCCTGATGGAGTGCTGCACAGTCAGAGGGTCAGTACTGAGGGAGTGCTGCACTGTCTGCTGGTCAGTACTGAGGGAGCACTGCACTGTCGGAGGGTCAGTACTGAGGGATTGCTACACTGTAAGAGGGGCAGTCCTAAGGGAGCAGTGCATTGTTGAAGGGTCAATACTGAGAGAGTGCTGCACTGTCGCAGGGTCAGTACTAAAGGTGTCAGAGGGTCAATAGTGTTTGAGTGATGTACTGTCCAAGGGTCAGAACTGATGGAGCGATGCCAGTACTGAAAGACTACTGTGCTGTTGGAGGATCAGCACTGAGAGAGCGCTGCACTGATTCAGGGTCAGTACAGAAGGATTGCTGCATTTTTGGATGACTGCACTACTGAGACTCTGGACTGAGGGAAAGCTGCTCTGTCCAAGGATCAGTACAAAGGGAGCACTGCACTGTCAGAGGGTCAGTACTGATGCAGCACTGCACTTTCGGAGGGTCAGTACTGAGGTAGAGCTGCACGGTCAGAGTTTCAGTCATGAGGGCGTGCTACACTGTCGGAGAGTCAGTAAAGGGAGAACTGTACTATCAGATGCTTAGTACAGAAGGAGCGCTATGCTGTAGGAGGGTCAGTACTGAGGGAGCACTTCATCTTCAGAGAGTCAGTATTGACGGAGTGCTGCACTGTCGGAGAGTCAGTCGAGGGAGCACTACATTGTCAGCGGGTTAGTACAGAGTGAATGCTACACTGTGCGATGGCCACTTTTGAGGGAGAGCTGCACTATTGGAAGGTCAGCACTGAGGGAATGAGACACTGTCAGATGCCCAGTACAGGACAGGCATCACACTGCCATTAGAGTCAGTACTGAGGAAGTGCTGCACTGTCAGAGTGTCAGTACTGGGGGAGTGCTGCACTGTCAGATGGGCATACTGAGGGAGTGCCATGCTGTTGGCGGGCTGCACTATTGGAGGGTAAGTACTGAGGGACCACTGCACTGTCGGAGGGTCATTACTGAGGGAGAACTGCACAGTTGGATGGTCAGTACTGAGAGACCACTGCACTGTCGGGGGTATCAGTACTGAGGGAGCACTTCACTGCAGGACAGTCAGTTATGAGGGTGCGCTGCACTTCCGGAGGGTCAGTACTGAAGGAGTGCTGCATGCTCCGTGGGTCAGCACTGAGGTAGTGCTGCACTGTCAGAGGGTCAGTACTGAGGGAGTGCTGCACTGTCGGATGTTCACTACTGAAGGAGTGCTGCACTGTCTGAGGGCCAGTCCTGAGTTAGCATTTTACTGTCAGAGTGTCAGTCCTGAGTTAGTGCTGCACAGTCAGAGGGTTAGTGCTGAGTTAGCACTGCACAGTCAGAGGGTCAGTCCTGATGGAGTGCTGCACAGTCAGAGGGTCAGTACTGAGGGAGTGCTGCACTGTCTGCTGGTCAGTACTGAGGGAGCACTGCACTGTCGGAGGGTCAGTACTGAGGGATTGCTACACTGTAAGAGGGGCAGTCCTAAGGGAGCAGTGCATTGTTGAAGGGTCAATACTGAGAGAGTGCTGCACTGTCGCAGGGTCAGTACTAAAGGTGTCAGAGGGTCAATAGTGTTTGAGTGATGTACTGTCCAAGGGTCAGAACTGATGGAGCGATGCCAGTACTGAAAGACTACTGTGCTGTTGGAGGATCAGCACTGAGAGAGCGCTGCACTGATTCAGGGTCAGTACAGAAGGATTGCTGCATTTTTGGATGACTGCACTACTGAGACTCTGGACTGAGGGAAAGCTGCTCTGTCCAAGGATCAGTACAAAGGGAGCACTGCACTGTCAGAGGGTCAGTACTGATGCAGCACTGCACTTTCGGAGGGTCAGTACTGAGGTAGAGCTGCACGGTCAGAGTTTCAGTCATGAGGGCGTGCTACACTGTCGGAGAGTCAGTAAAGGGAGAACTGTACTATCAGATGCTTAGTACAGAAGGAGCGCTATGCTGTAGGAGGGTCAGTACTGAGGGAGCACTTCATCTTCAGAGAGTCAGTATTGACGGAGTGCTGCACTGTCGGAGAGTCAGTCGAGGGAGCACTACATTGTCAGCGGGTTAGTACAGAGTGAATGCTACACTGTGCGATGGCCACTTTTGAGGGAGAGCTGCACTATTGGAAGGTCAGCACTGAGGGAATGAGACACTGTCAGATGCCCAGTACAGGACAGGCATCACACTGCCATTAGAGTCAGTACTGAGGAAGTGCTGCACTGTCAGAGTGTCAGTACTGGGGGAGTGCTGCACTGTCAGATGGGCATACTGAGGGAGTGCCATGCTGTTGGCGGGCTGCACTATTGGAGGGTAAGTACTGAGGGACCACTGCACTGTCGGAGGGTCATTACTGAGGGAGAACTGCACAGTTGGATGGTCAGTACTGAGGGACCATTGCACTGTCGGGGGGATCAGTACTGAGGGAGCACTTCACTGCAGGACAGTCAGTTATGAGGGTGCGCTGCACTTCCGGAGGGTCAGTACTGAAGGAGTGCTGCATGCTCCGTGGGTCAGCACTGAGGTAGTGCTGCACTGTCAGAGGGTCAGTACTGAGGGAGTGCTGCACTGTCGGATGTTCACTACTGAAGGAGTGCTGCACTGTCTGAGCGCCAGTCCTGAGTTAGCATTTTACTGTCAGAGTGTCAGTCCTGAGTTAGTGCTACACAGTCAGAGGGTTAGTGCTGAGTTAGCACTGCACAGTCAGAGGGTCAGTCCTGATGGAGTGCTGCACAGTCAGAGGGTCAGTACTGAGGGAGTGCTGCACTGTCTGCTGGTCAGTACTGAGGGAGCACTGCACTGTCGGAGGGTCAGTACTGAGGGAGTGCTA
This sequence comes from Carcharodon carcharias, assembly GCF_017639515.1. Lineage (NCBI taxonomy): Eukaryota > Metazoa > Chordata > Chondrichthyes > Lamniformes > Lamnidae > Carcharodon > Carcharodon carcharias. The sequence continues at coordinate 10,737,332 of NC_054495.1, forward strand.
CACTGTAAGAGGGGCAGTCCTAAGGGAGCAGTGCATTGTTGAAGGGTCAATACTGAGAGAGTGCTGCACTGTCGCAGGGTCAGTACTAAATGTGTCAGAGGGTCAATAGTGTTTGAGTGATGTACTGTCCAAGGGTCAGAACTGATGGAGCGATGCCAGTACTGAAAGACTACTGTGCTGTTGGAGGATCAGCACTGAGAGAGCGCTGCACTGATTCAGGGTCAGTACAGAAGGATTGCTGCATTTTTGGATGACTGCACTACTGAGACTCTGGACTGAGGGAAAGCTGCTCTGTCCAAGGATCAGTTCAAAGGGAGCACTGCACTGTCAGAGGGTCAGTACTGATGCAGCACTGCACTTTCGGAGGGTCAGTACTGAGGTTAGAGCTGCACGGTCAGAGTTTCAGTCATGAGGGCGTGCTACACTGTCGGAGAGTCAGTAAAGGGAGAACTGTACTATCAGATGCTTAGTACAGAAGGAGCGTTATGCTGTAGGAGGGTCAGTACTGAGGGAGCACTTCATCTTCAGAGAGTCAGTATTGACGGAGTGCTGCACTGTCGGAGAGTCAGTAGAGGGAGCACTACATTGTCAGCAGGTTAGTACTGAGTGAATGCTACACTGTGCAATGGCCACTTTTGAGGGAGAGCTGCACTATCGGAAGGTCAGCACTGAGGGAATGAGACACTGTCAGATGCCCAGTACAGGACAGGCATCACACTGCCATTAAAGTCGGTACTGAGGGAGTGCTGCACTGTCAGATGGGCATACTGAAGGCGTGCTACACTGTTGGATGGCTGCACAGTTGGAGGGTCAGTACTGAGGGACTGTCAGGAGATCAGTACTGAGGGAGCACTTCACTGCTGGACAGTCAGTTCTGAGGGTGCGCTGCACTTCCGGAGAGTCAATACTGAGGGATTGCTGCACTGTCAGAGGGTTAGTCCTGAGGGAGTGCTGCACAGTCAAAGGGTCAGTACTGAGGGAGTACTGCACAGTCAAAGGGTCAGTACTGAGGGAGTGCTGCACTGTCTGCTTGTCAGTACTGAGGGAGCGCTGCACTGTCGGAGAGTCATACTCAGGGAGCGCTGCATTGTCTGAGGGTCAGTACCGAGGGAGTGCTGCACTATCGGAGGGTCAGCAGCGAGGGAGTGCTGCACTGTCTGAGGGTCAGTCCTGAGGTAATGCTGCACTGTAAAAGGGTCAGTACTGAGGGTGTGCTGCACTGTAAAAGGGTCAGCACTGAGGGAGTGCTGCATGGTCGCAGAGTTAGTTTTGAACGAACGTTATTGAGTGTTGATAAATTCTGGTGCTGTACGCTATGTTGTACGCTGCTTTCACCTTTCTCTGACCTGCCGCTTTCATTCTTTGTAAGATCGCGTGCCAAGAGCCAAAGTTAACAAGATTCAACCTTCGCTTCAAACACCTCTCACTATTACTCATGGTTTTGTGTTGAGTTTGGAGATCGGCGCTGCCTGCAATTAAACCAGTGCGCTCGACTCATTTCACAGATGATTTTTCCAGAATGAAGCAATGGAGCTTGTCCTCGTCCACGCTTTGTTCAACCAAAAATTAGTTAGTTAGTTAGTGGGCAATTAAAGTAAAGGCAGGAGCGGGACGGGGACGCAGCGCTGAAAACAGGTCAGTTTCTTTTTAAAAATAGAAAGAAAGAACGAGAGAGATTGAAAAGAAAACAGGCTCCTAATGTGCAAAACTGTGCGATTGATCACCGGAGACGTGGCGATCGATGGCTTGAAGTGTTGCCAAGGCTTGCTAAAAAAAAAATATTTCTGAAAGGGGAGAAGAACCTTGGCACTCAAGAAGAAATCGCTCAAAGCAGAATCTTTTGGAGCAATGAGTGTTGTCTTTTCGAACTGCTCACTTCTTGCAGCCTTGAGTTCACGGGTCAGTGAGTGATTCAATCGGGATGATGTGTTGCTGACTGCGTGATTTATTTATTTCTTCTGTTCGATATATTCCTTTAATGCGGATTAAACCTTGCAATAAATGTTCAAGTTCATTTCAACCCAAAGAATCGCCCAATTCGAGAAATGTAATGAGGAGCGAAGTAAGTTAATTTAACTTATGCTCCATACCATACTGGGAATGAAAATGTGTTCTCTCATCTACAAATGTAATATTTCACCTTAAATCCCCACGCTCCTGTATTATTTAATTTAAATTACTAGATAATTTCATATTGAAACTCGATGTTCTTATATAAGTTAAATTACTGAATAATTTAATATTGAATCCCTATATTCCTATTTAAATTACTGGATAATATAATATTTACTATTGAATCCCCATGTTCCTTTTTAATTAACTTAAACTCCTGGATAATTTAATAATGAATGCCTATGTTCCTATTTAATTTAAATTACTGATAATTTAATATTGAATCTCTATATTCCTTTGTATTTTAAATTACTAAATAATTTAATATTTAATATTGAGTCTCTAGGTTCCTATTTAATTTATATTACTGGATAATTTAATATTTAATGTTGAGTCTCTGGGTTCCTATTTAATTTATATTACTGGATAATTTAATATTGAATCTCTATATTCCTAGTTAAATTACAGAATAATTTAATATTTATTAGTGAATCCCCCTTGTTCCTTTTTAATTAATTTAAATTACTGGATAATTTAATGTTGAATCCCTAGGTTCCTATTTAATTTAAATTACTGGATAATTTAATATTCTTGAATACCCATGTTCCTTTTTAATTAACTTAAATTACTGGATAATTCACTTTTTAATCCGTATATTCCTATTTAGTTTAAATTACTGGATAATTGAATATTTACTATTAAATCCCTATATCCCTATTTAATAAATTATCCAGTAATTTAAATTAACTATTTAACATTGGATCCCTATGGTCTAGTTTAATTAATTTGAATTGCTTGAGAATTTTAACAATACTAAATTCTCCTATTGCTTTAAATTGCTTGTTGTTTTTGGGGGGATTTTTAGTCTAAAAGTAACACTTGAATTACGTGGAATAAAGGACATTAATTTTCTGAATCTCACTTGCTCTTAACACATCATGATTGTTTCTTCTGAAGGAAATATTGGAAAATGATGTTGATATTGTTTGTATGTTCTGATGTGTAAGTATTTTCTGTTGGCAGTAGGGCCCACCGATTTTTTCCCCCCTAAATTTTAGCTGTGATGTTGTGAGTTATTTAGAGTCTGATGTGGGTGTATGTGCGCTTGTTTTGATATTTTAGTTTTGTCTGTGTTATGTTGGCTGTAGGCTTGAAGCTAGTGGGTTTTTTTTTCAGTCACCCTTCCCTGTCGCCATAACCTCCTTCAGCCCATCCAACCCTTCGAGATCTCTGTGCTCCTCCAGTTCTGTCCTCTTGTGCATCCCCTCTCGATTTCCATCGACCCACCATGGGCAGCCTCATGGAATTCCCTGCCTAAATTTCTCCACCCCCCCCCCCCCCCCCTCTCTCCTTTTAAGACGCTCCTTCAAACCTGGCTCTTTGACAAAGCTCTTGGTTACCTAGCCCTAGTATCTCCTTAAGTGGAAAAAAAAGCAAAAAAAAAACAAAATAACTGCGGATGCTGGAAATCCAAAACAAGAACAAAAATACCTGGAAAAACTCAGCAGGTTCTGTTGAAGGGTCATACGGACTCGAAACGTTAACTGTGTCCCTCTCCGCAGATGCTGCCAGACCTGCTGAGATTTTCCAGGTATTTTTGTCTCTGTCATTTCCTTAAGTGAGATTTTGTTTCACTTATGCCCTTGCGAAATGCCTTTGTTTTTCCTCTTATAAAGATGCTTTATAAACGCAAGTTCTTGTAGCATTTACAATGGTGCGTCTCTCTTTGAGTAAAATAAATACATTAATTGTATTTGTTTGATATTGAGGCTTTAAAGAGGGTGCAGAGGAGGTGCACTAGGGATGAGGGATTCCAGTTAATGTGGAGAGACTGGAGAAGTTGGGATTGTTCTCTTTAGAATGGAGACGTTCAAAGTCAAGCGGGATTTTGATGGAGTAAACGAGAAGAGACTGTTTCCAGCGGCAGGAGGGTCGGTAACCAGAGGGACACAGAATGGGAAAAGAACCAGAGGGGGTGGGGAGAGATGAGGAGAAATGTTTTTTACACAGTGAGGCCGCTGTGATCTGGAAGGTGCTGCCTGAAAGGGCGGTGGAAGCAGATTCAGTAGGAAAAGGGGATTTGATCGATATTTAAAGGTGAACATTTTGCAGGGCTACCAGGGAAAGAGCCACACCAGGGGTGTGGTGGGCGCTGGTGGTGTGTGGGACGAAATTGGAAAGCTCTTTGCGAGTTAGCACAGAGATGATGAGTCGAATGGCTTCCTTCTGTTTTGCCCCCTCCACGATTTGAGGAGAGCTTCTTTTAAACAGATGGTCAAAATCACTCGGCATGCAATTTATGTATTTTTGATTTAATGCAGAAATGGTGAAAACACGGCAAAACCGGTCTGTAAATTTCCATTGGGGTGCGTGCACTTTCTATTTATTAACAGTTTGCCCTATTTGCTTTTTTGCTCTGTTTTATTTTGCAATTATTTCATCTGCTTTGTCAAATTTATTTATTTTTTTGATTCTCACAGGTTCATGCCTGTATCTGGGTGCAATATTTCTGTGTCTTTGTGTTTCATGTGCGGCAGGTGATCTGATGCGCCCAGTGTTTTTTTTTTTGCAGTTTGCATATTTAGTGTCTCGGTGTTACTTTTTAAAAAGTTTTTGACAAACAACCATATTATCACAGAAGGAGGCCATTGTGCCTGTACGCAGTCTTTGTAAGGGCTGTCCAATTAGACTCAATACTTTTTTTCCCTTGGCCTGCAAATAAATCCCCTTCAGTATTAAAAATTCCCTTTTTTAAAAAAAGTTACGATTGAATCTGCCTCCACTGGCATTTCAGGCAATGCATTCCAGGTCACTTGTTGTGGCGTCTGGGAGATCTGTAATCACGTTTGGTATTTATTAATTTCCCATTTGCGGAAGCTAGGGTTATTCTCATTGGAGCAGAAAAGCCGGAGCTTGGAGAATGTCCGTGATTGTTCCAGAGATGAAGGACTGCAGTTGCTAGGAGTGGAGAAGCTGGAGTGGGTTATTCTTCTTGGGCAGAGAAGGTTAAGAGGACATTTAATGGAGGTGTTCAGAACCACAAAGGGCTTTGAGAGAATAAACCCGGGGGAACTCTATCAGTGGCAGGAGCAGAAGGACAAAGAGTGCAAATAATTGACAAATTAACCAGAGGAGGAGGTGAGGAAAAATGATGTTTTACAAAGCGAGAGACAGACAGATAGAGAGAGACAGACAGACAGAGAGGGAGACAGACAGAGAGAGACAGACAGAGAGACAGACAGACAGTGAGAGAGAGACAGACAGATAGAGAGAGAGACAGACAGGCAGAGAGGGAGACAGACAGTGAGAGAGAGACAGACAGATAGAGAGAGACAGACAGACAGACAGAGAGGGAGACAGACAGAGAGAGAGAGAGTGACAGACAGACAGACAGACAGATAGAGAGAGAGAGACAGACAGACAGACAGAGAGGGAGACAGACAGAGAGAGAGAGAGACCAGTGGGGAAGAGAAAGGGTTGTAAGAAGGCAAAAAGTGAGACAGAAAGAGAGTAGACAACAGAGACAAAGATAGAGAGAGACAGCAATAGAGGAAAAGAGATAGAGAGAGAGCAGAAGAAGAGTTTGAGGTTAGCTGAAAGATAATGAGAATTTTGACAGGACGGAGAGCAGAGTAAGGGACATTGGATATTGTCAAGACAGAATAAAGATTCAAGGAATGGGGACTGGAGGAGAAGGGGCAGGAAGGCATTGCTACAGTTCACCATCTTCAAACATTTGATGCGGTCCGGTTGAGTGGGTCGAGGGATGTGAGAGAGGTGAGGCCAAGATGTTGCTGGGGGTGTCAGTGAGATCTTATAGAGATAAGACCTGCTGTTCACCAATCAGATGTTAGGGGAAGGGTGGGGCTGGGGTTGAGTGAGCGTTGACACAGTCAGATGACAAACAACTTCATTAAATAGAGAAACAAAGAGAGATGGAAGAGGTGACTGTGGCGAACATGACAGATTACAATTATGATCAAAATGATTATTATGTATCTTATCCCCCTGAGGAAGAGGGGTGTGAAGCAGTCTCCCTTCCCCAGTCCAGGGTTGTCTTCTCCCTGGTCTACTGCCTGATCTTTGTGGTGGGAGTCCTGGGCAATGGGCTGCTGATCTCAGCCATTGTGTGGAAGTGCCGGGTCAAGAGGGTGGTGGACATCTTCATATTGAACCTGGCTTTGGCAGACATCATCTTCCTGATCACCCTGCCTCTCTGGGTGGACGCTGAGGCTTGGGGCAAGGCCTGGAGGGGTGGCCTGTTGCTGTGCCAGCTGAGTAGCTATGTGGTGGCAGTGAATGCCTACTCCAGTGTCCTCTTCCTGAGCTGCATGAGCCTGGACCGTTACCTGGCCATCATGTACCCGTTCCGTTCCCGGAGATTCCGCTCCAAGGCTTACGCAGCGCTGGCCTGTCTGCTGGTGTGGATCGTCTCGCTCCTCTTGGGGCTGCCCGTCCTTCGCAGCCGAACCATCCAGGTGCGGGGTGAGAAGGTGTCCTGCTGCGTCGAAGATCAGAACTCCACCAGCCCCGGCGTCTCTCTTGCCTACCTGCTCCTGACCTTCTACTGCCCAATGCTGGTCACCCTGGTCTGTTACTGCTCCATCTCCAAGAAGCTCTGCCTGCAGTACAGGAGGAGCAAGAAGCAGGACATCAAGCTGAGGAAGTCGATGAGAGTGGTCTTTCTGGTGGTACTGGCCTTCTTGATCTCCTGGCTGCCTTTCAAAGTTTTCCACTCCCTGGAATTGATGCTCCGCTGGGGAGCAGCCCCTGGGTCCTGGAGCTTCCAGACGATGGTGGGAATGGGTCTGGTGGTCAGTGCTCCCCTGGCCTTCGCCAACAGCTGCTCCAACCCAATCATCTACTGCCTCTACGACAGCTCCATCCAGAAGGCTGTGCTGCAGCTCCTCCTGCCCTGCCTCAAGCCCCTTCACCTCAGCCAGCTCTCCATCACCTCCGACAGCCAGCCCAGCAGATCCTTCTCCAGCAACATCACCCAGGAAGGTGCCAGCTTCAGGAGGAGATTGGACCACCCAGTCGTCCAGCTCTCAACATGGGCTTCCAATCTCCAACCCTGAGCCCCACTGTATTGGGGGGAAGGGGGTTGGGGTGGGGAGAGTGGGGAGTTTGGTGTTGTGTGGGAGTGGAAAAGAGAGAGATGATTCTGGTTTCTATAAGAGAAAAGTAGGATCTAGGAAGTTATAACTGTTAGAGAAGACTGGGGATTTTTTTTTTCTAGAAGAGGTAAAGCTGTAGCCTGATCATTAAGATTATGGAGGTGTTCAAAAGGGTAGATGTAGAGAAGCTGTTTTCATTTCCGGGGTGGGCAAGCAACAGGGGGTAATCAATATAACATAGTGACTAATCATATAGGGGAGTTAGGAGAAACCACTTTAGCCAGGGAGTGGTGAGAATGTGGAACTCACAACCACAGGGGGCAGTTCAGGTTTATAGTATGGATAAATATGAGAAGCTCGATAAACACGTGAGGTTGATAGGAATAGAAGGATATGTTGATGGGGTGAGATGAAGAGGGGGAAGGAGGACATTCATGTGGATGATAAACATTAGTATTGACTAAATGGGCCGAATGTACTGTCTCTTTGTAAACATTTATGTAATTCTGTAGAATCTTGCGAGGAATGGTCTCCTGCTTACACTGACCAACCAAGAGGGAAGCTTAACACCCCAGGACAGATGGTCTCACTTGACACCCCATTTAGAACTGGGTGTGGAGGTTTCACCTCTCATGTCGAGCCTTCACCTCTCTCCTTTTGGATAGAACCACCAGGAGAGGCCACCAAGGAAATGGAAACCAAACAGAGACACGCATGAGAAACAGGTTTTGTCCTGGGTCACTCAGCTGCTTCACCATTGGGAGATATACATTACTCCTTTGGCAAAGGGATGGGCAGGTCAACACTTAGAGGAACAATGTGGTGCTGTTGAGGCTGAGACTCTTTAATTAAGATAAGTTACACGAAGCGATACCGCTCCTTGATCAAGTGTGTTTGTGGTTGTGGGATGGGGCGAGTCTATAGTGCGTTCAGCACCTTGTGCTGGGATCGAAATCCAATGTGTTTTTTTTCAGAGATTGATAGACGAGGGGCTGGACATGACTGGATCGGTATAACCAAAGATGGGTTTCCTATCTGTGTTATAATAACTAGGCTTCATTACGTCATTATTTATTTCCAATCTGTCGATCAGGCCGGAAATTATAATGAGCGATTCATCTTTTTAAGGCTGTGATTTTGAACCCCTTTCGGCTATTAATTTATTTTATTTTTTTTAAAGACACTGTTTTTGGGAATGTGTTAAGTATCGGAGAGAGATCTACAGGGAGCTGTACCTCCTCCCTCATCCCTTCATAAAACATCCCAAGGTGTTCATTGCAATGTAAATCGGACAACATTTTATACCAAGCCACATGAGGAGGTATTAGGACAGATGACCAACAACTTGGTCGTAGAGGCAGATTTTAAGGAGCGTCTTTATATTAAAAAAAAACCCCTCTCTCTGTCCTTGCTTCTCGCCTCCATTCTCCTACTCTCCTCCCTCACTCCTCCTGTGTCGCCCACCTCCCCCCTTTGCTCTTCTCTCTCCCTTCTCTTCCTCGCGTTTCTTTCTCTTTCTCTCTCTCTCTTCACCGCGCTCTCCACTCCAGCCCCCTTTTATCTACGTCCCCTCACCCCACCCTCCACCCGCACTTCCCTCTGTTTGCCAAGCCTCCTCTTAACACATCCACAATCGACCAGGTATTTCCCATCTGAGGAAGGGAACATTGACAATTGCCCTAAAAGCATTGCAGCAGAGACTCCCACTAATATCTCAAGGAGCCCTGGAGTAACACCGGCTCCAGAAACACATGGGGCCCGATTATAGATCCCAGTGAGAGACAGTGTGTGTTAATACAGCTCACCAGGTTTATAACCAGCGTTGGGCGAGTGTTGGAATATTTCAGAGGGGAACTCAGTGTCTGACTGAGATCTCTCCATTTCATTGTTGTAGCATATCTGTAACCTCAAATCCACCCCTGCTCAGACTGGTAACTGTTTTCGTTCGACATTTTATATTAAATGAACCCAGTGAAACTATTGCAACACAAACAAAAATTGCTGGAATAACTCAGCAGGTCTGACAGAATCTGTGGAGAGGAAGAGAGAGTCAACGTTTCGAGTCTGTGTGACTCTTCATCAGAACTCAAGAGAAGTAGAAATATGGTAAAATGTATGCTGTTTAAGGGCAGTGGGACAGGTGCAGCTGGGTAGAGGGCCAGTGACAGGTGGAGGCAAAGGAGAGATTGACAAAGATGTCATACACAAAAGGGATGTTAACGGTGGTGATATTCGCTACAGGATGTGCTAATGGTGACAGAGTGAAACTATTGTCTGTCTTAAAAGCAAAAACTGCAGATGCCGGAAATCCAAAACAAAAACAAAAATACCTGGAAAAATAATGGATGGAAATACATTTAAAATTTCTTCCCCACCCCTCTCACCCCCTTGGAGGCATTTCACAGGGATGGTTCCCTCCTGGACACCCTGGTCCACTCCTCCATCATCCCCTACGCCTCAACCCCCTCCCATGGCACATTCCCATGCAAATGCAGAAGGTGTAACACCTGCCCCTTCACTTCCTCTCTCCTCACCGTCCAAGGGCCCAAACACTCCTTACAAGTGAAGCAGCATTTCACTTGCACTTCCCTCAACTTAGTCTACTGAATTCGTTGCTCCCAATGCGGTCTCCTCTGCATTGGAAAGACCAAACGTAGACTGGGTGACTGCTTTGCAGAACACCTTCAGTCTGTCCGCAAGCATTACCCAAACCTCCCTGTCGCTTGCCATTTTAACACTCCACCCTGCTCTCACGCCCACATGTCTGTCCTTGGCTTGCTGCATTGTTCCAGTGAAGCTCAATGCAAACTGGAGGAACAGCACCTCATCTTCCCACTAGGCACTTTACAGCCTTCCGGACTGAATATTGAGTTCAACAATTTTAGATCATGAACTCTCTCCTCCATCCCCACCCCCTTTCCGATCCCCCTTTTTTCCAATAATTTATATAGATTTTTGTTTTCCCACCTATTTCCATTATTTTTAAATGTATTTCCTTCCATTGTTTTATCTCTACCTTTTAGCCTTTTTAGATACCTTCCCCCCACCCACCCCCACTAGGGCTATCTGTACCTTGCTTGTCCTGCTTTCTACCCTTAATTAGCACATTCCTTAGATAATATCACCACCTTCAACACCTCATTGTCTTTTAGTCTGTGGCATCTTTTGGTTATCTCCACCTATCACTGGCCCTCTATCCAGTTCTACCTGTTCCACCAACTCCCCCCGCCATCCCTTAAACCAGCTTATATTTCACCGCTTCTATTTTTATTTAGTTCTGTTGAAGAGTCATACAGACTCGAAACGTTAACTCTGTTCCTCTCCGCAGGTGTTGCCAGACCTGCTGAGTTTGTCCAGGTATTTTTGTTTTTGTATTGTCTGTCTTATATCTTTTTGCAAATAAATTCTTAAAGCAAGTTAAAGTCAGGACCATGGTAATGATTTTAAAATTGTGCCTGATATCAGTACTTCACCCCATGTTCAGTTCACTCTGTCTCGTTAAACTCTCAGCTTCAGGGCAGTCAGGAGAGTGGGAAGAGGTGAGGAAGTCGGCACACACACACTGAGAAAGCCACGGACACAAAGGTAGACAGAAACAGTGAGGGGGGAGACAGACAGTGACAGAGGGATCATGTAAGTTGGAAGTCAGAAAATTAAGACAGAGGAGGAAAGATTGGAGGAGCGAGAAAGCCACAGAGAGGGCAGAGAAAGAGCGCCAGGGAGAGACGGCAAAGGAAAGAGCAAGTAAGAAAAAGACAGACACAGAGACAGAGAGAAAGGTAAATTGAGAGACACAGAGCAACAGAGAGCCAAAGTGAAAGTTGGCTAAAGAAGGTGAAACAGAGTGAGAGACAGAGGGAAAGGGAGATGTGTAAAGAGGAGACAGAGAGTGTGAGAAGGAGCCAGACAGAGACTGACAGAGCCCAAGAAAGGCAGAGAAACAGACAGAGAGTGATAGGGAAAAAGATGGGAGGGTCAGGGAAAGAGGGACAGGCAGGACGAGAGGGAGAAGGACAGGGAGACAGTCATGGGGAGAACATGATACTGAAAGGCAGAGCGAATGGGATGGGGAGCAGAGAGAAACGAAGGACTGAGAGAAAAACAGAGATCAAGAGATACAAAGATAGAGACAGAGATAACGGCAGAGACATACACACAGAGCAACATAATGTCACAAATTAATAGATACTGTTTTATAATATCCTCTGTACATAATGTTCTGTCTATGATATATAATCCTGCCTATGTTAGTCTATATCATATAATCACCTGCATATATTGCTGTCTGTAATATATAGTCCACAGTATTTAATGCAACAGGTAGCCTAAAATAAGGAGCCAGGTTACTCACAGTCAGAATATTCGCCCTGATTGCAGCTCAATCTCCAATAACCCTCAGTGCTGCTTTGAGTGAGAATCAAGAGTGAGCGAGTGCAGAGTCAGGGCCAGGCTGGGAGGAGTCATTCCACTCCCAGCCAGACCACAGACACGGAATGGTTCAGAAACAGGTCAATTCCTCGCACTTAGATTATTCAACACGGGTTACTCTGGAACATCAATTTAATTCAAAATAATTTAATGTGGTTATTACAGGACTTCCCCAAAGCAGACTGCAATTTCTCAGTGACACCCTGTGTATAAAAGTTTGATATTTATTTGTGTGTGTATTGTGTGTGTGTGTGTGTGTACTGCATTCAGGAGAAACTAAATGACTGCCAGCAGATTGGCTCCTTATTAAAAAAAAAACTATTCCTTGCACGGCTGCTGGGCACAAGTCGACTGCTGTCTTTCCTATATTGCAACAGTCACTACACTTCAAAAAGTCCTTCACAGGCTGCCAAGTGATTTGGGCACTGAGGTGGAGTAAGGCACTTGTAGAAAGAGGAGTCCTTTCTCGAACCCATGACCTGCCTCGGAGGGGTGGGGAGGGGAGGGGGAGAGAGAGAGTTTACTATCCACATGATTAATCACCCTCAAACTGCCAGATCGAACAAAGTGGCAGGAGAAATGAGTTCCTCAGGAAACCCGTGGTCTAAAATTTCTCCAAACGTTAAGCCTGTTCAAAGGCTGGAGGCAAGACATGCAAATTGGGATGTCTCTGGGCCCTTGCAAGCGGCTTTTAAGCGAATCACAGAAACCACATCCAGCTTCCTCTCGCTCCAAGCAGAATCACAGTCGTACGGTCAGGACTGTTTGCTCGTTTGTCCTTTCCAAGCTGTTTTGGGAAAGGGAGGAGCTGCCTCCTTTCATGAAAAGTTACAATGGAGTAGGTGACAGGAAGGATTTCTTATAGAATGAGCAGAGGGTATGCAATATCCCTGGTTGAGGGCTGGGAGATCTTGGCTACTTTTACCTCCATTACACCACCTGACTTCACCCCTGCCTTAACTCATTTGCTGCAGAGACCTCTCATTCACAGCTTCTGCCTCCAGACTTGATGATTCATTACGCACTCCCCTATTCTGCCCTTCAGAAACTGGATATCACAATTAACCGCACCAGGTCCCTTTCAGCCATCAGTATTTATGTATTGATGCAGTACTGCATTCACTGATCCACAGTGACCCCTTGGGTAAGCAATACCTCCATTTTAAACAAAAAACAAAAATAGCTGGAAAAACTCAGCAAGTCGGACAGATTCTGCGGAGAGGAATACAGTTAACGTTTCAAGCCCATCGGACTCTTCATCAGAACTAAGGAAATATAGAAATGTGGTGAAATATAATCTGGTTTAAGGTAGAGCTGGATAGAGGGGCCAGCGATAGGTGGAGACATTTTAAATTTCACAACCTTGTTTTCAAATCTCTCCATGGCCTCAGCCTTCCCCGCAGAGAGCAGTGATGGGCAGCAGTGCTGCATTCTCACACCAGGGGATTGTACTGGGCAGTCCACGCTCCCTCAGCGCCTACCCTCTGACAATGCAGCACTCCCTCAGTACTGACGCTCTGACAGTGCAGCACTCCCTTAGTACTGACCCTCCGACAGTGCAGCACTCCCTCAGTACTGACCCTCTGACAGTGCAGCACTCCCTCAGTACTGACCCTCTGACAGTGCAGCACTCCCTCAGTACTGACCCTCTGAGTGCAGCACTCCCTCAGTACTGACCCTCTGACAGTGCAGCACTCCCTCAGTACTGACCCTCCGACAGTGCAGCACTCCCTCAGTACTGACCCTCCGACAGTGCAGCACTCCCTCAGTACTGACCCTCCGACAGTGCAGCGCTCCCCTAGTACTGACCCTCCGACAGTGCAGCGCTCCCCTAGTACTGACCGTCCAACAGTGCAGCGCTCCCCTAAGTACTGACCCTCCGACAGTACAGCACTCCCTCACTACTGACCCTCCGACAGTGCAGCACTCCCTCAGTACTGGCCCTCTGACAGTGCAGCACTCCCTCAGTACTGAGCCTCCAATGCTGCAGCAATCCCTCAGTACTGACCCTCCGACAGTGCAGTGCTCCCCTAGTACTGACCCTCCGACAGTGCAGCACTCCCTCACTACTGACCCTCTGACAGTGCAGCACTCCCTCAGTACCGACCCTCCAACGGTGCAGCACTCCCTCAGTACTGACCCTCCGACGGTGCAGACTCCCTCAGTACTGACTGTCCAACGGTGCAGCACTCCCTCAGTACTGACTCTCCGACAGTGCAGCACTCCCTCAGTACTGACTCTCCAACAGTGCAGCACTCCCTCAGTACTGACCCTCTGACAGTGCAGCCATGCCTGAAATCTGCACTGGGAGAAGCAGCAACATACATTTTTGTGTTCAACTCTATGAAGCGGGACACGGATCCACAACAGTCTGATCCAGAATGCAAGAGTGTGACCGACTTGGCCAGGGGTGGCACAAAGGATTCACTGAACAAAGTGTGCAGGTAACATGTTATTGATCAAATGGAAATCGACAATCTTGATGCAGGAACAAGTTATCTTTGGTCACTTGTAGGGGGTTGATGTCCATACAACGCTTCAGTGACATTTAACAGCTCTTGGATTACATATGTTAGGTTTGAAATAGAAGCCAAGCCAGATTAATATTTCATCCTGCCACTTGGGGCATGGGTTAGAAAAATGCTATCTAAGCTGCTAAAGGAGGGACTTCATTTTCTCTCCCCTACTCTTCTCCCTGCCCCCTGTTTTTCCATATGGGGAACATTCTGGAGAAGCAAAAACTGCTAGCGAATCCACACTTCCTCCCACAGCTTCCAACCTGATAGTCGCCCAACCTCCTACCTAAAATCCACAAACAGAACTGCCCCGGTAGACCGATCATCTCAGCTTGCTCCTGCCCCACAGAATTCATTTCTCGTTATCTTGACTCCCTTCTCTCTCCCCTTGTCCAGTCCCTTCCCACCTACATCAGTGATTCCTCTGACACCTTACGTCACATCAACAATTTCCAGTTCCCTGGCCACAACCGCTTCCTCTTCACCATGGACGTCCAATCCCTCTACACCTCCATCCCCCACCAGGATGGTCTGAGCACCCTTAGCTTCTTCCTCGAACAGAGGCCTGAACAATCCCCATCCACCACTACTCTCCTCCATCTGGCTGAACTTGTTCTCACCCTGAACAATTTCTCCTTCAACTCCTCTCACTTCCTCCAAATAAAAGGTGTAGCTATGGGTACCCGCATGGGCCCCAGCTATACCTGTCTCTTTATGGGGTATGTGGAACATTCCTTGTTCCAGTCCTACTCCGGCCCCCTTCCACAACTCTTTCTCCGGTACATCGATGATTACTTCGGTGCTGCTTCATGCTCTCATCGGGACTTGGAAAAATGTATTAATTTTGCTTCCAATCTCCACCCCTCCATCATTTTCACGTGCTCCATCTCTGACACTTCCCTTCCCTTCCTTGACCTCTCTGTCTCAATCTCTGGTGATAGACTGTCCACCAATATCCATTACAAACCCACCGACTCCCACAGCTACCTCGACTACAGCTCCTCACACCCCGCTTCCTGTTAGGAATCCATCCCATTCTCTCAGTTCCTTCGCCTCCGTCGCATCTGTTCCGATGATGCTACCTTCAAAAACAGTTCCTCTGACATGTCCTCCTTCTTCCTTAACCGAGGTTTTCCACCCACGGTCGTTGACAGGGCCCTCAACTGTGTCCGGCCCATCTCCCACGCATCTGCCCTCACATCTTCTCCTCCCTCCCAGAAACATGATAGGCTCCCCCCTGTCCTCACTTATCACCCCACCAGCCTCCACATTCAAAGGATCATCCTCTGCCATTTCCACCAACTCCAGCATGATGCCACCACCAAACACATCTTACTTTCACCCCCCCATCAGCATTCCGTAGGGATCGCTCCCTCCGGGACACCCTGGTCCATTCCTCCATCACCCACTACTCCTCAACCCCCTCCTATGGCACCACCCCATGCCCACGCAAAAGATGCAACACCTGCCTCTTCACTTCCTCTCTCCTCACCGTCCAAGGGCCCAAACACTCTTTTCAAGTGAAGCAGCATTTCACTTGCATTTCCCCCAACTTAGTCTACTGTATTCGTTGCTCCCAATTCGTTGGTCTCCTCTACATTGGAGAGACCAAACGTAAACTGGGTGACCGCTTTGCAGAACACCTGCGGTCTGTCCGCAAGAATGACCCAAACCTCCCTGTCGCTTGCCATTTTAACACTCCACCCTGCTCTCTTGCCCACAGGTCTGTCCTTGGCTTGCTGCATTGTTCCAGTGAAGCCCAACGCAAACTGGAGGAACAACACCTCATCTTCCGACTAGGCACTTTACAGCCTTCCGGACTGAATATTGAATTCAACAACTTTAGGTCTTGAGCTCCCCCCTCCATCCCCACCCCCTTTCTGTTTCCCCCTTCCTTTAGTTTTTTTCCAATAAATTATATAGATTTTTCTTTTCCCACCTATTTCCATTATTTTTAAAAATTTTTAAATCTTTTATGCTCTCCCCACCCCCACTAGAGCTATACCTTGAGTGCCCTACCGTCCATTCTTAATTAGCACATTCGTTTAGATAATATCTCCAACTTTAACACCTATGTGTTCTTTTGTCCTGTTGTTTGTGACATCTTTTGATGATCTGCTTCTATCACTGCTTGTTTGTCCCTACAACCACACCAACCCCCTCCACTTCTCTCTCTCTCTCCGCCCCCCCTCCACACACCTTAAACCAGCTTATATTTCAACTCTTTCTTGGACTCGAACTCAAGTTCTGTCGAAGGGTCATGAGGACTCGAAACGTCAACTCTTTTCTTCTCCGCCGATGCTGCCAGACCTGCTGAGTTTTTCAAGGTAATTCTGTTTTTGTAGTGAATCCCCAGGTTCTGCAAAGTCACTGCCTTAGAATAAATGACCCCGAACTGAAGCATACAGGAATATGAATGAGGAACAGGAGTAGGCCACTCGGCCCCTTGAGCTTGCTCCTCCATTCAATAAGGTCATGGCTGCTCAGATTTTAATCTCACATTCCTGCCTACTCCTGATAACCCCTTTCAGCCTCTTGCTACCTACCTCTGCCTTAAAGATATTCAAGGACTCTGCCCCTTGCGGCCTACCTCTGCCTTAAAGATATTCAAGGACTCTGCCCCTTGCGGCCTACCTCTGCCTTAAAGATATTCAAGGACTCTGCCTCAACCGCTTTTTTAAGGGAGAGGATTCCAAAGTCTCTCAGCACTCCAATGGAAAAAAAGGATCCTCATCTCTGTCGAGGTCCAATGGACCAAATGCCATGACAGTGAAAGTGTCCACATGGCACAGGTAGTTGGTTTACCCTCAAGCTGTCTACTAAGGCCATGAGAATGTTATCCAGATGTGTGATGCCAACCATCATCGAGCAGCTGAGCTTATGCCTTACCAAAAGGGGAGGCTGCTTTGACCCTGGTACTAACCTGACTCTCTCAGTAAATGGCAGCAGCAGCAAAAAAATTGCAACAGCTTATATTTACGTAGCACCTTTAACAGAATAAATTGACTCAAGGGGCTACACCGGAGGGTTTATGAAGCAGAAATATGACATGGCCCAGGTGAGGAGTTATCCAGAAGTTGTGGAATCTGAGCTGTGCGTCCCTGCTGCTGCCATTGATGTTGAGGCTGGCTACGGTCGTCTTCATTGTCAGAAGCGTATGCTACCATCAATTAATGCAAAGTGCAAGGGGAGGACTATTTTAAATCCTTCCTCTCCTTCAGGAGCCCAGCGAGAACTGTGTGGACCCTCCTCTTAGCCTCTCCAGTCCAGCCCAGTTGCTATTAAGGCCTTGCGGGTGGACCAGAACACAAGAGGAAAAGAATGCCACCGGTCCAGGGCTGACTGGACCCTGTCTCGGTGATCGTGATTGCTCGCTAACAAATCCTGGAGCTCCCATAAAGGGATGAGGGGAGACTTGTGAACTCGGATGTGTCCCCTCCTGCAATGGCTGCCTCATCGCCCCCGTAAGTCCTCACTCCGCCCTCTTGGGGGAGTCCAAACCCCTGACGCTTTGGCTGCAGCGGAGGGCACCATGGGCTCCATTACCTCACCCGACAATGACTCTACGTCGCCCCCCGGTGCTCATTCACCGAAACTCCATCCTCCCCCAGGCCGTCGCCTCCAGCTTCCAACCCCTCTCCCCTCCCCGCCTCCCCCCCGCCCCCCACCCCCCACCATATCGAGTGAGGGGGCTCAATCGGAGCTGCCAGTTGGCTCCACCTCCACCTCCACCTCCACCTCCACCTCCACTTCGATCCCAACCCCCCAGGATCAAGGGCAGAGGGCCCCTCTCTGGTCTCCTCTTGGGGACGGGGGTCAAAGGGTGGCATCGGCTCAGAGCCTCCGCTCACCCCTCGGGCACAGGGTTGCCCGGTGAGTCCGGGAAGGGCTCCGGACCCGGCACGGAGGTGCCCGGGTAACAAGGCGGGTCGGGGGTCGGTGCCCCACGCAAGGGCGATACCCTCACCGAGGGGCCCTGCTCAGGGGACTGCAGCCAAAGTCATGCCACCGGGGCTGGGTGATGATTGCCCCCACCACCCCCCCCCCCCCCGATCTGGTGTCCCTGGGGAGTCTGGGGATCAGGGTCCATTGGGGAGTTTGGCGGGTCTCCCGTTGCACCTTGTTCTGGCGCTGGGTCACTCGCCACCCACCTCGCCGGCAGCAGAGATGGCAGCAGCTACCGGCGGGCACCTCCCCGAAGCTGGAGTGGTGCCGGGGTGCGGGGGGGGGGGTGGAGAAGAACGGTGGCACCAGTCATGGCCGCCTCAGTGGCATTGGCGGCCATATGGAGGTGGGGCAGATCTGTCGGGCGAAGAGAGACCTGGCGCCTGGAAGGAGTGCAGGTGGCGGGGACTGGGTTCCCTGAGCCCGAGAGGGAGCGGCGCCACCCTGGACATGATCTTCTCTCTCCCCCCCGCCGCAGTTGGTGAAGAGATGGGGGAGGAAGAGCTCACCGGGAATGAAAGGTTAGATAAGACAAGACTCTCCATGCTGGCCTCAAGTGGGATCCACTGCCTGCGGTGAGCCCCTTGGCCAGGGCCAGGAGCAGCGCCCGCTCAGGCCTCGGGGAGAACACTGCCTTCCTGTACATGCATGAGGGCCACAACGATGGGGCCAAGGGGGCCGACAATCCTACCCCCCCCATGGCCCCATGGTCAAAAGGTGGAACGGGTGACAGGGCCGCGGGAGCAGCACAGGCCACGGAAGCGGTCAATCCCGCACAGGTGGTCTTAGCGGGCGCCACCACTGGCGATAGCACCGCCACCACAGCTACCCCAGTGGGCACAGCCACCGGAGACCCCGCGCCAGCCATTGGGGGACGGACCACACCCACCCCGAGCTCTGTCGGTGGGCGTTTAGAAAGGGGGACAGGAGGAAGAGACTGACTACCCTCTCCCTCCTAATGGGGGGGGATGCAAGATGTTAACTTGAAATACGTACGCACCCCTTCTCCCCGAGTCCCTTCTGAGGTCGTCTTCCTCCCCTTACAAAGCAACTCAGTCTTCACAGGCACCCCCCACCAAAGAAAAGTCCAGACACCCACCGCAGATGTAATGAAAGATAAGTCCTTGCCTCCCGGCCTCCCTGTCTTGCAGCGCCTCCCCTCTCTCTCCTCCAATTCTTCAAACCTCAGGCCTTGCAGGCCCCAGTGATAACACCAGCGGTCGGCTTCCAGTGTCCCTTGGGCTGCAGCAATACCAGAGCAGCTTGTAAAAGTCCAGAGGATTATGTTGGAATAAGCAATAGTAACTGCAGGGTGGTACCTCTTCCAGTAGCAGCAGCCACAGCCAGCACACAGCAACAGCTCCCACTCAGGAAGGGACAAGCTCCAACGCCTGCGCATGGGTGTTAATCACTTGTACGTAATGGTCACTATCGTAAATAAACTTCCAAGAATGTGCCTTTGCCTACGTCTCCTTGTTCTGCTGAGCAGTGCTCATGTCATTCAGATGCAAAGTCTAGGTCCTTGTCCAAGATAAAGGCAGGTGTCTCAGTCCAGGGTCCCTGCCCTGTGTTTTGTCCCAGCACACTGATGGCATATGCCTTTGCAGTCACCAGGCACATCGGTGACACCTGCACCTCGATGGGACTCACCACTTGCTGCCATAATGCTCTGTGCTGGCGGCACAGACTTCCATCATTCTCTCTCTCTCTCTCTGTGCCCTCAGCGTCCTTTCAAGGTGTGGGCTAGCCTTCCCGTCTCATCGGCGTCCGTGCCCGTTGAGTGTGGTCGCGACGGGTTCAGCTCACCGAGGCACTGAGGAGGATATAGGATCAGGAGGAGTCAAAGATTCCCTGCCGCACCTCCCTGATATGGCTCTGTTCACAGAGCACAAGCGACGAGGATGCGCCACACCTTCTGCGGGCAGCATTGCAGGGCCAAGAACCGGAACCTCGTTGTCAATGTTCCGATGGCCTGCCTCACCCAAGCGCGAGTTGCAGCATGGGCCTTGTCGCTGCATCAGCAGCCACATCCTCCTGCGGGTAGCCCTTGTCCCCCGAGCAGCCAACCCTGCAGCCTCTCTAGACCCTGGGAGCCAGCAGAAAACTGAGGCCTACTGAGAAGGTCGGAGTCATGGGCAATCCCTGGGAATCGTGCGCAGAACTGTAGGATGCATTAGTGGTGGTCACACGCCAGCTGAACATTCAGCGAGTGGAAGCCCCTGTGGTTGACGTGGTTGAGCGCTTGTTGCCATGGGGATCTGAGTGCCACGTGAATGCAGCCAATGGCACCCTGCGCCTGTGGGAAACCTCAAATCTGGGCAAATCCCAGCACTCTTGCTTCCTGGTTTTCCTGATCCTGGGTGAAATGCACAAAGCTGTGTGCCATCACAAAGATGGCATCCTGTGACCTCCTGGATGTAATTGTGTGGGGAGACTTGCGATATCCTACAGAGCTCCTCTGTGCAGCCCTGAAATGAGCCACGGGTGTAAAAATTGAGCGCCTCGGTCACTTGCAGAGCCACTGGCAGTAGATGCCCTCCATGTTCCAGTGGCACCAAATCCTGCAGCTGGTGGCAGATGTGACTGACCAGTTCCCTGGACGTGTGCAGTCTTCGGTGACAGTGGTTCTGCAGGAATGACCAGCGTCATCCATAGGCCCTGGGTCTACATAGGTGCCGACCAGCAATGGCTCACTGTGGCTCTTCAGTGACATATGCAGGAGCCCCAGCTGCCCCTTCTTGAGGGTGCTGCTCCTCCCTCTGTCCAGCCAGGTTCCTCCATCACTCTGTCCTCCTTCGTCTCTGCTCCCTGTAAGCCATAAGCCCTACAGCTAGGTCACCAGGCTCTATGCTCATGATGTACTCCTGCAGGATGAAAGAGAGACACGTGTGGGTTTGCAGGGGTGCACTAAGAACCTCTCTTGGTTAAGTCTGAAGGCCTCTTGACACATCCCGGAGAGTGCTGGTCACTGCTTGGACGACCATAGTTTAGTGTGCTGCATGGCTGCCCGAAACGTCACCCACCTCCGTCCTGCTCCACCTGACCGATTGGGAGATTTGCCCACTGAACTGCATGCTGTGCTCTCTACTCAGGCACAGGCATCCTCCTAACCCACACGGCAAGGCTGCCCTGTTGCACCATGGGGGAGACTGGTCCAAACCTGAATGGTGACATTGCAAGGGGCCATGAGCGTCTTCACCAGTAACTGCTCCAATGGCCGGCTTTCGTAAGGAGATGGTACAACGTGCCCAGCTGTCCAGTTGTCCTGCGGCCCACTAAAACGCTCACTAGTTTGCAGTCTGCGCCCGAGGGGTGAAAAGCTCTGGAGCGTTTGGTGGCACATTCATGCCCCTGCATTGCCCGAGTGGGCAGAGAAGCTCGAGGCCCGGCTCCAAGAGCGTCAATGTGGCTGCGCCTGAACCATCTCAGCTGCAGAGGAATGGTCACTTTATACAAGGTTTCCCCACTGTGCAGCCACTTCCCTCCCACCCCACCCTGCTTGTGTGCTACCATCAGACCGGGCTGCCTTGCCCCACGGGCTCACCCCAAGCGCAGGGCATGGCTTGCTCCAACCCCGACAGTCAGCTGGGGAAAAAGGGACCTGCCTGTGCCCTCGCCTGAAGGCATGGCCGGTGCCTCAACCTTGAAGTCCAACGGGCAACCCTCGCGAGTGCTTTGCAACATTACTGTGCACTCACCTCCGAGATCCCCTCGAAGTTCAGCTCACCGGGTGCGCGCCTTTTAAATGCTGTTGTGAAACATTTGAGTGTGACCCAGGTGATCCAGCGTGCGGGGGAGGGGGTGATTCCAGCAAGCTGTGCTTATAGTGATATGCAGATATATTAAAATGATATTCCCGATGTCCAGTGGCAGGAAATGTGGCCAGCCATTGACAGGCAGGGCTGATGATTGCCAACTGGTTCCCTGGCAACACGAAACAGATCGGCCATATTGTCCGCTCATGCCCGACAGGACGTCCAACACCAGCGGGGATGGAAAATTCCGGCAGGAGTATGGCTGTCTTGTCAGGGCTACATGAGGTTACAGAGGTAAGCGCCATTCTTCGGGGGGTGGGGGGGGGGAGGGGGGGGGGGTGGAGTTACAGAGACAGGGGTGGTTGACGGAGCTGGAGGAGGGTACAGAGGAAGAGATGGTTGTAGCAGCCAGAGGAGGTGACAGTGATGGGGACGGTTTTAGGGGCTGGAGCAGGTTACAGAAATAGATGGGTTGTACGGGCTGGAGGAGGTTACAGAGATAGGGAGGGTTGTATGGGCTGGAGGAGGTTACAGAGATAGGGAGGGTTGTAGGGACTGGAGGAGGTTACAGAGATTTGGAGTGTTATAATGGCTGGAGGAGGTTACAGAGATAGGGAGGGTTGTACGGGCTGGAGGAGGTTACAGAGATAGGGAGGGTTGTACGGGCTGGAGGAGGTTACAGAGATAGGGAGGGTTGTACGGGCTGGAGGAGGTTACAGAGATAGGGAGGGTTGTATGGGCTGGAGGAGGTTACAGAGATAGGGAGGGTTGTAGGGGCTGGAGGAGGTTGCAGAGATAGGGAGGGTTGTATGGGCTGGAGGAGGTTACAGAGATAGGGAGAGTTGTAGGGGCTGGAGGTAATGGATAGAGAGGATTGTAAAGGCTGGAGGAGGTTACAGAGATAAGGGGGGTTGTAGGGGCTGGAGGAGGTTACAGAAATATGGAGGGTTATAGGGGCTGGAGGAAGTTACAGAGATAAGGAGAGTTATAGGGGCTGGAGGAGGTTACAGAGATAGGGAGGATTGTAGGGGCTGGAGCAGGTTATACAGATAGGGAGTGTTGTAACGGCTGGAGGAGGTTACAGTGATAGGGAGAGTTGTAGGGGCTGGAGGTAATGGATAGGGAGGATTGTAAGGGCTGGATGAGGTTACAGAGATTGGGAGGGTTGTAAGGTCTTGAGGAGTTTACAAATCTAGGGTCAGTTGTAGGGGCTGGAGGATGTTACAGTGATTGGGAGTGTTGTTGTGACTGGAGGAGGTTACAGAGATAGGGAGGATTGTAGGGGCTGGAGGAGGTTACAGATATAGGGCTGTTGTAGGGAATGGAGGAGGTTACAGAGATGGGTGGGGGGCTTATAGACAAGATGTTACAGACATAGGGTGGGTTTCAGGGACTGGAGGGAGTTAGAGATAGGAAGGCTTCAGGTCTTGGAAGGATTCAAAAATAAGGATGAGAATTTTATAATCCTAGCCTTGTTTGCCCAGGAGCCAAAGTAGGTCAGCGAGTGCAAGGAGGAGGTGGGTAAACTGGAATTAGAATGATTAAGGATACAGGCAGCAGAATTTTGGATGAGCTCAAATTTATGGAGGGTTGAATGTGGGAGACTGGCCAGAGTGTGTTAAAATAAGTAAATCTAAAGATGACAAAGGCATGGGTTAGGAATCCGATGGAGGATGGACTGAATCAGGGTTGGGCAATGTTAGGTAGATTTCACAGCCTTCTCACAAGACCACTGGGAGATGGCGTCTCATGGCCAATTCATGAGAGTTGGCATGTTTGTAAGACAAACAGATTGGGAATGGGGCCTGTGATTTTGCTGCTCTCCGGCTTTCCTGGTTAAAATCCCTCTATCAAATCGTCCCTGTAATCTCCTCTGGCCTAACTCTTACTTAAATAGGATCAGGTCCCGACATCTTCGACAAAGACAGTTCTGGACCGGTGATAAAAGGGTTCCTGGCAGTAGGACAATGATCCTGTTCAGAATGAGATGAAGCTCGATGTGGCTTCTGAGGTTCACTTCAAGAGGTGAACGAGGCCCCAATTTTCATGCCGTACCTTTGAAACGATGGAAAATTGAGAAGCTGAAAAGCCACAGATCTCCTAAGTAACTGAGTTTGTTAAGTATATGTCACTTTAAAGGGGATTAGTCTTGTGGGTCTCTCTCCTCTCCGAGGCAGGTCATGGGTTTCTACAGGGTGTTTCACCAGCTCAGGACATCTGAATGGGCTTTGCAGCCCATGATGGACATTTTGAAGTTGTCATGTAAGAAACATGGCAGCCAAGTTGTGTCCAAAAGCTGTGCAAGGAATAGTTTCCTATAAAGAGCCTATCTTTTTTTTAATCATTCATGGGATGTGGGCATTGCTGGCTGGGCTAGCATTTATTGCCCATCCCTAATTGCCCTTGAGAAAGCAGGGGTGAGCCTCCTTCCTGAACCTCTGAAGGCCATTTGGTGTAGGTACATGCCCAGTGTCGTTAGGAAGGGAGTTCCAGGATTTTGACCCAGCGAAAGTGAAGGAATGGTGATATATTCCCAAGTCAGGATGGTGAGTGAATTGCAGAGGAACCTCTAGGTGGTGGTGTTCCCATGCATCTGCTGCCCTTGTCCTAGATAGATGTCTGGAAGGTGCTGTCGAAGGAGCCTTGGTGAGTTCCTGCAGCGCATCTTGTAGATGGTACACACACTGCCGCTGCTACTGTGCGTCAGTGGTGGAGTGAGTTAGCATTTGTGGATGGGGTGCTAATCAAACAGGCTGCTTTGTCCTGGATGGTGTTCACTTTCTCTCTCCGCCCCCCACACACACACCTTAAACCAGCTTATATTTCAACTCTTTCTTGGACTCGAACTCAAGTTCTGTCAAAGGGTCATGAGGACTCGAAACGTCAACTCTTTTCTTCTCCGTCGATGCTGCCAGACCTGCTGAGTTTTTCCAGGTAATTCTGTTTTTGTTCTTGTTTTGTCCTGGATGGTGTTCAGCTTCTTGAGTGTCATTGGAGCTGTACTCATGCAGGTAAGGGGAGAATATTCCATCACACTTCTGACTTGTACCTTGTAGATGGTGGACAGGCTTCGGGGGAGTCAGGAGGTGAGTTATTCATCACAGGATTCCTAGCCTCCACCCTACTCTTTAGCCACAGTATTTATATTGCTAGTCCAGTTCAATTTCTGGTCAATGGTAACCTCCAGGATGTTTAGTCTGCAATCAGTTAGTTTCTCCTGAATGCAGTAGAATTACACATCTATATCCACACACAAATAAGTATCACACATTTATACACAGGGTATCACTTTCAAGTCACACTCTGCTTTGGAGAAGTCCTGTAATAACCACAGTAAATTATTCTGAATTAAACTGATGGACTTACAGGTACTCAGGAGATCCTGTTCTTTGCTGAAAGGGGAATCTGTAAGATCGATAGATGTATGCACATATATACACTAAATGTGAGGAAGTGATGGGGGAAAGCGGAGGAGGCCACGAGTGACCTGTTTCTGAGCCATTCTGTGTCACACAGTGGGCTGGCTGGGAATGGAGTTACAGCTTCCAGCTTGGCTTAATGTTATTGCACTCACTCACTCTGATACTCAAACCAGCTTATTGAGGATCGGACTGCAATCAGGGCAAATATGCTAACTGTGAGCAACCTGGCTCCTTATATTAGGCTATTCCTTGCATTATATACCGCAAATTATATATTTTAGTCAGGGCATTATACACAGGGTTACATATTGTATACAGAAGGTTATATATTCCAAACAGAGCTTCAAACATTTAGATAATATCCTTGATATATCCATGTGTATGGTCGCCTGTCTATCACTTTCTTTCTGTTGCTCTCCCTTTGTTTTCCTCAGTCTCTATCTCTCTGTCTCCCTAACTCTCTCTCCTTCTCCCTCCCTGTCTCTATTACCATCTTTCTGTCTTTATCGCTTTTTCTCTGGATCTCTCTCTGTCTCTGTCTCCTTCTTTCTATTTATCTCTTTCTGTCTTGGTCTCTGTCTCATGCACTCTCTGTGACTGTCTCCCTGGCTCTCTCTCTCTCTCAGTCTCTAAAAGACTTGTTCTCTGGTTCTTTCTCTCAGCCTCTCTTCATCTATCTCTCCTGCTCTCTGACTCTCGCTCTCTTCGACTTGCTCTCTCTGACTCTCTCTTTCTGTTGCTCTGTCTCCAGCTCTGTTTCTCTCTCTCGCCAATTCTCTCCGTCTCTTGCTCTCTGTCTTTTCCTGTCTCTCTTTCTCCACCTCTTCCTTCTCTGTCTCTCTCTAGTCTTCCTGTCTCAGTATGTCTTTTTATGTCTCCCTCTCTCCGCTGCTCATTCATTGTTTCTTTCTCTCCCTGCATTTCTCACTATGTCTCCCCACTTTCCCTCCATCTGTCCATAACTGCCTATCCTCGTCCTGCTTCTGTCTTTCACTTTGTCTCTTTCCCTCTCTCATGCTGTCCCTTTTTCTCTCTCTTTGGCCTTGTCTCTGTCAATTTTTGTTTCTCTCTCACTCTCTACTTTGTGTCTTCCTCATCTCCCTCACTGTTTTGAAGTTGCGAGTTTCACCAGACAGGGAGTGAACTGAAAATGAGATAAAGTCGTGCTACGAGACTCCAACATTTAATGATAACCACTGAGCCAACTGTAATCTGCTTCAGAGAATTTATTTTCAAAAAAAAGCTTTAAAAGATCAACAGGGTCATATTTAATACAGAAAGTTGCTTTAAGAAAAAGTCAGACTGATTTGTAACACTGGGGGTCTTTTCCCAAACTGAAATGGAGAGATCTCAGGCAGACCTGGAGTTCCTCTCTGAACTATTCCAACTGGTGCCTAACTTTGGTTATATAAGCCCAGTGAGCTGTATTAATACACACTCGCTGTCTCACTGGGGTCTATATTAAGTCCCAGGTGCTCCTGGAGCCTGTGTCACCCAGGGTCACTTGAGATATTAGTGGGAGTCTCTGCAGCAATGTTTTTAGGGCAATTGTCAATGTTCCCTTCCTCAATTGCTCAATTGTGAATGTGTTTGAGGAGGTTTGGCCGATAGAGGGCTGGGGTGAGGGAGAGGTGTGAAGAGGATAGAGAGAAGGGAAGCGGGTGTAGGTGACATGGAGGAGAATTAAGAGGAAGGGAAGGGAGATGGAAGGGGTGGAGATTGAAGCGGAGACGGTGCAGGGGAGATGGGAGGAGGGGTGTGGGGAGAAACAGTTGGACAGGTAGGAAAGGAGAATGAAAGGAGCAGAATGGAAGGGACAGAGAGAAAGGGAAAGGCTTTTATTAAGATGCTGCTTAAAACCTCCCTCTTTGACCAAGCTGTTGGCCACCTGCCTTAATGCCTTTTTATTTGGCTCACATACGTCCAACTTACACTGCAATGGACACCTTGGGATGTCTTACGAAGGGGTGGGGGAGGAGGTACAGCTTCCTGAAGAAGATCTGTCCCCGTTAGTTAACACATTCCCAATAACTGTGTGAAAAATATAACCAAAAGGGGTTTGGAATCTCAGCTTAAAGGACTAATCATCCATTATCATCTCCAGCCTGATCGGCAGACTGGGAGTAAAGGAGTTAATGCAGCCTGGTTACTATAACACAGATAGGAAACCCATCTTTGGTTATACAGAACCAGTCATGTCCAGCCCTTTGTCTATCAATCTCTGAAACAACATACTGGGTTTCAATCCCAACACAAGATGCTGAACACACAATAGATTCACCCAATCCCACAACTGCCTACACTTGATCAAGAAACATTATCTCTTTGTGTTACTTATCTTAATTAAATAATCTCAGTTTCAGCAACACCACATTGTTCCTTTAAGTGTTGACTTGTCCATCGCTGGGTCAAGGTGCAGTGTTTATCTTCCAATGATGAAGAGGTTGAGTCACCCAGGACACCACCTGTTTCTGTTGACTGTCTTTGTTTAGTTTCCAATTTATTGGTGGCCTCTCCTGGAGGTTCTATCTAATGGAGAGAGGTGAATGCTCCACATACAGTCCTGAATGGGGCTTCAAGTGAGACCATCTGTCCTTGGGTGGCATCTCCCATCTTGGTCAGTCAACATAAGCAGGAGACCATGCCTCACAGGATCCCACAGAGTTACATAAATGTGTACAACAAAGGAACAGGACATTCAGCCCATCTAGTCAAAACCAATGTTTATTATTTACATGAAAGCCCTCCCTCCCCCTTTTCATCTCACCCCATCAAAATATCCTTCGGTTCCTATCTGCCTCATGAATTTATCCAGCTTCCCGTTAAATGTATCCATACTATTAACCTCAACCACTCCCTGTGGTAGTGAGTTCCACATTCTCACCACTCCCCTGGGTAAAGGAGTTTCTCTGGAATCCCCTATATGATTAGTCTCTATGTTATATCGATTGCCCCCAGTTCTGGTCCCACCCCAAAAGTGGAAGCACCTTCTCTACATCTACTCTATTAAATGCCTCCCTAATCTTAATGATCAGCCCTCAGCCTTCTCAGTTCTATAGAAAAGATCCCCAGGCTTTTCTAACAATTATATCCTCCCCAGTTCCTTCTTTTCTTTTCTACAAGGCCGAATCACCTCTCTCTTTTCCAATCCCAAATTCAACACCACAACACCAAATTCAGCCCTCCCCACTCTCCCCACCCCAACCCCCTTCCCCCCAGTACAGTGGGGCTCAGGGTTGGAGATTGGAAGCCCATGTTGAGAGCTGGACGACTGGGTGGTCCAATCTCCTCCTGAAGCTGGCACCTTCCTGGGTGATGTTGCTGGAGAAGGATCTGCTGGGCTGGCTGTCGGAGGTGATGGAGAGCTGGCTGAGGTGAAGGGGCTTGAGGCAGGGCAGGAGCAGCTGCAGCACAGCCTTCTGGATGGAGCTGTCGTAGAGGCAGTAGATGATTGGGTTGGAGCAGCTGTTGGCGAAGGCCAGGGGAGCACTGACCACCAGACCCATTCCCACCATCGTCTGGAAGCTCCAGGACCCAGGAGCTGCTCCCCAGCGGAGTATCAATTCCAGGGAGCGGAAAACTTTGAAAGGCAGCCAGGAGATCAAGAAGGCCAGTACCACCAGAAAGACCACCCTCATCGACTTCCTCAGCTTGATGTCCTGCTTCTTGCTCCTCCTGTACTGCAGGCAGAGCTTCTTGGAGATGGAGCAGTAACAGACCAGGGTGACCAGCATTGGGCAGTAGAAGGTCAGGAGCAGGTAGGCAAGAGAGACGCCGGGGCTGGTGGAGTTCTGATCTTCGACGCAGCAGGACACCTTCTCACCCCGCACCTGGATGGTTCGGCTGCGAAGGACGGGCAGCCCCAAGAGGAGCGAGACGATCCACACCAGCAGACAGGCCAGCGCTGCGTAAGCCTTGGAGCGGAATCTCCGGGAATGGAGCGGGTACATGATGGCCAGGTAACGGTCCAGGCTCATGCAGCTCAGGAAGAGGACACTGGAGTAGGCATTCACTGCCACCACATAGCTACTCAGCTGGCACAGCAACAGGCCACCCCTCCAGGCCTTGCCCCAAGCCTCAGCGTCCACCCAGAGAGGCAGGGTGATCAGGAAGATGATGTCTGCCATAGCCAGGTTCAATATGAAGATGTCCACCACCCTCTTGACCCAGCACTTCCACACAATAGCTGAGACCAGCAGCACATTGCCCAGGACTCCCACCACAAAGATCAGGCAGTAGACCAGGGAGAAGACAACGCTGGACTGGGGAAGGGAGACAGCTTCACACCCCTCTTCCTCGATCACCTCAGTGGGATACAACTCATCATAGTTCAGAACAAAATTGTAATCTGTCACATTCTCCATTGTCATCCCTTCCATCTCTCTTTGTCTCTCCGTTTGATGAAGTTAATCGTCATCTGACTGCTGTCGAAGGTCGTTCACTCACTTCCCCGATACCCAATTAGTGAGAAGCATGTCTTATCTTTAAGATCGTACTTCCTGACCCTGCCCTTTCCCCGACACCCCCGCCCCCCCCCACTCCCCCCACCCCCCCACCAAGAGATTTTGTTGTTTTCTTCTGGTTATGGTGAACTGAGTTTCATAATTTACACCAACCCTATTCCCTGAATCTGTCCTCACTTAAAACACCAGCTCTCCTTTATTCTGCTCTCTCTGTTCCATTACTCTCCCATTCTGGTTTTGCTAACTTGCAACCTTTTTCTTTGTTCTCTCTCTCTCCTCTTTTGTTTCTCTGCCTCAGTCTCTCTCTCTCTCTTTGTCGGTCTCTCACCTTCTGCCTAGTTGTAACACTCACACTGTCTTCCCATCACTTTCTCCCCATTTCTCTTCATCACTCTCTCCATCAACATTGAACATGATTCCACCACCTTTCAGACAGATCACAAGAATGCTCTCTATAAAAACATTTCTCTTCATCTGCTCCTCTTGTTCATTTGCTAATTATCTAAACTTTATCCCCCTGGTTACTGACCCTCCTGCCACTGGAAACCCTTCATCATTTTAAACACCTCTATTAAACCTCTTCTCAAAACCTTCCCTGCTCTAAGAAGAACAACTCCTAGCTTCTCCAGTCTGTCCACATGAACTGAAGGCCCTCATCCCTGGAACCTTTCTGGTCAATCTCCCCTTTACCTGCTGCACTGGAAGGAAGGAAAACAACTCCAGCCTCTCTCAATGTCAAACTAACGAATCCCAAACAATATTCCACATCTCCCAGATACGGTAAATATACAGGTCTATGGGCAGAGAAGGGGAGTGGGGCTAATTGGAAAGCTCTTGTCAAAGAGAAGGCAGAGGCGTGATGGGCTGAACGGCGTCCTTCTCTGTTGATACGGTTATGTGATAAAATAGCAGATGAATAACAAACTCACACAGATGCAGAAGGAAAATGCATTGGGCGCATCAATCTACGAATGATCACCGCACAGGAAACACACACAGATAAAGAAGTATTGCACCCAGATACAGGTATGAGCCTGTTAGAAAACCAAAAAGATAAATAAATTGACAAACATGTAAGATGCTTGCATAATGGGACAGAATTAAAAGCAAACAAGGTACATTGTTAATAAATAGAAAGTGCACATACCAATGGAAATTTATAGACCGGCTTTGTTGTGTATTCACCATTTCTGCACTAAATCAAATATAAATAAATTATGCAATAGGTGATTTTGGTCATTCGTTTAAAGGAGCACTCTTGAAGACAGTACAGGAGCAGTCCATTTGTCCTATGTTCACTGTGCTGGCACTTTAAAAGAGCTATCCTGTTAGCTCCACTCCCCCTACTCTTTGTCCCATAACCCTGTAGCTTTTCTCCCCTTCAAATATTTATCCAATCTGCCTTTTGAAAGTTCCTATTGAATCTGTTTCCACCTCCCTTTCAGGCAGCACATTCCAGATCACAACAGCTCATGGAGTAAAAACATTTCTCCTCATCTCCTCCTCTAGCTCTTCTGATTATCCTCAAACTGTGCTCCTCTGCTTACTGACCCTCCTGCCACTGGCAACAGTTTCTCCTTATTTACCTCTTCCTTATTTTCAGCACCTCCATTAAATCTCTTAACTTTCTGCTTTAAGGAGTAAAATTCTAGCTTCTCCAGTCTCTCCACGCTAACTAAAGTTCCTCATCCCTGGTTTAGTTCTTGTAAATCTTCCAAGGAACCGTCTCCAAGGCTTTGATGTCCAATCAATTAATTGCGAATTATTAATTAAACAACATGAGACGCATTAAAGCATTTTATAATTAGTAAGTAGTACATAGTAAAATGTCTCAAGGTGCTTCAAAGGAACTATTTTATTTTTACATTGTCACGGTGCCACATAAAGAGCTATTAGCATGGCTGATTGACAGCGAAGTCAGAGAGGTCGGTTTGAAAGAGCACGTTAAATGAGAGCGGGAGACGGGCAGAGGAGTTTAGGGACGGAATTCCGAAGCTTTGGGCCCAGGCAGCTGAAGGCATGGCCGCCAATGGTGGAGCGATGGAAATCGGCGGGGTGTGCACGAGGCCAGAATTGAAGGTGCTTAGAGATCTCGAAGGGTTGTAGGGCTGGAGGATGTTATGGAGGTAGGGAGGGGTGAGGGTGTGGGGTGAGAAAAGCCACTAACCTGAAATATACAGCCAACATAACTAAAAATGTTAAAACAAATACATGCATGCCCACATCAGAAGTCAAAATAACCAAGGACATCAATGTTAAAACTAGCAACAAATAGAGACCACATTCAAATCACAAGACACCTGCACATCAGAAAATACAAACAATATCAAAACAGTTTCCAATGCTTCCTCTGAAGAAATAACCGTGAAATATTCACAGGTGAGTTCACAATACAAGATGTTAGGGTAACTTTTAAAAAAAAAACACTGCATTCAAAATTATTAAAGTTTTTTCTAACTAAAAACAAACAAAAAATTAACTAGTAATTTGAATTAAATGATATAGGAACATAGGGATTTAATCTTAAATATTATATTCTTAGATAATTACACATGCTTTAATTTGGAGCATTTTATATTAGGAAGTATACATTGAGACCCAAGCAAACTTGCTCCTCACGCAATTACATTTCTTCAATTGGCTGATTCTTTGGATTAAAGTCAGCTTTTAAATTCATTTCAAGGATTAATCCAGATTAAAGAAAAAGAAAAGCAAAAATTTAACACAGTTTGGAACACACCCCATCCCAATAGAATCTCTCACTGACCTGTCGACCAGAGGGTCCAAAAACTGATCAGTTTGAAAAAAAAAGTGTAAGTATTTCAAGGGAATCCTCTGCCAAGATTTTGTCCTTTCAACATCTTTTTAGCAATCCTTGTCAACACTAATTCTTTCAGCCATTGCACATCACCCGTAACCAGTCACACAGTTTTCCAATCTCTGAGCCTGGCTTCTGCTTGAATGTATTGTTTTTGTTTGAGTGAGCCTCCAAATAATTGTCCTCAATACTTTAATTGCTCACTAACCTGCTCTTGATAAAGCGTGGACTGGGACAAGCTGTGTTGCTACAATCTGGAAATATCATCTGTTAACTGAGTCAAGAGCACTGGTTCAGTTGCAGACAGGGCAATTCTTGAAACTAGATAGAAAACAGTGAGTAATAGTGAGAGGTTTTGATACAAAGATTGAATCATGTTAACTTTGATGCTTGGCACGCAAAGTTACAAATAATGAAAGAGGCAGGTCAAAGAAAGGTGAAAGCAACATGCAACAGGACCAGGACATTTCCCATAAGCATTTCACACTGTCTTCCTGCTCAATGGGTGGCACACTGGCTTTGATTCAGAATGTTGTGGGTTCATGTCCCACTTCAAAACGTGGACACAAAAATCCAGGCTGATGCTTCGGTGCATGACTGAGGGAATGCTGAACTGTTGGAGCATCAGAACTGAGGGAGCGCTGCACTGTCGGAGGGTCAGTACTGAGGGAGCGCTGCACTGTCAAAGGGTCAGTACTGAGGGAGTGCTGCACTGTCAGAAGGTCAGTACTGAGGAAATGTTGCACTGTTGGAGGGTCAGTACTGAGGGAGTGCTGCACTGTCAGAGGTCAGTACTGAGGGAGTGCTGCACTGTCAGAGGTCAGTACTGAGGGAGTGCTGCACTGTCGGAGGGTCAGTACTGAGGGAGTGCTGCACTGTCGGTGGGTCAGTACTGAGGGAGTGATGCACTGTTGAAGGGTCAGTACTGAGGGAGTGCTGCACCGTCGGAGCGTCAATACTGAGGGAGTGCTGCCCTGTTGGAGGGTCAGTACTGAGGGAGTGCTGCCCTGTCGGAGGGTCAGTACTGAGGGAGTGCTGCACTGTCAGATGTCCGCACTGAGGGAGCGATGTGCTGTCAAAGGGTCAGTGCGGAGGGAGTGCTGCACTGTCAGAAGGTCAGTACTGAGGGAGTGCTGCACTGTCAGAGGGTCAGTACTGAGGGAGCGCTGCACAGTCAGAAGGTCAGTACTGAGGGAGTGCTGCACTGTCGGAGGGTCAGTACTGAGGGAATGCTGCACTGTCAGAGGTCCGCACTGAGGGAGCGATGCGCTGTCAAAGGGTCAGTGCTGAGGGAGTGCCGCACAGTCAGAAGGTCAGTACTGAGGGTGTTGCACTGTCGGAGTGCCATGTTTCGAGCGGGAAGTTAAACTGAGATCCCAACTGCTCTCTCAGGTGGATGCAAAAGATCCCATGGCACTCATTTCGAAGAGGAGCGAAGGAGGTGTCCCTCCAGTAAACGTCACAAAAAGAAACAGATTTTCTGGGTCACTATCAGATTGCTGTTTTGTGGGATTTTACCGTGTGCAAATAGGAGGCTATATTTTTCCATGTTGCAAAAATGACAACATTTTAAGTACTTCACTGACTGTAAAGCACATTAGGATATCCTGAGGCTGTGGGGGATTTTATATAACTGGAAATCCACCATTCTTCTGATCTGAGAGATTAATTCATTTTAACAAACCATTTTCAAGAAATGTATTTTTATTCATTCACCAGGATTTGGGCATCATTGGCAATGCCAGCATTTGCTGCCCAACACTGACTGTCCTTGTGAATTTGGCAGTGAGCCACCTTCTGGGATACAACTGCGAAACTTGCTTGGCTACTTCCCATGCGGACATTGGGGATAGGACAGAATATTTGACTTGCAAGCTCTACAGCCTTCCCTATCCCTGTAACCTCCTTTGATCCTACAACACCCTATCTCTGCAACTTCCAATAGCCTCAACAACTCTCCCCATCTCTGTAACTTCCTCCAGCCCCAACAACCCTCCTTTTCCCTGTAACTATCTCTAGCCACTCCAATCATCACTATCTCTGTAACATTCCACAGCTTCTAAAACATTCCCTATCTCTGTGTCTTTTCCAGCCAATTACTGACTCTCCAACAGTATGAGGTTCCCTCAGTGCTGACTCCCTCAGTGCTGGCTCTCCAACAGTGCAGCACTCCCTCAGTACTGACCCTCCAACAGTGCAGCACTCCCTCAGTGCTGGCTCTCCAACAGTGCAGCACTCCCTCAGTACTGACCCTCCAACAGTGCAGCGCCTCCTCAGTGCTGACTCTCCAACACTGCTGTGCACCTTCAGGACTGCCCTGTCGACAGTGCAGCAATCCCTCAGTACTGACCCTCCAACAGTGCAGCACTCCCTCAGTGCTGACCCTCCAACAGTGCAGCACTCCCTCAGTACTGACCCTCCAACAGTGCAGCACTCCCTCAGTGCTGACCCTCCAACAGTGCAGCACTCCCTCAGTGCTAACCCTCCAACACTGCCGTGCACCTTCAGGACTGCCCTGTCGACAGTGCAGCACTCCGTCAGTACTGACACTCCAACAGTGCAGCGCTCCCTCAGTTCTGACTGACAGTAAAACGCTCCCTCATGTACTGACCATTTTGACGGTGCCATGCTCCCTCAGTACTGACCCTCTGACAGGGTAGCAATGCGGGTATTGATAACCAGAATGCCACAGGAAAAGAGAGAGCACGGAACAAAAGCAGAGTAGGAAAAAATGGTAAAGAATTAAAAGTTCTCTATCTGAATGCACACAGCATTCGTAACAAGATGGATTAATTGATAGCACAAATATAAGAGATATACGAGTATGATATGACAGTCATTACAGAGACAGGGTTGCAAAATGACCATAGCTGAGACATAAATATACATTTTTTATATATTCTTTATTTCAGAGAACAGGAAGGAAAAAAGACATTGGGTAGCTTTGTTAATAAAGGCTGAGATCGTTGCAACAGTGATCTTGGTTCACAATATCAAAGTTTAGACTCGGTTTGGACACAAATAAGAAATAGCAAAGGAAAGAAGTCACTGTTGGGAGTGGTTGGTTGACCTCCCCCCCACCCTGACAGTTGTTACAGTGGGGCGGAATATAAATGAAGAAATAATGGGGCTTGTAAGAAAGGTACTGCAATAATCTTGGGACATTTTAATCTTCATGTAGATTGGACAAATCAAATTGGCAATGGCAGCCGGGAGGATGTGTTCATAGAGTGTATTTGGGGCAGTTTCTTCGAACGATATGTCCTGGAACCAACCAGCAAACAAGCTATTTTACATGATTTGGTAATGTGTAATGAGACAGGATCAATTAATAACCTCTTTCTAAAGGATCTTCCAGGTAAGAAAGATCATAATGTGTATGGAATTTAATATTCAGTTTGATGGCATGGGAATATACATACAAATTAGGAACAGGAGTAGGCCATTTGGCTCCTTGACCCTGCTCCGCCATCTGATTTTCCATATTACTGCCTAAATCCTATAACTTTCCACCCCTTATCACCTACCTCTGCCTTAAAAATATTCAAAGACTCTCCATCCACTACCTTTTGAGGAAGGGTGTAGCAAAGGCTCATGACCCTCTGTGAGAAAAAAAATCTCATTTCTGTCTTAAATGGGCGATCCCTCATTTTTAAACAGTGACCCCTAGTTTTAGATTCTTCCATGAGAGGAAAAATCCTCTCCACATCCACCCTGTCAAAAGCCCTCAAGATCTTATGTGTTTCAATCAAGTCACCTCTTACTCTTCTAAACTCCCGTGAATACAAGCACATGTCCAATCTTCCTTCATAAGATAATCCACCCATTACAGATGTTAATCTAGTAAATTTTCTCTGATCTGCTTCCAATGCATTTACATCCTTCCGTAAATAAGGAGACCAAAACTGTACATGGAATTCCAGATGTGGTCTCACCAATGTCTTGCATAGCTGAAGTATAACATCCCTATCTTTGTGTTCAATTCCCCTCACAATAAACAATAACATTCTATTAGCCTTCTTAATTACTTGCTGTACTTTTTGTGATTCATGCACTAGGACACCCAGATCCCCCTGCATCTTACAGCTCTGCAATCTTTCACCATTTGGATAATAAGATTCTTTTCTATTCTTCCTGCCAAAATGGACAATTTCACATTTTTGCCAGAACTTTGCCAATTCACTTAATCTATTAATATCTCTTTGTAGCCTCCTGAGGTAATCTTCACTTACTTTCCAACTTCTCTTTGTGTCATTGTCAAAATAAAAGCAATCATATCTTCAGACCCACCATCCAAGTCATTTATAGCAATTGTAAAAAAAAGTTCAGGCCCCAGGACTAATCCCTGTGGCACACCACTCGTTACATCTTGCCAAGCAGAAAATGATCCATTTATGTCCACTCTGTTTCCTCTTAGCTAGCCAATCTTCTATCCATGTCAATACGTTACCCCCACACCATGAGCTTTTATTTTCCTGAATAACGTTTGATTCTGAAGGAGAGAATCTATCTCCACTTGAAGAGGCAAGGTTTGATCAGGGAGAGTCAGCATGGCTTTGTCAGAGGGAGGTCATGCCTAACAACTTTGATTGAATTTCTTGAGGAGGTGACCAGTTGTGTGGATGAGGGTAGTGCAGTTGATGTTGTTTATATGGATTTCAGCAAAGCCTTTGACAAGGTCCCACATGGGAGACTTATAAGAAAGGAAATTGCACTTGGGATACAGAATAATTTGATAAGGTGGATTTAAAATTGGCTTAGTTGTAGAAGGCAGAGGGTGATGACAGAAGGATGCTTTAGTGACGGAAAGCCAGTGTCCAGTGGCATACCACAGGGATCTGTGCTGGGTCCCCTATTACTCATCATTTATATAAATGACATAGATGACTATGTGGGGGGTAGGATTAGTAAGTTTGCGGATGACACAACCGGGTGGTTAGCAGTGAGGTTGAGTGTCTTGGGCCACAGCAAGATATAGACGGGATGGTCAAATGGCAAATGGAATTTAACCCTGAAAAGTGTGAGGTGATACACTTTGGAAGGAGTAATTTGACAAGGAAGTATTCAATGAACGGCATGGCACTAGGAAGTTCTGAGGAACAAAGGGACCTTGGAGTGATCTCTGAAGGCGGAGAGGCATGTTAGTGGGGTGATGAAAATGGCATGTGGGACACTTGCCTTTATCAATCGAGGCATAGATTACAAAGGTAGGGAGGTCATGTTGGAATTGCACAGAATCTTAGCGAGGCCACAGCTGAAGTACTGTGTGCAGTTCTGGTCGCCACATTATAGGAAGGATGTGGTTTCACTGGAGGGGGTGCAGAGGAGATTCACCAGGATGTTGCCTGGGAGGAAACATTTAAGTTATGAAGAGAGCTTGGATAGACTTGGGTTGTTTTCGCTGGAGCAGAGAAGACTGAGGGGTGACCTGATCGAGGTGTACAAGATTATGAGGGACATGGACAGGGTGGATAGGGAGCAGCTGTTCCCCTTAGTTGAACGGTCAGTCACGAGGGGACACAAGGTCAAGGTGAGGGGCAGGAAGTTTAGAGGGGATGTGAGGAAAAACTTTTTTACCCAGAGGGTGGTGACAGTCTGGAATGTGCTGCCTGGGAGGCTGGTGGAGGCGGGTTGCCTCATACCCATTAAAGAGTACCTGGATGAGCACTTGGCAAGTCATAACATTCAAGGCTATGGGATTAGGTAGGTAGGTCAGGCGTTTCTCATGTGTCGGTACAGACTCGATGGGCTGAAGGGCCTCTTCTGCACTGTGTGATTCTGTGGTATGGCACCTTATCAAAAACCTTCTGGAAATCTAAGTACAGTACATTCACCGATTCCCCCTTATCCACAGCACATGCTACTTCCTCAAAAAAAATGCCAATAAATTGGTTAAACGTGACTTCCCCTTCACAAAACCATGCTGACTCTGCCTGATTATCCTGAAATTTTACAAAGTGTCCTGCTATCATGCCTTTAATAATAGCTTCCAACATTTTCCCTGTGACAAATATTAAGCCAACTGGCCTATAGTTCGCTGCTTTCTGTCTCCCTCCCCTTTTTGAATTCTGTAACTCATTATTTTCCAACCTAAAGGAATCTTCCCTGAATCTAGGAAATTTTGGTCAATTAAAACCAATGCATTAACTATCTCACTCACCACTTCTTTTAAGACCTGAGGATGAAATCCATGAGGACCCCAGGACTTTTCAGAACAGAGCTCCAACAATTTGCGCACTACCAGTTCCCAGGTGAATATAATTTTATTGAGTTCCTCTCCCTTCCATGTCTTGTTTTACAGCTATTTCTGAGATGTTACTTTTAGCCTCTATGGTGAAGACTGGTGCAAAATTCCTGTTAAATTCCTCTGCCATACCCTTATTTTCCATTATTAATTCCCAAGCCCCACTTTCTATAGGACCAACAATCACTTTGCTAACTCTTCTTTTGTAAATATCTATAGAAACTCTTACTAGCTATTTCTATGTTTCTAGCTACCTTTCTCTAATTTTTCTTTCCTTGTTAATATTTTAGTCATTCTTTACCTTTTTTTATGTTCTGTCCAATCTTCTGACCTGCCACCCATTAGAACCATAGAAAAGGTACAGCACAGAAGGAGGCCATTCGGCCCATCTTGTCCATACCAGCCCAAGGACACCCAGGTGCCCTTTCTAATCCCACCTTCTTGCACCCGGCCCATAGCCCTGCAGCTTACAGGGCTTAAGGTGCAGATCCAGGTGCTTTTTAAAAGAGTTTAGAGTTTCTGCCTCTACCACCAACTTGGGCAGCGAATCCCAGACACCCACTACTCTCTGGGTAAAAAGGTTCTTCCTCATGTCCCCCCTACACCATCTGCAACTTATCTTGAATCTATGTCCCCTGGTTCTAGAATTCTCCACCAAAGGAAACAATTTTATCCTGTCCAGTCTGTCTATTCCCCTCATAATTTTGTACATCTCAGTCAACTCACCTCTCAGCCTTCTTTGTCCTAAGGAAAATAACCCTAAACTATCCAATCTCTCCTCGTAGCTACACTTTTCTAACCCTGGCACCATTTTTGTAAACCTCCTCTGCATTCTCTCCACAGCTATTACATCCTTCCTGTAATGTGGTGACCAGAACTGCACACAATGCTCTAGTTGTGGCCTCACCAGTGTTTTATACAATTCTTGCATAATCATATGGTTTTTCTTTAAATTTGTTACTATCTTTAACTTTTTTAGTTAATCACGGTTGGTGGATTCTCCCCTTGGAAATTTTTATTTTTGTTATATCTATTCTAATATCTAATGTATCTCTTCTGAGTATTCTGAAATATCCCCTTAAGTGTCTGCCAATGCATCTCTATTCACCTATCCCGTAACCTAATTTGTCAGTTCATTTTAGTCAGCTCTGCTTTCATGCCCTCATAATTGCCCTTATTTAAGTTTAAAGTACTAGTTTTGCCTTTATCATTCCTCATCCTGACCCAAACTGCTTCTACATCCTGGTTTTATGAATTTAGGTCATCCCTCTCTATTGTATTAATATCATTTGCCTTCTTTACCGCCTGCTGCACCTGTACACTTACCTTCAGCAATTGGTGTATGAGGACATCCAGGTCTCGTTGCACATTCCCCTCTCTCAATTTATAGCCATTCAGATAATAATCCGCCTTCCTGCTTTTGCTACCAAATTGGATAACCTCACATTTATCCACATTATACTGCATCTGCCATGCATTTGCCCTCTCACTCAGCTTGTCCAAATCACACTGAAGCATCTCTGCATCCTCCTCACAGCTCACCCTCCCACCCAGCTTTGAGTCATCTGCAAATTTGGAGATATTACATTTAGTTCCCTCATCTAAATCATTAAATATATTGTGAATAGCTGGGGTCCCAGCACCGATTCCTGCGGTACCCCACCAGTCACTACCTGCCATTTGGAAAAAGACCTACTCTTTGTTTCCTGTCTGCCAACCAGTTTTCTATCCATTCAGTACACTACCCCCAATCCCATGCGCTTTAATTTAACATGCTAATCTCTTACTTCGAAAGCCTTCTGAAAGTCCAAATAAACCACATCCACTGGCTCCTCCTCATCAACTCTACTAGTTACATTCTCGAAAAATTCTAGTAGATTTGACAAGCATGATTTCCCTTTCATAAATCCATGCTGACTCTGTCCAATTCAGCCACTGTTTTCCATGTGCTCAGCCATTAAACCTTTTATAATGGACTCTAGAATTTTCCCCACTACCGACGTCAGGCTGACTGGTCTATAATTCCCTGTTTTCTCTCTGCCTCCCTTTTTAAATAGTGGGGTTACATTAGCTACCCTCCAATATGTAGGAGCTGTTCCAGAGTCTATAGAATCTTGGAAGATGACTACCAATGCATCCACTATTTCTAGGGCCACTTCCTTAAGTACTTTGGGATGTAGGTTATCTTGCCCTGGGGAATTATCGGCCTTCAATCCTATAATTTCCCCAACACCATTTCCTTACTAATACTGATTTTTTTCAGTTCCTCCCTCTCACCAAACCTTGTGTTCCCCAACATTTAGCTAGATACGTTAATGACCCCTTCCATTTCTTTACTGATGTTGAAGAGTAGACTGATGGGGCGGTAATTGGCAGGGTTGGATTTGTCCTGCTTTTTGTGTACAGGACATACCTTGGCAATTTTCCACATTGCCAGATAGGTGCCAGTGTTGTAGCTGTACTGGAGCAGCTTGGCTAGGGGCGCGGCAAGTTCTGGAGCACAAATCTTCAGTGCTATTGCCGGAATATTGTAAGGCCCCACAGCCTCTGCAGTACCCAGTGCCTTCTGCCATTGCTTGATATCATGTGGAGTGAATCGAATTGGCTGAAGACTGGCATCTGTGATGCTGGGGGACCTGTGGAGGAGGCTGAGATGGATCATCCACTCGGCACTTCTGGCTGAAGATTGTAGCAAATGTTTCAGCCTTATCTTTTGCACTGATGTGCTGGGCTCCCACATCACTGAGGATGGGGATATTTGTGGAGCCTCCTCCTCCAGTGAGTTGTTTAAATGTCCACCACCATTCACAACTGGATGTGGCAGGACTGCAGAGCTTAGATCTGATCCGTTGGTTGTGGGATCGCTTAGCCTTGTCTATCACTTGCTGCTTATGCTGTTTGGCACGCAAGTATTCTTGTGTTATAGCTTCACCAGGTTGACACCTCATGTTTAGGTATGTCTGGTGCTACTCCTGGCATGCCCTCCTGCACTCTTCACTGAATCAGGGTTGATCCCCTGGCTTTTTGATGGTAATGGTGGAGTGGGGGATATGCCGGGCTATGAGGTTACAGATTGTGTTCGAGTACAATTCTGCTGTTGCTGATGGTCACCAGCGCCTCATGGATGCCCAGTCTTGAGCTGCTAGATCTGTTCAAAATCTCTCCCATTTAGCACGGTGGTAATGCCACACAACAGACTAACTAACAGGAGAAACAGAGTCGGAATAAATAGGTCATTTTCAGGTTGGGTTGGCAAACTGTGGAGCGCCACAGGAATCAGTGCTGGGGCCGCAAATATTTTCGATCCATATTAATGACTTAGCTGAAGAGACTGACTGCATTGTAGTTAAATTTGCTAATGGTACAAAGATAGGTAAGAAAGGAAGCTGTGAGGAGGTTATGAAGAGTCTGCAAAGGGAATAGAGATAGGTTAAGTGAGTGGGCAAACGTTTGAGAGATTGAATATAATGGGGATATAAGATTCTGAGGGGGCTTGACAGGGTAGTTACAGAGATGATTTCTCTCGTGGGAGAAACCAGAAATAGGGACCACAGTTTAAAAATAAGGGTCTCCCATTTAAGTTGGAGATGAGGAGGAATATCCTCTCTTTGGATATTCAGTAATCTTTGGAATTCTTTTTCACAGAGCAGCGATGGATGGGTCATTGAATATATTCAAGGCTGAGTTAGGCAAATGTTTGATCGACAACAGTTATAGGGGATGGGCAGAAAAATGGAGTTAAGACCACAGTCAGATCAGCTATGAACTTACCTAATGGCAGAGAAGTATTGATGGGCCGAATGGCCTACTCCTACTCTTATTTCTCATGACCTTTCGGGGACGGTTAGCTCAGTTGGCTGAATGGCTGATTTATGATGCAGAAAGATGCCAACAGCAGGGGTTCAATTCCTGAACTGGCTGAGATCATCCATGAAAGCCTGTGTCCTGAGGTGTGGTGACCCTCAGGTTAAACTTGCCACCAGTTGTCTCTCTGATCGGCTGACAGTGCAGCACTCCCCCAGGACTGATCGGCTGACAGTGCAGCACTCCCTCAG
Organism: Carcharodon carcharias; assembly: GCF_017639515.1. Classification (NCBI taxonomy): domain Eukaryota; kingdom Metazoa; phylum Chordata; class Chondrichthyes; order Lamniformes; family Lamnidae; genus Carcharodon; species Carcharodon carcharias. The sequence continues at coordinate 10,780,207 of NC_054495.1, forward strand.
TACTGACCCTCCGACAGTGCAGCTCTCCCTCAGTACTGACCCTCTGACAGTGCAGCACTCCCTCAGTACTGACCCTCTGACAGTGCAGCACTCCCTCAGTACTGACCCTCCGACAGTGCAGCACTCCCTCAGCACTGACCCTCTGACAGTGCAGCGCTCCCTCAGTACTGACCCTCCGACAGTGCAGCTCTCCCTCAGTGCTGACCCTCCGACAGTGCAGCACTCCCTCAGTACTGACCCTCTGACAGTGCAGCACTCCCTCAGTACTGACCCTCTGACAGTGCAGCTCTCCCTCAGTGCTGACCCTCCGACACTGCAATGCTCACTCAGTCCTGAGTTATGGGGTTTGTGTCTCTTAAAGGTGGGAGGTTTGAAGCCACAAACATTTGGCTCAAAATAGTTTCTCTCTCTCTCTCTCTCTACAGATATATATATAATATATATATAGAGAGAGAGGCTGGTTAGATGTAGCAAGGTTGAATTGAGCAGATTCAGGCTGATTTTCAAATTAAAAGCTGCAAAGCAGCACTAGTCCAGGAAAACAGAACAAGCAGCTCTTTGGCGTGGCCTTTAACCTGTAATAACCTCAGCAACAGTAAGACGCTGAAAAGAAATCTGTTCAGTTAAGATTTTTGCCATTGGCAAGGATTGATCAGCATCTGAATAAGTTTGCATGAGGTGACGCAGGTTGTGGTTAACCTGAAGTGAATTGTGAGTGGGGCCTTTCTATCCTGACATTAATCACAAGTCCCGCTGAGGCCTCTGTGTGGGAGTTTTGAAAGAATTCAAAATTAGATGTGAAAGTTCACAACCGAGGTCGCCATCCTGTCATTAGGGGCAACAGAAGTAGGGCGAGAATGGACCCTGCACGTCACACACCACCCCGCCCCCCCACCCCCCCCAACCCTGACCCCCGACCCTGCCCCATCATTCCATGGGCCTCAACTGGACCTCAGGGCTACTTTCCCACTCGGTCTCCCCCCCCCCCCACCCACTTCTTGATTCGCAAGGAGTCCAAAAACCTGTCTGTCCCGGTCTGAAAGATACTCGACAGCGGAGCACCCACAATCCACCGGGATAGGGAATTCGAAATATTCGCCATCCTTTGAGCAAAGAAGTTTCTCCTCGTCCCAATCCTAAGTGATTATTCCTTATCCTGAGACTATGTCCCCGTGTTCTGGATTCCCCAGCCAGGAGAAACATCCTCTCAGTGTCTACCCTTTCATGCCCCTTCGGAATATTGTTTGCTACAATGAGATCACCTCTCATTTTTCTGAATGTCAGAGAACATAGGCCCGATTTACCCAGCCTCTTATCTTAGAAGAGCCCTCTCATTCCAGGGACTAATCTTGTGAAGATTCACTTCAACACGCAGATGAAAGCTTAGCACAGCGCTCTCTCTATACGCTGTCTCACCATGGCCCTGTAAGATATTAGTTACTCTTTTACTTCAATTCCCTCGCCATTGTGTTCCTGAACCAAATACAGACAAGTCCTTCTGAACATCAATATATCGAAGTTTTCTTCTGTTCTGCTTTTCTATTCCAACTACCAAAGTGGATAACCTCACACTTCCCCACGTTATAGTCCATCTGCCACCTTTTTGTCCACTCCTGTACCTATCTATATGTCTATGCAGTGTCTTTGTGTCCTCCACACAACCTATACAGAGCTTTGTTCTGTCAGCAATACATTACTCTTTGTCTTTTTGTCTAAGTCATCAATAGAAATCGAAAAGAGCGGGGATTCCAGCACTGATCTTTGCTGGAAGGGTCATGAGGACTCTTTTCTTCTCTGCCGATGCTGCCAGACCTGCTGAGTTTTTCCAGGTAGTTCTGTTTTTGTTTCACTGCACTCCTGTCAGTCACAGACTGCAAACTTGAATATGCCTCATTTGCCCAAACTCACTGCTCACTGTCCATTAACCAGTTCACTATCCACGCTATAGTATTATCCCAAAATCCATGAGTCCTTATTTTGTGTATTAACCTTTCGTGTGGCACCTTGTCAAATGCTTTTCTGAAATGCAAGAAAACGACATCCTCTGCTTTGCCTTGATCCACACAACTGATCACCTCAAGGTGCTCAGGCTGTACTGAGGGAGCACTGCCTGGTCAAAGCTTCAGTGCTGAGGGAGCGCCGCACTGTCGGAGGGTCAGTACTGAGGGAGCGCCGCACAGTTGGAGGCTCAAAGCTGAGGGAGCGCCGCACTGCCGGAGGGTCAGTGTTGAGGGAGTGCTGCACTGTCGGAGGGCCAGTGCTGAGGGAGTGCCGCAATGTCGGAGGGTCAGCACTGAGGGAGTGTCGCACTGTCGGAGGCTCAAGGCTGAGGGAGAGTTGCATGTCGGAGGGTCAGCACTGAGGGAACGCTGCACTGTCGGAAGGTCAGCACTAAGGGAGTGTCGCACTGTCGCAGGCTCAAGGCTGAGGGAGCGTTGCATGTCGGAGGGTCAGTACTGAGTGAGTGTTGCACTGTCGGATGGTCAGCACTGAGGGAGTGCTGCACTGTCAGAGGGTCAGCACTGAGGGAGCGCCGCACTGTTGGAGGGTCAGCACTGAGGGAGCGCTGCACTGTCGGAGGGTCAGCACTGAGGGAGCGCTGAGAAGCACTTTCTGTTCAATGACCTGTCAGGTCATTGTGAAATATCCTGACTTGAAAGAGGAGCAGAGAATACCTCCTCGATGTCCTGGGGTCAATCCTTCGCCACCAACTAATATCAATTAAATCAATGGGCTAGCCATTATCTCACCGTTGTTTCTGGGAGCTTGCTGTGCGCAAATTGGCTGCAATGTTTCCTTCACCACAACAGTGATGATGCTTTAGAATTACTTTATTGACTGCAAGGCGCTTTGAGACATCCTGAAATGGTTGAAGGCGCTCATGTGTCTGGCTCCTGTAAGTCCTTGAGTTCATTAGGTCTGGGTTCATTAGGTCTGGGTTATAAATACCTGTCACTGTGGCCCACATCACAGAATCAATGTATAGCTGCTGACCCTCCGGAGAGGGAGGGATACACACCGAGTAGAGGATGGCCTTCAGGACAAGTTCATGGGGTCTTCTGAAGACCATGGATTCTCCCCTCCTCTTTGAATTCCACCCCCACCCCAACCCTTCCCATGTGCCAGTCTGTATCTTGTTTCAGGTTTCTGCTTTCAGACAGGGCTCACCTTTACTCTGATATCAACGCATTCTGCTATTTCGCTTTCAGACAGTGCAAACCGTTATTCTGCTTCCAACACCTACTCTAAAGGCTCAGTGCTTTGTGCCTTCAACGCCATCACTACCACTTCCTTTGCCCTGTTCCAAGACATCTTTGTCACTTAATCTCCCCCCTGCCCTCTAACCTATCCCTGACCTTCTCTCTTGCTCCACCTGCCCCTCTCCACTTTATTCAACAGCATAAAATCCATCACATCCCACCTCTCTTCAGCTCTGAAGAGGAGTCCTGTTGGACTCAAAACATTAACTCTGTTTCTCTCTCTGCAGATGCTGTCAGACCCGCCGAGCTTTTCCGGCACTTTCTATGTTTTTATTTCACGTGGCCTTCTCCCGTTTCTCTGCTCCTAACGATGAGATAGTTAAGCCAGGACTCCTGTCTATCCTATTCAGGTCTACCTTATGCAAAGGGGACTCACATCTGTACAATGCTTTCACAACATCAGGACATTCCAAAGAGCTTCTCATTCTCCGACCTTAAGGATCCTGCAGCCACAAGGACATTCAGGAAACGGTTTCCTCACAGGCCAACTACCCTCCTTCAATCACCAAAACAAACCAGGTTTTAACTGCTGTTTGTGAGATCTTGCTGTGCCGTGTTCAGTTACCCTTACGGCAAATCAAGAGCGAGCCCCTGGGCCCAAAGTGCTTTTGACCACACCTTGATGCGTCTTTTTAAAATTCATTTATGGGATGTGGGCTTCGCTGGCTGGGCCAGCATCTACTGCCCATCCCTAGCTGCCCCTTGAGAAGGTGGTGGGTGAGCTGCCTTCTTGAACCGCTGCAGTCCCCGTGCGGTGTAGGTACACACACGGCGCTGTTAGGGAGGGAGTTCCAGGATTTTGACCCAGTGACAGTGAAGGAACGGCCAATATATTTCCAAGTCAGGATGGTGAGTGACTTGGAGGGAACTTCCAAGCAGTGGTGTTCCCCATGCGTCTCCTGCCTTTGTCCTTCTAGATGATAGAGGTCGCAGGTTTGGAAGGTGCTGTGAGTATGGGGCTGTGTTGGCTCCCCCCAATAATGTGAAATTTAAACGGCAAATGCCGGAAATATTCCGCAGGTCAGGCAGCACCTGTGGACAGAAAAACAGGGTTAACGTTTCAAGTGGGTGACCTGTCATCAGGATCGGGAAAGGTTGCAGAGATGTAAGTCTAAATCCTAGCATTGATTAGGGGACACTGAACAGATCTCCCTTTTCTCTAGGAGAGAGAAGGATAAGGGCTGACATGATGGAGTCTTTAGCATTACGAACTGGTTTAATAGGGTAGATGGAGAGAAGATGTTTCCACTGGTGGACAAGACCAGAAACGGGGTCATCAATATAAGAGAGTCACTAGTAAATCCAATCGGGAATTCAGGAGAAACTTCTTTACCAAGGGAGTGGTGAGGATATGGAACTCATTACCATAGGGAGTGGTTGAGGTGAATAGTATTTAAGGGGAAGCTGGATAAGCACATGAGGGAGAAAGGAATAGAAGGATATGATGATGGGGTGAGATGAACAGCGGGAGAGAGGAGGCTTGTGTAGAGGATAAACACCAGCATTGACTAATTGGGCCTGGCTTCCTGTATAAATACTTAAGTACAGAGGTGGGTATGGGGGAAAGGAACAATAGCTCTGTGAAAGGGTGAAAGGTGGGAGTGATTAACTGACAGAGGGGATGATGGTACAAGGTGAAAAGGGATGGCGATGGGGCAATTAAAGAATAACACCCAGGGTGCTAGGGTGGTGGATGCAGCACAAGAGGCATTAGTGGTGAAGGTGGGCAGGAGGAGAGACACCTGGGCTCCACAGACTGGGTAGGGGAACCACAAGGAGCTCCCTCAGGAGGGAGTGGGAGCAGGCTGTTACACGTTGGAACCCTGTACAATGAAGTCCATGCTTCGGTTTGTAAGTGTGAGAGTGTAAGTGTGGAAAAGATTAGGTATTTTTCTTAGGTGTATAAGAACTGGTTTACACCAGTGTAGCGGGGAGGAAATGGGGAGTCTGCCCTCTTGTGAATCAACCTGCGTTGAGGAAAAGAGTGGATCCAAATTCGTCCTTTACTCAATGAACGGATAGAGACTTTAACACAGGCGACCAGCGAAGTCAGCTCCTGGAGTCTGGACCCCAGGCCCCAGTGGCAGCACCTGGAAGACTAATAATCTCATGCTAGTGGTCAAGGTCAGCGAACATCTCTCCACACGACCTCTCCGACCCACTGCACACCAACCTCTCACACGGCTCATTGTACCACAGCCCCCGCTGCTCGCCCAGCAGCACTCCCCGGCTCACACACCCACCACCCTCGCGCATCTACCAACACTGCCTCCGCTTCCCTACAAGTTTTCAGCTATGGCAGGTAGTTCAGCCAAACGCAATACCCACACAGTCACTGGCCTTCCATCCTCAACTCCTGAAGGACAAGGTGGCAAGAGGAGATCTTACAGTGGTTGCTGCCAGCGATGGAGAATTTTGGCGATGAGGAAAGATCGGATAAGCTGGGGTTGTTTTCCCTTGGAAACGAGGCTGAGGGTAGTTTGGTTGAGGTGCATAAAATTACATGGAGCCCAGAGAGAATGGACAGGAAGAAGCTATTTCCCTCAGCATGGAGGCCAATAACCAGGGTCCATAGATTTAAAGTAAATGGTGGGAGGATTAAAAGGGAGCTGAGGATATAATTTTTGGATTTCCAAAATGCATTTGACAAGTGCCAGGTAAAAGCTTTGTCTGACAAGGACTCATGGGGGTTGGAGAGGGCCGATGGCGCAGGGTGTGATATATTAACGTGGAGAGAGAAGCTTGGCCAACTCAGGAAACAGGGAGTCGGGATAACCCGGTCACTTTCAGCGCGAGAAGCTTTAACTGGTGGAGTCACACCGGGGGGTCATTGCTCAGGCCTCAACTACTTACCATCGATATTAGCGATTCGAATGGAGGGTCCAGGTGTATTGGAGCCAAATTTGCTGACAACACGGAGGTAGGCAGGAAAGCAAGTTGTGAAGGGGATGCAAGGACTCCGCAAAGGGATATAGACAGGTTAGGTGAGTGGGCAAAAAAAAATGGCAGATGGAGTGTGATGTGGCAAAACGTGAGCTCATCCACTTTGGCAGGAAGAATAGAAAAAGTAGACGATTATTTAAATAAATAGAGTCTGCAGGATGCTGTGACACAGGGATCTCAGTGGCCTTGTACATGAATCCCTTCATGTTAGCATGCAGGAATAGCAAGTCATAAGGGAAGAAAATCCTTTTGATGCAAGGGGGATAGAGCATAAAAGTAGGGATGTCCTGCTATGACAGTCAGGACTTGGCATTAGTGAGACCATGCAGAGAGGAATGTGTACAGTTTTGGTCTCCTTATTTAGGAGGATTAGGCTTGCATTGAAGGCAATTCAGCGAAGGTTCACTAAGTTAATACAAAATCAAAAATTGCTAGAAAAACTCAGCAGGCCTGACAGCATCTGTGGAGAGGAATACAGAGTCAATGTTTTGAGTCCATAAAACTCTTCATCAGAACTCAAGAGAAATAGAAATGTGGTGAAGTATAAGCTGTTTAAGGGGTGGGGGGGGGGGGGGGGGGGGGGGGGGGAACAGGTGGAGCTGGATAGGGGGCCAGTGATAGGTGGAGGCAAAGGAGAGATTGTCATATACAAAAGGTCGAAGGGGTGTTGACAGTGGTGATATTCGCTAAAGGATGTGCTAATGGGGACAGTAAGGGTAGAAAACAGGATGAACAAAGTACAGATAGCCCTAGTGGGGGTGGGGTGGGGGGAAGGGATCGAAATAGGCTAAAAGGTGGAGATAAAACAATGGATGGAAATAAATTTTAAAAATAATAATAGAAATAAGCAGGAAAAGAAAAAAAGAAATTTAAAAATACATAATAATTATTTGAAAAAGGGGGATCGGAAAGGGGGTGGGGATGGAGGAGAGAGTTCATGATCTAAAATTGTTAAACTCAATATTCAGTCCGGAAGGCTGTAAAGTGCCTAGTCGGAAGATGAGGTGCTGTTCCTCCAGCTTGCGTTGACCTTCACTGGAACAATGCAGCAAGCCAAGGACAGACATGTGGGCGTGAGATCAGGTGGAGTGTTGAAATGGCAAGCGACAGGGAGCTCTGGGTCATTCTTGCGGACAGACCGAAGGTGTTCTGCAAAGCGGTCACCCAGTCTACGTTTGGTCTCTCCAATGTAGAGGAAACCGCATTGGGAGCAACGATTGCAGAGGCCAAATTCAGGGAAGTGCAAGTGAAATGCTGCTTCACTTGAAAGGAGTGTTTGGGCCCTTGGACGGTGAGGAGAGGGGAAGTAAAGGGACAGGTGTTGCACCTTCTGTGGTTGCATGGGAAGGTGCCATGGGAGGGGATTGAGGTGTCAGGGGTGATGGAGGAGTGGACCAGGGTGTCCTGGAGGGAATCCGTGGAGGCTGGATCATTGATTATATTCAAGGTTGAGTTGACAGATTTTTGATAGACAAGGGAGTTGAGGGTTATGGGAGGCAGATGGGAAAGTGGATTTGAGACACAACCAGATCAGCTGGCAGAGCAGGCTCCAGAGGCTAAATCCTGCTCCTAAGTCCTGTGTTCCTAACTGTTCGCAGTACTCTTAAGTTGGTCTTCATAGGTTACAGGTTCATAGGACTTCCCTACTTTTCAATCCTATCTCTCTAGAAATAAAAAAAAGTGCTTGGTTTACTTTTTTAATGGTTTTGCTAACCAGTGGCATAATGTTTAGTAAAAGCAAAACACTGGGGTGCTGGAAACCTGAAATAAAAGCAGAACGTGCTGGAAAAAACTCAGCAAGTCTGGCAGCATCCGTCGAGTGAGAAGCGGATTTAATGTTTCGAGACTAAGATCCAAAGAAGAGTCATTTTGGACGCGAAATGCCCAAATTTTAGTGACTGATGTATTTATGCTTTGTGAATCCTTGTTCTTTGACTCCACTTCCATTTGCACCTTTCAGGTAATAAGAAACCTCGCTATTCTTCCAAAACGCGCTGCCCGATAGTTATCTGTGCTGAACTTTTTTGGCCAATGAATCCCCATTCTGCAAGTTTATTAACGTCCTCCTGTAGCTTGATGCATTCGTCCTCCTCAGTATTGACTATCCTTCCTCCCTCCCTTCCTTCATCATCTGCAAATTTAGAAATGGTGTTTTTGACTCCAGAGTCCAAATCTTTAATGTGAACTGTGAATAGCAGTGATCCCAATACTGATCCACGGGGAACACCACTTCCCACCTTCTGCCACTCTGAATAACTACCCTTCACTCACTCAGCTTTCTGTCCTGTAGCCAGCTTGCTATCCATTCTGCTGCTTGTCCCCTGGCTCCACAGACTCTCAACTTACACCCGTAGTCCACTGTTACATACCAGGCCTTTCAGAGTGCAGTCAGAGGGTCAGTGGAGTCAGGGGGTCAGTGAAATTAGGGGTCAGTGGAGTCGGGGGTCAGTGAAGTTAGGGGTCAGTGGGGTTAGGGGTCAGTGGAGTTAGGGGGCCAGTGGAGTTAGGGGTCAGTGGAGTTAGGGGCCAGTGGAGTTAGGGGGTCAGTGGGATTAGGGGTCAGTGGAGTTAGGGGCCAGTGGAGTTAGGGGGTCAGTGGGATTAGGGGCCAGTGGAGTCAGGGGGCCAGTGGAGTCAGGGGTCAGTGGGGTTAGGGGGTCAGTGGACTCAGGGATCAGTGGAGTTAGGGGGTCAGTGGGGTTAGGGGCCAGTGGAGTCAGGGGGCCAGTGGAGTCAGGGGTCAGTGGGGTTAGGGGTCAGTGGAGTTAGGGGCCAGTGGAGTTAGGGGGTCAGTGGGGTTAGGGGTCAGTGGAGTTAGGGGCCAGTGGAGTTAGGGGGTCAGTGGGGTTAGGGGTCAGTGGGGTCAGGGGTTAGTAAAGGGGGTGGGGTTAGTGGAGTCAGAGGTCAGTGAGGTCAGGAGTCAGCGGGGTCCGGGGTCAGTGGGGAGCCCTAATCAGCAACATTGTCGGTTACAACATGAACGTAATACTCGGCCCGAAGATGATCAAAGAGGCGGGGCCTGTGGCCGGCTCCATTCAGAGAGCCGGGGGGGGGATCATTCCTAGCTCTCCCCCCCCCCACCCTGCCGGGTGGGGATTTATGTGAACAGTTTCCCGGGACCCGACATTAGGATTGTTGACTTACTCCAAGTCCTTCAGGGGGAAAAAAACAGCTTTTGACCCGGCTTTTCCTGGCAGTCATTATTCCTCACACCCTCCCCGCTAATTCACTGTGACAGTGGGACAGTCCAGCCCCGCCCCCTAACTCACGGTGACAGTACAGCCCCGCCCCCAACTCACTGTGACAGTCCAGCCCGCTCCCCCCCCCCGCCACACCTTTATTTGAATATTGTAAATTTTTCATCATTAAAGATCGATTCTCGGGGGCCAAAGAGAAAAACTTATTCACATTTCAAATGGTTTCATTGAGAATAAAGCCAGAGTGTGGTTCCTGTATTAAAGGGGTTCAGACAGTGTCTAGACCCCTGGGGCTGTACAGCTCACAATAAATGTATCATAACTGTATTGAAGCACCTCAGAGAGCAACATGACGTTTGTCGATAGCTCCAATCCCATTGCACTGTCTGCAAGGACCACATTGAAATGACTGGAACATTCATTCATTGTATTGAAGCTCCTCGTCATCCATGTGTAAAAGTTGAATCTGATTGTACTTTTTGTGATGGCCATTTAGAGATGTTTTGTAATGTTCTTCCAGAGATTTTATGAATGAAAGATGTATCTAAAGTACCCACTGACCCGGGGGGGGGGAGTTGGATCACTTCCGATTTCTCCTCCTCTTGGCGGGGGTCGGGGGAAGGAGGGGCTTCAGATCCCTCTCAGAAAATACTGCAAATATTCAGCAGTTCCGGCAGCATCTGTGGAGAGAGAAACAGTTGACGTTTCGAGTCCGTGTGCATCTTCTTCAGAGCTTTCCTGACAGAGGCTGGGTCGTTATTCCCACCTCCCCCCATTCTAACTCAGTGCCACAATGGGACAGCCCAAACTCGCCCACAACCTGGAGATTTCCAGCATCCCCAGCATTTTGCCTCGACGATCTGCAGATTTTGTGCCGATCATGTCAGATGGTATCGAAAGCACGTGACTGTCTTTCCGCGGCTCAGTCCCAGTTCACATCCATGTCTCATTGAAAAGGCAGCACCTCCCACAACACAAACAAAAGTAGCTGGAAAAGCTCCGCGGGTCTCACAGCATTGGCGGAGAGGCGGACAGAGTTGACGTTTCGAGCCCGTATGACTCTTCATCGGAACTAAGGGAAAATAGAAATGAGATGACAGAGATGGGGTTGTAAGGGCTGGAGGATGTTACAAACACAGGGAGGGTTGGAGGAGGTTACAGAGTTCGGGAGGGTTCCAGGGGCTCATACAAATAGGGAGGGGATGAGGAAGGATTTGAAAACAAGGATGAAATTTATTCTATAAACGGAGGAGTTGCTGGACCGGGAGCCAGTGTAGGTCAGTGAGCGACAGGACGGTGATGGGTGAACGGGACTGAATGTGAGTTAGTTTCCAGGGGTAGTAGGTGGGAGATCGGCCTGGAAAGCATTGGAATCGTCCACTCCGACCCCTCCCGGCACCGGGTGCTCAATGTTCTCTTCGCCTTGCGAGTAGCTTCAGCTGTTTTTGCTGCGGTTTCCCCCACTGTTTGACCTTTGGCGCGTTCCTCTTCGCCTGGCGATGTGTCTGAGTGGGAGTCGGATGTGCTGCACTCCGAGGATGCGCTGCCTTGCTCGGAGTCTGACGATGCCACCATCCTGGAGTCTTGTCCAAACTGAGAGACAGTGAAAAGCTGACTCCCCTCACCAGACCTGCAGGGATTTCAAACCAGGATGTAGTGGGAATCGGATAAGGCAGCAACGAATGAGACACTGCCACTAACAATCTGGCAAAAACAACAAACACCTACATAAACTGGCAGAACACAGCCGAGGGAAGGTCTGCTGTGCAGCGAAGGACAGACAGAGCACACGAGCGAGAAAGAAAGACAGAGACAGACACAACTTCCCTTTTGAAAGTTCCCATTGAATCTGCCTCCACCGCCCTTTCAGGCAGCACCTTCCAGAACACAACAACTCACTGAGTGAAAAAAATTCTCCACATCTCCCCCACTCTGGTTCAATTACTGATTCTCTTCAATTTTTGTCCCTCTGGTTACCGAACCTCCTGCCACTGGAAACAGTTTCTCCTCATTTACTCAATCGAAACCCCTCATGATTTTGAACACCTCGATTCAATCTCCCCCTTAACCTTCTCTGCTCTAAGGAGAACAATCCCAGCTTCTCCAGATTCTCCATGTTCTGAAGACCCTCATCTGCCCTGCACCCTCCCTAAGGCCTTGACATCCCTCCTAAAATGTGTGGCAGTCGGAATTGGAGACAATTTTCCAGCTGGGGTGGATTGTGGATTAGATGAGACTGCTTTGCTAAACCATCCAGGTGAAGACTTACCTGCAGCACACCTCCTGGGGATCAATCCACAACAAAATCTCTTTGGGAAGTCTCAACTGGTTATATTTTAGGTCACAGTTTTGCCAAGCAACAAGGATGGGTCTGTTTTCTAATACAAAAATAAAAATACCTGGAAAAACTCAGCAGGTCTGGCAGCATCTGCAGAGAGGAACACAGTTAACGTTTAGAGTCCGTATGACTCTTCAACAGAACGAAGTAAAAATAGAAAAGAGGTGAAATATAAGCTGGTTTAAGGGGAGGGTGGGATAGGTAGAGCTGGATAAAGGGCCAGTGATAGGTGAAGATAACCAAAAGATGTCATAGATAAAAGGACAAAGAGGTGTTAAAGTTGGTGATATTATCTAAGGAATGTGCTAATAGGTGACATTAAGGGTAGAAAGCAGGACGAGCAAGGTACAGATAGCCCTAGTGGGGGTGGAGTGGGGGGAAGGGATAGGCTAAAAGGTAGAAATAAAACAATGGATGGAAAAACATTTAAAAATAATGGAAATAGGTGGGAAAACAAAAATCTATATAAATTATTGGAAAAAAGGGGGATCGGAAAGGGAGTGGGGATGGAGGAGAGAGTTTACAATCTGAAGTTGTTGAACTCAATATTCAGTCCGGAAAGCTGTAAAGTGCCTCGTCGGAAGATGATGTGCTGTTCCTCCAGATAAGAACAAAAAAATTGCGGATGCTGGAAATCCAAAACAAAAACAGAATTACCTGGAAAAACTCAGCAGGTCTGGCAGCATCGGCGGAGAAGAAAAGAGTTGACGTTTCGAGTCCTCATGACCCTTCGACAGAACTTGAGTTCGAGTCCAAGAAGAGTTGAAATATAAGCTGGTTTAAGGTGTGTGTGGGGCGGGGGGGGCGGAGAGAGATGGAGAGAAGTGGAGGGGGTTGGTGTGGTTGTAGGGACAAACAAGCAGTGATAGAAGCAGATCATCAAAAGATGTCACCAACGATAGAACAAAAGAACACATAGGTGTTAAAGTTGGTGATATTATCTAAACGAATGTGCTAGTTAAGACTGGATGGTAGGACACTCAAGGTATAGCTCTAGTGGGGGTGGGGAGAGCATAAAAGATTTAAAAATATTTTAAAATAATGGAAATAGGTGGGAAAAGAAAAATCTATATAATTTATTGGAAAAAAACAAAAGGAAGGGGGAAACAGAAAGGGGGTGGGGATGGAGGGGGGAGCTCAAGACCTAAAGTTGTTGAATTCAATATTCAGTCCGGAAGGCTGTAAAGTGCCTAGTCGGAAGATGAGGTGCTGTTCCTCCAGTTTGCCTTGGGCTTCACTGGAACAATGCAGCAAGCCAAGAACAGACATGTGGGCAAGAGAGCAGGGTGGAGTGTTAAAATGGCAAGCGACAGGGAGGTTTGGGTCATTCTTGCGGACAGACCGCAGGTGTTCTGCAAAGCGGTCACCCAGTTTACGTTTGGTCTCTCCAATGTAAAGGAGACCGCATTGGGAGCAATGAATGCAGTAGACTAAGTTGGGGGAAATGCAAGTGAAATGCTGCTTCACTTGAAAGGAGTGTTTGGGCCCTTGGACGGTGAGGAGAGAGGAAGTGAAGGGGCAGGTGTTGCATCTTTTGCGTGGGCATGGGGTTGTGCCATAGGAGGGGATTGAGGAGTAGGGGGTGATGGTGGAGTGGACCAGGGTGTCCCGGAGGGACCGATCCCTACGGAATGCCGATAGGGGGGGTGAAGGGAAGATGTGTTTGGTGGTGGCATCATGCTGGAGTTGGCGGAAATGGTGGAGGATGATCCTTTGAATGCGGAGGCTGGTGGGGTGGTAAGTGAGGACAAGGCGGACCCTATCATGTTTCTGGGAGGGAGGAGAAGGCGTGAGGGCGGATGCGCGGGAGATGGGCCGGACACGGTTGAGGGCCCTGTCAACGACCGTGGGTGGAAAACCTCGGTTAAGGAAGAAGGAGGACATGTCAGAGGAACTGTTTATGAAGGTAGCATCATCGGAACAGATGCGACGGAGGCGAAGGAACTGAGAGAATGGGATGGAGTCCTTACATGAAGCGGGGTGTGAGGAGCTGTAGTCGAGGCAGCTGTGGGAGTCGGTGGGTTTGTAATGGATATTGGTGGACAGTCTATCACCAGAGATTGAGACAGAGAGGTCAAGGAAGGGAAGGGAAGTGTCAGAGATGGAGCACGTGAAAATGATGGAGGGATGGAGATTGGAGGCAAAATTAATAAATTTTTCCAAGTCCCGACGAGAGCATGAAGCAGCACCGAAGTAATCATCGATGTACCGGAGAAAGAGTTGTGGAAGGGAGCCGGAGTAGGACTGGAACAAGGAATGTTGCACATACCCCATAAAGAGACAGGCATAGCTGGGGCCCATGCGGGTACCCATAGCCACACCTTTTATTTGGAGGAAGTGAGAGGAGTTGAAGAAGAAATTGTTCAGTGTGAGAACAAGTTCAGGTTCTGGCACTACCACTACTCTCCTCTGTCCGGCTGAACTTGTTCTCACACTAAACAATTTCTCCTTCAACTCCTCTCACTTCCTCCAAATAAAAGGCGCGGCTATGGGTACCCGCATGGGCCCCAGCTATGCCTGTCTCTTTATGGGGTATGTGCAACATTCCTTGTTCCAGTCCTACTCCGGCTCCCTTCCACAACTCTTTCTCCGGTACATCGATGATTACTTCGGTGCTGCTTCATGCTCTCGTCGGGACTTGGAAAAATTTATTAATTTTGCCTCCAATCTCCATCCCTCCATCATTTTCACGTGCTCCATCTCTGACACTTCCCTTCCCTTCCTTGACCTCTCTGTCTCAATCTCTGGTGATAGACTGTCCACCAATATCCATTACAAACCCACCGACTCCCACAGCTACCTCGACTACAGCTCCTCACACCCTGCTTCCTGTAAGGACTCCATCCCATTCTCTCAGTTCCTTCGCTTCCGTCGCATCTGTTCCGATGATGCTACCTTCATAAACAGTTCCTCTGACATGTCCTCCTTCTTCCTTAACCGAGGTTTTCCACCCACGGTCGTTGACAGGGCCCTCAACCGTGTCCGGCCCATCTCCCGCGCATCTGCCCTCACGCCTTCTCCTTCCTCCCAGAAACATGATAGGGTCCCCCTTGTCCTCACTTACCACCTCACCAGCATCCACATTCAAAGGATCATCGTCCGCCATTTCCGCCAACTCCAGCATGATGCCACTACCAAACACATCTTCCCTTCACCCCCCCCATCGGCATTCCGTAGGGATCGCTCCCTCCGGGACACCCTGGTCCACTCCATCATCACCCCCTACTCCTCAACCCCCTCCTATGGCACAACCCCATGCCCACGCAAAAGATGCAACACCTGCCTCTTCACTTCCTCTCTCCTCACCGTCCAAGGGCCCAAACACTCCTTTCAAGTGAAGCAGCATTTCACTTGCATTTCCCCCAACTTAGTCTACTGCATTCGTTGCTCCCAATGTGGTCTCCTCTACATTGGAGAGACCAAACGTAAACTGGGTGACCGCTTTGCAGAACACCTGCGGTCTGTCCGCAAGAATGACCCAAACCTCCCTGTCGCTTGCCTTTTAACACTCCACCCTGCTCTCTTGCCCACATGTCTGTTCTTGGCTTGCTGCATTGTTCCAGTGAAACCCAATGCAAACTGGAGGAACAGCACCTCATCTTCCGACTAGACACTTTACAGCCTTCCAGACTGAATATTGAATTCAACAACTTTAGGTCTTGAGCTCCCTCCTCCATCCCCACCCACTTTCTGTTTCCCCCTTCCTTTTGATTTTTTCCAATAAATTATATAGATTTTTCTTTTCCCACCTATTTCCATTATTTTTAAATATTTTTAAATCTTTTATGCTCTCCCCACCCCCACTAGAGCTATACCTTGAGAGCCCTACCATCCATTCTTAATTAGCAAATTCGTTTAGATAATATCACCAACTTTAACACCGATGTGTTCTTTTGTTCTATTGTTGGTGACATCTTTTGACGATCTGCTTCTATCACTGCTTGTTTGTCCCTACAACCACAAAACCCCCTCCACTTCTCTCTCTCTCTCCGCCCCCCCACCACACACCTTAAACCAGCTTATATTTCAACTCTTTCTTGGACTCGAACTCAAGTTCTGTCGAAGGGTCATGAGGACTCGAAACGTCAATTCTTTTCTTCTCCGCCGATGCTGCCAGACCTGCTGAGTTTTTCCAGGTAATTCTGTTTTTGTGCTGTTCCTCCAGATTGCGTTGAGCTTCACTGGAACATTGCAGCAGGCTAAGGAAGGACATGTGGGTGTGAGAGCAGGGAGGTGTGTTGAAATGGCAAGCGACAGGGAGGTCTGGGTAATGCTTGTGGACAGACCGAAGGTGTTCTGCAAAGCAGTCACCCAGTCTGTGTTTCGTCTCTCCAATGTAGAGGAAATCGCATTCGGAGCATCTGTTCATCTGAATGCATCTACCAGGGAGAAGGAAAAATATACTGAAGGATTCAACGAAAGGAGGGCAGACATTAGGCTATCCAGAACCCTACTGGCCCTTTTCCTAACTTGTGCCAAGTCTTGTTCACCCTTCACCCCATCACTTACTGACATACATTAGCTCCAAGTCCGACAATGCCTCCATTTTTAAACTTTCATCCTTGTTTTCAAAACCATCCCCACCCTCTCCCTGTCTCTGTAACCTCCTCCAGCTCCTACAACCCTCCCTATCTAGGTAACCTCCTCCAGCCACTACAACCCTCCCTATCTAGGTAACCTCCTCCATCCCCTACAACCCTCCCTATCTCTGTAACCTCCTCCAGCTCCTACAACTCTCCCTGTCTCTGTAACCTCCTCCAGCTACTACAACCCTCCCTATCTATGTAACCTCCTGCAGCCCCTACAACCTTCCCTATCTCTGTAACCTCCTCCAGCCCTTACAACCCTCCCTATCTCTGTAACCTCCTCCAGCTCCTCCAACCCTCCCTATCTCTGTAACCTCCTCCATCCTCTACAACCATCCCTATCTCTGTAACCTCTTCCAGCCCCTACAACCCTATCACTGTAACGTCTTCCAGCCCCTACAACCCTCCTTATCTCTGTAACCTCCTCCAGCCCCTACAACCCTCCCTATCTCTGTAACGTCCTCCAGCCCCTACAACCATCCCTATCTCTGGAACCTCCTCCAGCCCCTACAACCCTCCCTATCTCTGTAACCTCCCCCAGCCCCTACAACCCTCCCTATCTAGGTAACCTCCTCCAACCCCTACAACCCTCCCTATCTCTGTAACCTCCTCCAGCCCCTACAACCCTCCCTATCTCTGTAACCTCTTCCAGCCCCTACAACCCTCCCTATCTCTGTAACCTCCTCCAGCCCCTACAACCATCCCTATCTCTGGAACCTCCTCCAGCCCCTACAACCCTCCCTATCTCTGTAACCTCCCACAGCCCCTACAACCCTCCCTATCTCTGTAACCTCCTCCAGCCCCTACAACCCTCCCCCCTATCTCTGTAACCTCCTCCAGCCCCTACAAACATCCCCAGCTCTGGAACCTCCTCCAGCCCCTACAATCCTCCCTATCTCTGTAACCTCTTCCAGCCCCTACAACTCTCCCCATGTCTGTAACCTCCTCCAGCCCCTACAACCCTCCGAGATCCCTGCGCTCCTCCAATTCCGGCCTCTTGACCATCCCCCACTTCCCTCAGGTGCAGGCCCACCGCTCAAAGATTAGCAAAAGGCGCAAATGACAAAGGTCCTGGCCAGCAGAGGGATCGGATACCTCACTGGCACTGAGCTGTGCCAACCCTGTGCTTAACTGCTCCGTTCTAACACCCATGGGCATGTCTACAAGCGGCTGAGCTGTGTTTGAGCATGCAAGGTGTGTGTGTACATGTGTGAGCGAGGTGTGTGTGTGAATGAGTCAGAGAGAGAAATATTGTTGTGTACAACATTCACTACTCACGTGTGTCTGTGTGTGCGTGAAAAGCTCACATGCCCATGTGTGCTTGTAGGGTTTGCACTGCTGATTCTGTGGGTCTGTGTATACTTTTATATATAATTGAAGCAGTCTCTGTATTATAAATCTAAAAACTCAGGTATCTTTGAAAATATGAGGTGTGTCCACATTGCTTGACAAGTGATTGTTATTTGTCGTGTTTGCAGGGGGAGAGTGAGACATTGAACTGAAATATCCCAGAGTCCCGAGTCATATGTATTTGTCTATCTGGCTAGTGGAATATTTAATGTTTTTGTACATTTCTTTTATTTCCTGCTCCTGATCACTCTCCATTCGCTCCTGTTGAAATCTCAGAGCCTCTCTTGGGTAAGAAACTTAACAGTGATGCCTGTCATAGCCGAATAGCCCATCTACATCCACTGAGTGAGGCTCCAGGAGATGCCTGGCGAATGGGTTGCTGAAGACATTAGGACAAACTCTAGCACAAAAAGAGTGTGTTTTCTGTGCAATGTGTATTGGGCAATTTAAATTAGATAAATCCGAAAATTGTTTAAAAGGGATTTAGGGAATTGTTTCCTGATGATGAGGTGTTGAGGAACAAGACTGGATCTCTGGGATTTTTTAGCTGCTGTTCTCCCCTGATGTGGGAATAGTTATTCCCATGTTCCTGTATCTTTCTCCCAGGCTGGGGAAGGGTCTCCATCTCTGAATGGCCCCCTGAATCAGCTTGCTGTGTTCATTCATACCAAAGGCCACGGTGTGTCAACACAGTGATCCCCTGGTCCGCTCTCCTGCTGCCACTGCCCATTCCCACCCTCAAACAATGACTGGTGTTTCCACCCCAGTAACCCGGAAGCCCCTCACCTAGGCCCTCACCCAGTTCATGTCTCTCCAAGTCTTTACAGATGTTAGAGAAATATCACAGTGGACCAACACAGTGTAACTGCTCCCCAATTGGTGAATGGGAGAAACTTTTATAAAACTCAGTATTTATTGACCGTCAGTTAAGTGTGAGTTAAATGGCCAATTCTGAATGTCTCATTCACCTGCTTTGCCCTGTTCTGTGTGTAAAATAAATTAAACCACTACGTTCAAACAACATTCACAGGGTGCTGTGAGTTTTTGTAAAGATCGGAATACTGATTTCCTCCTTTTGGACACCTCCGTGTGTTCACTGGCTGAGGCACTTTGGGACTTTCATGAAGCAATTCTGGTCACTTGCTGGGATGGGGCAGGGTAGTGGTTTTTATTTTATTCATTCACAAGATGTGGGCGTCATTGGCTGGGCCAGCATTTATTGCCCGTCCCTAATTGCCCCTTGAGAAGGTGGTGGTGAGCTGCCTTCTTGAGCCGCTGCAGTCCATGTGGTGCAGGTACACCCATGGTGCTGTGAGGGAGGGAGTTCCAGGATTTTGACCCAGCGACAGTGAAGGAATGGCTGATATATTTCCAAGTTAGGATGGTGAGTGGTTTGGAGGGGAACTTCCAGGTGGTGGTGTTCCCATGTGTCTGCTGCCCTTGTCCTTCTAGATGGTAGTGGTCATGGGTTTGGAAGGTGCTGTCGAAGGAGCCTTGTTGAGTTCCTGCAGTGCATCTTGTAGATGGTACACACACTGCTGCTACTGTGCGTCGGTGGTGGAGGGAGTGAATGTTGGTGGATGGGGTGCCAATCAAGCGGCTGCTTTGTCCTGGATGGTGTCGAGCTTCTTGAGTGTTGTTGGAGCTACACTCATCCAGGGCAAGTGGAGAGTATTCCATCACACTTCTAACTTGTGCCTTGTAGATGGTGGAGAGACTTTGGGCAGTCAGGAGGTGAGTTACTTGCCGCAGGATTCCCAGCGTGTGACCTGCTCTTGTAGCCACAGTGTTTCTATGGCTGGCCCAGTTCAGCTTCTGGGTGGAGGGAAGTCGCCAATCTCTCCCCAATTCCAGGGGTGGAGGTCCTGCGGAAGAATTGACCTGAATCCCCAAAGGAGAACAGCTGGTGACACAGGGTGTTCATCCAGTGAGAGTCCTGACCACCAAAGCCACCAACTGCAGCTGCACTGGGAACTTCTCCAAGATCATGTTCTACACTGATGACAGTAAAGATCATGGAAGGCAGAGAACCTTTGTATAAACTTAATAGTGTGCAAAATATAATTGTCAGTAAGTACCAATACATTATTGAACTTATTCAGTAGAATAAATAAATGTCCCGAAAATACCAAATTGGTCAATTCCTTCTGATCTCCTGTCGATTTTGACATTTTGAAACTATCATCTCAGACTCACTGATGACAAGTTGGTGACAAGGACTCATGGTCAGTGGGAAGTGATTCTGATTTCAATCCTGAACTACGAATCTCCCCAAGGAAGCACCGAGCGGTCTCCTTATTTAAGGAAGGATGTAAATGTATTGGAAGTAGTTCAGAGAAGGTTTCCCAGACCAATACCTGGAATGGGCGGGTTGGACAGACTCGAAGGGTAAGAGGTAACTTGATTGAAACAAATAAGATCCTGAGGGGTCTCGACGGGGTGGATGTGCAGAGGATATTTCCTCTGGTGGGAGAATCTAGAACTAGGGGCTAATGGATTAAAAATACGAGGTTGCCCATTTAAGACAGAAATGAGAAATCTTTCTCTCAGAGGGTTGCCTGTCGAATCAGAATCCCCTCCAACTGGGGAACGTATGAAATTAAAAATCCAGGCCCACAGACCTGTTTTGTCTTCATTTTGGAGTGATAAAATCCAACATTTTTTTTTGGAACAATATACTTTATTCATAAAATATCTGAAAGAACATCACAAGACATTTCAAAATAGCCATCACAAGAAGTGCAATCATGTTCCAGTTTTCCACATGGGTCATGAGGTCTTTCAATAGAATCAATATCACAGACATTTCAATATGGTCACGACAGAGAGTCAGACAGTGCAAAGCTATTCAAGTTATCGACATACATCATGTCACTCTGAGGTGGTTCAGTAGAATTATGACACATTTAGTATTCACTGTGTACATTCCATGTGAGTCATATAGCCCCAGGGGTCTATACAATTCCCAGACCCTTGGTGCACTCTGGCTGAAAGGTCTCAGACAGCGACCTCTCCCCATTGCAGTTTTGAGGTGGCTGCCCCCAAGCAGTTTTAAAGAGGGTCTGAAAAGGAGAGGTTTAGGGAGGGAATTCCAGAGCTCAGGGCCCAGGCAGCTGACATCACAGCCGCCAAAGGTGTAGTGATGGAAGTCCGGGGATGGTCAGGAGGCCAGATAGATGAGCACAGGCACCTCAAAGGCTGTCGGGAAAGGAGGAGTTAAAAGGGTTAAGGAGGGGCTGAGGCCATAGAGGAATTTGAAGAGGGGGATAAATGTAGGTGAGTGAGCAGAGGGTGTGGTGGGTGAACAGGACATGGAGTAAGTTAGGATATGGGGCAGCAGAGTTTTCGATGAGCCAAAGTTGACAGAGGGTCCATGATGGGTATCCGGGCTCAGGGAGCATTGGAATAGTCAATGTGAGTGGTAACAATGATATGTTGCAGGGTTTGAGCAGCAGATGAGCTGATACAGGGTCAGAGACAGGGGATGTCACAGAGCTGGAGGGAGGTAGTCTTAGTGATGGAGAGGAAATAGGGTCGGAAATTCAGCTCTGGTTCAGCCTCAGTGGACAGGGGGGTTGATGGAATCAGTGACTGGGGAACAGAGCAAGGATCAGAGGGTGGAGAAAAGTCAGACGAGAGAGGCCAAGGGGATTTTAGGTGTCGGCTGGTGAGTTGTTTGGTACAGAGAATTGGCGAGTGTCTGTGTGATAGAGGGAGCCGCACATTGTTGCTCTTCACCGTCAGTTCAGCAGCTCGAGGGTGACAACAAGCTGGAAGTGACTGAATAATGCAGCACTGAAGCATCCCTCACAGCTCGAAGTGTATCGCTGTATACAATATTTCCACAACACTAAAATGTAATAATACAAAACTAGAATTAGCCACGGGAGCTGTGGAACATTCTAGAACTCACCATCTTTGTCGCTTTCAGATCGGAAAACCAGTAATTATAGCAACGGCAAAAACAAGAATTCAGATTCCCAATCCCACTCTTGCTCCAGTAGTGAGTCCAGAATCTAGAGACAGAATGAAGCCATTAACAGAGCTGGGACACACTAACAAATCTAACAGAAGAGACCTTCAGCACCTAATGCTTAAAAACCATCCCCAGTACAAACAAATCCCTGGTTAATTCCAGTCCTGGAGGAGTGTAGGAGGCTAGATACCAACAATCTCACACACACACACACACCAGGCCACCTCATAGCTCCCTGCGCGCGCACACTGTCCCAAAATGTGATGAATTCGAATAGAGATAACTGGACATTGACCAGCAGCAGTGGCCCTTCAATTAAACCCAACAGCCCACTGAAATACAACGGAAATTTTAAAATAATATGCAGATCGGGAAAGCCAGGGGATTGGGTGGAATGCTGGTTTACACCCAGGTCAGTATTACTCTCCACTGACTTTGATCAGTGTTACACTGAGTCCAGTCAGTCTCTGCAGTTAAAATTCTACCGAGACCCTCCACATAACAATTCCAGAAACATTAATGCTAGTGGGAAGCAGGAATCTGTTCTGTAACTGAGGGGCAGGAAGTTGAGACTCAGAAACAGAAATAACAATTCCAGGTAGTTTAAGGACCAATTACAGGTAACAGTGACCCACATCATTCACACTCTCAAAATCATTCTTTGGTTAAATAACATGCAGCATTTCAAACCTTCCAATGTTACTACCTGTCTCTGCAGCATGATCAAATGTAAGAGCTGAAAACACATGCAGTAGTTTAGAAACAGATTTACCTGGTACAGGCATGGTCGGTACAGGTGTGGTTGGTACAGGCGTGGTCGGGACAGGTGTTTGAGGTCGCTCTAAAGAAAACATCATGTGTTTAGTATTGTGTGTGAAACAAACTGCAGAAATGTTCAAAGACTCTGTTGGGCTTTAGGGAAACACATCCTGGGAGGAATGAGACTCGGATCAAACTGATCGGGAAGGATCAGGAACAGGGTCGGCAGAGTGAAAAATCCGACAGGATTGCACTAACAGTGGGGTGGGTGGGGGGGCGATGTGTGTGTGTGTGTGTGTGTGTGTGTGTGTGTGTAGAATGGAAGTTTTCCAGAGTTACCCTGAGCAGGATCATTCCCAGCAGCCTACGTCCCACTGTGGAGAGAATCCCTGCAGGATCCTGGGTCTACTGGGATACACTTTCAAGGTAAGTGCACTGGGCCTTGTAAAGGCTGCTGGAGAGGTGCGATGGGCCCCATCTCCTGCACCCCAACATCTGGAGACAGATGGAGCATGTTTCTGGAGAGTGAGTGCAGCTTGACAGCTCCGTTAATTCCTTCCATCACCCAGTTTGACACCTCTGTCCTTCAGGGCTCTGTCAGTGGTGGTTTTACTCTTCCACCCTTGGTGATGGACAGTGACGTCCCCACTCAGTACATTCTGTGTCCTTGTTACCTTCAGTGCTTCCCTCAAGTGGAAGACTACTGATTCATCAGCTGAGGGAGGGCAGTACTGATCATCAGCAGGAGGTTTCCAGGCCTGTGTTTAACCTGAAGCTGTGAGACTTCATGGGGTTCAGAGACAAAGTTGAAAATTCCCAGGGCCACTCCCTCCGGACTGTATACCACTGTGCCCCCACCTCTGGTGTGTCTGTCCTGCTGGTATGACAGGACATAGCCAGGGATGGTGTTAGAGGTGATAAAGGGCCTTTTGCACCACCAGCCAAGCTACATCTTGGTGCTTGTTGGAAAGTTCTGGCGATGAGGCATTCTGTCAAATGACTTTGACAGTCTGCGCGGGGAACCATCCCACAGGATCCACCCTCTCCTTTTCCCACAGGGCCTTAAGGACGTCATATGCCGACCACTGCCTGATGGACTTGTGGTCAAAGGTGTTTCTCTGCATAAATTTCCCCACCAGGGACAGGTGGAATGGCACGGTCCAACTACTTGGACCGCGGCAGCGTGGCCAGACCCATCCTTCTCAACACCGGGGACAGGTAGAGCCTCAGCACGTAGTGACACTTGGTGTTTGCATACCGAGGGTCTACGCACAGCTTGATGCAGCCGTACACAAAGCTGGTGGTGGTCTGGTTCGTGTACTAAAGGGATTCAGTCAGATAAACCCAGAGTCTGGTTCCTGTATTAAATTGGGTCAGTCAGATAAATCCAGAGTCTGGTTCCTGTATTAAAGGGTTTCAGTCAGATAAACCCAGAGTCTGGTTCCTGTATTAAAGGGGTTCTGTCAGTTGATGGCGCCACCAAGTGAGCAAAGGCTGGTATTACAGTGAGACATCTGAGCAACTTTGATAACAAGATTTGCATTGATATAGCACCTTTCACGCCACAGGATGTCCCAAAGTGATTTATAACCAACAAAATACTTTAATACTTACAAAAAAAATAAGATACTGACAGTGAACTGAGGTGCTTTTGAACTATTCTAATGCAGGAAATCCGGCAATGAATTTGCGCACAGCAAGCTCCCACAAATGCTGGGTCAGGACAAAAGCAGATCATCTGTTTTTAATGATGTGTGTTTAGGGATAAATATTGGGCCCAGGTCTCTGGGAAAACTCCCCCTGCTTAACTTCCAAATAGTGGCCCTGGGATTTTTCTCATTTCTCTGAGAAAACAGACAGGGCTTCAGTTTAACGCTTCATCCAAACAGCATATCCGACAGTGCGGCTCTCCCTCAGTACTGACCCTCTGATAGTGCAGCACTCCCTCAGTACTGACCCTCTGACAGTGCAGCACTCCCTCAGTACTGACCCTCTGACAGTGCAGCACTCCCTCAGTACTGACCTTCTGACAGTGCAGCACTCCCTCAGTACTGACCTTCTGACAGTGCAGCACTCCCTCAGTACTGACCCTCTGACAGTGCAGCACTCCCTCAGAACTGACCCTGACAGTGCAGCTCTCCCTCAGTACTGACCCTCTGACAGTGCAGCACTCCCTCAGCACTGACCCTCTGACAGTGCAGCACTCCCTCAGTACTGACCCTCCGACAGTGCGGCTCTCCCTCAGTACTGACCCTCTGACAGTGCAGCACTCCCTCAGTACTGACCCTCTGACAGCGCAGCACTCCCTCAGTACTGACTCACCGACGGTGCAGCTCTCCCTCAGTACTGACCCTCTGACAGCGCAGCACTCCCTCAGTACTGACTCACCGACAGTGCAGCTCTCCCTCAGTACTGACCCTCTGACAGTGCAGCACTCCCTCAGCACTGACCCTCTGACAGTGCAACACTCCCTCAGTACTGACCCTCCGACAGTGCGGCTCTCCCTCAGTACTGACCCTCTGACAGTGCAGCACTCCCTCAGTACCGACCCTCTGACAGTGCAGCACTCCCTCAGTACTGACCCTCTGACAGTGCAGCACTCCCTCAGTACTGACCCTCTGACAGTGCAGCACTCCCCCAGTACTGACCCTCCAACAGAGGGCTGCAGGTATCTACATATCAGCCATGACTCAGTGGGTAACACTCTCACCTCAGAGTCTGAAGGTTGTGGGTTCAAACCCCACTCCAGGCTGTTGTGGTGGAAGGTGAGGACAAGGGGACTCCTAATGTGGCCTTCAGAGGCAGGGGTGGGCTGAGAGTGTAAGTGCAGGAAATGGGATGGGGCCCTTGCTAACCACAGAGTCAGGGAATCAGTTGAAGGAAAAGATCAGCTGTACATTCAGAGCAGATGTTACCAAGTGGGAGGAACTTGCAAATGGTATCATTGTGGGATTCTAGTGAGTATTCTTTGATTAGGAGATCCCCAGAAACGGAGGCAGAGAATTTGAGGAAGGCAAGAGTTGGTAATGGACTGTGTGACAGTGAGGAAAGGGTGGAAAATGAAAGCAGAGTTGAAGAAATTTTCCAGCTCAGGGTGAGAGTCTAAAGCAGCACCAATCCTGTCATCGTCACCAAACGAAGCAGGAAAAGAGGTGGGGGAATAGGGCCCCGAGTAGGACTGGACCAAGGAAAGTTCCACATATCCTACTAAAAGGCCGGCAGAGCTAGTGTCCACGTGGGTGCTCATAGCTCACACCTTTGATTTGGAGTGAGTGAGTGGAATTAAAGGTGGGAACAAGTTGAGACAGGAGGAGAAACTGGCAGCCAAAGAGAATTTGTGTTTTGGGGGGATGCAACGTAACTACATTTATATTAAAAGAGCATTTTTACTTGAAAGTAAGGTGTCTGCAGTTCAGCTGTCTGGGTCTCAAGCTCTGGAAAACTGATCTCATTTTCTTCCTCTGTCCTAATATCTCCAGATATGACTTGGTATCAAATTCTCTTTTATAATGTTCTTGTGAAGCACGTGGGACGTTTATATAACACCTTTAACATTATAAAATGCAACTCGTTCTTCATGACAAGGTTCAGGAACAGGTCTGGATTCCTGTCATTATTCAGTTGCTATCTCGATGTGTGAATACTATTTCCATGTTCATGTATTTTCTGTGTGTCTGTGTAAGGGTCTCCACCCCTGAAGAAGTTGAATTGCTCTGTTTGTTCATGCTAAAACCATTCCTACTCCCCCAAGGAAAGTGAAGGGAACTCACACACTCCCTCCCTCCCCTTCCCCTAACACCCCAATCACCAGAAGGGCTGACTGGATGATCATTCCTGGCCTCCGGAAGATCCCACAATCACAGACACCAGTCTTCAGCCAATCTCATTCACTTCTCACATCAGGAGACTTACTGCCTGCAGACAGCAGCACCTCTGTTCGGGCAGTGACTACCAGAGTCATTAAACATCAGACTGTAGATCCATTCATTTCAGCATCGGTTTATCTTTAGTCAGGCCTTGGATCAAAAACAACATGTAGCAAAGTAACAAATATACCTAAAAAATGTATAGACACATACAGAAAATGTTTACGTTAGAAATTCTATACATCCTTTGTCAAATGTGACCACTCATTGTTTGGAGTAAAAACTGCATATAAAAAGGGCAAGATTAAAATATACTGAATATATCTGCATCATTTCTGGCAAGAAACAGTTTCAATCTGTGAACCATATAGAATCTGAATTCTGGGTGTAAAACACTTGCTGACAATAATGTCGTTGCTGGTTTTTGCCTAGCGGATGCTGCTGCAGAGTGAGTTTCTGAAGCCTCTTCCCATGTTCATTACTGTGGGAGCACCATCACTACAGGGGCTGCAGTGGTTCAACTAGAGGTGGACAATAAATGGGGCCCTGGCACACTGAGAACAAGTGAATAAATTCATCAGAAACTGCCTGACGTTCCCACTCACTCATCAATAGGATATTTTGCAAGTTACCATCTCATACAGGGAGTGATCAACGGGTTACACAGCTAAAGATGGTCCTGTATTGTTCCTGGGACTGGGTTTGGACACGGTCTGTAACAGGAATGCTGAAAGATAATGCAGAGAATGAAATACTGAGACAGTTTTTCTAGTAAAGGGATAATAGTTCTCCTGGGAGTGTCCCTCCTGAGATTGTTCTGGTCAGAACAGTTGGTGCAAAGTGGGAAGTGATTGTTGATCTCAATCCTGAGCTCAGTCTTTCCACCAGGAATCACTCGATAACCACAATACTGGGCTGATTTTCCCCTCCCTGATCCAGGCTCAGTGCAGTGGAAACTCAGTGCTGGACAGTCCCCTTCCCCAGAAGGTTTTGTCCTCCAGCCGCTCCATCCTGATGCTCAGGTGCTGTTGTCACAAGGCCCCATCCTTCACCTGAACAGGTCACCTCTGTCAAAGGGACACTGCAAGATGCTTCATTCTGATTGATCTGGTGTCTATTTTGTTTCCTAGGACAGAAAATCCAGCAGAGTTCAGGTGACATTAAAAGAATCCAGCACTTTGGACAAGCATGTAAAGGAGCCATTCAGGAGCACAGACCGATTAAATTACATTCAACATCCTGGGAGCCAATGGCAGCTGGAAAATGGGTCACAGGAGCTGCACAGTGATGGAGCACAGAGTGTAGAGGAGAGGAGGCTCATAGGGGAAGCAATGGGCAAGAGCTGGATGCTCCAAAGGAGCTGTGCTGACCGACAGTGGGAGAGAGCTAGAGGATAAAGTTAGAGAATCCTGCAATAGTTCCTCCTCCCACTGTGAGGGGTGTACGTGGGGACAGGCAGTGAGCACGGAGATGTGGATATTGAGTGAAACAAGGGAATCTGAGATGGCCTTCCCAGTGACTGAATCATCTAATATCCTGATTAAAGGGCGGTGGTTTGAAAAGTGTAGGAGGAGACTGAACAACAACAACTTGCATTTATATAGAACCTTTAACAGAACATATCCTAAGTGCTTATGCAACAAAATTTGGCACCGAGCTACACAAGGGTTCAGGCAGTGAGGTCAGCTTTATGGAGCAAATGGTGCTGTTGGGAGGTAAGGAATAGAGCGACAGACACAGACAGGCAGAGGTTGAGGGAGGGAATTCCAGAGTTCAGGCCCAGGCAGCTAAAGGCTGAGCCACCAATGATGTAGCGATGGAAAATCAGGTATTCTGAAGACACCGGAATTGGAGGAGTGCAGAGATCGGAGGGTTGTGGGGCTGAAGGAGGTTACACATGGGGAGGGGTGAGGCCACGGAATGTTTGATAAAAGGGTGAGAATGTTAAAATCTGACTATCTCAGTTCTGAATAAATTCAAGGATGAACAGCGGCAGATTTACAATCAAACCCTTGTGGCACGAAGTCCCCCAAACGACAGGGGAGTGAGGGGGGAAGAGGGGGAGATACCAAAATGAGTGGGTGAGTGAGTGCTGAACTGTTGGAAGTGCTGTCTTTCAGCTGAGATGTTAAACTGCCTGCTTGGCTGTCTAGCAGCCTCCTGTGCAGCGAAGTGTTCGGGCACAGCACGCTGAAATTATTCACCGAAAACCGGCTTCTGGTTGTCTGGGCTGTAGCTCGGCTGGCGGGGCACAGCTGCCGTTCTCTGTAGCAGGAAAAGCCTCGTATCTGGTCGGTGACTGCGCCTCAATCCAACATTGCAGGAGGTGGGTGCAGGAGGCCCAGTGTTCATCGGCAGGTTTCACCATTTTCCCGGGCTCGGTTGGTGTCGGTAACCCAATATAGTCCCGCTGGGGGCTCTGCTCTTTCCAACGAGCCTGACCAGGATCACACATGTGGTTCTGGAGGAAAAGACTTCAGACCACAGGCGTGAAAAATCCCACTGAAATCGATGGGAAATGAGCCAGCGGGACAAGGCAATTCTGTTACTGGCAAACCGCAGCCTCGTTTCCCGTGGGGTTTCTTGACATTTGTCCCGATGCATTCAGACGGCTGCCGGGAGCCTCCCCTGGTTTTGGCACCGTTTGACGCCGCTTGTGCCCCACCAGCACCTTCCGACGCAGCAAAATGTCCAGACACAGGTCGCCAAAATGATTCACCGATACCGCTTTCCGGTCTCTGGGTTCTAGCCTGGTCAGGCAATGCACCGTGGGCAGAGCACAGCTACCATTTTCCATAGCCGGCCAAGCCATTAGACATAGGAGCAGAAATAGGCCATTCAGCCCATCAGGTCTGCTCTGCTGTTCAATGGGATCATGGCTGATCTGATAATCCTTAACTCCACTTTCCTACCTTTTCCCCATAAGCCTTGATTCCCTTACTGGCTAAAAATCTATCTCAGCCTTGAATATATTTAACGACCCAGCCTCCACAGACCTCTGCAGATTCACTACCCTCAGAGAAGAAATTCCTCCTCATCTCTGTATTAAATGGCCGACCCCTTGCTCTGAGATTAAACCCTCTAGTCCTAGACTCTCCCAAAAGGGGAAACAACCTCACTGCTTCTACCCAGTCAAGCCCCCTAAGAATCTTAAACAAAAACAGAATTACCTGGAAAAACTCAGCAGGTCTGGCAGCATCGGCGGAGAAGAAAAGAGTTGACGTTTCGAGTCCTCATGACCCTTCGACAGAACTTGAGTTCGAGTCCAAGAAGAGTTGAAATATAAGCTGGTTTAAGGTGTGTGTGGGGCGGGGGGGGCGGAGAGAGATGGAGAGAAGTGGAGGGGGTTGGTGTGGTTGTAGGGACAAACAAGCAGTGATAGAAGCAGATCATCAAAAGATGTCACCAACGATAGAACAAAAGAACACATAGGTGTTAAAGTTGGTGATATTATCTAAACGAATGTGCTAGTTAAGACTGGATGGTAGGACACTCAAGGTATAGCTCTAGTGGGGGTGGGGATAGGGGGACCCTATCATGTTTCTGGGAGGGAGGAGAAGGCGTGAAAAACATGATAGGGTCCCCCTTGTCCTCACTTATCATCCCACCAGCCTCCGCATTCAAAGGATCATCCTCCGCCATTTCCGCCAACTCCAGCATGATGCCACCACCAAACACATCTTCCCTTCACCCCCCTTATCGGCATTCCGTAGGGATCGCTCCCTCTGGGACACCCTGGTCCACTCCTCCATCACCCCCTACTCCTCAACCCCCTCCTATGGCACAACCCCATGCCCACGCAAAAGATGCAACACCTGCCCCTTCACTTCCTCTCTCCTCACCGTCCAAGGACCCAAACACTCCTTTCAAGTGAAGCAGCATTTCACTTGCATTTCCCCCAACTTAGTCTACTGCATTCGTTGCTCCCAATGTGGTCTCCTCTACATTGGAGAGACCAAACGTAAACTGGGCGACCGCTTTGCAGAACACCTGCGGTCTGTCCGCAAGAATGACCCAAACCTCCCTGTCGCTTGCCATTTTAACACTCCACCCTGCTCTCTTGCCCACATGTCTGTCCTTGGCTTGCTGCATTGTTCCAGTGAAGCCCAACGCAAACTGGAGGAACAACACCTCATCTTCCGACCAGGGACTTTACAGCCTTCCGGACTGAATATTGAATTCAACAACTTTAGGTTGTGAGCTCCCTCCCCCATCCTCACCCCCTTTCTGTTTCTCCCTTCCTTTTTTTTTCCAATAAATTATAAAGATTTTCCTTTTCCCACCTATTTCCATTATAAAAAAAACCCCACTAGAGCTATACCTTGAGTGCCCTACCATCCATTCTTAATTAGCACATTTGTTTAGATAATATCACCAACTTTAACTTTAACACCTATGTGTTCTATTGTACTATTGTCGTTGACATCTTTTGATGATCTGCTTCTATCACTGCTTGTTTGTCCCTACAACCACACCCCCCCCCCCCACCTCTCTGTCTCTCTATCTCTCCGCCCCCCACACACACACCTTAAACCAGCTTATATTTCAGCTCTTTCCTGGACTCGAACTCAAGTTCTGTCGAAGGGTCATGAGGACTCGAAACGTCAACTCTTTTCTTCTCCGCCGATGCTGCCAGACCTGCTGAGTTTTTCCAGGTAATTCTGTTTTTGTTTTGGATTTCCAGCATCCGCAGTTTTTTTGTTTTTACCCTTAAGAATCTTATATGTTCAAATAAGGTCGCCTCCCATTCTTCTAAATTCCAACGAGTACAGGCCCATCCTACTCGACCTCTCCTCATAAGAAAAGCCCCACAAGCAGCTGTTGACCATGTGTCAATCCCACTGTCCATCCCGGAGTTATGGCATGGAAAGTGGTACTTAGTCTCTGTGCCATCCTGCAGCCGGGCAGACAACCAGAGGCAGGGCACTGGCACCGCACTGCGCAGCTCAGTCTGCAGTTGTACTCACCACTTGAGCAAGCTGATCCGATCGTCCGGCCCAGATAAGCAGCACTCGGTCTCTGCACAGCTCGAGAGAGAGCCAGTGATGGGGCATTGACACCGGGCTCTGCAGCTCCCACAGCCCTTCCACCTGCTGTTTAAAGTGAGCCGATCTGGCTTCCCACCCTGGAGTTACAGCCTGGAAAGTGGGACCCAGTCTCTGCGCTGTCCCAAGGACGGGCAGAGAGCCAGCCACCAGGCACCAGTGCCCGAGGTCGCAGCTCGCCGGGTACCGGTACCCAAGTCCGCAGCTCACCGGGTATCAGTACCCAAGTCCGAAGCTTACCGGGCATCAGTACCGAAGTCCGCAGCTAGCCGGGCACCGGTACCCAAGTCCGCAGTTCACTGGGCATCAGTACCCAAGTCCGCAACTTGCAGCTCACCGGTTATCAGTACCCAAGTCCGAAGCTCGCCGGGCACCGGTACCCAAGTCCACAGCTCACCGGGTATCAGTACCCAAGTCCGAAGCTTGCCGGGCACCGGTACCCGAGTCCGCAGCTCACCGGGTGTCAGTACCCGAGTCCGCAGCTCGCCGGGCACCGGTACCCGAGTCCGCAGCTCACCGGGTGTCAGTACCCGAGTCCGCAGCTCGCCGGGCACCGGTGCCCGAGTCCGCAGCTCGCCGGGCACCGGTGCCCGAGTCCGCAGCTCGCCGGGCACCGGTGCCCGAGTCCGCAGCTCGCCGGGCACCGGTGCCCGAGTCCGCAGCTCGCCGGGCACCGGTGCCCGAGTCCGCAGCTCGCCGGGCACCGGTGCCCGAGTCCGCAGCTCGCCGGGCACCGGTGCCCGAGTCCGCAGCTCGCCGGGCACCGGTGCCCGAGTCCGCAGCTCGCCAGGCACCGGTGCCCGAGTCCGCAGCTCGCCGGGCACCGGTGTCAGAGTCCGCAGCTCGCCGGGCACCGGTGCCCGAGTCCGCAGCTCGCCGGGCACCGGTGCCCGAGTCCGCAGCTCGCCGGGCACCGGTGCCCGAGTCCGCAGCTCGCC
Organism: Carcharodon carcharias; assembly: GCF_017639515.1. NCBI lineage: Eukaryota > Metazoa > Chordata > Chondrichthyes > Lamniformes > Lamnidae > Carcharodon > Carcharodon carcharias. The sequence continues at coordinate 10,812,465 of NC_054495.1, forward strand.
GGGCACCGGTGCCCGAGTCCGCAGCTCGCCGGGCACCGGTGCCCGAGTCCGCAGCTCGCCGGGCACCGGTGCCCGAGTCCGCAGCTCGCCAGGCACCGGTGCCCGAGTCCGCAGCTCGCCGGGCACCGGTGTCAGAGTCCGCAGCTCGCCGGGCACCGGTGCCAGAGTCCGCAGCTCGCCGGGCACCGGTGCCAGAGTCCGCAGCTCGCCGGGCACCGGTGCCAGAGTGCGCAGCTCGCCGGGCACCGGTACCCAAGTCCGCAACTCGCAGGGCACCAGCAGCCAAGTCCAAAGCTCACTGGGCATCAGTACCCAAGTCCGCAGCTCACAGGGCACCGGTACCCAGGTCCGCAGCTTGCCAGGTATCAGTACCCAAGTCCACAGCTCGCCGGGCACCGGTACCCAAGTCTGCAGCTTGCCGGGTATCAGTACCCAAGTCCACAGCTCACCGGGCACCGGTACCCAAGTCTGCAGCTCACCGGGTATCAGTACCCAAGTCCGCAGCTTGCCGGGCACCATTGATCACAGGATTGAGTCCGGTGAACCTTTGTTACACTCCCAAGGCACATACAACCTGCCTTGGATAAGCAGACCAAAACTATACACAGTACTCCAAGTTTGGTCCTATCTATGCCTTATATAAACTTCAGCAAGACTTCCTCGCTCTTCTACTCGAAACCCTTACAATAAAGGCTAACATCCTATTTACCTTCCAAATCATCCGCATGTTAACTTGATCCCTCCAAATGTCTTTTACTGATCTCTCGCCTCGTAAAAATATTCTATTTTTCCGTTTTCCAAACAAAATTCACAATTCCCACATTATACTCCATCTGCCTCCATTTTTGTCCAATTCCTTCAACGGCCTATATCTCTTTGCAGCCTCTTTGTATCCTCCTCAGTTTACTTTCCCAATGAGCTTTGTATCATCAGCAAAATTGGACATATTACACTCCATCCCCTCACCTCAGTCATAGATCTAGACTGTGAATAACTGATGATTCAGCACCAGTTACATTGTGAGCACTAATCTTGTGGAACAGCCTGCTGTGTGGCACCTGATCAAATTCCTTCTGAAATTCCAAATATATTCCTCATCCACTGGATCCCCCAGAGGGATAATATTTGTTCCTTTTCAATCCATGGGGAATGTTCAGCAGCTACAGGATGACAAGCTGAGAGTGAATGAATAATGCTGCTCAGTGATAGGGTGGATTGAAGCATCCTCACAGCTCAGGAAATAGATAGCTATAGATGTCAGCAACATTTAAGAGAACATTATAAAACAAAAACAGGATTAAAATAGAAACAATGAAACATTCTTCAACTCACCATTTTTGTTGCCTTTGGAATATGCAAACCGCAATTCCAGAATGCAAAACTCCACAAAAAAAACCAACCGGAACTCCAATTCCAAATCCAAATCCAAGCCGTGCTTGCGTACAAAGTACAGGACCTAGAGACAGAATGAAGACATTAGCAGACTGGGACACACTGACAAAACTAACAGCAGAGACCTTCAGCACTGAGTGTTTCAGAATCAACCCCAGTACAAACAGATCCCTGGGTTAATTCTAGTCCTGGAGGGATGTGGGAGGTTAGATACCAACAATCGCACACACACCAGGCCACCCCACAGCTCTGTGCACGCACACACTGACCCACAACGTGATCGGTACATGCTTTCCAATAGAGTTAACTGGGCACTGACCAGCAGCAGCCTCCCTTCAATTAAAGCCAACAGCAAGCATGTAAATAAATAACGTTATTGGCCGGGAATGCCATGAGGTTGGATGGGTCACCTGTTTGTACCCAGATCAATATGACTCTCCACTGAATTCAACGTTGACGATTCCCGGGGTCACTCCCTCCCGACTGTATAGCACTATGCCCACACCTCTGTTGGGTTTGTGCTGCCGGTAGGACAGGAAACGTCCAGGGATGGTGATAGAGGAGTCTGAGATGTAGGGTTGATTTTGTGAGTATGACTATGTCACACAGCTCTCCCAACTTGGACACTAGTCCCCAGATGTTAGTGAAGGTACTTTGCAGAGTTGACTGGGCTGGGTGGGTCTTTGTTGTTCCCTGATTCTATACCAGTGATCCGTTCAGTTTTATTCTGTTTTTTCTTGTCTCATGATTTGATACGAACTGATTGAAGTGGCCAAGCAAGTCAGAGGACAGTTAAAAGTCAACCAGGTTTGTGTGGGACTGGAGTCACATAGAGACCAGACTGGGTAAGGATGGCAGGTTTCCTTCTCCAAACGGACATTCGTGAACCAGTTAGGGTTTTACAACAATCCAACAGCTTCAGGGTCATATTTATTGGGACCAACTTTATATTTCCCAGATTTTAAATTTAAATGCAGTTTATTAATTAAAGTGCCATAGTGGGTCTGAACTCACACTGCCTGGATTATTAGTCCAGGCCTCTGGATCACTAGTCTAGTAACATAATCACTGCACTACCAAACCCATAACTCAGAGATTAAATACAGAACACCTGAAACAGAAACCTCTCACCTCTTACAGAGAGATGGATGTGATCAGTGTGCTCCCAGTGTAACCCTGCATCTGTTCTCTTGTAAATCTGACACTGGTCTGACTTCCTGAGGTCAGGGATTAGAACTGACCTTGTTCCAGTTGATCGCCGAACAGGTTTGTTCTGGTTCTGAACCGTGGGCCTTGCCCTGTCAATTCACCGTTCCCATTGAGAAATTTCACACTCAGATATCCCCCCAGGCTACCAGTAAATCTGAGATTGGGACTTTCCCTTTGTAGGTACAGGGCAGCACAACCTGTTCCCCAAGGAGTCCAGAAACTGGCACAGGCGAGTCACCAGGAAAGATTGAAAGTATTTATCCACAGATATAACTCAGTATATTCTGTGTCCTCGCTACTCTCACTGCTTCCTCCAAGTGGTGTTCAGCATGGAGGAGCACTGATTCATCAGCTGAGGGAGGGCAGTAGCTGATCATCAGCAGGAGGTTTCCAGGCCCATGTTTGACCTGAAGCTGTGAGACTTCATGGGGTTCAGAGACAAAGTTGAGGATTCCCAGCGCCACTGCCTCTGGACTGTATACCACCGTGCCCCCATCTCTGGTGGGACTGTCCTGCACCTGTACCTGGGATTTAACAACAATCCAACAGCTTCAGGGTCACTGTTATTGGGACCAAATTGATATTTCCAGGTTTGTATATAAAGAACTGAATTTAAAATCTGAAATTGCCATGGTGGGATTTTAACTCTTATCCTCTGGGTTACTAGTCCAGTACCATAACCGCTGAACTACCGAACCCATTCAGAGATTAGATACAGAATACCTGAAACAGAAGGATGGATGCTATCAGTTTGCTCCCTTACATAAGCTACAGCTATCCGCTTGTAAACCTGACACTGATCCTGGTTCTGGTCATCAGATTTCCTGAGGTCAGAGATCAGAACTGACCAGTTGCCTTGTTCCAGTTGATCTTTGAACAGGTTTGTTCTGTTTCTGAACTGTGGACGTTGTTCTGTCAAGTCTTCGTTCCCAGCAATGAACTTTTGTAAATTTTCATTCTTGGATGTCTCCCAGATTACCAGTAAACCAGAGACTGGGATATTGCATTTGTAGGTACAGGGCAGCACAACCTGCTCCCCAAGGAACCCAGCAACTGGGACAGGCGAGTCACCTGGAAAAGGTTGGAAGTATTTATCCACAGATATAACCTCCCTGCTGGTACATTACACCCAAGCTTCACATGGTTACACTGTGATGTTCGATTTACAAGAAGCACTTATCAGTAACTCACTGCTTTCATTTCTGTGGGAAGGTTAAAGTTCAGGCATTAAGGGTCTTCAACTAAAACCAGCTGGAGATTTGTAAGCACAGAGCAGCTAGACAGCACTTTGAATCATGTGTTCTCCCAGCATGTGGACAAATGGAGAACATATCAGGATATTGGTCACCTCCCAAACAAAAACAGAATTACCTGGAAAAACTCAGCAGGCCTGGCAGCATCGGTGGAGAAGAAAAGAGTTGATGTTTCGAGTCCTCATGACCCTTCAACAGAACTGGTCACCCCGCCTTGGGAGAAAAATCACAGACTGGGGGTGCACAATGTGAGATGGAGCTCAGGAGCAGAAAACTGACCCTGAAATGTAAAGAAAGGAACGGGCAAGGGAGGGGGTTCCCGAGGAGGTGGAAAGTGTTTTGGACAGGTTCAGGGGACAGTGACGGACGAGTGCACAGTGTGGGGGGTGAGGCAGCACCTGATTGTCTGAAAGGGGTCGAAGCAGTGTGGACCCTCATCTCCCTCCACCGCTAACGTGTCAGACCTTGCTCCTGCCCCCAATATGGCCAGACTCTGTCCCCTCCTAGGACCCAAAGCCCAGTCCCCAGACCTGATGGCCCGACTCCAAAACAATTCCCAGTTCTATTTGATCCCAGTAATGTCCCAGACTCCTGGTCCCAGTGCTCAGGACCCCATCCCAGGCCCATTGGATCCCAGTCAGCCATCCCAGTGTCACTGAGAATTGCTCAGTGTCCACATCCCACAGTTCACATCCCAGGGGTCAATCCAAAGACATCAGCTGCCTCCCTTTCAGCTCTCCTGATCATGATGGTGTTGGCGCGAACCCACTGTGTCCACTCCCTCAATGGCCCCACTTGCAGTACACACAGCTCCTTAAAGCAAGATGAATTCCTGATTCCCCCACCCTTTGATCACTGCTGAAATGTTCCAGCAGTCACAGCACTTACCTGAAACAGCAGCAACAACATTGACCAGCTGCAGCAGTAGTTTCTGTAAGTTGTGTCTCTGCCACAAGAAAACATAGTTACCCTGTGTTACAGCAGACACTCCCTCTCCCACAGCTCCCGGTTCCCGATCCGGTTTTCACCGAGGGACACGCAGCTCCTTTTCCATCTATTTCAACCAACCCTCCCCCCCTACCCTGGATAAAGAGTTGAATCCCAGTGAAGATAAAGGAAAGTTTCCCCCCGGATCCACCTCCCTCCCCCCCGGGTGTGAGACACTGACAGTATCTGCAGCTCCTTTCCATCCATTCCCCGAGAGAGGGATCCGCACAGAGTCAGGGACAGGGGGGAACAACAGGGGAGGGAGGAACGGGTTAGAAACACAATCCCGGAGCGAGAGAAATAAAATCCGTGAGGATTAACAATAACGGGATGGAATTGAAATCAGTAAAACATCAAAATCAGGACACTAGTGACGTGATCCAGAATTCCCGTGTGTTATAGCCACTGGTCTTTGTATTCCAGCCAATGGGGTGGACGGTGGAGAATCTGCTGAAGTTCCCATTTGGCCGCTCCCACTTTAAATAACTCAAACAAAAACAGAAATACCTGGAAAAACACAGGATGTCTGACGGCATCTGCGGCGGGGAATACAGTTAACGTTCCGAGTCCGTATGGCTCTTCAACAGAACTGAGGAAATATAGACATGAGGTGCAATAGAAGCTGGTGGGGTGGGGGTACGTGGGACAGGTAGAGCTGGATAGGGGGCCGGTGATAGGTGGAGGCAAAGAAGAGATTGCCAGAGATGTCACAGACAAAAGGACAAAGGGTTGGAGGCAGTGGTGATATTATTGAAGGAATGTGCTAATGGGGACATTAAGGGGAGTAAGCTAGTGGCAGATGGCCCTAGTGGGGGAGTGGGGTGGGGAAGGGATTGAAATGGGCTCTAAGGTGGAGATAGAACAGCAGATTAAAATAAATTTAAAAATAAGTGGGAAAGAAAAATATATTTTTAAAAAATAGATAAATCATTAGAAAAAAGGGGGGTGGGAATGGAGGAGTTCATGGTCTGGGGTTGTTGAACTCGATATTCAGTCCGGAAGGCTGTAAAGTGGCTAGTGGGAAGATGAGGTGTTGTTCCTCCAGTTTGCGTTGGGCTTCACTGGAACAATGCAGCAGGCCAAGGACAGACATGTGGGCAAGGGAGCAGGGTGGAGTGTTAAAATGGCAAGCGACAGGGAGGTCTGGGTCATTCTTGCGAACAGATCGAAGGTGTTCTGCAAAGTGGTCATCCAGTTTAGGTTTGGTCTCTCCAATGTAGAGGAAACCGCGAATATCCGGTCACAAGCAGATCAAAACCAATACCCATCCCTTCAAAATGGCGGAAGGAGGGAGCGGGGGACAGAGAGAGAGAAAAAGAGAGAGGCGTCACGTGACAGGGGAGCGTGCGTGTGGACGGGATGACGCCATCGCAGGAGAGGCGGTGCCGATGGTTAGTGACGTCACAGCGGAGGCGGTGCTCGAGCCTGGGGAGGGCGGGGAAAGGAACGGGATGACGTCAGGAGTCGCCGGAAGTGGCCCGCGCCGGACCGGAAGCGGCGGTGGTGGTAGAACGCTGGAATCTGCACTCATTGCGGGGTAATGCAGGGGTTTGGAGGGAGGTTGGCGCCCCGGGGGTGGGGGGAGGAATAGGTAGAGGGACTCAGGGTGGGGGGAACCAGAGAGGCGGATGTGAAATAACCCACGGCCGCTCCTCCACCGTCCCCCTCTCCCCCCTCCTTCCCCCCATCCTCCACCCCCCCCCGCCCTGAGGGAGCCAATTTGCGCACAGCAAGCTCCCATAAGCAACCACGTGATAATGATGTAGAATATTTGCTTTTTTTGTTCTGCACATTGATTGAGGGATAAAACATCGGCGCAGGACACCCGGGCGGGGGCGGGGGGTAACCCGTGGGATCTTTTATGTCCAACCCAATGGGAAGGCGGGTTGCGGGCATGGAGCCCTTGGTTTAGCGTCTCAGTTGAAAGACGGCGCGCCCCGACAAGAGCAGTTCTTCCCCTTGCTCTGCATTGCAGGGTCGTCCCAGGTTTCTGTGCTCGAGTCCCCGAGTGGGACCCAAACCTGAAACTACGTGGTTCAGAGGCAAGGGCTCTCCCTGCTGAGCAACGGCTGATACGTGAATTATCCCTCAATCAATGAAAAAAATCTACAGACAGTACCCAGTCTGCACAAAGCAAAATCCCATGGCCAGCGTAATGTTCATGGCTATGGGATCTTGCTGTTTGCAAATCGGCTGCTGTTTGTGGCATTGCAGCGGCAACCTATATTCATATATTGCACCTTTAATGTAATGAAACGTCCCAAGGCTCTTCATGGGAGTATTATGAAACGCAATATGACACCGAGGCACAGAAGTAAGGGGTCAGATGACCAAAAGCTTGGTGAAAGAAGGAGGTTTCATAAAGGAGGAAGGCGAGACAGTGATATGGAATAGTCAAGTCTAAAGGTAATGAGAGCATGGGAGTTTCAGCAGCAGATGAGATGAGACAGGTGTCGTCAGGTGATGATACAGAGGTGGAAGTAGGCAGTCTTAGTGATGACAGGCATATGTGACTAGAAGCTCATCTTGAGATCAAATATGACACCAAGGTTGGAAACAGACTGGCTTAATCTCGTACTGTTGCCAGGGAGAGGGATGGAGTCCTTTTGAACTGAAGTATTGAAGTGACTATGAAGTGCTTTGGAACATCCAGAGATCAAGAAAGGCACCGTAGAACTGGGAGCGCCTGCCTCCGCTGGGTCACTCGAGTCCACTTCTGTCCCTGTGCACCCCTGGCTGTCTCTGTCTGCCTCTAACTCTCCTGTCATCCAAGCACTTTATCTGGGATTGATGACTATTCCCTTCAGGATCAGGAGTGGGGCTGTGTTGCTGGGGGGGGCGTCGAGTTATAAAAGAGAGATTGGGAGAGGGCAGCTCAGTATCTTATTGAAAGAACTGACTGATTGCGCTGTCAGAGAGAGTGAGGGGTCCGACTTAGGAGGGAGACAGACATAGAGATGATGTTAATTGGTCCATGTGCTGACTGGAGCAGGGGACAAGTCTGTAGTGTGGGATATCTGGGACAGAATGGTGGCAAACATAGTCACGGAAGGTGGGAGTGCATTGAGGGAATATCTATATCTGCAAGCACCTCTCTCTGTATCATTGTCCACTCCCTGCATCATGACTAGTTGCTGTATTTACAAACCCATTTGGCGGCCCCCTCTTTCTCCCCATCCCACTCTCTCTATCGCGCTCTCTCTCCCTTCCACCCCCCACTCCCTTTCCGCCTCTCTCTCTCCCTTTCCGCCCCTCTCCCTCTCTCTCTCTCTCTCTCTCTCTCTCTCTCTCTCTCGTATTAAGCTCCCTTTCTTTGCTCTCACAGTTGGCATAAGTTGAAGCGCTGGTGTGATGGTGGACAACCGTTTTGCCACGGCGTTGGTAATTGGCAGTGTCCTGGCCCTGATCTCGGCAGTGTACATTGCTGCTGCCATTGGCACTGATCACTGGTATGAGTACCGGAGCCTCTCCGAGCCGAATGATACTTACCTGCACTCCATTGCTCCGGCCAGCGAGGAATTTAAGACTGAGGACGTTGACGAGTACATGTACTCACGGGCTCTCTACAGACACAATGGCACCATTGGCCTCTGGAGAAGATGTATTCGCGTCTCCCATGAAGGGCACTGGTTCAAACCCCCACCACAAGGTTCGTACACAGTTTCAGCTCGCTGTCTGTTCCTCTTTCTGCCAGGATCACCCCCCTGTCTCCCTCTTTCCTGCCCTGCCTCCCCCGGTACCTACTTTCTGCATCTATACCCTATAAAGTTTACACCACAAAATGGGGGACATTTGCCAGTTGACAAACTGTATCCAGTCTAATCCCACCTTCCTGCACTTGGTCCATAGCCTTGTAGATCACTATTCTTTAACTAGGTGGTAGAGTGCTTTTTAAAAGAACCAACAGCTTCTGTTACTTCCAGATTCCTATCAATGTCTAGGTGAAAATTTCATCTGAAGACATCCTGGGGATATGTTTCATCTGGGCCTGTTGATCGATCGAATTTCCAAGAGCCAATTTCTTTGTTGCCTCTTTTTTTCATAATGTTAATTCCATCCAACATTCCTCCATGACTACATCACTGGCCCCTCTTCTCTGGTGCTTTCCCCTCCCCCCTCTCTCTCTCTCTCACGTTCCCCCCCACCACCCTTGCACAAATGCAGTCTTAATTGTTGATTTGAATTGTCTCTGCCTCGTATTCCAGATGGGGAACAGGGTGCACTGTGTGTCAGCTTCTCTCTAAAAGACCAGTTCACACCCAAGTACACGCAGATCGGAAACCACAACAGCGGGATTGATTATGTGAGAACCTGTGAGTTTGCTTTTCTCTTCCTCCATGTGTTGCCTGCAAGACAAAGCTTATTCTCCAAATGCTCCTCCTTTGTCAACCTCCTCTGATATTCAGAATTATCATGGATAAGCTCCCATGTAAACATGACGCAGTATTTACACTCTGCCACCTCCAGCACAGTGGGTGGGCAGTTCCCAGCTGCTTGGGCCTGATGCAGAGAAACAGGTAAAGGACATTTAGTCCTTCAAATCCGTTACACAGGAGCAGGAGGAGGCCTTTCAACCCCTCGAGCCCATTACACAGGAACTGAAAGGGGCCATTCAGCCACTCGAACCTGTTATTAGAGGAACAGGATGAGGCTGATCATCCCCTCAAGCCTGTTACACGGGAACAGGAGGAGGCCTTTCAGCCCCTCGAGCCCATTACACAGGAACAGGAAGAAGTCATTCAGCCACTCAAATCTGTTACGCAGGAGCAGGAGGTGGCCATTTGGCTCCTCCTCCTCCTCAGACAACATGAAAATGGTGTTCGTTTGTGACCTGCATCTACCTCACCCTACAAGTGTTAGAGATCTCACTTTCTTTGTCTCTCTCTCTCCCTCTTCTCTCTTTCTGCATGTACAGACCTGAGCCGCTGTCAGATCCTGCTTCCATTCATCAGCCTGGGGCTGATGTGTTTCGGGGCGCTGATCGGACTGTGTGCATGCTCCTGTCACACCCTCTATCCAGCCATTGGCACTGGAGTTCTACATCTCCTTGCAGGTAAAGTTTAAAGACAATCTCTCCTTCTCGCCTGGCTATCTAGGTCTCATCTGCACCCACGTGCAAGCCCACCAGCCCAACTCTCCCTCACTACTGACCCTCGGACGATGCAGCGCTCGGTCCCTGCTGACTCTCCCAAGGACCTTCAGACAATGCAGCACTCACTCAATACTGACCCTCGGAGGATCTGGCACTCCATCGTCTCTGGCACTCTGGCAGCGCGCCAGCCCCTCGATCCTGGCCCTGGGATGGCCCACCACCCCCTTCCTCTCATTCCCGAACCCTCCCTGGGGCAGCCCGCCACCCCCTCGCTCCCCACCCCCTCCCTGGGGTGGCCCACTTCTCCCTTTGCACTGCACCAGAGAATCAGCATCAATGTCTGTGATGAATTCCTGGAGTGAGACTTGATCTTCTAACATTGAGCCAAATTTCTTCCTTTTTTGTTCGTTTGTGGGTGGGTGGGACATGGGCGTCACTGGCTTAGCCAGCATTTGTTGCCCATCCTTCATTTCCTCTTGTCTTCGAGTCACCCTCATCGCTGAGAGCTTGGAGTCACATCTAGGCCAGGCCCAGTTAGGATGGCAGATTCCCTTCTCTAAAGCACATTGTTTCAGTGATGCCCTTTATTCGATTCTGAACATTCAGAGATTGTATTCCAAATATTAGTGTCTCTGTCAAGGTGGTTGTCCTGTGCTCTCGGATGTTGGTTCCCTCTTTTTAACTTTTTAAAAAAATTCCTGGGATGTGGGCGTCGCTGGCTAGGCCAGCATTTATCGCCTATCCCTAATTGCCCTTGTTCAGAGGGCATTTAAGAGTCAGCCACATTACTGTGGGTCTGGAGTCACATGTAGGCCAGACCAGGTGAGGACAGCAGATTTCCTTCCCTAAAGGACATTAGTGAACCAGATGGGTTTTTCTGACCATCGGCAATATTTTCGCGGTCATGAGACATTTAATTCTGGATTTTTATTGAATTCAAGTTTCACCCTCTGCCATGGTGGGATTTGAACCAGGTTCCCGGGACACTAACCTGTGTAAAGTTGATTTTGTAAGGAGAGTTGACCCATTGTAGACCAAACCAATCACTGAGAATGTTGGGTAACCAACAACCTGTATTGGGTTACGCTTATGCAAAATGGCAACTTGTGATTTTTTTCATCCAGATTTCTGAGCTTTTGAGATGTTTGTCTTTTGAGTTCCATGATGTTGAAGTTGTTGTTCCTGCTGTTGTGACCTTCTCTCTGCTCTTCCTCTGCCAGGAGCCTGCACACTTGGTACCGTGGCCTGTTTTGCCGCCAACGTTGAGCTCCTCCATGTCAAGACTCGGGTCCCGGAGCTGTCTCCGAACGGAGACTATGGCTGGTCTTTCTGCCTGGCCTGCGTTTCAGCCCCTCTGCAGCTCATGGCTGCTGCCCTCTTTATCTGGGCAGCCCGAACCGATCGGACAGAATACAGCAGAATGAAGATGTACCGTGTAGCGTAGCTACGATCTCTCGTGTAGCTACGAGCTCACTCTGCCGCTGACCTATATGGACATGCACGTAAATCATGTTTGGAAATTTCATTGCTGTAAAGGAGCTGGTTCCTGATCCTTCCCTCCACACTATTCAATCATGAAGGCCACGTCCCAAACTATTCCCATCGTTCCTGCCTCATGCCCAATCACAGTTCCCAGAGCTCTCTCTCTTTCACTTTCCACCCCTCCCACACGCAACATTGGTGAAGAATTCCCCATCTCTAGAGCACCTCTCGCAACCATAGGATGTCCCAAAGCACTTTACAGCCAATGAAGTCCTTATTTTGAACAGTGTTCGCTGTTATACCGGAAATGTGGCAGCTAATCAGTGCATAGCAAACTCCCACAAACAGCAATGTGATAATGAGCAGATTATCTGCCACTTTAATGATGGTGTTTCAGGGTTGAATAGTGGTCCCCAGGGAGTTCTCCCCACTTCTGTTCTTCAGTAGTGGATGCAGGGCTTCCCCTGTCCACTTGAGAGGGCTGATGGTTCTCTCCCCCCCTCCCCTCCCCATGTTTACGGCGTCATCCTGCCAGACACTGTAGTGCTGTATCACTCCTGTCCCTGAAACAGTGCAGCTCTCACCCTCAGTACTGACCTTCTGACAGTGCACCACTCGCTCTCTCTCGGTACTGAGCCTCTCACCGTGCAGCGCTGCCTCAGCAATGAACCACCAACTGTACAGTTGTCCCTCAGTACTGATCCTCCGCCTGTGCAGCGTTTTCTCAGTACTGACCCTCTGCCTGTGCAGCGTTCCTTCAGGACTGACCCTCCACCTGTGCAGTGTTCCCTCAGTACTGACCCTCTGCCTGTGCAGCGTTCCCTCAGTACTGACCCTCCACCTGTGCAGCGGTCCCTCAGTACTGACCCTCCACCTGTGCAGCGTTCCCTCAGTACTGACCCTCCGCCTGTGCAGTGTTCCCTCAGTACTGACCCTCCACCTGTGCAGCATTCCCTCAGTACTGACCCTCCGCCTGTGCAGCGTTCCCTCAGTACTGACCCTGCGACTGTGGAGCGTTCTCTCATTACTGACCCTCCGCCTGTGCAGCGTTCCCTCCGTACTGACCCAGCGACTGTGGAACGTTCTCTCAGTACTGATCCTCTCTCAGTGCAGTGTGCCCTCAGCCCTGACCCTGTGACATTTCAGCAATTCCTCGGTACTGACCCACCAACAGTGTAGCACTCCCTCAGCCCTGACCCTTTCACGGTGCTGCACTGCTTCAGCACTTGTTCACGTGGGGCTCAAAAACAGGAACTTCTGACTCAAGTGAGAGAGAGGGAGCGAGTTCTTCTCACTGAGCTATGCTGACGCAAAATCCTATTGTCGTGAATTTCTGTTACCAGCTTTCTAAGCATGTTTGCTGCTGGCCAGCTGAGAACCAAATTCTGTTTTTGTCATCAATCTTCTGCTCTTTGACAAAAGCCTCCAAAACCCATTTTCCTTCAGACTCGTTATTTTTTATTTGTCGTAACCAAATTTTCTTTTGGCATGTTAAAGGGATGTCCCGAATAAAGTTGTGGCTTTTATGAATGAGGAGATGAGGGAAGTGGGTCATGGGCTCAGTGCCGTGCTTTTTGGGAATGTTTGTGTTGGGGGTGGGGTGGGACTGGTGGGGCCACGAACATTATAGGCAGGCATGAAAAGAGTGTGTTAATTCGACGTGGGATCCCCCAGGACCCTGACAGGTGAGCGAGCTCCTTATTTGTATCATAATCTGTGTGAGAAATAATGGTATTTAATAACTTGTCACGTGAATGTATTTTTTATGATAATCCCCCTCCCCATGCAGTGCAATCTATAAGTTATTGAAATAAAAACAAGCATTTATATTGAGCCTTTAATGACCTTAAGATGTCCCAAGGTGCTTTATAGCCAATGAAGTTTTTAAAATATATTTTAGTAACTTGTAATGTCATCATGCCATCCAATTTGCACACACAAGATTCCACAAGCAGCAACGTGATAAGAGGTAAATCCAGTGTGACTCTTTTATCAAGGCATTCAGAGGAGTGGGTGTGAGAGACAGGAGGATTGTGCACGAGCCAGTTTGTGAATTGTACTGAGATTGACATAGAAGGGTTGAGGCATTAACTGAACTGCGGGCAGTACATTGAAGCATGAGGAGGCCATTCAGCCCTTCAAGCCTATTTCTCCATTCAATGAGGTCATATCTGCGCCATGACCTAACTCTGTACCACCTGCTTTACCCCCATATCGCTCAATACCTTTTGCTGACAAAATCTATCGATCTCCGTTTTAAAGTTGAGAATTGATCTAGCATCAATTGTCGTTCGTGGAAGGGAATTCCAAACCTCTATCACCCTTTTGTGGTGTTGAATTGTTTCCTAATCTCACTCTTGAAAGCAAAACAACCCAGCTGCTGGAGATCTGAAATAAAAACAAAAGGTGCTGCAAAAGCTCAGTAGGTCTGGCAGCATCTGTGGAGAGAGAAACAAGTTAAATTTCGAGTCCGACATGGCTGTCATATTGAGTCATATTGGACTCAAAATGTTAACTCTGTTTCTCTCTCAACGGAGGCTGCCAGAACTTGAGTTTTTCCAGCACTTTTTTTTGACTTCGTTCTTGAAAGGTCTGGCTGTCATTTTAAGAATCATTGAATGGATACTTTTTTATTGCAAAAGTATGATTTATTCATAAAATATCTGAAAGAATATTGCAGAACAGTTCAAAATGTCCATCACAAAGTGCAATGATATTCAAGTTTTCTACATCAATCATGTTGCATTCGGGTGCTTCATTCGCATAAAAGGAGCATTACCGATATTTCAAAATGGCCATTACAGAAAGTGCAATGGTGCCTGAGTTGTCCATGTGGATCATGTTGCATTCTGAGGTGCTTCAATACCATTGCGATGCATACAATTTTCACAGCATGCATTCAGTGTGAGTCACAGCCCGAGGGGATCCATACAATTCCCTGCCCCCGTGCTGAACTATGGCGGAAAGGTCTTGACCAACGACCTTTCCCTATTGTGCCTCTGCGGTGGCTGCCCCAAACTTTAGTGCATCCCTCAGTGTGTTGCCCTGGGCTTCGGAATGTGCTTGGTCAGGTACAGCTGTTTGCGCTGGAAGATCAACAAGTTTTGGGCAGACCAAAGAGCATCTTTCACCGTGTTGATGATCCTCCAGCTGCAATTGATGTTTGTCTCGGTGTGTGTCCCTGGGAACAGCCCATAGAGCACAGAGTCCTGTGTCACAGAACTGCTCGGGACGAACCTCAACAGAAACCACTGCATCTCTCTCTAGGCCTTCTCTGCAATCAGGAGGTGGACAACGGTCTCTTCCCTACCACAGCCACCTCGAAGATGATGTGCAGATGGGGTAAGACTCCTGGCATTTAGGAAGGATCTGACAGGAGGGCCTTTCTCACCAGCAGCCAAGCTACGTCTTGGTGCTTGTTTGAAAGTCCTGGCAATGAAGCATTCTGCCAAATGACTTTGACAGTCTGCTCAGGGATAGGATCCACCATCTCTCTTGCAGGGCCTCTAGCATGTTATGTGCAGACCAATGCCTGATGGACTTGTGGTCAAAGATGTTTCTCTGCATAAATTCTTCCACACAGGACAGGTGGTACAGCACAGCCCAACTACTTGGAGCATTCCATGGCAGTGTACTCAGGCCCATCCTTCACAACTCCGGGGACAGGTAGAACCACAGCACGTTGTGACACTTGGTGTTTGTGTACCGAGGGTCTACGGGCAGCTTGATACAGCCAAACAAAGGTGGCCATCAGGATGAAGGGCAATGTTGGGCACGGTTTCCCCTCTATCTAGAGGTTTGTAAATTGTGTCCCTGTGAACATGGACAATTTTCAACCTTCAGATTAAGCGGAAGATGGATTGGGTGATCACCGTGGCGAAGGAGCGAGGAATGGGCCAGACCTGCGCCACGTACAGCAACACCAAGAGTGCCTCACACCTGATGACCAGGCTCTTACCCGCAATGGCGAGGGAGCATCGCTCCCACATGCCAAGTTTTTCTTCACCTTCCAGTTTCTAATGCACGCCCAGGTCCCTCTGAACCATATCCCCAACATCTTCAGGCATTTTGTCCTGATGGTGAAGGGGACAAAGGTACAGTTAGCGCAGTTTTCAAAGATATGGCCTCACTTTTGCCATTAGTTATCTTGCACCCAGGGCCAGTTCAAACCGATCATGGATGTTGATCAGTCAGCACATCGGCAGTGGTTCTGAGCAGAAGATGGTGACATTGCCCATGTACAGGGCGGCTTTCACCTGAGTGCCTCCACTGCCTGGGATTGTCGCTCCTCATGCCCGAATCCTTCTTGATGCACTCAGCAAAGGGTTCAATGCAACACATGAACAGGACAGGGGAGAGAAGGCAGCCCTGCCTGACTCCTATATTTAATTGGAAAGCTTTCTGATTCCTACCCAGTGATTGAAACTGCGCTACTAATGTTAATGTAGAGCAGTTGGATCCAATTGCAGATTCCCTCCCCAAACCCCATTTTGGAAAGACCATCCACCCAGTAGGTGTGCAATACCCCGCCAAACGCCTTCTCCTTGTTTAGGCTGTTGAGGTAGATGTCCACACCCCTGTCCCGTACAGAGGCAATAATATCCCTGAGTAGTGCAAGGCTGTCAGAGATCTTCCTGCCTGTGTACAGCGCAGGTCTATTCAGGGAGGATCACCAACTCTAGAGCAGATCTGACCCGATTGGTGGTGACTTTGGGTAGAATTTTCATTCAATGGATACAGCACAGAAGGAGATCATTCCTCCGATTGTGTGCATGCCTGCACAATGCAACAGCAACTCACCTATTCGCACGGCCCCACCTTTTCCTTGTAGCCCTACAAATATTTTATCTTATAATTATACACTTCTGAAGTTCTGCTCGATTCAATCTGCCTCCACATGCTCTCAAGTCAGGCATCCCCAATTCTAACCACTCATTGCATGGTTATTTTTCTCCGTCATTATTATTTTGCCAATCAGCTTAAATTGGTGTCATCTGGTTCTTGATCCTTCCAATGGGAACAGTCTTCTTCATCTACTCTACCCGGATCCCTCATGGTTGTGAATACCTCATCAAATCTAATCTTACATTTTTTTTCCTCCAAGGGGAACAGTCCCAGTTTATCCTGAATTCTATTGCTTATATTCTAGTCCTTTAGGTCCTATTGTACAAAGGGTGCACACTGCAGCCACTGCACTGGTGGTGGAGCGGGTGATTTTTTAAGGTGTTGGATGGGGTGCTAATCAAGTGGGCTTCTTTGACCTAGATTGTGTCAAGGTTCTTGAGCATTATTGGAGTTGCACTCTCAGATTAACAGAATGGTGAAAGCACAGAAGGAGAACATTCAGCACTGGCTGAAGGAGCAATTTATCATTATGCCACTGACCAGCCTTCTTCCCCTTAGCTATGCACATTCTAACTTTTTATATGATAATCCAATTTCGTCCTGAATGCCTCGATTGATTCTGCTTCCACCGCACACTCAGGCAGTGCAAACAGACCCCAAACACAAGCAGTATGAAAAAAAAAACTCATCTTCAGGTTTCTATTGTTCATTCAGGTAAGTGGAAAGTGTTTTTATTAATCTTTCTTGGGATATGGGCGTCACTGGCCAGGCCAATATTTATTGC
The DNA here is from genome assembly GCF_017639515.1 of Carcharodon carcharias. Taxonomy (NCBI): domain Eukaryota; kingdom Metazoa; phylum Chordata; class Chondrichthyes; order Lamniformes; family Lamnidae; genus Carcharodon; species Carcharodon carcharias. Next base: position 10,829,509 of record NC_054495.1, read on the forward strand.
TCATCACTAATTGCCCCTGAGAAGGTAGTGGTAAGCCGCCTTCTTGAACCGCTGCAGTCCATGTCATGTAGGTACACCCACAGGTCTATTAGGGAGGGAGTTCCAGGATTTTGACCCAGCAACAGTGAAGGAACAGCGATATAGTTTCTAGTCAGAATGGTGTGTGGCTTGGAGCAGAACTTGCAGGTGTTGGTGTTCCCCTGCATTTGCTGCCCTTATCCTTCTAGGTACTAGAGGTCATGGGTTTGGAAGTGCTGTGAAAGATCCATGGTGAGTTGTTGCAGTGCATCTTGTGGTGCACACTGCTGCCAATATGTGTCAGTGGTGGAGAGAATTAATGTTTAATGTGGTGGATGAAGAGTCAATCAAGTGGGTTTTGTCCTGGATGATGTCGAACTTCTTTAGTGTAGGAGCTGCATTCATCCAGTGAAATGGGGAGTATCCCATCACACTTCTGACTTGAGACTTGTAGATAATGGACAGGCTTTGGGGAGTAAAAAGATAAATTATTTGCCACAGAATTCCCAGCATCTGACCTGCTCTTGTAGCCACAGTATTTATATGACTGGTCCAGTTCAGTTTCTGGTCAATGGTAACCCCCAGGATACTGATGGAGGGGGATTCAGCAGTGCTAATGCCTTTGAATATTGAGGTGAGATAGTTAGATTCTCTCCTGTTGCAGATGGTCATTGCCTGGCACTTGTGTGGTGTGAGTGTTACTTGCCGCTTAATGACCAAAACCTGAATGTTGTTCAGGTCTTGCTGCATATGAACATGGATTGCTTCAGTATCTGAAGAGTTGCAAATGGAGCAGAATATTTTGCAATCATCAGTGAGCATCTCCACTTCTGACCTCATGATGGAAAGAAAGTAGTTGATGAAGCAGCTGAAGGTGTTTGGGTCCAGGACATTACCCTGAGGAACTCCTGCACTGATTGCCTGGAACTGAGATGATGGATCGCCAATTGCCATAACCACTTTCCTTTGTGCTAGGTTTGACTTCAATCAGTAAAGTATTTCTCCCATGATCCTCATTGACTGCAGTTTTTCTAGGGCTCCTTGATGTCACACTCAGTCAAATGCTGCTTTTATGTCAAGGGCAGTCACTCTCACCTCACTTCGAGAGTTCAGCTCTTTTTCCTATGTTTTGATCAAGGCTGTAATGAGGTCAGCAATGGAGTGGCCCTGGAGGAGCCCATACTGAGCCTCAGTGAGCAAGTTATTGCTAAGCAACTGCCCCTTAATAGCACTGATGAGGACCCCTTCCAATACTTTGTTGTAATTGGCTGGGTTGGATTTGTCCTGCTATTTGTGCGCAAGACATAACTGGTCAATTTTCCACTTTGCCAGGTAGATGCCAATGTTGTAGTTGTACTGAAACAGTTTGACTAGGGGCGCAGCAAGTTCCAGAGTGCAAGCCTTCAGCACTATTGCTGAATGCTGTCATGGTCCATAGCCTTTGCAGTATTCAGTGCCTTCAGCCATTTCTTGATATAGCATGCAATAAATCGAATTGGCTGAAGACGGGCATCTGTGATGCTGGGGACCTCTGGAGGAGGCTGTGATGGATCATCCACTTAGCACTTCCTGCTGAAGTTGGTTGCAAATGCTTCAGCCTTATCTTTTACACTGATGCGCTGGGCTCTTGCATCACTGATGAGGGTATTTGTGGAGCCTTCCCCTCCATTTAATTGTTTAATTGTCCACCACCATTTGTGATTAGATGTGGTTAGACTGCAGAGTTTAGATCTGATCCATTGATCGTGGGATCACTGAGCTCTGTCTATTGCATGCTGCTTCACTGTTTGGCTTGCAAGTTGTATTGTTTTGTAGCTTCGCCAGGTTGACACCTCATTTTTGGTGCTGCTCCTGGCATGCCCTCCTGAAATCGTCATTGACCCAGAGCTGATCCACAGGCTTGATGGTAATGGTAGAGTGGGGGATATGCCAAGCCATGAAAATACAGATTGTGGTTGCATACATTTCTGCACTGCACTATTGGAGGGTCAGTACTAATAGAGTGCTGCACTGTCAGAGCGCCGCCACTGTGGGAGCGCTGCACTGTCATGGTACCAGTACTGATGGAGCACTGCACTGTCGGAGGTTCAGTGCTGAGGGAGCATTGCACTGTCAAATGGACAGGACTGAAGGAGATCTGCATTTTCAGAGGATCAGCACTGAGGGAGTGTTGCATTGTCAGATGGTCAGTGCTGAGGTAGCACTGCACTGTTGGAAGGTCAGTACTGAGGGAGCGCTTCACTGCTGAAAGCACATTTTTAAAGTTTATTTTTATGAGATTTAGGCATCACTGGCCGGGCCAGCATTTATTGCCCATTCCTAATTGCCCTTGAGAAGGTGGTGGTAAGCTGCCTTCTTGAACCACTGCATTGGTGTAGGTACACCCACAGTGCTGTTAGGGAGAGAGTTCCAGGATTTTGATCCCAGCGACAGTGGAGGAACGGTGATATATTTCCAAGTCAGGATGGTGAGTGACTTAGAGAGCAACTTCCAGGTGATGGTGTTCCCATGTGTCTGCTGCCCTTGTCCTTCTAAACGGTAGCTGTCGTGGGTTTGGAAGGTGCTGCCAAAGGAGCCTCGGTGAGTTCCTGCAGTGCATCTTGTAGATGGCACACACACTGCTGCCACTGTGCATCGGTGGTGGAGGGAGTGAATGTTTGTGGATGGGGTGCCAATAAAACAGGCTGCTTTGTCCTGGATGGTGTCGAGCTTCTTGAGTGTTGTTGGAGTTGCACTCATGCAGGTAAAGGTAGAGCATTGCATCACACTTATGCCTTGTAGATGGTGGATGCTGCCAATTATCTGCTGCTTTCCTGCACCACCACATTGCCCATATTTTGTAATGCAATGCTTCACTGGTTATGAAGTGTTGTGGCACATTCTGAGCTGCTGAAGGCATAGGTGTAATGGGCAATCGTTTCAAACTGGCTCCTTCAGTGGTGGTTCACTGGATAGCAGCTTCACATCTGTGCCAGAATGTGCTGGGTTCAACTCCCCCTCCAAAGACTTGTAATACAAATAGTCTCGGCTGACACTTCAGGTGTGAGGATGTATTGTGGGATCTTACTGCACGCCGGTTGGCTACTTTGATCCCTTTGTGCTGAGACTTCAGAAAGTTTGTGTTGTGTTTCAATTGGGCTGAAGGCCTGAGCTGGTGATAGCTAGTATATAAATGCAAGCCGTGATTGTGTTTTATTTTTGAAAGCTCATTCCAAGCCAGTGACCCCTAACATAACAAAGGACACTGGCAGCAGATGGATGGGAACACCACCACCTGCATGTTCTCCTCCAATCCACACACCATCCTGACTTGGAAATATATCACCATTCCTTCGCTTTTGCTGGGTCAAAATCTGGTAACTCCCTCTCTAACAGCACTGTGGGTGTACCTACATGGACTGCAGTGATTCAAGAAGGCAGCTCACCACCACCTTCTCAAGGCCAATTGGTGTGGGACTGGGGGTGAAGGGGAGAAAATGAATACATGCCTTGCCAGGGCAACCATAAAAGAGTAAATAAAATGTTGTTCAGTTAATACTTGTTCCTGCAATTATCTTGACGTGTAAGATAAGGGTCCCATTCTAACGTTATCGCTAATTGAAGGTAAATGACAGTTGCCAAACTGCCTGAATGATTTGCAACGTGACCAGCAGCAATGTCACAGAAAGGACATTTTCCTTACTTGTTTTTGGTTTTGCTGGCAAGGCATGCATTTATTTGCACACCCCAACCCTAATCTTGCACCAATTGCAAATGAGAAGGTGGTGGTGAGCCTGCTAATCCTCCCCCCCCACCTCCCACGCCCCCCCCACCCCCCCCCCCCCCCCCCCCCCCCCCCACCACTTGGGTTTATATGCAGCCATTCTCCCAATCTCCCACAGAAGGAACCAGGTTGTGACCAGCAGCAGACATGGCCGCCTTAACTATACTGTTCCTGATCCTTGCTCACTTCCATCATAGTCTCCAAGGCTGTGGTAAGTCATGGCTACCCCTCCACCATCACCTGCCCCCCGCCGGGCTAAAACTCATTCCGACTCGGATGAAAGTTAAAGGGTGCGATGCACCCCATTTTCAAACGGGAACGAGGGATTTCAGTTAAAGTGGAGACGCTAGAGAAAGTGGGATTGTGCTCCTTAGAGCAGAGAAGGTTAAGGGGGGATTCATGAAGATAGAGTAAACCAGGAGAACTGTTTACAGTGATTGTAAACCTTGAAGGGAATCAGCTATAGAACCAGAGGAGGCACGAGGAGGCATGTTTTTGCACAACGGGTTATTGTGATTTGAAATTCTCTACCCAAAAGGGCAGTGGAAACAGACTCAGTAGCAATTTTCAGTAAAGGAGTTAGATAAAGAGCTGAGAGGGGAATTGTTGGTTGGATTGTGTAAGCAAAGGTCTGAAGAAGAGGTGAGTTGTAAGCTGCAGCCCAGGGAACAGGATCATTTTCTTTCAATCTGTCCCTTTGCCATTGCTTGTGTTCAAACATCTTCCAGCACGTCAGGGAACAGCATTCGAATACCTGGAGCATCTTCTGGCTACAAATCTGGACGACCAAAATCCCGACCCCAGTGTGTTCGTTGCCCTGCGTCTGGTGAACTACCCACTCGAGCAGAAGCTTGTAACAAGTCTCAAGAAGAACGTTCTCAAGAATAGTAAGAGAGGGGAGATTGTACAAGTCATGTGGGTTAACGGGTGGAAAAGCAACAACACACGTCCGCATATCTCTAATCACAATTGCAATTGACATTGTAACTCCAGTTTTATGTCGGAGCGTCATTGCTGAGGGAGCGCTACACTGTTGAGGGTTCAGTACTGAGGAATCCCTGCACGGATAAATGATCATTAATGAGGGATGGCCCACTAAGATTTTCAGTACAGAAGGAGAATCACACTGTCAGAGGGTTAGAGCTGAGGGAGCACTGCACTGTCGGAGCGTCAGTGTTGAGGGAGAGCTGCACTGTCGGAGGGTCAGTGCAGAGAGATTTCTGCACTGTTGGTGGGACAGTACTGAAGGAGTGCTGCACTGTCAGAAGGTCAGTAGACGGACCGCTGCACTGTCAAAGGGTCAATAATGAGGGAAAGCTGCACTGTCGGAGGGTCAGTAATGAGGGAGTGCTGCACTGTTGGAGGGTCAGTGCTAAGGGAGTGCTGAATTGTCAGAGGGTCAGTACTGAGGGAATGCTGCAGTGTCAGAGGGTCAGTACTGAGTGAGCAATACACTATCAGAGGTCAGTACGAAGGGGTTTGTGCACTGTTGGAAGGTCAGTACTGGGGGAGTGCCGCGTTGTCGGAGGGTCAGCGCTGAGGGAGCGCCGTGCTGCCGGACGGTCAGCGCTGAGGGAGCGTCGCACTGCCGGAGGGTCAGCGCCGAGGGAGCGCCGCGCTGTCGGAGGGTCAGTACTGAGGGAGTGCTGCACTGTCGGAGGGTCAGTACAGTGTTGTCAGTAGTTCCTCAAGGTGCAGCTACTTGGCATGTGCAATGGGAGAAGCGCCCACCCCAGATTCCATTCGTTGACATCTTGTTGTTTTTAATGTCCTCCTCTGAGCAGCTGCGGATCTGACCAGTGGGCAGCTGAGCTTATACGTGCTGGCTTTGATCGCCTCCTGTGAAAACACAATGAACGTGAAGATTAATGAGGCGCAAACAGCTCCTGGTACCAACCTGGGGAAGCTGCTGTCTGAAAAACTTGGCCAAGAGATGAAAAGTATTGGTAAGCAGCAGGGGAGCGGAGTGGGCGGAGGGGTAAGGGGGGTGGGAGTGCTGGCGATGATAAAGACAGTGGCGGGGTTGGGGGTGGGAGGCTGGGGGATGGGGAAGTGGCCTTTGGCTCCATGACCATGTTCTGCCATGCACTGATATATTTTCGATGTGATCTGTTTGCATATAACTTTGGCCCATACCCCTTCATATCTCTGGCTGACAAAAATTCATCAATCACAGATTTAAAAAGTAATAATTGATCAAACATCAATTTGATGTTTGTGGAACAGTGTGCCAAACTTCTACACCCTTTGTATGCAGAGGTGCTCCCCAATTTCACTCTGAATATCTAGTTCTAACCCAACCCCACCACACTGCCCCATCCTATATACCTCAGCCAGTCAAAGTGTGTTCTCTCTATCTAACTTTTTGGTTTCCCCCAATATCTAATAGAAACATTTTGATCAAATCCCCCTTTAAACTTCAGTACATAGAATTACTGGTTTGGTTAACCTCTCCCCTAATTTAACCTGGCGAATCAGACTGCTTCCCAACTCTGCCAGTGCTGGCTGCCGACTTCACATTTTGCATTCGTGGTTAGCTTTTAACCTGTCCCACCTTGAGGGGACAGCTTCCGTTCGATTTTAAGTCACACTGAGCTTGATTGTAACAGGCTTAAGCATCGCTTTAAGGGAAAGTCAGCTCCCTCACCTGGATGAGCCTAATCCGCGGATTATGCAATGGATTTGTGAAGATGCCAAAGCTTTAGGAATGGTATTTAACAGAGGGGTTCCAAGGATGTGGGTCTCCAGTTCATGTGCAGAGACTGGAGAAGCTGGGATTGTTCTCCTTAGAGTGGTGAAGATTAACAGCGAGATTGAATCGAGGCATTCAAAGCCATGAGGGGGTTTCGATGGGGTAGATGAGGAGAAACTGTTTCCAGTGGTAAGAAGCTTCAGAGGGACACCAATCACAGACTATGGGCAAAAGAACCATGATGAGGAGCAATGTTTTTACACAGCTAGTTATTAGAAGCTGCAATGAGCTGCCTGAAAGGGCGATGGGAGCCGATTCGAGAGTAACGTTCAAAAAGGGGATTTGGATAAATAATTGAAGGGGAGAAATTTGCGGGGCTATAGAGAAAGAGCAAGGGGAAATGGACCAACAAGGTAGCTCTTTCAAAGAGCTGGGACAGGTGTGATGGGCCAAATGGCCTCTTGATGTGCTGTATTACTCTATGTAATGATAAATCTTAGTCCTACTGCTAAGAAATGGTTGTGAGTCAGCCTGCAAGGCATTGTGTAGTGTGGTTTGGGAACAAATGCTCGAATGCCATTCAGATAACCTACCCCCCACCACCCACCCTGATCCCACCCCCATTCCCCCACAGCTTTCTAGATCTGAGAATGGGGCCCTAATGTTATTTCCCATCCTTTGTTCCTAGAGCTATATGGTCACCCAGTTACTACTTACTACCAGGTTGGGTTGGCGATGCTTGGACTTTGCAGACAGAATTACTCCATCAGTAAGAGCGATGTCAAGATGTTTGCCCAGGCTGCAATGCATGACGGACTTGCTTACGGACAGCAATTCTCAGTGGGTGAGTAAAACAGACAGGGAGAGGCAAGTGGGTGGAGAGACAAAGGGAGGGACAGATAAATCACGAGAGAGAAAAACTGAAATGGAATGGGAGAGAGAGAGGGAGAGACATAGAGAGAGTGAGAAAGAGGGAGAGAGGGGGAAAAAAAGGAATGAGGAGGGAGCAATGAGGAATGGTTCAAGAAGGTGGCTCCCCACCACCTTCTCAAGGGCAATCGGACCCAGCCGGCGATGCCCACATCCAGTGAAAGAAGAAAAGAAATGACCTGGGGAGAAGGAGGAAGGGTGAGAGATTGGGACACACAGACACATACACACGGACACACACACACACACACACACACACACACACACACACACACACACAAACACAGTGCATACTGCATCAGGTACTTGCACACACAGACACACACACAGACACAGACATATGCAGACTTTGCATACTGCAGCAGGTATCTGAACATGCACAGGCACACGCATAGACACACAATAACACACACACACACCCTCACACATGGGCGCACACACAGACAGACACAGACGCACAGACGCACACACGCACAGACACACACTCACAGACAGAAACACACCCCCCCCCACACACACGCATGCACACACACACAAAGACAACACAAACACACACACACACCACACACATCACACACGCATTCATTGAGGGACAAAATGAGAGAGATACACAGACAGGAGGAGGGGCATTCTGAGAAGGAAAGAGAAAAAACGAGAGACAGGGAGAGAGAAGGACAGATTAGCAGAAGGAAGATAGAGAGACATGGGGACTGGAATAAAACACACTGTCTCTCCTCAAGATATGGGCTGTGTGTGCCCTTTAACCTTTCTGTCTCTCCTCTCAACACAGGGATGGTGGAAAACACTCTCTCTCTCTCTCTTTCTAGAACACGGCAAGGTGTCCCCTTTAACCAGTCAGCCCCTCAACTGTTCTTGAGCTGCTAGTTCACCTTTACCAGTCTGTCTCTCCTCCAGATACGGGTGCAGTGGCTGCCCTTGCTTTAACCTGTATGCAGCAGCAATACTACCTGCCAGCTGACACCATCAAGAACGCTGAAATAAAGCTGCTCATGAAGATTTTCTGTGCGAAGAACACTCGGGGGATCATTGGGGATATCTACAGCACTGGGCTAGCCATGCAGGTAAGCTGGTCAGCATTCCATACCCTGTGTAACATTGGCATTGCCAGGGAAAGCAGGGAAAGACAGAGGGTGAGAGGAGAGGTGGGGATAGGTGGTGAGAGGTAGATAGATGGAAGGAAGGAAGGGAGAGAGAGAGAGAGAGAGAGTGAGTCAGAGAGAGATATTGGGAGAAAAAGGGAAATGTGGAGGGGACGAGAAGGGAGAGTCAGAAGGAGAGTATTGAAGAGGGAGAGTATTGAAGAGGGAGAGTATTGAAGAGGGAGAGTATTGAAGAGGGAGAGTATTGAAGAGGGAGAGTATTGAAGAGGGAGAGTATTGAAGAGGGAGAGTATTGAAGAGGGAGAGTATTGAAGAGGGAGAGTATTGAAGAGGGAGAGAATTGAAGAGGGAGAGTATTGAAGAGGGAGAGTATTGAAGAGGGAGAGTATTGAAGAGGGAGAGTATTGAAGAGGGAGAGTATTGAAGAGGGAGAGTATTGAAGAGGGAGAGAATTGAAGAGGGAGAGAATTGAAGAGGGAGAGAATTGAAGAGGGAGAGAGAGAGTGATAAAGAGTGAGAAGGGAAGAGGGAGATGGAAGAGACAAAATGGAGGGAGGGAATGAGTGAGATGACAAGGAGAGAGACAGAGCGGGGAGCGAGTGAGAGAGAGGGAGGGGGAGAGACTGAGATAAGGAGAGGGTGATGGAAGAAGAAGTGGAGAGAGAGACGAAGGGAAATGGAGATAGAAAGGATGGGAGAGACAGCTGGGAAGAGAGATAGTGGGTAAGAGGGACAGATGGAGCCAGGAAGAGGGAAACGGGGCAATGGAGATTGAAGATGGGGGAGAGACTTCAGTTGTGGTCCAAGCAATGTATATGGAGACCAGAACTGTGCACAGTGCTCCCAGTATGACATAGCTTGACAAATCTTCTCTGCCTTTCAACTCTGTTCATCCAGAAATGAATGCAATGCTTTATTTTAGCTGCCTAACAGACTAACTGGGGCAAAAACATTAACCCTGCTCACTCTAAGTGGTGTAGGGAAATCTCCCAAAGTGTTTCACAACAGCAAGTATGAAGCACAATTGAACACCAAGCCTATAAGGGCATATTTGGGCAGAAGACAAAAAGTTTGGTCAAAGAAGAGAGGATTAGTGAGAGAATTCCAGCGCTCAGGGCCTAGGCAGCTGAGGGCATAGCCACGAAAGATGTAAAAAAAAATTACTTAGGGGATGCTGAACAGGCCAGAGTTAGAGGGATGCACAGATCTCTGATGTGGCAACTCCAAAATGTTACAGAGATAGGGAGAGTTGTAGGGGCTGGAGGAGGTTAAGGGAGAGTTGTTGGGGCTGGAGGAGGTTCTGGAGATAGGCAGGATTGTAGGGGCTGGAGGAGGTAACAGAAGTAGAGAGCATTGTAGGGGCTGGAGCAGGTTACAAGATAGGGAGGTTTGTGGGGGCTGGAGGAGGTTACAGAGATAGGGAGGGTTGTAGGGGCTGGAGGAGGTTACAGAGGTAGGGAGGGTTGTAGGGGCTGGAGGAGGTTACAGAGATAGGGAGGGTTGTAGGGGCTGGAGGAGGTTACAGAGATAGGGAGGATTGTAGGAGCTGGAGGAGGTTACAGAGATAGGGAGGGTTGTAGGGGCTGGAGGAGGCTACAGAGATAGGGAGGGTTGTAGGGGCTGAAGGAGGCTACAGAGATAGGGAGGATTGTAGGGGCTGGAGGAGGTTACAGAGATAGGGAGGATTGTAGGAGCTGGAGGAGGTTACAGAGATAGGGAGAGACGAGGTTTAGAAATTGAAAAATGTGGCATTTCCAGTGTTGGAGCCAGTGGAAGTCAGTGAGAAGAGGGTGATGAGTGAATGGGACTCTGTTTGAGTTTAGACACAGCCAGCAGAGCGTTGATGGCCTCCAGTTGTTGGAGGGTAGAAATTCGAAGGCCAGTCAGGACAGTGTTGGAATAATCGCCCATATATGTCCATACGTCTGAAAATTTGAATTAACAGCAGGAGTGGGCCATTCAGCCCCTCAAGCCTGCTCTGCCCTTTGATAAAACCATGTCTTCTCTGATTGTGGCCTCAACTCCACTTTCCTGCCTATCCCAGATACCCCTTGACTCCCTTGTCAATTAAGAATCCACTGAACTCAGTGGTAGAAATATTCATTGACCCAGCCTCCACTTCTCTTTGTGGAAGAGAAATCCACAGACTACTGACCCTCTGAAACAATTTTAAAAAAGGTCCTTTCATCTCCAAATTAAATGGGAGACCCATTAGTTGTATACTGTGCCCTTTAGTTGTCGTCTCTTCATAAGGGGGAACCATCCTCTCCGCATTCACCCAGTCAAAGCCCTCAGCATCTTATATGTTCAATAAGATCGCCTCTCATTCTTCGAAACTCCAATCGATACAGGTTCAACCTTCCAACCTTTCTTCCTAAGCTTCATCTTGGGAATAAGTGAAATGAACGTTCTCTGAACTGCTTTGAATGCAATTGCATCATTTCTTCAGCAAAAAGACCTAAACTACAGTGCAACCCAGATCTGTTTTCACCAGCTGTAGCGAAGCTTCCTTAATTGTATATTCCATTCCTCTCACAATGAAATACAGCATTCCATTTTCCTCCTGAATCACTTGCTGTGTCTGCATGCTTAGGTTTCAGAGTTAAGAAGGCAAATGGAATTTTGGCCTGTATTGCCAGGGGGTCAGAGTTAAAAAATAGGGAAGTCTTGTTAGAACTGTATAGGACATTGGTGAGGCCACACGTGGAGTACTGTGTACAGCTTTGGACCCCGTATTTAAGAAAGGACATACTGGCATTCGAGGCAGTTCAAAAGAGATTCACTAGGCTGATTCCTGGGATGTAGGGGTTGGCTTATCAAGAACAGCTAAACAGGTTAGGCCTTTATGCATTAGAGTTTAGAAAAATGAGGGGTGATCTTACTGAAACGTACAAGATTCTGAGGGGGCTTGACAGGGTAGATGTTGAGAAGATGTTTCCACTAGTGGGGGAATCTCGAACTAGGAGACATAGTTACAGGGGCTGCTCATTTAAAAGTGAGATGTGATGGAATTTCTTCTCTCAGAGGGTAGTGAATGTCTGGAATTCTCTACCCCAGAGAGTTGTGGAGGCTAGATCACTGAAAGCATTTAAAGAGGAGGTAGATAGATTTTTGAAATATTGCGGAGTCGAGGGCTATGAGGAGCTGGCACGAAAGAGGAGTTGAGGCCTGGGGCAGATCAGCCATGGTCTCATTGAATGGAGGGGCAGGTTGAAGGGCCGAATGGCCTACTCCTCCTATTCTTTATGTTCTTAAAACACATACATATTACCTTCAGTTTCTAGCGATGGTATGAAATCGACAATGTTTCCCTTCTCCACCCTAATCGAAAGCTGCTGGTGTGGCTCATTTCTCCCCAGCTCTGGCCAGTGGAGAACCCTCAGCCAAACTTGAGAAAGGTTATTTATGAACCTGTTAATGTGGGGTTAGTGCTCACATGATAGGGATCATTGTGTAATGCAGAGAGGTTCAGCAGCAACATGTGACGACCACTCTACCCATCCCTCTCCTTTTGCTCGCAGGCTCTCATTGCCAATCCCCAGCTTGTTCCCTCCGAAGTGTGGAACCGTTCAAACACCCTGCAGGAGGTGCTGAGAGAAGTCAGTGCGGAAGCTTTCACAAATGCCATAATGGCCGCACAGATCTTGCCTCCGATACGGGGCAAGACATACTTGGACGTAGACAAGTTGCCCTGCAATTGGGCTGTTGGTAAGTTGAGTTGTGCATCAGTTGGATTGGCCATGGCAGAACATTGGATTCCGGTAAGTCTGAGTCTCTCCTTTGATTCAATGTCAGAAAGACATGGGCCTGCGTCCCGCACTGCAGGGACTTGAACCCTTTGACCCAGGCAGTATTGAGGGAGAAGCAGTATTGAGAGAGCACTGCACTGCCGAAGGGTCAGTACTGAGGGAGTGCTACACTATCGTAGAGTCAGTACTGAGGGGGTTCTGCACAGTCGAAGGGGGAGTACTGAAGGAGTGCTGCACCGTCACAAGGGCAGATCCGAGGACATGCTGTACTCTTAGATGGGAAGCACTGAGGGAGCACTGCACTGTCAAAGAGGCAGAACTGAGGGAGCCATGCATTGCTGGAGGGCCAGTGCTGGAAAAGCGTTGCACTATCAGAGAGACAATATTGAAAGAGCAGTCACTGACGGAGGAGCAATGCTGAGGGAGAGTTGCACCATTTGTGGGTCAGCACTGAGGGAGCACTGCAGTGTTAGAGGGTCAGACGGAGATAGCTAGATCTTCTCTTGTTGGAGATGGTCCTTACCTGGCACTTGTCTAGCACAATAGAAACCTAACACTTATCAGCCAAGCTTAGGGGTTGAAAGAAGTTACAGAAATAAGGAACATTGTAGGGACATGAGCTTACAGGAATGGGAGGGTTGTAAGGGCTGGAGGAGGTTACAGAGATAGGAAGAGTTGTAGGGGCTGGAGGAGGTTACAGAGATGGGGAGGTTTGTAGGGACTGGAGGATGGTACAGAGATAGGGAGGTTTGTAGGGACTGGAAGGGAATACAGAGATAGGGAACTTTTTAGGATCTGGATAAGGATACATGGAAAGGGAGGATGTTAGGGGCTAAAAGGATGTTACAGAGATAGGGAGGGGTCAAGGCCAGTTGAGACACTTAAACACTGGGGTTATGCTTTGAATTTCGAGTTGTCACCACCAGTGTGTGTCCTTGGTGCTGAATGGCCTCATCCTGTGATCAAACTAGCCCAATAAGGTTTCCACAGTGCCAGTGTGTTTTTATCCAAGGAATGAGGCAGAGAAATGACCCTTTGCACGTTTGCTTTGAGACCTGTAGCAGATTTACAGTAACAAGCAACTTGTCTAATCCTCTTTTGTTTAGAAACCCATGTCAAGTCAATCCTGCAGATGGTTATCACCCTGAACTACACTGTGATTTATGAATTGTCTTGCACCTCTTCGTGTAGTCATTACATCTGTCTGACTGTGCCTAAAGGAACCAGCCTTCTTTTGATCATGAGACTGGCAGAGGAGACAGACCAACATTTCTTTCAGTGAGTGATGTCAGAAATTGATATGTGGTCATGGGTACCCATATTGACTCCTCCCTGCAGAGTGGAGGAGTTCTGGGGAGCAGATCTAAGGTGGGAGATCAGGAATTAGGAATTGGGGGGGGGGGGATTAGGTTGACTTGCATGGTTGGGGTGGGGGCTTCAAGAGAGAAGGAGGGTGGGAATAGAATGCAGAATAAGTTTGGGGCTGGGCAGAGGGATAGTTTGAGTGATGCGGTGAGCGTTGTAAGTGAGGGATGGGGTGTGGTATGGGGTGAGGTGGGGGTTGGTGAGAGAAATATGTTGAGGGATGGAGTGAGGGATGGAGTGACCAGTTGGGAGAGGGATAGTATGGTGGTGTAGATGGGGAATGCTTGTGGGATATGAGATCAGGGATGGGGTGCAGGATTGCGTGGGAGGGGGAAGGGGCTCTGCGATAAGATGCAGGGTAGTGAGGGTCAAAGTGGAAGTCATAGGGTAATGGGATGGGGGGAGATTGGGTGGTGAATGGAACTGGGAGATGGGCTAAAAGATGGTTTGGGGGTGAGGTGGAGAATGGGTTAGGTGGGGGATTAGGTGGCAGTTACAATGGGAGATGGGATGGGAATGAGTTGATGGATGGGGATGTGGCATGGAGTGGGGAATGTGGTGGTGGAGGAGGTGAAGGTGTGCTGAGGGTTGCAGAGGGAACTGCAGTGAGGGATGATATGGTTGATGAGATGGGGCATGAAATAGGATTGGAGGTTGGGTTACAGTGGAAGGAGGTGGTCACTCGTGTGAATGCTGGATTGTATAAGGGATGCAGTGATTTTAAATTGCTGACATTCTGCTGTTGTAGCAACAAAGGAGCACCCAATTATGCAGCACCTTTTATGACTCTGAAGGCAACATATCACACCATCCCCTGCTCTCAAAAGAAACCCTGTAATCCACTATTACTCTGTAATCAAAACCACATAACACCGAATAGAAACACCATATCCAAAAGAAACCCCGGTACCATCAACAGAAGCACCGAAAACCAGCTGAAACAAATAAAGTACACCCCAACTGAATCATCACACCCCCAACAGCAACACTAATCCCTTAACAAAAATCTCCTTCACCCTCATCAGAAACCCCATTTCCCCGATAGAAATCCGCATTTCTCAACAAAAGCCATACGGCCCCCAATAGAAACCTAATTTTCACAACAGAAACCCTCCATTCTGGGGAGAAACCATATTCCCTCCAACAGGAACCACCATTTTCACCACAAAAAAAATCCATTCTCAACGGAAACCATATTTCCCCCCAGAAAGCCTATTCCAAAGAAAAATCCCACCTCCCTAATGGAAACTTAATAATACTCAGAGGGAAAGGCAATGGAAACTCACTTACACTGCACGGAAGCACATTCACACTCAATGAAAATTCATTCGCAATGAATGGACACTGACCCACACTAAATTGAAAGTCACTCACACTCAATGGAAACCGACATTCACTCAATGGAAACACAATTCACCCAATGGGAAATCACTCGCACCCAATGGGAAATCACTCGCACCCAATGGAAACTCACTCGCACCCAATGGGAAATCACTCTCACCCAATGGAAACTCACTCGCACCCAATGGGAAATCACTCGCACCCAATGGAAACTCACTCGCACCCAATGGAAACTCACTCGCACCCAATGGAAACTCACTCGCACCAATGGGAAATCGCTCGCACCCAATGGGAAATCGCTCGCACCCAATGGGAAATCGCTCGCACCCAATGGGAAATCGCTCGCACCCAATAGAAACTCACTCGCACCCAATGGGAAATCGCTCGCACCAATGGGAAATCGCTCGCACCCAATGGGAAATCGCTCGCACCCAATGGGAAATCGCTCGCACCCAATGGGAAATCGCTCGCACCCAATGGAAACTCACTCGCACCCAATGGGAAATCACTCGCACCCAATGGAAACTCACTTGCACCCAATGGGAAATCACTCGCACCCAATGGAAACTCACTCGCACCCAATGGGAAATCACTCGCACTCAATGGGAAATCACTCGCACCCAATGGAAACTCACTCGCACCCAATGGGAAATCGCTCGCACCAATGGGAAATCGCTCGCACCCAATGGGAAATCGCTCGCACCCAATGGGAAATCGCTCGCACCCAATGGAAACTCACTCACATCCAATGGGAACTCACTCGCACCCAATGGGAAATCGCTCGTACCCAATAGAAACTCACTCGCACCCAATGGAAACTCACTCGCACCCAATGAGAAATCACTCGCACCCAATGGGAAATCACTCGCACCCAATGGAAACTCACTCGCACCCAATGGAAACTCACTCGCACCCAATGGGAAATCACTCGCACCCAATGGAAACTCACTCGCACCCAGTGAGAACTCACTCGCACCCAATGGGAAATCGCTCGCACCCAATGGGAAATCGCTCGCACCCAATGGGAAATCGCTCGCACCCAATGGAAACTCACTCGCACCCAATAGAAACTCACTCTCACTTAATGGAAGATCCCACACATTCAAAGGAAACTCACTCTCACTCAATGGTAACCCACTTTCACTCAATGGGGACTCATTCTCACTCAATGGAAACCTAAACTCAATGGAAATTCACACTCACTCAATGGGAAGTCACTCACTCAATGGAAACTCGCTTGCACTCGATGGAAACCCACACTCAATGCACATACAATCTCAATCAATGGAAAGTCACTCACACTCAATAGAAGCTAGCTGACACTCAATGGAAACTCTCTCGCACTCAATGGAAACCTACACTCAATGGAAACTCACATACTCAATGCAAAGTGACTCACACTCAATAGAAACACTCTCACTCCATAGGAACTCATTCCCACTCAATGGAAACTCACTCATATTCGATGGAAAACCATTTGCACTCAATCGAGACTCCCTCACACTCAATCGAGACTCCCTCACGCTCAGTCAAAACTCCCTCACACTCAATCAAAACTCCCTCACACATAATGGAAACACACACTCAATGTAAACCCACCCACAGTCAATAGAAACTCACTCTCAATGGAACCTCATTCACACTCAATGGAACATCGCTGACACTCAATAGAAACTGACTCTCACTCAATAGAGACTCACTCTCATTCAGTAGAAGCTCCCTCTCACTCAATAGAAGCTCCATCTCACTCAATAGAAGCTGCCTCTCACTCAATAGAAGCTCCCTCTCACTCAATAGAAGCTCCCCCTCACTCAATAGAAGCTCCCTCTCACTCAATAGAAGCTCCCTCTCACTCAATAGAAGCTCACTCTCACACAGTAGAAACTCAATAGAAACTCACTCTCACTAAATGGAAAGGCGCTCACACTCAATAGATACTCAATCACAGAATCACAGAGTGCAGAAGAGGCCCTTAGGCCCATCGTGTCTGCACCGACATGTAAGAAACACCTGACATACCTACCTAATCCCATTTTCCAGCACTTGGCCCATATCCTTGAATGTTATGACATGCCAAGTGCTCATCCAGGTACTTTTTGAAGGATGTGAGGCAACCCGCCTCCACCAGCCTCCTAGGCAGTGCATTCCAGACCATCACCACCCTCTGGGTAAAAACATTTTTCCTCACATCCCTCCTAAACCTTCTGCCCCTCACCTTGAATTTATGTCCCCTCGTGACTGACCCTTCAACTAAGGGGAACAGCTGCTCCCTATCCATGCCCCTCATAATCTTATACACCTCAATCAGGTCACCCCTCAGCCTTCTCTGCTCCAATGAAAACAACCCAAGTCTATCCAACCCCTCTTCATAACTTAAATGTTTCATCCCAGGCAATATCCTGGTGAACCTCCTCTGCACCCCCTCCAGTGCAATCACATCCTTCCTGTAATGTGGCAACCAGAACTGCACACAGTACTCCAGCTGTGGCCTCACCAAAGTTCTATACAACTCCAACATGATCTCCCTACTTTTGTAATCTATGCCTCGACAGATAAAGGCAAGTGTCTCAATGCCTTTTTCACCACCCCACTAACATGCCCCTCCACCTTCAGAGACCTATGGACACACACGCCAAGTTCCCTTTGTTCCTCAGAACTTCCTAGCATCTTGCTGGTCATTGAATACTTGCTTGTCAAATTACTTCTTCCAAAGTTTATCACCTCACTTTTCAGGGTTAAATTCCTTCTGTCACTTATCTGCCCATTTGACCATCCCGCCTATATCTTCCTGCAGCTCAAGACACTCAACCACACTGTAAACCACCCGACCAATCTTTGTGTCATCCGCAAACATACTAATCCTATCCCCCACATAGTTGTTTATATAAATGACGAATAATAGGGGACCCAGCACAGATCCCTGTGGTACGTCACTGGACACTGGCTTCCAGTCACTAAAGCATCCTTCTGTCATCACCCTCTGTCTCCTACAACTAAGCCACCCTATCAAATTACGCTGTATTCCATGTGCATTTGCCTTCTTTATAAGTCTCCCATGTGGGACCTTGTCAAAGGCTTTGCTGAAATCCATATAAACTAAACCCTTATCTACACACCTAATCACCTCCTCAAAAAATTCAATCAAATTTTTTAGGCATGAGCTCCCTTTGACAAAGCCATGCTGACTCTCCCTGATCAAACCTTGCCTTTCCAAGTGGAGACAGATTCTCTCCTTCAGAATTTTCTCCAATGGTTTCCCTACCACCGACATGAGACTCACTGGCCTGTAGTTCCCTGGCTTATCTCTACAACTCTTCTTAAAAAGCGGACCCACATTAGCTGTTCTCAAGTCCTCTGGCACCTCCCTCATGGCCAGAGAGGAATCAAAAGTTTGGGTCAGAGCCCCTGCGATCTCCTCCCTTGCCTCCCTCAGCAGTCTGGGACACAAATCATCTGAACCTGGAGAATTGTCCACTATTAAGCCTGGCAACACCTTCAGTACATTGTCACTCCCTATATCAATTTGCATAAAAGACCCTGCAGTCTCTCTCCCAGCATTCAATACTTTCGTCCTCATTCTCTTGGGTGAAGATGGATGTGAAGTATTCATTCAACACCGTACCGATGTCCTCTGGCTCCACCCATAGATTGCCCCCTTGGTCCCTAATGGGCCATAATCTTTCCCTGGTTATCCTCTTCCCATTGATATACTTATAGAATATCTTGGGATTTTCCTTACTTTTACCAGCCAGAGTTTTCTCATATCCCCTCTTTGCTCTCCTAATTGCTTTCTTCAGCTCCACACTGCGCTTTCTGTACTCCACTAATGCCTCCTCTGATTTGCTTCCCTTGTACCAGCTAAAAACCTCTCTTTTCCTTCTCATCGTATCCTGAATATCTCTGGTCATCCATGGTTCTCTGGGCTTGTTACTCCTTCCTATCACCCTAGAGGGAACATGTTGAGCCTGTACCCTCCCCGTTTCCTTTTTGAACGCCCTCCCACTGCTCCTCTGTAGATTTCTCCACAAGTAGCTGTTCCCAGTCTACCTTGGCCAGATCCTGCCCTATTTTACTAAAATCCGCTCTTTCCCCAATCCAAAACATTTATTTGCAGCTTGTCTATTTCTTTGTCCATAACAAGCTTAAGCTGTACCATGTTGTGGTCGCTATTACTAAAATGCTCCCCCACCACCACCTCAGCCACCTGTCCGGCTTCATTCCCAGAATTAGGTCCAGCACTGCATCATCCCTTGATGGCCCTCGACAAATTGACCTAAAAAGTTCTCCTGTACACATTTCAAGAAATCCACTCTATCCAAGCCCTTAACACTATGTCTATCCCAATTAACGGTTGGACAGATGAAATCACCTAACATGATTACCCTATTATTATTGTTTGTACACACCTCCACAAATTGTGCACATATTTGCTCCTCAATTTCCCGCTGACTATCTGAGGGTCTATAATAAATACCTAACAATGTGGCTGTCCCTTTTTTATTCCTAAACTCTACCCACAAAGCTTCATTCGATGCCCCCTCCTAGATATCATCTCTCCTTACTGCAGCAACTGAGTCCTTAACTAATAATGCAATGCCTCCTCTTTTACCCCCTCCCCGTCTCGCTTGAAGATTCGGTAACCCGCAATGTTGAGCTGCCAGTCCTGCGCATCCCTCAACCACGTCTCAGTGATGGCTACTATATCACAATTCCACCTATGTCATTGGGACCAACATGTACCATGACCTCTGCCTTATCACACTCCCCTTTCAGGATGCCCTGCAGTCGTTTAGTGACATCCCGGACCCTGGCACCAAGGAGGCAACACATCATCCTGGAGTCATGTTGATGGCCACAGTAGCACCTATCTGTTCCCGTGACTATAGGATCCCCTATTACTATTACTCTTCCTCTGTTCCTCCCCTCCTGTACAGACAGGCTGCTTGTGGTGCCAGAAGCTTGGCTCTGTCTGCACTCCATGGAGGAACCAACGCCCTCATCAGCCTCCGAAACGGAATACTGATTTGTGAGCGGGACCCCAGGAGACTCCTGAGCTACCAGCCTGTTTCTCTTGGACTGCCTGGTGGTCACCCATTCACCTCGTCCCTCAAGTCCCTTCAGCGGCAGTGTGACCACCTCTCTAAATGTGCTATCCATGATGCATTCAGGCTCACGGATACTCCACAGTGTCCCCAGCCACAGTGCTAGCTCTGAAACCTGAGTTTCCAGGAGCTTCACTGGACACATTTCCTGCACTCTCGCTGGTCCCAGGCACTGGAAAGGTTCCCAGCTTCCCACATGGAGCACAAGGAGGACACCACGGCTTTGAGTTCTCCTGCCATGACTTATCCCTTTAAAGTAAACCTTTTAAATCAATTACTCTATGACCCTTCTTTCTTGATCCTCGTTACTGCAGAATATACAAACTATAAACCTCAAAAGGACCTTAAACTATAGGCGATAAATAGTACTTACCCGACCTTACCCACTACTTACCAGTCACTCCTTTCCCTTGCAGCCTGTACGGCTGCAGCAAGGCAAGACCACTGTCTGAAGATTTAAGAAGTTGGATAGCAAAGAAAAAACGCAAAGAGCATCTCTTCCCCTATGCACTGAATTCCCACTGTGCACCAAGTTGCTAATACCCACACTCACTCTGGCTGTGTCTCACTCATGATGAGGTCTCTCCCCTGTTCGTGTGCAAGCACACTCAATGTGAACTCACTCACAATCAATAGCAACTCACTCTCAATGGTACCTTACTCTCCGTCAATGGAAAGTCGCTCACACTCAATGGAAACTTACACTCAATGGAAGGTCATTCACGCTCGATGGGACCTCAGTCACACTCAACAGAAATTGACTCCTACTCAACAGAAACTCACCCTCATTCAATGGAGCTTCACTCACACTCCTTGGAAGCTCACTCGTACTTAGCTCTTTTAAAAGCCACCAAATAAATTAAATTAACAAAATGAGGGAGAAAATAAAATGCAGCCCCTAAGTTAGGGTCACTGCAAAACCAAAGACAAAATCAAACCTAAATGTGATTAAGAGGGTTGATAAGGTACCCCACTCCTGGCAGTGCCCACCAGGCATGTAAGGCCCCGACGGTGCTGGCAGACACCGCGTGCTCCCTCTCCAGGGACACCCGGCCTCGAACCTAGCCGCGGAAGAGGGGCAGACAGTCGGGTGGGACAACCCCCTCGATTGCCCGCTGCCTGGACCTGTTAATGGTTACCTTGGCTAAGCCCAGGAGCTGGTTCATGAGGAGGTCCTCCTCCTTCCGAGTTCACCCCCACTCCCTCTGCACCAGGTGCCCGTAGATCAGGAGAGTGGGGCTGAAGTGCAAACAAAGCAGTAATAAAGGGTTTTTTAAATAACTGAAAAGGGAGCGCAGCCTACAGCACCCAGTATAAACGCGGTCCACAGACTCCACAAGGTCGCTAAAAGGGCAGGTTTCCTGGGAGTCCGTGAACCGACACATTCGACGATTATAGGGGACTGCTGGGTGCAACACCCTCCACCCCAGGTCCCTGATGGAAAGCGGGAGGACATCTCTGTAGAGGGCCCCCTAACAGGGACCTCCACCGCCGGACGGCAACAAGGCACGCCAGGGTGTGTCCGGGCAAGGGCGAGGAAGTAAAGGGTGTGCAGCAGCAGCCTGTACAGGAAACCCCTCCACGCCATGCTAAACGACATAGAGGGCATTTCCCCGAGGCAGCTCATACTGCTCATACAAACCGGCTCCCGAGGGAGGGTTTGGGGCTTGGGGCCAATGTGGAATTCTCTCTGAGCAGGGTTCACTGTCCCAGTGTGACATCAGGGATGAGCACAACCACCCTAAGGTCTTGGATGGCATCGGCACTTCTCTGCCACCCAGCACGTCCCCGATCCTGGTCACCCAGACAGCCACAGCCCTCCTCTCTGCCAGCCAATGAAAAGGATGGAGGGGCAGATTCCTGAGCAGTGGCTCTCTGATGATAGCCGCTACTCCTGATGGGGGAGAGCTGCGTTGTGAGGCGACTATGTTCCAAACCTTGATCAGGTCCTGGTAAAAGACGGGCAATGCCTGCAAGGAGCCACGAAGGCCCCTAAGGTCTATACGCAGGTCTATATCATGGCATGATTCAGGCCGTGCACCTGGCAGAAGAAATACATCGCTAGGGCACACCATCTCGGAGTAGGCTCAACCTAAAGGTATCGCTGTAGGGCCTGAAGGTGGAAAGTCGCCACATCAGCGCCTGACCACCCTCCCTAAGCGGGAGACTCAGAACCCCATCAGCAACCCAGTGCAGTCTTTTGTCCCAGACTCACTCACATTTAGTAGAAATTCAATGGAAACTCATTCACAATCAATAGAATTGCACTCTCAGTTGAAACTCACTCTCACTCAACAGAAAGTCACTCTACACTCAATGGAATTTCACTCGCTCAATGGAAGCTCACTCAGACTCAATGGAAATTCACACTGATGTAAACACATGGACTCAATCGAAACTCACTCAATTGAAACTCATTCTCACTCAATGGAATCTCACTCACACTCATTGGAAACTCAACCTCACTCAATGGAAGTCACTCACGCTCAAAGGAAGCTAGCTCACACTCAAGGGAAACTCACTCACAGTCAATGGGAAGTAGTCACGCTCATTGGAAATTCACCCACAATCAATGGAAGCTCCATCACACTCAATGGAGGAACCTCATTTGATTTTACAGGGAGAGAGAGGGAGAGAGAATGGCATAGACACACATATATAAATGCAGACACACCCACTTACAGAAACAGAGAGACAGGCAGGTATAGACACAGAAAAAAGAAAGACAGAGAAATATGAAGTGTGACAATGATAGAAAGCACAAGAAAAGAGAAGCAGTCAGACAGCAAGATTGAGAGCAAGAAAGGGAGGGACAGACAGAAAAATACACAATAATAGTGAGAAATAAAGGCAGACATGGATTCAGGCACGGGGTGAGGGAGAGAGAGAGAGGGATAGGGAGAGAAGGAGAGGGAGAGAGAAGAACATGGGGCGCGAGTTTCTAATCTCTGCCTCTGTAACTGTGAGAACTTTTGTTTGCCTGAGGCTCTGCTCCTAGACAGATAGTCGCTCAGAGTTTGAAAGCTCAGCAGGTTCTGCAGTTAGAAGAAGGGCAGCAGAGCCTGGGTCTGGTGGATAATGTGGAGTGTGAATGTCCCTGTGCTTGTCCTTCGATGCATCATCCACAAGTCTCCTTGTTCTCCAACTCTCGCAGATTTACAGAGAAGAAGACTTCCTTGGGCCCCTTCATCACCAGCATCGGAGGCATTGATGGAAGCGAGAAAGAGAGGACCTACTGGCAGTTCCTGAATGGGTCGGTGCCAATTCCTATGGGTAAGAGAGACAGAAATAACTCTTACTGATTACAGATCAGCATATCCCAAAGCAGTTCATAGCCAAACAAGCACTTTTATTGAAGGCAATGTTGAAGTGGAGGCACCAGTTGTGTTCACATCAGGTTTCATAAACAACAATGTGATAAACGATCAGGTCATATCTTTTAGTGTTGTTGTTCAAAGAATCCATATTGGCCAAGACACCCCAGAGAACTCGCATGCCCCGATGCTGTACTCTGACCATGCAACACTCCCTCAGTACTGATCCTCCGGCAGTGCAATGCTCCCTCAGTACTGACCCTCTGACAGTGCAGCACTCCCTCAGTACTGACCATCTGACAGTGCAGTGTTCCCTCAGTACTGACCCTCTGACAGTGCAGCACTCCCTCAGTACTGACCCTATGGCAGTGCAGCACTCCCTCAGTACTGACCCTCCAACAGTGCAATGCTCCCTCAGTACTGACCCTCTGACAGTGCAGCGTTCCCTCAGTACTGACCCTCTGACCGTGCAGCACTCCCTCAGTACTGACCCTCTGACAGTGCAGCACTCCCTCAGTACTGACCCTCTGACAGTGCAGCACTCCCTCAGTACTGACCCTCTGACAGTGCAGCACTCCCTCAGTACTGACCATCCAACAGTGCAATGCTCCCTCAGTACTGACCCTCTGACAGTGCAGCGTTCCCTCAGTACTGACCCTCTGACTGTGCAGCACTCCCTCAGTACTGACCCTCTGACAGTGCAGCACTCCCTCAGTACTGACCCTCCGACAGTGCAATGCTCCCTCAGTACTGACCGTCTGACAGTGCAGCGTTCCCTCGGTACTAACCCTCTGACCGTGCAGCACTCCCTCAGTACTAACCCTCTGACAGTGCAGGACTCCCTCAGTACTGACCCTCTGACAGTGCAGCACTCCCTCAGTACTGACCTTCTGACAGTGCAGTGTTCCCTCAGTACTGACCCTCTGACCGTGTAGCACTCCCTCAGTACTGACCCTCTGACAGTGCAGCACTCCCTCAGTACTGACCCTCCGACAGTGCAATGCTCCCTCAGTACTGACCGTCTGACAGTGCAGCGTTCCCTCGGTACTGACCCTCTGACCGTGCAGCACTCCCTCAGTACTGACCCTCTGACAGTGCAGCACTCCCTCACTGCTAATTATCTGACAATTCAGTGCTCCCTCAGTACTTGCCCTCCGAAAGTGCAGTTTTCTCAGTACCGAACATCCGACAGTGCAGAGTTCCTTCTATGCTGAACAATACTCTCTCAGTACTGACCCTCCAACAGTGCAGCACCCCCTCAGTACTGACACTCTGACAGTGCAGCACTCCCTCAGTACTGACAGTCTGACAATGTCGCACTCCCTCAGTACTGACCCTCTGACAGTGCAGCGCTTCCTCAGCACTGTCCCTCCAACAGTGCAACACTCCCTCAGTGCTAATTATCTGACAATTCAGTGCCCTCTCAGTACTTGCCCTCCAAAAGTGCAGTTTTCTCAGTACTGACCCTCTGACAGTGTCACACTCCCTCAGTACTACCCTCTGACAGTGTCACACTCCCTCAGTACTGACCCTCTGACAATGTCACAATCCCTCAGGACTGACCCCCTGACTGTGCAGCCTTCGCAGTGTTGAAGTCTCCCATGTATGTACCTTTGTCTGTATTTTTTCCCTGGTTAAAATTAGCATGAATACTCGTGATTTATCTTCTAACTCCAGCATAAGGCAGATTTAAAACCTTTCTGCTCGTTTTCCCCCAGGTGTTGCAGATTACAAACCTTCCAATGGTGAAAATGTCATTGCAAGACTCTCTAAATATTGACTGATCTAGTCACTTAGTAACACAGAACTTGAGTATCACTGTGGAAAGATACATACTGTCCAAGGAAGAGGAGACGTTCACTTTAATTTTCTTGACCTGAAGAACAGTGCAGAATGAAATGCAGAATAAAGTGACAGAAATGATTAAGATTGATCTTTTATTGCCAGTGTGGTTATTTTTCACGCAACAAATTCCATTGATTCTGTCATGCTTTGATATCTCTCTCTCATAAATCACACTTAAATGTTACAAGGCCAAGCCCTTACAAAGTACTTATTGTAGTGGAACAGCTGCATGCCTATCTTCCACAGGAAGACACTAACATAAGTGAATGTCAACAGGAGCGAAAATGCCAGCTCAGATGGTCGCAAAATCGACTATAGGTGAACACAGCTGATGGTATGAACTGTAGACAGATGGACACAGGTAAATGCAAGGATACAAACTGAAGCCTGTTCTCTGCATTAGCATGTGGAAGACCTGTAACCACCCCATCTCTAATTTCATGAAATCCCACTCTCCATCTCCTCTCTCCGGTCCACCTGCCTGGGCTCAAACTCTCTCTCCCTGCCTCTACACCCCTCTCGCTATCTCTATTTTCCCTGCTTCTGTCTCTCTGCCCCTCTCTCACTGTCCATTTTTCTCTCTCTCTCCATCTGTCTTTACCCTGCCTACATCTCTCTCCCACTTGTCACAACAGAATTACACATATCTGCAGGAATTCAACTCAGCAACTGTGATCCCACCTCCCATATATTCAGCTATTTATGAACAATGGCGTCTTTAGTGTAAAAGGCAGAGCGAGATAGGGGGAGGAAAGGCAGAGAGAAAGA
This sequence comes from Carcharodon carcharias, assembly GCF_017639515.1. Taxonomy (NCBI): domain Eukaryota; kingdom Metazoa; phylum Chordata; class Chondrichthyes; order Lamniformes; family Lamnidae; genus Carcharodon; species Carcharodon carcharias. Next base: position 10,855,517 of record NC_054495.1, read on the forward strand.
GAGAGAAGAAAGGCAGAAAATGAGTCCATGGGAAGAGATGCAGAAGAAAAGGAGAACGAGAGAAAAACACAGAGAAAGAGAGCTAGATGAGAAAAGAAGAAGGAGGTGGCTGTCAAGAAGCAGGGAAGCATCTCTTCCTCAAACCTGTTTCTCTATTTTATGATTAAAGTGATACAAAGTTCACCCTCTGCTGGCGGATGGACGCTTCTACACAAGCAGATCGGCAATCATCAGGGGTTCAATCCGAAAATAAAAGCAAAACATTGCGGGCGCTGGAAATCTGAAGAAAAAACAGAGAATGCTGGAAAAACTCAGCAGGTCTAACAGTATCTTTGGAGAGAAAAACAGAGTTAACGTTTTGTTTTGTATCATTCAATGTGTTTTTTCTCTCCACTGATGCTGTTCGGCCTGCTGAGTTTTTCCAGCATTTTCTGTTTTTGCATCAGGGGTTCAATCACGGGTGCCTTCATACAGCATTAATCAAAAAGCACAGGAGCATCAGCACAGCCACAATTCAGTCTGGAGATTGAGGGGTGAGCAGCACTGAACGGAACCCTGAGATAACATTGTGAATACTTTGATAAAGTCCGAAGGCATTTAAATAAAACATTCTGAAAAAAGCTTATAAACGTCTAAATATGTCACAAAGTATATTGGACAGTCTGTAAAAAGTTGAGGAAAGTAAAACGAACAGTTTTTCAAAAGGTGTAGAAAGTAATTAATGGTTTATAAAAAAGCTGTGCACTTATAGTAAAGAATGTGAGAGGTCAATAGATAACGGAGGAAGTACTGCCAGCACTACACACACACGCACATTTTCAATAATCTCTCACTGCTGTGCATTATCACAATGACGCACAGATAGACGCACGCACTCACGCTCATGTACACACACACAAGCACACAAATACAGTGTGACACACACAGACAAACACATACACACATTCTCACACACACAAAAAAAATTCTCACTACCTCTCTCTCCCATCCACACACATACACACTCACTTCCTCTCTTCTCACACAAATTCTCAAGGACACCCTGTCATCAATTTCTCGACTGGGCAGTCTCAGGATCGCACTCACGCTCACCTCACTATTTTCTGATTTCTTTCAATCCATCTCCTTGTGATATAATGGCCACTTTAACGTATCAAGTTGCACGGTTTTATGAGAATATTGAAACAGGTGACCTATCCACGACCTACAATTTACTGAGGCTAACTGATACCCCAATTATTATTGGAACCACTAACACTCAAAGCACACAGGTGTTTAAAGAGATTCAGTTCAAAAGGCGAAATATTTGCCCTTTTATAATTTAAATCTCGCTATAGTCAGCCAAGGAGGACATTAGAAAAAGAACACAAGCAAAGTTTTAAGTCTTTGTGCGTTTTATTATCAAATTGGATAATGCAAATATATCACAAGAACACAGGGTGGGAGTGGAATTGATGATTTGACTGCTATGTGACACCAAAATAATTATTACGTGGGGCATGTAATTTATTATGTGTTTAATTTTAAAATATCGAAGTGCAAAACATATCAGCCGATATGAAAAAGGTGGAATACATATTGGGGATGGGGAGTGAATGTTTCTTGTTGGTGATGAATTTAGAAATAGAAGTTTATATTGAAGAGGTGCCCAGTGCCTCTAACCACTGAACTGGGCCATGGGAAGTGACTGTGGCTGCTGCTTTTTCCCCTCCTGATCGCAGGAGGCCGATCTCGCACTCCTCATGCACTCCGCCCTCCTTGAGTGACCTCTTGTCTATCCCCAGGCCTTTGAGTTCAGTGATAATAAGACAACTGAGTCTTAAGAGATTTTTTTTTTAATAAAGCTAAGTTAATCATTTCTTAATAAAAGAAAAGATGGTACGCACATGCACATGCCTGCAAGTTACTGCTACAATAATTTCCAAATCCCCTAGTTAATCCAATTCCCAGTGACACCTTAGTTTAGGCAACAGGAAGACACATAGGTATTGATAGACCCAGACAAAGTAAACGAAACCAGGAACAGTCAAATTCAAAGTGAGTTTGCTTAACTTCCATCACTGCAGGCAGCTGTTTGGTACATACAGGCTGAAGGCATTTCACACTTGTTGAATCTTAGACTGCCTTCCCTTACACACAATTTTCTCTCCTTTACACATATTTCCCCCTTTGAACACTAATTCCCATTGTTTCACTATGTCTTTTGAACTTTACCTCACTGCTAATAAAACTCTACGCTAGTACCAATTTCACCAGTGATCTTTGGGAAAATAACCACACTGTTTCTGAGCTTCACCTGGTTAGGTGTAATATTTCACTCCCGCTCTTTGAATCCAAGCTACACTAGTTTGTTTAAAAACGCACTTCACCCCCTAAAACTTCCCCATGTTTACCTAACTTAGCTGGAGGGGACACCTGTGCAGTGGTATTGTCGCTGGGCTAGCAACCCAGGGTATTGCTCTGGGAGCCCAGGTTTGAATCCTGCCACGGCAGATGGTGGAATTTGAATTTAATAAAAATCTGGAATTAATAGTCTAATGTTGACCATGAAACCATTGTTGTAAAAACCCATCTGGTTCACCTATGTCCTTTAGGGAAGGAAATCTATCATCCTTACCTGGTCTGGCCTACATGAGATTCCAGACCGACAGCAATGTGGTTGATTCAGTTGTAACGGACAACTACAAAGTGACAAAAAATTGCTGCCCTCCTTCAGTTGATGAATCAGTGCTCAACATCACTTTGAAGAAGCACTGAGGGTTTCAAGTGTGCTCTGGCTGGAGGACTTCAATGTCTGTCACCAAGAGTGGCTTGGTAGCACCACTACAAATCTAGCTGGCTGTGTCCTAAATGATATAACTGCTAGACTGGGTCTGAGGCAGGTGGTGAGGGAACAAACATACTTGACCTCATGCTCAGATGCATCTGTCCATAACAGTAATGGTAGGAGTAAACACCACAGGTTCGTTGCAGAGGTACCCTCTGTCGTATTGTGTGACAATACCACCATGCTAAATGGGATAGATTTTTAGCAACTCAAGACTAGGCCTCTATGAGGCGCTGTGGGGCAGCAGCAGATTTGTACTTGAACACAATTTGTAACCTCATGGCCTGGCGTATCCCCCACCCTACCATTACCATTAAGCCAGGGGAACAACCCTGGTTCAATGAAGAATGCAGGAGGGTATGCCAGGGGCAGCACCAGGCATACCTAAAAATGAGGTGTGAAGCTATAACACAGGAGTGCATGTGTGCCAAACAGCATAAGACGCAAGTGATAGAGCAAAGTGATCCCACAATCAATGGATCAGATCTAAGCTCTGTAGTCCTGCCACGTCCAGACGTGAATGGTGGTGGACAATTAAGCAACTCACTGGAGGAGGAGGCTCCATAAATATCCCCATCCTCAATGATGGAGGAGCCCAACACATCAGTGCAAAACATAAGGCTGAAGCATTTGCAACAATCTTCAATCAGAAGTGCCAAATGGATCAACCATCTTGGCCTTCTCCGGAAGTCCCCAGCATCACAGATGCCAGTCTTCAATCAATTCGATTCACTCCAGGTGAGATCAAGAAAAGGCTGAAGGCACTGGATACTGCAAAGGCTATTGGGGCCTGCCAATATTCCGGCAATAGTACTGAAGACTTGTGCTCCAGAACTTGCCGCACCCCTAGCCAAGCTGTTCCAGTACAGCTACAACACTGGCATCTCCCCGGCTTTGTGGAAAATTGCCCAGGTATGTCCTATACGCAGAAAGCAGGACAAATGCAACCCGGCCAATTACTGCCCCATCAGTCTATTCTCAATCATCAGTAAAGTCATGGAAGGGGTCATCAACAGTGCTGTCATGTGGCACTTGCTTAGCAATAATCTGCTCACTGATGTCCAATTTGGGTTTGGCCATGGTCACTCAGCTCCTGACCTCATTATAGCCTTGTTTCAAACATGGACAAAAGAGCTGAACTCTGGAGGCGATGTGAGAGTGACTGCCCTTAACATCAAGGCTGCATTGTACTGAGTGTGGCATCAAGGAGCCCAAGCAAAACTGGAGTCAATGGGAATCAGGGGGAAACGCTCCGCAGGTTGAAGTCATACCTAGCACAAAGGAAGATGCTTGTGGTTGTCGAAGGTCAGTCATCTCAGCTGCAGGACATCACTGCAGGAGTTCCTCAGGGTAGTGTCCTCGGCCCAACCACCTTCTGTTGCTTCATTAATGACCTTCCTTCCACCAAAAGGTCAGAAGTGGGGATGTTTGGTGATGATTCCACAATGTTCAGCACCATTCATGACTCCTTAGATACTGAAGCAGTCCATGTCCAAATGCAGCAAGACCTGGACAATATCCAGGCTTGGGCTGACAAGTGGCAAGTAACATTCATGCCACACAAGTGTCAGGCAATAACCATCTCCAACAAGGGAGAACCCAACCATCGGTCCTTGATGTTCAATGACATTAGCATCACCGAATCCCCCACTCTCAACATCCTGTGGCTTACCGTTGACCAGAAACTGAACTGGACTAGCCATAAAAATACTGTGGCTACAAGAGCAGGTCAGAGGCTAGGAATCGTGCAACAAGTGACTCACTCCTCACTCCCCAAAGCCTGTCCACCATCTGCAAGGCACAATTCAGGAGTGTGATGGAATACTCCCCACTTGCCTGGATGAGTGCAGCTCCCAGAACACTCAAAAAGCTTGACACCATCCAGGACAAAGCAGTCTGCTTGATTGGCACCCCATCCACAAACATTCACTCTCTCCACCAATGACGCACAGTAGCAGCAGTGTGTACCATCTACAAGATGCACTGTAGGAATTCATCAAGGCTTCTGAGACAGCATCTTCCAAACCCACGACCACTACCAACTAAAAGGACAAGGGCAGCAGACACATGGGAACACCACCACCTGGAAGTTCCTCTCCAAGTCACTCACTTAACATTTTTACTTGGAAATATATCGCCGTTCCTTCACTGATGCTGGGTCAAAATCCTGGAATTACCTCCCTAACAACACTGTAGGTGTACCTACACCACATGGACTGAAGTTGTTCAAGAAGGCAGCTCACCATCACCTTCTCAGGGGGCAATTAGGGATGGGCAATAAATGCTGGCCCAGACAGTGAAGCCCACATCCCATGAATGAATAAAAAAAATTCCAAACCTAACTTCTCTTCTTACATCAAAGCATCCAGACTAGCTGCCTTTAATTCAGTTAAGTCTTTCTCTCTCTCTCTCACACACACACATACACACACACACACATATAGATACATAGACACGAAGGTCTATTTTACAAATAAATTCCAATAACATTATAGACATTATTATATCTTCCTGACATGTGTCTCTGGATCATGGCTCTAACCCACAATATTCTGACTCAGGAGATCTATCCTGCTTGTACATAGACCCCTAACCTTATCCATTCATGTCAACAATTAAGACAATCAGTTTGGTTTGACTTGACTGGTGCATAACGTTCTTGCTCTGTCACAAAGTCCTGGGTTCAAGACACTCTTCAGGGTCAGAGCACATCTCAAACTCCAGTGTCAAACTGCGGGAGGGCCTCACTGCCAGAGGTGCCATCTTTCAATTAAGGCTGAAACTGAGACCCCCGTTCTGCTCTCTCTGCTGGATGTCGAAGATCCCAACGTACACAATTGGAAGAGGTGTAAGCCACTTCTCAACTGCCAGCGCCTATTTTTCTTTATCAGTGAACAAAGACCAGCAAAGACACTTCGACGGTGTAGGATATATTTATAAGAGGTATTTATTTTTGAGCATTTGCAGCAAGGAGAGAGGCCATTGTTCCTGAGCAGACTCCTTAGTTGTGATCCAGTACAATCCTTCTCTCCACTGATCATAATGCACTTTTGACTGCTTCAAATAGTGAACTGTTATTTCCTTAAAGTTTTAAGGACACAAATGATCCCAAGGGTGTTGCACACTGCTAACAACTTTGAAACAAATAGACTGTGCAAATACCATTGGAGAAAAAAACTCTGGCAAGAGTTAAGGTGAAGAGTCCCGAGGCTATCAGAGATCAACATGAAGGCCAGGGCAGACCTGGGAGAAGAAATGTTTCTGAGAGGGTTTCCAGCACTGATAATGGAGGCCTGCCCATCCCATAAGCGAGATAGAAAACACAGGCTATGGAAAACGGTTTGATTTGGTTTAACCTCTAAGCAAGTTGATTGGCACACTCCAGATGTCGAACCATTCATCACTGACACAGAAACAAGAAGTGCTGGACTGCTGCATGTTGGAAATGGGGAACTAACAACCAGTTAATATGCAGCCTGTAGCTTATGATTAACCCATTAGCAACTGCATGCATGGAGAGACTGAATTTGCTTTAATAAGGTGGCAGAGGGCCACTACAGCTGCAAACTGAAAGCCAATTGATAACTAACTCAGTGCTATACGATGAAGTCTCAGCTTGTCATTGTCAATATATGATACTGATTAGCGAGCCTGAGCAGGGCTAACAAAAACTGAAAAATGTTGGAATAACTCAGCAGGTCTGACAGCATCTGTGGAGAGAAAGACAGAGTTAATGTTTTGAGTCTGTATGATATTTTTCAGAGCCAAAGGGAAGTAGAAATGTAATGAAATTTATATTGTTCAAGAGGGCGGAGCAGGTGAAGCTGTATAGAAAGCCAGCGATAGGTGGAGGCAAAGGAGAGATTGAAAAAGATGTCATAAACAAAAGGTCAGACAGGTGTTAACGGTGGTGCCACTGGCTAAAAGAAGTGCTGCTGTTGACATAAAGAGTAGAAAGCAGAATGTGATAATGGCCGGACCAGGGTAAGCACTCTGGAAAGAACAACATGAGCAAGTGACAGATGGCCCTGGTGGGGGTGGGTTTTGAGGAGGGGGTCAGTGATGGAAAAAAATCGAAAACAGGCTAAAAGCTGGGGATAAATCAATGAATAAAAATAGGAATACATTTAAAAAAATAATAAAAGTAAGTAGAAAAAGAAATAAATAAATCTCAAAAAATAAAAATGAATATTGTAAAAAGGGGATCAAAATGGTTGAGGGTGGAGGAGAGAGTTCATGATCTGAAGTTGTTGAGCTCAATGTTAAGTCCAGAAGGCTGTAAAGTGCCCAGTCGGAAGATGAGGTGCTGTTCCTCCAGTTTGCATTGAGCTTCATTGGAACAATGCAGCAGGCCGCAATGTTTAAGATTTCCAGCATCTGCTGTATTTTGCCTTTGCCCTGAACAGGGCCATGCAGGTTAAGACGGGGAGGAATGAACAGACCTAGTGACATTAAATGGACTCTTAGTCTGACAACTACACGGAGAGGGATCACAAAGGCATGATCAATTTAAAGTGTCAAAAAATGTGCAGAACAGCTATTGGACTAGGGCTATGGTCAGAGTAAAGGAGACACAAAGATATACAGAAAGCTATGTGCCTTTGACAGCACTAATGGTTCCTGAAGAGGAAGCTTAATGTGTATTTTCAGATAAATCAAAAATGGATTTCATGCAGATCACTTATCAACTAAATACATTCACTAATCCATCCACTCCGGGAGTTTACACTGTTTAATAAGGGGGATGGATGGGGAAGTGAAGGCGACACACCAGTACTGCAGCATATGGGAACTTGTGAAGATTGTCATGACCCCTGAGAGCTACATCTGCTTCAAGTACTGAGCCAAGATGCAGGCATTTGAGGGCATGAGGAAAGGGTGGAAGGGGGTTTGGGGTGGGGGAGGGGTGTTGATATCCTGGTCACATTGGTCCAGAGCCTGCTGCATCTGCACACCTGTTCTGCAAATTTTTTTGACGTTTCAAATGGTTCGTGCCTTTTTGACTCCTCTCCGTGTAGTTGTCACATTAATAGTCCATTTAATGTGGCTAGGCCTGCTCATTGGTCCCTGTCTTAACCTGCATGGCCCTGTTCAGGGCAGAGGCAAAATACTGCGGATGCTGGAAATCTGAAACAAAAACAAAAAATGCTGGAAAAACTCAGCAGGTCTGACAGCATCTGTGATGAGACAGACAGAATTAACGTTTCGAGTCTGTATGACTCTTCTTCAGAGCTAAAGGGAGTAGAAATATGGTGAAATAGATATTGCAGCAAGACTTGTACAATATCCAGGTTTGGGCAAGTGACATTTGCACCACCTGAGTGCCAGGCAATGATCGCCTCCAACAAGAGAGATTCTACCCATCGCCCCTTGGGATTGAATGGCATTACCATTACTGAATCCCCCCACTATCAGCAACCTGGGGATTACCATTGACCAGAAATTGAACTGGGTTAGCCATATAAATAAAAAAAACTCCAGAAAATGCTGGAAAAACTCAGCAGGTCTAGCAGCACCTGTGGAGAGAGGAAGAGTTAACGTTTCACTGAAGAAGGGTCATACAGATTCGAAACGTTAACTCTCTTTCTCTCTCTACTGGTACCAGACCTGCTGAGTTTTTCCAGCATTTTCTGTTTTTGTTTCAGTTTTCCACCATCCACAGCATTTTGCTTTTATCTTATCCATATAAGTACTATGGTTGCAAGAGCATGTCAGATGCTAAGAGTCCTGTGGTGAGTAACTCAGCTCCTGACTCCCCAAAGCCTGTTCACACCTTCAAGGCACAGGTCAGGAGTGTGATGGAATACTCTCCACTTGCCTGGGTGTGTGCAGCTCCAACAACACTCAAGAAGCTTGACAACATCCAGGACAACGCTTGTTTGGCACCCCATCCACAAACATTCACTCCCTCCACCACCGATGCACTGTGGCACCAGGGAGGGAATTGTAGACGGGAATATAATCACAGAGAGTAGGAGTGCTTTATAAAGGGCAGAGAAAATTATCCAGATGGATTTACAGGCCAGAATCCAATTGAGTCGTTTGAGCTGTAATGTGTGAAATAACAGATGCCCGGTAGTAAGGTGCGATATGGATCCAATGGAGCAGTTTCCATGTGTGCTATATTTGGAAAGCTGCATTACTAGAATTATTAAAGAAACTGAGAGTTGGCATTCGGAATTTTGCAAATCCGTGGTTTCACAATAAAAAAAATGCTCGTGAATAAAGATTCATAAGGAATGGAGACAAAAGTGGAACTAAATAGTTGTATGTTTTCTAAATTGGGCCTTTAGATGCACTGGCCTAATTTACCAAACATTTTGCAAGTTTTGCAGAGAGATCATAGGTTTTTTTTCTATTCGTTCATGGAAAGTGCGCATCGCTGGCTAGGCCAGCATTTATTGTCCATTCCTCATTGCCCTTGACAAGGTGGTGCTGAGCTGCCTCCTTGAACCGCTGCAGTCCATGTGGTGTAGGTACACCCACAGTGCTGTTAGGGAGGGGGTTCCAGGATTTTGACCCAGCGACAGTGAAGGGATGGCTGATATGTTTCCAAGTCAGGATGGTGAGTGTCTTGGAGGGGAACTTCCAGGTGGTGGTGTTCCCACGTGTCTGCTGCCCTTGTCCTTCTAGGTGGTAGCGGTCGTGGATTTGGAAGGTGCTGTCTGAGGAGCCTTGGTGAGTTCCTGCAGTGCATCTTGTAGATGTACACACACTGCTGCCACTGTGCGTCGATGGTGCAGGGAGTCAATGTTTGTGGATGTGGTACCAATCAAGTGGGCTGCTTTGTCCTGGACGTTGTCGAGCTCCTTGAGTGTTGTTGGAACTGCACTCACCCGCAGTCCTTAGTTTTCAACCCCCAAATCATGACTCAGTCAGAAAAGGAAGTCAGAGATGCTGACATAGTAGTTCCATTGCTTGTGCAAACAGATGATTTGGATATCCCCAGACAGACTTCTGTATTTCAAATGCCAGATGGCACATCCGCCCAGTCGACCCCGTCCAGAATAAACGCATTTTCTGGACAGTGAAATTGAAGTTGTAAAAACACTGATCATCCACCACCCTGGACCCCAGGCGTATCTCGCAGCCTAGCTCTCGTGAGATTAGAAGTCGGGAGCAAGTGACTCCAGGGCTTTTCTTACATTGAAACCAATGAACAACTTTGCCATTTTCTTCCTCGCCATCCTGCACTTCACTGAAGGTAAGCTCTTGATATTCTCTTCGCAAAAGGAAAGCACTCTAACAGAAGTCATGTTACACCTTCTAGTGGAGCAGGGGCTGGGGGAAGATGGGTTTGCCAACGGGTGCCTGAGCCAAAAGTGTGGTTGCAATTTTTTTTGGTAGGGTTATTTTATCGCGCCCCGCCACCCTCCCTCCAACCACCCCCCCTCCCCCCCGCCTAATCTTCGCTGAAACTGGAACAGGCGCTGGTGGAAACCCTCTGCTATGGACTGGATGGGCCGAATGGATTTCCCGCCCAGTTCGCTCCCCCAGGGTTTCCCGGGTTGGATTAATCGAGCGGATTTTCCACCGCTTTCCTGGTTAACATCTGGCCAACTGTTTGCTTGTTAGAGCCAAGCTAGCAGCGCTCAATGCCTGGCAGAGGCGGAACAATATGGCAACAGCGTCTATCGACAGCACCAGTGATTGTTTGCCATGCTTTTTAGCGTCCTAAGTATCTGACTGTTCGTGAACCTACATGTGTATTTTTTCTTTATTTATTCTTTAACTGGATGTTGGCAAGGCCAGCATTGGTTGCCCATCCCTAAATGCCCTCGACCCGAGTGGCTTGCATTTCAGAGGGAAGTTAAGAGTCAACCACTCTGCTGTGGGTCGCCATACAGGCGAGGTCAGCTAAGAGTGGCAGGTGTCCTTCCCCAAAAGGATGTTCGTGAACCAAACAATCGATATTAGTTTCATGGTCACCATTACTGGGGGCACGGTGGCGTACTGGTAATGTCATTGAAGTCGTAACCCGGAGACCTAGGATAAAGTTCTGTGGCCAAGTCTGGAATTAAAATTCGACTCATAACCTGGAATCGATCACTATCAGTAGTGGTGACGATGAATCGATTTCTGTCTGAAAAAAAAACACATCGGGATCGCAAATGCCCTTTAGGGAAAGGAACCTGCTGTCCTTACCCGGTCTGGCCGATATGTGGCCCACAGCAGAGTCTTAACCGCCCTTTGAAATGACCTAGCAAGCCGCTCAGTTCAATTAAGAAAGGAGACATCCCAAGAAGGAATACATAAGGAATGCTGGGGCCAGGTTTAAATTCCAGGTTGTTGAAATTGAGTTTAAATCCCACAGCTATTATGGCGGGATTTAAACCCAGGTAATAAATTACGCCTCCGCATTCTTAGTCCAGTATGTCTCCCCGTGCACAGAGCAAGGATAGGCTGAAGGTCTGTGAAGCCGCAATGGCCTTGGATACATTGAAGTTGCTGCTGTTGAAACTGGCATGTTTCTTTTAGAGGGGGAAGCTCCTACAAAAGCAATATCACATCTTCAGGGCACTTCTAATAATACCTTTAAAGATTTTAATTTAAATTTAAAGATAAAGGCGGTCGAATGTCGAGTTGCCCCTCGGTAAATGTCTGGTCCGGCGGAATGGAAGTCAGTCCCAGAAAACAGACGAATGTTTGTTTTCTTCTTTAATGACATTAATAATCCGGATGCTGGTGATCAGACCCGTTCCCTAACTGCTGGACTTGTCTAAGCAGCAGTTTAATGATGTAAAAAAAATGAATGGAACTTCATTTCCTATAGTGTTACTAAACCAGTTGGTACTTTGCGTTAAACCGGCAGATTCGTCGTCACTTGTAAACGTTATTTCAGGGCAGTGTATTCCGAATCGAACATCAATTTCTGAAAAAAAAAGTAGTCGTTTTGGGGATTCACGTGTTTTTTGTTTTGCACTGTGGGTCCAGGCTTCTGAATGACTAATGCAGTCAGAGAAACATGAAACTACCCTGGCAACCCTTAACCTGTTTGATTTATAATCCGGCGGGTTGAACAGAGGGCAGACGGTAACCAAATTCAATCTGACATCCGAGTGCCAAGTTTGAAATCCATCCTTTATCAGCTTCTCATAATTGTAGTTTACATGCGGGTGAAAACACAGACATACGAACGTACTAAATAACAGCAGGAGTGGGCCACTCGGCCCCTCGATCCTGCTCCGCCATTCAATAAAATCACGGCTGATCTGATTGTATCCCCAACTCCATATTTCTACCTATCCACCACCGCCCCCCCCCCCCCAACCCGATAACCTTTCAGGCCCTGGTTTATCAAGAATCTATCCAGCTCTGCCTTAAATATATTTAAAGGCTCTGCTTCCACCCCCTTTTGAAGAAGAGAGTTCCAAGGACTCATAACCCTCTGAGAGAGAAAGAAATCCCCTTATCTGAGTGACCTCTTATTTTTTTGAAAAATATAGCCCCAGTTCCAGATTCTCACACAAGAGGAAACATCCTTTCCACATCCACCTTGTCAATGTCCCTCAGGACGTTGTGTTTCAATCAGCTTGCCTCTTACTCTTCTAAATTCCAGTGGACACAAGCCTAAACTGCCTCATAAGACAACCTGCCCATTCCTCGTATAAGTCTAGTAAGCATTCTCTGAACTGCCTGTAACACATTTACATCTTTCCTTAAGTAAGGAGACCAATGCTGTACATGGATGAGATGTGGTCTCATCAATGCCCTGTACAAATGAAGCATAACCTCTCTACTTTTGCATTCAACACCCCTCACAATAAATTATAACATTCTATTCGCTGTCCCAATTACCTGCTGCACCTGCATACACGTCTTTTGCGATTCATGCACTAGGACACTCAGATCCCTCTGCACCTCAGAGCTCTGCAATCTCTCACCATTTAGATAATATGCTACTTTTTCATTTTTCCTGTCAAAATGGACACTTTTCTGCACAATATACTTAATTTGCCAGATCTTTGCCCATTCACTTCACCTGTCTATATCCCTCTGTAGCTTTTGTAATTTGTCTTTTCAGCTGCCCTTGGCGGACAAAGGCCTATGAGGACGCCACAAAGATTGTCGGTGTTGGTTGGGTCCTGTGTGGTCATCCCGTGCACTGTTCGCCATGCATTTCCAGGAGTGAAATGGTTGCTGTTGAAAGGTGGTGTTGCTCCAGATGATCCAGGTGTCACCACCATTCACAACACAGCAGGTGTGGGATCGGTTGATCCTGATTACCGAATTCGCAGTGGGAAGATGTCTGATAGTGATCCAAGTGATTGCTCATTTTGGATATCTGCTATCAAGAATGAAGATCAGGGTGAATACTACATCAGAGGAGGAGACGGCACAGAAATGATGCTCTCTGACCCAGTGTTTCTTTCAGTTTTTGGTGAGTTTTAATTTCTTGCTTTCTATTCAGTGCTATATTCTGATAATAATAATAACAATAATAATTACCAGGATATGTGCACCACTGCCAAAGTCAATACATGTTTCCCATCGCTAGATACGTCTGGATAGTGGTGATTAGACCTGCCCCCTAACTGCTGGACTTGTCTAAGCAGCAGTTTTACAAAAGAAGGGAATGAATGGAACTGTTTTTGTCCATTCATGGTATGTGGGGGTGTATCTGGCTAGGCCAGCATTTATTGCCCATCCCTAATTGCCCTTGCTCAGAGGGTATTTAAGAGGCAGCCACATTGGCCGTGGATCTGGAGTCACATGTAGGCCAGACCAGGTAAGGACAGCAGATTTCTTTCCCTAAAGGACAGTAGTGAACCAGATGGGTTTTTAAGACAATCAGCAATGGTTTCATGCTCATCATTTTGTTAAAAATTCCAGACGTTGAAATAATTCAAATTTCCATGGTTCTCTGGATCGCCAATCCAACGCCAATACCACTGCACCACCCCTTCCCATTTCCAGTGATATTACTAAACTAGTTGGTACTTGGCGATAAACCGACAGGTTCATGATCATTTAAAAAAAAACAAAACAAAATCAGGGTTTTGTTTTCTGCATCGAAAATCAATTTCTGGAACAAAAAGTAGTTTTGGGGATTCACGTATTTTTTTTGCACTATCGGCCCAGGCTCCTGAATGACTCATCCAGTCACAGAAACATGAAACTACCCTGGCAGTCCTTAACCTGTTTGATTTAAGTGACACCTATCCGCCATTTGGAGTGTTCAAAAACACGAGCTGCCTGGGCAATACGTATAGAGAGAAACTGTTCTCACTGGCCAAAGGTTCAAGAACCAGAGAGCATCGATTTAAAGGAAGTGGCAAAGGAGCCCGGGACAATATTCGATATTTCAGTTTTTTTTTAACACAGTGAGCAGTTGGGCCCTAGAATGCACTGCCTGAGAGAGCAGTGAAGGCGGGTTCAATCATGGCTTTCAAAAAGGAAGTGGATCATTGTCTGAAGAGAAAAGAGTAACAGGGCTTTCAGAAAAAGGATGGAGAGTGGGAATGGCTGAGTAGCTCGAGTTGCTCTTTCAGAAAGGTGACGATTAGCCCAATAGCCTCGGACTGTGTTGTAAGCATTCTTTGACCCAATCTGAGTTCAAAGTTCAGTTATGATTAAGATGAACCAAATGTATTATTTCCAAAACCGAAGCAGAAAATGGTGGAAAAACTCAGCAGGTCTGACAGCATCTGTGGAGAGAGAAACAGCGTTAATGTTTCGAGTCTGTATGACTCTTAGTCAGAACTACAGAGAAGTAGAAGTGTAATGACATTTATACTGTTTGCGGGGGTGGGGGGTGGGGGGTGGTGGTGGTGGGGGGGGTGGGGGTGGTGGCGGGGTGGAGCAGGTGAAATTGGATAGCAGGCCAGTGATAGGTGGGGACAAAGGAGAGATTGACAAAGATGCCATGAACAAAAGGACAAAGGGAGTGTTAATGGCTGTGGTAAGGGCTAGAAAAGGTGTTGATAGTGGCAAAGGTAAGAAAGAAGAGTATGGTAATAGCAGGACAAGGGGAAGCACTCTGTAAAAAAAACAACATGAACAAGATGGCCCTTGTGGGGGCGGGATGGGATGGAACATTCCCAAATTTGCTGATAACACAAAACTAGGTGGGAACATAAGTGGTGAGGAGGATGTTAAAAAGCTCCAAGGGGAGTTAGACAAGCTGAGTGAATGGGCAAATACATGGCAGATGCAGTATAATGCGAATATTTGTGAAGTTATCCACTTTAGTAGGACAAAGAGAATGGCTGAGTATTACTTAAATGCTGATAGATTGGGAAATCCAGCAAGGGTTCTGGGTATCCTTGTACACCAGCCACTGAAAGCAAGCATGCAGGGTGCAGCAAGCAGTTAAGAAGGCGAAAGGCAAATGGCCTTCATTGCAAGAGGACTTGAGTACAGGAGCCAGGATGTCTTCCTGCAGCTGTACAGGGCCTTGGTGAGACCACAGCTGTAGCATTGTGTGCAGTTTTGGTCACCTCAGCTAAGAAAGCGTATACTTGCCATAGATGGAGTGCGGTGAAGGCTCACCAGACTGTTTCCTGGGATGGTAGGTTTGTCTTATGAGGAGAGATTGGGCCAACTAGGCCTGTATTCACTGGAGTTTAGAAGAATGAGAGGGCATCTCACTGAAACATATACAATTCTGACAGGGGTGTACAGACTTGATGCAGCGATGATGTTTTGTCTGACTTGGTGGTAGGGAGAGGGTCCAGAACAAGGGGTCACAATCTCAAGATATGAGGTAGACCATTTAGGACTGAGATGAGGAGAAATTTCTTCACTCAGAGGGTGGTGAACCTGTGGAAGTCTCTACCACAGAAGGCTGTGGAGGCCAAGTCACCGAATACAATTAAGAAGGAAATAGATAGATTTATGGACTCTAAAGGCATCAAAGGATGTAGGGAGAGAGTGGGAGTATGGCATTGAGATAAGGGATCAGTCATGGACATTGAATGGTGGATCAGGCTCAAAGGGCCAAATGACTTCCTCCTGCTTCTATTTTCTATGTTTCTAAATTGTTTGGTAGCAAAGGATGAAAATACAATCCAACTAATGGAGTAAATGCCAAGGCTGGGCATTTATTCACATCATGCAGTGATTACATTTTATATATAAGGTAATTTCTACAAGTGGTCCTTCCTAACTCACACCATTGCCCAATGTGAAAATGCATGGGAACTCAAATTCACGCCACTGCCAAATCCCTGGCAATCAATTCATAGTGGTCTAAAAACAATGATAGCCAAACATTCTCAAACATATCACTGTGACAGGTTCTACACAGGAAAGTGTAATTATACAAAAATATAAAATATAAAAGTATACAGAAGATGATTTTTTTTTTGCAAAAATATACTTTATTAATCAAATGTCTGAAAGAATATTACAAATATTTCAACAAGGCCATCACAAAAAGTGCAATCATATTCAAGTTTTCCATTTAGAACATGTCACACGTTGACATGCTTCAATACAATCAATGAATATTACAGACATTTCATAATGTTCATAATAGACAGTCAGACAGTGCAATGGCATTTAAGTTGTCTACATAGATCATGTTGCAATCTTTGGTGTTTCAATGCAATTATGAAACATGTAATATTTACTGCATACATTCAATGCAAGTCATACAGCCAAAGGGGTCAATACAATTTCCAGCCCCTCAGTACACTATAGCTGAAATGTCTTAGACAGCAACAATTCCCCATGCGCCTGTGCAGTGGCTGCCCCAAGCTTTAGTGTATCTCTCAGCATGTAGTCCTGGAGATTGGATTGTGCCAGTCTGCAACACTCAGTTGGGCACGGGAAGACAAGCAAGTTTCGGTCAGACCAAAGAGCGTTTTTCACCAGTTGATGATCCTTCAGCTGCAGTTGATAGTGTCTCGGTGTGTGCCCCTGGGAACAGCCCGTAGAACTTGAATGTATATATTTAACACATTGTAAGAATATTGAGGCATGGGAAACAATAGTTCCTTGAATCCTTGACAACTCACCAGGGTGCCCATTGTTCCTGTTTTGAAGTGTTCACCTGTTGATGAGAACAAGCAACAATCAGAGAAACAAAGTCTCTGATCAGACGTGGACATGCAAATAAATGCACGTCATATATTATAATTGGGGCGTGCAAATAATCGTGAGGGAATGACCAGACTAAATGGCTATCCATGGGGTCTTACTGTGTAAATAAACTATAAGGAGGGACTTCCTCGAGAACAAAATTTGTTTTAATTCATTCATGGGATGTGGGTGTCGCTGTCTAGGCCAGCGTATTGCCCTGGTTCAGAGAGCATTTAGGAGTTCATCACATTGCCGTGTGTCTGGAGTCACATGTAGGCCAGACCAGGTAAGGAAGACAGA
Source organism: Carcharodon carcharias (assembly GCF_017639515.1). Classification (NCBI taxonomy): domain Eukaryota; kingdom Metazoa; phylum Chordata; class Chondrichthyes; order Lamniformes; family Lamnidae; genus Carcharodon; species Carcharodon carcharias. Next base: position 10,872,669 of record NC_054495.1, read on the forward strand.
TTTCATTCCCAAAAGGGCACGAGTGAACCAGATGGGTCTTACGGCAAATAGTAATGGTTTAATGGAATACTAGTCCAGTGAAAATACCACAACGCCACTGCGTCCCCCAACCCTCTGCACCCCTCCAACATGTGCATTGCATTGACTAACACAAGAAGGCAGGTGATGGGAGCAAGATTAGAATGTAAGGCCCTTATCGGGCATTCAATATGGTGTTGACTGATCTTGGCCCCACCCCTATGCAGATTCCTTTAGTCCCTGGGAGGGCAAAGATCTGCCAATGTATTGTCAACAATGGAGTACCCTATCTGAGCTGGGGGAGATAATTCCAAAGTTTCACAACCTTTTGAGTGAAAAAAGGATCTCCTCATCTCAATCTGACATGATAAACCCCTGATCCTGACAATGTGCCCCCTTTAGATTTTGGATTTCCCAGCCAGTACACACCACCACTCACCCCATCCCCTACTCTCCCCCATCCTCCCTCGGTTTGGTCTGGTAATGGGCATCTAGGCACCATTGAAATCCAACCACTGTTCAGTGTTGTAAGGAACATATCATTTTATTTATTTTTTAGACTGTGGATTAAAATTACAAAGACTGCAGTTTGAAAGACATGTCCACTGGAACAGGATGGGATATATTTACAATGTTACAGCCCTGGCACTGAGTGTGCCACAAAACACAGGATGGTGCCAGAAAGGTTCCCTGGCCCAAGGGAGCAGACTGGCAACAACGTTTTAATTGGCTCCTGACCAGGTGACCAGGTTTTGTGTGAGGACAGTGCAGCTGAATAGTTCCTAGCCTGAAAGGAACAAGACCTAAAACCTATTTCTCCTGTGCGTGGTAGGTTCCAGTAATCCCATAATAATAGCTAACTGGCTTTTCCCCCCTCATTTCCCTATAACCTGCTCTCTTTGAAAACCCCTGTCAAGAGGCAAAGGGAAAAATCACTGTTACATACATTGAAAGGCAAGTGCTCAGCCAGTGAACTATAAATTGAAAGTGCTGGAAGACCACCTCGAGTCATCAGCAAGAACTGAAAGGAATTTGGAAGACATCGATCAAAATCAACCTATCGAATCCTGTACTCCAGAATTGGTGCTATGGAACTATTTCATCCCACCCTGAAAATCCATGTTTTGTGTGTTTTATGTGTCTTGTATGTGTGTGAGTACAGGGACTTTTTAAAAAAGGGGTAGAGTTTAAGTTATTGTGTTAGAAATTAGCAGATCATATTTCTTTCTTTTGCCGCTGGTTAACGACAATTTGTTCAATAAACAGTTATTTACTTATCAAGTTTACAAACGTGATGCTCGTATTCTGTTAACCTAAATTAAACAGTTAGGTAGAATTGGGGCAACCTGGTGGTTTGGTTAAACTTTTCAAATTTGTCACGGCTCAGAGGACAGTGGGGTTTGGTATTACAGCGCACTGTCCCCAGTGAGTCGTGACAACTATTAACATGAATACAACCCCATGAAAGTTAACAGTAACATACATTTTACATCTGATGTTATAGGGATGCCCAATGTATCGGTGTCGAGAGAATTCATGGCTGGACAAGCAGCGACGGTAACGTGTTCCGTTGTCCACAGTTGCCCTGAAGCTAAAATTGATTTAAAGTGGATTAAGGGCATCGATTTTAGCCCTGCACCTTCGGCCACCGAGTTGAAAGACATTGACAACGGGTTTGACCAACGGGATTGGAAAGGATCAATGGAAGTGTCCTCTGCGCTGGCGTTCACAGCCTTGCGTCGACATGACCGGCAAGTGCTTGGATGCGAGATTCTGCTGAATGGCTACTCACACGGGATTCAAAAGATGGTCACATTGGACGTTCAGTGTAAGTGTCGGCTCTCTACATAGGAGCATTTCTGGTCAGGAGTGCAGGTGCCTCAACAGCAGAACTTTATAATTCACTTTTTGCTTCTGTAGACAGGGGGGAAGCAAAAAAGAGCAACGATTTCCTGGTCTAGAAATTGCAGCTTAATGCATTTGGCTTCCTGCTTCCTGTCAGTTCGGGTTGCATTAAGCCAGCAGCAATCCGACGTGAACACAAAATAAGTCCAAGTCCATTTCACCCGGCAGATGACAGCTATACTGCAGACCGAGCTTCCCTGTCAATGCCACTAAGAACATTGACGATTTCACTCTATGAGTGCTTGCATAGACGGTGTCAATTCACGCATGACAACTGCCGTAGGTAAGACATGAAAGCAAATGTGTTTCTTCAAGACTGCATATGGCCCACCATGCAACTCAACAGCAAATAGTTGGGTCCAGGCACTGCATTTAGGAAACTGACCAAGGTGACAGACTGCACCAGGCAGCCACACACAAATGTAGGTAACAGAAAGCCTGAATGGATCAATTGCTGTGACGCAGTAGCTGATGATGTCATTATGTTATTAACGAATAGCAACACATTTGTCCGCAGTAGCGACTTGCGTAAGGGCCTCTGGTCATTCCTCCATTCCTGCTAGTTAATGGCTCCATCCTGGTTGTTACCATTGATCAGAGATTGGACTGGACTAGCCATGTAAATACTGTGGCTACAAGAGCAGGTCAGGGGCTAGGAATCCTGCGACGAGTAGCCCACCACCTAACTCCCCAAAGCCTGCCCGCCATCTACACGGCACCTGCACCACATGGGCTGCAGCGGTTCAAGAAGGCAGCTCACCACCATCTTCGCAAAGGCAATTAGTGATAGGCAGTAATTGTTGGCCGAGTTAACCACACTGCTGTGGGCCTGGAGTCACGTGTAGGCCAGACTCGTTAAGGACGATAGATTCCCTTCATGAGACGGGGGTGTCAGTGGCAAGAGCAGCATTTGTTACTCATCCCCAATTCCCCTTGAATTTAGGGATTGCCTGCATTTGTATGTGGCTGCCTGGTTCAGTCTGTTATCTTGGTTAGGTTATTGGAAAGTCACGTATGGGCCAGACCAGACGAGAGATTTCCTTCCCCAAAGGTCATTAGTGAACAAAATGTGCTTTTCTTTGCCGACAATCGACGATAGTTTCACGGCCACCATTACTGGGGAGTAGCTCATTCCAGATTTTAGTTGAATTTAACTTACACCAACTGCCCGTGGTGGGCTTCAAACCCATGTCCTCAAAGCATTAGCTTGCGGTCTCTGGATTACTAAGCCAGTCATATTACCACAATCGACCCTCTAGGATATCGTAAGATTTTCATGCTATTATACAGAAAACCACTACTATAAAGATTAAAACAACACTTGCTTTGTAATTGCTTGGCGTAGCTTCTATAAGCTCTCTGTGATCCGTGTTACAAGGACGCCAAAACACTTTGAATCTCAACTGTTTTCAACCTCACATTTTCACAAAGCATTTGTTTTTTTTTTTGCTTTTCTATTCTTCCTGCCAGAGTGGAAAATTTAAGAGAAGTCTTATTTTATTGCCAGAGATGCCTGGGGTCAATGCCAAACTTTGAAAATACACTGGCTGAGGCCGTGCAAGTGAAAGTGCCCATACCCTTCCTTGTATTTTAACAGTGCTTTGCTATGCCCTCTTCTTTCTCAGACCCACCAACCGAACCTGAAATCCATTTGACACCTGTGGCGGTGTTGGGTAGATCTGCATTCATTTACTGCTCGACAAAGAGTAACCCCGAGTCCAGGTTAGAACTGGTAAAGGACGGAACAATGCTGAGCAAGGAGTCTTCAAACAACCTTCTGAGGGTAGAGTTTTCCAACATTGCTTTGGAGGATGAAGGACAATATTCCTGTCATGCTGCAAATAAGCACGGGACATCAGTCAGCTCCATAAACGTAACTGTGGAACGTGAGTACAGCCTCCGTCCAGTCCTTGGCAAAATCATGGCATTGCTTTTTTCCCCACAGTTTATCCAAATGAATGAAAATGTAAATTATCCAATTGCATGATCATATTTTGTACTAATTTAATTAGTCCTTTGGTAGTACAGAACGTGAGTATTGCTGAAAAAGAAACACGTTGTCAAAGCTTTCTGTCTTGCACTCATCAGGACAATTGCCAAATGTAAAGGGAACAACAATTTATACTTCACGAGCAGATAGTGCTGATTGGTTGGCAATTGGACTCTGATGGGTAGAGTCGTTGCCATTGGGAATGCACCAATTAACTGATGAGTGAGAGTTAACTGCCAAGCTTTGTCTAAATTCAAATAATCGGATTGGTGAAAGAGTTGCTCTGGAGAATGAGCCAGGGAACAGCTGTCACCTATTTAGTTTATTTGATAAAAGGTGCAATGATGCATTAGTAAACACACCTATTCACATATGATTTGAAACATTATTTTTCATTCTTGGAATGTGTGCATCGCTGGTGAGGCCAGCATTCTTTGCCCACTCCTAATTGCCCTTGAGAACATGGTGGTGAGCTGCCTTCTTGTACTGTTGCAGCCCATGTGGCGTAGGTACACCCACAATGCTATGAAGAAGGGATTTGCATGAATTTGGCCCAAGCAGATGGGCTGAATTGCTCCATTCGTTCTGGTTAGATTCTATGAACCCATGATTAGATCTGTTGAATTGGATGAATTGAATCAACTGATGTTACTCTTTTTTATTCTTTCACGGGATGTAGGTGTCACTATCTAGGCCAGCATTTATTGCCCACCCCTTATTACCAGTGAGAATGTGGTGGTGAGCTGCCTTCTTAAACCGCTGCAGTCCATTTTGTGTGGGTACACCCACTGTGCTGATAGGGACAGAGTTCCAGGATTTTGACGCAACTACAGTGAAGGAACGTCGATATATTTCCATGTCTGGGTGGCGTATGACTTGGTGGGCAAGTTTAATGAGGATCCAATGCATCTGCTGCCCTTGTCCTTTCTGGTGGTAGAGGCCACGGTTTTGGAAGGTGCCATCAAAGGAACCTTGGTGAGTGGTTTGGAGAACTTCCAGTTCCCATGTGTCTGCTGCCATTGTCCTTCTAGGTGGTAGCTGTTGTGGGTTTGCAGGGTGTATCCAATGAACCTTGGTGAGTTCCTACAGTGCACCTTGTAGATGGTACATGCTGTGCTTCGGTGGTGGAGGGAATGAACGTTTGTGGATGGGGTGCCAATCAACTGGGCTGCTTTGTTCTGGATGGCGTCGAGCCTCTTGAGTGTTTTTGGAGCTGCACTCATCTAGGCAAGTGGAAGCATTCCATCACACTTCTGACATCTGCCTTGTACCGTGCAAAGTCTTGGCAATCATGGTCAAGGCCCCTGGTTTTAATTTGAAATAATGTTTGGCAGCTAAATGTCACTCACCATCCTAGGTGCATCCTCCATGGCCCCACCTCTACCAATCAGCGTCCACTTGGCAAACAATCAGCACTCTCTTTTCATGCTGTATGAATTGTTGTTTTCCCCTCTTATTGGAATTTTTGTGAACTGCCCTTCTGAGTTCAAGACAAAAAGCTTCAACATGTTTCGTTTCCACTAATATATGTTGTTTCACATCACATGGGCATAAAGAACGCAGCAACAAATGTTGAAGAACTTTGTGGTCAATGACATCAGCATAATTGTCTTTTCACGTACGCTTTCTCTTTGGCAGATCCACCCTTGAAACTACTGATCAATTCCTCAATGACAGTCAGAGAGGGCAGTTCCCTCCGCATATATTGCATAACACAGAGTAAACCGGAGTCTCATTTACAGTGGGTGAAAGATGGCACGCCTATTGTCAACTCCTATTCAGGAAATATGCTAACAAAGAATTTTACTGATATAAGATATGATGATGAAGGAGAATATAAGTGCGAAGCAAGGAATAAACATGGCGGTGCAAGCAGCCAGATGAACATTACTGTGGAATGTAAGTCTAAGACTGTATTCCCTACTTTACATATGGCGACAAATGAATGACTCCTCATTGAATATTAAGTACTCATGTCTCCGTTATCATATCCAACAAAATAAAATGATAATAAGGCTACTAGCGTTCGTGCACGTATAACAGTTTCTTGCACACTACCTGCTCGGAGAGAATGGAATGCCTTTGAAAGGGGAAATACATTTCATTTCATATTCATATTTCCGTTCAATTCGTGGCAAAACTTTAGTGTTTTAAATTGTCCATTTCGGCAGGAAGAATAAAATAAGAGTATATTGTCTAGATTGTGAGAGATTGCAAAGCCCTGAAATGCAGAGGGACCTGGGTGTCCGACTGCATGAATTGCAAATTGTTAGAATGCAGGTACAGCAAGCAATTAGGGAAGCTAATAAAATTTTGCCGTTTATTGTGAGGGGAATTGAATACAAAAGTAGGGAGGTTATGCTTCAGTTATACAGGGCTTTGCTGAGACCACATCTGGATTATTGTGTGCAATACTGGTCTCCTTATTTAAGGGAGGGTGTAAATGCTTGGAAGCTGTTCAGAGAAGGTCTACGAGACTAAGACCTGTAATTGAAGGGTTCAATTATGAGGAAAGGTTGGAACAGGCTACGCTCGTATCCACTGGAGTTTAGAAGAATGAGAGGCGACTTGGGTGAAACATCAAAGATCACAAGGAGTCTGACAGGGTGGATGTGGCGAGGATGCTCCCTCCTGCAGGAGGATCTGGAACTAGGGGTCACTGTTTAAAACTAAGGGGCCGCCTACTTAAGACAGAGATGCGGAGATTTGATTTCCCCCAGAGGGTCATGAGTCTTTGGAGCTTATTTCTTCAAAGGGTGGTGGAAGCAGAGTCTTTTAATTTTTTAAGGCAAAGCTCGATCGATTATTGATAAGCAAGGGGGTTAAAGGTTATCAGGAGTAGGTGGGAATGTGGAATTGAGGTTACAATCACATCAGACATGAACTTAGTGAATGGCGGAGCAGGCTCCAGGTGCCGAGTGTACTACTCCTGCTCCTAACTCATTTGTTTGCATTTTGATTTGTACATGAAGTTTTAGAATGAACTAACTGAAGACATAAAAAGACCGATAAGAAATGAAATAGAGGCGGTAAGGAATTGACCCTATGCAAACATTGAATATTTTCTTCCAGGAAGAGGCTGGTAGTGACAAAGAGATTCCAACAATGGCTTGCCTTAACACCGGCAGGAAAGCACCCTAGATAGTCTCGCAATCTAAGTGATTCAACACAGGTGGAAAGGAGAGGAGGGGGTCGGGGGCGAAAATTATACACATCATAATTCAATGCATGATTCAACATTCATTGGCACCTCTGACCTTTACATGGCAAGAGGCGCTGAAACCTGGTAACCTAGGTGTGAATGCGTTGCAGCAATCTAGTCGCTTGCACATGTGGCATGCTACCCATTGGAGCAGGTGCAGATCTGAATGTAAAGCTTTTCATTGAACTCGAATTCAATGCCCTGGAGGACCCCCTTGAAACATCACGATCCTGAGGGGCCTTGACAGGGTGAATGTGCCGAGGATGCTCCCTCCTGCAAGTGGTATCACCAGCTTGAGACAATGCAGAAAAGTGGCTCAGTCTCACTTTGACACAAAACAGGAATTGCAGCTGGATAGGAGCAAAGTCCTCAGCAGTCGCACATCAACTTGTTGAACTTCCAATATGTTGAAGTTGGCTCACGTGGTTAATTTACTGAAATAGGTTTGAAGCCAGCGGTGAGCATAGAGTCTCAACGTTATTTTCTTGGATTATTTTTAACGTTGCAGCTACAAAGAAACTTGAACACATCTAGAATCTTTCATTTCCATCTGCTGAATCAAACTGCATTGAATTAGACAAAAGCAAAATACAGCGGATGCTGAAAACCTGAAACAAAAACAAAAATTGCTGGAAGAACTCAGCAGGTCTGCCAGCACCAGTGGAGAGAGAAACAGCCAACGTTTCCAGTCCGTGTGACTCTCCTGTCCTATTCAGAGTACTGGATTATCGCATTGCAACATAATAGTTGGTGTTTATAGAAGTTCTAACAATCACTGGATCAATGTTTATAAAGTTAATGGATTTTCTTAGTGGAGAAAAGTTTTGTAATTGTTGGAAATTTGTATGTTTCAGATGCACCACAGAAGCTGCTGGTCAATTCTTCCGTTGTTGCTTTGGAAGGGCAATCTTTATTCTTATATTGTACCGCCCAGGGAAACCCACCAGTCACCTTAAGCTGGGTGAGAAATTGTGAAGTAATGAACATATCTCACTCCGGTGAACTGAAGGTGGCGGTTAATAATATTAGCTTGGAAGAAGACGGACTCTTCTGGTGCGTGGTTGCAAACATCCTGGGCACTGCAAACAGCTCCACACAGGTTATTGTGGAATGTAAGTACAGCAAGGTTGCCAGGATGTCGAACTTCGGGCAATGTTGCTTCATTGGCATAATGCCTTTCGCTCCCTATGTTTCAAAGCACATTGCCGGCCCTCGGTGTTGTTTGCTTTACTTAACAGGGTTGTGTTTAAACCTTTAAACGCAAATTTTAACGTTGACAATGGGGATTCCACATGGAAACTCATGTCTTCGCCAGAAAAGAAAAACGAAGCCTAACATTATCATAAAGTATTTCTAACACACGATGCTCAGCTGCATCCTTCCCGCCGTTTTGACACTGCCATCAAAAGAAAAATTAGTTACTTATTTCGTTTTCCCGTCGCTAACACACTTTTGGACGGTGATATCTTCCACATTGTTTCTGGTCACAAACCTCCATGAATTAGAAAACCATGCTTAAGGTAAAAAAAATAATTGAGCTGCATATTGGTCTCAGACACACTCTGTCTCTGCTGTTGTTTTGTTCCTCCGCCAACATAAAGCTCAGGATTTTTTTTTGCACTAAACCGCATTGTAGATCCCCCGAGAGCTGTGGATCCGACTAACTGCACCAGGTCTGAAAATAGCATAATCTGCGTGTGTACCATGAAGAGCAACCCGCCAGTTGAACACATTATGTGGAGCCTGGATGACAGTAATGTCACAGCGGCCAGTTCAGATGTTGGAGTCGTTTCTTTGGAAATGGATCACCACCAGATGCAAAGCACTCTGAGGCTGAAAGAAGAGTTGGGACCTGAACACAACCTTTCGTGTTTTGGAGTAAACAAACACGGCGTCGCTTCCTCCAGATTGTATATCGATTTACCAGGTAACTACTGAGTGTATCTCAGTGAGGAAAACTGTATAGTGATAGATATCAGAACAGTCTTCCTCATTGGCTTTTCGCATTGGCATTGTAAAGAAGGGAACCAGGGAAATCAGCCTGGTTAAATTGTGAAGTGCACAACAACGGTTTAACCAGCCGTTAACAAGCTGTCCAGAATTTCCTACCGGAATTTCCCAATACGAGCATGCGCAGGCCCATCGCCGCATTTCAGATACTCCCCACTTGCCAGTATGAGAGTAGCTCCAGCAACACTGGAATCTCGGCACCATCCAGGACAAAGCAGCCCGCTTGACTGGCACCCCCTCCACCACCTTCAACATTCACTCCCTCCGCCACCCACGTCCATTGGCTGCAGTGGGTACCATCTGCTAGGTGTATTGCAGCACCTCCACCAAGGGTCCTTCGACAGCATCTTCCGAAGCCTCGACCTCTGCCACCAGGAAGGACAAGGGCAGCAGATGCATGGGAGCCCCATTAAAGTTCCCTTCCAAGTCACACACCATCCTGACTTAGAAATATATCGCCGTTCCTTTACTGGCGCTGGGTCAAAATCCTGGAACTACCCGCCCCTCCAACCGTTCCCGCCCCTAACAGCACCGTGGGTGTACCTACACCACATGGACTGCAGCCATTCAAGAAGGCAGCTCACCACCACGTTCTCAAGGGCAATTAGGGATGGGCAATATATGCTGGCCCAGCCAGCGAAACCCACATCCCGTTAATGAATTAAAATGTATACTGTAACATCCGTTCGAAGTAGATATTCTGATGTGCCTTAAGTGTTAGGCCAAAGGAGAGTTATGTTCTATTTATTTTATTTAAAAAGTGGATTCCCAGAAAAGACGGGTTTTAATTGCTCATCCATAATTGCCGTCGAGAAGGTACCCCTGCGTCTTGCTCTTGAAAGCCATAAGTCCAAAATGGGCCAGGTGCTCCCACAATGCGGTCAGCTCAACAGTTTTAAGATTTTATAACTGGGAGAATGAAGTTAATATGATGGATGTTGAACCGAAGCTTTTGCTTTCCCTTGTCCTTCTCCGAGTTGGGAGGAGTGCTTTTTGGAGGAGCTGTCCTTAAATATGCAATGTTAGAATAGTATAGAACATAATATTCAAAAACTGGCCATATTATATGGAATATTACAAGATTGTGTACAACTTACTCAATGATATGGGCCAATGTTTAAGGATAATATACTTAAGGCTGCTCTCGCAGTAAGCATTAATATAAATTATTTACAGGTTCACTTCGATATTTCTGACCTTGTATCATTTTCTGATAAGCAGGAAGAGTAGATTGGAAATACATTGCAGGGATCGGATCAGCCCTCCTGATTCTTATTGCCCTGATTGCTTTCAGCGTGGCCAAGAAATTCAGGAAGTAAGTGATGTTTCACAATTGTAGTTACTGTTGTTATTAACCCATAGTAATCTAGCTTGATGCTGGTGAGTGGGACTTAATGGGAGAATTCTTTGCTAAATAGTCAGTAATTAACCAATTAACTTTCTAATCAATTTAATAACACTCCCTCAAACAGTGCTCAATATTTTATGTAGTTATTGATGGAAATGATTGCCCATTATAATGCTCATAGTATCATAATGAATTGATTGCCACCAAATTAACTGTTCGATTGTTTTAAAAGTATCATCACTTTGCAGCATGAAATCTTAGAGTAATCAGGAGCTGAAGGTGGAACATCACCTATAATAATTAATTCATGTATTCATTCGGTCACGATTGTTTCTGGCAAACAATATTTCTTTCGAGAATGATTTGTCAAATCGACAATCTTAAATACCTGAATGACAGGATGGAATTTCACACTGATGAAAGCGTCTTGTCCCTTCTATGATCGGTGCTGTTTCTCAGTGTTTGGTAAGCCCTTCCAGATGAGAATGAACCTTCGCCAGAGGCGGTTTATGTCAGTGGACTAAACACCGTTACGATCGCATCTGATCTTAAGGCTGAGGAAGTCAGATCCCACAGTGAAACTTAGGAAACTTGGCTTGATAGTTCCTTGCATTTTGTTTTAGGAATTGGGGAGGAAAGTTACTGAACAAATTCACAGGAGTCTGCTGGTGAACTTTTAACACAATGAATAAAATATTTATTAGAACAAGAAAAAATAGCAATGTTATAACAGACAAAAAGGTTAGAAAAATCTCAATGCAAACACAAGAAGCTGATTCAATTTCCCAATATTCAATTTCCCAGCAGTATCTTTATAGATGCATAAACCAGCAAAGAGTTGCCACTAGCTTGACAGAAATGTTCTTGGTTTGGGACTGGCACACGTGCATGCGATTTTATTCCTTAAGCATTCACTTGATGCTTCTTACCCAGCTCGTGTCTCTCCCCGGGACACACAAAACTGCACTTTAAACCCACTCTCTCTTCAAATGCAGAGAAAGCACTCATTCCCTAAACACAATCTCCCAGTAGCCTTATACTATTTCTTATCTCAGAGAGCTGAAAATTCCTGTCTTCACTCTCTGACACGCACTAAACTCTTTCCTGTCTTTCTCCATGTCGGTGTCACTTGACCACTGTCATCCCGCAACAGCCCCATTTTTTCTACTTTGTGTGTGTTTTTTCCCCAAGTCACTGAACTTCTAACTCCTTTTAAACCCATCTCTTTATTTTCAGGGCATGTAAAACCTCATGAAAAATGTATATATGTAAACAACCCAAAAGACTGACCATTCAGCCATAGGTCGAACCAAAGTTCTGGGTAGCAAGGCTCAAAAAAACAAAGCCTCATAGAAACCTATAAAATTCTAACAGGACTAGACAGGGTAGATGCAAGAAGGATGTTCCTGATGGTGGGGCAGTCCAGAACCAGGGGTCACAGTCTGTGGATATGGGGTGGACCATTTAGGACTGAGATGAGGAGAAATTTCTTCACCCGGAGAGTGGTGAGTCTGTGGAATTCATTACCGCAGAAAGTAGTTGAGACCAAAACATTGTATGTTTTCAAGAAGGAGTTAGATATAGCTCTTGGGGTGAAAGGGATCGAAGGGCATGCGGAGAAAGAGGGAGCAGGATATTGAATTGGATGATCAGTCATGATCAGAATGAATGGCGGAGCAGACTAGAAGGGCCAAATGGCCTACTCCTGCTCCTAGTTTCTATGTTTCTATGCAACTGCTCAACCTTTCTTAACACAAACACACACACACACACACACACACACTATATATATATATATATATATCAATAGATATATAAATTGAACTTAAAAATTATACATTGTTCATCTCAGCAGAAGCAGTGGCGATATATGATGCATTAAGACTGAACACCTGTGTGAAATTTCATTCTGGACTAGGCCATTGCGTTGAGTTGAAACGCCCATTCCAATGGCAGGAAAGTAGATGTCTAGCGCTCTAGGGTGACAGGACATACGGGTGATAGTGAATTAATGAACTTTATTTGGGGAAGAAATTGGGGCAGAGCATAACACGGAATAGTGATCTGCAATTGTTCCTTTTGGGCATTCAGGTCGATGGTTCATACCCCAAGGAATGCTGAACGTTTCCCATCTTCCCATTTACAGCTCATTTGTAACTGGGTCAATAGAGCACATTCATACCTCAAGTCAAATAGTGAAAAGGGACAAGAGAAAAACTGTGTTTGTACGAATAAATAGCATCGTTATCTTTGGAAGGCAATTTTTTTCTGGAACCAACTCGATGAATCCATAGCATTCACATTTCTTTCACTCTGTCTTCACTAGGGGGAAACTAACTAAATATTCTTGGAGATATTCAAGGGCGAACAAGGTAATTACTGAGTGGATGTTCCTTTAATGCAAACAGGTCTCACTCCTGTCTCAGTCTGCAGCGACTTGCACATCTTCAAGGCTTCTGAAAGTGATGTGCAACTATTGGTTGATAGGATTCCTGGATTACTTCTCTGTGTTAGATCACTGATAAATCAAGTGGTTTGAGGGCATGGCCTTTAGTATTTTTAAAATTCATTCACGGGGTGTGGGCTTCACTGGCTGGGCCAGCATTTGTTGCCCATCCCTAAATGCCCTAGAGAAGGTGGTGGTCAGCTGCCTTCTTGAACTGCTGCAGTCCCTATAGTGTAGGTACACCAACAATGCAGTCAGGAAGGGAATTCCAGGATTTTGCACTCAGTGACACTGAAGGAATGGCGATGTATTTCCAAGTCAGGATGGTGAGAGGGTTGGAGGGGAACTTTCAGGTGGTGGTGTAATGTGGCACCAAGATTTCATCACATTGCTGCGTCCAATTAGCAACGGCTGGGCTCTGAGTTGCAGCGGTCAGAAAGTGAATAAAACATACAGTGTGATAAAAGCAAAAAACTGCGGATGCTGGAAATCCAAAACAAAAACAAAAATACCTGGAAAAGCTCAGCAGGTATGGCAGCATCTGCGGAGAGGAGCACAGTTAACGTTTTGAGTCTGGATGACCCTTCAACAGAACTAAGTAAAAATAGAAGAGAGGTGAAATATAAGCTGGTTCAGGAGGGCGGTGGGGCTGGGGGGTGCGGGGTGGTGGGCCACGTAGAGCTGGATAGAGGGCCAGTGATAGGTGGAGATAACCAAAAGGGGTCACAGATAAAAGGAATAAGAGGTGTTGAAGGTGGTGATATTATCTAAAGGAATGTGCTAATTAAGGGTAGAAAGCAGGATGGGCAAAGTACAGATAGCCCTAGTGGGAGTGGGGTGGGGGAAAGGGATCGAAATAGGCTAAAAGGTAGAGATAAAACAATGGATGGAAATACACTTAAAAATAATGGAAGTAGGTGGGAAAAGAAAAATCTATATAAATTATTGGAAAAAAGAAAAGGGGCAGGGGGAATCGGAAAGGGGGTGGGGATGGAGGAGAGAGTTCATGATCTAAAATTGTTGAACTCAATATTCAGTCCGGAAGTGCCTAGTCGGAAGATGAGGTGCTGTTTCTCCAGTTTGCATTGAGCTTTACTGGAACAATGCAGCAAGCCAAGGACAGACATGTGGGCAAGAGAGCAGGGTGGAGTGTTGAAATGGCAAGCAACATGGAGGTCTGGGTAATACTTGCGAGCAGACCGAAGGTGTTCTGCAAAGCAGTCACCCAGTCTGCGTTTGGTCTCGCCAATGTAGAGGAAACCGCATTGGGAGCAATGAATGCAGTAGACTAAATTGAGGGAAGTGCAAGTGAAATGCTGTTTCACTTGAAAGGAGTGTTTGGGCCCTTGGACGGTGAGGAGAGGGGAAGTAAACGGACAGGTGCTGCACCTTCTGTGGTTGCATGGGAAGGTGCCATGGGAGGGGGTTGAGGTGTAGGTGGTGATGGAGGAGTGGACCAGGGTGTCCCAGAGGGAATGATCCCAGCAGAATGATGCCGGGGGGTGCGGAGGGAGGGGGAGGGAAAACGTGTTTGGTGGTGGCATCATGCTGGAGTTGGTGGAAATGACGGAGGCTAGTGGAGTGATAAGTGAGGACAAGGGGGACCCTATCATGTTTCTGGGAGGGAGGAGAAGGCATGAGGGCAGATGCGCTGGAGATGGGCCAGACATGGTTGAGGACCCTGTCAACCACCGTGGGTGGAGAACCTCAGTTAAGGAAGAAGGAGGACATGACAGAGGAACTGTTTTTGAAAGTGGCATCATCAGAACGGATGTGATGGAAGCGAAGGAATTGAGAGAATGGGATGGAGTCCTTACAGGAAGCGGGGCGTGAGGGGCTGTAGTTGAGGTAGCTGTGGGAGTTAGTAGGCTTCTAATGGATATTGGTGGACAGTCTATCACCAGAAATTGAGACAGAGAGGTCAAGGAAGTGAAAGGAAGTGTCAGAGATGGACCATGTGAAAATGATGGAGGGGTAGAAATTGGAAGCAAAGTTAATACATTTTTTCAGATCCAGATGAGAGCATGAAGCAGCACCGAATTAATCATCGATGTACCGGAGAAAGAGTTGCGTGAGGGGGCCGGAGTAGGACTGGAACAAGGAATGTTCCACATACCCCATAAAGAGACAGGCATAGTTGGGGCCCATGTGGGTACCCATGGCCACACCTTTTATTTGGAGGAAGTGAGAGGAGCTTAAGGAGAAATTGTTCAGTGTGAGAACAAGTTCAGCCAGACAGCGGAGAGTAGTGGTGGATCGGGATTGTTCAGGTCTCTGTTCAAGAAAGAAGCAGAGAGCCACCAGACCATCCCGGTGGGGGATGGAAGTGTAGAGGGATTGGACATCCATGGTGAAGAGGAGGCGATTGGGGCCAGAGAACTGGAAATTGTTGATGTGATGTAGGGTGTCAGAGGAGTCATGGATGTAGGTGGGAAGGGACTGGACAAAAGGAGAGAGGATGGAGTCAAGAAAGCAAGAAATGAGTTCCGTGGGGCAGGAACAGGCTGACACGATCGGTCTGCAGGGACAGTCCTGTTTGTGGATTTTGGGTAGGAGGTAGAAGCGGGTCGTCCGAGGTTGGGAGACTATCAGGTTGGAAGCTATGGAAGGAAGATCCTCATAACAGTCCTGGAAACAATGCCTGCAATCTTGGCTGAGCAGGAGCAGGTGCATTTGCACAGGTAAGTCACTGGAGGTCAGTGCCCAGGGATCAGCACCCTGCTCTGAATCGGAGACGGTGAACTGAAATCCTAACAACAGTGATCCAGCCAGAGTAGACCTTCATGTTAGACCATCTGGTGCTATCATGTGGCACTGGGATTGAATATTTAGAAAGAGGTGGATGACGGTGGCCAATCCTTTTTGTCCTCCCGCCCAAGATTAATTTCTAGTGCTACTTATTCTGGAAGAGCAGTCAGCTTCGTGTGAAGTAGCAACGGATCTCCTGGGTGTGGATCAAGTTTGCAGTCTTGAAGTACAATCGCCCTACACCACCAGCCAGAAAAACCTCAGCGAGATGCTTTATCTAAATCTGGGTCCGCTGCAGAATAACGATATTCACAAGGGGCGGAGGTGGGGTGGGGGGGGGGGGGGGAGGTGATGGTGGGGTGGGGTAGGGGAAGCAATGATGGCGGGGTGGGGGGAGGGGGGTCGCCGTGTCATTGGACGAGTGACCCAGGTTAATGCTCTGGAGACATGGGCATTGGGTGGAATTTAAATTAAAAATAATCTGGAATATAAATCTAATCTCAGTAATGGTGACCATGAAATTATCGCCAATTGTTGTTAAAATCCATCAGGTTCAGTAATGCCCTTCCTGGAAAGAATTCTGCCTTCTTACCCCGTCTGGCCTACAAGTGATTCCGGATCCACAGCACTACTTTGAATCTTAACTGCCCTCTGAAATGGACCACAAAGCTAATAAGCTCAAGGGTAATTAGGGATGGGCAACATGCTGGCCTTTCCAGTGATGCCCACATTCAATCAAAGAGTAAAATAATGTACAAAGAGTACAGCCTTGAGGGAGACTAGAGTGAGTCTGCTTACTTTTTGTTTTTCCCAATATTGGTTCTATTTCAACGAGAGTCAGACATTCTAGTTATCTCTGTATCACATATTCTCCATGTAACTAAAGGGCACGTTGCCTATGCACCGTGCTACGTCTCCTTTTGTATTGGTGTCAAAATTTCTTTATGTAGCTGTAATATATATTATTTGTGTGTCGGTACTACTTTTTTTCTTTTTGTACCATGTTATTTTCGTGCACTTATTGCGTGTTTGTTGTGCATGTGTGTTTCTTTGTGTCTCTGCATCAAATGTTCTTTCTGTTGTAGAGGGGGCGCTGTGAGAATGATCCCGGCAGCGACGGCGGGGAAGTCAGGTCGAACTTGACTGAGTATGGCAACGAAATTCATTACGCCACTTTGTACCACCCACGTAACACTTCAACCTATGGTTATGTACATTGTGAAGAGAAGAGTGAATATGCGAATCTTAAATTCAGATCGAACGAGCCGGAGTTTGCAGAGACTGTCTTCTTTGAAGCATAATCTCTAGATTTTACCCCGCAAAGTGAAAAAACATCCTGGAAAAAAACCTTGGATGAAGGACATCGAAAACTGCCATTGGTCCTGGTTGCTATATGTAGCCGAATGTTCATCTGCTCTAGCCTGAAATTTTGACTAGGATCTGGTTCCTCAACTGCTTCGCCCGATCGTATATTTTGCTGACGTGCCTCCTAAAATTAAGATTAACTGGTAGAAGAGTTAGCCACGACCCATCCCGTCCTCTGTGAATATCCATATGAATGCATGCAGGGACCATTGAACTGTGAGAAAAAAAATCCTTGATAAGATTTCAGAGGCTTTTCAAAAACACACATAATCTCTCTCACACACAATCATACACAAACACAGACACACCCACGCATAATCTCACGCACGCACACAATCAGACACAAACACACGCAGAATCTCTCTCACACACAATCACACACGCACATAATAACGCGCACAAACACCCACACACACATAATAACACGCAGAAACAAACACGCACATACACACTCGCATAATCTCTCGCTCTCCCAATCACACAGGATCACACACACGCACACATATAATCACACATAATCACACACGCACACACACACACCTCATACGCATAATCTCCCTCTTGCACACAATCATACACACACACACACACGCATAATCTCACACACGCACACAATCATACACACACATGCACACGCATAATCTCTCTTACGCATAATCTCCCTCTCGCACACAATCATGCACACTCACACGCATAATCTCTCACACACACAATCTCTCTCACACACACATAATCGCTCTTTCTCTCATACACAATCACACACGCACATAATAACGCGCACAAACACACACACACCCACATAATAACACGCACAAACATACACGCACATACACACTCGCATAATCTCTCACTCTCCCAAGCACACAGGATCACACACACACGCACATACATAATCACACACGCACACACACACACACACCTCTAAACACAGCCTCAACTTGAGCAGTCTCCCTCTATTAGATGGGATGCTCGGGAGGACGGTGGCGTGTTGGTACTGCAATCCACAAATCTATCTAAGGTTTTAGCGACAGAGGTTCAAATCCCACTGCAGCAGCTCGTGGAATTTGAATTCTGTGAATAAATCTTTCTCTTAAAAAAAATGACCCCAGTAATGGTGATCTTGGCACTATTATGAATCGTCATAAAAAAATCAGGTTCACTCATGTCCTTTAGGGAAGGAAATCTGCCGCCCTTACCCAGTCTGGCCTACAGGTGACTCCAGGCAGGCAACAATGTGGCTGATTTTTATCTAGTCTCTGAAATGGCCGAGCAAGCCATACAGTTCAAGGGAAATTAGGGATGGGCAACAAATGCTGACCTTGCCAGCGATGCTCGCTTCCCATCAAAATATAAAGAATAAACATTATGCTTTGTGCCCACAGACACGGCCAGTTATCTCCTCCTATTGGGCATTCCCGGTATTATACCCGGCTCACACACAAAAAGCTGCAGAAAACTCCTCCTACTGGCTGTAACCTGAAATTCTTTAAGAATAAATAATTTTTCTTTCATTTTGGTAGCTGTTTGGATCTGAGTCTTTCTGCAAACGCCAAATGTCTGTTGATCATCCCTAACTGCGGCTCAGAGGTTAGTGGTGAGCCAACCTTCTGAAGTGCTGCAGTCCACCCTACATACACCTACACTAAGGTCAGGGAGAGATGTCCAGGAATTTGACCCATTGGCCGTGGAGGAAGCGTGACACGGTTCCAATTCAGGATGGTGTGTGCCTTGGCTGGTGTTCCATAAGCCTGTTGCTTTTGCTCACCCAGGTGGTTGAGGACGTTTGGAGTTTGGAGCTGGTTTGGAAGGTCTGTCACAGTCTTATAGGGTGCCTTTGGTGGATTTAAGAGGACATTTTGGATATTGATGTACGGGCGGAAAGCTGATTAGAGGGATTCAGACATGGAGTTCCAGGAAAGGTGGGCACAGATTTACCAAGTGACAGCAAGTTCAAGGACTTTGGAAAAGATTGAGTGGTTTGTGACAGGGTGGTAATTTGCAAGGACGGCGAGTCCATTGGTGGTGTTTTTTCTCTCTTAGAGATTGGCGATGATGGCAAATTTAGAGGAGGGTGCGCAAAACCTACAGAGGGAGGGCCATTATCAACTTTGGATAACTGAGGAAGCAATAGGGTGGTTATGTGGTCGGCAATTTAGTGGGAATGGGGCAGAAAGAGCAGGAGAGTGGGTCTCAGGGTAAACAAAAAGAGCTTGCAGAACAGCGTGGGAGGTCTAGGAAAGAAACTAGAGAAAGCAGGGAGTTGCGGGCTGGGGCTGGGGGAACTGCTGAGGTAGATTAACCCGGTGGGCTAGTAGAGGGAGGAATGCAACATAGGCAGCTGATCTGTTGACCTCAATCTTAGTGACGAAGAAGTCCATGAGTTCTGCACGCCCATTGCTGGAGACACTGGGAGGAAACAGGACTTGAAGAAGATGGTTTGAAATAGAGAATGGAAGGCGTAAATTATCTTGGCATTGCTGGATGATCCTCAGCCCGTTCTGTGGTCAAGGCTAAACCAGTCGCCTACACCATCCTCTAAAATCAGCGTCGGTTGGACTTACTTGAGGGAAGAATTAGGAGGGCAATGCCAGGGCCATGGTGAGAGTAAGACAGAGAGTAGTGGTGTTGTTGCAGGCCACAGCATCAAAAGTGGAGTTGAGGAAGCAGATGAGCAAGCCAGTAGCTGAGATATGTTGTAGAAAGAGGAGGGCCAAAGTCTATATAGTTGGGATTTTAAGGTGTAGTTGCAAATGGATTGGGGGTGTCCTTTCCTTCAACCAGGGATTGCCAATGAAGTGAGTATTGTTAGGATTTGGAACCATGATTTTACTGAAGAGTGACACAAGGAACAGATCAAAGATGCTCTCGTCTACAACTAATGCAATTTACTATGCTTATTCTATCGAATAGTTCACATTCCTCCTCTTCAAGTAGAATGTCTGCATCATCCCTCTCCTTAATGATGACAGAGATGAAGTACTCACTGAGAACCCTGCTCTCATCTTCTGCATCAACCCACACATTTCCATTTACATCTCTGATAGGCCCTACTTTTCATTGGTGGTGGAAGATACAACAGGAGAGCGAGGGGAAAAGTGCCACCACTACTCAGCCAGTTAAGGCCACGGTGTTGATTCAGTCACCCCCTGTTAGTTCATGGGTGAGAAGGGAATGCGCATTCTGGAGATAGATGTGCAGAAGGGAGGTCCAAGTTGAGACGTGACTTTAATCCACAGAGCCAGCTGCAGTTTTACTGCAAACTATCCTTTTAACTGGGTACCTCACCCAAAATTGGGATGGATCGCCAAACTGGGACAGTGTAGGAGGGGGCCATTTGGCCCATCATGTCCACGCCAACACAGATGGTGTTACAGATGGCAGCGACACCAACACACAAGTGTCTAAACAAAAACTTGTCTACATTTTGGCAGGCATTGCCCGTTCTGTTGTTTTTATCATTCTGGCAGTAGCGCGTCTAGCACAAGACTGTCAAGCAGAGATATGAACGTTAGGGTTTGCTCAGTTATGAATACGACTGCCTATTTGTTGGGAGTGAGGCCAAAGGCAGTAAATCCCCAGCAAACCACGGGGAAAGGTCCTGAGATGTGAAACAAAGAAGTGAGACACTGGCTGAGAAATTACAGCATTCTCATTAAGGGAAGTGGAATTGACTAATTCCTCAGCTGATAAAGGGGACACACAGAGTGAGCTAGTTATGTATTTCTAAAATGTTTGCAAATGACGATTTAGAATAAAGTTTTCAACCTTTTACATTCAAAAAATTTGCACAATTCTCGAACCTACACAAATGTTCACTTATTCACTTACTCATTTCTTAGTAATGAGTGACTTTAAATTCAGAGAATCAAAAATAAGTCCCAGTGAAACATAAGAGTGAAAATATTAGTTCATGCATAAGTAAGAAAATAGAACCATTTCCCCTATATATTATCTGATGCAAGTTAATAAATGCTCAGCAGGTCAGCCATCATCTGTGGGGAGGAAAACAGAGTGAACTCATAAGGGCGATCCATTATCACAACTGATATTTGTTTGAACTGCAACACGTTTTCAGCAAGTACAAAAGCAGGGGCAGCAGGAAATAACAACAGTTAGTGGGAGGGAGCAAGGCGGGAGATTAGATGTGAAAATGAATGATGGTGCACAGGAAAGTAATGCAAAAAAGTGAAAAGTGAATGCAAAGAAAGCATATCTATAGAGTTTAAATTGCAACAGTGGAATAATTACCAGAACTTCCTCTTTGAAAATAAAAGATGAGACTTGATTCAGTTGTAAACTGAAATTGTGGAACTCAACGCTGAATCTGGCAGGAAGTAAAGTGTTGAATCGAAAGTGGAATTTCCTTGCAAATCTTATTCTGAGCTCCCTTGAAACAATGTTTTTCTGTCTGTACTTGCTTAAGCCTAATGCATAACTTTTCTTTTTTTTCCATATCTGAAGAAAGGTCAATGGCATGAAAAATTGATTCTTGCTTCTCTCGCCACAGTTGCAGCCTGACCAGCTGCACAATTTCAGTGTTCTCCGTTTTCCCTTTCAGATGACCAGCAGCTGCATTATTTTTGCTTCTGTACAAACGTTTGTTGCCTTTGCATTGAACAACCTTCAGCAGTTGAATTAACCATGTTAGTTGCAGCCACTCACAAAAGAACAGGCACTCCACTTGCAGGAGATAGACATAATAGATGCAGCGATCACATGCTTTCAGAGTATCGCCTGGTTAGCTACGTTTTGGCCCATGCTCACTCCTTGAGACAGGATTGGGAAGCGTTCGGCTACTCGCTGCTTGTGGCTTCCTAGACTGTGTGGCTCAAACCACATAGGATCTATTTTGGAGTTACAACAGACAGGGCAGACGTTGTGTACCCTAAATAAGGAGTAAATTAGCCGAAGTGCCTGTGTGAGTCCATTGACCATTCACCTCAGAGGAACGAATAAAGATGCACAAATTGTTACCCCAACTTGGAGATAAATGCCACTCTCACCCTTCAAAGAATTACGGAATATAATTGCATAAGGTTGGGAAAAAGGATAGGGTTTTATTCGGGAACACTCCTTACCCTGCCTGCCCTTTGAGAGCCTATTAGTCACAATGGCTTATGGAATGGGAAGCCTAGGTAAGTAGTTAGGAGTTTGGCATTACCTCAGGAAATCATGGGATCCATGGTAGATCCTTGAGTGTTATCAGTGCTTTATGAGTAACAATACCAGAGCAATATAGACAGATTCATACTCATTAACCGGGACTGTTACTCGCACAGATCACATAAATTAATACATTGGGCAAATTCACTTATACAGTAAAAATTGGATGTGTTGATTTGCCGTACACTACTGCGTACACAGTCGTCGTGGAGTCAGTCACCTTCTCTTCTGGAAATTTTTCTGCTTGCCTCTCGGCTGCTTGGGGAGTTTTCAGGTTTAAGATGGCATATTCCACTGTGCAATCACCCTGCTAAGATAGAAATGCACATCCATTGACACTCTCTTTCCCCGCGGTGTGAGATGACCAAAGCTGTGCGCCAACAATTTCAGGAAGGCAATTTCTGCCCCCTCCAGCGGGAAGTTTCACTCCCATGAGACGGTTTGTGGAAGGAGCTGATCTCTAACTTCTGTTTCCCTCAGGCGGCCTGAAATTCTGGCCGCCTGGAAAAGCCTGCATTTCAGGAGAATGCGGAAGGGGGAATTACAGCTGCGCTTCAGTAACGTGAGGGGGGTGGGTCCTCGGCTCCCGGCTGCACTGCAGTCCCATTCTTCTGAGACCTGGCCACCCGGTAGGGGTGAACAGAGCAGGAAAGCCGGGGGCGCCTTCTGGGTGGACGGGTCGTGAACCTGGCCATCGTGGCCATTCACAGGTCCAGGCGGCCACGTAGTTCGTCCCCCCTTTCCATTGCTCGCTTCCCCCACCCAGGTGACACTGGAGAAGGAGCTGGATGAATATGGGACAACGGGGGGTAAATATATATTGTCAGGTCACAAATGAGCCAATATGTCACTGAATTGAGGAACGAGGTAGAGGGGATGAATGGCCTCCTCCTGTTGCCTACATTCCTGTCATTTATAACATATCCATGTGGTGTCAGAACTAAAAAAGGAATAATTGCTTTTTCTTTCCGGTAAACATCGCACATACATATTATCATTAGCACCCAAAACCAAATGTATTGCTTCAGCATGTTGCTTTAAAAAAAAATAACATTTACCCATTAAATAAACCTATGATTGAAGAGCTTTTCTTAACATTTCGCAGCACAATACAGGTTGCAGGGCAACTAGTAAAATGTTACTTTCTTGCAAAGTATTCACTAAATTGAGCACGTTTTTTAAGCGCACTCACCGTTTACATGTTGTGCCTCTGTGCTCGGACACACATGAGACCCTAGGCCCTAGCTCTAACCGACCTGCGCCCGTCCTTCGTGGATGTAATTGAGTGGTGGGCCTTATTCTAGAAGAGTATACAGATTTCTGCTCGTTTAGCTCAGCCACTCTTTATTAGCTTGTTGATAGCTTTGTGTGCTGGTCAGCCACATTGCTGGACCAGAAAGCAATCAATGCTTTGCAGCAATGATCAGGTGATCAATGGGAATCCTGAATGAATATCCTTTAACTTGGCTAAAAGTTTGAGGGACCTTAGAAATTTGAAAAAGAAGATGCATTGTATTGAGGTATGACAATCTTCACAGCCCTGTAACCCAGCGCTGCTTTTTCTGTGAATCCTTTAATTAACTAGCTTTTACTTTAATATTTTATACGTCCTACAAGTGTAACGTTGTTATTATCTCAATGTTTTATAATAGTAAATTAATAACATATTATTGAATACATACCTGCAGTCCAGGAGATCTGTTCTTGACATCTGCATCATAATACAGGAATATTATCAGAAGTTATTGCACTAATATACTGTCAAACTGAAGCTATACCTGTTGATTCCCGTGTCTTACATTCTACTCTTTTACACATCTTGCATTTAACACAGTGTAAACATAAACATTGGAATGTTTGTTTGCTTGTTACAACATTGTTAGACAACCCGTCCAGGCTTCACATTTAGAATACGTGGAATAGAATACGCATTGTATCTTCTGGCAACCACTGGCCTTGCCGCTTCATCATCGCATTATGGATGAATAGTTCTTCATCGTCAGGTTTCAACTACTCATTTGTTTCATATTTTGAAGGTTATTTATGCTACAGTTATCAGCACTTGTCTGATACTTCGTTGTGAAATGCCTATCCCCTCTCCAATCAGATGCAGGGCACGAGAGCTCTTTGGAAAGTTGACCCACTTAATAATTTCCTGATGTAACAGGTTATATTTGAGCCAGAGTTACAGTCAACCACTTTTTCTGTAATAACTTCCGTCTCCAACATGCAAGCAGCAGAATTATGCTGTCCATCAGTCTGCAGCATAGCTGGAGCTGCAAACAATTGGGTTTCCTTTTGACGTCACCAGGTTAACTTGACTACATTCTAGAGTCAAATTTATGCGGCAAAATGATGACTATTTTAAAAGGTACCTGAATCGGCACCTGAAGTGCTATAACCTGCAAGGTTACAGACCAGGTGCTGGACGGTGGAGTTAGATGGGCGCCTAGTTTTTAATTTTTTTTTCCTTTCCAGCTGGCACAGACACGATGGACTGAATGGCCTCTTTATATGCCTTAACGCTTCCATGGTTCTCTAGTGCCCGTATTGATTTCGGGATAAATTGTAATGCAATAAACTCTGCAGCTTTCTTACCTTATATTTCAACCGTTTCCAATACCTACACTTACACCTTGTTAATCTTGCACTGAACCTGTTCAGAGTGCCTGAACGTAACTCGAAACTCTTCAGAGCATATGGACGTCCAGCTTACCTTGAATCCGTGCTGTACAGAATAGCTTTGTTAAGCGAATTGACATTGTAACGAGCAGCAGCACCATCACCACATAAACTGCAACGGAAAGGGTATGCCTGCGCCTTTCAGGCAGGGGTTCAGCTGTAAAGAAAATAGATGACATGTTAAGTGCATTTTACACATCGATCTCCATGGAGTTGCATCGAGAGCCTGGCTAACTTGGATGCAGGGGCGGATGTTATTACAAACAGTTATAAAGGATCTTCGTGGTTGAGAGGATATGGGGATGGGAGTTCAGCTCAGGAGTTTAAAAGAGAGCAAGAAATAGGGATAAATGGAAAGACGGGTAAAGAGAGAAACACCGGCTTTCATATCAGCAGGCCATCTCAAATAAGTTCACAGACAATTAACTACTATTTTTCTCCTTGCAGTTCAGTCACTGTTGCTATGTAGAGAATTCTACAGTTAAATTGCTTGCAACAAATTCTCACAAATATCAATCTGATAATGACCAGATAGCCTGTCTTGAGGTGTTGTTGAGGTAAATGTATTGACTAGAACACCCGGGAGATCTCCTCTGAACCTATTCACGATGGTGGCCTTCAGACCTTTGAAAGGCGGCAGCTCCAACAGTGCCGCATTCGCTTGGTACCAGCATTGGCTTAAAGACGAAAGTGCTGCTGAGTCGTGGCGGCGGCCAGAAATTACAGCAAAGCGAACTCGCTGATCTACCCTAAGGAAATGGTCATTCTGAAATGGAAGGGGATCAAAGTCTTCCCACAAATCAGGATTAATATCATCAAAATGCCCCAGTGAAGTGTTTGATCCGAACTTCTTCATTGATTTTATACATGTAGGGATGAGCGTAGGTTCGGGTCGTAAAAGGGACATCCATTTGACTCTCTACCTAAAGTCAAACCATCAATTTACATCTATGCAGAGCCTGCAATGTAGTAAAGTGCTCCAAGGGTTTTCACAGAAATAACTAGCCAGCCGACTTTGGCAGTGAGCTGCATAAGGAGTAAATTGGGGTAGCTGAAACGATTTCATGTTAGGATTGACCTACATAAATGCATTATTAGCTTTTGAACGGACAAATGTAGTTATGAGAGCCCTTTCTGCGAATGATGGGAAATTTAGCCAACACGGTAGACATGATGGGTCTGCAGACAGAACTGTGGGAACATAGTAAATAAATCCAGCTAAAAGATCACAAGCCATAAAACTCAATGGCCTTTACAGCTTGGGTAAATAAGATGTTCAGGAGATAAGGAAACAGACAGGGAGTCATTAGGCCCCAGACATGAGAAAACCTTCCAACACCAAAAGCTGAGGTAATGGGATATCTGCAGCCTGGCTTGTCACACTTACTAGCTTATATGATGTATATGTGAAAGCAACATCAGTGATTGAGGGCTGTACCAAACAATGTCTTGCAATGTAGGAAGCAAGAGCAATAAATCATGACACAGACTTTGTATTTTTGGGAAATCCTTGGGAAAGCAACCAGGATAAAACTGATCTCTTCCAGCATATGTGTGCTTGAATAAAATCTTTGCTTACTGGAAGCTCACAGGATTGAGAGTGGTTACTTTTTTACAACAGGAGGAGAAGTGACCACAACTTGGCCAGAGAATTAAGTTTGAAGGAGTTTTGAGAAAGTCGAGAGACATGTGGTGAAGTAGAGTAATATAAAATGATATTATGATAGGAAATTGGAACAGGAATGAGTTCCTCTGCCCATCAAGGCTGCTGTGGCATTCTTAAAGATTATCAATAATCTGATTGTGGCCGTAGCTCCACTTTCCTACAAGCCAACCACGACCAGCTCCCCCATCACTTCAGTCCCTTGTAGAACAGACAGGGATAGAGAACAATAGAAAATAGAAGCAGAAGTAGGTCATTCAGCCCTTTGAGCCTGCCCCACTGTTCAATATGTACATGGCTGATTCTCTACCTCAACACCATTCTTCCACTCTCCCCCCATACCCCTTAACGCTTTAGAGTCTGGACATTTATCTTTTTCCTTCTTAAATATATTCAACGACTCTCCTCCACAACCCACCCCGGTAGAGAATTCCTCAAGTTCACCACCCTCTGAGTGAAGAAATTCCCCTCATCTCAGTCCTAAATGACCTATCGCACATCGTGAAATTGTGACACCTTGTTCTGGACCCCCTCAGCCAGAGGAAGCATCACCTCTGCATCCAGTCTGTCCAGCCCTGTCAGAATTTTACACGTTTTATTGAGATCTCTTCTCATTTTTCTAAACTCCAGTGAACACAGGCCTAGTTGGCCTAATCTCTCCACATACAACAATCCTGCCATCTCAGGAATCAGTCTGGTGAGCCTTCGCTGCATTCCATCTATGGCAAGCATATCCTTTCTTCAGTAAGGTAACCAAAACTGCACACAATATCCCAGGTACGGTCTCACCAAGGTCCTTTACAGCTGCATCAAGAAACCCTTGCTTCGAATTCAAGTCCTATCTCAGTGAAGGCCAACATACCATTTCCCTTTTCAACTGTTTGCTGCACCTGCATACTTGCCTTCAGTGATTGGTGTACAAGGACACCCAGGTCCCTTTGTACACCAACATTTCCCAATCTAAGCAACATTGAAATAATACACTGCCACTTTGGTTTTCCAACCAAAGTTGATAACTTCACACTTATCCAAGATTTACTGAATCTGTTGTGTCTTTGCCCATTCACTCAACTGCCTAATTCAGCTTCTCATTTATTCAATGACTCCGCCTCGACTGTTTTTGGTGGGAGAGATTTCTACAGGCGCACTGCCCTGTGGAAGAGGAAATTTCTCATCATTTCCAATTCAAGGAGGGAATATATTATTTTGAAAATGTGCCCCTCTTGTCCTTTGTTCCCCTGAGAGGGGGAAATATTCTCTCAGAAACTATCCAGTCAAGCTCCCTCAGGTCCAAAGGAAATAAAGGAGGGTTTCAGGAAGATCTAAAGCTTTTCATATGTTATTGGAATTTACTGTAAAATAGGGTAATAATGGAGTCTGTGTCTATGGGTCTGTGTGTGTGTGTGTGTGTGTTTGTGTTTATTTGTGAGACGGGGTGTGGGGGGCTTAATTGAGTTAAGGGCAGCTGGTCTGAATGCTTGATGTAAGAAGAGAAGCTAGGTTTGAAAAGCTAATTTGGCAAACATGGGCGGAGTTTTAGAACATGAGGTGTAATGGGAACATTTGAATTTTTAAATAAAACCTGAATTCAAAGGACGGGATGAAATGTTACAGCCAAGCCAGGAGAAGTTAAGAAACAGTGTGTTTATTTTTCCCAACGATTACTGGTAAAATTAGCACTTTGATAGATTTTTTATTATTAGAGAAGTAAGGTCCAGAGGCATAATGAAATAATGGGAATTTGCATTCAAAGGGGAATATATATATATAATGGAGAGAAGGCTGCGTGTAAGGGCATGCATTCTATGATCTAACACAAGTGTGAAAAACCTCCAGCATCTAAGCCTGAAGCTGCTGTCTACAAAGAACTGAAGTTAAGCAAACTCACTTTGAGTTCGACTGTTCAGGGTATTATGTTACTTTGCCTGAGCCTTTTAAAATTTATGTGTCTTACTGTTGCCTTATGGAGGTGTAATTGGGAGTTAGATTTGCCAGGGGAGCTAAGTGAAAATCATAATAAAAATTTGTAGCCCCAAGTATGCACTAAAAATCATTTCTTCTGTTAAAAAATATTTAATTTTGTTTTGTAAAAAAAATAGAAACTTCTCTTCTTATATCAAAACCTTCAGACCAGCTGTCTTTAATTCAATTAAGCCACACATGCACACACACACCCACCCACACACACGCATAGACACATATCTCACTATTACTCCACCTTAAAATAAATTCCAATGTCATCATGAAAGTTATTATATCTTCCAGAAATCATCACCCTTATTAAAAAATGAACCGCCATAAATTAAAAAGATGGCTTCATTTTCTGAACCCATCTTATATTACCTTCTATACTTGCAGTATTCCATTATCAGATACATGCATTAACATAACAATACATATGCAAATCCTTGGTATCAACAGACATTATTTCAAATCTAGTGTTCAGGTTTTAAATGCCCAATTTTCTCTTTAGGCTTTAAACTCTTGGACCATGCATCTGCAATCAGATATTCTCCTAGAACCACATGTAAAATTTGTTGATTAAATAGTTGCCGTAATACACTTTATCTGCATATCTACTTATCCTTGCACTTTTGCTTGGAAATTAGTCGAGAAACTTTAAAGTGTCGTGCTCTGTTTAAACAATTGCTTCTGCCAAGCCGTTTGCAATGCAAATTTCAAAATGTTGGAACCCGAACACCAAACCCAAGGTCTCTTTTTCCATCATTCAATATCTTCTCTGCTGTACATTCAACCTCCGTGAAAAGTACACTTTCGGCTCTCAATTCCATTATGACCTTCTTGTAATAGTACAGCCCCAATGCCGAAATCAATTGAATCAGCGGCCAACTTAAATTGCTTGGCATAATTGAGCACTGCAAAAACTCGTGTTTTTGTTAATACAGTTTTCAAACTGCTAAAATGCCTTCTGACACTCCTGTGTCCATTGAAGCTTCTTGTTCTTTTTAATAGTTCAGTCAATGGAGCAACCACTTGGCAAACAATTGGTACAAATTCATGATAAAACCCAATCATGCCCAGAAATCTTAAAACTTTTCATTTTGTTATGGCACTGGGAAGTCCATGATAGGCTCGACTTTCACATCTCTCGGGGCCACCTTAAACATGTTCAATCTCATGGCACAGATGCGTAACTTGCGCTTTTGCAAATCCACTTTTAGCCAAGTTCATAAACAAATTAGCTTCTTTTAATTGACAGAACAATTCTTTCAGATGCTGTAAATGCTTCTCCCACATCTAACTGAAAACTATCAAGCAGTCAATATAAACAGCACAATCGCTCAGTCCTGCAATTACTTTGTTTGTCAGCCTTTGAAATGTTTCAGGTGCATGTGTCATACCAAACACATGACTTTAAAATGATATAGTCCATCTGGAGTCACAAAAGCCGATATCTCCTTTGCCCTCTCCAATAACAGCACTTGCCAATACCCTCAAGTCAATTTTTGTGATAAATTTTGATTATCCCACTTTCTCAATGCAATCTTGCAACTGCGGTATAGGCTATGAATCCACTTTTGTCACTGCATTCACCTTTTGATTGACCACACACAGTCTTTGTGTTCCATCCAGTTTCGGTGCCAGCACAATAGGCAAACTCCAGTTACTCCAGCTAGACTCAATGATATCATTTTGAAACATGAATTCAATTTCTTTCTGTACTTGCAATAACTTTGCTGGATTCAATCTATAAGGATGTTGCCTTATTGAATATGAAACAGATACATCATGTATCATTAAATTTGTCTTCCCCAGCATGTTCCCACAAATAGTTTTCTGTGAGTGCAATAGCATCTCCAAATCACTTTGACATTTGCCAGAAGGAAACTCAATAATATATCTGCATTTTCAAGTACCCCCTCATTATCCATTTTGATTAGGGGAAAACCAATTTTACAGAATCCTGCATTTCTACCTCTTTCTTATTATCTACTATCACTAATGCCTCATTTCGGTCCTCTTCCCTGTCAAAGCAATTTTTTAAACATATTTACATGACAAAGCCTCTACGTATTCCTTCTATCTGGAGTATATTACATCATTTACTTCACTTAGTTTATGTTCAATCCTGTAAGGCCCATTAAACCTTGCCTTTAACGAGTTACCCAGTGCTGGTAACAGAACTCGCACTTTTCCCCCAGCAAGAAAACTATGAGCTGTAGCTTTTTTGTCTGCCTTCACTTTCATCAAAAGCTGTGATATATTTATATATTCCTCAGCTAACTTTCACACTCTATCCAATCTCGCTCTGAAGCTTGATACATAATCCAGGAGGGTAGTTTCTGAATTTTGATCTGCCAATTTCTCATGAATCAATTTCAGTAGTCCCCTTATCTCATAACCATAAACTAATTCAAAAGGACTAAAAGCAATCGATGCATTATGAACGACCCTAATAACAAATCACACAAATGGACTTCCCTTCCACAATCATGTGGATAATCCTGGCTATACGCCCACATCATAATTTTTAGAGTTTGATGCCATCTTTCCAAAACCCTTGTGACTCAGGGCTGTTGGCTCAAATTGCTTTACCCCCAAACTGTTCATTACTTCTTTAACCAGCCGTGACATGAAACTTGAACACTGATTTGATTGTATTTCCTTTGGTAAACCATATCTTGTAAAAAAATAGTCAACTCTTCCACAATTTTCTTTGTTGTAATATTTTTCAAACGAATCTCCTCAGGAAACGTTGTAGACTGATCCATTATTGTCAATACGTGCTGATTCCCAGTTTTCGTATTGGGGAGGGGCCCTACACAATCAATCATGACCCTAGTAAAAGGCTCTTCAAATATTGGAATTGGAATTAAAGATACCAGCTTAGTCACGGCTTGTGGTTTCCATATCACCTGACATGTGTGACATACCCTACAGAATTTGACTTATGCAATCCAGGCCAATAAAAATGTTTTTGTACTTTCGCCTGTGCCTTTCTAATTCCTAAAAGCCTTCCCTCCATTGGAATTTCATGAGCAATTCTCGGTTTCTCATTTCTATATCCAAATGGTATTACAATATGATGCACATCTCTCCAACTTTCATTTGCTGAAGCACAATAAGACCTCAATTTTCTCATTAAAACATTACCCTTAAGGTAATATTCTGTAATACACTTTGCCTCTGTTTCTGAGTAAGCTGTCAGATATAGCTATTTTATTCACAAATAATTTTTCTGCAACTCTACCAACTGCCTTGACTTAATCACTTCAGCTGCACTTTCTTCCAGCCTTTCTTTCTGAACAATGTTATCAAAAACAATGCCAGTTAATTGGACTTCTCTCTACCTTTGAACTTCCTGTTCATCTTGTTTCAAACTACGAACCTGCGATCTTGTTATCACACAATCTGGAAACAACACAGGATGCTCTCTCTGAAATACTCTTGTTGAAATACTTTGGTTGACACCACTTCTACAGGTTGCTCAACACCATGGGCATCAACCACATCTGGGACTCGGCTATATCATTCCCCAAAATAAATTGAACCCGTGCAATGGGCAATTTTTCCACTAATCCAACAATCACTTTACTTGTTTTCCACATACTTGTTAAATTTACCTTCCAAAATGGAATAGATTTAGCATCTCCATGAACCCCACTGATTATCACCTGCTCCAGAAATACTCCATCTGAACAGCAAATATCGCTACTCCACAACATTAAGGATTGACTAGCCCCTGCGCCTCTTTAAATTTTAATATCTTCATCTACTCCACCTCATATGCATGAAAAGTGTTCCCCTTCACAGACAAAATCTTTAAACATTTCTGCAACCTGCTCCTCAGAGTTCTCTTGGGTAAATTGTGAGAACATTCCTGCTTCTTTACCTATCACTGATTCTCCCTCTTTTACCTATACACAAAGCATTGCTTTATTTCCTGTGCCTGAACCTCAGAACCTACTGTACTTTTACTTCCAGAACTGTTCTGCACCCCAATAATCCCAAAAGCTTTTCCCTGCAATTTCCAACATACTGAAATTGTATGTCCAAATTTCTTACAATTAAAACACCTCAAATTTCGAAACTCACTTCTACCCTCAGCACCTTCCTAAATATACAGATAGATATACAAATTGCAAAAGAGTTGTGATAGTTGTTTCAAGTTTCCTTTTGGGATTTGAGCAGCTTAGCATTTACTGTCGGCTGTGGCATTACAAGGGTCACAAAAACACAGCAATTCCTTAGGCAGTGAGAACGCCAACCTCTCTGAATTGGGAGCACGAATGAGCTCAGGCCTCCAGCGACCCATTGCAAAGGCCCATTGGAAATCCTGGAGCTATAGAAATTCCAGAGTAAAATTCAACCCCAGTTTTAGCCCACTCTGTCCCATGGCGGTTAGGGTGGAGGGGCTGGGGTTGGCTGGTTGAGGACGAGAGCATCAACCTCTGAAATAGTTTTGTGTCACAGTTGAATTGCAGAGCATGTCAGTTTCCCAATTTGTAATTGAGCCTATAACTTCCACCTGAACTGGCGTGCTGGAGCATCAGGAAGATGATGTGAACTTAGCAAAAGCCCTCACATCCTTCGGATATAATCATCCCTTCCCCCTTGGCACAGCATGCAGAACGCCTTCAGTACTAGTTTGAAGTCTCAGCCAAAGGTTTACAACAGAGATAAGAAATGAGAACATAATGAAGAGAATTTATGCCCCCAAACTACTCACTCATTCAATAAGACCATGTCTGATCTCGTGCCCCCCAACTTTGACCTACCTCCAGGCATCTTCAAAGAGGGCATTGGTGGCCAGGGACTTCCATTGTGTTGGTCCATGATTATGCTTGGAAAAGTGCTGCAGTAGTTTGCCATTGCTTTCTGCAGTATGCCTTTCCATAAAACTCTCCCACTCTTACCGCAGAGGTGTATTGGAAGGATCTGCAGGTTGATGACCAACTTGTTTGGTCATGTTATGGGCGCACAGTCTGTGGCCATTAAGCCTGAAGTGAGACCTGAGCCCAGAGCTTCTCGCCCAAAAGTAGGGACGCTAGTCACTACGTCGCAAGGCTTCCCTACTCTAACCCCTTATCCCTTTGTTCCCTTCGTGTCTAAATATCTACCAATCACAATCTTAAATGTGCTCAATGGCTGAACGTTTACAACAGTCTGGGATGCCGATTTCCAAACATTCACCAATGTCCCTCTGAAGAAATTTCTACACTTCTGGGTTCTAAATGGCTAACCTCTTCTCCGTGTGCCTGTGACCCTTAATTCTAAACTCTCCCTCCAAGAATAAATAGCCGATCACAGCATCTCCGCTGGAATGTTCCTTAATGAGTTTCTATATCTCAATGAGGTCACTCTTATCCTTCTGACCTCCCAAGATATTGGCCTATTCTATTCCTCTACTCCTCATAGGGCAACTCTCTCATTCAAGGGAGCAGACTCACTGGAGCGTTCACTGCCAGTCTTGCCAAGTGGGACCCAAAGTTGACAAGCTCTACCAAGCCTGCCAAGTGCTAGCCAACCTGCTAAGAGTTATTAGCCATGCCAAGTTGACATTATACAAGATATTCAATTTCTGTCTCTATATTACAATCATGAATGGTTTTATGAAATGGGTGAGTAGGTTAGGGGCATAAGTCCTCTTCATTATGTTCTCATTTCTTATATCTCTGTTGTAAACTTTTGGCTGCCATCTTTATAGGGGACAATGTGCAGCAGGGCTCATGGGCAGCCGCCATCATTGTACGGGGCAATGTGCAACAGGGCGAATGAGCAGCCGCCATCTTTGTGGGGGACAATGTGAGGTAGGAACCCAACTTATTTATTTTCAAGGAGTATGTATCCTGCATCAAAATAAAGTGGCTGTCAGTGCCAAGCAACATCATATTTATCTCTGCAACGTAATTAATCCTTCTAAAACCCGTCAACTGGGTTTACTGCTCAGTAAGCCTTGAACCCACATCCTTCCGACTGAGATCAGTTTGGCGAAGGGATCAAATCCTGATTAATTGCCTTCCAAAGACTAACCTAAAGCACAGACTAATACATATTGAGGTTACACAGAGGAATTTCTGCGTATTGAACTCTGGCTTGCAATGGCTGAGGAAGCCACCATCACAACAACCTTAAGAGGATGGACAATGAAATCACCCATGGGTCTGCTTCCACAAATGAATGAAGCAACAATAAATAATAACTAATGCTCCTGTGACATGGGTTCAAATTCCACCAGGGCAACTGCGGGAATTAACATTCGATTAACTAATAAATCCGGCACAAAATGCTTGTTTCATTAACAATAATAATCATGAAATGACCAGGTTATTGTAACAGCCCATCTGATTCACTAATTCCCATGAGTGGAGGAAATGTTTCGCCCTTACTTGGCCTGGTCTACCTGGGAGTCTTGGCCCACAGCGATGTGGTTACTCTAAAATGCCCTCTGGGATGAACTGTCAAACCGTTCAATTCCATGGCAATTTGGTATGGGCAATAAATGCTGGACTTGCCAGACACACTCACAGCTCAAGGTGAATAATAATAAAAAAAAAACAGTTTCTCCTTTAATCTGGATAAACCATTCATAATTTTAACACCTCTGCTAAGTCTCTCCTTAACCTTCACTGCTCTAATCTAACTGCTCAGAGGAGGTTATAAATCAAGAACGCATGGACGCTTGGGCATACCTAGTACTTTCAGGATGATATCCCCCCATATGCTTCCATTGGGGTATGTAGTGAACTTGCAATTGTATACATCTGAATCGCTCATTTCCAGATCTGAAACTACCAGCGTGGCATCCTGGCAAGAGGGATTTTTGAATCGTAGCCGCGAGGAGCCGGGTCGCTGTGGGTAGCTTGTTCCATGTTTTGGATTGCAGAGTGCCAGGGTTCTCCATTGATCAGCTTTCCTCGCCCAGGTGACCTGGATTACTGTCAGACCCGGTTGGGAAGTTTGTAACTGACATGGGAGCATCACTTCCATTCCCAAATAGCCGGTGGCAAACTCGTTCACACTTAATTCCTCGGCATTGCAGACTGAGGAAGAGAAAATATAACCAAACAGTTTCACTGGCCCCAGAAATGTTTTAATTATGTCTTTTTATTTATAGTCCGCATTATCTTTATATATTTAGATAGTAAATCAACAATAGGTTCATTAACAGGTATAACAGGCATAATATCAAATGTAGCTAACTTCTAATCAATACTATTTCACAAATACAGTTACAGGGCTACGCAGGGAGAGCGGGCTAGGCGATAAATCTTGGATTTCATTGGGCTCTGAGGAGTGGGATGGGCAATGGGATTAGTTTGGGATTAATGCAAGCCTATTAGGTGATAGTGAGGAACTGGTATTAGTTTGTAATTGATACAGGGCTCTGGGAGAGAGCGGGACAGTGGGATTAGTTTGGAATTGATACAGGGCTATGGGACAAGAGTGGAGAATTGGGATTAGTTTGGGGTTATTACAAGGCTATGAAGTAATAATGAAGCACTAGTATTAGTTTGTGATTGATATAGGGCTATGGGAGAGGGTAGGGCAGTTGGGTTGGTTGTGGGTTCATGAGGGGCAATGGAGAGAAAGTGGGGCACTGGGGGCAGCTTGGGGTTGAGAAAGGGCTTTGGGAAGAACACAGGGCAGTGGGATGAGTTTGGGATTGATACAGGGATATGAGGTGAATGTGGGTCATTGGACTAGATTGAGATTGATCCAGAGCTATGAAGAGAGAGCGGGGCAGTGTGATTAGTTTGGGAACTGATACAGGGTGATTGGAAGAGTGTGGGGCATTTGGATTGGTTTGGAAGTGATGCCAGGTTTATGGCGTGAAGCAAGGTATGGGATTGGGCTGGGATTAAAGGAGAGCTGTAGAGAGGGAGCTGGGCAGTGTGATTCTTTTAGAATTTATACAGGGCTATGGGCAGAGTCCTTAATTTGGGATTGATCAGGGCTATGGGGAGATAACGGGACAATGAATTTCATTCGGGGTTGATCCAGGTTATTGGTGAGAGCATGCAGCGTTTGAAATTTCAGATTTTCAGGAGTCTGGTACAGGTCAGGGAATTTTACAGCATGTAGGAAACCATTTTCTTAGCATATGGTGGTGGTGCTCAGAGCAATTCCGAAGTAATCTCACTGCTGTGCTCTCCCCCATGCCCCTGTACAAATTCTACCGCATTACTTTCTCTCCATAACCTTGGATCAATCCCAAACTAATCTTACCAACTCCCGCTATCTCCCCAGAGCTCTGTGTCAATCTCAAAGTAATCACACTGCACTACGTGGGTCAAAACCCTGTAACAATCCGCAAATGAAACCAAAGCCCCTTCTCGCCATAGCCTTGTACGAACTTCCAAATAAACCCACTTTTCCACGCTCTCCCCTTATCTCTGTTGCATTCTCAAATGAATCCCACCCTGCCACTCTTCCAGTCACACTGTCTGCATCCCAAACTAATCCCACTAACCTGGGCTCTCCTCCTAGCTGTATCCATCCCACAATAATCCCACTGTCCATCTTTGTCCCCATTGCATTGTATTATCCCCAAACTAATCCCACTAACCTGCTTTCTCCCCATAGGCCTGTTTCCATTCCAAAATGATTCCAGTATCCTTCTCTCTCCCCATGGCTATCTGGCCATTCCAAAATAAACTCACGGTCTCGCTTTCTCCTCATAGGCCTGTATCCATCCCACAATAATCCAACTGTCCCCCTAGCCCCGTAGCATTCCCAAACTAATCTCAGGGCCCCACACTCTCCCTGGAGCTTCCTATCATTTCCAAACTAACCCAAACGTTCGTCTATCCCCATAATGCTCTGCCAAATACAAAACTAATCCCGGTGCCTTTGTCTATCCTTACAGCCCTGTATCAGTCACAAACTAATGCCACTACGGCTCTGTCTCCTATTAGGGTTCATTAAGCCCGCATTAATCTCTCTTTCAATGCCTTCCTTTGGTGGCTTGCAAATTAGAGCACTTCAAGCGAATATCCAAATACCTTTTTTTGAAGAAGTGTCTTGAGAGTTTCTGTCTCTAAAATTAGCTCTACCGGTCTCCATATCACTGGCACACTAAATTTAAAATTATGCAGTGTGTAAATATACTGTGGATGCGTTTTATATTACAATTTGCGCAAAGAATCATAAACTCACAGAATGATGCAGCATAGATACAGGACAGTGTCAATCAGTCCCCTACCAGCTCTTTGGTCGAAGTGTCCTATTAATTCCACGGCCTACTCTTCCCTCGCAGCCCTGTTTTTTTTCTCTTTCTGTTCAGGCACATATTGAATTCTCCTTTGAAAGTTACGAATGCATCAGCTTCTGTCACATTTTCAGAATGTGCTTTGCAGGTCACAACTCCTCGCCCTGCAAATATGAAGGCCTCCTCCTCAAAACACCTCATTCTTTTGTCATTCATCTACATTCTATGGTCTCTGTTTACTGACAATTCTGCCTCTGGAAAAAAAGCTCCTCCTTATTTAGTCTCCCAGAACCTTCATTATTTTGAATAAGTCAAATGTCGTCTGAACTTTCCCTGCTCTATTTTGCAAAACAACCACAAAAAATAAAATAAACAAACAGGTTCTCTAATTCTCCCATATAACTGAAATCACTTTCCAGACAAACTCCTGCGCAGTCCCTCCAAGGCCTTGATATCATTCCTAAAGTTTGTTGCCCAGATTTAAACACTACAGCTGACTTCGAACCACTGTGTACAAGAAACAAGGGGACGTATTTTGTGCGAGGAAGAACATTTTCTGTCACCGAGGAACGCAATATAGAAACCTTTGAAGGTTTGGTTGCATTTCTTCTATCTGATTACTGTATTAAACTTAGAATATCTAAAACTTACCAAGTGGGATGAGGGTTAAAAACAAGATCGTGCCGAAAATGGACTCCATCCTGATATATCATACAGATGTATGATTCAGGGCTATCGTGTTTTTGAAAGCAGATAGTTCCTTAAAAATCTACATTGTTTGGTTTTTCTTCCTTGTGGAAGAACATAAAATTAGGAACTGACTCTGCACGAATAAGTGTTTGCACCAAGCTACCGCAAAACATAACTATTCAGCTGCAAATCACTCCAAACTGCAGAAGCAAAGTTCAAGGATGTGAAAGAGGTAAGTTGCAAAATATTTGAACAAGAACTGTTACGACGATATATCCTGTGTGCGACCTACACCGTCCAACAGTCCATGCTTCAAGCTGTGTCCTTGCTTCTACCTGTCTCTATCTGTCCACTGTAATCGAGCAAAGGCGCGTGCGCGCGTGCACACACACACACAGCAGATGATTCAAAGCGATTTCTTCGGTGGTATGTTACATTCTATCTTCGAGGTAATTCCTCCCATTTTTAATAAGTTGTTCAAGAAGGAATTTGCCTGTCAGCCCCAGCCACACCCCGTCAATGAACGAGTCTCAACCAATGAATAAATACATGAATGAATAAATAAAATGTTCTTGCAGATTCTGCACCTTGCCTTTCCAATTGCTTGAGAGTTCCATCTCCCGGAATTGCGGTGCTTCTAAAACATTCACCTAAGCATTCATTTAGCGACAATCTCAATTAAATACTTTAGCTTAATTGTTACCATGCGAAGAAACTATTTTCAATCAATGATTCCAAACTAAAGGTTAAGCAAAGTGCATGGAAGACATTGGAACCATTCGATCTTTGGTTAACTAATGACTATTTAGTCAATGTAAATAGTACAAAATCTGAGTATTGCTGAAAAAGAGATATGTGTGTGTTTGAGTGTGTGAGA
Organism: Carcharodon carcharias; assembly: GCF_017639515.1. NCBI lineage: Eukaryota > Metazoa > Chordata > Chondrichthyes > Lamniformes > Lamnidae > Carcharodon > Carcharodon carcharias. The sequence goes on from NC_054495.1 coordinate 10,911,949, forward strand.
GAGTGTGTTTGATTCTGACAGTATCCAGCAGACTACTGAATGCGAGTTTGTGTGTGTCATAATGACAGTATCAGTCTATGACATATTGCTGGAGCTGAGCGTGTGTGTGTGTGTGTGGTTGTGTGTGTGTGACTATGTGTGAGTGTGAGTGTGTGTGTGTGTGACTATGTGTGAGTGCGTGTGTGTGGTTGTGCGTGCGTTTGTGTGTGTTGTGTGTGGGTGGGTGTGTATTTGTGTGTGTGTGTTGTGCGTGTGTGCTGTGTGCATTTGTGGGGCTGTGGGTGCGTGCATTTGTGACCATGACAGTATCAGACAGTGACAGGTTGCTGAAGGTGAGCATGTGTGCGATATTGACAGTTTCTTGTCTTATCTGTTCTCTCCTGACCTTCTCTACACATCCTTAATGCAAATGCACAATATTTTAGAAAGTGTTAATTGTTTTGTACACCGTTTTTGAAAAAAAAACTGGTTGTTTTATTTCCGTCAGTTTCTTGAAGACCGTCTAATACACTTTGTTATATATTTACATGTTTAAAAAAGTTTGCAGAAGTGTTTTTATTTATTTAAATGAGTTCAAATTTTATCAAAGCCCTTACAAGTTTATCTCAGGGCTCTGCTCAGTGCTTTTCACCTCTCAATCTCCAGATTGAATTTGTGGCTGTGCTAATGCTCCTGTGCCTGAAGATTGATATTGTGTGATGGTGATCCCTTTATTGAATCCCCAATGATTTCTCATCTGCCGGGGTAGTAGCATCAGTCCGCTAGCAGAAGGTGGGCTTGCATCACTTTAGCCACAAGAAAGGGGAATTGGCTTGAGGAAGAAAAGCGTTTCTGTCTTTCCACAGTTCAGTTTCTTTTGCTATTCTCATCTTTCTCTCTGCGTATTCCTTTCATTCTATTTTTCTTTTGCACTTCCTCCCCTGAACTCTCTCCCTTTCTCTCTGCCTTTTCCTCGCTCTCTCCTCTCCCCCTCTCTCTCTCACTCTATATCCTCTCTCCTTCTTGCTGTTTTTCCTCTCTCTCTCTCTGTCCTTCCCTTTTTCTCTGCCTTTTCGTCTATCTCCCCTCTGTCTTTCCTCTGTCTCTCTGTCCCTTTCTTTTCCTCTGTCTACCCGTCTCTCTCTTTCCCTCGGGTCTTTCCTCTCTTTGTCTCTCTCTTTGCCTATGAACAGCTTTTAAACAGGGCACCGCTAATAGTCCATTAATCTCTCATATGTAAACAAATTTGACTGAATAATCTATCAGCTCAGGAAACCTCTTTCCAAATTGAATCGGCCCTTGATCTTCAGATGGTTTTATTGGATGGAGTTAGTTCCCCACTTTCATAATTCCCTCCATATTTTCACTGGGCAGCAATGCACCTTCAACATATTTTTCAGCATTTCATTTTAATTATTGGCAGTATCACGTCAGCACACATTTCAAAGCATTATTATGTCCAGGCACATTAAGCCGTTACATTAGAACGTTTGCTGCAATAATATGCTGCACACTTCAGAAAAAAACTCATGGTTTAAATTGCTTTAAAGCACGCAGATATTAAATGCCCTTCAGCCGTTCTAATTCTTGCAAAATGAAATCTGGTATCCACTAAAAAAATTGGCTTATCTGTGTCATTGTGTTTGCTTTCAGTTGTTAGCCCCTTGCTCCACGTCCTTCTGGACCTCTGGTTCCAGTCGTTTGATTTTTCTGTCTCTCTGTCTGCCTGTCTTTATCTCTATCTTCCTCTTTTTTTTTCCATTTTATTCGTGGATGTCCTATTCTATTTCATTCTAACTGCTTTATATTTCTGTTTATCTCTGTAGTTTTTCACTCTTCCATGTACTGTCCCCTCTCCAATCTTTCTCCGCCTCTCACATTATATTTGACCCTGTCTTTGTTTCTCTCGCCCTGTCTCAATCTCTGCCTCTTTGCCTCTCGCAGTTTATATGAAATTTCTTCATTGTCTTTCACTATCTACTTTACTTTGTTTCTGTGTCTCATCCCTTAATTGACATTTTTTTCCTCCACTGCACAGGATGATGGGGAAAAGGACTGCTTCAAGGCCAGAGTACTGAGAACTGGAATTTGGCCCAAGAGGTGGTTTTAATCTTTTTGACTTTACTCGAGTAGCTGGTGAGCGTTTTCCTTCCTTTTGTCTCCAATCTAGGAATCAGTTCTATTCTATTACTTTCCTATATTTGATTAGTGGCAGACTTTTCAAATAAAATACATGTATGGACCTGATTAGATAGATATGAGAGGTCAGATGTTGTGCAATAAATGGAGAAACTGGACATTTGTGGAACGAATTTCCACTGCAGACAATTAGACCAGCAGCAATTGTCCAGAGCTCCAAGAACATCAACTCAGGGATGGAATTGCAGCCATGGTCGGGCATTAGGGAATTGGGGGAGTTATCAGGTCACTTTTGTCCAGGAGGAGAGTCACATTAGGCAAGAATGGGAATCCAGGATGGAATGTTTGAGGAAACTTGACTCTTGACTTTGATCAACAGAGGCACAGTACTTCCAACCTGTGAGAATGGGAAGAAGTACTTCAGGTTTAATGTGAAAACTGACCATGGTATCAATGTGCTGGATGCCACTCAAGCGTGGGGAGTGAAAAGTGATATGGTGATGCTCGCGGACCGGATAGCCAGAGTGAGAGACACTGTTTTCTGCAGCCGTAGATAAGAATTTTGAAGGTTGTGAAGCTCCCTGGTTGTTAGGGTAAAAGGCATACCCCCGTGGCAATAGGCAAATTTGGAGTGTGAGGCGAATGCTGCAGCTTTCGTGATCCGCTGAAGAATCAGTGACATAGTTAGAACTAGGAATGATGTTCTAATCGGAGAGTTCCAGGAGGTGTGGCTCAATTGGAAATGCAGAACTTGCAAGGAAATAAACTCTGAATTACTATCACAACCACGTGATGGGTGTGTCTCTCCACGTTTCACTCCTTGTTGTTTCTTCTGCCTGTGTTTCTCCATATCCCTTTCACTGTGCTTATCCCAACACTCTACCTGTTTCTGCATCACGACCTGAAATACCTCCTTTGCTCTGTTGCTTTATGCGTCTGATATTCCTATTCATTTCCCCCTGTCTCTCTCCCTCTGTTTGAATTTCTCCCATGTTTATCTCTCTATTCTTCTCTTCCTCTCCATCTGCATCTGTCGTTCCCTTTCGCGAAGTATGTTGATTTCACCTTTTCTGATTTGCCCCACAGCAGCAAAAAGAATCATATCCTGCCTGCAGAATGGGCCCTCTCTCATTGGGTCAGATTATCAATAGCAACTTGATGTACAACTTCATTGTAGTAAAGCTTCTCAAGGATCCTGGATATTGTGAAGGAGAATATTACTCCCAGTCACATAAGGCGATATTAGGGCAGGTGTCCAAATGGTTATTCACACAGCAATTTTCGAAGGACCGATCATAGGACAAAAGAGAGATATAAAGAGTTGGAGAGGTGCAGGGAGAAAATTCGAGAGCTTATGGACCTAACACCTTAAGACATGGCCTCTAAAGGTGAAACAATTGAAATCGGTGATCCCCAAGAGGTCAGAATTAGCGAAGGGTGGAAACCTTGTTGGCTTGGAATGAAATTACAGACACGGAGAGAGGAGGGGCCATGAGAGGAACTGGAATGAAAGATAAAATTATCAACAAAATATAGGATCAGTATCAGCTTCAACATCATGATAAGGCTCTGCATTGCTGATAGACAAAATAGTCACAGTACCTTGGGAAATGTTGGGGATGTAGTAGGACATCGCTTTAGATTTTAACAATTCAGCTATTTCTACGATTTAATTAATTTCATATTGGGATTCAATGGCTATATCACCGCGTTCTTCAGCTCTCCTCTGAATCTACTTTCGGTGACAACGTAAAAAGACATGTTTTTGCAGCAGCTGAGCATCTGCAGCATTCGTTTTGTCGATAAAATGATAACTTCAGTGTTACTATCAGAAGTAATATATAAGTTTGCAATTTGGCGATAAATGTAATGCATAATGCCAGGCATCCATAACAGCAGAAAACTGCCAGAAATGCTGAACAATAAAATAATTGCTTTCCTTCAGTTCTGCATCTTGGGATCCTTGTGATTCTCTTAATTCGTGCTCCGGAGTCCCCTACGAACTTCACAGGCCACTAATATACGCCTGACCGTTGGAACTTGAAGAGCAAAATTAGAAAGAATGGGACCCAAGACGTTACAATGATCTAAATACAATCGAATGTTCTCCATGCCACTGAGTTTGGAGGAAAAGGGCACTCGGAAAACGAGCTCAAATGTCAGTCTCAAGGCCGGACTAACAGCGGCCAGTTAGACCTTTGCTGGATCAAACTGAATTAGTACTGCTGGTACTTTGGACTGACTTTAAGATTTCTTTGAGATCTTCTAACAACTATAAATAAACAGAAATAACTTACTCTCGCGGAACTCATGGGTATTTTATGACTTTATTGACTTTATGCCTTGCTGTATGATACATATTCCTTTAGCTCGAAATCCAAAAGGCTAATGGCATATTGGGGTCAGTTACTCAGAAATAAATAATGGGAGTATACAACGTATTGCCTTGGCTACAATTCGGCACTTTGTGTGGCTTTGCCTCCATCTCCGGGCACCTGCAGCCCCATTCAATATGAGCTTTAAGTCAGCTTCACCAGATAATTGTCAGCGACATTCAGTTCTGTACAGAGCTTGAGACGCCAGTTATGTTTCTACGGTGGCAGAGCTTTCTCTAACAGAAGATTTCACAGAGGGTTTACCTTGAAATTTGGAGAGGAGATTTTGCCAGTCAACCAAAGAAGACCATTTCCCGTGTCTGAGGTGTCAATGGCAAGGGGTGATTAATGTAAAATGATCACTAGAAAAGAGAGAAGAGTGTTGAATTAATATTTTTCCAGTAGGCAACTGGAACTATTAGACAAGGAGTGATTCAGACGGTGATTATTATGTCATACTGCTTCGCATGTTAATTAATCCAAGTGGATTTTAGAGATTTAACATTAAATACAACGTTAAAGTAGTTCTCACAAGCGGAAAAGCAGCATCAAGCGATGCTAATGACCTGAAAGTAAAGAATCAATTTAAAAATCATTAGGACAGCCAGCTATGGCATGGCGCTCGAAATTATTTCTACCCTTGTGGGAGCATCAGAGCATCAGGTGCAGGAAAAAAGCAACGGCAGCTCCTGTCTCTGCAAAACCCCCGTAACTGAAAGGTATCTCACAGCGGCAGGGGCCGCGGCCGTGCTCCAGGAGTCCCCTTCACACGTTAGCAGCTCCAAAACCCGCAGGTCTCGCAGCTTCTCTTTTTTAATTGTTCACCCTCTTCGCTGGTCAGACTGGGGAGGACAGCACTGCATGAGGAGCAGTGAGAGCGATGCCCTGTGGACACTGCATGAGCGGCACTGAGAGCGAACCCCTGTGGAAACTGCATGGGGGCAGTTAGAGCGACCCCCTGTGGACATGCATGAGGGGCAGTTAGATAGAACTCTTGTGAACACTGCATGAGGGGCAGTTAAGGCAAGCCCATGTGGAGGCCGCATGAGGGGCAGTTTTAGCGACCCTCTGTGGACACTGTGTGAGCGGCAGGGAGAGCGACCCCTTGTGGACATGGCATGAGGGGCAGTTAGAGCGACCCCCTGTGGACACTGCATGAGGGGCAGTTAGAGCGACCACCTGTGGACACTGCATGAGGGGCAGTTAGAGCAACAACCTGTGGACATTGCATGAGGGGCAATGAGAGCGACCTCCTGTGGACTCTGTGAGCCACAGTGAGAGCGACCCCGTGTGGACACTGCATGAGGGGCAGTGAGAGCGACCTCTTGTGGACAATGCATGAGGGGCAGTGAGAGCAACCCCCTGTGGACACTGCATGAGGGGCAGTTAGAGCGACTCCCTGTGGACACTGCAAGAGGGGCAGTTGGAGCGACCCCCCGTGGACGCTGCTGATGGTTTATGCAATAACTTGCAGTCGAATTTCATGGCCATGTGTTTTTGTAACTGGAGTTACCAATTATCTGAAGGGTAGAAAATAATGGCTGTTGGGGGTGTGTGGGGGGAATGGGTAGGTGGTGGAACGAGGTATGGGGGCGAGGTGATGGGGACACATACATGGTAACACGTTTTCCCTTTGGAGATTTTTGGAAAAAAAAAAGCTTGCTTCTGACAGATTGAATTGGTAAAGAGCCCAGTGCACCTTAATATACAATAACCCTGGTGAATGGCAGTCCTTCCTGTCCTCTATCAATGAGGTCTTAGACGACAGTGCACGGGAGAGCCTGGACAAACCTCTAAATCCTTATGAACTAACTAAGGCTCTTGAGTCCTTAGAGAAGAGTAAAACTGCCACAAGCAATGGCTTGCTGGCTCAGTTGTATTCGACTCTGTGGGACTGGATCGGCCCAGACCTGTGAGAAGTGTACGAGAATATGCTTCTGGCCGGCAGCATGTCAGAATCCATGACAAAAGTCTTCATCACCCTCATCTACAAGCACAAGGGGGAAAGGGAGGAAATTAGAAATTGGCGACCCATTTCACTGTTGAATATAGACTATAAGATTCTGTTCAAGGTCATCGCCAATCAGGTCAAGTTCGCTCTGGAATTGGTGATCCACCCTGACCAGACCTGCACTGTGCCCGGCAGGAAGATCTCTGATCTCACGCTACTCAGGGATACGATTGCCTGTGTACAGGAAAGGGGTGTGGACACATGCCTCATCAGCCTGGATCAGGAGAAGGCCTTTGACAGAACATCACATACCTATATGGTGGATGTGCTCTCCAAAATGGGGTTTGAGGAGGAGATCCAGAATTGGATCCAACTGCTCTACGCTAACATCAGTAGCGCAGTCTCAATCAACAGGTAGGCATCACATGGCTTTCCTATTAAATCTGGAGTCAGGCAAGGCTGCCCTCTCTCCCCTGTCCTGTTTGTGTTTTGCATAGAACCCTTTGCTGCATCTATCAGGAAAGACCCAGGTATAAGAGGAGTGACGATCCCAGGCAGTGGAGGCATTCAGGTCAAATCTTCCCTGTACATGAACAACGTCGCCAGCTTCTGCTCAGATCCACTGTTGGTGTGCAGACTGATCCACGTCTGCAACCAGTTCGAACTGGCCTCGGGAGCCAAGGCAAATCCTGGGAAGTGCGAGGCCATGTTCCTTGGGAACTGTGCTGACCGATCCTTTGTCCCCTTCACTATCAGGGCTGATGGCCTGAAGGTGCTGGGGATATGGTTTGGAGGGACCGGGGCATGTGTTAGAAACTGGAAGGAGCGAGTGTCTATGGTGAGAAGAAAACTAGGCATGTGGGAAGGACACTCCCTCTCCATTGCGGGTAAGAACCTGGTCATCAGGTGTGAGGCACTCTCGCTGTTGCTGTACGTGGCACAGGTCTGGCCGATTCCAGACTCCTGCATGATTGGATTCACCCGAGCCATCTTTCTGGAGGTCAAAAATGGATTGTGCCCACAGGGACACGATGAACAGGCCTCTAGATAAGGGGGGAAATACGTGCCCAACATTGCCCTCATACTGATGGCCACATCTGTGTGCGGCTGCATTAAACTGTGCATAGACCCTCGGTATGCAAAGACCAAGTGTCACTATGTGCTGAGGTTCTACCTGTCCCTGATGTAGTGAAGGATGGGTCTGGCCACACTGCCGCAGAATGCTCCAAGTAGTTGTACCACGCTGTACCACCTGTCCCTGGTGGAAATATTTATGCAGAGAAACAGCTTTGACCTCAAATCCATCAGATAGTGGTCGGCACGTAACGTCTTAGAGGCCCTGCAGGAGAAGGAGAGGGTGGTTCCTGTGGGATGGTTTCCCCGAGCAGACTATGAAAGTCATTTGGCAGAATGCCTCATCGCCAGGACTTTCCAACAAGCACCAAGACGTAGCTTGGCTGGTGGTAAGAAAGGCCCTCCTCGTCAGATCCTTCCAACACGCCAGGAGTCTCACCCCCTCAGCACGTTGCCCTCGAGGTGGCTGTGGTGGGGACGAGACCATTGTTCACCTCCATGTGAATTGTGCCTTTGCAAAGGTCTGGAGAGAGAGGCAGTGGTTTCTTTTGAAGTTCATCCCGAGCAGTTCTGTGACACAGGACTCTGTGCTCTACGGGCTGTTCGCAGGGACACACACCGAGACAAACATCAACTTGGTGAAATAAACTCTTGAGTCTGCCCGAAACTTGTTGGTCTTCCAGCGCAAAGAGTTGTCTCCGACCCGTGTGTTGCAGAGGGACGCACTAAAGCTTGGGGCAGCCACTGCAAAGGCGCAATGGGGAGCGTTCACTGCCTAAGACCTTTCTGCCATAGTGCACCGAGGGGCTGGGAACTGTTGAGAACCCCTCAGGCTGTATAGCTCATAAGGAATTTATGCATTGAAAAATAATTGTATTATAATTGTTTTGAAGCACCTCAGAGAGCAAGATGATGTATGTTGATAACTCCAATCCTATTGTCTGATTGTCTGCATTGATCATATTGAAATGATTGAAATATTCATTGATTGTATTTGATGCACCTTGTGATCTATGTGTAAAAGTTGAATCTGATTGTACTTTTGTGGTGGTGATTTTGAAATGTTTTGGAATGTTCCTCCAGATATTTTATGATTAAAGTATATTTTTCAAAAAACATATATATACAATGACACTGTGGATGGCAAATTCGAAAAGGTATGAAGTGTCGAATCTTAATGGTTAACCAGACTTTGAAAGACGTTTTCCAATGAAGTGAAATGTTTACACATAACCATATCTCTTCCCAAAGTTCTGTTGAAGGGTCATGAGGACTCAAAACGTCAACTCTTTTCTTCTCCGCCGATGCTGCCAGACCTGCTGAGTTTTTCCAGGTAATTCTGTTTTTGTTTTCTCTACCCAAAGCCCTGTTCAGCGGCTTGAGGCACTGGGAACCTCTTAATGTACAGTTACTTTTCTAAATTCACCGAATGCATGGACTAACCACTGTACAGAGCAGTTTGTATCTCTATTCCCAGTGTGTATTTCACCCCTTTCAGGTCAACTGTGGCCTAATATGATTTATACGTTCATGTATTAAAATAAAGCACACAATAAATCATGTTTCAAATTTGCTATTAAGGGGAGGAGGTGGCAAAGAGGTATTGTCACTGGAGTAGTACGCCAGATCCCCAGATTAATGATCTGGGGGCCCCGGGTATTGGTTGGGGGGGGGGGGGGGGGGGGGTGGGGGGGGAGTGAAATTTGAATTCAGTAAAATAAAATGTGCAATAAAATGTTGAATGATGACCATGATTGTTGCCAAAAACCTACCTGATTCACTAATATTCTTTAGGGAAGGAAATCTGCCATTGTACATGCGACAGTAGATGCACGGCAATGTGGTTGATGTTCAATTACCTCTGAAAGAGCACCCATTTAGCTCTCATGCACAATAAGTGCTGGCCCAGACAGCAAAGCCCACATCCCGAGAAGGAACAAAAGAAAAGTGTCAGACAGCATTCAGATAGTCAATTACACGTCAACCCTCGGATACTCTGAGAATAAAACACACATAGACTTTCAACTTTTCTTGTGTTATTTTCTTCATTTCCTCTCTGGTTGACTGCAGTGAGGTTTACATTATTAAACAACAAACATTCTACCCTTGTTGCAGAATATCTTTATTCACGTACGTGCTTTGGGTGTTAATACTTCTAATGGCAAATGAGTTGCAATTTAGCCTCCTAGTTGACTGTAGGTTGGGGAAAGTGTGGCTGTACATGCGCGCGTGCGCGTCTGTGTGTTTGCATCTTTATGTGCACATGCACATCTGTATGTATGTGTATGTTTGTGTTTGTGTGCTTGTGCATATGTTTGTGTGTACATGTATGTTTGTTTGTGTTTGTGTGGATGTTTGTGTGTGATTCTGTGCGTTTGTGTGTTCCTTTGTTTGTGCGAGTGTATTTGTTTATGTTTGTGTGTGTGTGTGTGTTTGTGTTTGTGTGAGATTAAGATATTACGCAGCATAGGGAGATTGCTGAAGGTGAGACTGTGTCTGTGTGTGCATGATTGTTGTTGCTGTGTGTGTGTGTGTTTGTTGTTCTTGCTGTTGTGTGTGTTTGTTATTGTTGTCTGTGAGTGTATATGTATGTTGTTGTGCATGTGTGTATGTGCATGTGTATTATTATGATAATACCTAGCAGTAAGAGATTGCTCAAGGTGATGCTGTGTGTCTGTGCATGTCTGTGTGATTGTGTGTGTGTGCTTGTGAGTGTATGTACATGTGTATGTGTGTGTGTGTGCATGCATGTGCGTGTGTTCGTGTGTGCACATGTGTGTATGTGTGCGTGTTTGTGTGTGATTGTGATAGCACGTGGCAGAGGGAGGTTGCTCAAGGTGAGGCACAGTGTCAGTATGTGAGTGTGTATGTGTGAATGTGCATGTGCGTGTATGTGTGTGCATGTGCCTGTGTTTGTTAGGGTGTGTGCGTGTGTGTGAGTTTATCAATGTGTGTGATGCATGTGTGTGTGTGTGATTATGATAGTAAGTGGCAGAGTGAGATTGCTGAAGGTGAGGCACAGTGTTAGCATGTGTATATGTATGTGTGAATGTGTGTGTCTGTTTGTTTGTTGGAGTGTGTGCGCGAGTGCATGCATATTTTTGAGTATGTGTTTGCCTGTGAGTGTGTCGGGGTGTACATGCGTGTGTCTGTGTTTGATTGTGACATTACCCAACAGAGGAAGATTGCCGAAGATAAGGCAATGTGCCTGTGTTTGGTGTGTGTGTTTGTGTGTGTTTCTTAAGTGTGTGAGTGCTTGTGTGTGTGTTTGTTTTGCATGTGTGTGCATGTATGTGCGATTATGGCAACGCCCAGCAGTAGACGTTTCTGAAAACCAGGCTGTGCTTCTGTGTATATGTATGTGTGTGTGTGTGTGTGTGTGTGCATGTGTGTGTGTGTATGTGAGTGTATGTTTGTATTTGTGATTACGACAACAACCAGCAGTAGAGATTTCTGAAGACCAGACTGTGTTTATGTATGTATGTACATATATATATATGTCTGTGTGTGGGAACGATTGTGGCATTACCCAAATGGGAGAGATTGCTGAAGATGAACTTTTTGTGGGTTAATGACAGTACTTCCTCGGTTATCTACTGAGTTGTCATCTGACGTACAATAAGAGCACAGCTTTTCATAAGCTGTAAGTTGTTCTATTCAACTTTTAAAGAAATGTTTTCTTCTATTTCCTCAACTGCTTACAGATTGTCCAGTGCACTTAGTCATTTTTTCTGATCATTAAATTTGGAGTCGTTTTTGTCTATTTTAATGGTTTCAAACTTTATCAAAGTTTTTACAAGTTTACATCAGGGTTCTGTTCACTGTTGCTCGCCTCTCCACCTTTGCACTGAACTTGTGGCTATGTTGATGCTCCTGTACTCTTTGACTGATGCACTGAGCTGCCCCCTTATCGAATCCCTGATGTTTTCCCTCAGCTCGTGTAGTAGCGACCAACTGCCAGGAGAGGGTGAGCTTGTACAACTTTAACCAGAAGATATAGCAACAGAACTCACTCAAGTTCTGTCGAAGGGTCATGAGGACTCGAAACGTCAACTCTTTTCTTCTCCGCCGATGCTGCCAGACCTACTGAGTTTTTCCAGGTAATTCTGTTTTTGTTTTTGATATAGCAACAGGTTTGAGGAACAGAATCTTCGCTGACATTTCACAGCTCAGCTTCTTTCACTATTCTCATCTCACTCTCTCTGTTCTTCTCTCATTCTCTTCTCTTCTGCATTTGCTGCCCTGTTCCCTCCCTCTCTCTTTGCCTTCACATTTCTTTCTCCTTCTCTTCCTGCCTCCCAGCCTCTCCTCTTTGCCCTTCCCCTTGTCTCTTTACATTTCCCTCTCCCTCTCGCCTTTTCATCTCCCGCGCTGTATCTTTCTCTCTCCCTCATATGAAGTGTTTGCTAACTGTCCTCTAATTGCTTTGCAATGTTTTTTATTTAAACAATCTGGACTGAATAATCGTGATCAGAAAATCTCTCTTCAAATTGCACCTTGATCTTGAGATGGTTTTAGATAGAGTGAGTTAATTCCCCACTTTTGCAGCCCCTTCAATATTTTCTCTGGGCAATGATGTGCATTCAGTACTTTTTTATTGGCATATGTTTTTTTATTTGTTGTCAGGACCTTGGAAGTGAATCCAGCACAATTACAGGAATAAAGCAACACTGAGGATGAAAATAGTTTACAAAACAGTGGCAAGGGAACAGATGCGTGTTTTCTTATGGAAGGTTGACAATCTGTGGAATGTGGAACCTGAAGTAGTGATGGCAGTAGTAATCATCCAGATGTAACGGTACAAACACTTGAAGAGTTGAAGAGGGCGACATTATAACAACACGCGGGAAATAATGCAGTGCCTGTCCATTGCTAACATGGGGCTGAATAGCCTTATTCTGTGCAGAGCCATCATATTTCAGTTTGCATTTGGGCATTAGGGAGTGGGTTCAGAGACGTCATTCAGGATGATTCCAGTGATATTGCCTCTAGCCCACCATCTCTTCTGTTCAAGAGAATTCCTGAAGGGCCTGTGTGCACACGATGATTCTATGAATATGGAACTCTCTCACACAGGGAGTAATTGGGGTGAGTAGCATAGACGAATTTAGTGACCGGTGAATATGGGACATAAAAGGAATAGAGGGAAAGGCTGACAGGGCGAGGTGTAATAGATATGAGAGCGGGAGAATAGAGTGGAAGATCAACATCAGAATGGAGCAGATGGGTTGAATGACCTTTCCTTGCGCTGTTTAATCAATGCTCCCCATCTAAGTTAAGGATATGGTTCCATCAGGGTGAAGGGTGGCCCAGAGTTTGAAGACAGGATAAACTTTGCCTGTGAACGCGGCATTGAAAGTGTGCACATGAGATCCGTTCAAGGGGTTGTAGAAGGATATCCGGCCTTCTGCATTGTCCACGTAGACCCCCAGCTTGCTTAGCTGAACCAGCAGGATGGAATTGCCCAGGGTCCTTAAAATCTCACTTTTACCCTTAATGTTCCAGAGCATCAAGGTCCAGTAACCATCAGCAGGGGGAGGCCTACTCCATCTGCCCATAGGCCGGATGCGCTGGGAGACTCCCACACTCCAGGCTGTTCCTGGGGTGGCCGTCACCTCCCAGTAATGATTCCCAGGGGGAATCCCTTCTGTGGCCCAGATGGTCCAGCTTCCTGCATGTTTTAGCTTTATGTCCATGTTTTCTGGCGATGCCTCGTTCCAGGTGCTGCTTTTACCATCCTTGTTCATGAAGAATCTGGGATCAGATGCACTGACATCCAACTGGATCGGAGCTGGAAAACAACAGACCAAATAAATAAATAAATAAAATAAAGTAATCATTGGAATTCATGAATTCACACCATAAAAAATATCTGTCTCCTTGACCCAACCATAATATGCTGCCGGAAAACTTCCTCTTTTCAGCACTCTCCAACAAACCATGCCAATACCCTCAAGTAATTTTCCCTGAACTACATCCATGGTATTTGTCTTAACCAATTGATGTGATAGCTTGTTCCACATTACCTCTGCTCCCTGGTTCAAGCCGCTTCGCCCGCATTTGATTTATGATGGCTAGTTTATATTTCAGTGTACCTGGTTCACGGCTTCACCCAGCAAGCGGATGTATCCTCGTCGCTCGCTCCAAAACCGCCCCAAAATCTTAATGGCCTCTGGAAGCCCAGTCATCAAGTCTGCTTCTTCTAGGGCCAGAAATTGCCACTGCTGAAAATGTTAGAAATATCTCCACATCTTCTTTTGGGCTGTGGGTTTTCATGGGGCACTGAAAGAGTTCAGGCTACAGGAAATGAATTGACAAGTTGGGGGACGGGGTTTAGCGATAAGAAAACATTAGTGGGAGTGATTAACTGATTGAAGAAGTAGAAGGTATTCAGAGTCTGCAAAGTGGACTTCATTATGCCTTACCTTTCTGTTTGGACACTTCTTTCCAATCTAAATAAGAATGTTTGAGAGCAGAGAGGAGAAGGGGTAAGCCAGCCAGCCATCCAACCATCCATCCATCCACAATAATCTTTGAAGTATCACTTTATCAAATGCCTTCTGGAAATCTAGGTAAAGTACATCAACTGGTTCCCATTCCTTCTATTTTGTATCGAATGCTACATGCGTTTTGGTACATAGCCTTTAGTGTTGTTCTATTATTATTTTTGCTGCATCTAGCCTTATCTGTTGATTTACTCTTAGATTTGTATTCTTTGCTCCTTCCTGTCACGGTCTGTTCATCATTTCCTATATTACTAGCTTGCTCCCTTGCGCTGTCTATACTGTCTATACCACGTCTTCCGAAATTGATCCATTGACCCTACTGTTTAATGTAAAAGCCTCTCTATTCCACTAGTTATACAGCTCGCCAGGACACCAGCTCCAGCACTGTTCAGGTGTAGATCATTCACATGGTACGTATCCTGCTTTCACCAAAAATGGTGCCAATGTCCCACCAACCGAAACCAACTTCAACCACACCTGTCTTTGGGCATGCTTTTATTCCTCAAATTGTATATGTTCTATGACAATTTTCACGTGACTGAGGTAATATAAAAGAAATCATTACCTTTGAGGTTCTGCTTCTTCATTTGGTGCCTAGCTCCTCATAGTGACTATGCAGAGCTTCATTTTTCACCCTTTCTATGTCGTTGGTACTTACATAGACTACGACCACGGGACTTTTCCCCACTCCTCAATTTCCTCTTTAGCCCTGAGCAGATGTACTGAACCCTGGCAATGGACAAGCAACATAGCCGTCTGGATTGTTGCATATATTACAGAGAACAGCTTCAATCCACCCCACTCCCCAGTCCTCAGAAGCTACCTATCCTTTTCTTCCCTTCCTGCAATTAAATGGTTTTATGTAAAAAGGTGCCTTCCAACCTGCAGAACCTGCTGTCATCTGAACAAACTGAGAGAACCTCAAAACTATTGGACAGTCGCAGAGGCTCAAACTCCGGTACTCTTGCCCTCTTGTTCCCCTCAGAGTCCCAGTTTGGGAGATTTTTTTTGTACTGAGAAATATGGAAGATATTTTCATAGGGATGGATATGGGAGAAGCATTTATTTCATGCTGTTGGAAGTGGGAGGTTTTTTTTTAACGTATTCTTGGATATGGGAGGTGTTCTAACATATTGAAGGTTAAGGGGGATGAGCTATTTTCACATTAATGGATCAGGGATTTTGTATATTGATCCAAATGGCATTTTTTATTGATGTTCATTGATATAGGAGGTATTTGATCATATTATTGGATTTGGCATATGCTTCTAAATATTGATCACTATCGTTGATGTTGTTCATATTGATTGATATGGGTTATATTTTGACATGTTTATGGATATGGGAGATATCTTTTCATATTGAAAATAGTTATGGGTATGGGGGATTTTTTTCAACTTGGAGGATATGGGAGATGTTTTTATCATAGCGATGAATATGAGATATATTTTGATCTTGATGGAAGTGGGAGATTTTGTTTTTCATTTTGATCGAAATGGGATATATTTTCTTATTGATGGATGTGGGAGATTTTTGTTTCTCATAGTTTTGGATACGTGAGAGGTTTTCTTATTCATAGATATGGGAGATGTTTTTACATGTTGATGGATATGGGAGCTGTTTTATCATATTTATGATATGGGAGGTATTTTCACATATTGATGGATATGGAAGATTTATTTTCAAATTTATTTATCTGGGAGATGTTTTTTCATATTGATGGAAAATGGAGATCTGTTTCATATTCATGCACAGGGGAGATGTTGAAATTTTCATGGATGGGGGGGGATTTTCTTTTGATTGATATGGGAGATGTTTTCCTATTGATGGATATCGCAGTTTATTTTTTTACATATTGTTGGATAAAGGAGATATTCACATATTGATGCATGTGGGAGGTGTTGTCTTTCATAGTGTTGCAAATGGGAGACGTTTTCATACTGATGGATAAAAGCAGAATTCTGTGGATACTGGAAATCTGAAACAAGAACAAAAATTGCTGGAAAACTCAACAGTTCTGACAGCATCTGTGGCAAGAAAGACAGACTTAACGTTTAGAGCCCATTTGACTCTTCTTCCAGATATGGGTGATGTTGTTTCCATGGTGATGGATAATAGGGATATTTACATATTGATTGATATGGGACATGTTTTCATGTCAAGGGAAATGGGAAATGTTTTTTCATAGTGAGGGTTATGGGAGATACTTTGATATTGATGGATATGGATTTTCTTTCATGTTGGTGTATTTGGGAGATGTTTAGCTTTTCCATAGTGATTTATATGGGAGATTAATTTATATTGATGGATACAGGATTTTAAAATAAATGATTGATATAAGGCATATTTTCTCATAGTAATGGCTATGGAAGATGTTTTCATACTGATCGTGTTGACAATTTTTTCTTCAATATTGATTCATGTGGGAGATATTTTAATATGGTTGCATATGATAAAATATTTTATATTTATGGCTGTGGGAGATTTGTTTTCTCATGATGATGGATATGGGAGATATTTTCCATACAGATGGATAGGGAGATGTTTAGTTTCATCTAGATGTACATGGGAGATTTTGATCTCATGTTGATGAATATGCAAGATGTTTTGCACAATCGAATCAATACTTTTCCCCTCATTAACAGAATGGTTACTCCTCGAAAGCTCCATTACTGGCTCTGGAAGCTCCAGGGGATTTTACTGGTGTCCACGAGTTGCTTTTCAAAACTGAGCTCTTCCTGCATTCAGTGTGTTCGAGCTGCATGTGCAGAGTGAGGGAATATTTGATTCAGCGGTTTGAGCTGATGCTGAATTGAACCCGAGAAATGGCTCCTTTAGGTGCTGGGGTTGAAAATCAGGATTCGTGGGTGGAACTTCCGA
Source organism: Carcharodon carcharias (assembly GCF_017639515.1). Lineage (NCBI taxonomy): Eukaryota > Metazoa > Chordata > Chondrichthyes > Lamniformes > Lamnidae > Carcharodon > Carcharodon carcharias. The sequence goes on from NC_054495.1 coordinate 10,928,853, forward strand.
TGATGTTTGGGTTTGAAAACAATATTAGAAGATCTGCCCCATGCCAGCTGCCGCAGTTGAAACAAAAAATGGTTCCACTGATATTGAACCTTAAAAGGAAGGAAATTAACGTGGCCAAAAGGATAAAATATTAGACTCGCCAGCAACCTGCCCAGATCTAAAATGCATATCTCGAAGTTCAAACAACCTGTTCCCCAATGATTGAAAGCAAGAGCACCTTCTCTCCGCAGCCACAGCAGAAATGGACTCACCTCTGGAGGGATCCTTGCATACTGTAATGGAGTGAAGGAACATATTTATTATCGTGCATGTATTAATAATTATGGGGCCTGCTGGGAGGAACAATCCGTGAAAATTCGTTGTGATGACCCAGAAATACCTGTATTCCCTATTGCTGCACGGAGGATGCGATAGACTGATGTTCATGATAGAGGGTTGCCTCGACAAACTGCAGATTGATGTTCAATTCCATAACTTCTAGTCTAACATTATCCATATCCACCAGGACCTTGAAGCTTACTGAATTATGGTCACTTTTCCCAAAATGCTCTCCTACTAAAACTTCGACCACCTGGCTGGTTTCATTCCCTAATGCCAGTTCCAGTATTGCCCCTTCCCCAGTTGGACTATCTACGTATTGTCTCCAGAAGCCCTCTTGGATGCACCTTACAAATTCTGCACCACCAAACCCCTAGCACTAAATGATTCCCAGTCAATATAGGGAAAGTTAAAATCACCCACCACAACAACCCTATTGCTTTTACATCTTTCCAAAATCTGCCTACATAACTTTTCCTCAATCTCCCGCCGGCAATTGGGAGGCCTATAGTAAACCCCCAACATTGTGACTGCAACCTTCCTATTCCGGAGCTCTACCCATATTGCCTCGCTGCATGAGCCCATCGAGGTGTCCCCTGTCATACAGCTGTGATATTCCCCTTAACCAGCAGTGCAACTCCCCCACCTCTTCTACATCCCTATCTACCTTGCCTGAAACATATAAATCCTGGAACGTTTAATTGCCAATCCTGTCCATCGTTCAACCTAGTCTCTGTAATAGCAATAACATCATAGTCCCAACTACTAATCCAAGCTTTAAACTCATCTGCCTTGCCTGTCATACTTCTTGCATTGAAACAAATGCATCTCAGACCCCCAGTCCCATTGTGTTCAGTAATTTCTCCCTGCCTGCCATTCCTCTTTGTCCTACTGGCCATATTGACTGGTTTCCAGTCATTTATTTCACCTGCTGACCGATTGGTCTGGTTCCCACCCCCCTGCCATACTTGTTTAAACCCACTTGAGTTACACTAGCAAACCTCGCAGCCAGGATATTAGTGTTCCTCCAGTTTAGATGCAACCCGTCCTTCTTGTACAGGTCCAACGTGCCCTGGAAGAGGTCCCACTGATCCAGCTATTGGAAACCCTTCCTCCTATACCATCCATTCAGCCACATGTTCAGCTGCAGTATCTTCCTATTTCTTGCCTTACTGGTACATGGAGCAGGGATTAATCCTGAGATTACAACCTGAGAGGTGCGGTTTTTTAAATTTCTGCCTGACTCCCTGAACTTCCGCTGCAGGACCTCGTCACTCTTCCTGCCTATGTCCTTAGTACCAATGTGTACCACGACCTCTGGCTGTTCTCCCTCCCCCTTCAGAATGCCCCATACCCGATCAGAGACATCCTGGACCCAGGCACCAGTGAGGCACCATACCTCTGGTGTCTCTTTCACGACCACAGAAGTGCCTATCTGAGCCCCTGACTGTAGAGCCCCCTATGACAATTGCTATTCTGTGCTGTAACCCCCCCTGCTGAACAACAGAGACAGCTGTGGTGCCACTACTCTGGCTACTGCTGTTGTTTTCCCCTGATAGGCCATCCCACCTAACAGTATCCAAAATGGTATACCTGTCAGAGAGGGGGACAGCCACAGGGGATTTCTGCACTGACTGCCTGCCCCTTCTAGCAGTCGCCCATCTACCTGTCTGTACGTTGGAAGTGACCACATCTCCAAAACTCCTGTCAATGACGCGTTCTGCCACCTGAATGCTCCTACGTGCATCCAACTGCTGTTCCTACCGATCCATGCAGGTCTGTGAGGAGCTGCAATTGGGTACACTTCCTGCAGGTGTAGTTGTCCAGGACACTTGAAGAGTCACAGATTTCCCACATCCCACAGGTGAAGCACTTCACCCCAGCAACTGCCATTTCTAGAACCATTTAATAAATTAATATAAATCTAATAACTGCTTATTGACTCCTTATAAAGTGTGCCGTCCCTAGGGCTATATTTCTACTATAAATGCTAAATTCTAAGACAGTAATCCCTAGATTCAGGTCTAGATACCCTCCACGTATTAGTTAAGTGATTAATTTATTTGGTTTAATTAGTTTAACAATGTTTTATTTTCAAATTCAGTGTAGATTCTCTACCCAGCCAATCAGGTCACAGATTTACCATGACGCCACTTTTAATTGTTCGTTTAAGACCCATGGTCCGCAAATCTCCGAGGTCAGGTTTTTATACTCACCTCGCCTCATCTCTGCCCTCTGACTCTGCTCCCTGGAACTCTCCTCACCCTCTTTTATCTATGTCTCCACCGTTCTCCTTTGACTCCTTTACACAGTATTTTCACTCTCCTTGCACTCTTTTATCCCATTTCTCCACTCTCCTGGTGCTCTCTTTTATTGTGTCTCTCCACTTTCCTCGCGCCCCTTTATCCTGTGTCCCCGTTTTCCTCATGCTCTTTTATCGTGTGTCGCCGCCGCTCTCCTCGCGCTCTTTCATCCTATGTCTCTGCTGCTCTCCTCACTGTCTTTTACCCTGTTTCGCCTCTGCTATCCTCGCGCTCTTTTATCCCGTGTCTCCACTCTCCTTGCGCTCTTTTATCCTTTATCTCTGCTCTCCTCACGCTCTTTTACCCTGTGTCTCCACCACTCTCCTCCCACTCTTTTATCCTGTGTCTCCGCAGCTGTCCTTTTGCTCTTTTACTCTATGTCTCTGCCACTCTCCTCACGCTCATTTATCTTGTGTCTATGCCGCTCTCCTCACTCTACTTTAGCCTGTGTCTCCGCCGCTCTTCTTGCGCTCTCTTATCCTGTGTCTCCGCTCTCCTTGCTCTCTTTTACCCTGTGTCTCCTCCGCGTTACTCACGCTGTTTTAAGCTACGTCTCTGCCGCTCTCCTCACACTCTTTTATCCTGTGTCTCCGCTCTGCTCACACTCTTTTATCCTTTATCTCCGCTCTCCCTGCGCTCTTTTACCCTGTGTTACTGCCACTCTCCTCACACTCTTTTATCCTGTATCTCCGCTCTCCTCACGTTCGTTTATCCTGTGTCTCCGCCGCTCTCCTCGCTCTCTTTTACCCTATGTTTCTGCCACTGTCCTCATGCTCTTTTATCCTGTGTCTACGCCGCTCTCCTCGTGCTCTTTTATCCTGTGTCTCTGCAGCTCTCCTTGGTCTCTTTTACTCTGCGTCTCTGCCACTCTCCTCATGCTCATTTATCTTGTGTCTACACCGCTCTCCTCACTCTCTTTTACCTTGTATCCCCGTTATCCATGCGCTCTTTTATCCCGTGTCTCTGCCACTCTCCTCACTCTCTTTTACCCTGTATCCCCGTTATCCATGCGCTCTTTTACCCTGTGTCTCCGCCGCTCTCCTCGTGCTCTTTATCCTGTAACCCCGTTATCCACGCGCTCTTTTACCCTGTGTCTCTGCCACTCTCCTCACTCTCTTTTACCCTGTATCCCCGTTATCCACGCGCTCTTTTATCCCGTGTCTCTGCCACTCTCCTCACTCTCTTTTACCCTGTATCCCCGTTATCCACGCACTCTTTTACCCTGTGTCTCTGCCGTTAGGTGGGATGGCCTATCAGGGGAAAACAACAGCAGTAGCCAGAGTAGTGGCACCACAGCTGTCTCTGTTGTTCAGCAGGGGGGGTTACAGCACAGAATAGCAATTGTCATAGGGGGCTCTACAGTCAGGGGCTCAGATAGGCACTTCTGTGGTCGTGAAAGAGACACCAGAGGTATGGTGCCTCACTGGTGCCTGGGTCCAGGATGTCTCTGATCGGGTATGGGGCATTCTGAAGGGGGAGGGAGAACAGCCAGAGGTCGTGGTACACATTGGTACTAAGGACATAGGCAGGAAGAGTGACGAGGTCCTGCAGTGGAAGTTCAGGGAGTCAGGCAGAAGTTTAAAAAACCGCACTCTCGGGTTGTAATCTCAGGATTAATCCCTGCTCCATGTACCAGTAAGGCAAGAAATAGGAAGATACTGCTTCATAGAGGGAATATGATAGTGGCTAACTTGGGATTCCGATAAATTAACTGGCCACAATGCATTAAAATGTGACCTGTTACCTTTCTGTTTCTGTCGTAGTTTTTCTTCTGTTAAAAACAGATTAAGAGGACGTGTTAATGGAAGAGAAGGAAATAAATTGATAGGATATTACCACAAATGATGAACGAATATTTCTTACCACTTGAATGCTGCATTTTTGAAGTGCTCCCTCTTACCCGTTCTTTCTCCTTTGTTGAACGATTGAATTATTTACCCAGTTACCTTTTAAAGTCTTCTATTAAATTTGCTGACAATACCATTTCAGATAGAGCTTCTTAGGTTATTCTGTTTGTGTTAAAAAAATCTAACTTAGAAAATAAACATCTAACACCAATGGGATGAAAGGGGACCTCGCCAGGGTAAATGAGCGAAATAGCTGCAAGCATAAAATAAAAGCAAAGGAAAAACTGGTCATGTTCTAGAAGAAGATGCTCAATGGATAGGCTAGGTTCATTCTCATGAAGAGTTGAAATATGCGGCCCTCATTGAGTGACGATTCGGATAGACAATATGATGAAACGAGTTAAGAGGATGTTACATGATACATATCAGGAAATATTCAGTCCTAACGTAGATCAAATACAGTTGAAAAAAGTAAGAGAAGACGAAACTGGGACTTGGTTAGCCCACCCTCCTACCGGTACACCCGTCTTACCTCTACTTCTGCCTAACCACTGTCCAAATTACGAACCTAATTAGATCACCCACCCCACATAACTACTGCCTCTATGCACCTACCCATTCTACCCACTAATCTTTCAACCCACCCTAGCCACCAACCCACTTATCCACACCATCCACCTAACCACTTAACCACAGAACCACCTCACTCACGTATCCACCCAACCACTCAAGCATTCGCCTCTCCACCAACCAACTACGCAAACACCCAAATACCAACTCACACATGTACAGACTGTTGCGATATCCCTTTAAGAGAATATGCAAATAATGTGCATGTGGCATAGAGAAAACATGATGTAAAACATTTCGCGACCAGAATTCTGTTCGTGCACCTGGGTTGCAGCTATTGCTGTTGCTGTGAGTAATGGTGTTTGCTGATTCCAGAGCTGAGAGTTATTGGTTAGGTATCCTGGGACACTGATAAGATTTGGCGCTATATGCCCTTTGTGCTTTGATTCTCGGAAAGCAGAGTCCCTTTTCAGATAGTATTTTGCAAATCAGTGAATACCTGATTTGTGGGAGAGCAGGATTGGCGATGAAAGGGAGTGATAAGTTTGTTCAGAGTTGTGCTGTGCATCGGCTTTGAATCGAGCAGAGAAGCTGCAGGACCATTGAAATATTCTCGGCTGCCATTCCCATGCAGAAGTAAAAAAACACACACAGAGCAGGAAAAAGGTGTCATTGGAATATGAGTGGCAAGAGCCTGAACTGCAGCCAAAAAAGAGGGAGGAGGAAATATTATAACAGACGTTGCATTTCTGAACCCTCGGTGGAATAGAGAGCTCTGAAATCACCCATGAGACGTGACCACTTGTAAAATAAAGACAAAATCAGGAAGCTGGTGACTCGATGTCCCAGGATTATTGGGGAGGCCACAGATGTACAATTGAATTTGGGCTATTTAAACAAGCGTTGGAATAATGCTTTTTTTAAGGTTTATCCAGCACAGAACTGGATAAATATAAACAAATAAAGGAAATGAAATAAGGATAACTACTTGAAAGGAGAGGTTGCAAATTGTCAACATTTCAGACTTGCTTGCGGAGACCTGAAAAACCCTGTGAAGCTGCTTACATGCTGGAGGACCAGCTTCCTGTAAAGTTGAACTTTAGAATACACAGATTAGATTTGAGAGTTTGCAGACAACAGCTGCAATAATAGATTGATCAGCTCATCAGCTACTATGGTAAGGGCAAGAATTTTGCCTTTTAGTAATTTGAGTTGTGTCAGCAGATCTCGGAGCTAGTTATAGCATCAACGCGAATTGAGCTCTCCCAGAAAGAGCTTTATGAGAAAAGAAAAGAAGGTAAATACATTGACGCGCTAAAACACAGCAGAGAATGTGACGCTATTTTGACTGGCGAACAACACGTGCAAGCATTCGATACAGCGGCCACTACTGGTGCAGTAGCAAAGAAGCAAAATGCAAGCAAGTCATGTAAGAAATGCAGACCCCTGCACCCACTTCCATCCTGCCTTCTAAGATCTTCCCAATGGGTGTTTTGGAATCAGCCACTGGGCTCGCAAATGCAGGAAATATGGTTGCTCAGTCACGACCAGAGTTTGAAATAAGATGAAAGCAAGCAAAAATTAAGTGAAGCATACTGAGAGAAGAAGTAGGGAGTGTGGGAGAGACTTACATTAGGAAACGCCGAAGCACCAAATTAGTGGCCAGGGTGCAGATGAAGTTTGTAGATGCCTTCAACCAGAAAGCTAATAAGAAAGCCAAACTAATTACGAACAATGATTCACACATTCATTGCTTTGGTACATTGGGAGTGAAAAGCAGTAACGCGAGTCCACAGGTGAACCATAAGTAATCATCCTGGTGGACAGGGGCGGAGTCGCTGCAGCAGGGTTAATGGCGTCCATGGAACGAAATGTTTTGATCATGAACGAGATCACCAATGCAAAACGTATGCAGGATATTGATATTGGGTCAGTTCATTAGGTACAAAATTATACCTAGGCAGGTTTGAAACTATAGGGAATTTCAGAGGTGATGCTGTAACACAGGTCAGGATAGATGCATTCCCGTCGATTGACTGTCTTTGAAAATGCACTTTGCACTCAAAGGAGAAGGAAAACAGGAACTTGAATGAACGGGAGTGTAATGGCTTCAGCTGTTGTGTCAGCACATCGACAGGTGCAGCTCTATCATGTGTGAACTGAAATTGGATGGCAAATCCGGATATGCTTGCCCCCAAGATGTCTACACCTTGCTCTGAGGAGATGCTCATCTCATACAATAGTCTAATAGTATAGGAATTGAATTCCAAATTCAAAGCAGCAAAACTTTTTCCAAGGTGAACATCAGAATGGGGAATTCGTTAGTTCATCTGGCAGAGGGGTGCCAATAAATCTTTGCTTTCAGGAAACCACTCCGAAGATGCTGCTTCCAGTGATTTTTTTTTTCTTATCCAAAATTGAGGATCTCTTCCAGCAGCATATGGAGAATAGCACAGAAAATGCTACGGGATGCCAATGCAAGGACGATGATTTTGTGGTGATTGGCAGAATCGAAGGAAAGCATGGACGAAATTTATGGTCAAGAATGATGGCAGCTTTACCTCGAAGAACTCGGATTCAACAGCAAGAGAGGCCTGGTTGACAGAGGCAAGCTCCAAGATGTAAAACATATGTGTACTTCGCTGGGCGGAGAGATTTCTTTTTAAGATTCATTTCAGGGATATGGCCATCACTGGGTAGGCCAGCATTTATTGTCAATCCCTAATTCAACTTGAGAAGATGGTGCTGAACTGCATCCTTGCCCTCTGAAGGTCCTGTGGTGTAGATACATAGAAACATAGAAATTAGGAGCAGGAGTAGGCCACACGGCCCTTCAAACCTGCTGTGCCATTCATTATGATCATGGCTGATCATCCAACTCAATAGCCTGCGCCCGATTTCTCCCCATACCCTTTGATCTCTTTCGCCCCAAGAGCTATATCTTACTCCTCTTGAAAACATACAATGTTTTGGTCTCAACTACTTTCTGTGGTAAGGAATTCCACTGGCTCATCACTCTCGGGGTGAAGACATTTCTCCTCATCTCAGTCCTAAATCGTCTACCCTGTATCCTCAGACTGTGACCCCTGGTTCTGGACTCCCACATCATCGGGAACGTTATTCCTGCATCTACCCTGTCTAGTTCTGTCAGAATTTTAAAGGTTTCTATGAGATCCCCCCTCATTCTTCTTAACTCCGGCAAATATAATCCTAATCGACTCACTCTCTCCTCATATGTCAGTCCCCCCATCCTAGGAATCAAACTGCTAAACCTTTGCTTCACTCCCTCTATAGCAATACCATCCTTCCTCAGGTAAGGAGACCAAAACTGCACACAATATTCTAGTTCTGGTCTCACCATGCCCTGTAAAATTGTAGCAAGACATCCCTGTTCCTGTACTCAACTCCTCTGGCAATGAAGGCCAACATACCATTTGCCTTCTTTACTGCCTGCTGCACCTGCATACTTACCTTCAGCGACTGGTGTACAAGGACAACCACGTATCATTGCACATTCCCCTCTCTCAAGCTATAGCCATTCAGCTAATTATCTGCCTTCCTATTTTTGCTGCCAAAATGGATAATCTCTCATTTATCTACATTATACTGCATCTGCCATGCATTTGCCCACTCATTCAGCTTACCCAAATCATACTGAAGCATGTCTGCATCCTCCTCACATAAAAAATCCAGTAGATATGTCAAGCATGATTTCCCTTTCATAAATCCATGATGATTCTGTCCGATTGTGCCACTGTTTTCCACGTGCTCAGCTATTCAATCTTTTATAATGGACTCTAGAATTTTCCCCACGTCAGGCTGACTGGTCTATAATTCCCTGTTTTCTCTCTGCTTCCCTTTGTAAATAGTGGGGTTACTTTAGCTATGCTCCAAACTGTAGGAACTGTTCCAGAGTTTATAGAATCTCGGAGGATGACCAGCAATGCATCCACTATTTCTAGGGCCACTTCCTTAACTACACTAGGATGTAGATTATCAGCTCCCGGGGACTTATCGGCCTTCAACCCCATCAATTTCCCCAACAGCATTTCATTACTAATACTGATTTCTTTCAGTTCCTCCCTCTCACTAAACCCTGTGTTCCCCAACCTTTCTGGAACGCTATTAGTGTCCTTCTTTGTGAACACGGAACCAAAGTATGTATTTAGCTGGTCAGCCATTTCTTTGTATATATATTATAAATTCCCTGTTTCTGACTGTAAGGGACCTACATTTGTCTGCCCCAATTTTTTTCTCTTAATGTACCAATGGAAACTTTTACAGTCAGTTTTTATGTTCCCTGCGAGCTTACTCTTGTACTCTATTTCCACCTTCTGAATCAATGCCTTGGCCCTCTTTTGCTAAATTCTAAACTGCTCCCAATCCTCTGGCCAGTTGGTTTTTGCTGGCCAATTTGTATGCCCCTTCCTTGCATCTAATACTATCTCTAATTTCGCTTTTAATCCATGGTTTGGCCAAGTTTCCTGTTTTACTGTGGCACCAGACAGGAATAAACAACTGTTGCAGTTCACCCATGCGTTCTTTGAATGCTTGTCATTGTCTGTCCATCGTCATCCTTCTAGGTAATGTTTCCCAATCCATCATCGCCAACTCGTGCCTCATACCATTGTAGTTTCCTTCATTAAGATTCAAGACGCAAGTCTCAGAATCAAATACGTCACTCTCCATCTTTATGAGGAATTCTATCACCCTTACAAGTCAGCATGAATAATTTCCTAAATATATAACAGCGAACACTCTAATTGCATCTTGAATATAACCAAGGATGAACCCGCAAAGTGGAAGTGTGGAAGACAATCAGAACTCTGCTACTACACACAATGTCAATGGTCCCATGATTCAAGAACATTGATTTCCTCAAATCTTTGATTTGAGGAAATTCATAACGTTAGGAGATCCAGGACAATCAATAAACCATCTATACATTATACAGACGCTTAAAACCTCAGATGACAAACAGAGATGAGTATTTTGTGTAATGCGTTTTAGCAACCGGCTTGTGTATGTTTATTTACTCTTAATATTTGCTCCATAATCCATTTAGAAGCAGATGTTAATAATATTTGAACAGATACAAATGATGCACACACGTATTCGAAGGACAATAAAGCAGCACGTGACCAGCAGCCTGCGTGGAAGTTTTTGATTCCGCTGTGAATAATGGTGCTTGCTGAGTCCATATAATAGGGGTATTTGTTGAGATATCCAGCATTTAGCAACCAGTATTATTCACAACATCAGCTGCATCAAGGTTGCATTAAAAGACTGCTGGTCACGTGCGGCTTTGTATCACACTCGATAGCACGTGTACATCATTTGCATATTTAAACAAAATTAACACCACAACATTCCATAGTTGCAGCCTTCGAATTTATGAAACCTTCTTGCAGCTTACCAAACCTGTATGTGTGATTGCTGAGTTTGTGTAAAGAATCTCAACACTTTAACTCACTCGGCCATTCACCCATTCACCGACTCATCCATTTGCTTTTCACTAACAATCCAAGACCAGACCTTTAAACTTACAACAGTCAGCTCGTGCCATATAAAGGGCGGTGCCCGATCTTTGTCCGACTCTACTGCTCTCTGTCAGAGTCGGGACTTCCTGCTGCACATTTCTGTGATTGAAGCAGTGACATGTCGGGGGAATTTTCGAGTGCAGTGGAAATCCGAGAACCGTTGCTGCTACTCAGAAGATCCAGGCCATTGCTAATTGTCATTACTTGCATTTATATCCAGAAGGTGTGTGATGAAGTGTCACATTTGAGATTGTTAGCTACAATTGAAACTCATGGAATTGAGGACGATCCATTGGCAGGGTTAGAAAACGTGTTGAAGGTTAAAAAGAACAGCGATGTTAAAATTGGCAACGTGTTACGATTCATGCATTCATAAGCATCTTGCACGGCGGAGTTCATAGATATAAGGGCAAGCTCCCAAGCAAAATAAGAAATATGGATGGACATATGAGATAAGAAATAGGTGTTGATTGATAAAGTAAATAGGAATATATTATCAAACCTTTTTCGGTGTAGGTGAGTGTGAGGTAACCCGCTTCCCACGAAAAAATGTATCATTTACAGTACGTTTTAACTGGTTAACAATTCAAAAAAACTGGAATCCCAGTAACCATATTGGCCCATACACGTAGATCATTAACAATCTTCGGTAGTTGCTGAAAATTATCAACGAGACAAGTGAAATATTTTTGTCTTGCTATCTGAGTGGCAAGCGAATAACGAGCTGAAAATCATGCCAGAGCCATAGAAGTTTCAGTTAAAGCACAGTTTGATTAATCTGGCCAGTTCTGAATATAGCACTGTTGTATTCGGAGGGAGCTCAAAGTACAGTTACCAGCTAGACTCCAAAGTAAGAGAAAAGTTTAGAGGAACTGTTATTATATCCTCTGCAAATTAATAAATTGCAGTTTGATTTGATCGAAGTTTCCAAAATGTTCAGGGAAGCTGATGGAGTAGATAGGCAGGAATTAGTTTCCCTGGTAGGTGAGCGTAGGAGAAGGGTAGTTGAATGGAGACGGATAGTTTCAAATTGAAGTAAGGAAGCAATTCAGCATGCAGAGGTGTGTAAGTTTAGGACTGTCTTCTGATAACCGCTGGACTGCAGCGCGGGGAAAGAGAGTTTGGTGACAGTTCACCTGTGCTCGCACTGAAAGGCAGATTAAAGGTTGGGTCAAGTGACCAATGCTCTTTCGATTTTCCTGCTTCGTTCTTCTTCTCACCTGCACCTTGCAGGTTTTTATTCAAAGCTATTATTTCTGTGATGAATAAATAAAATAAAAATCGATTGTTAGCCTCTCAACTGGAAATGTAGATGCATTATCTTCTCCCTGCTTTAATATACCAATGTTGCAAATTTGAAGAAGGAGCGGTAAATATATTGGCGACTGACGTCAGTAGACCTATTCATTAGGAAGAGTCAATTATATGAAGTGCTGTGCAACCACCGCCTGGAATTACAGAGGGATTCCCGTGTCACACTATTCCAAAGGAGTTGCACTATTTCAAAACTAATATGGAACTTAACTAGGCAGAGTCAGGCCTACATTTAGATTAAACCATAAGCAGATGGAAGTAGCACCCATCTCCCCCATCCTTCCTGAGTTGTGCTAACCAACCAGAGACTGACAGCCCTCCAGTACCATCAGCGCCAGCACTGGCAGGGTTGGCATTGCCACCATTGAACATACGCCTTCACAAGGGATCCCGGCTGGAACCTTGCAGGAAGGGTAACTCTGGATGTGATAGGGGACGATGTGTATGAAGGACCCAATGCAGCACTCACCCCACCCTCCCCCCACCGACCTCCCCTCCAACAACTACCACCACCTCCACTTCCAGTGCCTATTTACTCAATCTGGTTTGCTGAAATTGTAGGCGTGCCACCACCCCTTTAAGTCACAGGAAAAACCAATGGTGGTTTCTGGGCGTCTTTGCAGAATGGCTATTGCCTCCCCACTGATGGATGAATACCCGCGGCTGCAGCCAGGGCACATTAAATGGTTTTAGGTGACTACGTGAAGGCCTCGATAGGACTTCGTGTGGGAAGCCCTCCCACTTTCCCTCCCAGAACTAATGTGGGGTATGGGGCGGGTTAAATGGGAAGGGAGTGAGATCACCAGCTGCACTCTCCCATCTGATTATATAGCACTGCACACCACCCCATCCCCCAACCCCATGAGGAGGGAACATTAAATTACACCCATGCTAATCACTGTGCTTTATTTAGCCTCAGAGCGGAAAGTCCGTGGGCTCACAACTCACTCTTTTGATTCAACATCAATATGGATGATGACACATCGGTCCATACTGAAGGAATGCGACTCTTTCAGAGTTGCCACATTTTGGATTGGTCACTAGACTGATGTCCCAACTACCTTATTTTATGCAGATACGAAGCCTCGCCTTCTCAAGTTATGTTACGGGAAATATTGTTTCCTCATTGACTTTCCTGGGATATTGCTGCGCACACTTCAGTGACAACCCTCCCACGCTGAAACAGTGAATACACTTCAAAAGCACTTTGATGACAGTGAGTCAGTTTGTCACCTGCTGATGTCATGGATCCCACCCTCTATACTACAATAGACTCTATCTCTTCAGATGAAGTGAGAGGACGAAAGGAAGCAGAACTCACATTCAGGAAAACAGTTGCTCTGATTGCATAATATTACCTGAGTTTTTCTCCCGTGCTTCCTCATCTGTAAGTTATAAGGGGTTGGGGGTGGGGGTGGGGGGCCACAAATGAATGCAAATATCAATGATTCGTTTCTGCATCGCAACTTTGAAGTGGCAAAATGACGTAAGGTTCATCATAGCAACATCAACAAATACATTTTCATTATGGCGCGCGTTGCATTATGATTGGCTTTCTCAGGATCTGTCTATGGCTTTGGTCAGCACTAGCGACTTAAGCAGGAGAGATTGGAAATATTGAGGGCCCATTCACCACCTTCAAAATCCACTCGCCCCAGCACTGACGCATAGTGGCAGGAGCGCGTACCATGTTCAAGGTGTACTGCAGCAAATCACCAATGTTCCTTTCACACCTTCCAAACCCGCGACCAATACCACCTAGATCAATAAGAGCATCGGGCCAATGGAAACAGCGTCGCCTGCAAGTTCCTCTCCAAACCAAACATCATCCTGACTTCGAACTATGTCGCCATTCCTTCACTGTGGCTGGGCCAATAGTGCGGAATGTACTCCCTAAAACATTCTGGGTGTAATTGCACTGATGGACTACAGCTGTTCAAAAAATTGGCTTCCCACTCAAGAGATATTAGGCATGGGTAATAAATTCTGGTCGAGCCAGCGGCGCCAACATGCCATGAAAGAATAATAAAAACGTAAAAATCGGAGGGCTGATGGTGGAGCCATGAGAATAGGAGATGTGGAGTAGGGCAGAATTGGAGGTTAACCGACCGTGGATCAATGGAGCTAGTGAGCTTAAAATACCATCGAACGCCGACAACGGGTTTGCACTTGGAAGTTTGCACCATTCCAACATGACGGCCGGCAGAAACACTCGACCGGATATACAATAATTGGCGTAAATTAACGGTGGGGGTGGGTTGTCGACCCTCATCCTGCCAAATACGTGCTGGAGGGCTGAAAGGCCACTCTGAAAGGCTGCAGGCCGTGACCAGAATAAGATCATGAGCAGCACTCGCAACGTCTTCCAGGCACGGCACTGTGTCAGGTCATCCATCAGATCAATCTAGTGGATTTACAATGCAGAGAGAAGAATTGTGCATTTTCCTGTCTTGCCTGTGAAGTGTATTTACATTTTCCTAATCTTTGAAAGGCATGTCAATATTCATATGTGGAAGAAATTTGAAAAAAATACAGCCTGTCCCCCAACATTTGGCAATGAGGAATTTTACATTTTCTACCTTTTTCCATAACGCTCTGTTCCAATGGAGCGAGTGGAGAGGTGTTCTAGAACGACCACACCAGCCCCCAGATTATGTGCAGCTGCGGTTGTTGCCCCACTGCATGCAGTTTCTGAGCGACGTGACCAGGTCACGTCAACTGCAGGCAAAAGGAGACAAGCAAGCCAGACTCTCGCTAGATGGAGGAACAGACGGAAGAATTCACCAGTGTGGTTGTGACGAGGAGTTGGTCGCAGTACAACACAAAGCTGAATGACGTCATGAGTTCAGCCAGAGTGCGTTTGGTATCATTATAATCATTCCTAACCACGTGTGCTAAAGGTCACGCTAGCGATTGCAGGAGATAATTGAGGTTTGTTGTAATTCAAATGTACCATGATTCCAAAAGAACAAAGCTCTCCTAGAACATGCCATTGTGAATTTCAAGAAATGGCCTAGTTATACACTGCTGGTTGGCAGGTTTATCATGTGACACATGACACTAAGCTACATTTAGGCTCTATCCATCTGACCCTGAGCAACCTGCATAACTGAGAAGTCATTCCCAGCTCTCCACAGCATTGAATCTGTTAATGCCTTTCAGAAATGATGCCAGCATGCTGTGCTATCCCACTAAGATTTACACAGGTTCTGTGACTGAGACTGTTGTGAAGTCGTTCAGTTTCAATGTGACCTTCAATGGGACAGGCATCTGCTGGGCTTCAGTTGGATTAGATCTTCTCTGTGAGGACATCATAAAGTGAATTTAAAATGGCTCTTCAAATCCCACGCCTTCTGCAGCAGAGCTAAATCTCTGCCTTTATACTCTTGGGGCAGTGTAGGATCTTCTGCGCCTCCAATGTGCATAACTGCATTTCCCCTCGTCACCTGAGTCTGGTGGCACCCTGTAGTCTTCCTCCAAGACCGCAGGACACATGGCCACCCTGTGTTCTCTTCTTCTTCTCACCCTTCTCGTCCTCTTAATTCCCTCTCTTCCTCACTAGATGTTACGTCTCCAACTGAGACCACAATGTCTACCCATCTCAGAGACTTTACCGCCCCGTTTAATGGAAATGAAGATGATCAATCATAAGAGCGCTCTTAATAACAGGGGAGTCCTCTTGATGAAACAATGTCCAACAGTGCCCCTGTCCTCAATCACATGAACAGTCATGCAGCAAATAAAATGTGAAATTGTGGGACGGATTTATACTGCCCTATCGAGGCGCGGTCAGGGTTGGACAATGCGGCGAGCTGTTCAAATGTCAATTGACCTCAATGAGACTATAAAACTCTGGGCGTGTAGAATTCTGCCTGGGAGACTGAAAAATAGTGGGTCTCCGAAGGTAGGTTCTGCACCCAAAAAGTGGCGGCATTTACAGCTTCGGGGTTCGCCACCCGTGTGCACCATATAATAAACTCTGCCGCGAAGTAGCGACAAAGGTGGCTTACATAAATTATTGCTGCCTAAAAAGCGCTGGAGGGTGGAGTTTTCAGCCTTGGAGGCTGCAGGCAGCTGAAACAACTCATAAGTTAGCAAGTTAAAGCTACCCCCTCCCCCAATCCTCCCCCCCCACTCCCGCGCAATTGACAGTGTCAGGCGACCCATTGGATGATCAATTGAGTGCATTTACTTTGCAAAGTGAAGATTTGTGCATCTTTCCGTTTGGTCAGGCAAGTCTATTTAAATTTTAGCTCAAATAACGGGAAAAGACTGTGGATGCTGGAAATCTTAATGAAAGACAGAAAATACTGGAAAAAATCTCAGCAGTGATGCCGGCAGCTGTGAAGGGACACAGTTAACGTTTCGAATTCGTAAACTCTTGCTCAGAGCTGAACAGAGGTAGAATTGTCATGGGTTTCATATTGTTGAAAAAAGGGGGAGAAACTGGTGGAGCAAAATAGGTCAGGGATAGGTGGGAGCTGAGGAGAGGTTTGACAACGATCTAATTGGATACAAGAAAAAGGGAGTGGTAATGATATCGTTAAAGACTAAGGACGGTGCTCATGGTGACATAAAGGCCAGATAGCGGAATGTTTTAATTGAGGAACAAGGATCTTGGCTCCGTTGTTACGTAACCTTACGACAGGTAAGAACGAGTTACAGACTGGCCTTTTTGATGGGTGCTGGAGGAGGTGGTGGGGGTGTGGTGGTTGTGGAGGCGGGGGGGGGGGGGGGGGGGGTGGGGGCGGTGTGCTGGGGAGCGGAGTGGACGCTGGGAAAAGTGTCAACATGGAGGGCACATTTCGTGACCTGAAGTTGTTGAAATCAATGTTAACTGCAGAAGGCTGTAAAACAACCAATCAAAAGATGAGTTGTTTTTCTTCCTGTTCCCCAAAAGAAACGAGAGGAACAGCACGTCTTCATCTCTTAGGCACTTCACAGGCTTCTGCACTTAACAATGAGTTCATCAAATTCAGGTAATTAACTCTCGCGTCTATATTGATATTTTCCCAATCTCACTCCCTCCACAAGGTCAGCCTATAACTTGTTCTTATGTTTTGCTTTCAGAGAGCGATGACCCTTGCTCTGCTAATAACCTATTCTGTTACCTATTCTTTATGCAACTTTTAACAAATGTCTGAGTCTTTAACACTAGCATCAACACTCCATGATTCTTGTGCCCATTACATCTTTGTCCAATCTCTGCTGAGCTGCCCCTATCCCTGATCCATTATTTTGCTCCACATGCTCCATCCCTTCTCTTCGACAGTGTAAACCCAATACATTTCTACATCTTGTCATCTCTGAAGATGAGTCATATAGACTCAAAACGTTATCCCTGTTTCACTTTCCACAGATGGTGCCAGGCCTGCTGAGTATTTCACATTACTTCGTGTCTTTAGTTGAAACTTTAGACTGCCAAGATCAGCGGAACTCCACTCGATTATTCTGCACTTTGGGCAGCATGTCACGCTGTACGTCACATCCGCTATTCTGTTTCATTCGTAAATTAATTACAAGAGACACATAAATGATAACACCTATTTTCTTATACCGCCAAGAATTATTTCTCTCTGTTTCACTTCGCTATCGATAAGCCAGAATACAGTATGGACTATATTCAATGAATCATAAGGGAATGTTGAAATACAAAAGGAATAGTCATAAAGAGCAATGTGCGAACATTTCATTTCATGGTTGCATTCCATGACTTTTCACTACAATACGAAACCTCGTATTGAGCCATGTAATTTCTTACCGTCAAGTTTTTCCCTTGCTTTGCATTCTGGAACAATAACGGCAGAAACAATAATTATAAGGTAAATTATGCAACACATGTTTCATCTGAAATAGTGTCACGTTAGTACACTTAACTAATGCAACACTTTCATTCTGAATGGTGAGTGAAGAGGTTCGAATTTAAAACAGTTCTCTGATAGAATGTATAACCAAGTCAATATAAAAGAAAGAGAAGGCATAGATTGCAAAAGGAGAAGAATAAATCATGAAGGACAATGTTGGTTAGATATGCTGGTAAACCACTGAATGGAACATCGAACATGTATGGAGTATTCTGCTTTCCCTTCATGTTCCATCGTTCTATTAGAGACAAATTCAGGTTAGGCTTCAGTAGCCGACTGTGTTCAACACCCCCTTATAGTGGGGCAGAGTAAAAATCTATCAGTCACATTTTGATATTTCCATTGAGCATTAGTCAGAACGCCTTTTTGGCGAATTTCAAGATTTTCACTATTTTTTGTGCGATGAGGTGCTCCTTACTACACCAACGAACGGCCTAGCTCTGAGTTTAACATTATACCCCGCTTTTCCAATATATTAAAATAGGCTAGGCATGTGTCTGAACAGACTTGTAGATAAACCATAGAAATTCAAGGATTAAGACAAGGAGATTGAATTTGGGAGCGGTAGATTTCTATCACCTATCTAAATATTTTTGATAGAAAGAAAACCGTGGAATTCGGAGGTTATGAAAATTACACCTGTGAGGAAAAAAGTCATTAGATCTTCAGATAGACTTAAGGCCGAACGGAAGACAGGCTTATCCTTGTCAGGTGACGAGATTTGAGACATGAAGTGATTTTCTATAAATAGGAACGTTCAAAACGGGAAGGGAAAAACGATTTTGGTTAGTTTCTGTGTAAATCAGGAAAATATGAACAAGAAAACGGAGGTTTATTGGGCTACAAGTGCAACACACGAATGGAAGGGGAACAGTTAGAAATTTACATCATAGCTGTTGCCATCAAAGCGACGACATTTCACCAAACAATCCTGTTTCTTCCGGCTCCAAATTTAACATTGCTATCTTTAATAGAAACATAAATCAACCGGGCGCATACTCTGATGCTGCTACCATTCTGCTCAAGTAGTATTGCTGCGTCAATATCATATTCCTACATTTAGAAGCCAAGTGTCTATGAATTGTACATCCTTACCATTTACTGTTTTTTCTGTGTAGTTCAGGAACATGTACGGAGAGTTAAGTTTGCAGAACGTTCAATACAACATTTATCATTGTCAAAACTGTAGTCAGCATTTAAGCTAAACACAAGCATTGAGTGCAGCTCACAACTAGGTATATAAAAGTAAATAATTTAGTCCTAGAACCTGATGCTAAAATTAATGAGATCATGGCTGCCCCGTTAGCCAACTTCATATTCCCGCCTTTGGCCCATACCCATTTATACCCTGGATTGCAATGAAAAAATCTATCAATTACAAGTTGAGTCAAAGCAGTTAGCCTGAATTGAACTGTCAGTTCAGAAAAGGGGTTCCAAAATTCTACTATGTGCTCTGTGCCGAAATGTTCGCTAATGTCACTCCTGAGAGCTGTCCATCTATTTTTTTCAATAGTGCCTGTAATGCTAGACAGTGGTAGTGGCTTAACTTTATCTGCCTTTTTTGCCCTCCTTAATGTGTTCAATACCTCGGTGACATCGGACCTGGATCAATTCAGAGCAACAATAATTAACTGGGGGATGAAACGACTTCAGTGATGCAGGAATGGATCTGGTCAAGAAAAAAAATAATGATTCAAAGATTTGCAGTAAAACTGTAAATATTTGATCGACTGCTTTTAAATAAGATAGAGTTCAAGTACAGTCAACGTCTATTCCCTCGATGGGGAAAGTTAGGTAAAAATATTCTTGATCTTCCTGAGAGATGGAAGAAATAGAGCTTACGACGAATCAGGAAAAAAAAGATTAAAGCCGTGATTAGGCGAAGGATACAGTTGAAAACCAGGCCGAATATAAAATTTTCAAAGGGAGGCTGGAAAAATATGGAAACAAGGAAGTAAAGAGCAGGTATAAGAAGGGTTTGCCCGCTAACCTACAAGGTAAGCCAAGTTTCTTCCAGAGAGTAATAACGAATTATTTTCACCTGCCTTTATCAAGGACGAGGACGTTTGGAAGTTCATTGTGAAAAAATATATTTCAGAGACCTAGACAGTTTAAAATCGATAAGGATACAGTCTTTTGCTTAAATTGGACAAGGGGCCAGGAACAGGTAAGATGATAACAACTAAACTGAAGGAAGTGAAAGTGGTAATAACAGAGGCAGTAGCAATACTTTTGAAATCATCTTTTGACTCAGGGATAGTGCCAGGAAACTGGATAACTGCAAATGGTTTTTAAGTGAGCTGAAGGTTAGCTCAAATAATTAAACAATCGTCAGTTTAACCTCAATCTCTGAAACAATAATTCGTGCTTAAATTCGTATTCACGTGGGAAAAATGGGTGAATGAAGGGAAAATAACGTGGATTGTTTAGGGTGAAATCGTGTTTCACTTACTTCATTGAGACTTTTAATGAGGTGAAAAAATGTGCTGTACATTGAGTTGCAAAACACATTTGATAAAGTAAATGACAACAGATGTGTGAGCTAAGTTAGAGCTCATTGCCTAAAGGGATAGTAGCAACATGGATAAAAAATTTGAAAAGAAACAATGTGCAGGGTTACGGGGAGAATGGCACTAGGCAAAAGGATCTTATAGAGCTGCATGCAGGCCAACCAATGCCTGTCACGTTGAAAGTCAGGGTAGTGCTGAAATGAAGTAAGATTGCTCATTCTGATGTGGTGCCTACCCAGGCCAAGCTCATGAGTTCATTAAACGTTTAGTGGAATTGGAACCAAATCCTCCTCACAACATCCACACTGTTGACCTCTGCAGCCACCTCCTTCCACGCAGACCAATTCTGGCTGGACCTCCTGCTCTTGCCAGATTGGCATGAGTTGGTCACATCGATCATAAACTACGTACAACCTTGGCCCAGTCTGCTAAACGTCTTACTATGGAGTGTAGGGGGTAATTGACGTTTACTGTCCATCAAATGTAGCATGACTCCAACTTGACACACCTGAACGTGACAACGGAATTGAGAATACCAAGCAGTCGTTTATTACACGGCGTGTCATTGTCATGATCATCTCATGACGAATGAACATAGGCTCTACCCATTGACCCTGAACATCCTCCTTGAATGAGGTATTATTCCCTGTCCTTTGGAAACTTGCATCAGTGAACAACTGGATGTTATCTTGTGCAGCAGGGTGTCTTATCCCACTACAGACTCCATGGCATGGGGGGGATAAAGCTGTTGCGATAAGGTTCACTGTCATTTTGGCCTTTAATGCGGCAGGCATGGGGTGGCTCCCAAAACAGTTGGAGAGTATCCCCACTGCAATCATCTCACCAACTGATGTTACATTGGGTCTTGAAAGCCTGAGTTTTCTCCTCCACTTGCCGGTAGCTAAAGGTCTGCCTGTATACTATTGGCACTTCTGCGCCTCCGCTGAGTGTCTCTGGCTTCTTCCTGACCCGCAGCCCTCATCTTACAAAGCCTCAGCAACCTGTGCCTTTCTGTATTCCCTTCTGCCTCTCACTCTTCTTAACCTTTTCCTCATCCTTCTTTCCGCATTGAAAGCGGTGACTGCAGCTGACAACAGAATGCGGATCTGCCCCAACGAATCCGCACCCCTCAGGCAATAGGTAGGGTCATAAAATGAATCAAAAGAACCCCGTGCTTCTGAACAGAGTACTTCTGATGAAAGGATCAGAAAAGGTTTCATCTGTATATTCACATAAGAACCCCCTGCAGCAAACGAACTGTTAACATCAAAGCTGTGATTCTGGTGTGAGCTGCAGTTTTAATACTCGACCTAATAAGCTTGTCTATTAAAAACAGACGGATTCCGCAACTGCCATGACTGTCAGCCTGAAGGCGTATTGTTAATTTCAGGATGTACAAATGCTACAAGTTTGCTCATTAATGATTTTAATTGCCTTCTTAATTTCCGTTTGAATACTGGGGACAGTTTTCCATTTTTTTGAGCTGCTCCCTTATCCTATTAGCACAACCCAGCGTAGTGATGTCATAAATGGCGCCTGACGTCATCACGCACAGGCAATATGGTCCGCGAAGTGGTGAACGGTCACAATATGGGCGCGCATTATCCAGCCCATGGTTGATTGTTGTTTCCATGACGCTGGCGATTTTCCGGCTTTTCAGTTCACCCGTCTGCCGCACTGTACAAAACTGGCGTGATGACGTCGGACGTCACCATTCCCGGTGAATACGTCTACAAATGCGCGGGGCGCTGCCCTGCTGGGAGCGGATTTTTCTGCCCCAGAGGTCGAATGGCCCAGCGCTTCGGGCTGCCATACTCGCCTTCAGCACCCCAGCGTTTTATTGAACACATAGAGTGAGAACCGCAAAACACACCTGAACATTCTACTTCAGGTAGGGCCTTCTCCAAGGACACAGTAGCATGCCTAGTCGTATTGTCAACTATACTACGAATGCCTCCCTACACTTTGTTTTCTACAACCATCACTTCAGTGCATTGCCGATATATCTTTAGCGACTTGTGCAACAGAACGATTAGATCTCTCCCTGTATTTCATCTACGGTACAAGGGTCTGTTGGACGTTCATGCACACCCGGTCGTGTGTCTCATCACAGCCAAGGACTTGTTCACCTTTTGTGATGTTCTCATTCATTCCGAATACTGACGCACCTGCTATAAGACCTGTAAACCATGCACCATTTCACACGTAGCTATCCTCAAGCATGCTCGATCTTAACCATAAGAGATCTCACCAATATCAGAACGCACATGCAAACCCAACCTCACTCCACCATATCTCATCTAGACCCGACCTGATCGATACGCATAGTGGTCTCTCATGCATCTGACACCACAATCAATCAAAGCCGCAATCGTTGTCGCCCATTCCCAAAAGCAGCCCTCAGAGTTGTCAGCGACGCATGCTAAGGATATTGCCATGAATGGAAAATATCAGTTATGATGAAAGATTGGATAGGCTTGGATTGTTCGTCTTGGAACAAGGAAGGCTGATGGGAGATTTGACTGCGAGCCACAAAACAATGAGGTGCTTGAATAGAGCGGATGTGAGGGGCCTATTTTGCTTAGCAGGGACTTCAATGACTAGGTGGTGAAGATTTACAGCGATTTAGGGCGGATATTAAAGTTGCAGCTGAAACCAGTCAAAGCTTTGAAATTAACATTTCATTGAATGCACATTTTTTTTATGTGAATTGACAGATGAAACATTTGCAGATTCTTTCATCGGGAGTACTCTGTTCAACGTACGGGGTCAAATTGATTCATTTTTTGCCCCTGCTCATTGCCTGGAGGAGAGATGTGGAAAAATATCTTCACCCAGTGAAGCTTTGGAACTCATTGCCAGAAAGGTAGTAGAAGCAGGCAACCTCATCTCAGTTAAACGTTGCATGGAAGTGTATATGAATTGCTGTAACCTTTAGAGTTACGGTTCAAATTCTGGAAAGTGGAGTTAAGTTGGTTGGAATGTCCCTTCGGCCAGAACAGAAAGGATGGGCCAAGTGGCCTGGTTCTGTGCCACAACATTCTATGAGTCATCACTTAGTGACTCCTATATGATTTCATCCCCAACGAAATTGTTTTCACGCACTGTCTCACTATTAGGAAAAAAAAGTCCTTAACTGTTCACAGGCAAATCTGTCTTCACTCCGTCCGAACCCTACACCTGTCCGTGCCTTCAAGCTAACACGCCTTAACCAATCATATAATTAAACCATAACTGATCGCTCTCAAAGCCTGTCTCACCCCTATATCAACACACCCTTATTTGATATCATCCACTGTGCGGCTTCAACAGTATGGAACCCAGCCACACTGAACATCAACATTTCTTGATCTGAAATGTGCACAACTTCAAATATTCCAGATCCAAACCATATTTAATGCTATTCATAAGTATGATCAGCAAAACTGAATCCCATTCTATTCCAAACTTGCCGATGCACGTTTTCATCTATTAATTATCCCACCCATACGCCATTTCACCCATAACTGATCTCAGCCATATTTAATCTCATTCATGACTTTTCACACCTACACATGCTCTCAGGCTTTTCCAAAAACACTAACAATCAGTCTGACACATCAATGAGATTTCGGATGTCCGGTCTCCTCTGAACTGGCCACGTCCTTACAGGATATCATTTTGACTGAAAACATTAGCAACTCGATCTCGACAGCAAAGTGAAGTATCACAGTTACAGCACTGGCCTTAGTGGTTTTAACCGCAAGATCAAATTAAAAATTTAATACTTAAAGTTTCATATAAGTCCAACTTCCGACCAATGTGTTCCATAACTTTTGAAAAGTATTTTGCTCACCTAATTCTTGAATTTTGTTGTTGAGGACCTTTTTTTCTGAAAATCGGAACAAAACTTAATTTATCGATCATATGGCAGTGTTTGTTCTCGAAACCATCTTGGCAATTGTACAGTTTATGTGTGTGTGAGCGCGTGTGGGGGTGGGGGATTGTATTGAACCGGAAGACACAATATCATAATAAATTGCAGGCCATTTAGGGCTGAAATGAGGAGGGATTCTTCACTCAAAGGGTGTTGAATCTTTGGAATTGTCTACCCCTGCAGTGGTTGAATATGTTCAAGGCTGGGATTGATGGATTTCAAAATATAACAAAAAAATCAAGGAACACGGAGGTAGCACAGGAACATGGCGTTGAAGTATAAGATCAACCATAATCTCACTGGATGGCAGAGCGGCCTGGAGGGGCTGAATGGTTCTGACATTCTTATCTTGTGTAGTTGAGGAATAATCCTTGCTGTCACACAGCAGCAATGCCAACTATCCCATTGTCCTGTTCCGGCAACCTGATAATTCATGGAATATCCGATTCCATCGAATGTTTCACGACCTCAGGACGTTCAGAAGGATCGAACATAAAAATTAATGATTGATTATACCTCAGTTTTCAAAGCAAGTTGGCAAAGGCTGCAGCCAATTTTCACTCAACTGGCTTCCATGAACAACAGCCTGTTTTCATCCAGGTACACTGCCTCTCATTTATTTGTTGATGGGCACTTATTAACAAAGGGTAGCGCGCTGATCTACGCATGTCTTTATTAAAGCTCGCCAGAGGAGGGGGATATTTTACATCCACCTGAGAGAACCAGTAATTTAGCATGTCTTTCATAACGATGGACCGCGACAATGTTGCCATTCATCCGTATTATTCCTGCAATTTACGTGAATCCTTTTGCTCCAGATCAGCTTCTGAAAGAGAAGGAAAGCAAAGATTCTGTCACCCGTCACTCGCCATAATGCCAATGGAAGAGTCCGCCTCATGTGCCCACTAGGCAAGTTTGGTGCCACTCAATGCAGTCCCAAAGGCTATTTCTGGTCAGAACGACAAGGAAGTGATCTTCAAAACGCGACCAGACAAATCGTACCCATAATGAACTGCAAGTGTCTGCTGTCCCATGCAATGACGTTAACTTTATGAAGTGGCATTTGTTGTACACAAACTTTCAGAAATACCTGTTCTCTGCCAGTGCTGAGGCCACCGATGACACTCCCCCCACTCTTGCTCATTATGTTAGCATTATTTTGTATGCATTGTGCCATCCAACTTAGCCAGGTCTTAGTTCAATGCATCTATGCCATTCACCTAAACGATTGTTATGTTAGAACATTTATCATTTTAACTATAATATGAGTAAAAATTAAAACATTGGGTGAATTTCACTTCCTATTTGGCTTATTAGTGAATGAAACTTCTAAACTCCATAATAAATGAAAATTCCTTCTTTAGGTTTACTTTATACAACAATTACGTTACTTCAAATAATACTGACAGTTCACCTTTCAGCCTTTACAATTCTAGAGTAACGAGGCCCAGCCTGTTCAGACTTTCCAGTTAGTTATAATCTCTCATTTACGTTATCCCATTTAGCTTTCACTGCACTTGCAGCACTGTCCATATCTCCTTATTGTAATAGGTAGAACAGGACTGTACACTTTATTCTAAGATAGATTGACCAAGGGAACTGGAGATCAGAACTGTTCCCGGGGCACCCAGTGCGATTTAAGGGAGCTGAATAGCGATCAAAACTACTCCCAGTTTGCCACATGTGGACTGCTAAAGCATATAGAAACTAGAGCCAAATCAAAAAAATCATCCTGCGAATGCTGTAAAGGCAGAATAATATTAGCAGTACGAAAACAGAAAATACTGAAAAAAGAAAAGAACGATAATGCCAGCAAGTCAGGCTGCAAATGTTGAGAAAGAAAATTAGTTAACGTTTCAAATCGATGACCTTTAATACATCTCTTATCAACTAATCGACCTGAAACCTTAACTGTGTTTTATTCTTCCTTGATGATTCGTTATCAGGTGAATATTTCCAGCATTTTCTGCCTCTGTTACATATGAGCATTAGGTGTGTGCATAACACATTTGTGGTCTAATCAATGCACATGGATCCTAGGACAATTTGTGGCTTTCATTCGGTATCACGAAAAGCAAATGAGAATACTAAAGTCCAGAAACTAGTTTAGGCTCTTGGATAAGCAAAGATCTCAGCCATTTCTACTTGGAATATTCAGCCTCTAGTAAGAATGACTTCTTCAGTGGTTTTACTCCAATATTACCTCAGGGTCACAGTTTAGTCCAGTTTAACCAAATCAGTTCTACCAGAAAACTCGTACCCAGTAATTTCCGCCGTTCCTAATGTTACATTCCGAGAGCTGCAGAGTCATCTAATACTTACTGCATTTCCTCTGAAAGTCCACAATTTCTAAACAGAAAACAAAGGAAACGCGTGCTTTAGAAATTCAAGAGTCTAAAATGACAAAATTACCGAAATACCTCGGCGACTTTACAGAAAAGCTGCATTGTTCCTCGCTGGAAAAGTGATGCTTAGGCAATTGGCCCGGCCCATGATGCCTGGAGAACGCAAGGCTGCAAATGCCTGGGATTGAATTTATGCAAAAGATTTGCAAAACCTGTGTTTCTGCTTATATTTCAATGATTCTTTTTAGGGAAGTGCCAAAGCCAAATTCTGATTGTATTGTCCACACCCAATTGTCCTCTTGAAAGTAGTGGCAATCCGGCTTCTTGAACAGTTGCAGTTGATATAGTGTAGGTACACCCTGAGTTTGTTAGAGTGGAAGATCCATGGTCTTGACTCAGCAACTGGGAAGGACAGCGAATATATTTCCGAGTACAGAAGGCATGATCTGAAGAGAAAATTGTGGTCAGTAGCATGCCCGTTGATGTACTGCCTTATTCTTCATCAAGGGAGAGTTTACGAGTTCTGAATGTGCTATCGCAGGAGGTTTGTCAAGCAACTGCACTGTACCTTGTATATGGTACACGGTGCTGCTCTGGTGTACCAGAGATGGAGGCAGTGACTGTTTACGATGTTATATGTGGTGCATATGATTAGAGCTTTTTTGTGGATGGCGTGAAGATCTTTTTCAGTGTTGTTGGAGGTGCACCCACTCAAGCAGGTGCAGAGAACACTATTACTTTCCTAAATTGTACATTGTGGGTGAAGGGCAGATAATCGCCACAGAATCTCTGGACTCTGACCTTTCATTGCAGCTACAATACTTGTATTGCTGGCCCAGTTAATTTCCTGTTCAATAGTGATGTTGATGGTGAGGGACCAAATGATAGGAATGACTGTAAATTTGAATGGGGGCAATTAGATCCTCTGCTGTTGTGGCTGGTCATTTACTGGCACTTGTGGTGCACAAACGTGACTTGTCACTGTTGACCCCAAGTCTGAATGCTGTCCATTTTTGTTGCTTCTGAGCACCAGAAGCTTCAGTATCTAATCAGCCCCAAATGCAACTGAGCGCTATGTAATTATCATGAAACACCCCCCAGTCCCTCATCCTGCATGAAAGTGAAGATGATTGATGAAACAATTCAAGATGCTTGACAGTGGGGGACTAGTCCAATGATCCTTACAGAAATGATCTGAAGATGAGTCGATAGGCTTCCAACAACCACCAACGCCTTTCTTTGTGCCAGGTATGACTCCAAAGCAGTGCAGAATTTCCCATTTATTCCCATTGATTTCAATTATGCTGCATTTCTTGATGCCACGTTCAGTCAGATGCTGCTCTGATTTCAAGGCAGGAAATATCACCCCGCCTTCGGAAATCACTTATTTTATCTATCTTTGTATCAAAATTGCTGTGAAATCTGGACCGGGGGAAGCCAAAATGAAAATCACTGAGTAGTTAGTTCCTAAGTGCACCTTGGTCGCAGAGTCTGTGACACCTCCTATCAATTGGCTGATGACTGAGGCTAGACTGATGGAATGGATTGGATTTGCCCTTCTTTTATGAACAAAGTCTTTGTTTTTCGACATTTTCAGATGTGCATCATATTGTTTTAATAGTGTTAGCATTATGTCAGGCCTGCTGCAATCCTAGCACGACATCAAATCCGTTGCTTGAAATTTTGTTACCCGTTTCCTGACACAGTGCTTGTCATTGACTGGTACAATGGTGCCAAATGACGCTTAATGCCAGAATGGCCTTGAAGATATCTGGTACATATTGAAGGATAACTCCAGGTTTCAGTTTAGTTCCAATATTAGACCAAGGTTATGTGTTACCTTTCTGAAAGCCAACGTCCAGGAAATTTGTCAATGTTGGAGTTCATGCATCCAGGTTACTCCAGCAGTAAGTATAAAACTACTAGTAGACATTTTTGCACCGACAGGATTTTGTCCAACGGGTGATGTTGATGGGGTGCCCGCTACTTGTCCCATCTGTTATTCAATTGAATTGAGCTTTGATGGAACAACTGAGGACAATGCCAGAGGATAGAATTATACGCAGGTTATTGGATTCATCTCAAATAGGCATCTGTGGAAATTTCATAAAGGTTACAGGATGGAAACAGCTCTGTATGTCCCTCAGGTAAATGTTCTTTTTTCAGTGAAACATAAGTCCCATCAAACCCTAATTAATCTGAACCTATCAGATTGCCTTTAAGGCTCCTATAAGTTTTTTTAAACCTTCTCCTTATAAGCAGCATTGCTACTGATATCAACGAAGGTTATTTAATCATTTTGTCCTTCGAGAATTCGAAGTGTAGATCTTTTTCTTCTCCGCCGATGCTGCCAGACCTGCTGAGTTTTTCCAGGTAATTCTGTTTTTGTTATTGTAGTGTATATTTATTCTTCAGTTTTCTAACAATGTCGGAAGGTTTTACTAATCCATAATTTCCATTGTTGGAAGTCTTAGAGACACAAATAAGACTACCTCAGACGGCAATTAATAGTTAAATGTTTTGTTTTGGGTTTGTAGTAACACAGTGGTTAAACTAGGTAAGGACAACCCATCTTTCTGCCTACTGGACATTTGTAGACATAATGTGTTTTATAAACGACAAAAGAATAGTTTTTAACGATTTCTTCAAATTTCTGCAATCACCATGGTCATATTTGCACTCTGCAGATTATTAGCACAAACAGTGCATTGTCTATCGAGTGACATGACCACCAAGCTACTGTTACATTTTTTCCATATCTTACTGACAGACTAGTGGCTATGTTATTTAAATTAAAACTATTGTGTTTAGTCCCACAACCTGAAACACCTAGAATCTACGTCTACACTATGGAGGCTTGGGTGGAATTGTTCCCCTGCTAACAGTGACTAGATGTCTTGAGAAAACAAAGTCTACCAAGCATTAAACGTTTACTGCTCTGATTCAGTTAATTGTTAAAACACTCACCTTTTTCTTTTCCTTTCAGCTGATCTTCTGTCAAGGAGTAAAATTATGTAGAATAAATAATTGAAAGAATTTTGTGTTCTTTGGCACTTTCTTCCAGAAGACAGACCGAAGGAAAAAGGGTCTCAAAATGATATCAATAGAAACATTTCACCAGGTTCATTACTATTTGAAGATTATGGCACATACGGCGTCAAAAACCTGTCTGGTTTGGCCCTGCCAAATGTTTGGCGTTGCCAAATGTTTGGCGCCCCCATTATCGATCCATGCATTGTATTGAAAAATGTGGAAACAATGGTTCGCCTGGTCTCATAACAGAGGTGTCATTGGTAAAGATTTTGTCTTCGCCACCATCCAAGATCGATTTCTTTCTGTACTCTAGCACTCTGGAAAGCATTATGATAGAGAAAAAAAAAACTTAATGAATTGCTGATTAGCCGCAGCAAGTGCAGCATGTCTAATTCGGCACAGCAAAGTTTTGGAAGAATATCGAGGGGTTGAAAAGGATACAGAGGAGTTTTAACGCAATGGCCTTAGGGTGGAGTGATTTCAGGAATTTGAAGAGTTAAAGAAAAGCTATGACCGTTCTTACAGTGGAAAAGATTAAAAATGTAGGATCACGTGGACATAAAAAGATATATGAGCAGAATTTTATGGTGGTGGGTTTTTATGGTCACGCTGGAGTCAATGGGCTTCTGAAAGGCTCGCTGCGTTTTCCGGAAATTCCTCTGTATGTTAATGGGCGAGGGTCTTCGGCCCATCATGGCTCTGCAGGCTTAAAAAAAGCAGCTTAATCCCATGCATCCATAATGCATTAGATCCCGAAATTTGAGGTGCACAATCAGATTATTTCGCCAGGGATGCGTATGGAGTTGGGTGCTGAGGTTGTGGGGCTTTGTGCATGTGATGAGCTCTGGTGGTGATAGTGGTTAATATGACATAAATGTTGAATATAATGATAGAATTTGAATACATTCGCCAGAGGTTCGAGAACCAAGCTGCACATAAATAAGGCGATTGGCGAATTAAGCAGATGGGAGGTCTGAGTACATTACGGTGCTGTAAAATACTATGATTAGAAATGCAAGACCGACCATAAAGGCCGTTGGAATGAAATTCGATACTAACATTTAAAAAACCATTCGACAAATACTTGAAGGGGAGGACTATAGTCGTGGTTATTATCAAAACTACAATCATGTTGGAAGATGTGGATAGCAATCGCAATAGATTGGCAAAGACACTATGACCCCCCCTATCATAGGGGATTCTATATTTCTGGACTCGTGTTCGCCGCCGGGTTGGGCCACATTTCTCAGTGCAATATGCCCCAAAACATTTAATTTATTGTAATTTATTGACAACTACCCAGTGTAAATTGTATCCAGTGTTGAAATAATTATTCACCATATATTGTGTTGGTTTAAACATCCCTGCTAAATGCCCCATCCAGGAAACTAGCATTGCCCACAGATCAATGTAAAGCCATTTGGCAGATTACCCTCCTTAGTGGCTTCGACGACTTCGTCAATACAATTGGTTCTTTCTGGCGCAAATGCCATATTGACACGTTTTAAAAGCTGTTGAACAGGATTTTGATTTGATTGCCTAGGCAACTGACATTGATTTTTCAATATCATTCAATTCTTCATGGGACATGGGCGTCGCCGGCAAGGCCATCATTTGTTGCCTATCCTTAATTGACCTTGAACTGAATGGATTGCAAGGCCACTGCAGGTTTCAGTGGAGAGTCAACCACATTGTTGTGGGTCTGCAGTCAGATGTAGGTCAGGCCAGACAAGAATGGTAGGTTTGATTCCCTAAAGGACGCTAGTAAACCAGATGAAGTTCTCGGACAGCACATAACAGTTTCATGGTCAGTAATTTTAAATTCCATTTTTATTTCATTGTTGAATTTAAATTCTGTTAGCTGCTATTGGAGATTTGAACACAGAATAAGCCTGAGACGCCGGTTTACAAGCGAATAATAGCCCCAATACAGCACCCGCTCCCCCAGACAATGTTCCTTAATGTACGTTCTGCTCAGTTTCAGCTATTTGTTTGATTTGGGAATTTGACTGATCACACGCTCAGTGGAATGTTTTTTCTTTGGGATAATATTCATAGAGGCATAGAGTCATATATGCAACAAAACATATCAGACTAAGCTCACTAATTCATCTGTCAGATACTTTTGAAATTAAATGTGTCATGCGATATTTTTTAGAACAATATATAGCTTCAATAATTAAGTTCTAGAATGTTGCTCGCTTATTCAGGTCGATGACAACTTCTGCATTTGGTGGCATGCAATTTTTAAGTATATTCGTACATGGGATTTGGGCATTGCTGGATTGGCCAGAATTTTTTGCTTATCCCTAATTGCCTTGGAATGAGTTTGGGCTGGCAATTAAGTTAGAGAATCTGCAAAAAAAGAAACACATAGAACAAGTTGGTCGCTATTTGCTCCTTGATAGCCAAAGCAGATTTTTTACACAAACAGTTTCATGTGAACACAGATAAAAACGTTTTATATTTGCTCATGATGATGGAGAAATATATGCCTATTATTACTGGCAAAAGCATGTTAAACAAAGAAATAACACAAGCCTCACCTAATTCCTTTAAAGCTTCTTGGCATTTAAGCAGCTCTGCAATATTAGAAAATAATTTTAAGGATTTTTTTTGACATTTTAGGGACGGTTGCTGCCTCTCATCGAAACTGATAAATCAAATTTACAGAAAATGAAGCATATATTGCAGCTGAACGGGTGTATACCGGTGTTTGCGCCCCACACAAGTCTCCTCCACCCACCCTACTTCATTTACTCATATGAAAATATCCTTTTATCCCTTACATATTTTTTATAGTGTTTCTTTAAATGTGACTACACTATCCATTGCAACTATCATTTGTTTGAACGGGTATCTCATTTTTCCACTCCGTGAGCTGACTTTTCTGCTGAATTCCTTATTGATTATGTGTCGTTAATATTTTATTGCTGAGGAGCCACATATTTCCTGGAGGTATTTCTTCTTGTGCTCTTCAGGGCAATTTTCAAGGATTCCAAAGTTTAAAGGGAACAACAATTTATACTGCATGAAAAGAGAGTTCTGATTGGTTGACAAGTGGATTCTGATTGCTGGACACTTTGCCATGGAGAACTCACAAGTTAACAGACAACAGTGAAGTGTCCAGCTTTGTTTATATTCAAATCAGTCAGGTTGACTCTGATTATTCAAAGCGTTGCCCTGGGAAAAGGACCATTATCCTGGGAAATGAACACTTTACAATTTGGTATGTTTTTTCGAATTGCATTGCAAGTCGACAGCAAGTCCCACTTTCCAGCAATTTTTGTCTGCATTTTTGACCATTCTCACCTCCTCTTTAGATGTTTGTGCTGAATTACGTTCCTGAATTGTTGTAATCATTGCGATGTAAGTGCTTCCATAATGCTGTTAGGTAGGAGTTTTTGGGATTTTGATCTGCCAGCGATGATAGAACTGTGATATATTTCCAAACAAGAATGTTGTGTGACTTGGAAAATGCCTTGCGGGTACCAGCTCCATGTATCTCCAGGTATTATTCGTCAGTGATGTAGATGTTAAAGGTTTGGAGCATGCAGCCCAAGGACACTCGGCGAGATTGTCCAGTGTATTTTGTAGGTGGTACACAATGCTGCGACTGAGCGGCAGTGTTAGAGTGACTGAAATTTTTTATATTGGTTTGATAAGGTGCCAGGAAAGGAGCTTTACTTGTCTTAGATGGTGTCGAGTACTTAAGTGCTGTTGGAGCAATAAGAATTCAAGCAATTGGAAAGTATTCCATCACATGATTATCCTTGAAATGGTTTACAGGGGCGGAAGCTTTCAGGTGAGTTAGTCACCAGGGAATTGCAATACCCTGACATACACTTACAGCCATAATATTTACATGCCGTCTCTGGTTAAGTTTATTGTCCATAGCACTAGCTGAAGCATGATTTTGGTGGGGGATTCGGAAATAGAAATGCTGGTGAACAACAAGGGAATATCCCCTCGAGTAGGACATGAATATTGCCTGGCACTTGTAAAGCACGAATGTTAAGCATCTGAATTCTACAGATGCTTAAAGTCATCTCACAGTGCCAACATAATGTTCTATAGTTTAATCTTCTGATTACCCGACTTCACCGTAAACACATATTTTCTATTCACCTGACCAAATCCTTCCACAGCGAGTTTCACATTGTCACCATTGTCTTAAGGAATTCCTTATAGATTGCACAGCGATTATCATATTTTTTCATTATGGTGCAAATTTTGTTTTCTGTGACAAAGAGGACTACTTTCTTACTTCTACCCTACGGGAATATAAAACTCCATGGTGTCATTGCACATCATGACTAAGAGCAATTTCCTGCATGTTACGTTTTGAAGCTTTAGGCAAATTATAGTTTAAAAAGTGGAAGCTTTAAAGCACCAATAATGAAAAGTTAAACACGTGCTTCTTTGTCAAAGAATAAGCATTAAAGTAGCTACCTGACCCCTTCGCTTTTTGCTTTTCTTCTGTTATAGCACATAATATAACGTAATTAATTTAACTTAATGGAAGGATATTATTAACAGAGCTGAGGATGCAGCAAATGCTATGCAGGGACGTCGCCCTCATAAGGACTGATTGTGCAACAGATTAGTCTATGACATTATCTCGGGTTTAGACATTAGAGAGGATGGAGTGAGAGGATGGTTACAAGCATGAGGAACGTAAGTTACGTCAATATGTTGGAAAAGGTTGGCTGTTCTCCTTGGATGTTTTGCTTTATTGATTATTTCATGGGATGTGGGTCCGCTGGCAAGACCAGGATTTGTTTCTGCATTCCTAATTCCCCTTGAAATGGCTTGCTAGGCTGTTTCCGAGAACACTCACCACTCAACCACATTGACATGGGACTGGAGTCACAAGTACGCAGGACATGGTAAGCATGGATGATTCCCTTGCCTACAATGCATTAGTGAGCCAGATCCTTTTTTAACGAGACTAGGTTTTGACTTCAGATTTTCTTAATTGAATTCAAACTCTACTAGCTGTCGTGGTAGTACTTAAATGTGCTCACTGGGCATTATTCTGGACTTCTACATTACGAGTTTACTAGAATTAGATCTATGCCACAGTCTCCCTCCATGAGAGGAGATGATTAAGAGACTTGAGGCCAGTGTTCAAAATCATTAAGGGTCAGGACAGAGTAGATAGAGAGAAACTATTCACAGTGTCAGAAGTTTCCCGAAAGAAAGCAAATGGCTTTGAAGTGATTGGTTAAACGAGAAACAATGGCAAGGGGAAAACTATTTTTAAAGCAAATGTAGTTAGAAACTGAAAGTAAATGCCTGCGAATATGAAGGAGGCAGATTCAATCGTGACCTGAACAAAAACGCTGGAAGATTGCCTGTAGAGAAAACAAAAGCCAAAGTTCATGGCTATTGGGAAAAGCCTGGGTAGTGGGACCAGGTGAGTTAGTCTGTAGAGAATTGACAAGGACGCGATGGATTGATTGGCTCCTTTCTGTGTTGTAACTATGCTATAAGTCTATCATTTTTGAGTTTATCTTCAGTGGTTCCATTGAAGTATTTATGCCGAATATAAGGATGTGTCGTTTGGTGGATTAAAGTGTTCTTTTTATCGCTCATGCTTGAATTCAGTGAAGTGTTCAGAAAGTTACTTCATTTCAGAAAGTAATGGTTATGACCTGACAGAGGTGCCCATCCAGGAATTTCTTATACCTCGCTGCTACGTATTTTGCAGCACAGATTTCGAAATTCTACTTGGTGAAAATTTATTCAGCAGCAGGGCAACATTCATCATTTTCTATTGAATTTCGATCCGTGGTTTTACATGATCTTTGAATCTTAGCTTTCTGTAGGGTGAAATAACATGACTCTTTCTTGAAGCGTGCACAGTCATGAACATGTTCTACGCACCTAAGCCTTTTGCAATTTCCAGGCAGTCGCTTAATTCTGTAATGTAAGAAGAAAAAACGCAAAGTCAGCACTTACATTTTGAGGCAATTACATTGGATTTAAGGTCTTTTATGTGGACCTCCAAATTCTGTTTATTTTTTCTCCTGGATATGAAGTCGCTTTGATTCATGTTGTTTATTGAAACGGTGAACAGCGAATCAAAACAGGAAAGTGAAGTCATTAGAGAGAGAGGGAGAGAGAGAGAGAGAGAACTGCAGAAGCCATCGTTAGCAACAAGGCAGCAAAGCACAGCGGAGAGTGGAGCCTTGGAAAAACTCCAGGGACCACGGTTAACAACAAGGCAGCAAAGCACAGCGGGAGAGTGGAGCAAGTAACATAGTATGGGAAGTGTTGGCAATGGAAATGGCAGAACCGGAGAAAGCAGCCTTCCAAAAAAGCACGAATTACCGGCAGCGGCAGAGCGGCAAAATACAATGGGAGAGAAGAACAGCAGCGGGAGATAGTGGCACCCCAAATTTACATCACCTTATTAAACTACTAATCAATTAAAGAACAATGAGATCATTGAACTGTACAGCAAGCCTAGATCAATTAGTTACCCAAAAGCGAATACGAACTTGAAAATATATCCTATAGTGGCAGTCAGGATTCAATTAATTGACCAATCTACAATAATGTTAAAATTAAATAGAAAGGGATACCTACATTTACAAAATCTAACTTATACAGTACATAAAATGTTGATGTATACAAGTAATAACGTTTTCGCATTTTTTAATGTTTGTATAAGAATACTTATTTATTCTTTCATTGGATATGGGTGTCACTGGCAAGGCCAAAATTTGTTGTCCATCTCTAATTGCCCTTCAACTGAGTGGCTTGCTGGGCCATTTTATAGAGCAATGGAGAGCCAAACTAAACTATGTGCGTCTGGGGTAACGAGTAAGCCAGACCACATAATAATTACCTTTCCTTCCCTAAAGGACATTGCAGCAGATGGGATTTTTGCAACAATCGCTAAATGTTTCATGCTTGTAGTTACTGAAAACAATGTAATACTCTAGATTTATTTCTCTAATTGAAAATACACCAGTGACTATGGTGGCATTCTAACCCATGTCCCCAGAGCATTATCCTGGGCCTGTGGGTAACTGGTACTTTGAAAGCACCACTACACCACTGCGCTGCCCTCATCCCCAACCTGAACCCCCCTCACGTCCATAAAATCAGGTCAAATAAAGAAAACTTGATTGGTGAGTAGTAGGTGAGCCTTTCTTTATTTCTAACTTATGTAGTCAGTTAAAAGATGAATGAAAAAAGGAGAGTTAGGCAATCTATGTTCCATGCTTTGCACATGTTTCCCACGTGGGACTTCTAGTTCTATTGTCATTTCTTGGATCAGTGAAGTTGAAATGGATGTTCCATGGATAGCAGGTCTTTGGAGGTGTTTACTCTGCATGTTAAGGTCATGCAGCAGCGACTGAATGTGTGACAGCGAGGCAGCCACGGAAGGCAAGGCAGGTAGCGCAGTAATTCACTGAATGCATCGTTCTCCCCCTATATGCAGTCCCAGTTAAACCTGGTTCATCTGTACATTGCAGACAGGAAATAAATAGTTCAGAGGGTCCTAAAGTTAAGGGAAAAAACTGGTGTATATGCAGCCGGAGACGGCAAGGTGGTATATCCCACCCATTGCCAGAGTTAAGCATATCAGCAAGCAGCAGTAAAGCTTCTTTTGGATGATAGTGAACAGCCAGCATTCGATGTTTATACATGAATGGTTGCAAGTGAATTAAAATGTGATGCGAACTACGTTCAGAATTAAAGAGAGACATACAGAGGACCTTGGAGGTAGTAAACCCTGGATCACTCGTGGTGGCATGTGCTGGTGAGTATTGAAGTAATCGGATGGAAAAAAAAATGAATTGATGGCAGAAAACGTTGCGCAGGAACGAGATATTTAGATTTTTGTGACATTAAAAGCAGTTGTGGGAGGGAGGGACCAGTACAAGTTGAACACATGGCATCGAAATGGAGCTGGCAGAAATGTTCTTGTGGAGTGGCTTTCCAAAGTTGTTCAGGTGACTTTAAGCTAACTCAGCAGGGGCGTGGGAAACAGAGGACAACACATGAGTGAATGAAAAATGTGCACAAAAATGGGGGAGAAATGCTGCACTGGACTCAGGATGTCTTTGTCAGAGTTAGAGAGGGTACAATTAGCTCTACTTTTGTTTCACAGTGCATGGGTGTGAATGCCCTCATTATGGTGAATATGATTAGTGAGCTGCAGGCACGGTCAAACAAGAGCAATATGCTGTGGTGATAATGGACGCCTAGCTCAACCAGGGGCAGATGGTAAATGTTCCTGAATAAAAACTGAATCAAATTTTTTCAATGGGTGTGTGTGTGTCTCTGGCTGGGCCAACATTTTTAACTGTCCATCCATAATTCCCCTTGAGAAGCTGATGCTGAGCTACCTTCTTGGACTGCCACAGTCCATGTGGTATAGGTGTACCAACATTGCTGGTAGGAAGGGGGTTTCCAGGATTTTGACCCAGTGATATTGAAGAAACAAGCAGTTCTAAGTTAGGATGGTGTGTGGTTTGGAGGTTCACCGGATTTGAAATGCTCTCGAAGGAACCATGATGTTTTTCTGTAATGTATAATGTAGATGGCACAAATTAAAGCCTCGGTGGGTCGAAGCTGGAGGAAGACAATTTTGAAAGTGTTTGCGTGTCGCTATCCTTATTCAGGTGGCATGTGAAAGTAGACCATGTTGCTGTCAGTCTGGAATCACATGTAGGCCAGACCAGATAAAGTCATCAAGCGAACCAGATGTTTTTTTTAATGACAACGGTTTCATGGTCATCAGCAGACTTTCAATTCCAGTTATTATTTTCTGCCAAGCAGACTGACATGGTGGGATTCGAACCAGAGCATATTCATGGGTTTCTGGATTTCTAGCCCAGTGACCATACCTCTACACTGATTGGTCAGGAAAGTTGGGGTAGGGGAAAAAGGGGGAAAGCAACAATTTTGACTTAAGAGACTCTGGTGCAAGCAGATATTTTGGAAGGGTCCAGGACACAATATATTTATTTTGACAATAGAGGCAACATTACAGTCCTGGTTACTTTTGCTGGCCTCCAACTAAGGGGCAAGTATACAGGCCTAGATTTGCATGTAAATTACAGTTATAGTGAGTAGAAATAGAGGCGGGTATTAATGTTATCAGTAAAGACTGAGCTGCTAATAATATAAAGGAAAAAGAGGGAAAAGAGTTTCTAAAGTGTTTTACTGCCCAGTATCCCAGGGACCCTGGGTTCAAATCCCACCAGGGCGGGTGAAAAAATAATCGATAAGTTCTTCCCTGGTCTGGCGTCTATATGACCCCAAAGCCACAGCAATGTGGTTGACTCTTAAATGTTCTCTGAACAAGGACAATTAGAGGTGGGCAATAAATGCTGGCCATGAAAGAATAAACAAGAAAGCTACCGTAAGGTATGCGGTAGCAAACAAATGACGGAAAAAACCCAGTTTAGAAAAAAAAAGGTGAATTATCAGGGAGGGTACATCACACACAGTAAATTTGTATAGATGCTTAGCAGTTAAAAAATTAGTTGGAGATAGGGTTGCATATAAGGAAGTGATAGTTCCTATACAGTCGAGGTGCATTCAGGACGAGAAAAGATAGGTCTAACAAATCCAGGGTTCATTGGATGGTGAAAACGTTGGATGGTGAAATATGCAGATAAGTATAGGACAGATGACAAGTTGACGAAAAAATCGAGAATCATGCTGATTTTAAAAATTTCAGAGGGGAAATCGCAAGTATGTAAGAACATCAAGGAGACAACATTTAATGAAACAGGTACTGAATCTAAAAGTGATGCAATGAATCTTCTTTGGCATAAAAATAGCAAGATGCGGAGCAGGTGTGATTTGGGAAACCAATGAAGTTTACTCTTAAAGGCAGAATGGAAGGCTTGATGTACACATAATTGCTACTGTATACGTGGCTTTACCAGGACCGAAGGCACGGCCAAAGTTGTGGTGAAAGGTGAAATATTGATACTTTAGCTGGAGAAAACAATGATAAAGAAAAAAAATACAGAAGACTCTCTGTACTTAAAGTTGATATGCCATCAGGACGAAATCGTTTGTATGTGAAAATACTGATGGAGTTAAGGGCGAAATTTGCAGAGGGGTTGGCCATAATTTTTCATTCTATCTCAGAAACCGAGTTTCTTCAAAGGGACTGGTGGATTGAAAATGTTGGACATCGAATATAAAAAAACGTGCATAAGGATAAACCCACTAACTCCATGTCAGCCAGTTCAGCCTTGGTGGTAGCATTTATAAATGATAATTCTGGACATACAAAATGGTCACTTGGACAAATGCAAATTAATTGAGAAACATAAACACGGTTTTTGTAAAGAACAGTCCATGTTTAAGAAATACCATTGACAATTTTTTTAAAGTAATAAATATGCTTGATTAGGATTATGCTGCGGATGTGTCATTGGTGGTTGTGGACATCCAAAAACAACTTTGATAAGATGTTAGAGATTAGGCTTGTGAGCAATGATGAATCCCTTGTTGACAAAGGAAGCTCACGAAATCTGCTGAGTGGTAGGAAGCAGAACAATGTTGCTGAAGAAAGGGACACTCTGCCAATGCCTTCACCTTGCACTCAGGAAGGCAGATGCAAGAATGCCAAATTGCAAGGAGAGCGACAATTTATACTGTACGAGAAAATGTTGCAGCTTAACAAGTCGACTTTGATTACTCGAGGTGTTAACTTAAATAATGCACACTGGAAACATTTTACACCGCACTTTTGTTTAATTAAAGATATGTGCAATTTCTGGAGGTGTTCCTTTTGCTGACAGAGGACAGCTCCCTGCTTCTGAATACATGCAACTACTAGCAACCATAAGGGAGCCGCATTGCAAGTTTGACCAACAGTATTAACTGGTTGTTAACGTAAATCATAGCAAAATCGGGGTTTTCAACAAGCTTTTCCCAATCACAGAATCACATCTAGCGTTGGAGGTAATGTTCTGAGATTTGAAAGAATGGGTTGGCTGTGTAGATTCAATATTCAATTTATTAAAAATTGTCAGGGAGACGAGGTGTTTGTTACAATCCGTTATGCCATTGGAAGTACGGACTACATAACTGGCATCACACCCGTACTTAAAGTAATATACAGCATTGTGCGGCAGGCAGAATGCCTTTTAGCTAGACAGCAGCATCTTGTCATCAGAGAATAACAGTTGCATTGCTACTGCATAGAAACGACTGGCTTCCTCTGCTGCTCATTTTTTCCAGATGCCTTACGATTTCTGGTTAATTTGTGTTAGATTTCACACTTCTCATGGATCAAAGTGTTGTCCTTACATGCAATCATGAATGCGCGCTTTACACCAGGAGCAATGCATGGATCAGAGTGGGCATTATCCCTTAGGATAGCTTTCATTTGCCCCATTTCAACGTCATATTTGCACAATGAGAAAATGGCTGTTGCCCTATTCACAAGATGGCTGATAAGGTCAATCTTATAGTGTGGAGGAATCCCAACATGTATACTGACCAGTGAAGGTAGACTTACAGTAACCTTCCATTTAGTACATGGGGCCAAATCATTTTACAGGCCCATGCTCCAGCAGAAGTTGACTTCCAAACATTTCGGGAGATATTAGAACTGGCAGTAAATTAGGAGAGGTGACATTGAGCCATACATATAGCTAAGTTTCATGGTACATCCTAAATTTGGAAATGGACAGGTGGAGGGAACTAAATAACTCAAGCCTGAGGTTGATGAGCTCAAGACCATGCATGACAGAACAGTCATGCCGCCAGACCAAAAAATTCAGGCGCCCAGGCTAATGCTTCGGGAGCACACGTTTAAATCCCACCTCGGCAGCTGGCAGAACTTAAATAAAATTAATATATTCTGGAATTGAAAGCTGGCCCCCTTAATGCTGTCGATGAATCAACCATAAATATTTACAACAGCGATTGTTGTAAAAATCCATTTTGTTCCTGAACGCCCTTTATAGAAGTTAATTTGCCACCCTTTCCTAGTCAGGCCTACATAAGACTGCAGATCAACGGTAATGCGGTTGATTCTAAACCACCATCAGAAATGTTCACTCCTGGGATTAGCAACAAATGTTGGCCCTGCCTGCGCCACCCATATCCCATGAAAGACAAATAATAAAACATACGGACATCAATAATGGGACAAAATAACTGGGATTGTCCAAGAGGTCAGAGTTTTCAAGCTTTGTTGGCTGGAAAAAGTTATACAGCCGCCGAGGTGCGGGCCCTCTTGTGGATCTGAACAGAAGACTTAGACTTTAAAAGTGGAAACTAAATAGGGCCATTAATGGTATGAACATGTTCTTCCACACCACATGGTTTACATCGCATTTAGAAGTTCAGACTCAATAGCATGAACTCACTTACCTTTCTTCAGTTTTTCTGTAATGAGATCAGAAACATGAAACAGGCATTGAGCGTGTGCTATGGAGCGTGTTCAAAAAAGCCCAAATCTATCCTGCAGTTTGAGGAAGGTGCACAACGGTGGTCACTCCATTTCATTTTATCTTTCATTCATGTATTAATCTATTCCCCATTTGAAAGTTCGATTCAATCTCTATCCGACAACCATGCAGAGATGTTTCAGGCCCTACCACTCGCTGCCTAAAAAAAACACGTGTTTGCCTTTGGTTCTTTCACCTATCACCCTTACTCTGTATCCTCTGATTTTCACGTTTCTGCAAATGGACATAGATTTGACACTCAAATTTGTCTAGACACCTCACAACTTTGGATATCTTTGCCAAACTTCCTCTCCATATTTCCCTCTCCAAGAACAAAGACACCAATTTCTCAAGTATATCCTCACACCTTTTTCCCAGGAGCACATTGGTAAATGTTTGTTCCCTCCTCTCCAATCTGCAGATCCTTCCTAAAGCATGTAGATCGAATTGAACACAACAGCTCTTTCCCAAGCAATTTTTATACATGTACGTCATCACTTGTTTACTTTTGTGTTCAATGTCATTATTTTAAGCCTTGCATATGTTTTTTTAACCAGGTTCCCGGCCTCCAAAGATTTGTACACATGTAATAGAGGTGTATTTGTCCCTAAACCCATTTAGAAATGTGCACTTGATATCATATGGTCTAGTTAAATGATCAGGCAAATGTATTCAGTGATGTTGATTGACAGATGACAAGTGGCGAATCATTTAGCAATGAGAGGAGAGAAATATATTAACTCAACTTGTAGTGAACCTGTCAATTTTTCTGCCCGAAATGGTTGTGGTTGCCCCATTCCGTATTTAACGCTGATATAGATCGAAGCTTTTGACAGATTATTTCAGAGATCTGGGAAGAGGTAAGAAAAGTTGGGTTGAGGCAGGAGATCAGCCATGAACATATTCAAGGACAGAGCTGGCTAGTGGGACCATATGCTCAATTCTGTAAAACATATGATTTATGACCATTGTAGTGGTGCAGAATTGAACACACTGCTGACAGAAGTAGAGCGTTTCGATGTAGCAAGATCTGCACTTATGTTGGTTCCATAATTAGGACCATCCTTTCAAAAGAAGAACTGACTTTGGGTCTCAATAACAATTGGGTTATTGGAGAGACTGGAGAGAATAGGCGGAAATATATTTGCATTTACAGAATTGAGAGAGCCGTGGCCTATTGGGGAATAATGGAACTTGCTGTGGCATCTAGGTCAATTTTTCTCTTCAAATCTCTCACTGTACTGTAACATACCCAGAAATAGCTGCACCCCCACTCATCCACCCACCAAGCACCATGCTAAATTGCAACTATACCCAACTTCAACAATCCTGGATCTCACCGGTGCTGGAACACACCAACATCATCAGGCAATTGTATTATTATTTCACAGGATTTTAGCCTTGCTGGCCAGGCCAGCACTTATTGCCTATCTCTAATTGTCCTTCAGAAGATTTTTGTCAGTTGTCTTCTTGAACCCGCCTATGTGTGCAGTTTTGTTCGTCTTATTTATGGAAGGATGTAAACGCATTGAATGTGGTTCAAATGAGCTTTACTAGATTGATAGCTGGACTGAATGGGTTGTCTTATGAGGGAATGTTGAACAGGTTGGGCTTGATTCCACTGGAGTTTAGAAGTGTGAGGACTGATTTGATTGAAGTGTACAAGTTCCTGAATGGCCTTGATGAGGTGGACATTGACAGGATGGTTCCTCTTGCGGGTGAGTCAAAAACTAGGGGGCATGTTTTAAAATTAGGGTTCGCCTTTTTAGGACAGAGATGAGGAAATTATTTTCTCTCAGAGGGATGTGTGACTTTGGAAGCCTCGGCCTCAGAAGGTGGTGGAGGCGGGGCCATTGTC
Organism: Carcharodon carcharias; assembly: GCF_017639515.1. Lineage (NCBI taxonomy): Eukaryota > Metazoa > Chordata > Chondrichthyes > Lamniformes > Lamnidae > Carcharodon > Carcharodon carcharias. The sequence continues at coordinate 10,972,714 of NC_054495.1, forward strand.
TTTTTTTAATGCAAAAGTAAAGAGATTCTTAACAAAAACAGAATTACCTGAAAGCAATTAGCACGTCTGGCAGCATCAGTGGAGAAGAAAAGTGTTGACATCCTGAGGACCCGAACCATCAACTCTTTTCTTCTCCAATAATGCTGCCAGACCTGCTGAGTTTTTCCAGGTAATACTGTTTTTGTTTTGGATTTCCAGCATCCGCAGTTTTTTGTTTTTCTATTTATGTAAACAGATTCTTATTAGGCAAGGGAATCAAAAGTTATCAGGGTTAGATGGAAATGTGGAAGTGGAAAGGCAAGAAGGTCAGCCATGAGCTAAGCGAATGGTGGACGAGGCCAAAAAGGTCATATAGCCTACTGCTGCTCCTATTTATTGTGTTGTTATGTTCTTGTGTTGTGGCCACACTGACAGTGCTGTTAGGAATGGTGTTCCTGGATTTTATCCTAGAAACAGTGAAGGAAAGGCAATATAGTTCCAAGACAGCATGATAGGTGATTTGGAAGGAAAGTTGCAGCTGGTGATGCTCTCATGCATCTGATAGACTTGCCTTCTGGGTGCATATGTCACCCGTTTGGAGGATGTTGTAAATGAGCCTTGGTGATTTGCTGAAGTGCATCACATGGAGCGTACTCACTGCTGGGCTGTGGCGGAAATGTATGTTTAAGGTTCTTGATGTTTTGCCAATCTGATGGGTTGCTTTGCCCTGGGTGGTCTCGAGCTTCTTTCTTGTTTTTGTTGCTGCACTCATCCAGTCAAGTTGACATTGTACCATCACGCACCTGACTTTTGCCAAATAGATGGGGACACACATTGAGGAGCCAGGTGAGTTACTCACCACAGAATCCACATTCCCTGGACGTCCATTGACGCCACAGTCTTAATTTGGCTGGCCCAGTTCACTTTCTAGGAAACAGAAACACCTCGGGTGTTGGGAATTCCACTAAGGTAATGCCAGCTAACATCAAGGAGTGATGGTTGGATTATCTCTTGTTGGAGATGATCATTGACTGGCACTTGCATGGCATGTATATTACTTGCTGCTTTTCAGCCCAACCTTGAATGGTCTCCAGGTTTCACTGAGTATGCACCAAAATTCCTTCAATTATTTGACTAGTTGAAAATGTTGCTGAACATTGTGCAATGTTCAGTGAACATTCACGCTTCTGGCCTTATGATTGAGGGAAGGTCATTGATGAAGCAGTTGACAAAGTTTGGGCTGAGAACACGACATAAAGGAACTCGTGCTTGGAAGTCCTTGTACTGAGATTGTTGACCACCAGAGAGCACCACCATCTTCCGTTTGTGCCAGTTAAGACTACAACCGGTCGAGCCTTTGTCACACTGATTCCCACTGGTTTTAGTTCTCTTAGGGTCGTTGATGTTGCATTTGTTCAAATTTTCCATTTACTTCAATATCAGTCACTCTCACATCACTTCTTGCGTTAGTTCTTGTGACCATGCTAGGAGCAAGGCTGTAATGATGAAGGGTTTGAATGGCTTTGGCTGTGTAAGGGCCACTTGATAGCACAGCCGACACATGTTCCATCACTTTGCTGATGAAAGTAGACTAATGGGATGGTAATGTGTAGGATTGCCTTTGCCCAGCTTATTGTGGATGGGATATAACTGGGCAATATTGCACAATGTTGCATAGATGCCAGTGTTGCAGCTGTACTGGAAAAACTCATTTTGAAAAACACGTACTATGCCCAGAATGTTGCTAGGGCCTTTGGCATTCGCAATATCCAGTACATACAGTCCTCTGTCAAAATCACTTGCAGTGTACCTAATTGAATGAACAGTGGAAACTGCGATGCCGAGGAGCTCAGGAGGAGGATGAGTTAGAACTTCCACTCAGCTCTTCTGAATGACGATGATTTCAAATGCCTGAATCTTCTCCTTTGCATTGTTGTTCTGGGCTTCCTCATCATTGGAAATGGCAATATTTGCAAAGCCATCTTCCCGGGTTTGTTGCTTGATTGCTCAGCAGAATTCCCAACTGGGTGTGGCAAGGCTGCAGTGCACAAATTTGGTCCATTGGTTGTAGGATCACTTAGTTTGATGCATAGCAAACAGCTTCTACCGTTTGGCAAGCAAGTGGTCCTGTGTTGTCTCTTCACCATGTTGACACCTCAGTTTCAGGTATGCCTAGTGCTTATCCTGGCATGCAGTCCTGGATTGTTCATTGAACCAGGGCTGGTCGCGAAGCTTCTTTGTAATGTTAGAGTGGGTGAATAATCATGCTGCGAGGTTAGTACTTGTGATTTATTCTGATGCTGCAGATGTCCAGTGCGCCACGTGGATATCCAATTCTTAGTGCTAGGTCAGTTCGAAATCTACCCCATTTAGCATGTTGTTTGTGGCACACTACAAGATGTGGTGTATACTCACTGCGCAGATGGGAATTCGTCTCCACAAGAATTGTATAGTGGTAACTCCTACCAGCAGTGATATGGACAGAATGATCTGTGGCAGGTATATTGGTGAGTAAAATGTCAAGTGTGCTTTCCTCTCTTGTCGATTCCCTCATCAACTGCCACAGTTACAATCTAGCAGCTATGACCTCCAGGATTCACCCAGTTAGCTCAATAATATTCTATCGATCCAGTCTTACTGCTAGGAATTGAAGTTTGCCACCTAGAGTGCTGCCTGCCCCGTTGTCACCTTAAGTGCTTTATCCAACTGGTGTTCATTAGGGAGGAACACTGATCTATTAGAGGAGGTTGGGGATTGGTAGGTGGTACCCAGCAGAATGTTTTCATGCCAATGTTTGGCCTGATGCCAATAAGTCGTTTTGGAGTCTGGAGTCAATGTCCACAACTCCCAGGGCATCTCCCCTCTGACTGTATATCACTGTTCCTCCACCACTGGTGAGTGTGCCCCGTGGATGGGGTATGAAATACTGGGCGATGGTGATGATGGTAACTGGGGTATTGTCTGTAAGGTATGATTCATTGAATATGACTACATTTGGCGGTTTCTTGACTAGCCTGTGGGGCAGCTGTACCTATTTTTGCGCAAATCTCCAGCCGTTGATAAGGATGACTTTACAGGATTGAATTGTCTGGGTGTGCTGATAACGTTTCCAGTGTCAAATCAATGCTGGGACATCAATATAAGTTGTATGGAGTGACTGAATGAATTTCTGTGAACAAAGGTTTTTTTTTGAGTTGACAATGTGTCACATCGCACTCACCATCTGACTGGAATAGAAGGCAAGTGATCTGGGCTCGAAGATCTGCCTGCCCAAATCCGAATGCTGAGAGTTATATTCTGATGCTGAATATAGTGATTATTCAGAAAACAAATACTGACATTGAAAGAAGCCTTTGCCATAAACAAAATTTGATACTGAGCGAGTTAATGCAACGCTTTCACAACCTTTTTAGTGCCTTTTCTGAAATGTAGGTTTCAAGCAAAATCTTACATGAGGGGAATGCACTGTGGGGAACTTTAGGGACAACAGTCCAGACGTCGCAGCACAGAAGAATGATTGGAAATTACCAAAAGGTGGGTAAAGGAAGTGGAAACTTGCAATGTGCGATTCAGAGTGCTTAACAATATCATATTATTGCTTAACTAGTCTGTAGGACAACTCTCCCAAAATTGATGCAAGCCCACATGTATTATAATTATGTTAATAATGAGGACTTTCCAGCATTGACAGGGCTGTGTTTGCAATTTCATCTCTGGAGACCAGCTTGTGGCCACTGGTCCATCCAGGTTAATTGAATTTTGGCTTTGTAGCGATTTGAAACAGCTGAGTGGGTTGCTATGCCATTTTAGAGGGCACTAAATAATCAATCTCATCATCTTGTGTCTGGAGTCCCATGTAGGCCAGGCCAGGTAAGGATAGCAGATTTGGTTCCCTAACGGGCATTAGTGAAATGGATTTTATTTTACAACAATCAACAATGATGCCTTGGGTTACTATCAATGAATTTTTTTCAGAATTATCAATTGAATTTAAAGCTGCTGTTGTAACACGTTAATCCCTGATTCCATATCATTTCCCTGAACATCCCTTTTTTTCAAAGCCCAGTGATATTAGTATGTTGCCAATGCCTCCCCATTTATATATCTTTCTCGAGTCCAATATCAACCTATAGTCAACGTCACGCTAAACAACATCAACCATTGATAATGTCAACTTTGGCTGATCCCATGCATACCAAATTCATTTACATTTGTCATGTCTGAAGCCCAATTTGAAAAGTGTTCAGTCGCTCCCATGTTATAGTTCACACAGACTTGCCATTACCTTTACCCTAAACTCAACCAATCCTAGTATCAAAAATGTCAAAACTTACCCATTTGCGCTAACAGTGAGGCCAAATCCCACACATTTCAATGACGTTTAACCTCACTATCCCTGACCTAACCCACAACCAGTATGATACCTGTCTCATTGAATCCCTGCTTGGCCTCATGGCCGCATTTTATAACCTGTACCCAACCACTCCTGTGCATGTCTGACCATTAGCTGATCTGAACCATCCTGAATGCAGCCATCAGTTTCCTCTTACATTCTCGCCCCCTCAAATACAACCATTCCTGCCCATAGTCATTGGGAATTTCATACAAAATCCTCTCACCTTAGCTGCACTGAACCCACGGTTGTCCTGTTCCACAAACGCCGACCCAAATTACGGAACACATGCAAACATAAACACACCCAGCAGAAATTCATCAAGACTGGAAATGGCTATGATAAAGGCCTTCACTCCCTTCTCACCCTTACCTGATCTAACACAAAGTCGGGTGAATATGTTTTCATTTTCAACCATAGCAGACTTCACCAGTGAGGCAGAATGTCAATTCTGGAACTTTCTCCAACCAGAGTGCATACCTATGCACCGTTTTCCATACTGGACCTGATCCCCAATGGCCTTACCCAGTTTGACTGCAGTTGCTCAAGATGCCAGCTTACCATCACCATCTCAATTTATATTAGGAGCGAAGAATAAAAGTACTGGCCTAGCCTCCATCCTTTCAAAGAATGTTAATATCCCACATCCCCCATCCCCCATAGATATCTCTTCAATGCGCCGGCTAACGCACACACAATGACACCGATAGCTGACCACCCTTTGAATTATAGCTCTTGCATATTGATCACCATCCCACAATGATGGGTAAGCTTTGCAGAGTGGATCCTATTTCCTGATACTGTATTCTCATAATCTAAGCAACTTAATTTAACCTGTGTATTGAAATGTACTTCAGCATGATAAAGTATTGCTGAAGCAAGTGACAGGTGGCCAAAGCTGTTTGCCTTCCATGAGAATGCTAATTTTCAAATGCTCACGACAATTTTCACTGCAGGATAAAGGTGCAGATTGGCTGACAAGTCTACTGTGATTGGCTGAGGTGTTGATGGGAGAAAGCAAGGGAAATCCTTAGGCATAGGAAGGTCCCAGTAATTCAATGATAGCATAGCATTTGTACCGCCTTTCCTTTGCAGAGAAGGGTCCCTGCTTCTGAATATATGACAAGTGCTTCAGATAAACGAACCATCATTATTTCTTTGAGTCATTACTTTAAATAGCTTATTTGTATCGCCATGAGCACAATCAGGATTGTACAGTGAGTGTTATCCCAATGGAAAAAAATCACATCTAACAGTGGAAAGTTTTTTTGGTGGGGGCATGGTGAGTACTGGATAGCAAGCACGGCTTAGTCTGTAGTAAGCCTATTATGAAAAACTGATAGAACTTGCTATTTATTTCGATCAGCCAAACCTGGACACGTACAGCCTATGCAACTGGCCTCTGAAATCCAAACATGAAATTGTGCAATATGTGTGAAAGTCTTTGGGGGCTAAAGTGCTAAGAACCCTCTAGTGGGAAATATCACTCGTACCATAGTAGCAGTGTGAAACCGGCATGGTAACTCATCAGGTGTTTTGAGATACTTTGCCTTTCCAAGGTAATTTGAGGTAAACAAGATTATTTTGAGGCTAGAAGGTGGGGGCCTTTGGACTATCTCCTGTGATGCACATCGAAAAATAAACCAGGGTAACCGTTGTCCAGCAGGCTAGACTTGCTGTACTCCATTTCAGTGTAAAATGTGAAAGGTGAGCAAATAGCTCAGGCCCCTTTAACAAGATTACAGAGTCGACAAATCTTATTATGTGTAAAACGATACGAATCCCAATTGGTATTTTGACCAGTTAAGGTAGGTTTGTGGTATTTAATACTGGAGATCCCCTTAACAAATTTCTCAACTAGTGCATTGAGGAAATGGAAAATATTAGACAGATCAATCTCAAACGTGAATTGGAGTGCGAGGTGAAGCATGTTAAGTTCTGTAAGGAAATCGTTATACGTAGCTCCAGATTCAAAGGTCACAAATGTAGTGTCAACGCATTTGAAGCATGAATGATGTGAGAATGTAGAACTCATTGCATTACAAAAAAACGTATTTATCAGGGAAATCGATGGAAATGTTAGCGAACACAGAATCTAGTGGCTTCAGGATTAATATTGGAATACATGCTGTCAGGTAAAGTTGAACAGCAGATTAAGTGACCCATTTCACGTTGCCACTATGCAATGGCTACGCAAGTGGCACTATCCATGAAAAGGATGCTGCTGTCAGCCCAAAAATATATTTTTCCTACTACGTACCTGAGCACTGTCATGTATGAATTTGAGTGCTGGTGTGATGCCAGGTAGGCAGCCCATTATTTCCACGAGGACTGATCGGGTCAAGCAACATGTTCTTTCATTTGTCTGCAATATGCAAAGACCGAACACACCCAGACCCTGCTTGAAAACACAAAACACAATGTCTACTTTACATATGTCTCAGTGATTGGGCAGCACTTGTTGAACAATCCAGAGTGCGTTAATGGCTACACTAACAACTGACTTAACGTAATCAATCAAACTCATAATGCGACTGTTTTAAACTTGCTAGAAAGAGTCATGTATTCATACCCAGGGGTCAAATAAAAAGAGCATGTTCGAACCTTGGACATTTTTGTGATTACCCAGGAGCTTGGGGAGCCATAGTTTCCCATTTCATTCTCCACATCAATGCTGACAAATCAGAGTCGATTTGCCAATCGATCAGCACCGCTTTCTCATGTAATAAAAATTTCTGTGATAATTTGAAATTTGTTACAATAATTTTCTGCTCAAAATTCATCATTTTCTCACCAAATTCCAATAGTTTGTTGTTGAGTTTTTCTATTTCTGAAAATTAATGCAATAAGAATAATATACTTGATCATAAGGTAAGATTTCTTGCCAGCTCTAGTTATTTCATGTACCTCTCTTGTTGCAAGCAGCCACCTCAGACATCTCATTTCTGATGATGAAAGCATAATACTGCAAATTCTTTAAATCAGAGATAAAAACAGAAAAAAAGCCGGAAGAGTTCAACAGTTTTGGCAGCATCACTGGAGAGATAAACAGTGTTCATTTTCGGAGTCCGTATGACTCCTCTTCAGGTGTCGTTCAGAACTGACACCTAAAATAACCTTCATTTATCTCCTGTATTTGATTTCCAAAAGACTCATGCATGCAAATTAGACTGGTGGAAACTAGAGAATTTGCTCCCATATTGATCGCATGTGATATTTTATGCCCAACTAAGACTGGAAATCTCATCTGATTCCAACACTGCCACATCTGAGAGTGCAAGATTCATTCAGCATTGGAAAATGACAGAACCAGCATAGATTATTTCTATTATTGACATTGGCATCGGTGGTAGTTAAATGAAGCCTCATCAAACAAACCTGAGTGTACGAGCCAGAGTCCCAAGGTTGGCACATAATTATTTTAGTTAGTTATTTTAAAAATAATTGACTTTTATACAGTCACAACCGAGTTTGCAATCCTGAAAAAAAATGATAGTTGAATTATGCAACAGACCTGCATCCTTTTTCTCGGTATCTTTTTCTTCAAGAAAGAGAAGAAAAATAAATGGTCACTGCTGGTCTGATATTAATATTAGACCTGCTGAGATGTGTGATATTACAGATTTGTTGTCCCAGCTCAGACCAGACGAAGGCAAATTGCACTGAGTGAGGTTTTCACGTTCATTTTCATTTTCAGGCAAGCTTCTAGAAAAACGTCTTTCCAGAGGGTCACCAGCCATCAATAGCTGCAACGATTATCAAGTGCTTCTCTTCCAATGTTACATTTTGGGTTATAACTGATTATTAGCGAGGCTGGCGTTCTGGAATTGCATGGAAATTTCAGTTCAGAAAAGGACCATTCGTCCTAATTTCTCAATGCTGATATAAAAGCAAACCACTGCGAATGCTGGAAATCTGAAATTAAAAAACATGCTGGAACAGCTCAGCGGTTCTGGCAGCATCTGTGGAGAGAGTAAGACAGTTCACGTTTCGGGTCCGTATGCCTCTGAAGAAGAGTCATACGGACTCGAAACGTTAACTCTGTTTAACTCTCCATTGATGCTGCCAGTCCGGCTGAGGTTCCCCAACATCTTCTGTTTATATTATGCGCAATGCTGATCTTAAGCTCCACAAAGTCGCATTCTTACGATACCATATAGAAACATTTCAATATGCTGTTCTATTAGTCTCGTCCTTGTTTTCTATCGAGATTCCCCTTACAGGTTCCACGCTATTTGCTCCAGCCACTTGAGGAAGTGATTTCGATATTATTGACAGTTCCTGAATGAAGATTTTCCTTCTGTATTCCCTACTGATTTATTAGTGAATATACCCTATTAATGGCCAGTTGTTTTTGACTCCATCATCAACTAATTCGTAATGTTTAGCACCATCCCAAATGGGGCCTTCTATTTTTTACGGAAAAATCCCCTTTATAATACTAATTGTCCTGATAGTACATCTCAGCTTGGTTTTAAATTGTGTTCCCATCATCGACAGTGTCGCTACTTAGATTGTAATGACGAGACAAGATTGTGTAAATTAATGTAAGTGTGATCTGACCACAGTACACTGAGGCTAGATTGATACACAAAGGCGAAAGGTGGACTATCCAAGCTATACAGATACTAACACATTCTAAGTCTGATTTTAGAAAATGCTGTTCGGAGGCCAGAACAGGGTGCAGTATTCTTAGTATGTTTTACTGTAGCAATGTGGAGCTCAGAACTCTGAAGAATGCACAGAAATCATCTAACCAGGGCAATTTAATGTGAGCAAGAAATTAGCACCGTTGTTCGACCAGACTTCAACTTTAGGTGAAAATATGTAGAAAGGAGAAGGAGTGACATCTATTGACATTTCCAGCCTGAAGTTAGTGAAATCTCCTGCAGATTGTAATCCCAAGAATTATGTAAATCTACAATTTTCACTATGCATAATGCATTTAGCCAGATATTAACACCGGAGTACAGGATCAAGTTATTTAGAACCAAGCTGTGAAAGATATGCTGCTACAATTGTTTGTCAGCTGGTACTTACTGCACTTCTGCTCCAATTGTTCAAATTCTAAGAAAAACGGCATTTTAATAGTTTGAGAAATGTAGGAAGATATGCATTTAAACTTATTTCTAGGTTGAACAGAAAGTGAAGCTGTCTTTGCACCTCAATTCCCGGTCAGAATGTAACAGATTTAAGGAACAGTGGGGGCGTCATTACAATACTGTGTATATGGTGTATGCTACCAACATTGGACAAGGTTTAGAGATTCCAAACCATGCTGGAGGCATCATTGAGCCACAGAGTCATTTTGTTACATAAGGAAACTATTCATCACATCGACTCTATGCCATCCAAATTCAGAGCAATTCACTCAGCGCACTTCCACCATCCTACCCTCATAACGCTGCAAGTCTATTTCTCTCAATTGTCAATCAGCTTTTCATTGAAAGAAACCATTCTCTCCACTTCTACCTCCATCGTAGGCAACACTTTGCAGGCCTGTATCAATAGCTGAGTTCAAAGGAAAATATTCTTCGGCAGATCCCCCCTACATCTCTTGCCCAAAATCTTAATTTGTGTCCCTACACCCAAATAAGTAATTTTTTTTGTTCTTTATTATCGAAACCTGTCAGAATCCTGTACTATCTGTAAAATCTTCCCTCAATCCCCTTCCCTCCAAGGAGAATAATGTACTTTCTTTAAAGAAATTGAGCTGAAGTACTTAATCACCGTAGCTATTTTGGTAAATCACTGCAGCCGCTGAAGAATCACCACATCCTTCCTAAAGTGCGGTGACGCATGCTAGATGTGATATACTAGTTTCTCTTTTATTCATTCATGGAACGTGGGAGTCGCTGGCTAGGCCAGCATTTATTGCACATCCCTAATTGAACTTGAGAAACTGGTGGTGAGTTGCCTTCTTGAACTGGTACAGTTCATGCAGAGTAAGTACACCCACAGTGCTTTTTGGGATGGCGTTCCAAGATTTTGACCCAATGACAGTGAACAAACGCCGATATATTTCTAAGTCATGATGTTGAATGTCCTCGATGGGGAACTTTCAGGTTGTGATGCTGTAATATATTTGTTGCCCTTTTCCTGCCAGATGGTACCGATCGTGGGCTTGGAAGGTGCTATTTGTGGAACCTGGGCAAGTTCCTGCTGTGCATCCTGTAGATGGTACGCACTGCTGCTACTGTGTATCGGTGGTGGAGGGGTTGAATGTTAATGGGTTGGGTGCTGGATAGTGTCAGGCTTCCTGAGCGTCACTGGAGCTGCACAAATCCAGGTGGTTAAGACCCAATAAACCCTTTAAAACGCTTTAGCATATGACTCCTCCCTTTGTCCACAATATTTTGATTAATGAATGTGAAGGACGCATTTCAAAAATATTTTAGCCACTTTCAGCATGACCTGCTAATGTGTTTCACCGAAAAATGCACAAGTACTAATTTTCTGTTCATTCTGCTGGCAAGGCTACTTTCTCCGGCTTTCGATTGATATTCATCGCTAACGTCTGCTTCAGGTCAACGTTTGGCATCACTGGAAAAAAATGTAGCCTGCCTTCTAACATCCATTCACATCACCCACCATCTCTATCAGTGGGGAAAAAAAAATCAACCACTTTGTTAAAGTATAAACATGTACTGCTCTCCTTCAGTAACTGAATATTTTCCAAATGTCGGTTCTGTTCTTTTTCCTGTGATTATTGCTTTTAAAACTTTCCCCTCCAGTGATAATAAATGGAGTCACTCTTAGTTACTGAAATACTTTTGCACTCTTTCTAGATTAAGCACCTTTGTTGTGATAGTCGGTGGTATTGTAAAGCAGAGTGTCGCATAGTAAACACCGATAGGAAGTGTCCATTAAGCATTATCGTCTTGCCCTCTGCCTCCACTTGTCGCTAATAGGTCCATCTCATTACAAACCGCTAACATCTGCATGCCTGTAGAACACACATGTGCTCACTGTTAGGCTGATTGCCATCCTTGCTTCATTTTCTCTAGTTGCCAGTTTTATTCTCCAGTTCATTGCTGCTCTCCCCATATTGTCTCTCTCCTTGCTCTCGCTTTAAAAACTCACATGGCATGTATCATAGAATCTTTTGTTTTAATTCCATTTATTCTTGATATAGCTCCTCATGCAAGAAACAGTACATTGACTACTTTACCTGTTGGTCTTTCTTGCATCTGCCCAACATATGCCAGTAACATTTTGCGGCACCAGGATTGGCCATTGTTCTGTTACAGTTTTTCCTTTATGTGTGTATCGTTGTCAGGGCTGCCATTCATTGTACATTGCTGGTTGCCCTTTAGCTGAGTGGCTTGCTAAGCCATTTCAAAAGGCATTTAGTAGTCAAACAAATTACTTTCTGCCTGGAGTCAAACCGGATAAGATTGACAAATTTCTTTCCCTAAAGGACATTAGTGATCCAAATGTTTCTTTTTGCACTACAGTTAATAACAGTTTCATTATTATAATTACATTAATCATTGCTTTAGTTTGCTTCATACCTCAGATTCTATTGATTTGTTTACATTCCACAAGTTGCCGTGTTGGCTTTTGACATCAAGTCCCCAGAGCATCAATCTCGGCCTATTGACCAGTGTCCATTTACGTCACCAGTACATCATTGTCTGCAACAAATCAATCATATTTTTTTGTTCTATTCTGCCTTGGAAAGATCGCATCGCATTTCATTCCAACATTTTATAATGTTTTGGGATGCGACCATTACTGAGAAGTCAAACATTTTTTTGTGATCCATAATTGTCTCTGATAATGTGGCGGCCAGCTGCTATCTTTAAACGTTGCAGTCCTTTTGATGTTGGTTCATCCACAGGACTGGAACAGTTGGGCTGCAAGCATGGCTAGTTCTGGAACATATGACTTCGATTCTATCAGCATGTCATCAGGGATTTTTGCTTTTGCTTGTATTTCGGCCGTACATGATATTATATGGAATGAATCGAATTTGCTGAAATCTTGCATTTGTGATATTTCAGACCTCAGGAAGAGGCCAAGATGGGTCATCCAGTTTGCACTTCTAAATGGTAACTGCTGCAAATATTTTGGCATTGTCCTTTCCACTGTCTGCTGAATGCCGCCATCAGTGTGTGCTCCGATTTTTGTGAAGCTTCCAACTCGAGTGAGTTCCTTAATTTACCACCATCATCTACGACTAGATGTGGCAGGGTGGCTGAGCTTGGGCTTGATCCGTTGCCCGGCAGCTCACTTGTCCTTCACTATCATATTGATCCAGAGCTGTTCACGGGCTTGATGGTGACGTTATACTGAGGGGTATTCCGGGCCATGGGGCTCCAGCGGGCTGGTCATAAAGTTCAGCCGCTGCTGATGGCTCACATCATTCCATGGGTGCCCAATTTTGAACAACCAGGTCTGTTCTGTATTATTCGATTTAGAAGTCAGATCATGCTATACAACACGGTTCATGTATCCTAGAGTGAAGATATAACTTCTTCTCCACAAACAATGTCCACTTTTCACACCTACAAGGGTACCAGTGACAGGTAGAATGGTGATGGCGATAATTAGTAGATTTTTTCACATGTTTTGGTTCCCTCACTTCCTGTCACAGGGCAAGACAAGTAGACACGTCATTCGGACTTGAGCCAACTCGGTCTCCAGTGGTGCTGCTGAACCACATTTGGTGACCAACATTAAAGTGTACGCACATCATATATTCTATGCCCTTGCTACCCTTACTGTCCAACACACTGAATGTTATATGCGCTATATTTCACTTTTCTATATATGCCGCCTCCTATGCAAGTACCAATTTGTCCGTAAACTTCCCCATTCGTATTTGTGAACTTGATGATGAGCAATCTGGACCCAGTCCTGATGAAGTGCAATTCGCCCTTTTGGAAATTGTGTCTCCTGGCCCAGAACTCTTCCCAATGCCCAAGAATCTGCACCCCCCCCCTCCTCTATCACGCAAAAATCCATGTATTGCCTTGGCCTAGCTTCCTATTTTATGTTGCATCTATATTTTGGAGCACACAAAATTAGCTCTAAAAAATCAACCGCCTGTGTTTCCTGCTCCAAACATGTCCATCATCTTATGCAGATCTGATTTATTAACTGTTTTGCTGCTTCCTCCAATCAGTTCCGCCCTTCCCCGCTATTATTCAGCCATGGTAACAGCCTCTGCCTAGTCTGTTCTGCTCCGCCCCGTTCTGTCCAATCAACAGACACTGCTGTTGCTTTTGTCGTTGTTGCATTTGCTTCTAGAGTCAAGTAGGCCAAATTTTGCAGCAGAACTTTTAACGAAGTGGTAGCTTGTTAAGTTTTTGATAACCATGGAAAGGAAAAGATCAGCTATAAGGAGTTTAGAATGATTAATTGAAGCAAGATAAATTTCAGTAGTGTATAAAAAAGATTGCCTGAGATAAACTGGAATCAAAAATTGGCAGACCAAGGTCTAGTTGAATGATTGATTTCAATGAAGGAGGAAGCAGGTAGAAAAGGTGAGCATTTACTGGATGACAAAAGGGAGGAAAGTGAAATGAGGAGAGAAAACATTGTTTATGTTAGAGGTTAATTCAACAGGTTGCGCATAAAATACTCACATGGACATTGAAGTGGTAATGAAAACATAGCAGGGAGAGTGTAGGGAAAAGGAATAGTGGATAACGTGGAAAGGAACCGAGAAGTCTTCTGTGTGTGTATCAATCGTAAGGGGATGCAGCAGCTGTCGAGCAGAAAGGGGACCAATTTGATGATTTACTCATGAAGGTAGAGGACAATTTTGCCCAATAATTGAATGATTTTCAAATGTCTATACAAATTAATGTACTGCCATTTGTGTGATGCAGCAGGAGCCATTTGAATTGTTGGGCGGGGTGTAAATTGCTAAATGGGGGATATTGAAAGACAGGATGTGACATCAAAATGCCACAAGGACAGGTCGGGATGTATCGAAAGATACTGAGGGAAGTAATAGCGGAACATCAAAAGGTGCTGGTTATTTTCTGCTAGTGTTCTTCGGTACGTGGATGACATTGGAGAACTGTAATTGCAGCCTCTTTTTTCCAGGGAATAGTGTAAGATTAAACTCAATAACTACCGATTGGCCCGTTTAACTAGAGCGATGGCATAGTTTCTTAGAGCAGATAAGCCTGGAAAAAAGTTTCTGTCACTTGGGAAAGTATGGATAAACTTAAATAATGCTAGCATGGATTTGCTGAAGAAAAATTTTGTTACAAAAGGTGATTGCATTCTATGCTTTGGTAATGTATGAGCGTGAGGTTGTTGATTTCTTGTGACGTGCTGTCCAAATCTATTTGATTTATGGTCACATAACAGGCTTGTCAGCAACAGTGAAGCACTTGGACTAAAAGGCTAAATTGCAGTGAAGGTACGAAGTTAGCTGCATGAAAATTATAGCGTGTTGCTCAGCAGTTGCTTTCTGGACTGGTAGAAGGAATACAATATTTTGCCTGACCTCGGTACGAGCTTTTGGAGATCTGTTTTAATGATCAGCTTGGATCTTTCAGGGCACAATTGCAAAACTTACAGGTGGCACTAACCTTGGAAATATTGCGAACTGTGAGGAAGATAGTGATAGGAGGTAAACAGACTCATGTCATGGACTTACTCTTAGAATATGAAATTTACGTAAATAATGGTGAGGTGACGCAGTTTGATATAAACAACAAGAGGCAATATAAAGTAAATGTCAACATTCCACGGAAGGTGTATAAGGAGAGAGATCTGTGGCTATATATCTGCCAATTCTTGAAGCAGGCAGGGATGTTTTCCAATTGTGCTTTAAAAAGGCATAGGGTTCATAAATACAGTCATGCATTAAAATAAAACTATAATTAGTTGCCTTCTTACATAAGTAAGGATATACTTATCACAGAGGGGGCGAAACGAAGGTCCAGCAAACTGATCACTGGGATGGCAGTATTTTCCTGTGAGGAGTTATTGAGCAGACTGAGGTATATTCTCTGGAGTTTAGAAGAATGCGAGGTGACCTTATTGAAGCAGACAAAATTAGTAAAGGTCTCGAAAGGGTAGATGCAGAAAAGGTGATATCCCTAACTGGGGTGCCTGGGACCAGGACCACAGTCGCTGAATGAAGGGTATGGCATATAGGATTGAAATTAGGATTCATTTCTACACTCATCGGGTGATTAACCTTTGGAATGCTGTACCCCAGAGGGCTGTTGGGGCTCCATTGTTCAGTATATTTAAGTCGAACATTCGCCAATTTGTAGGTAGTAAATGTACCGAGGGATATAGAGATATTGCTGGAAAATGGCATTGTAGTCCGTCGAGGGACCAGCTTGATGGGAAGAATGGCCTGCTGCTTCTTCTATCTGATCTGTTACGATGTGTGTGAATCTGTGCCAAACTTAAGGAAGGGTGTGAAGTTTTTGGAGACGTTGCAGTATAGATTTATGAGAATGTTTCCAGGGATGAACAACTTGATTTTCATCGATGGACCAGATAATCTGGATTGGTTTTCCTCAGGGAAGGGACGCTTGAGAAGAAATTTATTGGCAGAATTCAAAGTCATGATCAAGCTAGACAGGACAAAGAAAAAATAAAAGCATTTTAATCATTATTGTTAGTGTCAGAAACCAGAGGGGTCTGATTTGAGGTGATTGGCAAAATAATCAATGGTTTCATGAGCGTTTTTAATGGATCGATTGGTTAGGCTCTATAATGAAGTGCCTGAGATTTGTTTGTTGCAGATTCAAACACTGTTGTCAGAGCTTTTAATCTTTCAGGGAATCTACATATGCACATCAACCCAAAAAATTACTTCTATGCTACAAAGACTTGCACATTATTTCCACCTCGAATTCAAAAAGAAAAGCTATTAGAAAGCTAATTGTTTATTTATCTCATTGTATTTTTCTGGATAAATAACCCTGTCTTTATTGAGAGAAGTTGCCGTACTTTTAGCCACGCCATTCGTTTGCTTTAGTGCATTGCATGTGCGGGCAGCAACACAGTCAGCGTTCATAGCTATCACTCAACTGAAATTGTGAATGATTGCAGGAGTCTCTACATGCGATGAATAACGGGGACATTCAGAAGCAGTTCTCTGTAATTCTAAGCTTCTCCAGAAGGTGCTGGGGACCACCGAGTGTACAATCCTTAAGTAATCAGCATACTGTTGAGAACTTCCATTTTCCCACTGTTAGTGTTGCTGCTAAAAAAACAGAAAAGTCCCCACTTGTTGAATGAAGTGAAACTAGGTTTCCAGCAGCATCTTAATTCCGAAATTACGGATTTACACAAATTGTTAAAATGTTAATAAAAATGAATGAAATCAACCTATGCACCGGGACCGACAACAACAAACCCAGCCCTGTTGAACTTGTAAAGCCCTCCTCATTAACATCTGGGGGCTTGTGCTAAAATTGGGAGAGCTGTCTCACAGACCAGCCAATCAACAACCTCACATATTCATACTCACAAAAACATACATTACAGATCATGTCCCAAACATCACCATCACCATCCGTTGGTAAGTCCTCACTGACTGACAGGACATACCCAGTAGATATGGCAACAGATGAGGCAGAATACAACTGCGAATGAGTTGCTCTGGGAGTACTCAAAATCGACTCTGGCTACCATGAAGTCTCATGCCGTCAGCTCAAATAAGGACAAGGCAAATTCCTGTTGATTACCACGTAATGTGCAAAACCATCAACCCCACCCCATGTCCAACTGCTCCTCAGCTGATGAATTAGCACTCCTCCATGTCGAACACGACTTGGCTTCAGAACTGACGTTAGCAAGGGCGCAGAATGTACCCTGTTGCGGACTTCAATGTCTATCACCAAGAGTGGCTCAATAACACCACCACAAACATAGCAGGCCGAGCCCTAAAGGACATAGTTGCTAGACTGTGTCTGTGGCTGGTGGTGACGGAAAGAACAAGAGGTGGGAAAGATACATGACCTCATCCTCACCAAATTCATTGTAACAGATGCATCTGACAATCTCAGCATCAGAAGCAGTGACCAACGCACAGCCCTTGCGGAGACGAAGTCCTGTCTTCACATTGAGGGCACCCTCCTTTGTGTTGCATGTGACTCCCACCGTGGTAAATCGGCTAGATTCGAACATACCTAGCAACTCAAGTCTGCACATCAATGAGGCGTTGTGGGCCATCAGCAGCAGCAGAATTGTATTCAACCACAATCTATAACCTCATGGCCTGGCAAACAACCCACTCAAAGATAACCACCAGCCCAGCGGGTCAACCCTGGTTCAATGAAGTATGGAGGAGGGCATGCTGGGAGCAGCAGCAGACATGCTGAAGAATGAGGCGTTAACTGCTAAAGAAACAACTTTGGCAGGTCTACTTAAGTGCAAAACAGCATAAGCAGCAAATGATAGACAGAGCTAAGCAAGCCCACAACAAATGGATCGGATCTGAGCTCTGCAGTCCTGCTACATCCAATGGGGAATGCTAATGGACACTTAAAGAGCTCATTGGAGGATGGTCTCCACAAATATCCCAATCCTGAATGATGGAGTAGCTGAGCATATCAGTGTGAAATATAAGGGTGAAGCATTCGCAACAATCTTCACCCAGAAGTGCCCAGCAGGTGATCCATCTCGGCCTCCGGCAAGGGTCCACAGCATCGGAGATGCCAGTCTTCAACCAATTCGATTCACTCACGTGATATCGATGAAACGGCTGATAGCATTAGATACTGCAAATGCCATGGGCCCTGACTACATTCCAGCAATAGTACTGAAGACTTTGGCTCCAGAACTTGGCACATACCTAGCCAAGCTGTTCAAGTACAGCCAAAACACAAACATTTACCCGGCAATGTGGTAAATCTCCCAGGTATGACCTCTACATAAAAAGCAGACAAATAAAGCCTGCCCAATTAACAAACTATCTGTTTACTCTAAAAAATTAGCAAAGTGATGGAAGGTGCAAACAACAGTGCTATCAAGCAGCACCAGCTTATTCATAGCCTGCTCACTGAAGATCTGCCAGGGCCAATCAGACCCTGACTTCATTACAGCCTTGATTTCAAACAGGAACAAAATACTTGAACCCCAGAGCTGAGTTCAGAGTGCCTGTCCTTGACATCAAGGCATAACATGACTGAGTGTGGCATCAAGGAGTCCTAGCATATCTGTAGCCAATGGAAATCGATGGGATAACTCTCTGCCATAATTGTATGGATGGTTCATTGCAAGAGCTGATTATTCAGCCCAGCAATACGTATTTCATTCGTTCACTCCATATGAACCACCTACTCTCATCCTTCATCCAAGGGAAGTCCATATAACCAATGTTTTTTCTCCCCGATGTGCTTATGCAGCTTGCCTTGTGGGAAACGATTACCTTTATCTTTTTCAGCAAGAAATTCCTCTGTTAAATAGTAAAAGGAAACCAAAGATTATGGAGTTATATTTGCTTAGTGTCTGTTTGAGGAAGTTTATTACAGAGCAAAGTACCTTGTCATTCAGCTGCTGTCAGATAACTAGGCATCCGCGGTTACAAATACGTTTCGCCATTGCAGCATTGAGTCAACAGTGCACGGCGGTGGTGAGGGTGGTGGCCATTCATTCTTGCCCGGTAGAGGTAAATAATACCACAAGGTGCTTCCATCCAAGACCCATATGATATCCAGTTTCATTGAAAGCAGTGTAAGAATCCCCTAAAAATCTTTCATTCCCTGTGCACTGCACTGCTTTGATTTAGTGATTCTAAACCATAATTTTCTCTGTTTTTTTGAAAACTTTCGTATGTTATGGTTTTTTAACTCCATGGTGAAATGCCCTGGTGTGGGTTTTCCTTGTTCTAAAAGGCAATATTCGGCAGAAATTTTTACTGTGCCAAACAGCCAGCCTATGCCTGTTTGGGAGACGCAAAAGAGAACATTTAGTCCGAATTCATAGGGAGCAGGCTAAGGGGTGAAGATTAAACGGGGTTAATAGAGTCCAAGACGACAGATATGAGTCTCAAGGCATCACGATGCCCCTGCTTAGCCAGGCACCAGCATGGGACATTTGCCGTGTTCATAAGGATCCTGTAGTAGAAAGCCATGTGCAATTGGAGATTCTGAGATAATGAACTGACTTGGCCAGGCGGCAAAGCATGTTTCATATTTTAAAATTGGACAAGTTAAATCAAATCAAGTAAATAATTGTATAAAATAATGTGCCCTGTCAGGAAAATATAATAAAGGATTCCCTGAGAACTTAACAGGTGGAAATATATGAAGGCTAGGCTCCTGCAGCAGATAAGCCTTCATGGACGGACTGGCTGGACGCTTGTGAAATTGTGAAACAACACTCCAGAGATGTTGTGTTGCGAAACTACTGCTGTGGGACTGCTATATGTCAAGTTATCTTAAAGATGAACACTATCTAAAAACGGGCACAGATACATCGAATAATTCAGCGTTAAGATTGAAAGGGTTAATTGGATCAGATCCTGGAAATCTTACAAATTGAATATCTACTTGACCTATATCAGATGGACAATTATATCTGCTCCAGTATTGTACTGCAATCCAAAATTAACGTCTAATTTGCACTCATTCTGAATGCGGCATTCTGGGGAAGAACTTGGTGAAGCCCCACTTGGCGCGTTGAATCCAAGTTCTGCGGCCAGTCTTTCAGAATTATGTCAAGGACTCTGAAAAGGAGATTAGAGAGGAGATTTCACAAGACACTTCGAACGATGAGGGATGTACATCATGAATCGAGACTAGGGACAACTGGGGTTGTTCTGCTTCCTCAGAAAGTTTGGCGACGATATAACAAAATCATTGCAAGTTTGTGAAGAGTCTTGAATGAGTAAATGCTGCCACTAGTGTCAGTGACAAGGGGCAGATATATAAGGTGAGAGGCAAAAAGAATGCAAAACATGCGGGGAAATTAGAATAATTGTGTTGCCCTGTGGGACAGTTTGGAGGACAGTAAGTAAATAGAATGGGCTTGAGAGTAATTGCATAACTCGTAGAGGCAACAGGCACTGGTCCATTTTATCGAACGACTTCACACTCCACTTGATGGTTCCATGATATCAATGTTAATTTTGTACATTAAAGATTTAATGATGCACAATTTTCCAGCGACATTGGTAAGGTTTTGTTAATTCTAAGTCTCAACAATTAATAATGAGATAATCTTTGATAACAATGATTTCAAAGAGACACCAGAAACTTTCTTCACCTGCACCCTTTAAAGCTTCTTGGCATTTTTTCAACTCTGGAATGTAGAAAGGGGAACGTTTGGATGTTTAGCTTTCAAAAACAGTTTATAACTGCTACCCATTATTATTACATTCTCCTTACAACAGCGAACAGCTTTTACATCCAGCTGTTCAATGCAATCTATATGCTCCACACCATTGTCATTTCCGTTTACTTTTTCAACCTTATCAGAATAATTCCCTTTTCCATACTTCCAAGTCGAACTAGTGACTGCTTAAAAGAAACCTTTGCTATTCCACTCAATGACTCGAACTGGCAATGATTTCCACAGTCACAGGACTATTTGGTAAAAAGAAATTATGGACTTATCTGTTATTGTACTTGTCGATGAATATACTATATCCATATTTATGCCCTCTTGTGTTGCATTCTCACCTTAGCTAGGGAACCACTTCATATCATCTTTTCTCTACTAACGTTTGCAATATGTATTTTGAAAAAAAAAAATTTTGAAAGAAAAACACGTATTGAAATAAAACGGAAGGCATAAAATTATGTGATAAAAAGTTGTTCAATTTTTTGGTGCTTTAACATGACGAATTATATTACCTGTTTCCTTTACTTTGAGTTTGTCCTCTGTTAGAGGGTGGAAAGTAAACAAGAAAGGTATGATATTAATCGAAAAATTCACTATGTGGCAAGAATTTATTACCAATTCATGCTGTCAATCGGGTTAAAGCAAGAAGATTGCAAACATGTTGATTTCACCATAAGTGTGTGGTAATGTGTAATAGGTTTGACGACGTTCTTGCTTTATTGCAGGACTTTTGGGGAGATAAATTATTTAACTGCAATGGGAATATGAGGGCCTGAACTTAACGCTTGGCATACGGATCGAATCGCCGGGCCCTGGAGCAGATGTAAAATCCATTCCGGGCTGCGACCACGCTTCCAACACGATTTCCCTCAGGGTGGCCAATTAAGGGGTTCAATGGTAGGAAGAGCCAGTGTTGGCTTATTGGGCGCCGTGTCCAATGCTGATATGATGGGAATTTTAAAAGGGGCAGAGACAGCCAGGGGACACTTTCCAGCTTTGGAGTTGTTTGACAATTTTTTTTAAAGAGCAATGGCATCTACACCTCTGGGCAAGACAGGCAGGAGGGCAAGTCCTGTGGACACTCTGCTCCAGAATTCTCAGATGAGTGCCTGGTAATACGGATGGAGGAGGTCAGGTTCAGGGGGGCATCCTCATCCCTTGGGATGGTAAGAGGAGGCCACTGCAGCTGACCAAGAAAGCATGGGCAGAGGTGGCAGCCCAGGTCAGCGACCGTGATGTTGTGCAGTGCACATGGGTGCAGTGATGCAAAACGTTCAATAAAATACTTCTCTCGCCAAGAGCGAGCACCGAGTTGGCATGAATCTCTGTGCAGCAGAGTTAATGGCTGGCCATGCCCCGCAGTACTCAGGGGTGTAGTAGCCTGAGTGGCAACTGTCAATTAGATTGGTGGTGAGCTCTGGCTGCTTGGTCTGATGCTTTGCGGGTTGAGGGCCACGAATCGGAACTGCCCTGCAAGGTGTTCTGTAGGTGGTGATGGTCAGGCCGCTATAGTGCTACAGGCAGAGAGCGGACTATTCAGTGCTCCGCTCCTCTTTCAGGAGAAGGACAACATCAAGAGGTCAAGGGCAGAGGAGCCGCCTGAAACCTACTCATATTGATGAGGAACGAGGTGGATGGCTTAGGGATGGAGTGCTCGCGCCTAGCTTATTCACTGTGTCGTGGAGCGGCAGGGGTGTCTGACGAAAGTAAGGGTGCAATGAGCAGATGTGACAGTTTCAGAGCACGTAAGCATTGTTGTGATGTCTCATCTGGATTGGAATCCTCAAACCTGGAGCCCCCATTGTTTATTGAAAGATGACGGCACAATGAAGCAGATCCCCATTGCCTCACCAGCCCACCTAGCCTGCACACTAACGGTGTGACTGGTTTCATGCAATTTTTCTGCCCTAGAATTGCATTCCAGCAAATGATTGCAGGACTCTGATGATAATCCTTGATGCGACGAGGACCAGGGGGTTTTCAGACGCACCTGCGTCACCACCCCCCTCTCTGCATCAGGCACCAGTGCAGATACCAGCACCTCGGTGTTCATTAGATCGTCGGCTACAATGTCGGTGCACAGTGGTAAGGATACAACACACTAGCATGAGAAGCAGGCGGAGGCAGAGAGTGCAATGGTGCCGGCAGTTGGAGGACTGCTAGAGACTAGGAGCATGCTGAGTCCGAGAATCTGTAGTCATCCTTTAGTGTCAAATGATGGATGTCCAGCGGATGCGCAGGATAATCCGACACAGATTTATGGGGGTTTGCATGTCATGATCTTTGTCATGGAGGAGTCCAATCGGAGCATGAGTACTGCATTGACCCTCAGCACAGAATGCACTGTCTTCTCCTTTGAGAGAGTGGCGACCTCATTTGACAGGCAGCTCCAGGAACAAAATCAGAGGCTCCTTGGGTTTCTGTCTGGACTGCAAGCCCTCAAACAGGCGATGAGCTCAGTAGGCCACTGCTGGTGTGAGAGGCAGGTGACACACCTGGTATCTCTCCCCGGCTCCCGTCCATCAGTGGTGAACTGTGAGGTCCAGACTGACCTGATTTTGTTGGCAAGTTGTTTATCATCTCTGTGGTCTCCGCTCAGGGCGTTCTGAATAATGGCAGCATCTCCTCTGACCCTCTGCCAGTGAGCATGGCATCTGATGAGGCCGCAATGACTGAGGAGAGCTCCCTCCCAGGAGGGTCACGCACAGGGCTGCAAAGTCTGCAGGCTGGCCTCCAATGCATCCGCCAGAGATTTGGCGTGGGTGGGGGTGGCCTGGTTGGGGGGTGTGGGGTGAGGTGGTGGATTTTGGGCGTCTCCAAGATGCAGCACTCGCAGAGGTAGTTGTAAGGTGCATACAGACAATCTTCTGTTCTGCCATGTTTTGTTAGTTTGTTTACTGGTGTGACCATTAACACCTTACATTATTATGTTGACTTCATTTGAGTTACAACATTTTATCAATTTTGATTTTGTGTTAATGGCCTGAGTATGCTTCACTTGTTTTGTATGTGGAGTGCACACCAGTGTCTCAACCTGGATGGCGAGTGGCTCCAAACTTTAATGTGCGAGTACTGAGGGGGCTTTGGGTTCATTGGAATGGCGATTTGATCCACTCAGTACGGAGATAGCACTCCCGGCATTAGGTTGAAGCAATGCCAATACAGCCTAGCTGAAGGAGCTTTGAATCACGGTCTCCCTGGTTTTCCTGGATCCCTGAGTGTTCCAGAGGTCTGTCTCCGGCCCTCACCGTGTTCATCTCCAGGAGCCTCTGCTGACTCGCCACTGGAGTCATCATCTGCAGTCTGTGCAGCTGCCTCAAGATCCTCTCCCTGCTGTGGTTCCCTACTTGCCAAAGCCAGGTTATCAAGAGCACCGCACGCTAGGACTATCAGAGACACGTTCCCTGGAGGGTATTGTAGTACTTCCCCCGAATGGTGCCAGCATCTGAAGCTCATCTTCAGCAGACCTATGGCCCTCTCTAAATCTGCACTTGTGGAGGCACGACTCCTATTCAACCTTTGCTCTGCCTCTCTCTTAGTATGCCAGAGAGGCGTCGTAAGCCATTTCATTTCAATGGATAGGCCTGGTCATCCAGCTTCCATCCATCCAGTCGATCAGCAGCCCTGAACAGTCTTGGAGCCTGTGAGTGTTGGTGGATGTATGCCCCATTGAAGATACCTGGGTACCTAGCTAAAACTTGCAGAATTTGCGTCCTGTAGTCAGAAACTACCTGGACGTTCATGGAGTGGAAACACTTCCTCTTAATGGCACATGGCTCACGCACTGGTGCCTTGACGGCCAGAGTTGTGCAGTCGATGTCACCCTATTTGTGGGGGAACTCAACAATCGCAGTGACGCCTCTGGACAACTCAGTCTGGTTGGCCTCGAACATCCAGAAAGGAATAAATTGCCTTCCAAGGGCAGGATTGAAAGAGCCTGGAGGATTGTCATTGTGAGGAGTTTAGGAGATAATTTGTTGCTGCTTCCTTTGTGAAATTGACAGCTTTATCAACATTTTGAGCTTCAGTCTTTGCATTGCTTGCATTCAGCTCATGACTCATTGGTGTCTCCAATGTGCCTGGAGGATTAATACTGTGTGGAACCATGTCATGGTTCACCTGAACAAAGTATCAATCACTAGGTTCACGGAACTCGGGACAGTTGATTCGGACAGCCACAAAGAACGCCCACTGATCCCTGGAAACAGCGGGAGGCACAGAGTTGTGTGCCATTGTGACCTTCGGAGTCACTTGCAAGGGATGGCCACCCACAGTTGGAGGTGATCCCTGACCCAATCATCTGATATATAGACGTCACATACCCGCTGCGAAGCGGAGCCTCCTTTAGCACTGCATCTCTGTTATGTGAATCATTGCCTGTGCACCCTGGCAGCAGGATATTGGATTCTTCTGCGTGCCCCTCCAGCTTGAATGCCCTGTTGGCCCTTCATCCCCTATGCCTGCGCCTCCCCTCCCACAGATGACTCCTGTAGACGCTGCTTACAGACGCAGTGCCATCTGTCACGTCTGCCCCGCCCTTGCTCCTCTTGGAGGTTCCAGCAGTGGAACTATCCCATTTACCAGAGAAATAGAAGGTTATCTGGAGACTGGAAGGATCCACACAGTATTAATCCTCTAGGAACCTTGGAGACACCAATGAGTCATGAGCTGAAGGCAAGCAATGCAAAGACTGAAGCTCAAAACGTTGATAAAGCTGTCAATTTCACAAAGGAAGCAGCAACAAATTATCTCCTAAACTCCTCACAATGACAATCCTCCAGGCTCTTTCAATCCTGCCCTTGGAAGGCAATTAGTAAAAAAGCCAGCTACCCGCCTGCCCGTTTTGCCATGCGACATCAGCAAAACCCTACAGCAACGTAAATTGGTGGGCAATCAGCTTTTTAATGGCCTTAATTGGCTGTTAATCTTAGGTGGTCATTTAATTGGCCGGCTTATTGTGTGCGTGCCTGATGATGTCGGGACACAAGGACGGCATCATTTTGGGCAATTTTACGTGCGATGCGTTCGGACCCGCACCCGACCTCATACCATAAATTTCAAGCCAGGAAGTAGTAACAGGGGCAAGCGAGTCAGGCTCTGTCCTTCATTGATATCATGTCTGATCTAATTCAACTCCATTTTCCCGCACTCTACCTTTACCCTTCATGTTTGAATATGAAGAAATCTATCAAACTCAGTCTAGAACGTACTGACTGACTGGGGCTGCAGCGCCCCCTGTGGCAGAGCAATCAAAAGATTCACTACCTTCTGAATAAAGAAATTCCTCCTCTTCTCAGTTCTAAATGTTCTCCCTCTTATTCTGACATTACATCCCGTGGTTCCAGACTTCCCAGTCAGGCCAGAAGAAACATCATTCCTATGTCTACCCAGTCATGGCTTGTAGAATGTTGTATGTTTGAATGAGATAAGATCTCAGAATTCTAATCTCCATAGAATTAACGCCAAAACTACTTAATCCTTCCTTGTAGAATAATTGCTGCATCACAGAAATTTGTTTGCTGAACCCTGTATGAGAATTAGATATGTGCTTAGGTAAGGAGATGAAACCTCCACAGAATTCTCGAGGTGTGGCCTCATGAAGGCTCTATACAATTGCAGTAAGACACATTTCCTCTGACACTCAAATACTCTTGTAACAAACGATTGTACAACTGTTGCTGTGCCTGCAAATTAGCCTTTAGTGACTCACGAACAAGGACACATAAGTCATTTTGAAGTTCAATGGTTCCCAGGCTCCCGCCATTTAAGAAATGCTCTGGGGTGCCGTTTTCCCAATCAAACTGGATAGCCTCACCTTTCTAAATACTATGTTCCATCTGCTACTTTTTGCCTCCCCGCTTAGCTTCTCGAAATCCTCTTGAAGCATCATTACATACTCCTCACATCTCAAACCCCTACCTCGTCTTGTGTTATCTGAAAACTTGGAAGTATTACACATAATCTCAACGTTCAAATTATTGATATCGATTGTAAATAACAGGGGCCGAAACCCTGATCCTCACGACACCACATTAATCACAACCTGACAACCTGAAAATGATCTTTTTAGTCCTCCTCTCTTTTTTTTCTCTCAGTTAACTCCTTCTCAGTATGCACCAGCATATTTTCCCCAATCCCATGTTCTGTAAACTGGGTTGATCATCTTTGTGTGAGAGCTGGGCAAAAGCTGCCTGAAGCCCTTCACACAAAGCAGACACTATTGATCGAATTCCATATTACATGCAGCCTGAGTTTTGATTAGTTGAAGGGGAATAGCTCAAAGGAAAATATATATGTGTGCAACATGATTTGCTTACCTGTATCATTTAGAGCTTCCAGGCAACCTTTCAGATCTGCAATACAGGTTAGGGATTTAAACAGCATTTAAGATTTAAAAGCAATGTACTGCCTCATATCTTCATCAATTCAAAATTTCACTTTCTTATGATAAACTTTGAGAACCGATTGGAAAGCAATCTTGTTCTGTCATATTGTTTACTGAATTGAAGGGATATATAACTTAATTGTGTATGGACAGATATTTCCACAGAGCTGACAGGAGAGACTTAAACACAGTTATTAAACATAGAGATAATTAATAGGATCGCTGCAAATTATTCTGTTTTTTTATCTGAATAAAGCGTTCCAAGTCCATCCAGGGGAAGACTAGAGAGAAAAACTTGATCTTGCATCCACAAGATAACAAAGGACAGTTGATCAAATGGAGACAAAAAGATTGTATGTATATTTACTTATTCATTCATGGAATAAGAACGTGGTTGGATAGGTCATTACTTCTTTCCGATCAGTAAATGCACTTGAGAATGTTCTGGGGAGCTGCCTTCCTGGCTTGTTGCTATCCATGCTTTGAAAGTATGTACAGTGCTGTTAGGGTGGGAGTTCCAAAAGTTTAACCAAGCAACATCGAAGGATGGTTTGTAAAGTTCAAAGTCAACATGAATTGTGGCTTGGTGGAGAACTTGCGGGTGATGGATTTTGATGCGTCTGATACACTTGTCCTTCTAGATGATTGATGCCGCTGGTGTGGAAGGTGCTATCGAAAGGCCCTTGGTTGGTTCATGTCATGAATCCTGTAGATGGCACACTGTCCTGTCACTAAGCGTCAGTCCTTGGATAGAGTGAATATTCATGATGGTGAATGGAATGCAAAGCAAGGGGCTGTTTTGCTTTGGATGGTGTTCCCTGCTTGTTTTGTGCTGTTAAAATTGCACTCATCAAGGCAAGTAGAGTGTATTCAATCACACTGTTGATTTGCACCTTGTAGATGGTTATCAGACTTTGGGGCTCGGCAGGCTATTTACTGTCGGCATACTTCGAAGCCTCTGAACCCCTCCTGCAGCCATAGTATTTCTGTGACTGGACCAGTTCTATTTATTGTCGATGATCACTCCTCGGGCGATTATATTGGGTAGTAAGTCATGGTAATGCCATTGGATGTCGAGGGGATATAGTTGGCTTCTCTCCTCTTGGACACTCTCATTGCCTGGTACTTGTGTGGCATGAATATTATTTACCACTTATCAGCGAAAGCCTGGATTTTTTCCAAGCGTTCCTTCATATGGTCAGAGGCTGATGTATTGTTGAGGAGATGTGAATGATGCTGAATATCCTCACTTTTGGTTTTATGTTGAAGGGAAGGTCATTGATGGAGCAGCTGAAGACGGTTGGCCCGAGGACACAAAGCTTAGGAACTCCTGCAGAGATGCCCTGGAACTGAGATGATTGACCGCTGACTATCACAACCATCTTGATTTGTGCAAGTTAAGACTCGATCCAGTGGACTATTTTACCTCCATTCCCATTGGTTTCAGTATTGTTGGACGTCCATGAAGTCACATTCAATGAGAGTATGCCTGGATGTCACAGAATTCTGTCTCACAGGCCATCTCGCTCTTGTCTGGACCAAGGCTGTAAGGACGTCAGAAAATGCATTTATCTGGTGAAACTAAACTGAGTGTCAGGGACTAGGCCATTACTCAATAAATGTCATTTGATAGCATTGTCATCGATTTCTTTCATCACTTTGATGATGAGTGAAAGTTGAAAGATGGTGCGGTAATTGACTGGGTTGGAATTGCCCTGCTTTTTGTGGCAGGACATACCTTGCCAGTTTTCCATGTTTTCATAGACTCCTGTTTTCTTAGCAGCACAATAATGCTTGCCTTGGGGTGCGTCTAGTTCTGAAATCAAAGTCTTCTGGAATGTTGTCGGGAACCTTAGTCTTTGCGGTAACCAGTGCCTTCAGCCGTTTCTTGATATTACGTGGTAAGAGATGCATGGCCAAGTCTATTCAACAGACTACGGCTCAGTGCTCGCTACAACCCTCTTTAACATGTATACAAGTGATCTACTGACAATGAATTCCCTAAACGTAATCCAATGCCTTTGATGCCTGTGCTATTTACCCAAGTTCCATCTTTCTGCACCCTTCTTTGGAACCTTACCAAACACTTACCATGTTGCATGTCTACTGCAGCACATGGCCTCTCACGTCAAATCCTAGTCAATCTATATCCAGTGCGTTCTGCTCCACAATATCAATGCCCCGAAATTGTGTATTTACATGTGTTCCCCGTGACTAAAGCATGATCCCAAGCTACTTGAGAATGGCTCTAACTGGGGCTTTATCATTTTGGAACAACTGAAGAAAGCAACAGAAAGAATCAGAAGCAGAAATAATCTACGGACATAAATTCTCAGATCTACGTGGAGTGCTGCTGCTAGAGCATTCCGGATATCACTACTTGCCCTGTCATACTGTGCAGCAGAGTACTGTGCATCTGTTTGAGAAACATCATCAACTCACAAACAGACAGTTCATGACACTGAATAAAATGCATCAATGAACATCATAACTGGAACCCTCTTTCAACAACACACACAACCCACCACACCCCCTCCCACACCCCGTGCTGACACGCACACAAACACTTGCTTTTGTTGATGGAATATGAAACACGAGAAGTCACCAACAGGGTTCTTGTGTCCTTCAGAAAAGATAAGAAGCGAACAGAATGTTGTTGGGTAGGTGTGTTAATGCACAATGTCATTAGGACTGTTGTGGGAGATGACGGTGGCTGGAAAGAGCAAGATGTATAATTTATTAGGGCGCAGAAAAGAAGTTGTAAAGTTTAGATGTCAATATTGCGATAAGTTAATAGATCCCCTAGCTGAGGTTACACGGTAGTACAGGGTGTGCAGGAAGAAATAAATGAGACGTACAGGAATGCTACTTCAATGCTCATGGGAGTGTTTAATCTACACGTAGATTGGGTGAAGCAGATTTGCAGATGATGTCATGGAGCATCAATTCAGACATTGTATTTATGACAATTTCTTAGAGCAAATTCGTCCTAGGGCCAGCCAGGGAGCAGGCTATCCTGGAACTGGTGATGAGAAATGACACAAGGTTAATGAAACACCTCGTTGTAAAGGGCCTGGTCAGTGACAGCGATCATGACACGATAGAATTCCATGTCCAATTTGCAGTTGGGAAATGTGAATTAAGATTAGTGTTGTGAACCTGAATAAAGGTAATTAGAAGAATACAAAACCAAACCGAACTAACCTGAAATGGGAAACTATGTATAAAATGCAGCGCAGACATTTAAGGAGGCATTTAATAGCTCTCAGGAGAAGATATATCCAGTGTGAAATAAATAATCTTTGAGAAGGAATAATGATGCTAGGCTGCATAAGTAAGTTAAAGATAGTATCAAACTGAAAAAAAGCAGTACAAAATTTCAAAGATTAGTATTACGCATGATATTGGTCAAATATAATGAACCAGGGGGAAAAAAAAAATAAAACTAAGTAAAATAAAGAAAGAAAGCAAATAAGGAGGGAAAAAAATAGAAAGTTGGTGAAAGCTTACTGATCATGTGAAAGCAGATAGTATGAATTTCTAGAAGTGTATGCATTTGAAAAATGTATCTGAAGATAACCTTCATCATTTATAGAGAGAGTCCAGAGAACTGATGATGGTAAACATGGAAATGACAGAGGCGATGGACAGGTATTTTGTTTGTACATTCATGCAGAAGGTTAGAGGAACTTACAAAATTTACTTGAAAATTAAGAGCTAAATGGGAGGGAATAAATTAAAATAATCACCATCACTAGGGAAAAATTGTTGGGAAATCTATTCGATGTAAAGGCTGATAGGTTCCTAAGGGCAGATTGCTTGAACACTCGGGGTCTGAAGTGATCGTAGGTGTGTTCATTATAGTCTTCCAAAATCCCTTGCATTATTCAAGGGCTCCAATAGATTGGGGAAAAGCTAATGTAAAGCTGTTCTTCAAGAGATTGGGAGATAGAAACGTGGAAAGTTAGCCTAACACCCGTCAGAGTGACATTGCTGGAATTCATTATTAAAGAGGTTATAGCAAGATAAATATGACATCCTAATTTAATCAGGTATTGTCAACATGTTTCTGTGAAAGGGAAATCGTGTTGAACTAAATCATTGAAGTTGTATGAGGTCGTAACAAACAAGGTGGACAAAGGGGCACCTGTGGATTTGGTGTACTTGGATTTCCAGAAGGCATTTGTTAAATTGCCATATCAAAAGTTGCTGGAATAGATACCATTACATGGAATGGGGTGTGTCTTATTAGCATGGATCCTGGATTGGTGTGCAAACAGGAAATAGAAGGGGTAATTCGATCGTATTTGTTTTCCCAGACAACAACAACTGAATGCCACAATCATTACTGCCGGATCCGCTACTATTTACAAGCTGCGTGAATGATTTGGATGAAGCTAACAAATGTAGGGTGATAAATTTGCCCATGATACCACGATGGGTGAGAAAGTAAGTTTTTAAGAGGAGCTAGAGGGCTTGCAAAAAGGGACATCGGCATTTTAAGCAAGTGGACAAAAATGTGGCAGATGAGTATAATGTCGAAAAATGTGAACTTGTACACTATGGCAGGAAGAGTAGAAAAGCAATATAAAAAATACATTGCGAGAGATTGCAGAACTCGCTGACACAGAGGGATTTGAGTGTCCTGTGACGCAAATCACAAAAAAATCATTATAATTCAATTAGAGCAAGTGATTCGGAAGGCAAATAGAATGTTGGCAATTATTACAAGGGGGATTGAGTACAACAATACGGATGTTTAAAGCATCTGATGAGGCCTCATCTGTAATGTTGTTTCGAGTTTTGGCCTTAATTCAAGAGCCAAATATAATTACATTAGAAACAGTTCAGATAATGTTCACCCGACTCATTTCTGGGATGAAGGGTTGATCTTATGAAGAAATGTTGAACAAGATTGGCCTTTACCGACTGGGGTTAAAACAAGTGAAAGTTGATCATAGAGAAATATATGAGACCCTGAGTGGACTTGATAGAGTACATAGCAAGAGGATGTTTCCAATTGTGGGAGAGACTAGGAGCAGGAAGCACTGTTTAAGAATAAGATATCTATAATTTAAGACGGAAATGAGGAGAAATTCTTTTCCCCAAGTAGTGTTTAGTGGTGGAATTTTCTTCCACAGTAAGCAATGGACACTGAGTTATTGAATTTATGCAAGACAGTTAGAAAGACGTTTGTTAGAAAAGGACGTCATGTGCTAAGTTGTCCGATGGCAAAGTTGAACTATGATGATAATCCAATCCGCCATGCTGTTCAAAATTTTGGAACAGCTCCGAAGGGCTGGATACCCTACTCCTGCTCCTCATGCACCTATGTTCGATAATCCATCTGTCGATTTGGGGGCATAAATTACCATAACCAAGGTGTTCTTGCTAATCAGGTTCAGCACAGGCTAGGGCACTTGTGTAGCCTACCCCGGAATTACACATACATTGTGCACTTCTGCAGAGAGGCAAACAATGCTGCACCTTTCCGAGAACGCACCCTCTACAAACTAAGCTGTGGACTAATCAGTAAAAAAGCAGCAAATGAGCAGCATACCGCTTAGCATCGTGGATATGTATTCACCAATAACAAACCAATAGGCTCCATAGATTTGGTTGAAGAATGGCACATGTGATGCTGGGACCCTCAAGAAGTGGCTAAAACGGGTCAGCCATTCGGCAATTCTGGAAGATGTTGGACAATGCTTCAGTCTTGTCTTTTGCACTGTTGTAATGGGATCCCAAACACTGAGGATGGAATGATTATGGAGCCTCCATCTCCAGTCAGTAGCTTAATTGCCCAGCACCATTCACGATTCTCTGTGACAGGATGTCAGAGCGTACTTCAGAAACGTTGGTTCTACCCCTTAGCTGTGTTTATCACATCTTGCATCTGCTGCAAGGCATGCAAGCACTCCTGACTTGTACCTTCACCGGGTGGGCAACTCATTATTAGGTAAGCTTGGTGCTACTTCTGCCATGTCGTGCTGCACTCATCATTGAACTTGAGCGTCACTTGATAGTAATGGTTGAATAGGGGATATGCTGTGTCAAGGGTAACATCGGGTGGCTGAGTAAAGTTTTGCTGCTGCTGATGCCTCAATACACCTCGTGATGCCCCACTTTGAGTTGATTTGTCAATTGGTAATCTATCCACTTTAGGACGGTGGCAATGTCACACAGCATAATCGAGGATATCATCAGTATGCAAACGGAGCTTTGTGTGCACGAGGGCTGTGAGATGTTTATTGTTACCAATACAGTCATGGGCAGATGTATCTGCGATAGTGAGATTGATGAGAAAGAGGTTAAGTAGGTTTTTTGCTGTTGTTCTTCCCTAATTTTCTAGTGCAGGCACAATGTAACCTCACTGTTCTTTTGGTCTCTGCCATCTCGGTCAGTAACGCAGCCAAGCCACTCTTGGCAATGGGCATTGAAGTCACCGCCCAAAATGCATTCTGTGTTCTTGCCACACTCAGTGCTTCTTCCATTGGTGTTCACAAAGGATGAGCAGAGGTTCATCACCTAAGGGAGAGCTCAAGGATTAGCCGGCGGCAATCAACAAGGTTTATCATTTCCCACGTTACACTTGATGTCATTGAACCTTCTGGGGTCAGGAATCAATTTTAAGGCCTCCCAGTGCAAATACCTGTAAACTGTATGCCACTCTGCCACCTGCTGCTGGCTCAGGACATGTTCAGCTATCATGATGGTGGTGTCTGGGGCATTGTTTTTAAGAGATGCTTCGGTGGAATGACTGCATTGGACTGTTCTTGACTAGGCTCTGAGGTAGCTCTCCCAACTTTGGCACAACCCACAGATGCTAGCATGGCGCACTCAAGAGTCGATATGAATGGGTGTGCCATTGCCGTTTCCGGTATCCAGGTCGATGCAAAGTCGCCCCTGCTAGGCTGTAAGGTGTAATGGAAAGAATATTTTAAAGAAAGTTACTTTGTGTTTCATTACATCTTAAGCCTCACGACATTGCTCATCAAATTGCAACAACTGTATGTAATTGTGGCCCGAATGTCTCCTTGCCCAAATCTGTTTAAAAAGACGTACGTTCTGATACTGAATGTAGTGAAGGCAAAATAAGTAAATAATTACTTGAACATTGTGCCTTTATTGTAATCAAAATTTAACATTAAGCTAGATAATGTGTTGTACTGACAAATTTTTAATTGCATTCTGTTAAATGTAATTAAGAAGTAGTGACTTAAAAGAGGGGAAATGAATTGAAGTAAACATTCAGGGATGAAATTCCAGAGAAATGGCACAGAGGAATGTTTGCACAGGCTCTGAAAGTGGGCAAATAATGTGCAATCTTGGAAGTGCAAGAGGTCAGAGTGGCAGGAATGCAATCACCCAGGGGTTATAGCCTGGAAGTGCTAACATATTTAGGGAATGTGAGGACAAGAATGGATGTCGGATGTTGTTGTCAAGACCAGCATTGATGGCAGTTCCGGTTCAGAAATTTGTGGTGAATTATTGCCATGAGTTGTTGCAGTCCGTGTGGCACAGACACGTCCATGGTGCTGATAACTCTTTGCTTTCAAGGCAGTGATGAGGAAGGGACAGTGATGCATTTAAAATCAGCACAGCACATGACCTCAGGAGGAAATTGCAAGTGGTTGGTTCCCAACAGTTTGCTGCCCGTGTTATTCTAGATGGAAAAATTGGCGATTTTGGAAGGAGTTGTAGAGGAGCACTGTCGGGTTGCCTTGGTGCATCTTGTAGATGCAACATATTGCAGCCACTAGGAGCTGGTGCAGGAGGGGATAAATATTCAAGGTGATGATTGAGATTTTAATCAAACCGGCTGTTCTTTCCTCTATTATGTCAAAATGTTTCAGCATTGCTAACCTGGCCCTTATCCACTGGAGCGAGCATTTTCACATTGTAATTCTAAATTATCCCTTGGAGATGTTGTAGCAGGCTTTGCGTATGAATATGTTGAGCTATGCGTTCTGGCATTCCCAGCCAGTGATCAGTTAAGTTTATTGTCAATGGTAACCCTCATTCGCCTGGATCAATTACAATACAAAGCGATTTCTACCAGAACTTCCTTTTGTTTTGACACTGTGAATTTCAGGTTGCAAAATATGCAATCACCTACCATTCTTTACTTTTTCTGTAAAGCAGATTAATGATGGATAACCATGAGTTGAGTGTGTACAGGATCGTTAGCTAAGAGCATGAAACTAATTTGCACTTATTCTAACATTGCTCAGTATGAGTAACTAATAATGAACTCAGAATATGGAACATTTAGTGGTTTGCTAAAAAAAAAACTTGAGTATTGCTGAGAAAAGAGACATGTTGCCATCGCTTTCCTTCTTGCAGTCATCAGGAGAATTTACAAGAAGACAAAATTGTAATGGGAACAACAATTCACACTGATTTAGAAGAGAGTTCTGTTTCGTTGCCACATAGTCTATGATTGGTTGAAATATTGTCATGGACAATTCACCAGCAAGTTACTGTTAACTGCCAAATTTTGATTATATTCAAATCATGGAGGTCAACTCTGATTTGTCAAGGACTTGTCCTCGGGAATCAACTAGGGAATTACTGCCCCTGAAGTGTTTCTTTAATTGAATAACGTGCAATATGTGTTCAGCTCATTTGATCTGCAAACAGCTATATATATGTATATATATTCATAAGCAGAACCTTGGCCTTTGCAGACGAAAGAAGAATGGACACACATTGCGTCTTTTAAAACAAACAGAAGTTTATGAGAAAGGTACACAATATTGTTCATTTGTTGTTTGTGGATCCATGGTGTCAATTCATGTGGAAAACAAGAAAATACATTGATAAATTCCTCCTTACCTCTCAGTCGAGCTTAATATCAAAGTCAGAAGAACACCCTTGATGCACTGGAAATCTAGGAACGTCTCTCGCCATTCTTGCATCAGTTTACCGCATTTATCCAAATGGTGCCAGACAAAGGATAATTTTGATTTAAGAATTTTATTCATTGAGAACTGCTCCAACATGAAGCTTGAATTGCAGTAGCCAAACGGCTAACTTTCAACAATATCTTTTTAACACAGTGCCATCGGCAGGCACCTAAAATTTTTGTTATTTATCAGCGCCACCTGTCGACACTTCCCTCTTTTCCAAACAGAGCATTATCTGTAATTAACAAAGTTAGATATCATAATCAACATCGTGGGACATAGATTAGTGTTGAGCGAAAAACCCTGATCTGATGGCATCAAGAATGCAATAATTGTCTATCCTTTGGGAATGTGAGGACTCTTGATTTTCTTCAACAGTGAAAAACCAGTAATCAATACTGTGTTGGTAAACATTTTGCATCTTAGAATACGATCTTCCAACTGGCAAAGATAATAAAGGAGGTACTGTGTGCCTGTTAGTGCTGTTTAGCATTGTCAGATGTAGTCAATTACTTCCTACTGCTTAAAAATGGCATGGGATGTGGTCTTTGCTGGCTCAGCCAGCATTTATTGCCCACCGTTATTTGCCCATGAGAAGGTGGTTCTGAGATGCCCGCTTTAACTGCAGCAGCCCTTGTGGTGTAGGTATACCGAGAGTGTTGTTAGGGATGGAGATCCAGGATTTTGACCCAGTGAACGAGCAGCGATATATTCAATGAGGCGGGATCATGAGCGACTTGGAGTGGTAATTCCAGGTCATGTTGTTCCCTTGTATCTGCTTCCCCTGCTCTTCTAGATGGTAGTGCTTATAGGTTTGTAAGGTGCGAACTAAGGATCCACTGTCCAGCTGCTGTCCAGTTTTGCTCCTGCACCAAGGATGAATTTCTGTACAATAGATTGAAGTTAGTGCAACATCTTTATGTGAATTTTATTTAATGCACCATTAATTATTTCCCACGTCGGTATTATGAACAGTGATTACTACTGCCGTGGACATTTGCGTGCATTGCCTATTTCAAGGCTAAATGTCATTGCAACAGTTCCACTTGTAGAATAGAACTCTGCTTCAGGGATTGTGCAATATCTTTCAAACCTTGTCTGATTGAATGGAAAGCACGATAGTGAGATAGCAAAAGTGTTTTTCTGACCTAACTCTTTCAAGCCGTTTTGACATCGCTTAGCTCTGCAATGTAGAGGAGGAACACTGATAACACTTCAGCTTCAAAAGGTATTTTGCTGTATGTATTGCCCCCCAATCATTTCTAATACATGACAGCACATGTTAAAATTGTTTATTTTTCCCACCAGGAGCAGTTATGTTACACAGTTCACACGTTGCCTCGGTGAAATGTTAATTCATCACACCTGCCTAAAGTGACTCGTATAACCACAAATGCAGATTAAAGTGACATTTATGCTTTCCTATTATAACCCTCCATATTTGAAGCTAGGTTAGGTAATGTTGCATATGTGGAGCTTGAATGCTGTCATAGTGCACTTGGTGGCAGCGCCAGTTGCTTTTCACTAAATGTTATGCAACTGTGTGTAGTATGCATATTTCGATACTTCATTTGGAACTGTAAAGTAAATTCACTATTTTCTGGCGAATCATAGTGTGGGACAGGGTGATGATTGACGTCACTCTGATGCAGAGCACGTGCTACATTCTTATGTCATCAACTTTCAGGCAAGCTTTGTACTTTATAAAGCGAACATAACATGGTTGTGATTAAATTTTGATCGACGGTGTAAAACGGACTGCTGATTGCCAAATTTGTTGGTAATTATACACATTGGCTAAGGTGTTGTTCCATTGCAATCAATGGGCAGTAAAATTGATTGGTGCATAAATTAGGCGCGGATATTAGTATCACTCATTTCAAACTATGGTGCAAGCAAAAAGTAAATGCAGAATGTGCAGCAAAGAAAAAAACTACATTGGACCAAATGGGTTAATGCCAGCAATTAGGGAGCAGTAGGACTACCTTCCACTCCAGGTAAAGCCAGCCCATGAGAAAAATATCTGATTGCAATTCCGGTCATGTGATTCTTTTTAAACTGTCTCTTAAATTCAACTGGCCAGGATGTGATAACGAATTACAGATATTGGAGACTCTGAAGGCGTTCTTTGGAGACAGTATTAAAATTCTATTTATCGCCTCTTCATTTAGAAATCTCCCACAGTTGGCAATAGATTTCCTATATCTATGAATCACAATGTCTAGAATACAGGTGTAGAAAGTAATTAGGAAATACAAGAAAATGTTATCGTTTATTGTGAGGACAATTGAATTCAAAAATAGAACGCTTATGCTTCAGTTGGTGAGACTACATCTGGAATACAATTTATTGTATTAGTCTATTTTTAAAAAAAATGCTCTAGAAAGGCTTCTGAGAAGGTTTGCTCGACTAATAGCGGGAATGGGCGGTTTTTTTTAAGAGGAAAAATCGGACAACCCATGCTTGTGCCGGCTGGAATTTAGAAGAGGAATGCACGGCTTGATTGAAGCAGGTAAGATCATTCGTTACCTTCACAGGATGAATGTGGTGTGGATGTTTCCCCTCGTGGAAGAATCTAGAATTAGGGTTCATTATTTAAAAACAAGGAGTCACCGATTTAAGACAGAGATTAGGCTTTCATCCCTCCCTCTTAGAGGGTCGTGAGTATTTGGAACTCTCCTCCTCGAAGGTCATTGGAAGCAGAATCTTTAAAAAGTTTTATCGTGAGAGGCAGATAAATTCTTGATAAGCAAGGGGTGAAATGTTATCGAGATAGCTGTGAATGTGGAGATTACAATCAGATCAACTATGATTTTATTGAATTACGGAGCAGGCTCAAGGGGTCGACTGGCCTTCCCCTGTTTCGAATCTGTATGTTGTACATTTACCCATTCAAAGAATGAGGCAACTTCTAACGTTGACACCACCTTCCTAAGTTATTTTCTACCATT
The DNA here is from genome assembly GCF_017639515.1 of Carcharodon carcharias. Taxonomy (NCBI): domain Eukaryota; kingdom Metazoa; phylum Chordata; class Chondrichthyes; order Lamniformes; family Lamnidae; genus Carcharodon; species Carcharodon carcharias. The sequence goes on from NC_054495.1 coordinate 11,011,606, forward strand.
CAATTTGCTAAAAGACTTTAGGAAGCAATTATCACACATTTACCGTTTGGGTCTTAATGCAATGAATTGCTAATCCAATTACCTTTCTCATTTGCTTTGAGCTTTTCTTCTGTTATGGAGTTGAAGACAAACCAGAAGCAATTGGAAATAATCGAAGCGTTTTCCTGTAGGGCAAATTCTTCTTTGTTTTGAAATTGTCAGCTAGGCAGTAACATGCACATTGGTTTCTAACCCGCCTGTTTGGTCATTTTACCAACATTGATTTTCCACCCAGTAATCTTGAACTCGTTGCAGCTTTATTTAAAAGACAAATCTTAGGCCTCAACTGGCATGCTTTCCCCCAGTGTATCTAAACGTCGATGGCAAGAATGAAGACATACTAGGTCCAGCATTGAAATTACAGTTGCAAGTGATTTCTGACATTCCACTACAGAGTTATTTAATGCCCCGTGGAACCAAATATCAATTGCTCTTTGAAGAGGAGATAGGTGAAAATTGGACGTGATTCAGAAACACTTCTCTCACCTAACTCTTTCAGAGATTCTTCGCACTTGCTCAGATCTGCAATTCAGACAAGCAACAACCTAAGCGCTCACGTTACAATTTCATTCTCAGTGCTCACATTAAAATTACAACCTCAGTGCTCACGTTAAAATTTCATTCTCAGCGCTCACGTTAAAATTGCAATCTCAGTGCTCATGTTAACATGACCTTTTCTAAAAAATCCTTATTAAGAAATAAAGAAATGCAGCTATCCATTGTGAATAACCTGCATTGTGCCAAGTTATTCACTGAATGAGATAATCATTTATGGGAAAAGTCATTATTGAGAGCTAAACGGAGAATATTATATTATGCCATTTCACAGTCGACTGACTAAATGCTGTATTACTGACATTAATTTAGCACTTCTGCTGTTCTAAGATATTCCAGTTATACAGGGTACTTTGCTATTACCGAGGTCGAAAAAAAAGTTGGAGCTGTGAGGGATTGCTGGCGGTTATAGATAAAACTCTAATAAGGCCATGTGAAACTCTTGGCCCAACAGTACAGGAAATATGTGATTGTGATGGAGGGGAGAGAAAGGGCGTTTCCTAAGCATTGCCCTGATTCGAACGTTTTGCTTATGAGGAAAGATTACATTGGCTAATTTTCCTCAGACCAGATTAGATTGAGTGGTGGTCGAATTCAAATGCAAAACCTTATGAAGGTTTCTGATTGGGAGCGTAGGAAGGCCCTATTCCCATTCGTAATGCAGTCATAAAAAGAGGGAATACATTTATCGTAAGAGTTACGAGATTTTGGAGGGATTCAAGGAGACTTTGTCACCTGGAAAGCTGTGTTGATCTAGGCGTCATTGCATGAAAGAGTGGACGAAACAAAAACCCACAAAATGTTAGGGACGTACTTAGAAATTTACTTGAAGTGCATAGATGGTTGGAATCAAGAGGGGACAGATCGCAATCCAGATATTAAAACACTGTGACAGGTGTTCGAGCCCGTTCTGGGCATTATATGTAGTATCAATACAATTTACTAATCCATTGTATTAACTAATTTAAAAATGCAACTGAAAGCTGGACTTAGTAAAGGTTCCAATAAACTATTATTGATTGTTGTAAAAATCCACCTGATTCACTCGTTGCTTTAATGAAACAATGTCTGCTGTCAATACCTCGTCTGGACTGCATCCAACTCCAGCCCCACAGAGATATGATGTAATATTAAATGCCCTCTTAAATGGCCCAGTACTCCACTCAGTTGCAGAAGAAATCAAAAAAGCATAAAACCAGGCGGACTACCCATCAGCGACGTAGGCGTAAAAAATGCAATGTCACACACAGCCCTGCCGATCCTGCAGAATCCTTTTTGCCAGCATATCTCATGTTGAGCCAAAATAGGGAGCGGTGTCTCACAGGACCGTCAAGCAAAGGCCTGCAATAGCCATAATCCTGTGATCATACCGTTAAGCCAATGTAACAGACCACATCGTCAACATTCCTTGACCTACCCTGTTCCACTACCTGGACAGGCGCGCCAGAAGTGTTGGCAGACTGTTACATAATCTGGAGCAGGTGCTCCTTGGCATCCTGAAAAGTTACTCCAGGCCCAATAAAGACACATGATACCTGGTCCAATGTCTGTCAGAAAAGATCCTGCTGATTGTGACTATTACTGTCTCTAAGATAATGAATTAGCATTCATCCATGTTGAAAAGCACTTGAAAGAAGCACTGATGAGGGTAAAATGACAACAGATGCTCTTATTGGGGGACTACGCCATCCATCACAATAAATGGCTCGGCAATACCACTACAGGCCGAGCTGGTTGAGCCTTCAGTTACATTTCTTCCATGCTGGGCTGCAGCAAGTGGTGAGGGAACCAAAAGGAGGGAAATCCTTTGAGGCATTGTTCTCACCAATCTGCGTGTCTCAAATGCATCTGCCCTTAACATTACTGATACGAGTGATCATCGTAAAGTAGAGTTACCATCACAAAGGACACGTTCGGATTCAATGAACAGAGTGTGCTTGGAGGAAAATTAAGTCACGCATATAATGAGATGTCACCCCTGTGAATTAGTGACACAGGCCTATCAGTATACAAACAACAGAGGCAGCAAGCAATAGGCGGAGCTAACCAATCCCACAACCAACATATGGGATGAAAGTACAGGGGTCCTGTCACATCTACTCGTGATTAGTCGTTGGCAACTCAATACCTAACTGGAGGAGCATATATAAATATATATATGTATGTGATTTATCTATCTATCTATCTATATGTATATTTGCCATCGAATGCAGGCACAATTCATCAAACCCCCTTATCTTTTCTGTGGATTCCTCTGATTTTTGGATTGATATGTTTTGAGTAGGAGTAGGTTGGAACAAACGTACATTGAAAATTGCATACAGGATTTTAGGAATTGTGACAAAAGCTTCGGTCAATGTGTTAGATGTTAAGGCGTGCCTTAAAGGTAGAGCGAATTGTGCAGATGTATTGAGACTTCAGGGTAGGTAATAGCTAACCGTTTAATAATGCAGTTAATACTGAGTTGAAGGATCTGGACGATGTAAAATGTATCAAAGATGAAGGAATTTGATGTTTTGAGAAACGTAATTTTTGACATTTTATGAATTAGTATTGACCATAAAATTCATTGGCTCAACTATAACAGTAATGAGACTGCAAGGGCCACCCAGAGGCTGGGAACTCTGCAGGCAATACCGCTGCTCCTGTCTCCGCAAAACCTCTCCAACACTTTCATGAAGCAACATGAGTGTGGTCTCACATTACCAGTTGTTCAGTTGCATGCAGCTCAAACATCACTAATGAATCTCAACACAATCGAAGGCCAAGCACATACCACGCCCACTTTCACAATCTCCACCCTATCCACCTCTTTAAATGCTACTGATATTCAGTCGTGACACAGTGACAACATTGTGTACTATCTGCAAGATGCACTGGAACAACCCGTCAACTTTCCTTCAGGAACTTCTTCAAAAAACTCGCACTCTACCATGAGAAAAACAAGGACAGCAGATGTCTGAGCACATGAAAACCTGCATATCCGCGCCCAAGCCTCACACCAACCTGACTTGCAACTTTATCGCCAATCCTTCACTGTCACTCACTCCATATCTTGGAATTTCCAGCTGATGGCACTGTGCGTGCAGCAAGGCCACAACTGGCCTCCAGAGGTTCGGGAAGATGGCTCACCATCGCCTCCTCAAGGGCAGTTAATGATGGGAGGCATTACCAGCGTTGCCTCCAAACCAAAAGCGATTAAACTTATAAACATAATGCAGGTGAAAACCCCAGAAGCAAGGGCTGGATTTGACCACAAGAATGATATTTTTCATGATGAAAGCAAAAATATTGCAGATGCTGGAAACCTGAAGTGAAAACAAAAGAAAAAAATGCTGGAAAGACTCAGCAGGTCTAGCAGCATCTTTGGTTAAAAAACTGGAGTTACCGTTTCGGGTTCGTATGACTCTTCTTCAGTTATATCCTTCAATTGGGCATCAAGCTAATATGTTTTGCGGGCAATTTTCAACTCTGAGACCATAAGCATGTAGGCCATAAGGGCAACAGCTATCCACGGAGGCACGCAATCCTGCCAACCACTCAATGATATAGTGGATGATTTTCTAGTCGTCAGGTTTCTGCCCTAACCCATAGCTCTAGATTCCCCTAGTGCCCAAAAATCTATCGATAGCAGCCTTTAATGTACTCAATGTGTGAACACCCACTAGTTACATGGCTGAGAATTCCAGCAAAATCATAATTCTCTGGGGAATGTAACCTCTCCTCATCCCCATACCCCTTATCCTAACTCTTTGAGCTCTACATTTAGACAGTCCTAGCAGGAGCGCAGCTTATTGACATCTATAACTTGATACAATTAAAAAAAAAATCATCTCTCATCTTCCACATTCAAAATAATACATGTTTATTGGGCCTATTCTGTGCTCATAAATGAACTGTATTGTCCAAGCAATAATCCAACAGAAGTTGTGTAGTCCTTTGTAGTTGAGGAATAAAAAAAAAAATGTACACAGGCACCCTGGTATGGTCTGTGCAAAATCCTAAGGGTGGGATTTTCCGGCCACACCCTTTGCCGAAATCAGCCTGTCCCGTCAGAAGTGAATGATCTTTTGGTTGCTCTGCCACATTCCCTGATGCTGGCCCCACCCCGGCGGGGTTACTAAATCTCTGTAATTGCAGAAAGGCTTCTTTCTTTTTGTATGTAACTTTGAGCAATAAAGACTGACGTGCCATTTTCTTTCTTAATTGCAAGCCACACTTGCTTGTTTTCCTTCTTCCGTTTTGCATTCAAAGAGTAACAAGTTCCTCAGAACGCTCACATTTAGCAGTCTCTTAATGTTTCTTGGGTACGGGAGGCAATATAAAATAACAAGAACATTCTTACCCTTCAATCCTTTTTCTGTGGATGAAGATTATAAAATAAACTTAAGGCATGAATGTACAGTAGGAGCTTAAAGCTTAATCCCCAAGAATTAAAGAAGCTGGATTCAATCTTTGGAAGGAAACGAAAACTGACAAATCAATCTGTGGTTGCCAAGGCAGGAATATTTCAGGTGGGACATAAGGACTCTGCAACATACAGAAAGGCAGATCAATCAAAGGCAGGGCGACTTTGGTAGCAAGGCACAAAAAAGCTATGCTCGAACAACTAAGTGGATGAATAAATCATGTCAGGTGAGCTCTTCAAATTTGAAATGGGCCAAAAAGAATAATTGAAGACACAAGTGACGACGAAACAAAACTGGAAATTAGAGAACATGAAAAAAAAAGTAGCAGTTAAAACAAAACTAATGCAAAATCGTCAGTCCAAATGTCAAGCAAAAGCAGGTAGAAAGAGGAAGTGTTCACTTTGATGTACACTCAGAGACACATGGCAAGGCTAGAGGATGCTGGCAGACTGTCAATAGAACTGGAGAAGTTAGGGAGTATGGATTTGCTGAATATTGATTGTCAAAATGTACCGACAATGGCAATTATACTTGGACTGGATAAGTTGCCTCATGGGAAGGCAATCACCCCAATTTTTAGGGAAAGCTAGAGTGAGCTATTGCACTGGCTTGCGATTGTCTTCCACTATTCTATCAATGCGGAGATGTCCCCAGCAGGTTTCAAGGTGTGAGGGTATTTCTCGCAACTAAATTGGGGCTCATGGGATATAAGGCCATTGTCCACATGGATAAAATTTGGCCTAAGAATAAAAGTGAAAAGGAGAAAAAAACATATTGTTGTAAACTGTTGTTACTCAAACCCGGTGATGTAGGACAACATGGTTTTCCCCACAGTTTCATTAATGAATATCTTGAAGATTGAAATTTTGGGTGGAGTTGCAAAATTTGCCACTGGTAGCATTTTGGATATGTAGCCAAGAGTGAAGTTGCTATCAACTGACAGCAATATGGCTTCGATACGTTAGCTGAAAGGGGGTTTGAGATGGGGGCACAATGGCTGATGAAATTTAATAATTTTAATTGTGTGGTGATGCATTGTATTCGACGGGATTTGGAAAGGCCAGTTATGCATAATGCCACATTTTGAAAGGGTATGAAGAACTGAGATACCTGGTGGATGGCTGCATGTATCATTAGCGATTGAAGGTGTTGAAAGCAGTTAACAAATCATACGTGATTTTCATCTTCATAAATAGCTGTATTGAATTCAAAGGCAGGAAAGTGATCCTGAGCCGATAAATCTCCAGTTAGGTAACAACTAGAGCATCAAAATAAAGGATTCAAACATTCGGAAGGTGCTTCAAAGGGTGAAGAGGAGATGTAGCATTGTTTTTATTCAGCTATAACAGGCATCAAGCAGTAATGTAAAATTGGAGACTGATGTTGCTCTCTTTGGTGCAAAGCAGCTTGAAGAGTGTTGTAACAGATGTCAGCAAGGTTGGTAGACATTTGGGTAAGTTAGCAAATAAAACGTGGTCCTGTTGGGTGATCATACAAGGACTGGGGGCGCAGATTGAAGGTTTTGGAACTCCTGGGCGGAATTACCTCGTTTCCTGCTGTAATAGTCCATGACTGCATGCCTCAGGCCAAGCGGATACTGTTCAGAGTACGGTGTTTATTTTATTATTTGACAGGGCTTGGGCATTGTTGGCCATCCGGATTGCCCCTGAGAAGGTAATTGTGTGCTGCCTCCTTGAACCGCTGCAGTCCATGTATTGCAGGAACACTCACAATGCTGTGGAATGTGGTTCCAGGATTTAAACACAGTGGCAGAGATGGAAGGGCGACATATCTCAATGTTAGGTGCAATGTGTAGTGCAATGGCGATATGTTAGGATGGCTTTTAACTGAAGGGTCACTTGCACATGGCGGTGTAACAACATGAACGGTCGTTCTTCCTGATGTACACCCTTGTCGAGCAAAAATATTTTCTTTGCTAACTTATCCAAATGTGCATTAACCTTGCTGACATCTATTAGATGCCTCTTCCAGCTCCTTTGCTCCAAAGAGGACAACGCCAGCCTTCAATTTTGTATTGCTGCTTAATGCCTTTTATCGCTGAATATAAAAGATAGTGCATCTCCTCTTCAGCTTTTGAAACAGCTTCTGAATGTTTGAATCCTTTGTTTTGATGCTCAAGTTGTTTTGTAATTAGAAATCTATCGGCTCAGCATAAATTGCCTGGTTTTGTACTCAATGCAGCTATTTATGAATAAATAATAATCAATACATTAATAATCATCAATAAATAGTAATGTGCTTTTGCATTGCCACGGCAATGTTATCTATAGCGGACATAACTGCACCATGGTAAAGTAAAAGCACAATAATGATGGCTAAATAATGGCATTCATGAAAGTTGACTAAAACATGCAGTGCCAAAGGTGTAGAACTTCTTTGCTGCAGTTGCACAAAGCAGGCCTGAGCGAGGAACATACCTTTGTAACTGTGAGATTAATGGCTATGGAAGATGCGTGATATAAAAACGCGCGGGGCGGGGGGTGCCGGAGGCGGGGGGGGGGGGGGGGGGGGGGTGGCGGCGGTGGTGTGGATGGTGGGCTAAAAACTTACTTTGTTCCACAAAAGCTGAATCTACCTTCTTAAATGTACATTTTCACGGCTGTGGAAGATAGCGGCACTCATCAAATTGACCGCCAATTATGCACCCTTCCATATGTTAGAGAATGTAAATTTCGATGCAAACAAATATTATGGATTGCCGCACTAGGTAGAAAGGAGGGCTTATATATCTATAGCGCGTTTTACATACATCCGAGTGTTGTACAACCACTGAGGTGCATTTCCTGGCCTTATCGCTCATAAACGCTCTCAGCCTTGCCCTTTTTCAACATCACCAGTCTGCGTTCAAACCTGGTACCATCTAAAAGATACATTACCTAGACAGGACTGGCTCATATACATTATCATCGATTCTGACTTACGTTTAATTGTTCTTATTTATAAAGGGAATTTTCCATTCCGGAACCAGATATCTTATGCATATGCGATCGGACAATGTGGATTTCATCCACAACCGCTCTCATACAAACGAAAAGATATAGGCATGGTGACACTGTGACGAGACTGGTAATCCACAGTCCCAGGGCAATGCTCTGAGACATGGGTTCAAGCGCCACCATGGCAGTTTGTAGAATGAATTAATTAATCTAGAATTGAAAGCTCCTCTCCGTAACGGGACACATAATCAATTCTGCCGTTTCAGTTCAGGGAAAGATATCTGCTGTAATTGGCTATGGTTAGGTATTGCAAGACTGACATTTCAAAGGCAATTAGAATAGGCAACAAAGGAGGACCTTGCTTGCGACGCCCACATCTCATGAGATAGCTATTAAAATGAAACTTGACCCCAGAAAGAGCTGACCACACACACATGTTGAAGGCATATTTCGTTTCAGCAAAGCCCGATCGATCCCCACCAGATCTAATTTATTTCTGACCTAGATCAGTAACATCCACCATCAAACACATCTAAGCTTACGGATATACAACACCGCCCTCTCCACACATCCTCAAACTGAACTCCCACACAAACCGAGTCGCACTCATACATGTTCTCACCATACAAGAGTTGTCAATATTTGATCTCACACCGGGTTAATCTGACTTCTACTGGACATCACCATGATTGGCGCCGCTGGCCCGGTCTCTGACATTGATAGTGACATGAAAGTACTTAACGTTAGATTAGATTTCCTGTTAACCTTTGTCTAAACATCCCATTTGCCATGAGGAAAGCAAACAAAATTTCAGAATGAACCCATAAAGGAGCAACGTTTCCACATTTTCTTTAATCCATTACTCATCTAATTCTCCAATTTTCTTGCTGCATTCTTGTATTTTAAAATAAACAGTTGAAAGGTTATTTAAGCAATCACATACCAATATTTCCCCTCAAACGTCGCCTCAATTACGTTGTCATTACTGTTGGCATGCTGGCACATCAACAATTCTTGTTTCATTTCAGGTGTGTGTGACAATTGTTGTGGTGCCCGTCACATTCTCAGGACATGCGACATCGCCTGGCCCACATTTGGAAATGCATTCAAGCTAATAATACAGAAAACGCAAGAGATATTTTACACAGAACGAGCTCAGAAAAACCTGAAAGCGATATTATACCAATAATCACCTTGCAATGATTCTTCATAGGTATACAGTGCTCAACAACACGGGGCCAGTTCCTTTCATGTTCTTTTATTTTCCGTTCGGTCCTTATGCCAATGCCAGAGCACAGTTGAACGATTACAGTTTAATACTTCACCTGAAAGATTCAACGTTCGACTGGGCAGTATAGCCACGTAAAGGTTTACTCGGGGTGGTAGCTGAAGTTTTATGCTGAGGCCTCTGATCCAGAACGAGGTTCCAACACCCTCCCAGGCAACAAGTGGACACTGGACACTGTGTCCGCTGTCATTAAATTCAACTATTTCCCTAACATGCGGCCAGTAGTAAATGCAATGGAAAAGAAATACTGCACATTTGATGTTGTACTTTACCCTCAGCTTTTTGGTCGTGATCAGCTTCTGTAAGAGTTACAGGAATAGTTCGACCGTCGGCCTGTTATTGACATATGACGTTACTGGAGCAGATACTGTGACTGAATTGTTATATCCATTAGTAGAAGATGATTTCAATCGCGGCAGGGCGAGTTATAACAGTCCATGTAATGCGTATTTTTGGCCAGGACCTTCACGCAAGGAGCAATTGGTACTCCCCTGTCCGGCTTGCAAGAGACTTGAGTCCAGGACCATATTAGGGTTAAGGGGGGAGGGGTGGGGTGATGGAGGATGGTATTGGGATGAGTGGGAGTGATAGAAAGTTGCAAAAAGGGATAACATTTCTTCAATATATGCGTGCTAGAGTTACGTAGAATTAGTAACAGAAAATAAACAGGACAGTCAGCTCAAATCCACGATATCAGTGTTAAGGAATCAGATGGGCCTCTTTCTGCCAGTGTCTATTTAACCCTATGAATAATTCGGTTTATATGTTTCTGTGCATCATTCTCCTTTTACATGTATGTATTTTATCAGGCGTGATGTTACCTGCAGTGAGAAAATTTATGTTCGAGCCACTCAATAAGTGAAGGTGCATTTTTTGTAACCCATATTCGATCTGTTACGGACTATCATATTAATTGACTGTTTACGCCCCCTTCCCGCCCGCTGCCATGAGTGCAATAATTTTCACTGTGCGGAATCTTAAGAACTTCAAAACCGTCTCAGTTCTGATAGGACTTTTAATGGTTATTACATTTTCTCCGATGGCTCTATTACTCTATTTATGTTACCAGAAGTGTACATTCAAGACATCCTTGCAAATGGTCAGGTGGGATATATGACACCAACAAGAATCTACTTTTTACGATCTGCCTTCCTTCTTATACGGCTATGCAAATGTAACCCTGGAAATGTAAGATATCCACCTCCAAATTTACCCAGCCAAGTTGCTGATCCCTTTCTATGCTTGTCCAGCGAGGACCAACACAGAGATGACATTTAAATGGGACGCGTTTCTTGGCAGGGTAGTTGTCTAAAATCTCTGCAGGGTCAATCACGTCGAGTATAAATAATCTGCAAATTGAGCGAGTGCATCATGGGAGGCTGGGGAGGAATAACTCATCTTGCCACTCAACCCCTGTATCTGCAAAACAACTGTACATCAGCATTCCAATTTAAAGGAAGACTGGCGTCAATTGCACAGCATGTTTAACATCTCTCAGAACATCTCTTCGTGATTTACAGTAAATGTTTCAATTGCAGAAGCTGTTCCTTTGAAGTAACAGCGGTTTTGATCGGAGAAGATTTCCACTTTTGGCAAAGCATTGACCTCTGTCGGACTACAAGCTGAGTAACTTCTTGAAGTCAATGCAAGAACTTCCGAATGTGAAACTTTATACCATTGTTTCGGAGATAGTTTTTGGGAGAATTTTACACGACGATTCCTGAATAACAAGAGGAGGCCAGCACAAAAATACGTGCTCAGGAAGTCGAAATAACTCGGCAGAAATAAATAATACATCACCGCAGTAGCCAATACTTACTGCACTTTCGCTGTACGTCATCGAGCTCTAAGGAAAAGTAAAGTATGAAGAGATTTTTTCCGACGAAACACAATGTTTAACAGGATAAAGTGAAATTATTACATCGGGCTCTGTGCAGAAAGGGTTTGGAAATTAACGCCGAAATGTTACCTTAGATGGGCGATGAATTTTACAATTCTCCCACCAGTCCCGTTGGAATGAACAGGAATATGTCAGTTTATTTGGTTTTATTCAAATGACGGAACAAATTGCCAATCATTGTAACTTATTGCAAAGATAAGCATTTTTTTGTTTACAGGGCTGCTGTTCCAGTCATAAATTTAGTTAACTAACTCTACACAGTTAAATACATTAGCAATAGAAACAATAGTAGATTATTCGTCCTTGTTTAAATAAGAATTAGGTTATTTAATTTACTACAGTTATGCTTAGGATGTACATCACAAAAAGAGATATTTCAGCCCATCAAGCGCTAAGGCTTCAGTTAAAATTCCTTCTATATTTCCTCATCTAAATTTATCATTCAAAGCCTCTATCGTCTTCTCACTTATATAGTTATCTAGCTTCCTCTTGAATGCATCTATGCTATTCACTTAGGTAAAGACGATTTTTTGCGGGATTCCCGATGTATTTCTTGGTTCAGCATAACATTCTGAAATTACATCCCTGCAGAAACTAAGTTTCGTGATTGTTTTGTTTTGTGATCTTCTTCACCAGTGATGAAACTTTTAGCGATTGCTGCATTTGTAGACCGGACCCCTACTTTCCTTAATCCTGCCAAGACTTTAACGTTTCAAAAAAAGCAAGTATGCTTCCTACCAGAACGTAGTGTCTTACACAAATCTGTATTCGAGTTCATTTTCAATTGTTCGTCCTTTCTCCAAGTTTAACCATGTCTTCATGCAATTTGGTGCAATGCACCTCTCTTTTGACTTTCTCCACATTTTGCTGAACGCCACAAATTTAGAAATGGAGTTTCTGACTCCAAAGTCAAAGTCGTTAAAAGGAATAGTAAATAATACTGGAGCAAGCAAAGATCCTTGCGGAAAACCACGTTCACCTTCTGCCACTCTGAATAACCCACCTTTATTCTCAGTCTCTGTTTTCTGTCTTGAAGCCAATTAAGCATTCCAGCCTGTTTCTTGTCACCTGACTCACATTATCACACCTCATTCATTGATGCACACTGGAAAAGCTGATCCAAGTCCATTTGAAAAACCTGGCACTTCATCAGCATTATTTCCACCCATGTATATGCCCATATATATCCGCATATATTATGTTTGTGTGTGTGTCTGCGTGTGTGACTCCTGTTAACCATGGCAGATGTTCTTCTATTACCTTATTGAATAGGGTATTCCATTATTATCCTGCCCCAATTTTAAGAAGACTGACAAGAAGTTTTGCCCCTTTCATGAATATGGAAATTACACAAATTTTCAACAAGAATTCCACTGTTCCAGCTTTTTCTTACAAGCTATGAAATATGCGTAATATTATTTAGTTATTTAGTAAGTTATTTTTCTTCTACAGAATGTTTTATAGTACGCAGACGCCATCGATCGGGAGCAGGGGTTATATCCTCTGTTGTTCTTTGGTCGATTGAATTACCTGTTTTTATTTTAAACGCACCTATCCCATTTCTCCTGTCACCATTCAGTGTGAACGCCAATATTAAAAATAAGGTGTCTGCAATTTGAGGCGAACATGGGAAGATTTTGTGCTTGTATTTTAGACAATTGTTTGCATTTGGGTTTCCCTCCCCCAGCGAATGCTGGAAGCAGGGCGGTTGATTATGACTTTTTCAAGAAAGAGGTAGATAGATCATTGACGAACAACAGGATGAATGGATTTCATGGATAGGCGAGAATGTGGACTTGAGGACAGAGCCATATTTATCATCATCCTATTGAAAGCGGGAGCGGGATCGAGGGGCAGAATGGCCTAATTGTCCTCCTAACTCGTACGTTCGTATAGACTATTTCTTTTGATATAAGTTACATTTTGCTTTCTCTCTTTTAATCGCACTACCCCATCAGAGCCTTTTTTTTATTGACGAGGCTGTAAAATATTTCATTGGTTTTATGCTCATTAATAATTTGATCTTATAGCTTCTCTTTGATGTCTTAACTGCTTTTTCGACCATCCTCCTGATTTCTTGATATTCTCTCTTATGCATGTTTATGCTTTCTACATACTTATCATATAGCTCATTCCTAATTGTCAGTTGCTTTCTTTTGCCTTTGTGCAACATTCATGTCTCACCAATGATTGATTTCTTCTCTCCTTCTTGCCTGCGCTCTGTTGAATTTGTTTCTTTAATGTTCCCATTGTCATTCCATGTTGCTCTTCACCAATTTGTTGATTGTTATTTTCAGAAGTTCTAAACGGCCCCCTGAAAATCATCTGATCTTCAGCCTTTACAACTCGCTTTTGTTATTCTTATGACCTCCCCTGTCATCATCTTAAGCATAATTACGGTAATTAATGCCGAGCTGGTTTCTTGATTTTTTTTACTGACCATATTTACCCTGGTTCAATTACTCATTAGAAGATCGATAACAAATCCTTACTCGCTTGATATTTTGAGATAGTCGGCGAGAAAGGGGCCCCCTGGACTTTGAAGGATTTCTAATTTCTTCTTCCTTTAGCGACTCTTCTGTTAAATTATTATCAGGGCAATTGAAATTCGTCATATTGGCATTTTACTTTCTTTAACTCATTGCTTAGTTTGTCAACATTTTTCTCACTGCACCTACCGACTGTGAAGTGCATTTTAGACGGGACATGATGGTATGAGTGATCCTTTCTTATCTTTTATTTCCAAGTACAAATATTCAAAATGTCTGCTATCAATTGCAGCATTTTTTTTTCAAAATAGAATATAATCTCGAATAAGCACAGCTAATACAGATCGCATTTGGTCCCACTCTATCTTTTCGACATACAGACACTACAATTTTAATTTCCTGGCCCGGATTGCCCTGTAGGCATGCCTCAGTAATCCTGACTACGCCTGATTCCGCTCCACGATTATTAGCCTAAAGCTGCCTTGTACCATTTCACGTTACTGGGCATGCCCTTTAACTCATTTTAATATGAGTTCGGTTCATATTATTTTTATCATTTGCCTGTTTTTAGATTTGTGTTCTTGAGCTCCACTTGTTCACCAGAGGCCAACTCGTGGAAGGGAGAGGCATATTGTAGAGGAAATAAATTGCAGAAAATAAATGCATGAGCTGACATATTTTGCTCTGCAGAGCAATGGAAGGTAACGAAATCGAAAGTGTAACAAATCAAAAGGATACAGCAACGTAGCAATCTAGGGGTATATGTGAACATATCGTTTAAACGGCTAGACATGTTGAGAAGAATTTGTAAAGAAAGTGTATTGGGTCCTGAGTTTAAGAAAGAGAACAAAATCAAGGAAGTTGCAATGAATAATTATAAAACATTGGTTCTGCCTCAACTGCAGCATTTTGTCCAATAATTTGACTGTCATGAAGTAATTAATGTATATATTATTACTGGAAAATAATGTTCTTTTAAAGTAGAGTTTTAGTCTGTTGGTGTCTCATAACTGGATTAAAGTCACCTAGTATGGGCGCTTTGATGTGTACTAGTTTTGATATGTAAGATAAATAGCATTTATTTGCATCCTTTGATAGAGCATTCAAGAAGTGGGGTGAAAACTACCACCTAGCCAGCAGATACCTAGCAATATGTTTCTATTACTAATAAAATTGACACTATGAAAGGTGTTTTATTGTTAAAAATTGGAGTTCAAAAAGGCTAGTGATTCAGTAAGAAATTAAATTCAATGAGTGATGCTAAGAATAACTTGAGCAGTTTTCTGTGTGTAGAGCAGAGGGAATGTGAGATCAAAAGCAGGTGAAAGCCTCCAACTGTTTCCACAGGAACCAACACGAAAATAGCCTGATTTTCAATTCGTAAAATGCTTTGCCTGGCTAATTCTTTGAGTTCATGTTGCCTTAACGGATATTAGTTTGGGAAATTGTTAAAAGTTATGATCGTAGTCATTTGTAGCCTTGTGCATATATTGAACCTGTGCAAATTAATAAGAGCTTTCATTTAGTTGAATATAAAACCTCTCGAGAACAAGGGGTCTCATTCCTGAATATAAAGTTGCATGTCAAACATATCACTTAAAATTACTGGTTATGACAGTTGTTATAAGTTTTCACCTGGGGTTTTTAAATAACTCAGCTGCACCAACTGCACGGTCAAAACAACAACCCATAATTTGGAATGGTCCAAAGTTTTCAAAGAGATTTTAGAAAACGTTTGCAAGAATAAGGGAAGAGGGACTTAATAGGTAGATTTCAGTACATTGTGTATTTTAATTATAAGAAGAGACGGTTGAGAGGAGATTTGATAGAGGAATACAACTATGAGATTCGACACAGAGTAGATCGAGATGTTTGTGGTTGCTAAATTTGCTGACCACACAAAAATAGATAGGAAGCTAAGTTATGGGGAGAAGGTAAGGAGGATATAAAACGACATCGACAGGTAAGTGACAGTGCAAAGACCAGGGAAATAGACTATAGAGTGGGAAAAGTCTAAATTGTCCTTTTTGAAAGGGATAGTGAAAAAAAAACATATTATCTAAATGGTGAGAGGCAGCAGAACTCTGAAATTCGGAAGGAACTGGGTGTCCTAGTGCATGAATCAGAAAATGCTAGTAGGCATGAACAGCAATCAATTAAGAAAGCTATAGAATTTTACAGTTCACTGTGATGGGAATTGACTCAAAAGCAGGGAGGTTATCCTTCATTTGTATAGGGCACTGGTGAGCCCACATCTGGAGTGCCATGCACGTTATTGGCCTGCTAATTTCAGGAAATGTGTAAATGCATTACAAGCAGTTAAGAGAAGGTTTACTAAGCCATTACCAGGAATTGTCGGGTTGCCTTATGATGAAAGGTTGGACAGGTTAAACCTGTATCAACCTGAGTTTAGGAGGGTAAGAGGTGACTTTATCAAAATATTTAAGATCCTAAGGGGTCTGGACAGGGTGCATGTGGAGAGGATATTTCCTCTTATGGGAGAATCTAGAACTAGGGGTACCCATTTAAAAATAAGGTGTTGCTCATTATAAACAGAGGTGAGAAGATTTTTTTTCTCAGAAGGCCGAGAGTCTTTGGAACTGTTTTCCTCAAACTGCAGTGGAAGCAGGGTCTTTGGTTATTGTAAAGGCAGAGCTAGGTAGATTCATGAATAACAAGGGGGTGAAAGGTTACCGTGAGTAGGCAAGAGGTTACAATCCAATCACCCGTAGTCTTACTGAATGGCGGAGCTAGCTTGAAGGGGCAACGGAATAACCCTGCCCCTGGTTAGTGTGTTCGTATGTTCATTTTTGTAGTTGGTAGAAGAGTCAAGAACAAGCGAACGTAAAATTAGGATGCTTAGAACGGCGACAAGAAGTACATTTATTTGGAATATAATAATGGTTAAGATCTGCAATGCAATGCCTGAAATTTAGTCGAGGTAGATTCCATAATGGCTTTCAAACTGGAACTAGCTAAACATCCAAAGAGTTGAAAGTACTGGGCAACAAGGAAAGGAGAGTGGAGCTTGCAAGGGATGCGCTGACAGACTGCTGACACAACGGGCTGAATGTCCCTCTTTGCAACAATTATTTCATTGTCATCTGTGATTTTAAACGATCGTGTGCTATTGCTTCAACCTCTCATTGTTGTAGCGAATTCCACTGTGTCATTATTCACTGTAAAGAAACGTTCTCTAAAACCTCGATAGGGTGCATTAGTGGTGATTTTACACTGAAGTACGCTTTCTCAATTCCCTTGCATAAAGAATTTTCTTTATGTTTACAATACCAAATTTCTTCATTGGTCCGGTGACCTATCAGGACAAGCACATCATAGTCTGCTTTCTGCACCTATGGACAACAGTCTGCTCATTCATTGCGAATGGTTACGATCTCAGAGTTCCCATTTCATCATTGTATTTTTTTCGAGCTTCTGCAGTGCCAGTGCATATGTTCTTCTTCGATATGGACCTGTTAACTCTTTATTGTTTTGAACCAAGCTTCTTCGTGCAATTAAAATCAATTCCACTATTTGTAAATTCTATCCCACTTGCAATTCGACGATGCTCCCCGAGCAGAGAATGCATGTCAGCTTGGACCTTTTGGGCCAAATTGCCTGTTGCTGTGCAGCAAACTTCATGCAAATCAAAATAATGAATGCATACAGAAAATTCCTTTCAGTCAATCAAGTAACAGCGACAGCTATATAGCAAGTTCCAGGGAAAGAGATGCCTTGGTATTAAAATGCTAATTTATTCTTTTTGTTCCAATTCCTTCGATGGCCTCAGCCATCGCTAGCTTTTTAATCTCTTTCTGCACCTGAGCTCACCAAAATGTAATTCTAGCCATTTGATGCACCCCGATATTAATTGCTACAATATTGCAACACTGAATTCAGCTGCTGCATCACAGAATCAGTAAACCTTTCCGAATAGATGTCCCTCTACCCGTCTTTCCCCTTTTAAGATGCCTCTTAATGCCTAACTCTTTGATCAAACTTTTCACCAAGAGTTCAAATGTAGCCCTATACAGAGCTCCATCAATTGTTGGGTTACTACGATATTTTGATGCATTTGCCGACGTTCTGTAATGTTAACCATGCCATATAGGTGCAAGTTGTTTTTGCCATTCTTGTTAGTTAGAGGGTTGGATTCAGAGTTCGTATTCCAATATTCTGTAGAAAGTTAATATCCTGCATTCTTCTGTGTTGAAAAAAAATATAAACTTCCTAAAAAGCTAACAGCAGGAGGAAGTCTAACTTTGGAAGCTAACGTTAAAAGGGTGATACGCAACTTTTGCCTGTTCAATACCCAGCACAATTTGGTAATCTGTTACAGTCAGGGGAAGCAAAAATCAGACGAGTGCCTACTGAGGGGTAATTTTGGTAATACACATTTTTAGTCGCACAAAATGGAAAAATTATACTACATTTTCAGAGCAAAAAGAGGCCATTATGCAGACATTCCACCCATTGGCATTTATATTTCGCATGGTACTCCATCTACCCTATTTCATTTCACCCTATTAAGATCATCTTCTCTTTCTTTTTCCCACGTGCATTTATCAAGCTTCCCTTCCCTACATCGTGCTATACAGCTAGAGGTTGGACATTCTCTGTATAAAGATAAAGTTCGTGAATTCCATATTGGATTCATATCAGACTACGTTATATGTGTTTGTTTATGAATCTCCCACAAATCATCTTCTCCACAGATATTCTGCCAAACTCCTTCATGCGGGATTGCTGAGTTGATAGCTTTCGCAGTAATTTATAATAAGTCGCTTTGGAGAATGGCTGAAAGAATCAATTATCACTTACAAAACTAATTGGCATCTCTTTAACGCAAGAAGTTGTTAAGCACATTACCTTTTTCTATTGCTTTTAGGTTCTCTTCTGTCAAAAGGTGAAAGATAAAATCACTGATTCTGAAATAATTGAAGCCCCTCACATGTTGGAAATTTTTATTTAGTTATCATTGGATGTAGCTAAGCTGGTTCATAGCTTCAATGTTGCAAACATGTCAACATTATCATTATCATTGGGTGCAAGTATTAATTTAAGTAGAGCATTGCGCTTGTTCATTGACGTCACAACCACAGCCATTCCAAAGCGTTTCGCAATAACAAACATCTTAATTGTAACCACAATGGTAATGTATGTTATGCAGCAGCCAATTAGCCACGACCTCCCCCTACCAGCCAACCCACACCCCGTCCATTACCACCACACACAAAAACGCAATGCTGCTTTTATTTTGTTGGATAACCATAAATACTGGCTACGACACTCCTGTGCTTTTAAAAAATTGTGCCATGTGACCCTTTCTGCCTGCTGGAAAGGCTCTTCGACCTGAAACTTCAACGTTTGTTCCTCCCTCCTGGAACATTGTCCCGACCTGCTGAATATTTCCAGGGGTTTCAACATTCATTTCCAACCTCTGCCCGGATTGGTCTCACAGAGGTCCAATCATACACAAAAAAAGTCTGTCTCTCACTCGTGCCTAACACCATCCAAACACGAAGTGACTCTTACCTGATCTCAATCCCATATGCAATCGCACCATTGTAAAACTGAGTTTATCGACATCAAGCTTACAATATATTACCCATGCCCAATTGCTTTTCTCCATCCTGAAACAAACGTGATAGCCTCTGTACTCAAACGTACTTGTCCCGATCTTCAACTATTACAGAAGTCACCGGCACAATCTCTCGGGAAAAGTTGATTCCACATGACCTTAATTCTCATTGGTGCGATCGCATCCTTACCCTACATTATCCCTGGCTTAACCTGCCACTTCATCAACTCACACTATCTGATCTCATTCATATCAGCTTATACTTATCCATATCGCATATGCTTGACCTCATTCAAATTAGACCTCCCACAAAAATTATGCTTCCTATGCCATTCCGCACCAACAGATGTTGCACACTTAATGATTACACCTCAAAGATACACAAAATCGCAAATAGCTGACTCAAGCCTATGCAGCCTGATCATACTGGACCTCTAAGATGATTCCATAGCGTAAGACCGATGTCAAGCTTCCTCAAGCTCAACTGCATTCGAACTCGCTGATACCCGGTTTTACACATAAAGGCCAGCACATATAATTTATATAAAAAATACAGGCTGTGAATCATCGCGGATCACACGTAGAAGCAGGCTCAAACATGGCCAAACTCGCCCAGTTCCCAATTCAGCCAGAGCCAGCCACACAAAGAGCGGACTTCTCCCTCCACCGACTCAGCTATAGTCAGCCTCCTCAAGCCTAACTCACTCATAACAGACGCCATCCATAGCTGGTCTCACCCAGAGTGGCCCTTACCTGTAGAAACACGTGCACAGAGCTGACAGTATCTAAATCTGAACGTATCTCTAGCCAAACTCTCCACAACCGCTTAATTGTTGTGACAGACCACAAGAACACACGACATTAACTGTACCGAAACTTAACTATTACTAATCTCACTGATTGAGCTCTTATCTTACAAATGATCATCGTTGAAGTATGGCCACCATTTCAGGTAGATGTTTAAGATCTGCATGCTGAAATCCTGCCGGCCCTTACTCAATCACTCATTTATCCAGAACCACTTCATGCAATTCAGGGTCACGGGGAGTCGGAGGCTATAAATTGCTGTGAGTTCAATTCTATCATTTCCACATAAAAATCCAATAATATTCCACTAAGGGCTCTGGTTTTCTGACCTTTTAAATATTTACTCACCGCATTTTTGAAGTTTAGTCTGGAGATCATTTTTTTCTGAAAATGCGCATGAAAACATTTTATCAATCGCTTTCATTTGGTTTTCTCCAATAATTTTGTCACTTACAGCATCATTGCTGCCGCCCCAGATCCAGCTCAAGGTTAGTCATTAGCATATCTTCAGAAACTGACCAGTGAAGGGCCTTGAGTTAAACAATTTCATCCATGAATTCAGAAAATCTCAAAGAAATTTTCCTCCAATATTGGACTCTTGAGAATTGTAGTTGTTGCAGTAATGTAGGAAATGAAGTAGCAATTCCCACAAATAGAAATTCAACAATAAACATGATTTCTGCATGAATCACTGTTGATTTGAGTGTCAATAATACCAATACATTGGAGGCAACCCTTAAATATGCATCGAAATATGTCTTGCTGAGTGGGGAAATATTGTCTTCCTTTAACATCTTGCCTTGGAGATGACACGCCTGGCAGGCAGCACTCTTATACTATTGGCGGCCAACAGTGTCAGTCAAGTCTTTGTGATCAGGAATTGGAGCTACATTTGGAACCAACAGATCCAAACTCATATTGAGAGTGTTGCAGGCTGAGCCAACACTGGTCAGAGAAGGGCAGTGCAGAATAAATTATGTTGTTTACCTGAATCTTTGACCCCAAGATCTGCTTCTGCAAGAGAAAAAAAAAGACCTGTGTTTCGACAGCGCCTATCATGACTTTAAGGCTTCCAAAACTGCTTTGCAGCCAATGTCATTCTTCTGAAGTAATGCTGTAATGCAGAACAAAGTGCAAGCAGTTCGCACACCATATGCTCCCACAGGCAATAATAAGATCTAGCCGAATCACCATTTTTTTTTCACATTGATGTACGATTAAATTTTGGCCAGGGCACCTTCGATAGCTTCCGTTACTCCTCCAACAGAACCATATAATCAAATTAAGAAAAAAATCCCGCCAATCCAGAGGAGAGACAATGACTCAGCTCAACGTTTTCCATCAAAATGCTTCAATTCAATTAGTCCAGTCCTCCGCCGCTGCACTGGGGTCTCAGACTAAATCATCCTGCTCAAGTCTTTAGGGAGGAGGAATGTTCGAACTTAGATAGTTTGTCAATATAAGCCATTATTGCAATGCATTTTAGTTGGCCTGTTACATTAAAACTGAGCAATTAAATTCAAATTAAGAGTCATGACTTTTAGTGCACTAGGTCCAATCATTGTTGCGGTGGATGTTGGCAAATGTCTTACTGATAGAGGATCATCAATTATCTCCTGCCCCATGCTATATGGTTGGCCCCGTTTTCTTGAATTCTCCTGTTTATTGTTTCTTAGATTTAAATCCATTTAATAGCATGGAATCAGGCCTTCATCCCATCCAGTCGCTGCTGATGTTCTTATGTTCCACACGAGCCCCTCCGACTAGCTTCCAAGAACCCCATAGGACTGTCATTCAACATCATTCTCTCTCGTCCACTTGCCATTACGTGCAAATTTGGCTTTTACATTAGTGCACCTTGCAGTACTGATTCCGGCATTATAAATAGCATGTGAGTGGATATATCCTTGGCATTTACCAATAATTCTTAGTGCCTTCATTTTATTCAGAGGCCCATGTTCTGGACTCCTTCAGAAAAACTTGTATAATTGTAACGACTCCTGTCAGCTCACCGTTCAGACTTCAGTTTTCTGGATAGCCACGCCAATCTTTCAGAAAATATAGACCACTCAGTTCCAATATCATGGTTTCCATGTCTTCGCTGGTACCTCTGTTTTGCTATATGTGCGCATAATCCTGAAACCAGAAATAACATCGAAATCTAAATATGATCCAAACTCAGCAACACGAGAAGCGAATTATGTAATCGATGTTTGGTTTAAGCAAAGTGCATGAATAGTAGCAGTCTACATGCACTGCATGTAAAGACTGTCAGAGGTATATGGGCAGCAAAACATAACTGCACAATCTGAGTTTTTTCCTATTTGGAATTCATAACTGGACATGGAACTTAAATGCAGCCTGACAAAAGGAAATTTCCAGAAGAAATCAATCAGAGCACTATTGGCTTGACAGTATTAACTGGCATATCCAGGTCCCCTTACGAAGGGCAGAAGGAACTACAAATATATAGCTCATTTTACAAACACAGAATTTCCCGTAGTACGAGACAGGCAATGTAGAATTTAGAAGTGTGGTTACTGTTGCTATGCATGAGAAACAACATCTGTTTTCCTTATAGCATTCACAAATTAGCCTGAAAGTGACCGGAAAGCCTCTATTTTCTCCTTTTTTAATTGATTCATGTGACCTGGGCTTCGCTGGTGAGAACATCATTTACTTCCCATCCCTAACTTTCCTTGAGAAGGCGGAGGTGAGCTGCTTTCTTGAAGCACTGCTGTCCATCTGAAGTAGGTCCATCCACGGTGTTGTTAGTGAGGGAGTTCCATCATTTTGATCCTACGACAGTGAAGGAATCGTGACATATTTCAAGTCAGGATGATGAGTGCTTTCTGGAGGAATTTTAAATTGGTGTTGTTCCCATACACCTGCTGCCTTTCTCCTTCTAGATGGCAGCAAACGCTGGTTTGGAAGGTGCTGCCAAAGGAACCTTGGTGAGTTCCTGCAGTGCATTTTGCAGACAGTATTCACTGATGCCATTGTCCGTCGAGGCTGGATGGAGTGAATGTGTGTGTACGGAATGCCAATCAAGTGGGCTGTTTTTCCAAGGGTGTTGTCAAGGTTCTTGAGTGTTGCAGCTACATGCAGTCAGGCAACTGAGGAGTATTCAATCACAAAGGTTAATTGTGCCTTGTAGATTGTTGACAGGCTTTCAGGACTCAGGAGATGAATTACAATTTGCCATGTTCCCAGCCTCTGATCTGCTCTTGTAGCCTTTGCCATTGATTTTCATAAGGCAATGGTTTGATAATGTCTTGATTAAGGTGGTCATTGCTTGGCACTTGTCTTGCTGCATTTGGAAATTGACTGTTTCAGTATTTAAGGCATCATGAATGGTGTTGTAGATTGTGTGATCATCAGCCAATACCCCCAATTCTGAACTTATGATGGAAGGAAGTTCCTTGAAAAAGCAGCTGAAAAAGATTGGGCCTAGAACACTACCCTGAGGAACTCCTGCAGTGATGTCCTTTAACTGTTGGTTATTGACCTCCAACAATGACAACAATCTATCTTCCTGCTAGGTATGACTTCAACCAATGCAGGGTTCTCCCCCTGATTGCCACTGACTTCAATTTTGCTAGTGTTCCTTGATGGAAGAATCGGCCAAATTCTGCCTTGATGTCAAGGGCAATCACTCTCATCTCACCACTGGATTTCAGCTCTTTTGTCCATGTTTAAAACAAGTCTGTAATGAGGTCAGGAACTGAGGGACACTGGCGGAACCCAAACTGAGCAATGAACTAATTGCTGAGCAAGTGCCGCGTGATAACAGTTCTCGACCCTTTCCAAATTTCTCTGATGATTGAGAGTATACTGATGGAACGGTAATGGGCTGGTTTGGATTTGCCCTGCTTTGTGTGCACAAGACATACCTTGGCAAATAACTACATTGCCAGGTAGATGCCAGTGCTGTAGCTGTACTGGAACAGCCAGGCTAAGGGTGCAAAAAGTTCTTAAGCATGTCCTCAATAAGGCTGCCGGAATATTGTCAGTGCCCCTAGCCTTTGCAGCATCCAGCGCCTTCAGTCATTTCATAATAGCAAGTGGGGTGAATCGAATTAGCTGAAGGCTGGCATCTGCAATGATGGGTATCTCTGGAGGGGGCCGACATGGGCCCCCCCTCACACTTATTGCAAATGTTTCAGCCTTATATTTTGCCCCGATGTCTGGCACTCTATCATCAATAAGCATGGAGACATTGATGGATCTTTTTCTGGTGTGTTATTTAATTGCCCGGTGGCATTCAGGACTGGACGTGACAGCGCTGCAGAGGTTAGATCTGCTCCGTCTGTAGTGGAATGGCTTGGCTCTGTTTATCATGTGCTGCTTATGCTGCCCGGCACGCAAGTGAATCTGCTATGTCGCTACACCCGGTTGGCGCTTCATTTATAGGCATGCCTGGTACTGCTCCTGGAATTCCCCTTTGCAATCTTCATTGAACCAGGGTGGATACCCAGGCTGGGTGGTAATTGCAGAGTGTCAGATATGCAGGGCCATGAGTTTATACATTGTGATTGAGTACAGTTCTGCTACTGCCGATGGCCCACATCAATAAGCATGGAGATATTTGTGGATCTTTTCCTGGTGTATTATTTAATTGCCCACCACCATTCACGACTGGACATGACAGCACTGCAGAGCTTAGATCTGCTCCGTTGGTAGTGGAATGGCTAGGCTCTGTCTATCACGTGCTGCTTATGCTGTCTGTCTACCTCGCCTTGACATGGTTGATCTGTTCCTAATTTTTCCTCTTTGGCAGGGTGGTAGTGCGGCACCACACTTTAGATGGTATACTGCTACCGATACTTTAATGGACAGACGCCCCAGCAGCAGGCAGGTTCCTGAGGATGAAGCCAAGTATGGTTCCGCCTCTTGTTTGCTCCTTCAAAAGCTGCCACAGACCCAGCCTAGCACCTATGTCCTTTCACACTCATCTGGCTCGGTCCGCAGTGGTGCTACGAAGCCATTTTTGGTGTTGGTGATTGAAGTTAATTGTCCGCCATTGCCGCCCTCAATGCTTCTCCAAGTGATGTGTAACATGGGGGAGTACTGATTCATCAGTTGCAAGGGTGGGGGTGGACTTTGGTACGAGGTAATCAGCAGGAAGTTTACTTGCCCCTGTTTAGCTTGATGTCATGTGACTTCATGGGGTCCAGAGTCAGTGTTAAGGATCCCTAATGCAGCTTCCTCCTCACTGTATACCGCCGCCCTCTAGGCTGGGCCTGTCCACTACTGGGCCAGTCATGCCTTTGACAGTTACGGTGAAGCCCTGATTATAAATATGACTGTTGTTTGACTGGCCTGTGGGATATCTCTCCCACTGTTGGCACCAGCCTCCAGTTGTTAGTAAAGATATCTTAGCAGGGTGGGCAGGGCTGAATTTGTCATTGTTTTACCCGGTGTCTATTTCGATCCTGAGATGTCTCTCCAGTTTCGGCCCTTATCCAATTTTCTGTCGCACTTTTGATACAACTGAGTGACCATTTTGGATGGCAAGTTACAGGCACTTGTAGGTATCGGGTCACATGTCTGGAGCGACAGATGCCCTATGTCTGATGGGACTCATGCGGCATTCTCCATAGCCAAGCACTCATTCCTGTTTTCCCACACTATCACCTTCCGCCTGTCGATTTTTTGCAGCTCAAGCGCCAATTTAAAATCATTTGGAAATTATTAAATGAGTAATATTTCAAGAACTTGCTAGAAGGTGAGTTACACAAAATCAGCTGTAACTAACAAAAGTCCTCCCCGTCATCTCTGTTTTTTTTTTAATATATAGTTGCATTCGTCCTTGGCATGTAAGCATCGCTTGCAAAGACAACATATCTGAAACGTTCTAATCAACCCTTGAACAAAGCGGAAAAATGTGTCCTCCTCATCCCTGTACCTTAAGCGTATCTGAACGGGATCTCTTTGTCTCCCTTACCTAAACTTGACATTAACTTATAGATCTCCTCTCAGCCTTCTATGCTCTAAGGAAAACAAACTTTCGACCACCAATCTTCCATGATCTTTAAATTCACTTATCCATGGAAACATTCTGCCAAATCTCTTCAGCAACCTCTTAATGATCAGTGGCTCCTTCCAAATATACGTTGATAACCGGATGCAACAACGTTAACTGCGTCTTAGCAGGGTTACAAACGGTTATGCACAATTTTCTACTTTTGTGCTGAATGGCTCCACTTATAAAGCCCAAGAATTCAAATAACTTGCTAGCTAACCTTGTAATATTTCAAGACAACTTATAAAAACTCTCCTCTTTACCTATTCAGTTGCACACTTAAGAATCGTTTCAATAAGTGCATTTGCCCTCCTCTATCGGTTTTGCCAAAATGCCTCACTTAGAGTTATGGGCATTAATTTCGATCCGCCACTTGATGCCTATGCTGCTCGACTATGTATGTCTTGGTGCAGTCACTTGCTATCAACTTGTTTGTCTGCTGCATCTCCATGCCTTGCGTCATTTGGAAATGTTAAATAATTGTCCAATACTGTCAGCTCCAATTGTTATCTATCGAACTCTCTGTCTGTTAATCGACCTATCTATCCATCCATCCCTCCATCCGATCTATCTAACTATCTATCTATCTATCTATCAACTAATCTGTCTGTCTGTCTGTCTGTCTGTCTGTCTGTCTGTCTGTCTATCTGTCTATATATCTATTTCTATATCTATCAATGTATCCATCCACGTATTTAACTATCTATCTATTTCAATATCAATCAACCTAATAACTTATCTATCTATCTATCTATCTATCTATCTCTCTATCTCTCTGTCTCTCTATCTATCTATTTTTCACTCTATCTATCTATTTTCTCTCTATCTATCTATTTTTCTCTCTATCAATCTATTTTTCTCTCTATCAATCTTCTTTTCTCTCTATCAATCTATTTTTCTCTCTATCAATCTATTTTTCTCTCTATCAATCTATTTTTCTCTCTATCAATCTATATATCTGTCTAACCATGTATCTAATCAGCTATAAAACATATAGAGAGTGAGGTAGAGAGGGAGAGGGAGAGAGAGAGAGCCAGACAAATCGAGAGAGAGAGACCATCCAACACATCGAGCCAGTGCCGGATCTCTCTATTAATTTCATTTCATCCCACTGCCCCGCAATTTTAAGTAACACTCCTCCGAAGTAACTCTCTTCTTTATATAATTATTTAATACTCTGTTGAAAACGTCTATAGACCATGCCTCCACGACACCATTAGCAGTGTAATCCAAATCCTAAGCAGTCGCAGGAAAAACAAATGTCTCCCTCATGGTACCAATGTTTATGATGTCAATTGCCTTAACTCGGTCTCTACTGATTGTCGACCATTCCTGCCAATGGAACAACTCTCCCGTGTTTACTCTCTCCTGGATCCTAATGATTATATTCACCTCTATCAAAGTGTTTCTTAATATTCTGTTCACCAAGGTGAAGAACACCTGTCCAAACCACCCACGTCAGTACAGCTCCTCATCCCTGGAATCATTTTAAAAATTTACTTGTGCACACTCTATAAGGCCTACAGATTTTCCTCAAGAATGTTGTCTAGAATTGGAAACAATTGTCAAATTGAGGCCCGCCCAGTATTTTATACATTTATTGCAACCTACATGTCTTTGTGCAACGTGATGCTCTTTATTAAATTTACGGCCCATTTTTGTATTTTTTTACTACCTATTCAACCTGCCTTATTACCCTGAGCAATTTGTGCAAATTGACATCCAGGGGTAATCACCCTGAAGTCCATTTAGATTTTGATACATTATCTTGCATTGCCTCACCTCGTCCTTCCCACAAAAATGATGTAATCACAATTTTCTGGGTAAGACGTCTTCTGTCAATTGTCCGTCCGATCCATCTGCCAACCTAAAGCTAGTGAAATAATGACCACTCTGATTAAACTGTTTCGGCACAGATACTTGTTCTGCCCGCCTCACCAGTGACCCCAAGACCACAGAAACACCCTTGTTATGTGGGGTTTAATTAAGCGGTAATCGTTCACCAGGAAATCGGGTTAAAACTTCGCTTCGTTTCTTTCAAATATAGCATTGGGTCATTTACGTCCAAGTTCAAGGGCAGATCTGGCCTTGTTTTATGCACTAAACGGCTACACAGCACTTCGTAGAATACATTGCTGCCTGAGGGCTGCACTGACGCATCAGCATCTGCGCCAGCGCTCAACCTCTAAGTCTGGACTTGAATTAACAACCTTCTGAGCACAGAGCGGAAGTTCTGTCTACTATCTCACAGCTAAAAAGCTGGAAGCTGCAAGGACAAAACATTCGGTGCAGCTTTAGGGAAGAAAGTAACACCGCAATTTCCTTTCAGACATTTTCTCCTCATGCCTCACGCTTACTCGAATATATTTTTATCCCCCAAGGCACAAGTTTTCTCTACGGATAAGTTCTTTACGCAGTATAGGCGTTATAATGAATTGAAAATCCACACCTTGGTGACTGTTGGCTCATGGAATACTCACTGCACTTCTGCTGAAAGTCATTCTATTCTAAGGTTGAAAGAAAGCAACTGGTTTATAAGGATCATGACATTGTCAAGGTTATCAGTTGCAATTGCTCGTCCAGATTATAGAAGAGCTCCATTTAGTATCCGAATATTCCCCGACAGCAATCAAACTGGCCTGGTACTCCTCTTAACAATCGTGTCTGGAACCTACACTGCTGTTAGAGACTGCGCTAGAATAGGCGAATGCAGCTGGAATTATTTGACTCTTCTCCACTAACTGCAATTTATTGGTGACGAACTTTAGCTTTTCATAAGAGACATTGGCATGGTTTCAGTCCTGAATTTTCTTTGCTGGAGAACTTAAACTCCACGTTAACCTAGAAATGTTTCGGTGTAATTCATAGCGCCTTTGTTTAACTAGGCACTATGTTTTTGTGCGTGTAGATGTTATTTAAATAGGTTCTATATGCTGATTTGACAGACTCCGCTTTAGTATTCTGTTAAGAATGAATAGTCTAATTTGTTATTTAGTGCATGAACTGTACAGCGTTTGCTACACAGCATTCCTTAAAGCTCGCACGCAATTCAGCTCGTTGGCTGGCAGGGAAGTGGACCGAGCAATTTCAATCACCCATGGCCCCTGAAACGACTGCAAACCACCTGAAAGAACACTGTCTGGATGTTTAGTGTATCCTTCCGAAGTCATGACCCAAAGCATGAAAGAGTCTGCAAGGGAAGGCATCGTTTCTTTGTGGCACTAACAGTCTTTAAACCAGACTGCAAGCACGAGATAAACTTACTTAACAATGCACGGGGACTATTAATCTGGAGTTGACAATGCTGAAGTAAAATTTTCTTGGGGACGACACGACATTTACTCTGTGATAATCAGGTCGATTGAACATTCGTGGGGTCTCAGTGGATGACTGTCCTTTGCCATAAAAAACTGCAATGAAATTCCATATAACAAAGGATAAGGCAGCAACGAATACCACATTGTGTCGTTCTCTGGATTAATACTTTCCTCCTGAGTGTTAGTTTGGATTAATGTTAAAAACCAATATAACTGCCTCTCTATTTTGGCTGTGACCTCAAGCTGAAAGATTTTCTCCACTTATACCCCATTACCAAATTCAGCCGATCTTCTGGTTAACAATGCTAAAGGCTATTTCAGTGAAGCTAATCATGAAATTAAAGACGCATAGGTATGTTCCTAACATGTTAGTATATGTCTTTTTAAAACAGTGAACCCTTAAACTGCCTACCTTTTTCTTTGCCTTGCAGCTTTGTTTCTGTCAAGGCATGACGTTAACAGGAGGACTGTGGAATGATTGAAACAGTTGACGTTTTATATAATATGGCACAAGTTTGCAGGTGGATTGAAATTTTTAACGTGTTGCTATGTCAAGCATACTGCTGAGTGCATAACTCTGCAACAGTACAATAATGTAGATCATGCTACATATAGTGGCAAATAATGATCATGGACTGCAGCATGAAACTGACCCTTTCGCAATGGCCGACCTTTCCAGGCCCAGCTCAGCTAACAGTGCCACACATTAGTCGGGATCAATAATTGATGCAGAACTCACTGCTGAAGATATGTATCTAACCAATACGTCGACACTCAGTGCAGCATCTCAACGTTTGTTGCATTATATGCGCCACTTTAGGATATTGTATTCAAATTCGACACACCACGCTTTGCAATGATTCACAAGTCGTGTTGGGAGCACAGGGAAGATTTAATCAACAGTACCAGGGGCATCAGTTATATTGACAGCGAAGGGGAGCTGCGACTTCTCTGATCACGGCAAGAAGATTAATGGACCCTATGATAATGTTGCCCAATATGATGCGACCATCTTTCTTAGGAAATTAAATAACAGTAAATGGCTCCCACGTCCTGGGTCGACCAGCAACAAAGAAATACAGATGCATGGTTACTGATAGACAAATCATAGGGTGGAGCAGAGGGGGTTGGCGGGGAGTAACCCAAGAACAAGTATTGTTGTGCAGAACAAGCATTTGCAAGGTTGTTGGAAAAGATTTCTGGAACGGAGCTAATCAGAAAGAGAGAGAGAAAGGGAGAGAGATGCAATGCAGGCAAGGTGAAGGGTTGGCCTTTTTCTATGCTGGGTAAGTATATGATGCAGGTAAAGTTTACATCTGTATATTTAATAATACTGATCAACATTTCTGTGTTCTACGTGTGGGCTAGGAATTCCAGGAATATTTTGTGCAGCGGGTATTTTACACAAATAACAAATATATTTACCACCTGAATCCTCTAAAGACTCTTGGCACATTAGAATCTCTGGAATAGTGAGATTTGAGAGTTTCATCATTATTTCAATTTCAGCACGTTTCCCCCTCTCCCTCCCACCCACCCTCCCGACTTACTATACAGGATTTACAGTACAGGTCAAGGTATTCAAAAAGTCCATTATGTCCATCCACGTGATCCAGGCTTCGACACACTGCATCTCATATTACCCATATGTACTTCTGCTCGCTTCCTTCTGAAGCGCCTACTTAAACTCCCCATAAATACCGGCAGAATATTTACCTCAGCTGATCCTTGTATCATATTCATAAAAATACCTGGTCTAATTTGGGCCGCCATTTGGTACTGCATTTTAATGAACAGCAGAGTGATGGGGTTGCAGTAGCAATAGGCGTGAGGCTGGCATCAGTCACATTACTTGAGTACAGGTTGGGCAGTAACATACAGAGACATCACATTGAATCTCCACAGACAGTCATCCAATAGTTGTCTGGCATGCTTTAAGGTATTTTGCTTGCATTTTATGCATGTTAAAAAAAAAAACATTGCATAATGCCACTTTTTCTGACGCGCTAACTTTCAATTAGTAACATGCACCATGCTTGTGTTTGCAATTCAACTTCCACAACCGTGAAACCAAATGCTTTTGCAGATTTCCCTTTTCTGTGGGAATTTGCCAAGTTATTCCCATTAACGATAGTTCAATTATATTATTTAAGTAGATACATGGTGCTTCACCCTGGTTAGGCACGTCACTGATCAACTATAGAGGGCATTCCATCATTTTGCCTTACCAATTTGGAGTGATTTACATTTCAAAAAAAGATTTATATCTAATGAATTCGGTACCGAGAGGGTAGTCCGACCCATATAAATTGGAGCAAACATCTGTCCTTCCAATCAAATGTTCCATGCCTAAGCCTAAAGTACACCAGAGCAACTTACAACATAAATTATTTCATTCCTGCTTTTCCAGGTAATTGTACTCAGAGGGTGTTGGTGATCATAGATTTCCATTGGATGTGGTGATGATTATGTTTGATAAAGTACCACAGTCATTTGACGTTGCCTTCTGCTGTCTCACTGGCCAGCATCTGCCCCGTTCTTAGCACCTGCTGCCAAGCACATTGGAAGGTTTTACAAGTTGGTGCCCAATACAGCTGACCACCTTAAGAAAACAGCTTCAACAGTCAGCAAGTCCTGCAGTGAGACTTGAACGCGAAGCTTCTGGCCGAAAGTTGTGACTCCACAAAGGCGTCACAGGAACTCCTTCATAAACTCTATCAGTAAACCTCTCATTCTTAACCACCACAGACGTTTTATTTCTAACTTCACTGTGCTAGCGAGTACTTCGGTGTTACCACTACCTTGTTTAAGGAAGCATTAAGTAAATTCCTTATTCAGTTCATTAGTTTACATGTTATTTATTGTCTTCCAACTTTGTGTGACACAGCATTCAAAAATATGCCCTCCTAACTCGAAACTATGGAGACAACGTATAGGATTCTTCTGCTGACACCCCTTAGGGTACATTCCAGCAATCTGCTCAGTAAGAAAAAAAACACATAAAACATTCATACGAAAACAAAACAAATCATGTAAAGACACAGTCAGCCATTGTCAATCTCTGAGTTTTTGAAGAAAAAAATGTCAGATGTGGTACCTATTCCTTTTGCAGTCAGTGTTTCTTCTGTTCGGGATTACATGATAAACAAACCGAAAATTGTAGGATTAAATAACATTTTTCACAAGTGCGTGGAGTTTCTTTATTGGTTTGAACACTTTGCCAACTTGGTGCCAAATCGATAAAGTTAAAAACAAAGTGTGCAGGATTCTGTAACAGTTGAGACAAAAAACACCAATAATCATGACACATGGAGCAATTGAAATCACCCTGCCCACTATCAGATGGTCGGCCTATTTTGCTTTCTGCCCAGTATTTTATTTTATTGAAATCAGCAGAAGCGAATGTGGGCCTATCGCTAAACAACGTGTGCATGAATTGATAACTTCACTTTTTAACGAACATAAAATTATTTGCGGAATGGTTCAAAATAATAAG
Source organism: Carcharodon carcharias (assembly GCF_017639515.1). NCBI lineage: Eukaryota > Metazoa > Chordata > Chondrichthyes > Lamniformes > Lamnidae > Carcharodon > Carcharodon carcharias. The sequence goes on from NC_054495.1 coordinate 11,044,469, forward strand.
GCATGTTAATCTAAAGTGACACTGGGAATATTTTGCTCACCTAGGCCTTCTACAGCTTGATGACAATTGCTTAGCTCTGTAATTCATAAAATGAATGATCCACACTGAAGTTTCTACAAAATTAAGCAGTTTCCCCCTTTCAATCTCTCTACATAGTATGCATCAGGGACCTAGACCTGAGCGTCCAAGGCAAAACTTAAAATTTTTCAGATTTTACAGGGGTATGAATAGCCAGGAAGATGGTGAAATACATCAAACGGATGCAGATGGAATGGTGGGATGGGAGGAACTATTGCAGTTGAAATTAATAGTGAGAGTCATGAAGTGATACATTTTGGTAGGAAGGGGTAATGAACAACTTGCGGTAGCACTCCAAAGGGGATTGACGCTGCTGATGGGCCTTTGCGAGTATAAGAGCACAAATGGTTTCAAGATGCAGGGCAGATTGAAAACACTGTCACTAAGCCAGATGAAATCCTCGGCTCCATAAATAGATGATTAGGCAACAAAGAAAGCAAGATATGGTAAACCTGTTTAACCGCTATTTCGATTTCAACCAGGAAATATTTTGGTCACCATATTTTAGGGAGAAATGAAGGCGTTAGAGAGGGTAGACGTTGTGTTCATGGTCATGTTTCCAGAGACGATTGTTTCTTCTAGGTGGAAAGATTGGAGAAGTTAGAGCGGTTGTACATAGATACAATATGTTTGAAATGAGATTTGATGGAGCATTTCAAATTCACGACGGGGCCTGGACATGTTAGGCAGGTATAGACTGTTCCCATTTGGAATGGTCAAGAACTGGAAGACATTGATTTAACATCGACTGAAATAAAACAAAAGGGGACATGGGGAAAAATAAATGTGCAGCGCATCAAAATGTTCTGAAAAGCAATGCCTAAAAATGAGCTCGGTGAAGTGAAAAATCGTGGTTTTTAATAGGGAGCTGGGTAATTCTTTGATTAGCAAGCAAGTGGCAGCGCTGCAGGTGAAGGTCTGGAGCATGGGAACACCGAGATACTGACCCAGACACCCGCCTCCAATGCGAAGAGCCAGATGGCCTCTTTCTTTGCTGTAACTGACCTATGACAAGCCATATTCTTTGATTAAGTTACAAATGCTTTGTTTCTCTTCGGGAATCATGGTACTCTACTACATGGTTAACTGTACGGTAAGAACCCCCAAGTCATAATCCCACGAGCAACTGTTCCCTCAGATTTGGCAGCAGAAACTTGCTGGTAGAGATTGAAAGGAGACTGTTGACTGGAAAGGACAATTTGCATGTATATAGTGACTTTATTAGGAAAACACCAAAATTGTTTCCACGGAAACAGTTTCAACACAACTAGAGCTGAAGCAACATGAGGCCACATCGGGACACGTGATTAATTGCTTGCAGATACTGTTATTACTGGCTATTCATCACTAGCGAGGACGATTGTCCTCCATGCGCCTGAAATAGCTGAAGAGGCAGATTCGGGACCTGCGGACTTCATGCACCCAAGGCATTTCAAACCAACTTGGATGTCAGTTCGTGTATCATTAATTCGGCTCTTGCTGCTTTCCTTTGGCCATTCTTGTTTTTCATAATCATTTTGTAGTTGTTCGGACTCAAATTGCTGGGATCTTTCCTCTAGGTCCTGGTTCCATTTGGCTTAAGCCATAAACGGTGTCCACCGAGGTGTTGATGTGAATACTTCATTGCCTTCTTGTTGCTTTTCAGCACATCCCTTAAGAGCTTCCTCTGCCCTCCTCTGGTGCGTCTGTCTTGGCTGATCTTGGAGAACAATACCTGCATTGTGAGCCTGATACCTGACAGCCGAACTATGTGCCAACGCGCCGAAGCTGATCGCACATGAGCATAGACCCAAAGCTTATGTTGCCTGCTTGTAAGGGGACACTAGTGTTCGACTGTCTGCCCTCCCACTCAATATGGAATTTCTTTCGCAGCCAGTGTTAACTGTATGAGCCAAAGCCCTTGAGGTGCCTCCTGTACATTTTCAATATTGCAGCCCCATTGAGTAAGGTGGGAATTAGGGACAAAAAACAAATCATGAGCTTCCTGTCAGTTTTCGTGTTGCGACCTTCGAATGCTCACTTTCTCAATTGACAAAAAGCGGTCTGGCATATTTCAACAATGCTCCCTCCAGCATTCGCTGGACACCTGATGGCATGGTAGATGTGCTCAGAAAAAAAAAAAGGATGGACAAACCGTGGCACACCAACTTCCACGCCTGTCTTTAGAGAACGACACCTCGGTCCAATGGCAGAAAACTAAAATGATTGGAGGTTTGGTTCTGCTGCAGCCTTCGTTCGCCAGAACAGCCATTGGGTTGTTTAAGACGCCATGTATTCCCCAGCTTGTTCTGAGGACATGTAAGCCAGAGCATCGTCTGCTGAGTATTTCTAAGGTTCCTAACAGGCCATCTCGGTAACCGAAGTGCCACAGGGCGTAAGGAAACTCACTTCATTTCATCATGTTCTGAACAAAACTTTAATTATTGGACAGACTCCGGGGTGAGGACGAGATGTGGACTTTGGAAACCGGCCAGGAAATATGTGAATGTTAAAGGCGGAAGGAGATTTTTAGGCGCAAAGTTTAACAAACATGCTTTGGGGCCTTGGGAAATATTGCAGAAGGCAGAAAACGCCATTGGTAAGGTGAAGGAACACCGCAATCCGAAAGAGAACAGCGTGTTGTGAACACAGAACTTGCAGCCAGTTGTCAGGCCAGAGGATTCTCAAGACAATATGGAAGGGGGAGGGCACAGAGGGATTTAGATATAAAGTGACAATTTAAATGTTACGTTAAATTGGAATGTGTAATCACTGAGAATCCATCTTTCTTCCACTTTCTTTTTATCCATTTAGATGGTCAGATGCTAGAGTATATTTCCCCTTACCTTTTTTTAATTTATCTGTGAAACAAATCAAGAATAAATAATCAAATGAACGTGGGCATGACCTACCGTGGAAAGGTTATCACTGAAAATCAAAGTATTCTGCATGCGGCTGACAGTGCAAGCCAAAAATAACTCATTGAGTACATGGAACATAGTGAAAATTGTTTGGAATGGCTCATGGAAAGTTGACAACAGCCATTTATTCGCTGCTAGCTGGCACCTTGCTTTCGATCTTATTGAGCAAACAAGAATGAATAGTGAAGCATTGCTCTTTACCTCACAGTGGCGCTATCGAGGGGAAATGAACACCACGGAGCAAGGAGATAACGGAAATGAAGCCACATTCCGAAGGTCATATAATCTTTTTCATCGTCCTTCCCGTGAAAAAGTTCGTCTTTTTTTAACCTTGAAGCCAACAACATTTAAAATTTGTGATATGTGACGGTGAGTATTGATTCAGTATCATATGGGTAAATCCAATCACATTAATCAATCCCTACATGATGAATTTCAAGTTTGGGTAGCCAGGCAAAATGTGCAATTTCGTAGAGAGGGAAGGTTATATACCCACACTAAGTATTTAATTCCATTGTAGTCAGTGCAACTGAATGCACAAGTGACCCTACATCAGTCTGTCAATTGAATGCTAGCAAATGGTGCTACAAAGCAGGCCATGTTTTATCCATAATATGATCTACGTGAATCATTCTGAACAATAAAAAAAACATAAATCACTTGCCAAGATTCTGATCGAGCTTTGCACGAAAACACTTTGACTGACAGTTCAGCTCTCCATACATAACAAACCCGTCATTACTTTAAAGTTCACCATCTATTAATAAAAACGCATTAATGCCCCACGATCTTTCGTTCTCCGTTGTGCTTTAGAAACACTTGGAGCTTTGCTTGATTTAGAAGTAAAGCAAATGGTCGGGAAATTCAGCAGGCATCAAAAGTGATTGGCTCACCTAAATCTTTTAGGGTATTTTGGCAGGTGCCTAGCTCTCGAAGGTGGAGAGAAACAACATGAGTATTTAAGTCCAACAGGTGTGTATTTAATTTGCCTTCCAGGTTCTCTTAAAAAGGTACGCTTTTTGAAGAGGTCACATCCAGGCTCATGTTCACTCGACTCCAAAGTCTTCTGGGGACCTTCAGGCGATATGAGACTTCCTCGGATTTGGCTGAAGAGTTTAATATACTTTTACAAAACAGAAAATGACAAAGAAGGCGGAAGCATACATCGATATGGGACAAATAATGTCAGAAACATAACGAACAGGTTGAGAGATATAAAAGATATCAAGACTGATCACTTTGAGGCACATTTTTTAGGGAATGTCTTAAACGTGTAGAGGTGGGGAAGGGAAAGTTCTAAATAGGGAATTAGCAAAGCAAAATAGGTGGATTAAAAAGTTTTTTTGAGCTGTGGGAGGTTACACAGATGGGGAGGTGGGATGTCACAGAGGGAGGTGAAAAAAGGGGAAATAACTCTATCTTGGACATCAGGCAAGATGTTCGACGGAGTATTGGGCCGATTCCACCAGGGATGAATTTTTAGGGCAACTTATTTATCTTGCTTTACAAGTTAAGTCTCTGTAACATACATATACTTACCCTTCTTTACATTTTCTGTGAATAGGTAAAGGAAATATAAGCAATAGAAAAGTTACAGCATAAAAAAAACGATCTGCAATTCGGTATCAGACATCCCATCGCAAAGATAACAACTCACTCATTTTTTACTGTTGATCATTGACTGGTCGCTTCCGTTATTGATATACAAACAAGAGTAAACTTTAAGGTCTTTACCCTTAATTTATTGTGCTTTTTCCCCCAAAAGAAAACAATGTGTTCAGCAGTCTGGATGAACGAGTAAAACTCTGAGATACATGTGATTACCACCAGATATTTATAATTCTCAACCCAATGGAGCTGGTACAGACTTTCGCTATGTGCAGTTTTGATAAAGGACACATAGTGATGTCGCCACATAACAACGCCAAAACATAAGAAAATATAGCAGAATTAGGCCAATTGGTCCCTCTAACATTTCACAAGAATATAACTAACCTGGTAGTGCCTTAAATCCACTTCCCTGCATGAACTCCAGAACCAGCTGTGAAGAAGAGCTGTATGGACTCAGAAAGTTAATCTCCCTTTCTCTCTCCACAGATGCTGCCAGACCGGCTATGTTTTACCAGCATTTTCTGTTTCATTTCTGATCCCAAAGCTCAGCAGTTCTTTTTTGTTTTCACATCATTATCATCCCAATGAGAATTAACTGCCTCGTAGGTTAAGATGCAGTCTTATAAAATATTCGATGACACAGCCTACACTGTCCACTGCAGTTGTGACTTGCAGTATTAATGACTCAGTGAAGGAAAAAATCTGTCTTAACTGGAAGATGCCTTATTTTGAAACTCAGTCTGCTAGCTTTTGATTCCCCTTCGAGAGGATGAAATATATTAGCATCCGCCCTGTGAGAATCATATATGGTTCAGTAAGATCACCACTAATTCTGCGAAGCCGAAATGAATGTAGGAGCAACCTTCTCAAACTTTACTCGTCAGAGTAAATCCACTAAGTCAACCGATTGGACATTCACAAAGTGCCTCCAATGGCTGCATATTCAACGACTCCTCACCCTACCCCCCACACCGACCTCATTCACCCATCAAATTAAGGAATGGTAGCCGTTTGCAATACTCCAGATGAGGTCCCACCCTGGGTATTGGGAAAACTAATTCCCTTCTTTTAAGTGCCATCTTCTGTACAGTAAAGCTCAAAAGTCTGCTTCCTGCCAACTTCGTGCTTTACATTCGTGCTATCTTCATTTCTGATTCATGAACAAGGATACACCAATCTTGCAGCATGCTGTATTAAGATATTTTTTCCAATCATTAAAAATCTGTTCCTATTTTCCTCCTGTACGAACTCACATTTTTCCACATCACAGTCCATCTGCTATTCTTTTTGATTATTCACTTAAACTATCTTCATTGATTTTCAGACCAGAAGTGACCTCCTCGGAACTTGCTTCCCTTCCCACCTTCGCAAACGCTTGCAACTTTGGCAAACATGCACTCGACCTCCTCTTTCCAAAGTTGTATATATATTAATTGTTGAATGGCTATTATTGATCCCACCTGATAAAATGTTCCAACCAGAAAATGACACGTTTATCCAGATTCTCTGTTTTCAATTAGGTTACCAATCTCCTGAGCATGGTTTTCATTTTCCACAGCGCCATAAACTCTTATTATTTATTGTTACATTTTCTATGGTACCATAATGGATGTGTTATTTATTGGCAAGGATGATGCTGGATTTCCTTTGCGAACCCTGCTTGTTATATCCGACAAGAACACTAATTGATTTGTTAAACATGATTTCCTTTTGAGAGAAAAAAAATGGTGCTTCCACTTGAATGGATTGTAATGTTCTCGATACGATGCTAGTAGTTACTTAATAATGGATTCCAGCATTTTTCCAATGACATACTATGGGCTAACTAGCCTGTATTTGGCTCCTTCTTTCTGCCTCCTTTTCTGTCAAAGAGGGTCCCTCTGGCTGATTTACATTTTGTGCTCTTGCCCAAGAGGCACTTCTGCCAGAGCAGGATTTATATCAGTGAAACGTTTACCAAATCATGAGCTAATTAGTTGCTGGAGTGTAGTGACAAGGAACTACTGAACCCTTTGCCCACGGTGCCTCATACATTTCCGCATATGTTGTGCTAACAAAACATTCAATATCTCAAAGAAGCACACTTAGGGATTTTGTATTTCACTCGGAAATTTCGCATGTTCTTTGAAGCATTGTTTTTCTCTAATACAAGTGGATACATGAAAATGTAATTATGCAATTAAAGTGCTTTATTCACCGAAATCTTTCAGAATATCTTGACAATCCTTTAGCTCTGCAAAGTCAACAGAAAAGAAATGGTCACTTAATTTTCACTGGAAAATATCTAACTCTTCCCTTTGCATGTTCAGACCTCTGAAGGCCGATATGACCGATAATTTTCCCATTGGTCTGACTTAACATTGTTCACTAAATTGGACAACCTCCATATTACATGTCACTTAATATTTCATTTTTCAGGCATTACCACAGCGACTCACATCCTTGTAAATTATGACATCAACTTCCGGTTTTTCAATTATATCCATCTAGTAATAAAGTTAGATGAGGTGAGCTTCTGTGAGCCTACTCTGGAGTTTTAGGGGTCTCTTGGACTTCTTCGATATTGCAGTCACCACCGCTCAGAATTACTGGATCATCCTGTAATGTAATTCTCACCTCTAAGTCTACTTAAATCCATCCCTCCTGTCCCTTCCACCCTCACCCCAAACAGAAACTGCAAGGCTCTGATGGATATCTTTGTCACTAAGATAGAAACACTATGGCCAGCTGCTTCTGCTACATATTTCTCTTTTCTTGTCCACCTCGGTAAATTACCTTCTATTCCCCTCCTTGCCCCAGCCTTGAACTCGCACGTTTCTCTACTTTCACACCAATTACTGTCCATGCACTCTTCAAACTTGCCTGATCAACGGCACCCATATCCTTTTCCCTCGATGCTCAGCAGGCCAACTATCTACACTTCTTGGCAGCAAGCTTGATGATGTTTTTACGGTTTCTCTCTTCATATTTTCTCCCTTTTTCCTTTAAATCCACTGTCCTCACCACTCCCCCAAAACCTTAATAACTCACCGATTGTAAACCACCCACCGCCATCTTCAAACGCTCTTTCCTTTATAAACACCAGTTAAGAGACGTTGCCTTCAAGTTAGTTCCCAATTTTCAATGAAATAAGTTCAAATCCTTCCGATCAGGTTTACAGCGTTGTTACTATATTCAATCAGCGTCAACCATAATTTCAAAAGGCAAACCATGCGTCTGTGGCTAAGATAATCATTCAATGCACACCCATCTCCACCGGTCTGAAACCTTTGACAAGGTTGACCCAGCACCCTACTCCAGCACATACCACTCTCCTATTGCTGGATGCAACCACTCCCATAAATTTCAATTTTTATCTATGTAAGTACAGCTTGAGGATCAGTGGCAAATGGCATATTTTCCTGCTCCAACACGGGGCCCACTGTTGCACTCAACAATCATTAATTGCCCCCCTTGCAAATTCATATGAAGGCACATAATGAATTATCACATGCACGCTGATGACACACACATCTAACTCTTCACCAGTTCTCTCAAATCCTCCACTACTTTAAATTGTCAGACTGCTGATTCAGAATCCAGTACTGGCTAAACAGGAATTTCCACTAGATATATATTGCGAAGACTGAAGTGCTTGACTTTGGTGCCCCTTGCAAGCTCTCTTCCCTAAGTACCCAACACATCCCTTTCCCTGGCAGCAGTCCATGATTTATGCAATTTTTTCATGACCTTGGCGCGACTGTCCAAGCCTCGACTTCACTTGCATCTCAGGGCCTCTGAGGCTGAAACCCTCCTCCATGCCTGCAGTATCTCTAGATTTGACTGCTGCAACACAGCAGTCTGTTTATGACTCCCTACGATCTTTGCTTTTTTAACCATCCAAAACCCTGCTACCATGTCTTTATTCGCAGCAAGTCCCGTTCCTCAAATGCTCCCATGCTTGCTGACATACATGCAACTGTTATGCTGAAGTCCTAATTTTTGTCTTTCAGCTGGAATTATAGATTTCCTAAATGTGCTAGTAACGAAGTTAAAATTTACCTTAGTCAACAATCTAAAATCAGCGTCATTCAATTGTCCCTCCATTATATACTACACATCTTTCTTCTTTGTATTATGAGCAAATTTTGGGATTGGTTGTGGAGATGTAATGTATCCAATGTGACATTTCTCATGGTAAACAAGGCCTTAAGGTGAATAGAATTGGAAGTACATCATTGGACCTAATTTGACGTTATCACTGGTGACGTTTCAAAAAAATTCTCTTTCCCTGTTTCAACTTCCACCATCAGGAAAATCTCCTGTTCCCTCTCCCTTCTTTAAAATATTTAGCATCTTCTTAAATTCATCTTTGCTATCCAGCATAAAGTCTACAATGTCGTCTAGAAGTCAATGTTGTTGCCAATATCCAGGTCCAGACTTAATGTCTGGATTAACTATTGTATTCATCTTTGACTATTCTATCGTCAAATACATGACACTCTCGTTTTTGATTTACCACAAGTGAAAATGCCTCACTTATGTCTACCACATTGAATAATTTCATACTATGAGGCACCGGCTGATACTGCGAATAATTTGTATAAAATACGTTGCAAATCTCTTGGCACAATGATGCAAATAAACAAATGCAACATGCAGAACATTGACTCTTTGATGTAGGCAAATGTTCACCTTGCTCTTTTGCTTTATATGTTTCTTCTGTTAAAGAGGAAAGTAAAATGTTAAACATATGTAATTAGTTGAAAATAAATACTTAGAGGCCATTGGGGCCGCTGGGAATCTATTAGCATGGCATACCATTCCAACCACCAGTTTCTAAAAGGATGCCTAAAAAAATAACATAGGTACAGCTGTTACCAAATGGTATTACGTAACCATTGCGTTGACGTGCATACTTTGTGCTGCATGAAGCAGTTGAAATTCGTTTCCAGTCACAGCGTTAAACATTTTTCCATTATTTACCAGGCTAATGTCTTCTCCTGAATTCAATAAAACCAAACATTGGTTTTTTCGTCAAACAGATGCCTCAAACGAAAGCACGATTCCTGCGATACTAGCAAACAACATCAAGCCACATTTCTACATTATTCGGTGGGATATATATATATATATATATAAATATATATATATATATATATATATATACATACACACATTATATTAATTTCTATTTGCCTCACATTGTCACACTTCACTGGAAAGGCTAATCCCTCATACCGCTATGTAATTCCGATTTAGAATCTGGAATGTTTAGAAGCCGGTTGAAACATATTCCGTTTAGTTTTTTTTAAACTATTAGCGAGAAAGATTAAAGAATCATAAATAGAGTTTTCCTCTCCTAAATATATTAGAGCCTTTTGACAGTTTCTAATCAACCCTTGCACATATTGGAAAATTTTGTCTTCCTCATGCCTGTAACTTAAGCGTATCTGAACGGGATCTCTTTATCTCCCTTACCTAAACTTGGCATTAACTTACAGAAGTCCTCTCAGCCTTTTATGCTCTAAGGAAAAGAGACGTACGTCCACCAATCTTCCATGATCGTTAAATTCACTTATCCATGGAACCATTCTGTCAATTCTCTTCAGCAACCTCTTAATGATCAGTTGCTCCTTCCGAATATATGTTGATAACCGGATGAAACAACGTTAACTGCGGCATAACCAGAGTTACAAAAGGTTATGCACAATTTTCTACTTTTGTGCTAAATTCCTCCACTTATTAAGCCCAAGAATTCTAATAATTTGCTAGCTATCCTTGTAATATTTAAAAATAACTTTTAAAAATTCTGCTTCTAATCTACTTATTTGCACACATAAGAATAGTTAAAATAAGGGTATTTGCCCTCCTCTATCGGTTTTGCAAAAATGCATCAAATCAGAGTTATGTGCATTAATTTCGGTCCACCACTTGATGCCCATGCTGCTCAACTATTTATGTCTTGGTGCAGTTGCTTGCTATCAATCTGTTTGTTTGCGCACCTCCATGCCTTTCGTCATTTGGAAATGTTAAGGAATTGTCCTATATGATCAGGTGCAATTGCTATCTAACTATGTGGCTATCTGTCTGTTTACCTATCTATCTATACATCCATCCGTCCGCCCTTCCCTCCTTCCGTCCATCCCTCCGTCCGTCCGTCCATCTCTATATCAATCTATATATCCATCTATCTATCTATATATCCATCTATATATAAAGCTATATCTCTGTCTAACCATCTATCTAATCAGCTATATAACATATAGAGAGTGAGATAGAGAGGGGAGAGAAAGAGAGAGATTGAGAGAGAGAGATGGAGGGAGACGGAGAGAGAGAGAGCCAGACAGATAGAGAGCGAGAGAGAGCCAGCTGACACATCGAGCCAGTGCCGGATCTCTCAATTAATTTCATTTCAACTCATTGCATCACAATTCTAAGTAACACCCCTGCGAAGTAACGCTCTTCTTGATATAAATATTTAATACTCTGTTGAAAACGTCTAAAGAACATTCCTCCAGGACACCGATAGCAGTGTAAACCAAATGTTAAGAAGTCGCTGGAAAAACAAGTGTCTCTCTCATGGCACCAATGTTTATGATGTCAATTACCTTAACTCGGTCTCCACTGATTTTCGACCATTCCTGCCAATGTAACAACTCTTTCGTGTTTACTCTCTCCTGGATCCTAATGATTATGTTCACCTCTATCAAACTGTTTCTAAATATTCTGTTTACCAAGGTGAAGAACACCTGTCCAAACCACCCATGTAAGTGCAGCTCCTCATCCCTGGAATCATTTTAAAAAAATACTTGTGCATGCTCTATAAAGCCGACACGTTTTCCTGGAGAATGTTGTCCCGAATTGGAAACAATTCTCAAATTGAAGCCCGCCCAGTATTTCATACATTTATTGTAACCTACATGTCTTTGTGCTATGTGACACTCTTTATTAAGTCTAGGACCCGTTTTAGTTTTTTAAACCGCCTATTCAACCTGCCTTGTTATCCTGAGCAATTTGTGCAAATTGACATCCGGGGTAATCACCCTAACTCCATTTAGATTTTGACACTTTCTCTTGCATTGCCTCGCCTCGTCCATCCCACAAAAATGATTTGATCACAATTTTCTGCATAAGACCTCATCTGTCAATTGTCCGTCCGATCCATCTGCCAACCTAAAACTGGTGATATAATACAGAGATAAAAACAAAAAAACTGCGGATGCTGGAAGTCCAAAACAAAAACAGAATTACCTGGAAAAACTCAGCAGGTCTGGCAGCATCGGCGGAGAAGGGTCATGAGGACTCGAAACGTCAACTCTTTTCTTCTCCGCCGATGCTGCCAGACCTGCTGAGTTTTTCCAGGTAATTCTGTTTTTGTACTGGTGATATAATGATCACTCTGAATGAACTGTTTCAGCGCAGATACTTGTTTCGCCCGACACAACAGGGACCCCAGGACGACAAAAACCACCTTATTATATGAGGTTTAATTAAGGGGTAATTATTCAGCAGCACATCGGTGGTAAACTTCCCTTTGTTTCTTTCAACTATGGCAATGGGTCATTTAAGTCCAAGTTCGAGGGCAGACCCCGCCTTGTTTTATGCACTAAACAGCTACACAGAACTTCCTGCAATACATTTCTGCCTGAGGGCTGCACTGATGTGTCAGCATCTGCACCTGTGCTCAACTTCTAACTCTGGACTTAATTTCGCAACCTTCTGACCAGAAATTCTGTCTTCTGACTCACAGCTGAAAAGCTGGAAGCTGCGAGGACAAAACATTCGGTGCACCTTTAGGGAAGAAAGTAACATGGAAATTTCCTTTCAGGCATTTTCTCCTCAGGTCTTGGGGATGTGCTTTAATACCCTTACTCAAATATATTTTTGTCCCTCAAGGAACAGGCTTTCTCTACGGATAAGTTCTTTACACAGTACAGGCTTCATAACGAATCGGGAAATCCACAAATTGTTGGCTGCTGGCTCATGGAATACTCACTGCACTTCTGCTGAATGTCATTCAATTCTAAGAGAGAACGAAAGCAACTGGTTTATAATGATCATGACATTGGCAAGGATATCAGTTACATTTCTTCGTCCAGATTACAGAAGAGCTACGTTTAGTTCCTAGTTCTGTTGAAGGTTCATGAGGACTCGAAACATCAACTATTTTCTTCTCCGCCGATGCTCCCAGACCTGCTGAGTTTTTCCAGGTAATTCTGTTTTTGTTTTGAATTTCCAGCATCAACAGTTTTTTGCTTTTATCTCCATTTAGTATCCCGACATTCGCTGACAGCAATCAAACTGGCCCGGTAATCCTCTTAACAATCGTCTCTGGAACATACACTGCTGTCAGAGACAGAGGTTGAATACAGGAATGCGGTTTGCATTTTTTGAAACTGTTCCACTAACTGCTTTTTATTGGTGACGAACTATTATTTTTTACAAGAGACATTGGCATGGTTTCATTCGTGAATTTTCTTGGCTGGAGAATTTAAACTTCGTGTTAATCTAGAAATGTTTCCGTGTAATTTGTAGCGCCTTTGTTTAACTAGAGACTATGTCTTTGTGCGTGTAGATGTTATTTAAATAAGTTCTATATGCTGATTTGACAGACTACGCTTTAGTACTTGGTTAAGAATGATCAGTTTAACTTGTTATTTAGTGCATGAACTGTAAAGCGTTTGCTACACAGCATTCCTTAAACCTCGCATGCAATTCACATCACACATGGCCCTTCAAACGACTGCAAACCACCTGAGGGAACACAAAATGGATATTTAGAGATCAACATGCATTCTTCCGAATTCATAACCCAAAGCACGAACAAGTCCTCAAGGGAAGGCATCGTTTTTTGTGTGGAAGTAACAGTCTTTACACCAGACTGTAAGCACGAGGTAAACTTGCTTAACAATGCACGGGGGCCATTAATATGCAGTTGACAATGCTGAAGTAAAATTTTCTTGCGGACAGCATGATATTTCCTCCTTGATAATCAGGTCCATTGAACATTCGTGGGATCTCGGTGGATAACTGTCTGCGGCCATAAAAAATGCTACAAAATTCTGTAAAACAAAGGATCATGCAGCAGTGAATTCCAAATTCTTGTCGTTTCCTGGATCAAGACTTTCCTCCTGAGTGTCAGGTTGGATTAATGTTAAACTCCTAGCTTACTTGCTCTCAATTTTGGCTGTTACTTCAAGCTGAAAGATTTTCTCCACATATAGCCCATTATCGAATTCAGCCGATCTTCCGGTTAATAACGGTAAATGCTATTTAAGAGAAGCTAATCATGAAACAAAGTATGAATAGGTATGTTCCTAACAGGTTGATTTCTGACCTTTTAAAACAGCGAACCCTTAAACTTCCTACCTTTTTCTTTGTCTTCCAGCTTTGTTTCTGCCAAGGCATGACGTTAACAGGAAGATTATGGAATCATTGAAACAATTGATGTTTTATATGAAAAGGCACAAGTTTGCAGGTGGATTGACATTTTTAACATGTTACCATGTCAAGCATACTGCTGCAAGCATACCTCCGCAACAACAAAATAATGTAGATCATGCTTCATTTAGTGGTAAATGGTGATCCTGGACTGTAACATGAAACTGACCCTATGGCAACGGCCATCCATTCCACGCCCAGGCAGAAACCCGCCACAGCTAACAGTGCCACACATTAGTTGAGATCAATAATTAACGGAGAACTCACGCCTGAAGGTGTGTATCTAACCAATATGTCGACAATCAGTGCAGCATCTCAAAGTTTGTTTTTTTTTTATGAGCCACTTTAGGATATTGTTTTCAAATTGCACGCACCGCGCTTTGCAATGATTCACAAATCGTGTTGAGAGCACAGGGAAGATTTAATCGACAGTACCAGATGCGTCAGTTATGTGGACAGCGGAGGGGAGCTGAGATCTTTCTGATCATGGCAAAATGGTTAATGGTCCCTAAGATAAAGACGTCCAACATGATGAGACCATCATTCTTAAGAAATTAAATAACAGTAGAAGGTTCCCACGTCCAGGACGACCAGCAAAAAAGAAACACAGATTTATGGTTATTCATAGACGAAGCATAGGGTGGGGTGGAGGGGTTTGGCAGGGAGCAAGAACTTATTGTGCCGAAGAAGCATTTGCAAGGTTGTGTGAAAAGATTTCTGGAACGCAGACAATCAGAGAGATAGAGAGAGAAAAAGCGAGATATAGCAATAACAGGCAAGTGGAGGGTTAGCCTCTTTCTATACTGGGTAACTACATGGTGCAGGAAATGTTTACATCTGTACATTTAAAATTACTGATCGGCATTTCTGTATTCTACGTGTGTGTTAGGAATTGCTGGAATATTTTGTGCAGCGGGTATTTTACACAGATAACAAATATATTTCCCACCTGAATCCGTTAAAGACTCTTGGCACGTTAGATTCTCTAGAATAGTGAGATGTGAGAGTTTCATCATTAATTCAATTTCAGCAAGTTTCCCCCTCTCCCTCCCACCCACCCTCCCGAGTTACTAAGCAGAATTTACAGTATTGGTCAAGGTATTCGACAAAGTGGATTATGTCCTTCCACGTGCTCCATACTTTGACATACTGCATCTCATATTATCATATGTAATTCCACACACTTCTTCCTGAAGTGCCTACTTAACCTACCCATAAATAAGGACGGAATATTTCCCTCAGCTGATCCTTGTATCATATTCATAAAACTATGAGGACTAATCTGGGCCGCCATTTCGTACTCCATTTTCACAAAGAGTAGAGTGCTGGGGTTGCGGTAGCAATCAGCACAACACTGACATCGGTCACCTAACTTGAGTACAGGTTGGACAGTAACATACAGAAACATCACATTGAATCTCCCCGAGATGGTCATCCAATAGTTGCATGCTTTAGTATATTTTACATGCATATTACACATGCTTAAAAAATAAGACATCGCATAATTCCATCTTTAACGGCGCTGGAATTCTGAATTAGTAACATGCACCGTGCTTGTCTTCGTAAATTAACTTGTACAACCGTGGAACCAAATTGTTTAGCAGATTTTCTTTTATTGCAGGACTTTGCCAAGTTCTTCCTGTTAACGATTGTTCAATTACATTATTTGCATTAAGTAGATACACGGTGGTTCTCCCTGGTTAGGAATGTCAACGATCAACTATAAAGGGCCTTCTGTCATTTTCCATCAACAATTTGGAGTGAGTTAGATTTCAAAAAAAGATTTCAATCTAATGAGTTCGGTACCGAGAGTGTAGACAGATCCTTATAAATTAGCGGAAAATATCTCTCCTTCCAATCAAGTGTTCCATGCCTACGCCCATCCTCCACCAGAGCAACATACCACATACATTATTTCATTCCTGCTTTTCCAGGTAACTTGCATTCAGAGGGTGTTGGTGAACACCCATTGGATTTGGCCATGATTATGCTTGGCAAAGTACGACAGTCACTTCACCTTGTTTTCTGCTGTCTGGCTGGCCAGCATCTCTCCTGTTCTTAGCACCTGCCGCCAGGCGCATTGGAAGTTTTTACAAGTTGTAAGCAATACAGACGGCCACCTTACAAAAACAGCTTCAACAGCCATCAGGTCCTGAAGTAAGACTTGAACACGGAGCTTCTGGTCAAAAGTTGTGACTCCACAACGGCTTCACAAAAACTCCTTCATAAACTCTATTAGCAACTCTGTCATTCTTAACCACCACATACGTTTTATTTCTAACTTCACTGTGCTAGCGAGTACTTCGTTGTTACCACTACATTGTTTAAAGAGCATTAGCGAATTCCTTATTCAGTTCATCAATTTACATGTTATTTATTGTCCTACAACTTTGTGTGACACAACATCGGAAAATATGTCCTCCTAACTCGAAATTATGGAACCCACGTATAGGATTCTTCTGCTGCCAACCCTTCGGGTACATTCTGGCAATCTGCTTAGTTGAAAAAAAAACAATAAAACATTCATACGAAAACAAAACAAATCATGTAAAGACGCAATCAGCCATTGCCAATCTCTGGCTTTTTGAAGAAAAATATGTCAGTTGAGGTACCTTTTGCTTTTTCCAGTCAGTTTTTCTTCTGTTCGGGTTTACATGATAAACAAACCAAAAATTGTCGGATTAAAGAACACTTTTCACGAGTGGGAGGAGTTTCGTTATTGGTTAGAACACTTTGCCAACTTGATGACAAACTGATAAAGTTAAAAAAAAATCATCATTCCGATAGTGCACTGAAGTAAGAGTTGTGACAAAAAGTGGAAATAATAATGCTGCATGGAGCTAGGCAAATTCATCCTGCCATCTATCGGAATGTCGGACTGTTTTGCTTTCTGCCCAGCATTTTATTTTATTGAAATCAACAGAAGAGAATGTGGGCCTATCGCCAAACAACGGGTGCCTGAATTGATGACTTCACTTTTTAACGAAAATAAAAGTATTTGCTTAATGGTTCAAAAGTATAAGGCATGTAATCTAAAGTGACAACGGGAATATTTTGCTTACCTAGGTCTTTTACAGCTTGTTGACAATCGCTTAGTTCTGTAATTCATAAAATGGATAATCCACACTGAAGTGTCAACAAAATTGCGCAGTTTCCCCCTTCCAATCTATTTACATGGTATGCATCATGGACCTAGACCTGACTGTCCAGGGAAAAACTTCAAAGTTTTCAGATTTTACAGGGCTATGAAATGCAAGGAAGATGGTGAAATACATCAAACGGACGCAGATGGACTGGTGGAATGGGAGGAACTATTGCAGTTGAAATTAGTGGAGAGAGGCATGAAATGATACATTTTGGTAGAAAGAGGTAATGAACAACTTGTGGTAGCATTCCAAAGGGGATTGAAACTGCTTATGGGGCTTTGGGAGTATAAGAGCACAAATGGTTGCAAGATGCAGGGCAGATTGAAAACGTTGTCAATAAACCAGATGAAATCTTCGGCTTCATAAATAGATGAATAGGCAGCAAAGAAAGGAAGTTATGGTAAAACTGTTTAACCGCTTTTTCGACTTCAACTAGGGGATTCTATCATATTTTGGACATCTTAGTTTAGGGAGAAGTGAAGGCGTTAGAGAGGGTAGAGCTTATATTCACGGGAATGTTTCCAGAGATGATTGTTTCTTCCAGTTGGAAAGAATTGAGAATTTAAAGCGGTTGTACATAGATACAGTATGATTGAAAGAAGATATGATGGGGCTTTTCAAATTCAGGACGTGGCCTGTACAAGTTAGGCAGGTATAGACCGTTCCATCTGGAATGGCCAAGAACCGGAAGACATTAATTAAATGTTAACTGACAGAAAACCAAAGGGAACATGGGGAAAAATAAATGTGCAGCATTTCATTCGGTTGTAAAATGCAATGCCTAAGAATGAGCTCTGCGAATGTACAATCATGGCTTTTAATAGCGTTCTGGGTAATTCTTTGAATAGCACCAAGTTGCATGCGCTGCACGTGGAGGTCTGGAGCATGGTAGCAGCCGAGATACGGACCCAGAGATACTTCTCTGACACCAAGAGCCGGATGGCCTCTTTCTTTTCTGCAACCGATCTATGACAAGCTGTGTTCTTTGTTTATGTTACAAATGTTTAGTTTCTCTTGCAGAATCATGGTTTTCTCCCACATAGTTAACTGTACTGTAAGAAACCCCAAGTCGTCATCCTACGAGCAACTGGTCCCTCAGATTTGGCGGCAGAGACTTGCTGGTAGAGATTGAAAGTAGACTGTTGACTGGAAAGGACAATTTGCATGTATATAATGAATTTATTAGGAAAACACCAAAATTGTTTCCACGGAAACACTTTCGACAAAGCTAGTGCAGATGCAACATGAGGCCACACTGGGACACGTGATTAATTGCTTGCAGATACTATTATTACTGGCTATGCCTCACTAGCGAGGACGATTGTCTTCCATGAGCCTGAGATAGATAAAGAGGCAGATTCGGGACCTGTAGTCTTCATGCACCCAAGGCATTTGTTGCCTTGATGGATGTCAGGTCTTGTAACATTAATTCGGGTCATGCTGTTTTCCTTTGGCCCCTCTTGTTTTTTCTAATCATTTTGTAGTTGTTCGGACTCAAATTGCTGGGGTCCTTCCTGTAGGGCCTGATGCCGTTTGGCTTAATCAATAAACAGTGTCCCCCGAGGTGTCGATGTGAATAATTCATTTTCTTCATGTTGCTTTCCAGCACATCCATTAAAACTTCCTCTGTCCTCTCTGGTCTGTCCTGGCTAACCTTTGAGAACAATACCTGTTTTGTGAGCCTGATACCTGACAGCCAGACTATCTGCCAACTCGCTGAAGCTGATCGTACATGAGCATAGACCCAAAGCTTATGTTGCCTGTTTGTAAGTGTGTACTAGAGTTCACTGGTCAGCCCTCACACTTAATATGCAATTTCTTTCACGGCCAGTGCCCTTGAGGTGCCACTTGAACGTTTTCCATATTGCAGTCCCGTACAGTAAGGTGGGAATCAGGGAGAATTAACAAATCATGAGCTTCCTCTTAGTTTTGGTGTTGCGACCTTTGAATGCTCACTTTCTCAATTGACCAAAAGTAGTGCCAGCATATTTTCGATATTTCGATAAGTGATAGTTTCGATACAACACAACAATGCTCCCTCCACCATTCGCTGGTCATCTGATGGCATGGTAGATGGGCTTGGAAAGAAAGATGCCCGTTCGAACGAAATTTTAGGATGGACAGACAGTTGCACAGCAACTTCCATGCATGTCTTTAGAGAATGACACCTTGGTACAATGGCATAAAACTAAAACGATTGGAGGTTTTTTTCTGCTGCAGCCTTCATTCGCCAGAAGAGCCATTGAGTTGTTTAAGATGATATGTATTCCCCTGCTTGTTCTGAGGACACTTTTGCCAAAGCATCGTATGCTCAGTATTTTGAAGGTTCCTAACAGGCCTTCTTGGTAACCGAAGTGCCACAGGGCGTAAGGAACCTCAATGTTTTTCACCATGTTTTAAACGAAACTTCAATTATTGGCCAGACTCCGGGGTGAGGACAAGGGATGCACTTTGGAAACCACCCAGGAAATATGTGATTATTAAAGGCGGAAGGAGACTTTGAGGTGCAAAGTTTAGCAAACATGCTTTGGAGCCTTCGGACATATTGCAGAAGCCATAAAACGCCATTGGTTTGGGGAAGGAACAGCGCAATCTGAACGAAACCAGCGTGGTGTGAACATAGAACTTGCAGACAGTTGTAAGGCCAGAGGATTCTCATGGCATTTTTGGAAAGGCGAGCCCACAGAAGGCTTTAGATATAATAATGACAATTTAAAAGTTACTTTAAATTGGAATTTATAATTACTGCGAGTCCATCTTTCCTCATCTTTCTTTTCATCCATTTAGATGGTCACGTGCTAGATCATATTTCCACTTACCTTTTCTTAATTTATCTGTGAAACAAATCAAGAATAAATAATAAAATGAAAGTTTCCACGACCTAATGTGGAAATGTTATCACTGGAAGTCAAGCTATTCTGCATGTGGCCGATAGTGTAGGGCAAACACAACTCTCCTTGAGCATGTGGAACACAGCAAAACCTGTATGGAACAATTCATGGAAAGTTGAGAACAGCCATTTATTCGCTGCTTGCTGGCAACTTGCTCCTGATCTTATCGCTCAAACAAGAATGAATAGTGAAGTTTTCCTCTTTACCACGCAGTGGCGCTATCGGAGGGAACTGCACACCATGGAGCATGGAGATAACATAAATGAAGCTGCATTCCTAAGGTCATATAACCGTTCTTTTTTATCGTACTTTCTGTGAAAAAGGTCCACGTCTTTTTTTTTTTTACCTTGGAGACAATAACAATTAAAATTGGCGATATATGATGGCGTGTGCTCTTTCAGTACCATATGGGTAAACACCAATCACGGTAACCAAGCTCTACACGATGAATTTCCATTTTGGGGAGCCAGGCAAAATGTTTGATGTCATAGAGAGGGAAGATTATGTACCCACCCCAAATATTCACTTCGATTGTATTCATGCAGCTGATTACACACATGAACCTACATCAGTCTGTCAATTGAATGCCAGCAACTGGTGCTCCAACACAGGCGAAGTTTTATCCATGATATGAGCTACGTGAATTATTCTGAACAATGGACAATCCATAAAGTCACTTGCCTAGATTCTGACCGAGTTTTGCACAAAAACACTTTGACTGACAGTTCAGCTCCCCATAGAGAACACATCTGTCATTGATTTAAAGTTCACCATCTATTAAAAAAAACTGCATTAATGCTCCAGAATCGTTCTTTCTTCGTTGTGCTTTGGAAACACTTGGAGCTTTGCTTGAGTTAAGAGTAAAGCAAACGGTCGGGAAATTTGGCAGGCATCAAAAGTGATTGGCTCACCTAAATCCTTTATGGTATCTTGGCAGGTGCCCAGCTCTGGAATGCAGAGAGAAACAACATGAGCATTTAAACCTATCAGGTGTGCGCTTAATCAGCCTTCCAGGTTCTCTTTAAAAAGTACGATTTTCGAAGGGGTCACATCCTGACTCATGTTCATTCCACTCCAATGTCTCCTGGGGAGCTTCATGCGATATGAGCCTTTTTCGGATTTCTTTGAAGAGCTTAATATACTTTTACTCAACAGACAATGACAAAGAAGGCAGAAACATACATGGATATGGAAGAAATAGTAACAGATCCACAAAGAACAGGTTGGGAGATATTATAAAAGGTATCAAGGTTGAGGGACAGTTTTTAGGGAATGTCTTAAGCGTGTAGATGTGGGGACTTGGATAGTACTAAATCAGAAACTAAGGAAGCAGAATAGGTAGATTAAAAAGGAATTTTGAGCTGTGGAAGGTTACACAGGTGGGGAAGGGTGATGTCACAGAGGGACATGAAACAAGGGAAATAACTCTATCTTCGACAAAAAGCAGCATACTTGACGGGATATTGGGCCGATTGCACCAGTGATGAATTTTCAGGGCAACTTACTTATCTTGCTTTACAAGTTGATTTTCTGTAACTTACTTATGCTTACCCTTCTTTACATTTTCTGTGAATCGGTAAAGAAATATAAGCAATAGAAAAGTTACAGGATGTAGAATGTCACTGAGCATAAAAAAAAACGATCCGCAATTCGGTATCAGACATCCCATAGCACAGTTAAAACCTCTCTCTTCCTTTTACTGCTAATCATTGACTGGTTGCTCATGTTATTGATATCCAAACGAGAGTAAAATTTAAGCTCTTTACCCTTCATTTACTGTGCTTTTCTCCCCAAAAGAAAACAATGTGTTCAGCAGTCTGGATGAATGAGTAAATCTCTGAGATTCTTGTGAATACAACCAGATATTTTAATTCTCAATCTAATGGAGCTGTTACAGACTTTGGCTATATGCAGTTTTGAGAAAGGAGAAATAGTGATGTCACCCAATAACAACGCCAAAACATAAGAAAAGATAACAGAAGTCGGCCAATTATCCTCTCTAACCTTCCCCTCTACTCTACAAGAATATAACTAATCTGGTAGGGCCTTAAATCCACTTCCCTGCCTTAACTCCACAACCAACTATGACGAAGAGCTGTATGGACTCGAAAAGTTAATCCCCCTTTCTCTCTACACAGATGATGCCAGAACGGCTATGTTTTAAGAGCATTTTCTGTTTCATTTCTGATTCCAAACCTCAGCAGTTCTTTTTTGTTTTTACATCATTTACAACCCCATAAGAATTAATTGCCTCATAGGTTAAGATGCAGTCTTATAAAATATTCGATGACACAGACTACACTCTCCACTGCGTTAGTGACTTGCAATATTAACGATTCAGTGAAGGAAAAACTCTATCTTAACTGGAAGATGCCTTACTTTGAAACTGTGTCTGCTAGCTTTTGATTCCCCTTCAGGGGGATCAAATATATTACCATCTGCCCTGTCAGAATCATATATGCTTCAGTAAGATCACCCACCACTAATTCTGCTAAGCCGAAATGAATGTAGGAGCAAACTTCTCAAACTTTACTGGTCAGAGTAAATCCTCTAAGTCAACTGATTGGACATTCACTAAATGTCTCCAATGGATGCATATTCAACAACTTCTCACCCTACCCCCCACCCCACCTCAATCGCTCGTCAAATTAAGGCCGTTTGCAATACTCCAGATGAGACCCCACCCTGGATATTGGGAAAAAAACAATTCCCTTCTCTTAAGGGCCCTCTCCTGTACAGTATAGCTCAAAAGTGTGATTTCCTGCCAAACGTCGTGCTTTAAATCCATGCTATAATCATTTGTGAGTCATATGCAAGGACACACCAATCTTTCAGCATGCTGTATTCTGATATTTTCCCAATCATTTACAACCTGCTCCTGTTTTCCTCCTGTACAAACTCACATTTTCCCACATCACGTTCCATCTGCTATTCTTTTTGATTATTCACTTAAACTATCTTCATTGATTCTCAGACTAGAAGGGTAGTCCTCGCAAATTGCTACCCTTCCCACCTTTGCAAACACCAGCAACTTTGGGAACAATGCACTCGACCTCTTCTTTCCAAAGTTTAATATATATTGTTAATAGTTGAACGTCTATTATTGATCCCACCAGTTAAAATTTTCCAGTCAGAAAATGGCACGTTTATCCTGATTCTCTGTTTCCTGTTCGGTTACCAATCTCCTGAACATGGTATTACATTATGCACAGCACCATAAACTATTATTATTTATTGTTACATTTCACATGGCACCTTAATGGATGTGATTTTTTTTGGCAAGGACGCTACTGGATTCCATTAGCCAACCCTGCTTGTTACATACGTCAAGAACACTAATTGATTTGTTAAACACGATTTCCTTTTGAGAAAAAAAATGGTGCTTCCACTTGAATGGATTGTCATGTTCTCTATACGCTGCTACTAGTTACTTATTAATGGATTCCAGCATTTCTCTAGTGACATACTATGGGCTAACCAGCCTGTATTTTCCACCTTCTTCCAGCCTCCTTTTCTGTCACAAAGCGTACCTTTGGCTGTTTTACTTTTTGTGCTCTTGCCCAAGAGGCATTTCAGCCAGAGCAGGATTTATATTAGTGAAAAGTTTATCAAATCATGAGCTGGAGTGTAGTGGCAAGAAACTACTGAACCCATTCCCAACGGTGCCTCATACATTTTCGCATATGTTGTGCTAACAAAATATTCACTATCCCAAAAAAGCACACTTAGGCATTTGTATTTCACTCGGAAATTTCGCATGTTCTTTGAAGCATTGTTTGACTCTACTACAAATGGATAGATGAAAATGTAATTATGCAATTAAAGTGCTTTATTCACCGAAATTTTTCAGAATATCTTGACAGTCCTGTAGCTCTGCGGAGTCAGTAGAAAAGAAATGGTCACTTAATTTTCACTGGAAAATATTTAACTCTTTCCTTTGCATTTTCAGCCCTCTGAAGGCCGAAATGACTGATAATTTTCCCTTTGGTATGACTTCACATTGTTCACTAAATTGGAGAACCTCCATATTACATGTCACTTAATAATTCATTTTTCAGGCATTAGTGCAGCGACTCACATCCTTGTAAATTGTGACATCAACTTCCAGATTTTCAATTATATTCCTCTAGAACCGAAGTTAGATGAGGTGAGTTTGGATGAGCCTACTCTGCAGCTTTAGCGATCTCTTGGACTTTCTAGATATTGCAGTCACCACCGCTGAGATTTGCTGGATCATCCTGTAATGTAATTCTTACCTCTAAGTCTATTTATATCCCTCGCTCCTGTCCCTTCCACCCTCACCCCCAACAAAAACTGCAAGGCTCTGATTGATATCTTTGTCACTAAGAACAAAACACTCCGGCCAGCTGCTTCTGCTGCATATTTCTCTTTTCTTCTCCACCTCAGTAATTTACCTTCTATTCCCCTCTTTGCCCCAGCTTTAAACTCGAATGTTTCTCTACTTTCACGCCAATTACTGTCCATGGGCTCTTCAAATTTGCCTGATCAATGGCACCCATATCCCTTTCCCTCGATGCTCAGCAGGCCAACCATCTAGACTTGTTGGCAGCAAGTTTGACGATGTTTTTTCGGTTTCTCTATTCATATTTCCTCCCTTTTTCCTTTAAATCCACTGTCCTCACCCATCTCCCAATACCTTAATCACTCACCGGATTGTAAACCACCGCCACCATCTTCAAACTCTCTTTCCTCTATAATCACCAATTAAGAGCCGTCGCCTTGCAAGTTAGTTCCCATTTTTCAAAGAAATAAGTTGAAATCCCTCCAATCAGGTTTCCACCTTTGTTACCATACAGAAGCAAGCAACCATAATATCAAATGGCATACCATACGTCTGTGCCTAAGGTAAATATTCAATGCACACCCATCTCCACCGGTCTGAAACCTTTGACACGGTTGACCCAGCACCCTACTCCAACACTTGCCATTCTCCTATTACTGGATGGAACCACTCCCACAAAGTTAAATTTTATCAATGTAATTATAGCTTGAGGATCGGAGGCAAATGGCATATTTCCCTGCTCTGACACGGTGCCCACTGTTGCTCTCAACAATTAATAATTACCCCCTCGTGACAACATATGAAGACACGCTATGAATTTTCACATGCACGCTGATGACACACACATCTACCTCTTCACCAGCTCTCTCGATTCCTCCACTGCTTTAAATTATCACTCTGCTGATTCGGAATCCATGACTGACTAAACAGGAATTCCCACTAGATATATATTGGGAAGAATGAAGCCCTTGATTTTGGTGCCCCTTGCAAGCTCTCTTCCCTAAGTACCCAACAAATTCCTTTCCCTGGCAGCAGTCCATGATTAATCCAGTTTTTTCATGACCTTGGTGCGACTGTCCAAGCCTCAACTTCACTTGCATGTCAGGGCCTCTGATGCTGAAACCCTCCTCCATGCCTTCATTATCTCTAGATTTGACTGCTGCAATGAACAGCTGTCTGTTTATGACTCCCTACGATCTTTTGTTACTTTAGCCATCCAAAAACCTGCTGCCCTGTCTTTGGTCACAGCAAGTCCTGTTCCTCAAACTCACCCGTGGGCGCCGACGTATATGCAATGGTTAAGATAAAATCCTAAGTTTTGTCGTGTTTCAGGAATTCTAGATTTTTTAAATGTGCTAATAATTAAGTTAATATTTACCTTACGCAACAATCTAACATGAGCGTCATTCAATTGTCCTTCCATTATATACTACACCTCTTTCTCCTTTCTATTATGAGCAAATTTTGGGATTGGTTGCGGAGATGTAGTCCATCCAATGTGACATTTCTCCTGGTAAACAAGGCCTTAAGGTGAGCAGAATTGGAAGTACATCATTTGACCTAATTTGACGTTATCACTGGTGGCGTTTCAAAAAAAACCTCTCTTTCCCTGCTTCAACTTCCACTGTGTTCCATCTTCCTTCTTTAAAATATTTAGCTTCTTCCTAAATTCATCTTTGCTATGAAGCATAAAATCTACAATGTTATCTCGAAGTCAATATTGTTGCCATTATCCAGGTCCAGACTTAATGCCTGGATTAACTATTGTATTCTTCTATCAGTATTCTATCTTCAAATACGTGACACTCTCGTTTTTGATTTACCACAAGTTAAAAAGCCTCCTTTATATATGCCATATTGAATACTTTCATACTATGAGGCACCTGCTGATGCTGCGCATAATTTATATAAATTACGTTGCAAACCTCTTGGCACAATGATGCAAATAAACAAATGCAACATGCAAAGCATTCACTCTTTGATGCAAGCAAAAGTTCACCTTGCTCGTTTGCTTTATATTTTTCTTCTGTTAAAGTGAAAAGTAAAATGTTAAACGAATGAAATTAGTTGAAAAAATACTTAGAGGCCTTTGGGGCCGCTGGGAATTTATTAGCATGGCATAGCATGCAAGCCACCAGTTTCTAAAAGAATGCCTAAAAAAATAACATTGGTACAGCTATTCCCAAATGGTATTACGTAACCCTTTCAGTGACGTGCATACTTTGTGCTACATGAAGCAATTGAAATTCGTTCCCGGTCACAGTGTTAAACATTCTTCCATTATTTACCAGGCTAATGTATTCTACTGAATTCATTAAAATCAAACATATGTTTTTTTCCTCGAACAGATGCCTCAAACGAATGCACGATTCCTGCGATAATAGCCAAGAACATCAAGCCGAATTTCTACATTATTCGGTGGGACATATATATATATATATATATATATTTATATATTATGTTAATTTCTATTTGCCGCACATTGTCACACTTCGCTGGAAAGGATACTCCCTCATACCGCTATATAATTCCGATATAGAATCTGGAGTGTTTAGAAGCTCGTTGAAACATATTCCACTTTGTTTTTTTTTAAAAAAACGATTAATGAGAAAGAATAAAGAAACATAAATAGAGTTTTCCTCACCTAAATCTTTTAGAGAGTTTTGACAGTTTCTAATCAACCCTTGCACAAAATGGAAAATTATGTCCTCCTCATGCCTGTACAGGACATAAGCGCAGCTGAATGGGATCTGTTTGTCTCCCTGATGACATTAACTTATAGATCTCCTCTCAGCCTTTTAAGCACTATGGAAAAGAAACGTACGTTCACCAATCTTCCATGATCGTTAAATTCACTTATCAGTGGAACCATTCTGCCAATTCTCTTCAGCAACCTCTTAATGATCAGTCGCTCCTTCCAAACATATGTTTATAACCGAATGCAACAACATTAAGTGCGGCATAACCAGAGTTTCAAAAGGTTATGCACAATTTTCTACTTTTGTGCTGAATGCCTCCACTTATTAAGCCCAGGAATCCAAATAATTTGCTCGTTACACTTCTAAGATTTGAAAATAACTTTAAAAAAATTCTGCTCCTTATCTGTTCAGTTGCACACATAAGAATCGTTTCAATAAGGGTATTTGCCCTCCTCTATCGGTTTTGCAAAAATGTATCACTTCAGAGTTATGTGCATTAAATTCGATCCACCACTTGATGCTTATGCTGCTCGACTACTTATGTCTTGGTGCAGTCAGTTGTTATCAACCTGTTTGTTTGCCGCACCTCCAAGCCTTGCGTTATTCGGAAATGTTAAGGAATTGTCCTGTACTGTCAGGTCCAATTGCTATCTGTCTATTTCCCTTATCTGTCTGTCTACCTAAATATCCATCCATTAATCCGTCCGTCCATCCATCCGTCCATCCATCGGTCTAACCATCTATCTAATCAGCTTTAAAACATATATAGAGAGTGAAATAGAGAGGGGGAGAGAGAGAGAGACATAAAGAGAGAGAGAGGGAGGGTGGGACAGGGAGAGAGGGAGAGCCCGACAGATAGAGAGAGAGAGAGACCATCCGACACATCGAGCCAGTGCCGGATCTCACAATTAATTTCATTTCATCCCACTGCCCCGCAATTCTAAGTAACACTCCTCTGAAGTAACTCTCTTCTTGATATAATTATTTAATACTCCGCTGAAACAGTCTATAGAACATTCCTCCACGACACTGTTAGCAGTATGATCCAAATTCTAAGCACTTGCTGGAAAAGCACATGTATCCCTCATGGCACCAATGTTTATGTTGTCAGTTACCTTAACTCGGTCTCCACTGATTTTCGACAGTTCCTGCCAACGGCACAACTCTCTCGTGTTTACTCTACCCTGGATGCTAATGATTATGTTCACCTTTATCAAATAGTTTATAAATATTCTATTCAACAAAGTGAAGAAAACCTGTCCAAATCAACCACGTAAGTGCAACTCCTCAACCCTGGAATCATTTTTAAAAAATCACTTGTGCGCACTCTATAATGCCTACACATTTTCCTCGAGAATGTTGTCCACAATTGGAAACAATTCTCAAATTGAGGCCCGCCCAGTATTTCATACATTTATTGTTAACTGCATGTCTTCGTGCTATATGACCCTCTTTATTAAGTTTAAGGCCCGTTTTTCTTTTTTTAACCGCCTATTCAACCTGCCTTGTCACCCTGAGCAATTTGGGCAAATTCAAAAACAGGGGTAATCACCCTGAAATCCATTTAGATTTTGACACTTTGTCTTGCATTGCCTCGCCTCGTTCTTCCCACAAAAATAATGCGATCGCAATTTTCTGTGTAAGACGTCATCTGTCAATTGTCCGTCCGATCCATCTGCCATCCTAAAGCTGGTGATATAATGTTCACTCTGAATGAACTGTTTCAGCGCAGATACTTGTTCCGCCCGACTCACCAGGGACCCCAAGACCACCTTGTTATGTGAGGTTTAATTAAGGGGTAATTATTCACCAGCACATCGGTGGAAAACTTCCCTTCGTTTCTTTAAAATTTGGCTTTGGGTCATTTACGTCCAAGTTCGAGTGCAGACCTGGCCTCGTTTTATACACTAAACGGCGACACGCCACTTCCTGCAATACATTGCTGCCTGAGGGCTGCACTGACGTGTCAGCATCTGCGCCTGCGCTCAACTTCTATCTCTGGATTGAATTCTCAACCTTCTGACCAGAAAGCGGAAGTTCTGTCCACTGATTCACAACTAAAATGCTGGAAGCTGCGAGGACATAATATTCGGTGCAGCTTCAGGGAAGAAAGTAACACGGCAATTTCCTTTCAGACATTTTCTCCTCATGTCTTCGGGTTGTGCTTTAATGCCCTTATTCGAAAATATTTTTGTCCCCCAAGGCAAACGTTTTCTCTACGGAGAAGTTCTTTACGCAGTATAGGCTTTATAACGAATCGGGAAGTTCACACCTTGGTGGCTGCTGGGTCATGGAGTACTCACTGCACTTCTGCAGAAAGTCATTGAATTCTAAGGTAGAAAGAAAGCAACTGGTTTATAAGGATCATAGCATTGTCAAGGTTATCAGTTACGTTTCCTCATCCAGATTACAGAAGAGCTCCATTTAGTATCCCTACATTCCCCTACAGCAATCAAACTGCCCCGGTAATCCTCTTAACAATCGTGTCTGGAACCTACAATGTTGTTAGAGACAGAGGTTGAATAGACGAATTCATTTTGCATTATTTGAAACTCTTTCACTAACTGCATTTTATTGGTGACGAACTTCTGCTTTTTACAAGAGACATTGGCATCGTTTCATTCGTGAATTTTCTTTGCTGAAGAACTTAAACTTTTTGTTAACCTAGAAATGTTTCTGTGTAATTCGCAGCGCCTTTTTTTAACTAGGCACTATGTCTCTGTGCGTGTAGATGTTACTTAAATAGGTTTTTATGCCGATTTGACAGACTCCGCTTTAGTATTCTGTTAAGAATGATCAGCTTAATTTGTTATTTAGTACATGAACTGTACAGTGTTTGCTACACAGCATTCCTTAAAGCTCGCACGCCATTCAGCTCGTTGGCTGACAGAGAAGTGCGCCGAGAAATTTCAATCACACATGGCCCCTGAAACGATTGCAAACGAACTGCGGTAACACAGTCTGATTATTTACAGATCAACATGTATCCTTCCGAAGTCATGACCCAAAGCACGAACAAGTGCTCAAGAGAAAGTATCGTTATTTTGTGGAAGTAACAGTCTTTAAACCAGACTGCAAGCACTAGGTAAACTTGCTTAACAATGCACGGGGGGCATTAATCTGGAGTTGACAAAGCTGAAGTAAAATTTTCTTGGGGACGACACGATATTTACTCCGTGAAAATCAGGTCCATTGAACATTCGTGGGATCTCGCTGTCCTTGGCCTTAAAAAAATGGAGTGAAATTCCGTATAACATAGGATCATGCAGCAGCAAATTCCTAATTCTGGTCGTTTTCTGGATCAATATTTTCCTCCTGAGTGGGAGGTTGGATTAATGTTAAACTCCTACCTTACTCGCTCTCAATTTCGGCTGTGAACTCAAGCTGAAACTTTTTCTCCACTTATAGCCCATTAGCAAATTCAGCCGATCTTCCGGTTAATAATGCTAAATGCTATTTCTGAGCAGTTAATCATGAAAAAAAAAGACGCATAGTTATGTTCCTAACACGTTAATTTATGTCTTTTTAAAACCGCGAACCCTTAAACTGCCTACCTTTTTCTTTGTCTTCCAGCTTTTTTTCTGTCAAGGCATGACGTTAACAGGAAGACTGTGGAATCATTGAAACAGTTGATGATTTATATGAAATGGCACAGACCTGCAGGTGGATTGACATTTTTAACGTGTTGCTATGTCAAGCATACTGCTGCGTGCATACCTCCGCAACAATACAATAATGTATATCATGCTACATATAGTGGTAAATAGTGATCCTGGACTTTAGCGTGAAACTGACCCTATCGCAACGGCTATCCATTCCACGCCCAGCCAGACAACCAGCTCAGCTAACAGTGCCACACATTAGTCCGGATCAATGATTGACGGAATACTCACTGCTGAAGATGTGTATCTAACCAATAGGTCGACACTCAGTGCAGCATCTCAACATTTGTTGTTTTATATGCACCACTTTAGGATAGTGAATTCAAATTCGACGCACCACGCTTTGCAATGATTCACAAATCGTGTTGGGCGCCCAGAGAAGATTTAATCGAAAGTACCAAGGGCGTCAGTTATACAGACAGCGAAGGGGAGCTGAGATTTTTCTGATCACCGCAAGAAGGTTAATGGAATCTTTGATTATGACCATTCTTGTTAAAAAATTAAATAACAATAAAAGGTTCCCACGTCCAGGACGACCAGCAACAAAGAAACACAGATTTATGGTTACTGATAGAGAAATCATAGGGTGGGGCCTGAGGGGGTTGGCGGGGAGTAAGCCAACAGAAAGAATTGTTGTGCAAGGTTATTGGAAAATACTTCTGGAACGCAGCTTTTCAGAGAGAGAGAGGGAGAGAGATGCAGCTACAGGGAAGGTGGAGGGTTGACCTTTTTCTCTGCTGGGTAAGTATATGATGCAGGTAAAGTGTACCTCTGTATATTTAAAAAAAAACAGATCGACATTTCTGTATTCTATGTGTGGGCTAGCAATTGCAGGACTATTTTGTGCAGCGGGTATTTTACACAAATAACAAATATATTTCCCACCTGAATCCGTTAAAGACTCTTGGCACGTTAGAATCTCTAGAAGAGTGAGATGTGAGAGTTTACCATTATTTCAATTGCAGCACGTTTCCTCCTCTCCCTCCCTCCCACCCTCCCGACTTACTATGCAGAATTTGCACTACAGGTCAAGGTATTCGACAAAGTGGATTATGTCCTTCCACGTGCTCCATGCCTCGACATATTCCATCTCATATTACCCATATGTACTTCCGCTCACTTCCTTCTGAAGTGCCTACTTAAACTAAACATAAATAACGGCAGAATATTTACCGCAGCTGATCCTTGTATCATATTCATAAAAATATGAGGTCTAATTTGGGCCACCATTTCGTACTGCACTTTAATGAATAGCACATAATAAACATTACAGAGTGCTGGGGTTGCAGTAGCAATAATCGCGAGTCTGGCATCGGTCACATTAGTTGAATACAGGTTGGGCAATAACATACAGAGACATCACATTGAGTCTCCCCAAGACGGTCATCCAATAGTTGCATGGCATGCTTTATGATAGCTTACTTGCATATTATACATGCTTAAAAATAAGACATCACATAATTCCAT
The DNA here is from genome assembly GCF_017639515.1 of Carcharodon carcharias. Taxonomy (NCBI): domain Eukaryota; kingdom Metazoa; phylum Chordata; class Chondrichthyes; order Lamniformes; family Lamnidae; genus Carcharodon; species Carcharodon carcharias. The sequence goes on from NC_054495.1 coordinate 11,076,649, forward strand.
CTTTACCGGCGCTGTAGGTCTCAATTAGTAACATGCACCATGCTTGTGTTTGCAATTTAACTTGCACAACCGTGAAACCAAATGCTTTTGCAGATTTTCTTTTTGTGCAGGACTTTGCCAATTTCTTCCCGTTAATGATTGTTCAATTATATTATTTAAGTAGATGCACGGTGCTTCACCCTGGTTAGGCATGTCACCGATCAACTATAAAGGGCACTCTGTAATTTTTACTTTCCAATTTGGAGTGATTTACATTTCAAAATAAGATTTACTTCTATGGAATTCGGTAGAGAGGGTAATCCGGCCCATAGAAATTAGAGCAAAATATCTGTCCCTCCAATCAAGTGCGCCATGCCTAAGCCTATCCTCCACCAGAGCAACTTACCTAATACATTATTTAATTCCTGCTCTTCCAGGTAGTTGCATTCAGAGTGTGTTGGTGATCATCGATTTTCATTCGATTTGGCAATGCTTATGCTTGGTAAAGTACGACAGTCATTTCATGCTGCTTTTGCATTCTCAATGGCCAGCATCTCCCCCGTTCTTAACACCTGCTGCCAGGCGCATTTGAAGGTTTTGCAAGTTGGTAACCAATACAGCCAGCCACCCTACAAAAACAGATTCAGCAGCCAGCAAGTCCTGAAGTGAGACTTGAACGCGGAGCTTCTGGCCGGAATTTGTGACTCCACAACAACGTCACAAGAACTCCTTCATAAACTCTATCAGCAAACCTGTCATTCTTAATGAGCACATAGGTTTTATTTTTAACTTCACTGTGCTAGCGAGTACTTCGTTGTCACCACGACCTTGTTTAAGGAGCATTAAGTGAATTCCTTATTCAATACATTAGTTTACATGTTATTTACTAGCTTCCAACTTGTGTGACACAGCATCGGAAAATATGCCCTAATAAATCAAAACCATGGAACCAACGTACAGGATTCTTCTGCTGCCAACACTTAGGTTACACTCTAACAATCTGCTTAGTTAAAAAAAAAACAAACATTCATATGAAAACAAAACAAATCATGTAAAGAAGCAATCAGCCTTTGTCAATCAGTGGCTTTTTGAAGAAAAAAATGTTAGATCAGGTACCTTTTTCTTTTGCAGTCAGTGTTTCTTCTGTTCGGGCTTACATGATAAGCAAACCAGAAATTGTAGGATTAAACAACATTTTTCATGAGTGGGAGGACTTTCGTTATTGGTTAGAACACTTTGCCAACTTGGTGCCAAATTGATAAAGTTAAAGAAAAAGTCATTATTCCGTTAGTGTGCCGGATTCAGTAAGAGTTGTGACAAAAAGCACCAATAATCATGACGCAGGGAGCATCGGAAATTCATTCTGCCCACTATTGGATGGTCGGCCTGTTTTGCTTTCTGCCAAGTATTTTTTTTATTGAAATCAACAGTAGCAAATGTGGGCATATCGCCAAACAACGTTTGCCAGAATTGATGACCAATTTTTAACGAACATAAAATTATTTGCGTAACACTTCAAAATAATAAGGCATGTAATCTAAAGCGACACCGGGAATGTTTAACTCACCTAGGTCTTTTCCAGTTTGTTGAGAGACACTGAGCTCTGTAATTCATAAAATGGCTGATCCACACTGAAGTGTCAGCAACATTACGCAGTTTCCCCCTTCCTATCTAACTGATGTGCATCAGGGACATAGACCTGAGTGTCCAGGGCAAATCTTCAAAGTTTGCAGGTTTTTCAGATGTATGAATAGCCAGGAAGATGGTGAAATACATCAAACGGATGCAGATGGACTGGTGAGATGAGAGGAACTATTTCAGTTGAAATTAATAGAGAGAGGCATGAAGTGATACATTTTGGTAGGAGGAGGTAATGAAGAATTTGTGGTAGCACTCCAAAGGGGATTGAAGCTGCTGATGGGGCTTTGCGAGTATAAGAGGCATTTGGTTGCAAGATGCAGGGCAGATTGAAAACGCTTACACTAAGCCAGACGAAATCCTCGGCTCTATAAATCGATAAACAGGCAGCAGAGACAGGAAGTTATGGTAACCAGTTTAACCGGTAGTTCGAGTTCAACTAGGGAATATTTTGGATACCATTGTTTAGCGAGAATTGAAGGCGCTAGAGAGGGTAGAGAGTGTATTCATGGGAATGTTCCCAGAGACAATTATTTCTTCTAGGTGGAAAGATTGGAGAATTTAGAGCGGTTGTACATAGATACAATATGATTGAAATGAGATTTGATGGGGTTTTTCAAATTCACGATGTGGCCTGGACATGTTAGGCAGGTATAGACTGTTCCCCACTGGAATCGTCAAGAACCAGAAGACATTGTTTTAACTTCAACTGAAAGAAAATCTAAGTGGACATGGGAAAAAAATAAATGTGCAGTGCATCATTAGGTTCTGAAATGCAATGCGTAAGGATGAGCTCGGCGAAGGGAAAATCCTCATTTTTAATAGTGAACTGGGCAATTCTTTGATAAGCAAGCAAGTTTCAGCACTGCAGGTGAAGGCTGGGAGCATGCGAGCAGCCGCAGTATTAATCAAAAGACTCGCCTCCGATGCAAATGGCCTGATGGCCTCTTTCTGCGCTGTAATCGATCTATGACAAGCTGTATTCTTTGATTATGTTACAAATGTTTAGCTTCTCTTCGTGAAACATGGTTTTCTCCCACTGGTTTACAGTACTGAAAGCATCCCCACGTAGTCGTCCTGCGAGCAACTTTTCCCTCAGATTTGGCAGCAGAAACATTGCTGGTAGAGATTAAAAGTAGATAGCTGACAGGAAAGGACAATTTGCATGTATATAGAGACTTAATCGATTAAATCATCAAAATTGTTTCCACTGAAACAGTTTCGACAAAACTTGAGCTGATGCAACATGAGGCTTCATTGGGACATGAGATTAATTGCTTGCAGATAATGTTATTACTGGCTACGCCTCACTAGCGAGGACGATTGTCTTCCAAGAGCCTGAGATGGATGATGAGGCAGATTCAGGACCTGCAGACTTCATGCACCCAAGACATTTGTTGCCGTGTTGGATGTCAGGTCGTGTATCATTAATTCGGGTCATGCTGTTTTCCTTTGGCCCCTCTTGATTTTCCGAATCATTTTGTAGTTGCTCGGAGTTAAAGTGCTGGGGTCTTTCCTACAGGGCCTGGTGCCGTTTGGCTTAATCCATAAGCGGTGTTCAACGAGGTGTCGAGAAGAATAATATATTTTTGTCAACTTGCTTTTCAGCAGTTCACTGAAGAACTTCCTCTGCCCTCCTTTGGTGTGTCTGTCCTGGCTAATCTTGGAGAACAATACCTGCTTTCCGAGTCTGATATCTGACAGCCAAACTGTGTGCCAACTCACCGAAGCTGATTGCACATTAGCATAGACCCAAAGCTTATGTTGCCAGTTTGTAAGGGGGCACCTGTCTGCTGTCCCACATAATATGCAATTTCCTTCACAGCCAGTGTTAAGGGTATGACCCATGGGCCTTCAGGTGCCTCCGGTACGTTGTTCATGTTGCAGCCCCATACAGTAAGGTGGGAATCAGAGACAAATAACAGATCATAAGCTTCCTGTCAGTTTTGGTATTGCGACCTTTGAATTCTCACTTTCTCAATTGACCAAAAGCTGTACAAGCATACTTCAAGTGATAGCTTGCATGAAACCCAACAATGCTACTCAAGCATTTGCTGGACACCTGATGGCATGGTAGATGTGCTCGGAAAGAAAGAAAGATTTTAGGATGGGCAAACCGCTGCATACAAACTTTCCTGCGTGTCTTTAGAAAACGACACCTTGGTCCAATGGCAGAAAACTATAACGATTGTAGGCTTGGTCCTGCAGCAGCCTTCGTTCGCCATATGAGCCATTGAGTTGTTTAAGATGCCATGCATTCCCTTTTTTGTTCTGAGGGCATGTAAGCCAGAGCATCATCTGCTGAGTATTTCTTAGGTCCTAACATGCCTTCTCGGTAACAGAAGTGCGACAGGGCGTTAGGAACCTCACTGCATTTCACCATGTTTCAAAACTTTAATTATTGGACAAACTCCGGGGTGAGGACGAGGGTTGGACTATGGAAATCACCCAGGACATATGTGAATATTAAATGTGGAAGCAGAATTTTAGGCGCAAGGTTTAGCAAACATGCTTTGGGGCCTTGTGACATTTTTCAGAAGCCATAAAATGCCACTGGTAAGGTCAATAAACAGCGCGATGCATTTAGTATCCCTACATTCCCCGACAGCAATCAAACTGGCCTGGTAACCTTCTTAACAATCGTGTTTGGAACCTACACTGCTGTTAGAGACTGAGGTTGAATAGATGAATGTGGTAGGCATTAATTGACACTCTTCCACTAACTGTATTTTATTGATGAGGAACCTTTGCTTTTTGCCAGAGACATTGGCATGTTTTCATTCGTGAATTTTCTTTGCTGGAGAACTTAAACTTTTTGTTAACCTAGAAATGTTTTGGTGTAATTCGTAGCGCCTTTGTTGAACTAGGCACCATGTTTTTGTGGGTGTAGATGTTATTTAAATAGGTTCTATATGCTGACTTGACAGATTGCGGTTTAGTATTTGATACTTAGTGCATGAACTGTACAGCGTTTGCTACACAGCATTCCTTAATGCTCGCACTCCATTCAGCACATTGGCTGACAGAGAATGCGTCGAGAGATTTCAATCACACATGGCCCCTGAAACGACGGCAAACCACCTGGGGAACAAAGTCTGGATATTTAGAGATCAACATGTATCATTCCGACGTCATGACCCAAAGCATGAATAAGTCCTCGAGGGAAGGCATCATTAGTTGTGAGAGTAACAGTCTTTAAACCAGACTGCAAGCACGAGGTAAACTTGCTCAACAGCGTACGTGGGCCATTAGTCTTGAGTTGACAATGCTGAAGTAAAATTTTCTTGGGGATGACACGATATTTACTCCGTGATAATCAGGTCGATTGAACATTCATTGGATCTCGGTGGACAGCTGTCCTCGGCCGTAAAAAAATGATGAAAAATTCCGTATAACAAAGGATCATGCAGCAGTGCATTCCAAATTCTGGTTGTTTTCGGGATCAATACTTTCCTCCTGAGTGGGAGGTTGGATTAATGTTAAACTCCTACCTTACTTGCTCTCAATTTTGGCTGTGACCTCAAGCTGAAAGATTTTCTCCACATATAGCCCATTACCAAATTCAACCAATCTTCCGGATAATAATGGTAAATGCTAATTCAGTGAAGTTAATCATGAAACAAAAGACCCATAGATCTGTTCCTAACACTTAATTTCTGTCTTTTTAAAACAGCGAACCATTAAACTGCCTACCTTTTTCTTTGTCTTCCAGCTTTGTTTCTGTCAAGGCATGACGTTAACAGGAAGATTCTGGAATCATTGAAACAGTTGATGATGTATATGAAAAGGCAAAAGTTTGCAGGTGGATTGACATTTTCAACGTGTTGCTATGTCAAGCATATCTCCGCAAGAAAACAATAATGTAGATCATGCCACAGACAGTGGTAAATAGTGATCCTTGGCTGTAGCGTGAAACTGACCCTATCGCAACGGCCATCCATTCCACGCCCAGCCAGACAACCAGCTCAGCTAACAGTGCCACGCATTAGTCGGGATCAATAATTGACAGAAAATTCACTGCTGAAGATGTGTATCTCACCAAGACATCGACACTCGGTGCAGCATCTCAACATTTGTTGTTTTATATGCGCCACTTTAGGACATTGTATTCAAATTCGATGCACCACACTTTGCAATGATTCACAAATCGTGTTGGGAACACAGGGAAGATTTAATCGACAGTACCGGGGCGGCTGTCATATATACAGCGGACGGGAGATGAGATTTTTCTGGTCACGCAAAAAGGTTAATGGACCCTATGATAATGACGCCCAATATGATGAGACCTTCATTCTTTAGAAATTAAGTTACAATAAATGGTTCCCACGTCTAGGACGATGAGCAACAAAGAAATACATATGTATGGTTATTCATAGAAAAATCATAGGGTGGGGGGGAGGGCGTTGGTGGGGAGCAACAACTTATTGTGCAGGACAAGCATTTGCAAAGTTCTGTGAAAAGATTTCTGGAATGCAGCTAATCAGAAAGATAGAGAGAGAAGGAGCGAGATATAGCAATAGCAGGCAAGTGGAGGGTTGGCCTCTTTCTGTACTAGATAACTACATGATGCAGGCAATGTTTACATCAGTACATTTAAAATTACTGATCGGCATTTCTGTGTTCCACGTGTGGGCTAGGGATTGCAGGAATATTTTGGGCAGCGGGTATTTCACACAAAAGCAAATATATTTCCCACCTGAATCCTTTAAAGACTCTCGGCACGTTAGAATCTCTAGAATAGTGAGATGTGAGAGTTTCATCATTATTTCAATTTCAGCACGTTTCCTACTCTCCCTCCCCGCCCCCTCCCCCGCCCCCCCACTCACAACTTACTATGCAGAATTTACAGTACTGGTCAAGGTATTCGACAAAGTGCAATATGTCCTTCCAAACGCTCCATACTTCGACATACTTCATTTCATATTACTGTATGTACTTCCGCTCACATCCTCCTGAAGCACCGACTAAACCTACCCATAAATAACAATAAAATATTTAACTCATCTGAACCTTGTATCATATTCATAAAAATACGAGGTCTAATTTGGGCCGCCATTTCGTACTCCATTTTAACGAAGAGCAGAGTGCTGGGTTTGCAATAGCAATAAGCACGAGGCTGGCATCGGTCACCTTATTTGAGTACAGATTGTGCAATAACATACAGAGACATCACATTGAATCTCCTCGAGACGGCCATCCAATAGTTGCATGGCATGATTTAGGATATTTTCCTTGCATATTATATATGCTTAAAAAATAAGACATCGCATAATTCCATCTTTAACGGCGCTGAAAATCTCAATTATAACATGCACCGTGGTTCTGTTTGCAAATTAACCTGCACAACCGTGAAACCAAATGCTTTTGCAGATTTTCTTTTATTGCGGGACTTTGCCAAGTTTTTCCTGTTAATAATTGTTCAATTAAGTTATTTACGTAGATACACAGTGCTTCTCCCTGATTAGGCACGTCAAGATCAACTATAGAGGGCAGTCTTTCATTGTTCCTTACCAATTTGGAGTGATTTACATTTCAAAAAAAATATTTAAATCTAATGAATTCGGTACCGAGGTGGTAGTCCGACCCATATAAATTAGCGGAAAATATCTGTCCTTCCCATCAAGTGTCCCATGCCTAAGCCTATCCTCCACCAGAGCAACCTAATACATGTTATTTCATTCATGCTTTTCCAGCTAACTTGCTTTGAGATTTTGTTGGTGGTCATGGATTTGCATTGGAATTGGCCGTGATTATGTTTGGCAATGTACGACAGTCATTTGACATTGCTCTCTGCTGTCTGGCTGGCCAGCATCTCTCCTGTTCTTAGCACCAGCCGCCATGTGCATTGGAAGGTTTTACAAGTTGGTAACAACTGGCAACCGTACGAATGCAGCTTTAACAGCCAGCAAGTGTTGAAGTGAGACTTGAACGCGAGCTTCTGTCTGAAAGTCGTGACTCCACAATGGCGTCACAAGAACACCTTCATAAACTCTTTCAGTAACACTGTCATTCTTAACCACCACTTCCGTTTATTTCTAACTTCACTGTGCTAGCTAGTACTTCACTGTTACCATTACCTTGTTTAAGGAGCATTAAGTGAATTCCTTATTCATTTCATTAGTTGACATGTTATTTATTGTCTTACAACATTGTCTGACACAGCATCGGCAAATATGCCCTCCTAACTCGAAACTATGGAGCGCACGTATAGGAATCCTCTGCTGCCAACCCTTCGGGTACATTTTCGTAGTCTGCTTATTTGAAAACAAAACATTAAATATTCATACGAAAACAAAACAAATCATGTAAAGAAGCAATCAGCCATCGTCAATCTCTGGCTTTTTGAAGAAAAATATGTACCTTTTTCTTTTGCAGTTAGTTTTTCTTCTGTTCGAGATTACATGATAAACAGACCAAAAATTGTAGGATTAAGAAGCGATTTTGACGAGTGGTAGGAGTTTCGTTATTGATTAGAACACTTTGCCCAATTGGTGCCAAATCGATAAAGTTAAACAAAAGTTATTATTCCGTTAGTTGCAGGATTCAGGAGGAGTTGTGACTCAAAGCGCCAATAATCATGACGCATGGAGCACAGGAAATTCATCCTGCCCACTATCAGATGGTAGCCGTGTTTTGCTTTCTGCCCAGCATGTTCGTTTATTGAAATCAACAGAAGCGAATGTGGGCCTATCGCTAAATAATGTGTGCCTGACTTCAACTTTTTAACGAAAATTAAATTATTTGTTTAATGGCTCAAAAAAATAAGGCATGTAATCTAACGCGAAACCGGTAATATTTTACTCACCTAGGTCTTTTACAGCTTGTTGACGGTTGTTTAGCACTGTAATTCATAAAATGGATAATCCACACTGAAGTGTCTACAAAATTGCGCAGTTTTCCCCTTCCAATCAATCTACATGGTATGCATCAAGAACCTAGACCTGAGTGTCCTGGGAAAAACTTTCTGTGGTTTGCATTACTTGAAACTCTTCCACTAACTGCATTTTATTGATGACAAACTTCTGCTTTTTTCAAGAGACATCAGCAATGGTTTCATTCGTGAATTTTATTTGCTGGAGAACTTAAACTTCGTGCTAACCTAGAAATCTTTTGGTGTAATTCGTAGCGCCTTTGTTTAACTAGGCACTATGTTTTTCTGCGTGTAGATATTATTTACATAGGTTCTATAAGCTGATGTCATATACTCCGCTTTAGTATTCTGTTAAGAATGATCAGCTTAATTTGTTATTTAGTGCATGAACTGTACAGCGTTTGCTACACAGCATTCCTTAAAGCTCGCACGCAATTCAGCTCGTTGGCTGAAAGAGAAGCGCACCGATAAATTTCAATCACACATGGCCACTGAAACGTTTGCAAACCACCTGAGGGAACAAAATCTGGATATTTAGAGATCAATATGTATCCTCCCGAAGTCATGACCCAAAGCATGAACAAGTTCTCAAGGGGAGGCATCGTTATTTTGTGGAAATAACAGTCTTTTAACCAGACTGCAAGCACGAGGTAAACTTGCTTAACAATGCAGGGGGCCATTAATCTGGAGTTGACAACGCTGAAGTAAAATTGTCTTGGGGACGACACAACATTTTCTTCTTGATAATCAGGTCGATTGAACATTCGTGGAATCTCAGTGGATAACTGTCCTCGGTCGTAAAAAATGCTCCAAAATGCCGTATAATAAAGGATCATGCAGCAGTGCATTCCACATTCTGCTTGTTTTCTGGGTCAATACTTTCCTCCTGAGTGTCAGGTATGATTACAGTAAATCTACTACCTTACTGGCTGTCAATTTTTGCTTTGACCTCAAGCTGAAAGATTTTCTCCACATATAGCCCATTACCAAATTCAGCCTATGCTCCGGTTAATAATGCTAAATGCTATTTCAGAGAAGTTAACCATGAAAGAAAATATGCTTAGGTATGTTCCTAACACATTAATTTCTATTTTTTAAAACAGCGAACCCTTAAACTGCCTACCTTTTTCTTTCCCTTCCAGCTTTGTTTCTGTCAAGGCATGACGTTAACAGGAAGATTGTGGAATCAATTAAACACTTGATGATGTATATGAAAAGGCAGAAGTTTGCAGGTGGATTGACATTTTGACGTGTTGCTATGTCAAGCATACTGCTGCGTGCATACCTCCGCATCAATACAATAGTATAGATCATACTACATATAGAGGTAAATAGTGATCCTTGGCTGTAGCGTGAAACTTACCCTATCACAACGGCCGCCCAATCCTCGCCCAGCCAGACACCCAGCTCAGCTAAAAGTGCCACGCATTAGTCGGGATCAATGATTGACGGAGAACTCACTGCTGAAGATGTGTATCTAACCAATACGTCAACACTCAGTGCGCCAACTCAACATCTGTTGTTTTATATGCGTCACTTTAGGATATTGTATTCAAATTCGACGCACCAAGCTTTGCAATGATTCACAAATCGTACTGGGAACACAGGGAAGATTTAATCAACAGTACCAGGGCGGGCAGTTATATAGACAGCGGAGGGGAGCTGAGATTTTTCTGATCACGGCAAAAATGTTAATGGACCCTATGATAATGACGCCCAATATGATGAGACCATCATTCTTAAGAAATTAAGTAACAATAAAAGTTTCTCAAACCATGACGACCAGCAACAAAGAAACACAGATGTATGGTTATTCACAGACAGATCATACGGTGGTGGGTGGGGGGGGGGGGGGGGGGGGGGGGGGGGGGGGGGGCGCGGTGGGTGCGGTGAGTGCGGGGGGAGGTTGGCGGGGAGCAGCAACTTATTGTGCAGAACAAGAATTTGCAAGATTGTGTGAAATGATGAAATGATTTCTGGAACAAAGCTAATCAGAGATATAGAGAGAGATGGTGAGAGATATAACAGGAACAGACAAGTGGAGGATTGGCCTCTTTCTATTCTGAGTAACTACATGATGCAGGCAATGTTTACATCTGTACATTTAAAATTACTGATCGGCATTTCTGTATTCTACGTGTGGAGTAGGCATTGCAAGAATATTTTGTGCAGTTGGTATTTTACACAAATAACAAATATATTTCCCACCTGAATCCTTAAAAGACTCTTGGCACGTTAGAATCTCTAGAATAGTGAGATATGAGAGTTTCATCATTATTTTAATTTCAGCACGTTTCCCCCTCGCCCTCAGCCCTACCCTCCCGACTTGCTATGCAGAATTTACAGTACTGGTCTAGTTATTCGACAAATTGGATTATGTCCTTCCTTGTGCTCCATAATTTGACATACTGCATCACATATTACCATATGAACTTACGCTCAGTTCCTCCTGAAGAGCCAATTTAACCTACCTCTCAAATAACGGCAGAATATTTCCTTGTATCATATTCATAAAAATACGAGGTCTAATTTGGGCCGCCATTTCGTCCTACATTTTAACGAGGAGCAGAGTGCTGGGGTGGCAGTAGCAATAGGCACGAGGCTGGCATCGGTCACCTTACTTGAGTACAGGTTGGGCAGTAACACACAAAGACATCACATTGAATCTCCCCAAGACGTTCATCCAATAGTTGCATGGCATGCTTTAGTATATTTTACTTGCATATTATACATGCTTAAAAAATAAGACATCGTTTAATTCCATCTTTACCGGCGCTGTAAGTCTCAATTAGTAACATGCACCGTGCTTCTGTTTGCAAATTAACCTGCACACCAAATGCTTTTGCAGATTTTCTTTTATTGCGGGAGTTTGCCAATTTCTTCCCAGTAATGACTGTTCAATTACATTATTTAAGTAGTTACACGGTGCTTCTCCCTGGTTAGGCATGTCACTGATCAACTAGAGAGGGCATTCTGTAATTTTTCCTTTCCAATGTGGAGTGATTTACATTTCAAAAGAAGATTTAAATCTAATGAATTCGGTACCGAGAGGGTAGTCCGACCCATATAAATTAGTGGAAAATATCTGTCCTTCCAATCAAGTGTCCCATGCCTAAGCCTATTCTCCACCAGAGCAACTTACCACATTCACTATTTCATTCCTGCTTTTGCAGGTAACTTACATTCAGAATGTGTTGGTGGTGATGGATTTGCATTGGATTTGGCCATGCCTATGCTTGGCAACGTACGACAGTCATTTGACGTTGCTCTCTGCTGACCAGGTGCATAGGAAGGTTTTACAAGTTGGTAACAGCCGGCCACCTTACGAACGCAGCTTCAACAGCAAGCAAGTCCTGACGTAAGACTTCTCGCTGAAAGTTGTGATTCCACAACGACATCACAAGAACTCCTTCAAAAACCATATCAGCAACCCTGTCATTCTTAACCAGCACATACGTTTTATTTCTAACTTGATTGTGCTAGCGAGTATTTCCTTGTTACCGCTACGTTGCTTAAGAAGCATTAAATGAATTCCTTATTCATTTCATTAGTATACATGACATTTATTGTCTAACTTTGTTTGACACAGCATTGGTAAATATGCCCTCCTAACTCGAAACTATGGAGCCCAAGTATAAGATTCTTCTGCTGCCAACCGTTCGGGTACATGCTAGGAGTCTGCTAAGTTGAAAAAAAAACATAAAACATTCATACGGAAACAAAACAAATTATGTAAAGAAGCAATCAGCCATTGTCAATCTCTGGCTTTTTGAAGAAAAATATGGCAGATCAGGTACCTTTTTCTTTTGCAGTCAGTTTTTCTTCTGTTCGAGATTACATGATGAACAAACCAAAAATTGTAGTATTAAACAGCATTTTTCATGAGTGGGAGGAGTTTCGTTAATGGTTAGAACACCTTGCTAACTTGGTGCTAAATCGATAAAGTTAAAAAATATCATCATTCAATTAGTGTGCAGGATTCAGTAAGAGTTGTGACAAAAATCACCAATAATCATGATGCATGGACCATCAGAAATTCATCCTGCCCACCTTCGGATGGTCGGCCTGTTTTGCTTTCTGCCCAGTATTTTCTTTTATTGAAATCAACAGAATCGAATGTGGGCCTATCTCTAAACAACGGGTGCCTCAATTGATGATTTCACTTTTTAACGAAAGTAAAAGTATTTGCTTAATGGTTCAAAAAAAAAGGCATGCTACCTAAAGCAACACCGGGAATATTTTGCTCACCGAGGTCTTTTACAGCTTGTTGACAATTGCTTTGCTCTGTAATTCATAAAATGGATAATCCACACTTAATTGTTAACAAAATTGCGCAGTTTCCGCCTTTCAATCTATGCGCATGGTATGCATCAAGGACCTAGACCTGAGTGTCCAGGGCAATAGTTCAGACTTTCCAGATTTTACAGGTCTATGAATTGCAATGAAGATGTTGAAATACATCAACTGGATGCAGATGGACTGGTGGAATTGGAGGAACTATTGCGGTTGAAATGAGTGGAGAGAGGCATGAAGTGATATATTTTGGTAGGAAGAGGTAATGAGCAACTTGTGGTAGCATTCCAAAGGGGATTGTAGCTGCTTATGGGGCTTTGGGAGTATAAGAGGACAAATGGTTGCAAGATGCAGGACAGATTGAAAATGCGGTCACTAAGCCAGGTGAAATCTTCGGCTTCAGAAATAGATGAATATGCATCAAAGAAAGGAAGATATGGTAAATCGGTTTAACCGCTAGTTCGACTTCAGCTAAGGACTTGTGTCATATTTTGGACATCATAGTTTAGGCAGAAGTGAAGGCGTTAGAGAGGGTAGAGCTTGTATTCATGGAAATGTTTCCAGAGATAATTGTTTCTTCCAGGTGGAAAGAATTGAGAATTCAGAGCGGTTGTCCATAGATACAATATGAGTGAAAGATGATTTGATGGAGCTTTTCAAGTTCACGACGTGGCCTGGACATGTTAGGCAGGTATAGACTGTTCCATGTGGAATGGTCAAGAACCGGAAGACACTAATTTAATGCTAACTGACAGAGAACCAAAGGGGACATGGGGAAAATTAAATTGGCAGAGCATCATTAGGTTCCGAAATGTAATTCCTAAGAATGAGCTCGGCGAAGGAACAATCATGGATTTTAATAGGCAGCTGGGTAATTCTTTTAATAGCAAGCAAGTTGCATGCGCTGTAGGTGAAGGTCTGGAGCATGGGAGCAGCCGAGATAATGACCCAGAGATACGTCTCTGACACGAAGAGCCGGATAGCCTCATCCTTTTCCGTAACCAATCTATGACAAGCTGTGTTCGTTGTTTATGTTACAAATGTTCAGATTCTCTTCCGGAATCATGGTTTTCTCCCTCATGGTTAACTGTACTGTAAGAACCCCCAGGTCGTAATCCTGCGAGCAACTGTTCCCTCAGATTTGGCGGCAGAAACTTTGCTGGTAGTGATTTAAATTTGGCTGTTGGCAGGAGAGGACAATTTGCATGTATACAGTGACTTTATTAGGAAAACACCAAAATTGTTTCCACGGAAACAGTTTTGACAAAACTGGAGCTGATGCAACATGAGGCCACATCGGAACACGTGATTAATTACTTGCAGATACTGTTATTACTCGCTACTTCTCGCTAGCGAGGACAATTGTCTTCCATGAACCTGAGATAGCTGATGAGGCAGATTCGGGACCTGCAGACTTCGTGCACCCAAGGTATTTCAAACGGTGTTGCATGTCAAGTCGTGTATCATTAATTCGGGTCATGCTGTTTTCCTTTGTCCCAACTTGTTTTTACTAATCATTTTATACTTGTTCGGACTCAAAGTGCTGCGATTATTCCTATAGGGCCTGCTGCCGTTTGTCTTAATCAATAAACAGTGTTCAACGAGGTGTCGATAAGAATAATTAATTTTTGTCAACTTGCTTTTCAGCACATCACTGAATAATTTCCTCTGCCCTCCTCTGGTGCGTCTGTCCTGGCTCATCTTGGAGAACAATACCTGCTTTCTGAGTCTGATATCTGACAGCCGAACTATGTGCCAACTCGCTCAAGCTGATCGCACATGAGCATAGACCCAAAGCTTATGTTGCCAGCTTGTAAGGGGGGCACTAGTGTTCACCTGTCTGCCCTCCCACGTAATATGCAATTTCTTTCCCAGCCAGTGTTAACGGTATGACCCAATGGCCTTCAGGTGCCTCCTGCATGTAGCCCATGTTGCAGCCCCGTACAGTAAGGTGGGAATCAGAGACAAATAACATATCAAGAGCTTCCTGTCAGTTTTGGTGTTCCAATGCACACTTCTTCAATTGACCAAAAGCTGTACAAGCATACTTCAAGTGATAGTTTGCATACAACACAACAATGCTCCCTCCAGTATTCGCTGGGGACCTGATGGCATGGATGATGTGCTCGGAAAGAAGGAAAGATTTTAGGATGGGCAAACTGTTGCATTCCAACTTCCCCGCGTGTCTTTAGAGAACGACACTTTGGTCTATTTGCAGAAAACTGAAAGGTTTCGAGGCTTGGGCCTGCAGCAGCCTTTGTTCTCCAGAAGAGCCATTGAAGTATTTAAGATGTCAAGTATTCCCCTTTTTGTTCTGCGGACATGTAAGCCAGAGCATCGTCTGCTGAGTATTTGTGAGGTTCCTAATCGGCCTTCTCGGTAAATGAAGTGCCACAGGGCGTAAGGAACCTCACTGCATTTAACCATGTTTCGAACGAAACTTTAATTATTGTACAGACGCCGGGGTGAGGACGAGTGGTGGACTCTGGAAACCGCCCAGGAAATATGTGAACGTTAAAGGTGGAAGGAGACTTTTAGGTGAAAAGTTTAGCAAACATGCTTTGGGGCCTTGGGAGATATTGCAGAAGCAATAAAAAGCCATTGGAAAGGTGAAGTAACAGCGCGAAAATTTTAATATCCCGACATTCCCCGACAGCAATCAAACTGGCCCAGTAATCCTCTTAACAATCGTGTCTGGAACCTACACTGCTGTTAGAGACTGAGGTTGAATAGACGAATGCGGTCTGCATTACTTGAAACTCTTCCACTAACTGCATTTGATTTGTGACGAACTTCTGTTTTTTAAAAGGGACATTGGCATGGTTTCATTCATGAATTTTCTTTTCTGGAGAACTTAAACTTCGTTTTAATCTAGAAGTGTTTCGGTGTAATCCGTAGCGCCTTTCCTATTTAGGCACTATGTTTTTGTGCGTGCAGATGTTATTTAAGTAGGTTCTATATACTCATTTGACGGACTCTGCTTTAGTATTCTGTTGAGAATGATCAACTTAATTTGATATTTAGTGCATGAACTGCACAGTGTTTGCTATATAGCATTCCTTAAAACTCGCACACAATCCAGCTCGTTGGCTGACAGTAAAGTGCGCCGAGAAATTTCAATCACACACGCCCCCTGAAATGACTGTAAACCACCTGAGGGAACACAGTCTGGATATTTAGACATCAACATGTATCCTTCCGAAGTCATTACCCAAAGCATGAACAAGTCCTCAAGGGAAGGCATCGTTTTTTTGTGGAAGGAACAGTCTTTAAACCAGACTGCAAGCACGAGGTAAACTTGCTTAACAATGCACGGGGGACATTAATCTGGAGTTGACAATGCTGAAATAAAACTTTCTAGGGGATGACACAATATTTAATCCGTGATAATCAGGTGGATTGAACATTCGTGGGATCTCGTGTGATAACTGTCCTTGGCCGTAAGAAATGCTGTGAAATTCCGTAAAACAAAGGATCATGCAGCAGTGCATTCCAAATTCTTGTCGTTTCCTGGTTCAATACTTTCCTCCTGAGTGTGAGGTTGGATTAATGTTAAACTCCTACCTTACTCGCTCTCAATTTTGTCTTTGACCTCAAGCTGAAACTTTTTCTCCACATATAGCGCATTACCAAATTCATCCGATCTTCCCGTTAATAATGCTAAATGCTATATGAGAGAAGTTAATCATGAAACAAAAGACGCATAGGTATGTTCCTAACAAGTTGATTTCTGTCTTTTTAAAACAGCGAACCCTTAAACTGCCTACCTTTTTCTTTCTGTTCCAGCTTTTTTTCTGTCAAACCATGACGTTAACAGGAAGGTTTAGGAATCATTGAAACAGTTGATGTTTTATATGAAAAGGCACAACTTTGTAGGTGGATTGACATTTTTAATGCGTTGCTGTGTCAAGCATACTGCTGCGTGCACATCTCCGCAACAATACAATAATGTAGATCATGCTACATATAGTGGTAAATAATAAGCCTGGACTGTAGCGTGAAACTGACCCTATCGAAACGGCCCTCCATTCCATGCCCATCCGGAAAACAAGCTCAGATAACAGTGCCATGCATTAGTCGGGATCAATAATTGACAGAGAACTCACTGCTGAAGATGTTTATCTCACCAATACAACTACACTCAGTGCATCATCTCAACGTTTGTTGTTTTATATGCGCCACTTTAGGATATTGTATTCAAATTCGATGCACCACTGTTTGCAATGATTCACAAATCGTGTTGGGAGCACAGGGAAGATTTAATCGACAGTAACACGGGCCTCAGTTATATAGACAGCGGAGTGGAGCTAATAATTTTCTGATCATGGCAAAAAGGTAATGGACCCTATGATAATGATGCCCAATATTATGAGACCATTATTCTTAAGAAAGTAAATAACAATAAAAGGTTCCCACGTCCAGGACGACCAGCAAAAAAAAACACAGATTTATGGTGTTTCATAGACAAATCATTGGGTGGGCTGGAGGGAGTTGCCGGGGAGCAACAACTTATTGTGCAGAACAAGCACTTGCAAGGTTGTGTGAAAATATTTCTGGAACGCAGCTAATAAGAGAGAGAGAGAGAGAGACAGATGGAGAGTGATAAAACTCTTTCATTTAGCAGTAACTGGGAAGGTGGAGGGTTGGTCTCTTTCTCTTCTGGGTAAGTATATAATGCAGGCAAAGTTTACATATGCACATTTAGAATTACTGATCGGCATTTCTGTATTCTACCTGCGGGCTAGGGATTGCAGGAATATTTTGTGGCAGCGGTTATTTTACACAAATAACAAATATATTTCCCACCTGAATCCTTTAAAGACTCTTGGCACATTAGAATCTCTAGAATAGTGAGATGTGAGAGTTTTTTCATTATTTCAATTTCCTCCTACCCATCCTCCTGACTTACGATACAGAATTTACAGTACTGTTCAAGGTATTCGAAACAGTGGATTACGTCCTTCCGCGTGCTCCGTACTGCAACATACTGCATCTTATATTATCATATGTACTTGCGCCCACTTTGTCCTGAAGCGCCTACTTAACCTATTCATAAATAATGGCAGAATATTTCCCTCAGCTGATCCTTGTATCAAATTCATAAATATATGAGGTCTAATTTGGGCCGCCATTTCATACTCCATTTTAACAAAAAGCAGTGTGCTAGGATTGCAGTGGCAATAAGCACAGGGCTGGCATCGGTCACCTTACTTGAGTACAGGTTGGGTAATAACATGCAGAGGCATCACATTGAATCTCCCCGAGACAGTCATCCAATATTGCATGGCATGTTTTTAGTATATCTTACTTGCATATCATGCATGCTTAAAAAATAAGACATCGTTTAATTCCATCTTTAACGGCGCTGTAAGTCTCAATTAGTAACATGCACCGTGCTCCTGTTTGCAAACTAACTTTCACAACCGTGAAACCAAATCCTTTTGCAGATTTTCTTTTATTGCGGGACTTTGCCAATTTCTTCCTGTGAACGATTGTTCAATTACAGTATTTAAGTAGATAAACGGTGTTTCTCCCTGGTTAAGCACGTCACACGCTCAAGTATAGCTGGCATTCTGTTATTTTTCCTTACCAATTTGGACTGATTTACATTTCAAAAAAAGATTTGAATCTAATGAATTCGGTACCGAGAGGGTAGTCCGACCCATATAAATTAGCGGAAAATATCTGTCCATCCAATCAACTGTTCCATGCCTAAGCCTAACCTCCACCAGAGCAACATACCAAATACGTTATTTCATTCCTGCTTTTCCAGGTAACTTACATTCAGGGGGTGTTGGTGGTCAGGGATTTGCATTGGATTTGGCCTTGATTATGCTTGGCAAAGTACGACAGTCATTTGACGTTGCCTTCTGCTTTCTGGCTTGCCAGCATCTCTCCCATTCTTAGCACCAGCCGGCATGCACATTGGAAGGTTTTGCAAGTTGTTGCCCAATACAGCCGGCCACCTTATGAACGCAGATTCAACAGCCATCAAGTCCTGAAATGAGACTTGAACGCGGAGCTTCTGGCTGAAAGTTGTGACTCCACAACGGCGTCACAAGGACTCCTTCATAAACAGTATCAGCAAAGCTGTCATTCTTACCCACCGCATACGTTTTATTTCTAACTTCACTGTGCTAGCGAGTACTTCGTTGTTACCACTACCTTGTTTAAGGAGCATTAAAATAATTCCTTATTCAGTTCATTACTTCACATGTTATTTATTGTCTTACAACTTTGTGTGATACAGCATCGGAAAATATGCCCTCCTATCTCGAAACTATGGAGCGCACATATAGGATTCCTTGCTGCCAACCCTTCGGGTACATTCTAGGAATCTGCTTTGTTAAAAAAAAACATAAAACATTCAAACGAAAACAAAACAAATCATGTAAAGAAGCAAACAGCCATTGTCAATCTCTGGCTTCTTGAAGAAAATATGTCAGATGAGGTACCTTTTTCTTTTGCAGTCAGTTTTTGTTCTGTTCGGGATTACATGATAAACAAACCAAAATTTGTACGATTATACAACACTTTTCACGTGTGTGAGGAGTTTCGTTATTGGTTAGAACACTTTGCCAACTTGGTGCCGAATCGATAAGTTAAAAAAAAAGTCATCATTCCATTAGCGTGCAGGATTCAGTAAGAGTTTTGACAAAAATCACCAATAATCATGATGCATGGAGCATCGGAAATTCATACTGCTCACTATCAGATGGTCGGCCTGTTTTGCTTTCTGCGCAGTATTTTCTTTTATTGAAATCAACAGAAGCAAATGTGGGCCTATCGCCAAACAACGGGTGACTGAATTGATGACTTCTCTCTTTAATGAAAATAAAAGTATTTGCTTAATGGTTCAAAAAATAAGCCATGCATTGTAAAGCAACACCGGGAATATTTTGCTCACCGAGGTCTTTTACTGCTTGTTGACAATTGCTTTGCTCTGTAATTCATAAAATGGATAATCCACACTTAATTGTCAACAAAATTGCACAGTTTCCCCCTTCCAATCTATTTACATGGTATGCATCAGGGACCTAGACCTGAGTGTTCAGGGCAAAATTTCAAAGTTTTCAGATTTTACAGATCTATGAATTGCAAAGACGATGGTGAAATACATCAAATGGATGCAGATGGACTGGTGGAATGGGAGGAACTATTGCAGTTGAAATAAGTGGAGAGGGGCATGAAGTGATACATTTTGGTAGGAAGAGGTAATGAACAACTTGTGATAGTATTCCTGAGGGGATTGTAGCTGCTTATGCGGCTTTGGGAGTATAAGAGCACAAATGGTTGCAGGATGCAGGGCAGATTGAAAACGCTGTCACTAAGCCAGATGAAATCCTCGGCTTTATAAATAGATGAATAGGCAGCAAAGAAAGGAAGTTATAGTAAAACTGTTTAACCGCTAGATCGACTTCAACTCGGGACTTGTATCATATTTTGGACATCTTAGTTTAGGTAGATGTGAAGGCGTTAGAGAGGGTAGAGCTTGTATTCATGGGCATTTTTACAGTGATGATTGTTTCTTCCAGGTGGAAGGAATTGAGAATTTAGAGTGGTTGTACATAAATACAATATGATTGAAAGAAGATTTGATGGGGCTTTTCAAATTCACGATGTGGCCTGGACATGTTAGGCAGGTAAAGACTGTTCCCATCAGGAATGGGCAAGAACCGGAAGACGTTAATCTAACGTTAACTGACAGAAAACCAAAGAGGATATGGGGAAAAATAAATGTGCAGCGCATCATTAGGTTCTGAAATGCAATACCTAAGAATAAGCTCAGCGAAGGAACAATCGTGGCTTTTAATAGGAAGCTGGGTAATTCCTTGAATAGCAAGCAAGTTGCATGCGCTGCAGGTGAAGGTCTGGAGCATGGGAACAGCCGAGATACTGACCCAGAGGTACGCTTCTGACGCGAAGAGCCGGATCGCCTCTTTCTTTGCTGTAACCAATCTATGACAAGCTGTGTTCTTTGTTTATGTTACAAGTGTTTCTCTTCTCTTCGGGAAACATGGTTTTCTCCCAAATGGTTAACTGTACTGTACGAACCCCCAAGTCGTCATCCTGTGAGCAACTGTTCCCTCAGATTTGGCAGCAGAAACTTGCTGGTAGAGATTGAAAGTAGACTGTTGACAGGAAAGGACAATTTGCATGAATATAGCGACTTTATTAGGAAAGCAGCATAATTGTTTCCACGGAAACAGTTTCGACCAAATGAACTGATGCAACATGAAGCCACATCGGGACTTGTCGTTAATTGCTTGCAGATACAGTTATTACTGGCTAAGCCTCACTAGGGAGGATTATTGTCTTCCTTGAGAGATGGATTAAGAGGCAGATTCGGGGCCTGCAGACTTCATGCACGCAAGGCATTTGTTGCCTTGATGGATGTCAGGTCTTGTATCATTAATTCGGGTCATGCTGTTTTCCTTTGGTCACTCTATTTGCATTTTGTAGTTGTTCGGACTCAAATTGCTGGCGTCCTTCCTATAGGGCCTGGTGTTGTTTGGCTTAATCCATAAACGGTGTCCACCGAGGTGTTGATGTGAATAATTCATTTTCTTCATGTTGCTTTTTAGCACATCCCTTAAGAGCGTCCTCAGCCCTCCTCTTGTGCGTTTGTCCTGACTAATCTTCGAGAACAATACCTGCATTGTGAGCCTGATACCTGACAGCGGATTGATGTACCAACTCGCCGAAGCTGGTCGCACATGAATATAGACCCAAAGCTTATATTGCCTGCTTGTTAGGGGGCACTAGCGTTCGCCTGTCTACCCTCACACTTAATGTGCAATTTCTTTTGCAGCCAGTGTTAATGGTATAATCCAACACCCTTCAGGTGCCTCCTGTACGTTTTCGATAATTCAGCCCCGTAGAGTAAGGTGGTAATCAGTGATAAATAACAAATCATGTGTTTCCTGTCAGTTTTGATGTTGGGGCCTTTGAATGCTCGCTTTCTCAATTGACCAAATGCAGTGCAAGCATATTTCAAGTGATAGTTTCGATACAACGCAACAATGCTCCCTCCACCATTCGCTGGACACCTAATGATATGGTAGAGGGGCTCGGAAAGTAAGATGCCCATTCGGGCAAAATTTTAGGATGGACAACCCATTGCACACGAACTTCCACGCATGTCTTTAGAGAACGACACCATGGTACAATGGCAGAAAACTAAAACAATTGTGGTTTGTTCCTGCTGGAGACGTCGTTCGCCAGTAGAGCCATTGAGTTGTTTAAGATGTCATGTATTCCCCTGCTTGTTCAGAGGACATGTTTGCCAGAGCATCGGATGCTCAGTATTTCTAAGGTTCCTCGCAGGCCTTCATGATAACCGAAGTGCCACATGGCGTAAGGAACCTCAATGTTTTTCACCATATTTTGAACGAAACTTTAATTATTGGCCAGACTCCGGGGTGAGGACGAGGGGTGGACTTTGGAAACCGGCCCGGAAATATATGATTATTAAAGGAAGAAGGAGAGTTTGAGGCCCAAAGTTTAGCAAACGTACTTTGGAGACTTCGGACATATTGCAGAAGTCATAAAACGCCATTGATGTGGTGAAGGAATAGCGCGATCGGAAAAAAAAACAGCGTGGTGTGAACACAGAACTTGCAGCCAGTCGTTAGGCCAGAGGATTCTCATGGCATTTTTGGAAAGGCGAGGCCACAGAGGGATTTATATATAATAATGACCATTTAAAAATTACGTTAAATTGCAATGTGTAATCACTGCAAATCCATCTTTCCTCATTTTTCTTTTCATCCATTTAGATGGGCACGTGCTAGAGCATATTTCCACTTACCTTTTTTTATTTTATCTGTGAAACAAATCAAAAATAATTAACAAAATGAACAAATGCATGACCTACTCCGGAAAGGTTATCACTGAAAATCAAGCTATAATGCATGAGGCCGACAGTGCAGGACAAACATAAATCTCCTTGAGAACGTGGAACACCGTGAAATTTGTATAGAACAGCTCATGGAAAGTTGACAACAGCCATTTATTCGCTGCTAGCTGGCAACTTGCTACCGATCCGATCGCTCAAAGAGGAATGAATAGTGAAGTTTTCCTCTTTACCTCGCAGTGGCGCTATCGGGGGGAAATGCACAGCATTGAGCATGGAGAAAACATAAATAAAGCTACATTCCTAAGGGCATGTAACAGTTCTTTTTTTTTATCATACTTTCCGTGAAAAAGGCCTAGGTGTTTTTTTTTAACCTTGGAGCCAACAACAATTAAAATTGGCGATATATGTTGGCGAGTGCTGATTCAGTTCCATATGGGTAAAACTAATGACTGTAACCAAGCTCTATACGATGAATTTACATTTTGGGTAGCCAGGCAAAATGTTCGATGTCGTAGAGAGGGAAGATTATATACCCACCAAAAATATTCAGTTCCATTGTAGTCATGCAACTGAATACACACGTGACCCTACATCAGTCTGTGAATTGAATGCCAACAGCTGGTGCTACAACGCAGGCAATGTTTTATACATGAGATGATCTACGTGAATCATTCTGAACAACGAAGAATCCATAAAGTCACTTGCCAAGCTTCTGACCGAGATTTCACGAAAACACTTTGACTGAGAGTTCAGCCGCCCATACAGAACAAATCTGTTATTGTTTTAAAGTTCACCATTTATTAAAAAACACGCATTAATGCTAGAGAATCGTTCTTTCGCCGTTGTGCTTTGGAAACACTTGGAGCTTTGCTTGATTTAAGAGTAAAGCAAATGGTCGGGAAATTTGGCAGGCATCAAAAGTGAATGGCTCACCTAAATCTTTTATGGTATCTTGGCAGGTGCCTAGCTCTGGAATGCAGAGAGAAACAACATGATTATTTAAGCCCATCAGGTATGCGTTTAATCAGCCTTCCAGGTTCTCTTAAAAAGTATGCTTTTCGAAGAGTTCACATCCTAGCTCATGTTCATTCGTCTCCAAAGTCTCCTGGGGGCCTTCATGCGATATGAGCCATTTCCGAATTTGGCTGAAGAGGTTAATATACTTTTACTAAACAGACAACGACGAAGAAGGCAGAAACATACATTGATATGGAACAAATAGTAAAGAACCACAACGAACAGGTTGAGAGATGTTATGAAAGGTATCAAGGCTGATCACTCTGAGGCACAGTTTTTAGGGAATGTTTTAAACGTGTAGAGGTGGGGAATGGGAAAGTACTAAATAGGAAACTAAGGAGGAAAAATAGGTGGATTAAAAAGGAATTTTGAGCTGTGGAATGTTACACAGATGGGGACTAGGGATGTTACAGAGGGACGTGAAAAAAAGGGAAATAACTCTATCTTCGACATCAGGCAAGATACTTGACGGGATATTGGGCCGATTGCGCCAGCTATGAATTCTTAGGGCAACTTATTTATCTTGCTTTACAAGTTAAGTCTCTGTAACATACTTCTACTTACCCTTCTTTACATTTTCTGTGAATCGGTAAAGGAAATATAAGCAATAGAAAAGTTACAGGATGTAGAATGCCACTGAGCATAAAAACATGATCTGCAATTAGTTATCAGACACCCGTAGCAAAGTTAACAACTCTCTTTTCTTTTTACTGTTGATCATTGACTTGTTGCTCCTGTTATCGAAATCCAAACAAGTGTAAACTTTAAGATCTTTACTGTTCATTTACTCTGCTTTTTCCCCCAAAAGAAAACAATGTGCTCAGCAGTCTGGACGAACGAGTAAAATTCTGAGATACTTGTGATTACAAACTGGTATTGAGAATTCTCAATCCAATGGAGCGGGTACAGACTTTGGCAATGTGCAGTTTTGAGAAAGGGCAAATAGTGATGTCACGCCTTAACAACGCAAAAACATAACAAACGATAGCAGAATTAGGCCATTTGGCCCGTCTAACCTTCCCCTCAATTCCACAAGAATATAATTAATCTAGTAGTGTCTTAAATCCACTTCCCTGAATTAACTCCTTAACCAGCTGTGAAGAAGGGCCGTATGGACTCGAAAAGTTAATCCCCCTTTCTCTCTCCACAGATGCTGCCAGACTGGCTACGTTTTACCAGCATTTTCTGTTTCATTTATGATTCCCAACCTCAGCCGTTCTTTTCTGTTTTAACATCATTATCATCCCCATAAGAATTAATTGCCTCGTAGGTTAAGATGCAGTCTTATAAAATATTCGATGACACAGCCTCCGCTGTCCACTGCGGTAGTGACTTGCAATATTAACGACTCCGTGAAGGAGAAACTCTGTCTTAACTGGAAGATGCCTTATTCTGAAACTGCGTCTGCTAGCTTTTGATTCCCCTTCAAGAGGATGAAATATATTAACATCTGCCCTGTGAGAAGCATGTATGCCTCAGTAAGATCACCACTAATTCTGCTAAGCCGAAATGAATGTAGGAACAATCTTCTCAAACTTTACTCGTCAGAGTTAATCATCTAAGTCAACCGATTGGACATTCACTAAGTGCCTCCAATGGATGCATATTCCACAACTCCTCACCCTACCCCCCACCCCCACCTCATTCGCCCATCAAATTAAGGAATCGTAGCCGTTTGCAATACTCCAGATGAGGTCCGACCCTGGGTATTGCAAAAAATAATAGCCTTTTTTTAAGCGCCATCTCTTGTACAGTAAAGCTCAAAATTATGCTTTCCTGGCAAACCTCTTGCTTTACCTTCATGCTATATTCATTTGTGTTTCATGTACAAGGACACACCAATCTTTCAGCATGCTGTATTCTGATATTTTTTCTAATCATTATAAATCTGCTCCTCTGTTCCTCCTGTATAAACTCACATTTTCCCACATCACGTTCCATCTGTTATTCTTTCTGATTAAACTATCTTCATTGATTTTCCGACCGGAAGTGTCCTCCTCGCAATTGAATTCCCTTCCCACCTTCGCAACTCTGGCAACTTTGGCAACCATGCACTCGACCTCTTCTTTCCAAATTTGTATATATATTGTTATTAGTTGAACGGCTATTATTCATCCCACCAGTTAAAATGTTCCAACCAGAAAATGACACGTTTATCCAGATTCTCTATTTCATGTTCGGTTACCAATCTCCTGTGCATGGTTTACATTATCCACAGCACCTTAAACTCTTATTATTTATTGTTACTTTTTCTATGGTACCTTAATGGATATGTTTTTTTTTGGCAAGGACGACACTGGATTTCCTTTGCGAACCCCAATTGTTACCTCCGACAAGAACACTAATTGATTTATTAAACACGATTTCCTTTTGAGAGAAAAAATGGTGCTTCCACTTCAATGGATTGTAATGTTCTCGATACGCTGCTACTAGTTACTTAATAATGGATTACAGCATTTTTCCAAAAAAATACTATGGGCTAACAAGCCTGTATTTTCCTCCTTTTTTCTGCATCCTTTTCTGTCACAGAGCGTACCTTTGGCTGTTTTACATTTTGTTCTCTTGCCCAAGAGGCATTTCTGCTAGAGCAGGATTTATAACTAAGAAAAGTTTGTAAAATCAAGAGCCAATTACTTGTTGAAGTGTAGTGGCAAGGAACTACTGATCCCTTTCCCCACGGTGCCTCATACGCGTCCGTATATGTTCTGCTAACAAAACATTCACTATCGCAAAAAAACACACTTAGGCATTTGTATTTCACTCTGAAATTTCGCATGTTCATTGAAGCATTGTGTAACTCTACTACAAGTGAATAGATGAAAATGTAATTCTGCAATTAAAGTGTTTTATTCACCGAAATGTTTCAGAATATCTTGACAATCCTTTAGCTCTGAAAAGTCAATAGAAAAGAAATGGTCACTTAATTTTCACTAGAACATTTTTAACTCTTTCCTTTGCATGTTCAGACATCTGAAGGCCGATATGACTGATAATTTTCCCATTGGTATGATTTCACATTGTTCACTAAATTGGAGAACCTCCATATTACATGTTACTCATTAATTATTTTTCGGGCATTACCACAGTGACTCACATCCTTGTAAATTGTGAAATCAACTTCCAATTATATCCATCTAGAAATGAAGTTAGATGAGGTGAGTTTGGATGAGCCTCCTCTGGAGCTTTACAGGTCTCTTGGATTTTCTCGATATTGCAGTCACCACTGCTCAGAATTGCTGGATCATCCTGTAATGTAATTCTTACCTCTAAGTCCACTTCAATCACCCCGTCCTGTCCCTTCCACCACTCCCAACAAAAACTGCAAGGCTCTGATGGATATCTTTGTCACTAAGATCGAAACACTATGGCCAGCTGCTTCTGTTACATATTTCTCTTTCCATGTCCCCCTCCATAAATTTCCTTCTATTCTCCTCCTTGCCCAAGCCTTAAACTCGCACTTTTCTCCTCTTTCATGCCAATCACTGTCTATGTGCTCTCCAAACTTGCCTGATCTATCACACCCGTATCCTTTTCCCTCGATGCTCAACAGGCCAACCATCTACACTTCTTGGGAGCAAGCTTGACGTTATTTTTACTGTTTCTCTCTTCATATTTTCTTGCTTTTCCCTTTCAATCTGCTGTCCTCACCCCTCTCCCAAAACGTTATTAACCCACCCAATTGTAAACCACCACCGCCATCATCAGACTCTCATTGCTCTATAAACATCAAGTAAGAGCTGTCACCTTCCAAGTTTGTTCCCTTTTTTCAAAGAAATAATGTCGAATCCCTCCAATCAGGTTTCCACCTTTGTTACCATACTGAAACAGGTTCAACCATAATTTCAAATGACATACCATGTGTCTGTGGCTAAGGTAAATATTCAATGCAAACCCATCTCCACCTGTCTGAAACCTTTGACACGGTTGACGCAGCACCCTACTCCAACACTTGCCACTCTCCTATAGCTGGATGGAGCTACTCTCACAAAGTTCATTTTTTATCTATATAATTATAGCTTGAGCGTCACTGGCAATGGCATATTTTCCTGCTCTAACCCAGCGCCTTTTGTTGCCCTCAACAATCAGTAATTGCCCTCCTCGCAACATCAATATTAAGGCACGCTATGAATTTTCACATGCAGGCTAATGACACACACATCTACCTTTTCACTAGCTCTCTCGAATCGTCCACTGCTTTAAATTATCAGACTGCTGATTCGGAATCCAGTACTGGCAAAACAGGAGTTTCCCTAGATTTATATTAGGAAGATGGTAGCCCTTGATTTTGGTGCCCCTTGCAAGGTCCGTTCCCTAAGTACCCAACATATCCCTTTCCCTGGCTGCAGTCCACGATTAAGCCAGTTTTTTTCATGACCTTGGTGCTACTGTCCAAGCCTTGACTTCACCTGCATCTCATGGGCTCTGATGCTGAAAGCTTTCTCCATGACTTCATTATCTCTTGATTGTACTGCTCAAATGCACAGCTGTCTGTTTATGTCTCCCTGCGATCTGTATTAGTTTAGCCATCCAAAACCCTGCTGTCCTGTCTTTAATCACAGCAAGTCTCATTCCTCAATCACCCCCGTGCTCGCTGACATACATGCAACTGTTATGCTAAAATCGGAATTTCTGTAGTTTAGCAGTAATTCTAGCATTTTATTAATGTGCTAATAACGAAGTTAAGATTTACCTCAGGCAACAATCTAAAATAACCGTAATTCAAATGACCTTCCATTATATACTATGGCTCTTTCTCCTTTCAGTTATAAGCAAATGATGGGATTGGTTGTGGAGATGTAATCCATGCAATGTGACATTTCTCACAGTAGACTAGGCCTTAAGGTGAGAAGAATTAGAAGCACACCATTGGACTTAATTTGACATTATTACTGGTGACGTTTCAATAAAGACTTACTTTCCCTGCTTCAATTTCCACCATCAGGAAAATCTCCTGTTCCATCCTCCTTCTTGAATATATTTAACAACTTCTTAAATTCACCTTTGCTATCCAGCACATAACCCTCAATGTCTTCTATAAGTCCACATTGTTGCCAATATCCAGGTCCAGACTTGCTGTCTGGATTTACTATTGGATTCATCTATAACTATCCTATCGTCCTATACATGGCACTCTCGTTTTTGATTTACCAAAAGAGAAAATGCTTCCCTTATATCTACCGTATTGAAGACTTTCATACTATGAGGCACCGGCTGATGCTGCGCATAATTTGTATAAGATGCATGGTAAATCTCTTGGCACAATGATGCAAAGAAACATATGCAACATGCAAAACATTTACTATCTGATGTAAACAAATGTTCACCTTGCTCTTTCACTTTATATTTTTCTTCTGTTAAAGAGGAAAGAAAAAAATTAAAACGTACAAAATTAGTTAACACAAAATTCTTAGAGGCATTTGGGGCCGCTGGGAATTTATTAGCATGGCATGGCATGCTAGCCACCAGTTTCTAAAAGGATGCCTAAAAAAATAACATTTTTACAACTATTCCAAAATGGTATTATGTAACCCTTGCATTGACATGCATACTTTGTGCTACATGAAGCAGTTGAAGTTCGTTCGTGGTTACAGCAGGAAAAACATTCTTCCATTATTTACCAGGCTAATGTATTCTACTGAATTCAATAAAACCAAACATATGGTTTTTCCTCGAACAGATGCCTAAACCGAATGCATGATTCGTGTGATACTAGCCAAGAACATCAAGCCGAATTTCTACATTATTCAGTGGGACTCAAGGCTGCCCGATATCACTTCGCTGGAAAGGCTACTCCTTCATACCTTGATATAATTCCGATTTAGAAACTGCAGTGTTTAGAAACTCGTTGAAAAAAAAAATATTTTTATTTTTTTAAAAGAACAATGATTAGCGAGAAAGACTAAAGAAACATAAAGAGAGTTTTCCTCACCTAAATCTTTTAGCGCCTTTTCGCATTCACTAAGATCTGCAATGCGGTAAAACATCAGTCCAGCAATGATTGGGGGTTAACCATGTAAAAGTAAACTTATACCGATGCTGGAAATCTTCAAATAATATTAAAAAAATAAATGCTGGGTGTATTCAACATGTCGGACAGCATATTTGGCAGAAAAAAACAGGGATAATGTTTCAGATCTGTGAACATCCATCTAACCTAAGAGCCTTACTCAAATGTTAGCTCACCGTTTCACCGTTCTACTCTGCAGTAGCAAGACGAGTGGTGTTTTCCACTAACAGGATGCTACAATCAAGCCAAAAAAACTTTATACCTCCAAAAGTATGATTAAGGCAGTACATGAATTTGAATGCCAGTGTGATGGGAAGTGCCTAGGACCAACGTGCCAAAGACTGGTGCATTGTACCATTGCACCTTCGGCTGTTCGCAGTAGCCAGAACACTGACTGTTCTCAACCAGTCGGGCACTCATCCTTGCAAAACTCAGATTATGATCTCAAACATTTGAGGTGATTCTATGATTGGAAAGCACAAACAAACAGTCAGTAGTGTGGAGGAGCATACTCTATTTGCCTGGAAGGGTACCATCCCAGAAAATACTGGAGCATCCAGCGCACAACATTTTACATGATTTACATCACCAACACCACATAAAGCCTGAATTAATTTTACCAGTGACGCCCTGTGTCTGCAGCCTGTACAGTCTACAAGATGCACTTTAATGATTTACCAAAACTATGTCGCCGAAATCTGAGCCTTCTATCATCTAGAAGACAAAGGCTGGACGAAGCCCTCATGGGAAGACCACTTCGAAGTCGCTGCATATATGAGTGGTAGAATATGATATGATTAATGATTAGAAATCATGGCCACATTTGGAAAGAAACGTACAGACCTCCAGAAATAATTAAGGAACAGAGCTCAACGGATTGCTCTACAGAAAGCTAACATTCACTTAATAGGCCGCCTGTTCCCTTTTCATGCAAAAATACTCTAAAAATTTATAAATTCCTGACCACCACATTTATGTTCCCATTCAATACACACTATTCCTGACTCACCATCCCCACGCGATCACTGTGTCAGAATTGTGTAACTCCCTCTCTATCCACAGCTTTTTTGTACATACTGAACATGGAATACAATGCTTCAAGATGTTGGCTCGCCATCATGTTCACAGGAGCAGTTACCAATGAGAGTAAAATATTGGCTTGGCCATCAGTGCTCACGGCCGTAAAACAAAACAACATATTATGCTATGTTTCCACATACCATTATTATTTCCTTACTTCATTATTCCATATGCCTAATTATTTTTCGTTTCCCTCTATAATTATTTAGCATTGCATGAAATATTTCAGTAAGTTGGGATAGCAGCCAAATGACAATGTATGGGCACTGCCTTCCTCCGACTTGCGCAGACATACTGGATATTGATTGGGCAAAGTTAACAAAATGTACAGTTCTACAGTGCTCTTCAATTCATATATCTCCCCAAGGCTCATCACAGCTACGGCAAGCAGCAATATTTGACACTGAGGTAGATAACGATACATTAGACAGGGAACAACATACTTGTTCAAAATTTTGTGCTTGTGGACGTGCCTTAAAGGGACACAGATCGGTTGTAATGTGAAAACGTTCTTGAAACAAATTCCAAAGCATATGGCCGGGGGAGTTGAAGGTGCGTAGGCAGCATTGGGGTGAAGGAAGCCTGCAACAAAAATAAGAGCCTATGGTTTGTAGAATTCAGCGTTCTCTGAGGTTTCAGGGTTGGATGAGATTACAGTGGGAAAGAAGTGGAAATGCACAGTTAGATTTGACGACAAAAAATGGAATATTGTATCGGGAAGTAGCCTGGAGATCATTTACTGCCACAACATATTTTACTGAGTTCAGAAGCCAATTTGCAAATGCAGAAACCTATTTACCCATGATTGCTTTTTCTGTCAATCACATCAAGAGCAGGTATGTCAAAGAACATGTAAGTCATTTTTATTGAGGGCATAAGCGTGCTGTAATTGTCACAATGTAAATAGACAAACAATTCATTGTGATTTGATACCCTGTGATATCATTTTGCCGTTGGCTGGTGCTTCTGACTTCTCTTGTCTAGATGAGTTATGATACGTACTGAGAGATGCATCTTTACTCCACTGTTCCATAAGTTAAGCATGCAATGATTGAGAAATATGATTGAGGCTTGATATAAGTAAAACTGCCGTTATTGGTTACACTTATGTTGGTCATATGTGTCAGTTCGATAAGGATGGGGATGCTTGTAGAGTTATGATGGTGCTCAACTGTTCCAAGGGATTGGGTACCATGTCCAGCATTATAATTAACAGAAACACACGCATATATATATATACATAATGTCGATTCGCTATATCAGCATTGGAGCACCTCATAGTGTCAAGGTCGACCACTTAACATTATCTTTGGAGGATGATATGTAACATACGGCATGAAATGTATTCCTGATGTTACACTTCGCTTGTAGTATATACACAGGTACATAGCTAAATAGGAATAGGACCAGTAGGAGACCATTCTGCCCCTCGATCCTACTCCACCATACAGTAAGATCATAGCTGATCTGATTGTAACTGCAACTCCACATTCCCAGCCCCAATTCCACTTTCCCTCCAACTCCCGCTACCCTTCAATTCGATTGCTCATAAAGAATCTCTCTACTTCTGCCTTTAAAAAATATGGTGAAAGAATCTGCTTCCATTTCCTTTTGAAGAAGAGTTCCAAAGACTCCCTAACCTCTGAGGGAGGGAAACAAGCACTCATACTCATGCTAGAAGGACCACACCATATTTTTAACAAGTGATGCTCAGTTTTGGATTCTCCCAGAAGAGGGAAGATCCTTTACAATTCTACCTTGTTCAGAAACCCAAGGGCCTTTATATGTTTAAAATAGGTCACCAATTACGTTGAAAGTAAGACTTGCATTTCTACATCACGTTTCACACTATTAGGGCCGCCAAAGTTGGGTTGCAACCATTGGGTTACATTTTTGAAGTTGTCGACTCTGTAGTGTAGGGAAGCGAAGCAAACAATTTGTGTAGAAGAACGTCCCATGAGCAATAATCAGACACATTGAGATATTGGCTCTTTGTAATAATTTTCTTACTGGATGAATATTGATCCGGACCACTGGAAAGTAAATTGAGTGCGTTTCTGTTTTACTCTATAACAGTTGTGCCAATGGAGGACCGAGATCTCTTTGCGTAATTGTAAACAAAAATGAGCATGAACTAACAATAAAGGGAGCTCTGTTGGAGGATCCACATGACTATTGTGTTTCCTCCAATTAAATCACCCATGCACGAACTGTTGCACAACAGCCATCGCAAGTACACAACGATGTCACTCATGCGCCAAATGCCACCGATTCCTCCAACTCACCAAGATTACGTCTCAATCATGAGGCATCTCACTTCAGCCCGATTTAATTTGACTCTTACCAATTCACCGCCAATCAACTGATGCTCAAAACTCTCATGAGAGACCGTGTTTGGTCTTGTCCTGCTTTTAAAATCCAACTCCTTGCCAAGTATTGAATGACTTACAAGCTCTGTAATATTTTCTTCTTTATTTTAATATTCTGCTCACCTAAATCTTTCATTTTCTTTTTCAAGTTTTCTAATTCTGAAAAGAAACATACAAAATAAAAAGAAAACATTTGGCCATTCCTATTTCAATTATATTATCTATGGACGTATCGTGGTATGAAATAAATTGTTGCTGAAAGGCAACCACTTCAATCCCTCCAGCTTCATGTTCCCAATTTTGAATCTAAAAACCAACATTCATCTAAGATCTCTCAGAACCTCGGGATATCCCAAAGCTGTTCAGCTCCAATTTAAAGGGGAACTGCTGTTGTCAGGTTGGAAATAAAACAACTATTTTGTATCCAACACGGTTTGGGGAACATAAATTAGATGTTGACTAGATAATCAGTTGCAATAATGGTGCTTGGCGGATGACGATGCTCCAAAAGCACCGTGAACAAGTAATTTTGCTATTTATTGGAAGGTCTAACATTGTGTCTTACAATATGGGAGGCCAAACGTTGCTCGTTCCTCATTTTTTCATCTAAAACGTGAAATATCCGACAGTGAACTGCTCTTCCAAAACATCACTGAGCTTGGTAAAAAAAAAGTCACTGATGTGGGCAAAGGGGCTACAGGCCCTTCCATTCGGGCGTTCGACTGCTACTCTCTAATCATTGCTGACACAAACGTAATTAATTTAATTTTATTGCAAATCACACAAAGATTTTTCAGTTAATGGTAAAATAGAGTAGGCTGAATGATACATTTTACCTTTAGTTTTTTCACTGAGTTCTGTTTCTGCAAGAGAACCGAAGAAAGCATAATTCCGAGGTTTCATGCACATAGGCCACGCAAAAGAATGTTTTTCTTTGCCTCGTTTTGCCAATACGTTCTTGAAGTGGGAGAGTCGGTGGCGAGGTCGGCAAATATTGATTACCCCTTACTGGCCTTGCATTTTCTCACATAAGCACAAACACATTTGTTTACAAATCACAATGATCCAATGCCCCTCTTTTGTTTCCCGCCTAATAACAAGGGTGGCAACAGCCTCTGGTGTTTTGTTTGGTTCCCCAGATCATTTCAAGTGTCAGTCAGTTTTAGTCAGTCAGGTATTCAGCTTCGGCGAGTTTGAAATGAAGTGTCACAGAGAATGTAGGGACATATTTAAAGGTTCCAGTTAAGTTAACTTAAAGAAATAGCTGCCGTTAACAGCATGTCTCCGTACTGTAGACCATTCATGATTGAGGATAGGAGCAAAGGAGCGGTGGGTGACTTTTGGAGAGATGTCCAAGATGGTACCTTCAAACTTCGACATTGAAAACCGCCATGAGAAAGAATAAGTTTCAGTGAGATTGACTGACTGACTTCTAGGGCTCTGACTTGATTGCATCTGGTATTTGCTCTGTTTGTAGTATGGCATGATGCATAACATGTGCCGTGGAATCGTGTGGCTGTATTTCTAAAGTAAATCCACATGAGGGGATTTGGCAGACCAATTTCAGTCTTTCAACTGATGCCTCTCCTCGACAATACAGGTGACCATAATGATTAGAATTACGGTGAATTGATGGATTATCCATTCTCTTACATTGCTCAGTATTCAAAATGAATGAAAAAATCATTCACAATCTAGAGTGCTGTTCTTTCATGTGTGGCATTAGGCCAGAACTTGATTTGCATGAATCATTGCAAACATTGAAAACTACGTCAGTATCTGAGCACAGGATGGAGGCTTTGAGCCAGAGGCATTGTCCTGCAGCTTCCAATTTTAAGCTGAATGCAGAGCACTGGCTTTGGTTTGCGTGAATCCTCCATGGGAGCCACATGGGATAAACTGCATGATCTTTCCAAAGTCTCTGAGTGAGCATAGCAAATGCTGAACTTGTGTTTGACAGGCGACCTTAGATCTCATCGCCCAGCATCGTGACATTTGAGAGTATGCTCCTAAGATAACAAAATATTTGTTCTGACTGGTGGGGTGTGTTATTGATGGTGACTGTGATGTTTTAGAATATGTGGACAATGGCGGGTTAATAGAAGATTTCTGTCTTATTCAGATTTATTGTCAGGCCGAAGTGCTGCGAGTCTAGGGCAAAGTGATCAACAGGCAGCTGAACAACAAGTTATTGTACAATTTGAGCTCAGTCATCTGAAAGCAAGAGTTCAGTAAATAGATGTTCAGTAACCTTTGCAGAAGCCTTGAGGCATTGCAAGCTGAAAAGTTTGCAATTCTTAATGCATTAAATGGGTACTCCTCTGCCAGATCTTTGACTGCATACTGGAGCATGGCCTAAACCTATTTGTAAAACAAACTTTTGTTTTTGACCTCCACAATCAGTAGTGTTTTGCCTTTTCATATTATGGCAAACAGAGCTGGAGACAACACACAACCTTACATGTGCCGTTGACAGCAGGAAAACTATCTGATGACGTAGCATTTTGTGACATGCTGGCAATCATGCAATCGGCAAATGAATAAATGACCATGACCATCATTTCTGGCAGCAATGTTGGTACAAAACCATCCAAGGGCCTTCCAGTTTACTGTCCCTGATGAATCACTTCTTTTTATCGCCGAAAACACCAGATATAATCCTGGATGTGCGCTGGCACCCCGCGGAAATTGTGACGTGTTGGCCTCCATGGGAATTCACCTGGAAATCTGAATTATCGATGAATAATTTACCTTCTTCCCTTGTAACTCCGCAAAGCCTCCGATTCTGCAGTAGAATCAGAGGCTTCGCACAGTTCTGATTTAATTACCTAAGTAGTTACCCAGGAAATATTAAACATAAAAATATTCATGCCTCCTCGTTACTACAGAATAGACCTCAAGCCCCCTTGGCCACCCGATTACTCTGCTGACTCCTCGACTACCTCCTGACCAGACCTGACTACCACCCACCACGCCAATGCGTCACCAGCCGATCTTACCATTGACGTCCTGAACTTCATTCGCGATCCAACTTTGCCCTAGCTCACCTATACACTCTTTCACCCACCCAACTGTCCCACGCCACACATCTACCACGTCTCTCATTTACCCACCGAGGCCACCTGCCGCACCTGGCAACTCACCCAGCTGTCTCCCTACAGACCTGCCACTTCACCGGCCTGCCACTCTACCACACTATCAACCTGCTAGACTACCCACCCACCATTCTACTCTGCTGGCACCTCAACCACCTGCCACCCTGCACATTTACCATCCGACATACACATTTGCTTATCCATCTACTTCATCAACGCTACCCAACTACTGATTCATACCTTCACTCCTTCTCAAATAAACGAATATTAACTCATTCAATAAGCATTTATTCAACGGTTACTAACATTGAATCTGGAAGTCTAAACATACCTTGCTGGAGCCAGTGCCACAAATAGAAAAAAAAAAGAGATGTGTCTTCTGCCTTGATTCCCTTCTCTGGGATTCTTGCACTCAACGATTTAATTTGGATGCTGCGTCAGAAGTTGGATCAGTTTAGAGGTGACCAGTTTAGTACACAGTTTCCAGACTGATCAGTGTTTGAGGGAATGGTTCTGGCACTGATGGGAAGGTTTGCACCCTGGCTCAGATCTTTCGGTTCGCCAGATCATAGGAGATTTGGCGTAGCACCAGATTTACGAGTCGAGGCACCAAGAATGTCCAGCTGTGCTGACATTCATAAGAAATTGTCTGCAAGTCTGAAGTTTCTTTGGGCCATACTCCCTTTCCCGGGACGCTGTGCACTATAGGATGCATCAGTTGCTTAAGTTCTATATTTTGATGCATAATGATGGACCATGATACACATACTACTAGAGATGGTGGTGTAGCGGTAATGACACTGCATTAATAATGTAGAAAGCTCATGCTAATGCTCTGGGAATTTCAGTTCAAATCCTTCGAAGGCAGATGTTTGAATGTCAATTCAACTGATAAGCCCAAAACTAAAAATATACTCTTGGCATTGATAACCTAGGGCACTGTCATTGATTGTTGTTCAAAAAACAGAAGTGGTTCATAAGAGCAGGTTTGGAAGGAAACCTGCATCCTTCTCTGGCCTGGGCTACAGAACCACAGTCACAAAAATGTGATTAACTCTTAACTGCCCTCTGAGATTGCCTAGTAAGCCTCCCAGTTAAAGGTAAACTATGGATGGCGGGCAGATGCTGGCCTGCCTGGTGATGCCAATATCCCATGAAAGAATGAATATAAAAAGAAAAGCATATCACATGATTTAAAGTTGAAATTTCCAATGATGGTGATTGCGTGCCCTATGGTGACCCTATTCCTCTAGCTATGGACGGTGCTTTAGAAGAGGATTGTCAAGGTGCTGCAGTGCATCTTCTAGATTGCTCCTGCTGATGTCATGGTAGGCCTACGATAAATGGAGTAAATGTTTAACGTGCTAGATGTTGTGCCTTTCTAGCAGATTACTCTGCCTTGATGATGTGGAGACTTTTGAGTGTGGTTAAAGTTACATTCACTTAATTTACTTGGCACAATTCAAGCACACTTCTAATTTGTATAAGGTCGTTGGTGGATTGGCTTCCTGGAGAGAAAGATGGATTATGATCAATGGAATTTCCAGTTTCTAATCAACTCTTTCAGCTTGAGCACTTAAATTGCATGTATAGTTATTATTATGATATTTCTGGTGATCCACATGTTTTATTTGTGGGGTATTCAGAGATGGAAACACGGCTAATCATTTTGGGGTGATGGTTAGGTTTTCTCTAATTAAAGATGATCATTTCCTGGCAGTTATATGGCGCACACGTTCCCTGCTAATCATTAGCCCAAGCCAGAACGTTGTGCAGGATTTGTTGCATGTCGGTAAACTCTGCTTCATTTCCCGAGGAATTGAAAATGGCCCTGAACACTTCAAAATTACCAGCAGACATACTGACTTCTGGTCTTATCTCGGAAGGAACTCATTGACGAACCAGCTGAAAGCAGTTGTGCCCAGTACCTTGCTTTGTGGAACTCCTGAAGCAAATTGTTTAAATCAGATATTTGACCTCCAGCAATGATAAACATTATTACTTGTTCACGGAATCCGGCTTCGCTGGCTAGGCCAGCACTTATTCCCCATCTTTAACTGCCCTGAGAACAGAATGGGTGGCTGGGCCATTTTGATAGCCAAATAGGTCAGGAAGCACACGTAGACCACACTAGGTGAGGATGGGCGATTTCCTCCCCTGAAGGACAGCATTAAACCAGATAGATCATCATTAGACCATTAACACCCGATGTTGAATTCATATTTCACTATCTACATGGTGGGATTGGAACCCTGTTCCAGAGAGCATTTCCCTGAGCTTCTGGATTAATAGCTCAGTGACAAAAGCACTATGCCATCGCCTGCCAGCTCTTGCGATAGTTCGGATTCCACCCAGTAGAGATACCCCCACCCCACCCGTCGATATTCCAGTTTATCATTGTCTTTAGCTTTGCTGATCCTGCATGAGGAACAGTCTCCCTCAAGCTGCACCAGGAATTCATCTAAGTTTCCAATGTCTTATCACGTAAAAGTACTGTATCTACCATTAAAAAAAATTGTATCGGGTTAACTGTTGGATGATGCAGTACTTACTACAATTTTTTTGAAAGTCGTTAAATTCTTGAGAGAAAAAAAAACATAAGCACATGTTGATCAACTTCAAGATATCTCACGATCACTGTCTGAACATCCTCATGAAGTGCATAGACAGTCAGCCTGTAGCGACAAGACTAATCCTGGTCAGAAGCATGCTTGCTATGAATTGGTCGGCAGTAATGTCTGAAGGCCTCGTAACTGTAAGCCACTTGGAATGAACCTGTGAAGATATTTGACGTCCCTGACTATCCGGAGAGCATTGTGTTTTGCTGAACGATTAATCAATTTGCATCATGTCAGTAACCCTCTATCACTGAGCCTTAATGAAAAACACTTGTTTCTTTTAGGAGGTTTGCTGATGTTTGCATCCTGAGTTCATTCAGATGTACTTGAAAACTTGCTTTCAGATTGGATATTTTGCAATAGAAGTTACCTCATTATCTATAAAATATAGTATTTCCTAAACGTTGAACAATTACACGCCTTTGCTGTGTTTTCTGCAGTTATTACACAATGCCACAAACACACTGGCCGATATAACATTGGCTGTTTGCGCTTCAAACCAGGATGTTTCCTGCAACTTCAAACTGAACATCAGAAAAACCCGTTCGCTCATAATTGAACTTTCAGTTCACCCTATAACAATGTTTCAATGCACTGTCTGTATTCAGATGACCAATGAAACATAAAAACCATTGGTATCTCAGTTCAGAAGAATCGCCTGGCAAAATAGAAAGTATGTAAGTTTAGAATACCGCTGTGGGCTAACAGTCATGACATGGAGTCAGGAATGCAACGCTCCTTTTATTATCCCCCAATTTATCTGTTGTCAGAAATTCCTTGCGTTACACCGAGGCATAAATTAGCACCATCAATTCAAGTTTATCACAAAAGATAGGCCTCCCTCGAAATGAAGATGCCTTCTGCCCAGGTTCACTGATTTTTGTGCCTTCGGGTAACTTAGCCGGCTGGTTCTGGAACCACAGAGCGTTTGTCAGTGAAGTCAAAAGTTGCCTTCGGAAGAGCAGTTCTTACGACAGAGTTCTTCTCTCTCTGCTTCACCTTTTCTCTGCTTTCCACAGCAGAGCTTAACTGACCAATTTCTAACTGCATCGTTCTGTGAGCTGCCACTATATATTACTGTATGTGTAAATTTACTCCCACAGCATGGATATCAATCTCTTTTCTTCGTTCAGAGAATCAGACGCCACTGGTTCCTTCCAGTATTCATTGCCGATCAATAATTGCCTTTGAGAACTGAATTGTTTACTAGGCCATTTTAGAGTTCATCACCTTGCTGTAGTGCCTGAATTACATGGGCCAGACCAGATAAGGATGGCAGATTACCTTTCCTAAAGGACTTGAGTGAACCAAATATGTGGTTTTGACAATCAACGAAGGCTTCTTGGTCATCATTTTATGGTAATTGCATTTTTTAATTGAAATCGTGTTTCGAAGCCGGGTCCCCAGAGCATTAACAAGGTTTCTGGACATGTGCAGGTCTCTGACCCACCCCTCCCTCCACTCTCTGACCCACCCACCCACCCCTCCCTCCGCTCTCTGACCCACCCACCCACCCCTCCCTCCATCCACTCTCTGACCCACCCACCCACCCCTCCCTCCCTCCACTCTCCCAGGCACCCACCCACCACCACACCCTCATCTCTCCCACCCACCCAACTCTCTCTCCACTCTCCAGGCCACCCACCCAACCCTACCAACATCCACTCACCCACTCACACACCCCTCTCTCCCTCCATTTTCCAAAGCACCCACCCACCCCTCCCTCCCTCACTCCATGCACCCACCAACCCACCCACGGCTCCCTCCCTCCATGATCCCAACCACCAACCTACCCCTCCCTCCCTGCAAGCTCACACCCACCCACCCCTACCAGCCTCCACTCTCCCACGCACCCACGCCCCCCTTCCTCCACCTGCACTACTGTTCTTCATCTGTTGCATAGCTGCTTGTGACTCAGGGAGTTTTGGTACGATACCAAAATTCCATCTCTTAAGCTCTTCAAGGAAAGCTGTAATTGTTTTCTCCTGATGTTGGTGAATATGGATTAGGAAAGTTCCACTGGTGCTCCTTCCACAAGTCACAGATAGCTGCACCATGCTTGAGAATTTTATTGTCGCCTTCCACTTGTAGATATTGAGGGCAGCGCTGGGAGGCTGAGGCGCTTTGGGGCAAGGTGAGGGATGGTTTATGTTAGAACCATTGATGTTGTTGGTGGACTGGATGAACCTTTGCATGTTATGTTGGTCTGTGTAAGGTTATATTTCATTGGCTTTCTTTACCCACCGCTTATTGTTGATGTCACCTATCATTCCCTGAGCTATTCGGTTGCATGGTAAGTATTCTTCTCATTTCTGCTTTGGCAGCGGGTGAATTTGAAATACAATGAAAGTATAGCACTTCCAAACTGGAATCTTACACATTTATTTGCCGCTATTATCGTAAAACTCCTGGTGTTTGCGAGATAG
Organism: Carcharodon carcharias; assembly: GCF_017639515.1. NCBI lineage: Eukaryota > Metazoa > Chordata > Chondrichthyes > Lamniformes > Lamnidae > Carcharodon > Carcharodon carcharias. Next base: position 11,117,901 of record NC_054495.1, read on the forward strand.
AAATATGATGATCTGGAAGCTTGCCTCTTAGATCAGAGATCTGGTCTTGTCCCAATGCCCTTTCTCAGTAACATCATTGGGACCTGTGTGATTATGAAGGGAAGCAATTTCTACCTTTAATTGTTGCCTTGTTTTCATACCCTGGAGAATCTGGGTGTTCAATCTCCCAGAGGATTTCTTTGGGACCTTCAGAGTTGGGGTGCCGGGCGCATGCTCATGGTGGGGAGTCCAATATCTCATGTCGAAAATCATTTAAACCCCACAGGTCTTGGTATATGTCCATGTCCGCCCTAACTCAGACGTGGACGACGATATAGTCCAGGAGGTGTGAAGGCTTGGATGAAATATTGGCACCATCCAAACAACTTTGCAAAAGGACACAAAACAGTATGTCTTAGAATTTACAGGACAAAAACGGTCAGCTACTGATCCAAACAAACATTTCCCACCTTCATTTAAACTAATTCAAAATGAAGAGTCGTTCAGCTCAAAAGCAGTTACGTAATTTTGTCTTAAATGGATCGATGATTTTCACATAAACCTGCCAAATGGTTTCGATTTCAAATGATCTTTGCATAAGAAGTAGCAAATATTGGATTGATTTATGATTACCCAATATTAACGTTTAAAGTGCGCTAGCTTTGCTTTCTCCCACAAGGGGAACCAACATTTTTACATCTACCCTGCAAGACTCTTCCCACCATCCTTCACTTGTTGATATTTGTAGTAAACCCTGCAAGTGATTCCTAAAATATTGACATGATAAATGAAATAAATGAGGAAAAGATAGTCAGACATCAATTGTTATGTTCTGTATTACATCGTGCATCACCTTTTTCTTTTGCAATTAGCTTTTCCTCTGTAAATGTTTAAAAGACAAAGCAAAGGAAATGTTGCAAAATTTCAACCACCTGAACTTTTGTATCATCAAAAACTTGTATTTGTCGAGCACGTTTAACATATTAAAACTAACCATGGCCCTTCATATCAACATTACAGTAGAGATCATTGGCGTCGACCAGAAGAATGATTTAAATGGCAGAGGGCCAAAACTTGATCAGATATTTTGTTTTTCAAGGAGCTTCTTACAATGTGGAAGGGAGAGCAGCAGATGCATATTTAGGGAATGAAGACATCTGGAAATGAGGGCCCAATTGGCTGAAACAATGACATCAATATTTCACTGATTACGGTCAAAAATCTGCCTGAGAGAAATACTGCTATCTCTGATTTGGTTGTGGCTGGGGGAAGTGGAAGCTGGAGAAAGGGTGTGGCAAAACCATAGCGGGAATGAAAAAAAAAACTGGTTTTGAAGATGAGTGGTACTTCTTTGTCGGAAAAACTTTGAGAATCTTTCCCCATGAGAGACTCCCAAGGTAGGCCATCCAACATTGCAGTGAGGTAGTCAACAAAGATGTTCATGAGGTTTACAGCATAAAATCATTTTTCATCCTGCGCCATGTGGCTTACATGTTGGAGATGGAAAACTGCTAAGTTCGTGACGTTGGATGAAATTTTAGCTTCTCTATTACATAATGGCAGGCATGCACTCAGACATTTTATGGACAATGAAAGAGCAGAAAGATTTTGGGCTGTGATAGAGTTGGTGCTCGTCAATCTGTGGATGGAAGCCTTTTTTATAGATGTCGAGCCTGCAAAATTGGAAGTAAATGATATTAACTGCAACTCACTTAGGCAAGTAAGACATCATTAATCAGAAGACCCCAAGGGTGGGGGGCACTGAAAGTGCCCTTCTTAACCCAATGCATTTCAACGAGATTTGGTAAAGATGGAAACAATCATGAGCAAACATGGTGGAATATTTTTTGCACAACAATTACTAAGAATCAATTTGAATTGGGAAAGAATGTGAAAATATAATTGCCAAAAGATTGAAAGAGATTATGTAAAGACTTTTTTCTCAGAAGCAGTGCTTTAATGATTTGTCAGTGTGGATAATGGAAGCAGGCACATTTTACTCGGTTTAAAGTTAGTGGCAATTGAATGGAAGCAGAACAAGGGCTGTTCTGTCGAGAAAGTGCTAAGATTGGAATTGAAAAACTTTGCGTGAAGCTGCACTTTTTTGTGGTGAGTATCCTCCTTCCCTTCATTGCGATTCGATGATCCAGATGTACTTTTAAAACTACATGTTCAGGAGTCATTAACAGGGATGTTTACAGGCGAATTGTAGAGCTTCGGTTATTGGAACAATTAGGACAACATTATTTGAAAACATTCACAAATATTTTTCTCACCCCCACCCTCTAAAGACTTTTGGCAAGTTGATAGTTCTGGAAGGTGAGAATATAAGCAATTATATTTCAAAAGCATTCCTTGTCAACTCTCCATATCCTGCTGCAAAGAACCCTCAAATTAGAAATTGAATATTCAACCCAATTGGAAAATGCTGTTGCTAATTGAACACGTGATCTTCATTTCTCTCCATTTCATCTATGCTAACATACTGTTCCATTACTTCCTCCTTCATGTTCTTGTCCAGCTAACCCTCAAATGAATATTTTATTCGGCACGACAACTCCTCACACAATGTAAGTTGCACATTTTTACTGTCTCTATTTGAAGTAAATTCCTCATAATTGGATTTATTAGTGACAATTATATGTCGAAGGCCCCTGGTATTGCGTCGCAAACCAGTCTGCATGCACCATTTTAAAATTATTGATACCTATCAAAATACAATCAAAACCCAGACGTGTTTTATTCTAAAAACAGGGATACCAAGATTATCAAGCTTCGTTGACAACGTTAACTAATCAGTTCTGTTGAATAATTGCAAATTATGTTTTTGCAGTTGTTCCAGTCTCCTAATGCAATCATTTGATTAGTTGAGCAAATTATATTAAAGCTAGAATTGTATACAATAACCCAAGAATGCTGCAATGAAGGTATATGAGGATACAACCTTTTCGTTGTGCTCCATAAGAGACCAGAACTGTGTGTTGTATCGCAATATGGTTCACCTAATGATACAGAGACCAGAACTGCGCAAGGTGTATTTTAATGTGCTAACGAAGGTTTACGGAAAACAGGAATTCGTACTGTGCCAATGCATGTTTGAACCAGTTATATAAAAAAATGAGTGTCCCAATACAAAATGTTGTCCTTCCAAAGTATGGGGAGTACAGGTCAGACCACTCTCCTCCAAGAATGGAACAAACAGAGATATGGAGTTATAATATTGTACACATCTCCAGGTGTGGTTTTGCTAAGGTATTGATAGGCCTGAAATGTGCAACAAAAATGCGCGTTCTTAGCATAGTATATGGAGAAGACAACTATACAGAGTATTCCAACAGTTGACTAGACAATGCCAATTGAGACGAGATTAGTACACGCAAGCTATTTCTGATAAGATCTAACCAAGCTGGGCTGAGACCAGGACTGTGTAGCTATTCTTAAATGCAATGTTCTGCCTAAGTTATGTATATCTTTCCAGTGTTTATATTTCATTGTTCTAGAAGTGAATGCAATTTTAAGCAACGAGTCTTCCTTGGCTCATGATCCACGTCTGTCAAATGGCCTTCATGTAAATAGTTTGTGTCATTTATTTTCTTTTATACACGCATGCATCTAAAACATTCAGCCTTAAAGCAAATCGACAATTAGTGATAATATTATGGCATCGAGTCGGAATAACGTAGCTCTTGTTTGAAAGTAATTTGTTGCATCCTTCTATCGTCAGGTTTATGAGAATGTCAAAAATTCCTTCAACCAGAGGTAATTGTGGCAGCTCAGCTAGCACACGGGAACCGCGACTCGATCGATTGCGACAGGACAGAGCAGCCTTGTTAATTGGCACACCATCAACAATTTCACAACTCGCTCCCTCCACCACCGACGCAAAATAGCAACAAAGTGCACCATCTAAAACATGTCACTGCCGCAACTCACCAGAGCCCCCTTTGACAGGACCTTCCAAACCCGCAAACTCCGCCACCTATATTGGCAGTGACATTCGAGGCATGGGAACGCCACCACCTGCAAGCCCCTTCGGAATCACGCACCACACTAAATGGGAACAATACCGAAGATCGTTCACTATCGCTGGGTAAAAATCCTGGGTCTCCCCTCCTAACAGCACTGTCGGTATTCCTGCAGCAGTTCAAGAAGGAAGCTCATCACTACCTTCTCGAGAGCAATTGGAGATGGAGAACAAACTTTGTTCTCATCAGCGATGGCTATACCCTAAGAGCCAATAAATAAATTCTAACTTACGGTGATCTGAAAAAAATATCGATAAATGATAATCAATTAAACAGTCTTTATGCAGTCCCTGACCATTCTTTGAATAGATAGTGATACCTGCTAGGGGGATGTGTAGGTTATAAATTCGTTATCGCACATTTTTATGAATGGCCTACCATAACAGAAAATAACTTACACCACAGCAGCAAAGCAGTTTACTTATTGGCATGGGTAGAAGATTGACTGTCTAACAAGAAATGAAAGGTAGTCATAAATTAGTATTTTTCTGGTTGGTGGAATGGACAGCATAGTGTGCTATACGGATCAATGTTGGGGCTTCAAATTTTTACAATTCATATAAATGACTTGGATGAAGATACCTATGGTGTGCCTGCTAAACTTGCTGACAACACAAGGATAGCCAGATACATTTCAAAGTGGAAGTAAGGTGGTTACAATATGTTATACGTTGCATAAGTGAGTGGGCAAAGACCTGATTAACCGTGTATAATGTGGAAAATTGTGAAATTCTCTATTAATAATAAAGAGGCATATTATCTAAATGCTGAGAAATTCAAGAGCTCTGAGATTCAGAGGAATCTGGGTCTGATAGCGCATAGATCACCAAAGGCAATTATGCAGGTAAAGCAAGTAATTAGGAATGCTAACAGTATGTTATTATTTATTGTGACGGGAATTAAATACGCATGTTTTAGTTGTACAGGGGACTGGTGAGAACACGTCCGGATTACCTTTTACAGTGCTGATCTCCTTTTTTAAGGAAAAATGTAATTGACTAAGAAGCAATTCAGAGAAGGTTCACTAGGCTAGCACTAGGAATGGGTGGCTTGTCTGATGAGAGAAGGGTGGCCTGGTTAGAAGAGTAAGAGGTAACTGGATCAAAGCATTTAATATCCTGAGGGGCATTGACATAGCGGATAAGGAGATGGTGTTTTGTTTTCCTGTAGGAGAATCTAGCACTAGGTGTCATGGTTTAAAACATAAGAGGTCGCTCATTTAAGACAGAGATGACTTGTTTCTCTCTCTCGGAGGGTCATGAGTGTTGGAACTCTCTTTCAAAAAAAAAGTCAATGGAAGCAGGGACTTTGAATTTTTATAAGTCAGTGCTAGATTCTATATTAACAACGGGGTGAAAAGTTACCAGGGGTAGGTGGGAGATTACAATCAGATGAGCCGTGATCTTCTGGAATGATGGAGAAGGCATCAAGGGACGAGTGGCCTAAACAAGTTCCTAGTTCGTTTGTCAGTAATCACAGCCATTGCTTACACGGCACAAGAGCCAGCTCCCACCCACCATCCCAACAATATATTCCTTTCTCAATTATCCCTAATCAATATTTCTGTTAAATGCATTGAATCTCTTCGGCTGAATCCTCCTTATGGAACTCCGAATTCTGACCACTCTCCACTCTGTGGACGGAGAAGTCATGCTTAAGTTTCATTTTTTGACCAAAAGGCAGTAACCTGAGCGTTCGGACAAGTCGTTTCTAGATGCCCCAGGAACAAAAGTAGCTGCTATTAATCAATGCTACTGTACCCTTTGCTGCGTTGTGCCTTTTATTAACAGTTACAAAAGGTTTTCTTACATTAGTTTGCTAAAATGCAAGCCAAAAGATAAGTATAAGCTATAAAAAGGCAACAATCAGACATTAAGCATTTCTCATTTCGTAAAACAGTGATTTAAGAAATATGAGCAGAATTGGGTCAACGGTCTTTCGAGTAAGCCCCTCAAATTAAAAAGATCATCATTGATTTTCACCCTCGACTGCTCTTCCCACCTGATCTTCATATCTCTTTCTTCCCTTACTGCCCCCAATAGACAATCATTCTCAGACTTAAATTATATGCAATGATTGAGCATGCACTGGCCTCGGGAGTCGGGAAGTCCACAAATTGACAATTGTTGTCTGAATACATTTCTCAAAATCACAGTCTTAGTTATCGATACCTTATGCTGCGAGGTATATTGTGGAACCTCCAGCAAGGGGATAAATTCTTCAGCATTTGGTCTGTTAAGCTAATTTAGTGAAACTTTGCTGCAAATACACAAGGCAAGTAAATAACTTCCTCACCTTGGAGAAAAACATTTTTCACACTATTCACGTTATCTTTCAGAAACCCTGCACAATTGCAACAAGACTTCCACACTCTTCTAGCCACACAAGTTGCAAGAGATGTCAGCATACTATTTGTCTTCATGATTTCTTGCAACTGCATATTAGGAATATGTTTTCCTTCTATCCAGCCACCAAAGTTCCTCTCAACATCTGCAGTCAAAAGATTTGCACCATGTAATCAGCTTTCAAAATCTTCAAAAGTGGATTTTTTCTTTTAAAAATTAATTTGCAAAGCCATATACCTTTTTCTTTCGCTTTCAGGTTATCTCCTTTAAAGGAATACAATTTAAACATTAGATTGATGAAGTATTGGAAACATTTCCTTGTTAAAGCATTTTTAAAATCAGATACATCACATGGAAAGCAGCTGCTAAAAATGAACTAATGAAATCACAACCTTTCCTCTAATACCAAGTGAAATGCATGAGTGTAGACATGCACTTTGGCATACTATATATTTGTCATGTGCAGTAGCGTTAAATGGGTGCTACGAGATATGTGCATCCTGTGACACGGTTGCTTGACGTTGCTACTTGAGTCAGTGGGACCGGACACTGTGCAGGCTCTATTCAACTGGGAATTTAAGAAAACATACATATTCCAAATGGATACCTCTTTTAGATGCAGTATTAAAATGAATGTCAGGGCCGCCTCTATTCTAGTTGAATGATCTCATGTTTCACACAGCCCTTACTCATTAAAAACTGATACACGCTGGTTCATATAAATTGAGAAGCTTAGGTTAATTTTGAAATTGGTCAAGAATAATTGAACTATCTTTGATAGGTGCTATTGTAAAAAGATAGTAATCAGTTTTCTGACCTAAAATGTCCAAAGATTCTTCACATTTCGCCAATGCTAGAAGATAGAAGGGTGAGGGGTTTTGTCATATATTCTTCAATAAATATTTGTCAGCTCTCCAGATCTGCCAATAAAAAAGAGTTATTATGCATCAAAAAGACGGACCATTCAGGGTTTTTTTTTCTTCATTGATAGGATGTTGGCTTTGCTGGCTTTACCAGCATTTATTGCCCATCCCTAGTTGCCCTTGAGAAGGTAGCAGTGAGCTAGCTTCATGAACCGCTGCAGTCAATGTTGTTTAGATACACCAACAGTGCTGCTGGGAAGGGAGTTCCAGGATTTTGACCCAGCAGCGGTGAAGGAATGGCAATATATTTACCAAGTCAGGATGGTGAGTGATTTGGAGGGGGACTTTCAGTTGATGCTGCTTTCTGCTGCTCTTGCCTTCTAGATGAGAATGGTCGTGGGTTTACAATGTTCTATCTATGGAGACTTGGTGAATTTCTCCAGTGCATCTTGCAGATGGTACACTTGCTGCTACTATGCGTCACTGGTGAGGGAATGCATGTTTGTAGATATGGTACCAATCTATTGGGTTGTTTTTTCCTGGACGGTCTTGATCTTCTTGAGTGCTGTGGGGGATGCACGCTTTATGGCAAGTAGGGAGTATACCAGCACAATCCTGATTTGTGTTTTGTCGATGGTGGACAGGCTTTGGGGAGTCAGGAGGTGAGTTATTCGTTACATTTGTGTGGCTCAAATGTTACTGCCACTTTTCAGCATACGCCAGGATATTGTACATGCCCTGCTACTTCTGGACACTGACTGCTTCCATGCAGTCCAACCCATCAACTTCTTCATCATTTTTGTACTTTGCAAGATTCAGAGTTTTGCATTTTCGAAATAAACATAGTGAACTTATGAACATAAAAACGCAATTCATCCCCTCGATATTGTTGCAGCTTTCAATTATCTCATGGCTTATCTTCACGCCAGCATCATCTAACTTAGTCTGGTCCCTATTATTTGAACATTCCTGTCTCTGGCCACAGTATCAATTATGCCATTAATCGTTTGTGGCACACACAGCTGAAGCATTATCATTTCATTCCACACCGCAGGAGCAGTTCTGGTTTTTCAATAAATAATGCTAACAAACAAGGAGCACAATCGATTTTTTTTAGAACGCCAACATGTTAAGTCAATACCTTCGCTTCTGTCTTTGAGCTTTTTCTCTACCAGTATGTAAAAGCAGATGCATTAAATTGGCGCAATCAGCTGATACGTTGTTGAATTATCGGCAATGGTTCAAACATGATCAACCACATGTACAACTGACAGCGTTACACACATGTTTGCTTCAGTTTTCCATGCGCACTATTCCATAAGAAACATTTGGTTATAGATTCCCCTTGGGCACTGGCACAAAACTGGAGATATTTTACAGGCTGCTTTTACACACCCCATCAGATACAAATAATGCAAATACGTTTTGAGTGGGCACAAGAGACGAAAATACAATACAAATATATACTGCGGCAAGGAAGTTCCCGGCCTCGTCTTGGGACCCATTCGGCCAACTTGTCAAAAGTTGATTGATATTCGGTGGGACCGGATGATCCAGGCAGAAAGTCGGGCTCTTTTATTTGCAGTTTGACATTTAGATTTGCATGAAACTCACTGAAATATGTACAAATCAATCTTGCCGGAATTTCAGGCATGGCTCAGTTGCTTGTTATTCACGCCTCTGAGGATGAAGGCTACGGGTTCAAAGTGCTACTGCAGACCCTGCTGCGCAAAATCCGGCTGTGTGTGTGTTGCATTTTTGCTGGTAACACCGTTCAAATGCAAGATTAAACCCAGGGACCCTCATATGGAAATAAGCAACACAATGATAATATGAAGCAGCACATGGGAGGTGTAACTGTGTCATATTCCATATTTTTTGCCCTATTATTTATTTCAGAACAGGAGATTCAATAATTATCACGCTGCTGTTTGTGGGAACGTGCGACAATTGAGTGCCAGGTTTCCTTCATTGCAGAAATGCATAGACTAATTTTGGATTGCATCTGCCTCGGCGGTAATGCTCTTTGTTACATTGTGTGGTCATTATACACATCACCAACATGCAAACCGTTTTTTTTTATTGCCACTCACTTAAATCTTCAGTGTCTAGGCAAAATTCATAATTTAATTTTGAGCATTACACGACAGATCTTCTCCCATCTCCCTGAATCTTCGGTCTACTCTAAGCTAAATGAGAGAAAAAAAAAAATAAATGTTCAGAACATCAAAACTTATACTACTCACCTAAATCTTTTATTGCATCTTGGCAGACTTTTACCTCTACAGTGCAGAAAAATAAATCTTCACTTTTGGGCTTCAACTGAAATTTGGGCTTCAACTAGAATTCTTTGACTATTCCTCTCGCGCAATCAGAAGACCAACGTCTGCTTCACCTTGCTGAAAACTGGCATTCCCTCAGGAGATTTTCTGAACTGGTGGAATCTCCAACATACTTGTGAGCAACTCCTTGCACAAAACTGACAGCAAATACTCATGGGCTGGAGATAAAGGAAAAGAAAATAAAGCTCATAGCAACATGCATTTATATGCGGATCGTACCATTAAGAAATACTTTTAGCTATTTCACAGGACCTTTTTCAAATACAATTTCATTGGGGAAGGTGAGGGGATGCAATAAAATGCTTGAATAAAGTAAACAGGTGTTCGTGAGCATCTTAAATGAGCTTGAGGTGAAGAGATAGCTTTGAAGACTACCCCTGTGTTGAGGACCTAGATGCATGAAGACAATGTTCAAACAGTGGAACAACAAAGTGTAGGATGCACAAGAGACCAGAGCTACAGCGCATTGCAAATTCACATAATTAGCAGACAGAAATGGGGCATTCCTTCAAATTGTCTACGCTGGGTCCTATAGACGATATGGGAATATCCTCATAAATCTTTCTCAAGCACGTACTTATCGAACATCTCCTCAGATACATCTAACATATTCACCTCAGTTGCTCATTGAGGTCGTGCATTCTGCATTCTTAACATCCTGACCAAATACTTTCCTCCTCAATTCAGTGCTTGGTTCCTTTAAAAAAATCAGTTGAATAACTGCAGGCAAAAGCATGGAAGGATGCCATTGGGCCAATCCCGTAATTGCAAACCCATAATAACCATCCTGCCAAAAGCCACGTTCCAGCTCTTGGATGGCAGTCTTAAAGGTTGTGGGACTTCAAATGCATATCCAAAATACTTTCCAATGTGATGGGGATTTCTGTTTCTGCTGTCCTTTCACGGTGTGTATTCCCGATTCCCAAATTACCTCGGGTGTCCACTAAGCATCATGCGTTCTAACCTAAATCTGTTCTCTGGTTATAGAGTCCACTGGCCAGTGGAATAAGTTCTTCATTTCAACTCCATCTTGACCCTACGTACTGTCATACATTTCACGTGACCGCTGCAATGCGCCATCACTTCTACCTTAAAACAAGCATACTCTTTCACCATTACTAAATGACATATTTCTGATGACCTGATGAGCAGAGCTGCTTACATCATTGCAGGTGCGTTGTCACTGATGGTTAGCATATTTCTAGCTGAACCTTCCATTTCTAATGTTCTATGTCTTTGCAGAATTAAGTCACATATCTCACGTGGCTTCTTGACCGCCTACCCATTCTCTCCAGCCACCTAGGATATCCCAGGGCATTATTTCCAAAGTCCACCTTATGTTCAAAATTCCCAAGGCCCAACCATTTGTTGTGCATGATATTGAGCTGTTAGCCTCACACAAATGCATTTTGGCACACTTGGTCGGGTTTGAACTCCATTCAGCACTGTTCTTCATGAAGGAATTTAATTGACTTTTACTTTCTGTTGTATATTCATAACTCCAGGATGTTAAACTTCCTAACAAATGTACTCTTCCACGTAAACTTTACGCTACCGAGGACCTTCATAATGCTAAACAAATGCATAATACTCATCGCTTTCAAAACACCAGAAACAGAAATCATGCCATTTGTGCAATTTTCTGATAGGGTCAAAATTCCACATGAGGAGAGAACACTTACTTTGGTCTCGGTAATTTCTCTGTTCAGTGATTATTTTCAAAATATATATTTTTGGTTCGTTGACCCGGTAACATGGACCACATTGTTAGCACCTGCCCAGTATTGCCGTGATATGCACTGTGGGAAATTATGTTTCGGTCAGATTCAATAAGATGTTCAGATGGAACTGGATAAAATGTGAAACGTTCATATTCTAAACAAAAATGCCGCCTGCATATCAACGGCAGCCATAGTGCCTCCCCTGATAAGAACCATCCTCAACTGACTTGAACGTGTCTTCTCCGGCATTCTCACAAAGAGTGCAGAGTGAAATGAACATTTGCGACCATTTACAATGCTGCTCTCTCAGCATTTGTGAAACCACAGTGAGATCAAAAAAAAAATACTGGCTTGTGGGTACCTTAGGTGTATTGGACCTCGTCATTGAAGCCAAGGATTGAATAACCCAGGATACTCAGAATGTACTCGACGTGGGTCGAACAGATTCCTAAGTGCCTTGGCTGCTTGTTACAATTTTGCTGCAATATACCAATCTCCTTCTATACATTGAATGCAGTGAATCCACCGATCCTTGATTCCAGTTTAACATGTGTCTTACCTTTCCTGTTCTCTTCTACATATATGGTGGGACCAGAAAGCCACGATTACAGAATAAAAAGGTCAAGAGCTCCATTAGCATAAAAAAGAATAAAGGGCCCTTTGAAACAAAGAAGGTGCATGTCATCACCAAGTGCAAGTAGCAGTTTAGGAGGTGCGTAGAAAGCGACCGTGTTTTGTATTCCTGTTAGAACATGGACAACAAGGAATCTGCAGGCTCTGATGTGAACATGCAATTAGTAATGCTTCAGAATACCTGGCAAAGCGGCCTGAACAGTGAAATGCGGCAAGGCTGTACTCCTGCAGCATTTTCACGAAGTCAGCTGCATTTGTTAGGGTAAGGGATTTGTACCTGATTATACAATGATGCAAAGAATATGACGTTGTAGAAGGACAGAGATGACCACAGCTATTGTAAAAACTGGCGAGGTTTCACCCCGTTTTCACTCTATGGTGTGGAGATTATTTGGCCGTTTCACACTTGTCAGACTGCAGATGTTGGCTGAGCGCAAGTATCCCGAATCCCAGTGTGGTTTCCAAACTATTGAAAAAACATACATAATTAATACGATTAATTCAAACCAGAAGCTGAAAGAGGCATATTGTGAATGAAGCGAAACATTCTATATTATTTTCATCGATCTTATAACGGCATTCAATCGACCATGCAAGCAAAGACGGGCTATTTAAGCTGCTGGATAAATTTGGACACACACTGAAGCTTCTCAGCATGACTTCTTCCCAGAACAAACTGACGTGCAAGGCCAGCTGCAATGGGGTAGTATCGGAACCCTTCAAGATCCACAGTATATTCAAACAGAGTTTTGTTCTGGCACCTACAGTTTTTGGCATTTTGTTTTTTGCCTCTTTTCTGCTTTTATACTTCATTGCTTTAACCTCAAGTTGTCTGATTTCTACCAAAACTGACCAAAAGATTTTCAATCCTTCCCGTCTGAGATTGTAGATGAACAAGGGCTAAGTACAAGAGAGCTGATTTAGGCTGATGATGACGCATTAACATCCAACACCGAGAAACACCATTGCCATTACAGGTTGTTCATGCAAAGAGGTTAGTTTTGCTGTCAGCACCAGGAAGACCAACGCCATAGCCCACGATGGTTCCATTTTGCCATTAATCAGCATTGCCATTGTGACGCTATAGATTATTGACAGCTTCACATAACTCTGTTCCTTAATCAGCTGCAAACTGTCACTTGATGCTGAAAGCAAGAAGCGTATGGCATTGGAAGCAGCTGCTATTTCCAAGATGAGTTAGAGGTGGTGGAACATCAACGACCTTGCCGAGAATAACAAATTGCGAGTAGAATAAAAATGTTTCCTAAGTGCATTCTTCTACTTTAAGTAGACCTAAGAACATACTTGTCAGGGGAAAGAACCAAATCCTCCACCTTCGATGGTTCAGACGTGCTCTTGACAATTCTTGCCAGCAGAAGGTCCCCAACTTAGAAGTTTGAAAAGTGCTAATTACATAACAATGCATATATTATTAACAAACTGACGTCTACACCCTCCCCTAATAACATTATCAGCAGTTTTGAGTTTGATTATTAAGACACCGATTTGCACAATTGCCGGCAACAAAATTTGTAGCATGATAAAATGGAACCAGTGAAACAAAAACATTAGATATTAAAAGCTTAAATTAAATAATATCGTAATCGTGTACCTTTCCCTTTTTCTTTCAGTTTATCATCTGTTCAGGAAGCAATCGTTCAATTTCAAGATAGAAAGATAAATATTGCAAAGGAATGATGAGTAGAATTCTGAAGTTTATGAGCAATAGAACAATCGGCAAATTATTTTCACAAATTTATATTGAGTTAAAGATGTTACCAGAAAAACTGTGTTACAGGGACCACGTGGTTATTGTGCACCCATGTCCTATTTGCATATAGATTGAGAATTAACACTTCTTAGTAACTAAGCCTGATGTAATTCATTTCCAATGCAAGAAAGCTACCATGTTAATTCAGGTAAGACTTCGCAAATTAAATTTGACATACATTCTCAAAGTGGGATATAAGGAAAGATGGCAGAAAACGACCAAAAACGTACATAATTAAAGGAATGGTTTAGATGAATTTGGGTTGGTAGAGACAAACAATATGATCAGTGCTGGAAGGTGTTACAGGGATATGGAACATTTATTGTTCCCTGCTGCAGGAGGGTCAGTTTTCAAATGCAGGGTACTGGGTCCTGTGGAACTAGCATGGTCTATGATTTTCACCGTGGTGCGGCGTTAGCTGAATGGCCAATCGATGCTGGAAAAACAGTGTCCTTCAGCTTTGAAGGAGCTGCAGCTTGCAAAATATGGGAAACAAAATAGATGACACTGCAAAATAGAGGCGGCCTCTCTGATTATCTTAAACTTAAAGATAAAGTGTATTGCAGAGTGCATTTCAGCAGCCAGTCCAGAATTTTTGGGACGGGGATCTACTGTACAATGCGATTTGCAGCTGCCCCTGCACACAGGCAAGCGGGAAATGACGCCAGCCCTGCCTGGAGCAGAGCTAACCGCCCGTTTGTCCGGCTGATGGCTGAGTGTGTTGTGATTCCACTGAGAATATCGAGAGCAAAGCTATGGATGAGCTGAAGCTTTTGGCAGATTGGTGAGAGGGTTTCCGTCCAGTACTATAAAATTGCCGAGTTTTCTGGGTAGCCAAGCAACTGAAAACAACCTTTGTTCCCAATGCATCATCTCCCATACAAGCGCCAGAATCCCACCACCCATCGCACAATTTCGCAAATACAGTGAGAATTTCATAGGAGGTATTTATTTAATCGCCTTTTTCCAATCGCCACTGTGCAGGTTTTTTAAACAGGGGATGGGCCATTTTCTCACCTAAGTCTTCTGAGGATACCTGACAATTGTTTAGCTCTGTAAAGCAAAAGAAAACGTGTTTATATTTGCATTTCAAATGATTTTTAGTTGTTTCCTCCTGTTGGATAAATGCCATTATGTAATCAGCCTCTAGGGTTAGGGGGTGAACAGACACCTAAAAGGAAACTATCCTCGAAAAATCAATAATTAGAATGTCTCAATCTCAGCGATGCTGCCAAATATTATCTGTTTATTTCAGATTCCCATTGTCATCAGTATTCTCCTTTTCTTTAGGAAATTGCTGGTTGATTCATGCCCCTCCGCTCATTGCTTTGTACTTTTTTACAATTTTTTTTATTCGGTCATGGGATGCACGCGTCGCTGGCTGGACCAGCATTTATTGCCCATCCATAGTTATCTTTGAGGAGGTGATGGTGAGCCACCTCCTTGAACCGCTTGAGCCCGTGCATTGTACAGCCACCAACCATGCTGTTAGCGATAACAAAATGTCACCTTCATTATGCCCTCCTCACTATAAAGGCATCGCTGCTTTTACAGATGAAGTTCTAAATATACGCTTTATCTTTTGTTGAACATTGTGTTTGTTAATTCAGAACGTAATTGCAAATGATTTTTTAAAAAGAATTTAGAAGGATGGCAGTCGCTGGAACTGCTAATTCAGAAAGGAAACTGTAACTGCATTCCAAGGGCACATTTTGTGGGAAACATTTGGAATACTAGAGCTTTATTCCCCAGAATTTAAAACGTTAAAGAATGATGTAATGGCGATTTGAAAAAAAAAAGTTCACAGAAAGGTATAGTTCAGGTGGAAATAAATTGCCACTGCTGTATTGGTGAGTATTGGAATAAGGAATAATGCTTAACAATCTCAGAGTACAAATGAACTAATTGTTCTCTGCATAACAATCGTATGCTGTGATTTGGTGCGAGGTGAATTGTTAATTTTAAACGTGAGATTGATATATTTTATAACGAAATATAAGAAACACTGTGGGGAAATGGTCTGTATTTCGAATTTGCTCACTGATCAATATGGTCTCTTTTAATTGGGCGTGAGGTTCGTGGGATTATATGATGTAATTCTTTTCACATGTCCCTAAAATCCCATTGCATTTGTAAAACGTATTCTTTCTTGCCAGTAGGAAACTATTGATGCGGGATTTCTCTAAATGTCCAATTGAAAATGATTTACTAGTTTTCCTTACGTTCGAACTATTCGATTGATCTAGCAGAGAGGCTTTTCTCTTTCATTTTCTCGGAAGGTGGAAATGCCTTTGAGAGGGCAATGCATTGTTACAGATTTTCAGTTTGTCCTTTGTGAAGAACGCCACTCGGCGTCCTCCCTGGATGGCTTTGGTGTGATATCCATTTTACGCATCTGATTTAGGGCTTTCTTCACCTAACAGAATGATTTTTTAGCTACCCTATAATGTTCTTCCTTGATCTTCAGCACTTCCTATTGTTTCGTCCCTAATATTTGTGTGAGCAAGAGTATACAATTCTCTTCCAAGCAAATGCATGGCGTAATTTGATCAATTTAGCTCTTGAATGTCTCTGCACATGGTTCCAGGACAACGTATCCTTCCCGAAGCTCCCTGTAAACCTTTTTGCAAATAAGAAAAATGCAAGTGATAAACATGAATGAATGACTGTATGCCTTAAAGTAGGGAACCTATCAATCAATTACCTAGGACTTTTGATTTCAGCTTTCCTTCTGTGAATGAAAAAATCAATCTGAATTTATATAGAGCGGGGTATCGCTTCATAATTAACATCCAATGAAATGTTCGGTAACAGTTAAAATATATGAATGACTGTGACAAGTTGTCATAAACACAAAAAACATATAGTCGTTTTGTAGTACAGAACCAGAGTGTTACAGAAAAGAAATGCTATTTAAGCTTTTAATCTTGCACTGACCAACTTTCAAAATAAAGCAAGAGAAAAAATGTGCAACAATTGAAAATGCATGAGATGAATGTTCTGATTGTTTTGCAAGTGCACTCTAATTTGTAGAGGCGTTGGGATGTGAATTCTGCAGCGAACATTTAATGGCCAAGCATTTGTTCAAATTGAAGCCAGGCAGATGGACTCTGATTAGTCAGGGCATTACCATTGGGGAATGAAATAGGGAATGGTTGTCCAGCAGGCGTGTGTTTAGTTGGAAAATGCGCAATACATGAACATTCTCTTTTTGTCTGCAAAAGACAGGTCCCTCTGTGTGAATATATGTGTCTTCAAATTGTAAGTGAGCCTCACTGCGAGGCCGTCTCCAATTGTTTTTCAGTGTATTTCCTATTCCAGTCAGGATTGATTTAGATTTTTAGTCCAGTTGCAGAATCACATCTAATATTTGACATTATGTTTTGCTTCCACAAGCATAGATTTCTTTGTCCGTGCAATGTCTGTTGCAAACAACCAAACTAATCTGTTGTCCCGATGCGTAGAGGGCAAAAGCTTCAAGAACAGGTCTCTTTTTTCAGCAACCTGCAGGAAACAAAAGTGAAAATAACCAAATAACCTGTTCTAGGAAAACATACCACAGGGGCATTCTTGAGCAGGAGCCTAGTTTTGACATAATTTAACGTCCAGCTGAAGGGGCAACGTTACACGTCCCATCTGATGGTCTACGTGTCCAACAGTGAAGTACCAAGGAAGCACTTTCAGAATAACCATAGTTTGTGTGATCAACTTTATAACATGGGTTTGAGTTGATTAGCTTTTCACCCGCAAGTGAGGCGTTACAGACTGAGACACAGCTTACGCTTGGAAGTGTCTGTTCAGTCGGTTCGGTGGAGGACATCGGGACTGCTATTATACAATAAACCTCATCAATACAAATGTGATTAATTTTTTAACTCTGGAGTTTCACTGCTAACCATGTTAACTGTACATAATGGCTTGAGTTATTTTTTCGGAAGGGGCTACTGGGAGTGAAAAATGCTACCATCGTTGGTTAGACCTCGGGGAGCGTTGGCGGGCTTGGGGTGCTGGTGGTGTGTTGCCTTCTTGAACGACTCGAAAATGATCACAACTTATGTTTTATACGAACAGCGCTGTATTTAAGGGTGCCCCAGGATTTTGACACAGCGACAGTGAAAGCATGGCAATATATTTCCAAGTCAAGATGGTGTGTGGCGTGGAGGGGAGCTTGCAGGTGGTGGTTTTCCAATGCACCTGCTGTCAGTTTCCTAACTGGAAGGGGTCCACTGTTTGGAAGATGCTGCTGAAGGAGGTTCATTGAAAGAGAAAACAGGGCAGAGCAGATACTAGGTTACCGATTCTATACGACAGCTTTCGTGCCAATGCTAAAGAAGAATATTTGTTCCTTTAAAATTTCCATCTATTTTTAATCGGGCCGAATATATTTGGCAGTTATGGTCAACAACTGAGATTATATTTCAAAAATTCCAAATACACTTTTCTCACCTAAGTCTTTCAAAGCATCAGACAATTTTTTCTGTTCTACAGAAAATTAATCCTTCAGTAATTGCAAAGCAACTGATTGTTGTTCCATTGCTAATGAAAATACAGCTTCGGAAAGAAAAAAATGGGACAGAACTTCTCAGTTCCCCAGCTTCAGATTAGGTGCTGATGGGCTTAACTAAAGTTTTGCTGGCCAATCCCTCTCGGAACCTCACAAATTGGGTTTTGCAGGGCAATTATCCAGAAGGACAGTTTCCTTCTGGGCATTGACCTGCGCTGAGAACCATCCATAAATGTGATTTAAATTGTAAACTTCGCATGGTTCTGTCCTTGTAACACCAATAGCCAGCCAAAATAAGATGGAAAAATTAAAACATCTTCGAAATACTTCAGGGAAATTATTGCAAACATAGAGAATGATACGGCCCCACACCCTCGGGAACACCCGCCTCCATAATTTATCATTTCACCGCCCCCCGCCCCCCCGGGTGCCTCCACCTGCTCAGGACAGCATTCCCCTTCCCGTCTTATGGCTCGCTAAATCTGCCCCAGGCAAGCCAGACACAACCCAATAAGCACCTAACCGAACAAACGTGACACGAAATGTCCCGCCCCCAACATTGCTGGTTGGAAACCACGGGCCCCGCCCCATACCCGACACAGCCTCACCACGTGGCCTGATCCATCATGGACAACCGGATGACCGGCAGCTATTCTTAGCTGAACGATACCCACACAACCACGACACAAGCTGAACGGGCCATGCCACCTCACCCGCATCCACGTGACTAAGTCCATCGTGTAACAACAGATCCTAATACGCCGATACTCAATCTCTTACCACTTCCCGACATCTGATCCCTTCCACCTACATTATCTAGCCCCCACTACCACAGCCCCCCAATGCCTATCCAAGCCAACGTCCACACCAAGGTCCGGCCCAGTAATATACCCCAATCCACCCCACACGATATCCAAACCTATCCTCTGGACTGTGAATACAGTTCCAAACAGACCTACCGCAACCCTAACCCCCATCCATCTCTACATCATCTTCCCCACCACCCCCACCACCATAAACTTCTGGCTAGATGTATATCACCACCTGCACCATCCCCGACGTCAGGTGTCCCCCAGCCCCCTACTGTGATGTCCAAAACACCACCACACAATAGCCCAAGTGTCTCTACCTCTAACCAGCCCCCATTGGCAATCAGATTGCGAACCCCCCTGCCCCCACCACTGAGGTCCAAACCAGCACCACGCCAAAGTTCGACACCCGAAAGATTAAAAACTCCTCCCAACTCCAAACGGATGTCCGACACCACCCCTTCCAATCCACAACCACCCCTTCCCCCCGAGGTCCAAACCCCTGCGATCCAAACCCTCCATCCTTTACCCACCCGCTCGGGGCCCGAGGTCCGCCCCCCGACTGCCTGCCCCCCGTCCTCCAATAGCAGCCCACTCCCACACCCCCACAAAGCCCTCTGTGAACCCTCGAAATCTTGCTTTATTTCTAGCCTGTCAATTTCTATTGCACCTTTATGGTATGCGGCTGCTCGTGCCGGATGAAGGGAATGTGCCGTCCTTTAATCTGACTCTGCTGGACTGCGAATCTGGGCCTCGAGTATAGCTGCATTACCTGGACTTCGCCGGACTGATTCAGAAGCTTGGAAGTTAAAGGCAGTGAACTTATTTAGCGTAGTTGAGTCTGCACTGAGTGGCAAACCAGCACTGATTGCCTCTCGGTGGAAGTTTTGGGCCATTGCGTTGAACAGTTTTTGTCAAAGGCGGATTGTAAAAAGGTGGCTAGGTATCTTTGAAGCTGTATCATAACAGTCTATGACAAGTGTATATTGTCCCTTACCATTAATTCAGCCTCCTACCCTGTGGTGTTCCATATAATGGAACTCACATAACAGAAATTTAGTGTTAAAATATCCACTCACTGCAACATGTAGCATTATTCAGAACAGTGTCGCTCTGCAAGTCATTCGATGACGATATACAATTCGTCCCACTCGCCCCCAGCTTCTCCATAAACCCTCAAAATGCACCTCTCAACTATTAAGATTTACCTCATAAATCGTAATTAATACCTGGCAGACCAAACTTCCAGTTAGCACGTGTAAAACAGAGGCCGTTCCTGACTTCAAAACGCCATGTTACTAATTTCCACCTCCCCTATTGTCATGTTATTTTACAAATTTTGTTCATAGATCTTTCTGCTACTGGAAAGAATATCTCCCCTGTATTCTATTAAGGAACCGCTTACTGTATAACACCTCCATGAAATCCTTTGTTTCCACCCCCTCTGTTGTGGGGAGTTAATTTCCAGTTGCTGCCACCTGACTCCTGAACGGAGAACCCATCATTCATATGAGAAATTTACTAAATCTCCTCTGCGTGCTTATTCAGAGCTTGAAGTTATTGTTGACGTGGACCACGAGACTGGTACCAAATAATCCAGCAGCGAGGTAACCAGTAAATAATAATGGCTTTCCACAACGTCCTTGCTTTATACGCTGCACCTTAATTTATAAAGACAATGATCTCACATGTGTTGCAAAGCATGCACTGTGCATTTATACCTTCTTCTTAATATGTTTTCAATAAGTCAATTTTGAATGTACCTTTCGATTTTAACTTCAGCTGTTCCCCTGTTAAGGACGTAAAGTGTTAAGGATGAAAGCAGAGATAACGATTATAATGAATATACTCATAATCAAAAGAGATTTGATTATTACACTAATGCGACACAATGGATGCTACATGACAAATCGGGTGCTTGCACATGTCCATTGTTGCCTGTTAGGTTTAGCGTTTCTCTTTGTGAAAATTTAATGCTGCATGCATGTTTTGCATATGAATTATATTAAGCAGCACAATGAATTCCTTTGAATATATGAATGGTTGGGAAAAACGTGGGCATGGTCTGGGAAGCAAAGTTTTATATCATTTTGGAAAGCTGAAAAGAGGAATTAGATTAATTGTTTGGCAGCCGAGTTGGCAAGAGCCCAATAAGGAGTTCAAAATTATGCATATTTGGCGAGGCAACTAACAAGCAATATTTTCATTTATGTGCTCACGTTTTCCTGTTACGCAGGCTGAGAGTGTTGACAATGGAAGTTTATATGCAGCTTGAACAGTTGGTTCATTATAAATTGTGGCTAGAAAAAAAGTCAGGTTGTGTTTGGCAACTAATTATGGAAGAACTTTAAGTAGAAATCGAATAATCTCCCAACCTAGTTTGTCCAAATTATCTTCACATCCGGTTAAATCTGGAAATTAGAAGCATTAGTAGTTAAGTATTTATATTTCACTAAATCTCCATCTTTCCCCTGCACAATCAACCGTTACTATCCTATTGGATAGAAGGTGTAACAGTGACCAATGTTTGGACAGCGTTGTCAAATGATCCAAGATAAATCTAGGGCATTAGTCCAGTTACCAGAATCAGTTGCATAGATTTTCGCTGCCGTGCACGTTATGATTTTAGAATTGCAAATAATTTGCAGCACAGAAGCAGGCATCTTCGGGGAAAAGTAATCAATTATGCTGTTCATTCTCGACACACTCTCCTTACAATCTGTTTTAATTTCACCAAATAGACTTATAGTTAATTTATTTTATTTTGTTGGTTATCTAGCTTCCCATTAAACATATCTATCGCAATTGCTATACAGTTCCTTGCTTTCGAGTGTTGCACATTCTCTCTGCTCTCTAGTTCAAACTGATTGACAAGCAAATCTGACTGAATTTATTAATCACATTCTTATACTTATAACTCCGGATATTGGAATCCTCATAAGTGGGCATATCTACACTTCCTTTATTCCATTTAAACTCCAAGACATATAAATACATAATAA
Source organism: Carcharodon carcharias (assembly GCF_017639515.1). NCBI lineage: Eukaryota > Metazoa > Chordata > Chondrichthyes > Lamniformes > Lamnidae > Carcharodon > Carcharodon carcharias. The sequence continues at coordinate 11,139,895 of NC_054495.1, forward strand.
ATTAATATTATTTCTTCGCATCATAAAATGTAGGTCAAGAGAAAATTCTACGATATGCCCAATGGAATGTTCAAGTGTACATGACTCATACCATTTGGAAAACTGAAATGTGGAATTCGATCAAATAAGAATAAATTAACATGGGACAGGGGGTGGGGTGGAATTTAGGATTAATTTTGAAGCGTGCAAAATCAATGTTATTAAATGTGACAGAGCCATCTTAAATCGATTAAGGTGTCCAAAATAAACAATCTATTCCAGATGATGCTGTAGATGCAGAACTTGCTACCAACGGGGTTAGTTCAGTTTAGCTAACGTCCACAGGCAGGAAATGAATAAATCCTAAATTACACTGGTGCCTTTAGATGTAAAGGGGTAGCAAGGATGTCTACGGGAAAGTATCAAGGATCAGTTTGCATAAGTTGCCTGTTTTATTGCCTGCAATTTATATATGATTAGATGCAATTAACAATGTATAATGCACTTATTGAGAGAAAATATTACTTCAATGAAACTGAAATTTGCCTGGAAGACATAACACCTGACTTTTATTTCCGCTATTCATGGTAAAATTTCGCCTGTAACGTAGCACGCAAAAAGCATTCCTCGTTCCACAATCACATGAAGTAAAGGTATATCTGTGCATCGTGTAATAAGAAGGAGAAGGGGAATTGAGCATTTGACATGTTGAGCATTCCTCATGAAATTCTGCTCAGATCAAGGCACTGCTTTATTTTGCTTTACATTAAAATAACCTGCATATGCATACAGGCTTTCCAAAATTCCATATTGCCAAGAATGCCTTAAAATGCATCCTGTAGTCTAGTCATTGCTGCGCTGTAGGCAACCAAGCAAACAGTTCTCAAATAGACTTTTCCACGAAACATTTGATGAGTGCTGAGATAACTTTCTTATTATCTATGCTCGTGGAAGAATTCACCCTCAAGAGCCGGACGAACCACAATTTAATGCACCATTGCCAACATTACACTTCTGTCAGCTGAAATCTTTGCCTGCAGGCATCTGGCGTATGTCCATAGATTTTGTGCTAATGTTAGCCACGCTTCAAATGAAAGAAAAAAACATAGAAAAACTTGGAAGAAATGGGTATAAAGCAACAATCTTCACTTATGAATCAGTTCCTTTGTCAATGTCAATGTCGTTGTTAAGCTATGTACCTTTGACTTTCGCTTTCAGCTTTTCTTCTGCAAAAGGAGTAAGTGACAAAGCAAAATTTAATCAACTTAACATAATCTATTATGACATCTTACTATTAGATAAATATGTGACGTGTGGGAAATACTGCTCTTTTGATTTTTTCCCCAAAAATGAAGGCCAGCTTGCACCCCCTTTGCATTCTACACATTTCCAACTGAGCATTGCGTTTCCATCAAGCAAATTTTCAATTAACAAACAGACATTTGTTTTAAAAAGCGGCACAATAAATTACATTTAAATTCTTATCAAGCAAAAGGGAGTTGCTCAAATCATCATGTTAATCCTTGTGTCAATTAGTTGTTGTACTCTTTCTGCTTCCCACTGCCCATGCTTTGTCTCAAGCAGACTTCATGTATTTTCTTCAAGGAACTCTGGTGTGTGGATATAGTCGCAGCAGCAAGGCAGTCAATGGGGGTGAACGACTCCATCGACCGCTGATGTCCGGGCATGTTACTGATGATCATCTGCAGACACGTAGCCAGACTAAGCAGGCATCTTGTGAAATGTATACTTCTCACTACATCGGCTAACAGAAACAGATTTGGAGCAAGGTTTTCACCCTTTAAGCAAAGCAACGGCAAAGAATGAAATTCAGATCAGACCGGTTCAGTTCAAGCCTTACCAAAACTTGTAATCACATCATTTCATTTTACTCTTAACCGGTCATTGATACAGAATTCGGAATTGCACGGCTAGGAAATCATTCTGCTCTATTTTATTCACACTAGTGGCTTCATTTGATTTTTTCTGGATGAAGTTGTGAAAAAATAGTTTCAGGGTGCAATCAAGCAATTTTCTTACCTAATGCTCTCAACGATTCCAAACATTTCGCTAGCTCTGGGGCAAAAAAAAAAGGAAGATTAGATTTCAGTTAAAGTTTGTTTGTGTGCGTGCGCGTGCATATGTGTGCATGTGTGTTTGTGACTGTGCCCGTCTGTGTGTATATATGCAATTGTGTGTGTGTTTGCACAATGACTTTGCGGGTGGCAGCATCTATATTTACATTTGTGTGTATGTGAGTGTGCATTTGAGTTTGTGTGCGTGCTGTTGAGTGTTTGTGCTCGTATTCGTAAGTGTGTGTGTGCGTTTGTGCATCTGAGTTTGTGTGTGTGTCTGTCTGTTAGTGTGTGAACATGTGTGTCATGGACTCATAAGCACATAGAGTTTTACAGAATGGAAGGAGGCCCTTCAGCCCCCCCGTGTCCACACCGGGCATCAATCTGATCTCCTCTACTCCCACTAATCCTGTAGCCTTATATGCTTTGGGGTTTCAAGTTTTCATTTAAATATTCCTTAAATAGTGGAAGCATTCCCGCCTCTCACACCCTTTGAGGCAGTGAGTTCCAGATACCCCCTGCCCTCTGGGCGAAAAAAAATACTCACAATCCCTCAAACCTCCTGCTCTTCACGTTAAATCTAAAGCCCCTGGTTAGTGACCCCTCCACTAAGGACGGAATGTTTCTTCATACCTACCACACTTATGCCTCTCATCATTTTGCACAACTTAATCAGGTCCCCCTTAGCCTTCTCTGCCTTAAGGAAAATAACCGCAACCTATCTAGTTTCTTTCCATAGCTGAAACTCTCCAGCTCATGTAACATCCTGGTGAAACTCCTCTGGACCCTCTCCAGTGCAAACTAATCCTTCCTACAGTGTGGTGACCAGGACTTCACACAGTGTTCCAGATGTGGCTTTACTAGTGGGTTATACAGATCCCATCATAACTTCCCTGCTCTTATATTCAATACCTCAACTAAAAAAAACAAGTATTCCATATGCCTTCATAGCCACTTTATCAACCTGCCTTGCTCCTTTCAAGGATCCTTGGGTATGCACACTAAGATAGCTCTGATCCTTTGTATTTCCTGGGGTCGTAAAGTTCATCATGCACTCCGCTGCCTTAATAGCCCTCCCAAAATGCATCAACTGATGCTTCTCAGGATGAATTTCCAATTGGCACTGTTCTGCCCATATGCCCTATGTTGTTCTGTAGTCTATGAATTACCTTCTCGCTATTTGCCACACCCCTGATTTTCGTGTTATCTGCGAACGTTTGCCATCTGTTTTTTTGTGTGTTTCTGTTTGCATTTGTGCACGTGTGTTTGGAATTGTCTTTGTGCATGTGTATGTGCACGCACGCCCATCTGTGTATTTGTGTTTTCGATGGTGTCTATCTGTGCGTTTGTGTCTGTTAATTTGTATTTGTGTGTAAGGGTCTGTGGGTGTTTGTGTGCATGTTTTTGCATATGTGTGTGTCGGTGTATGTGTGCCTGTGCGTGTGCGTTTGCATGTGAGTTGGTGCATGTGTGTGTGTGTATGTGTATGTATAAAGTTCTGTGTGCCAGCGTTATTGTGTGTGCATGTGAACATGTGAGTTTGCGTGTGGGTCTGTTTGTGCGTGTTTGTGTTCATGTTTCTGTCTGTTTGGGTGTGGCATGCAGTACTTTTCCTTTATCCTTAAGGCTAAAAGCCTACGAAAGTTTTGGTTACACAGTGTTCCTCTATTGAGAGGTGAAAACCAGTTTCATCTATTTAAAATAGAAAACCAGGTTGCCTGATCGTGCAAAAGGTGAATTACGGAATCCAATGCTCTTGATTTTTTCCACCAGACTAAGTGCATAATTACTGCTTAAGACCCGCAGTTCACCCAAGGATATAATTTTAGATTGGTGAATGTTTAACTTTTCCACAATGCAAAACAATACATATCTTCATATCATTAGAATCTCACATTCTTCTGTTTCCTCTTTCAATTCAATCATATCAAGCTTACATTGCTATCAGACAATTCAAACTAAAAGTGAAGGATATTAAGTGATTTTTTTAGCTTCCAATTCTGCTGCATGTTAATCATTTAACGTGATATATTCAAAAACAGGAAATAAACAGCATGACAGGCAAAAGCTGTGGAGAGGAATTCAGTTAACTTTTCAGGTCGATGAGTTATCCATATATGATGACCAGTGATCGATCTGAAAGCAAATGTTTCTCCCCACAGGTGTGCCTAAACAATTAACTATGTGCTTTTGTTTTTGTTTCAGATTTTCAGTAGTTTGCATTGACTGCTTAAATGTTTGCTGAAATCACTGCAGTCCCGTGCCAGGACATGCCCTTAACATTACCACAGAGTTAAATTTCCGCCTGGAAAGGGAAGGAAATAACGTATCACGTAAGCTGCTAAAGTTTTGTGGGTGACCTTCTTCGAGCAAGCTACGTTGCTTTGCTCTCAATGACAAAGTGCAGGGCGATGGTAAAACAGAGTAGCACTTGTAATCATTACCAAAACAGTTGCAGAACTGACTTATCTGACACTCGTTGAAGATTGAAAAAGTTAATATTAACAAGAGAATCAAAGCCAAGGGGAAATTGCATTAATGTCCATCCTTTCAATACTGTCGAAATAAATTACTTTGAAAATCCTGGAACCATGCAGAAAAGCCATGTTTATTTCACTCTTTCTACGAACTGCCAATTTGTCCAACTCCACTGGTACTGTTAAATATGCTTTCGCTAATTGCACTCTCTAATTCAATCTTGGCAATTTATTTTGAAACTGCTTCGGTGCCCTACTCTAGAAATTGAGTGCACATTGAACTAAAAGAAAACAAAATTTCCCCATCCGCCTCTCACCAACGGACTTAAATCCGTGTGCTCTGGATTCTGGGCCTTCTCCTAGTGCAAAACATTCTGAAATATCTACTCTATGAGCAGCTTTCATGATTGTTCACGCTTGCTGAAAAACCTTCCCTGAACCTTCTTTTTCCTAGGATTATTGAAAGAATTTCAGACAATGTTTACATGTTAAAATGACCGATATACAAATGTACTTACCTTTTTCCTTTCCATTCATCTTCTCGCCTGTGAAGAATCAAATGCATAGCATTGTTAGTGCACAGCAGAAAAAGAGAAGAATGTGCACTGAAAGAAAATGTAGAGTGCTGCATTTTGTTTCAGCATTTATGTGCAGGTGTTAGACAACACCATAAAGATGATGGCCATTATGGTCAGCATATACATTGCTCGAGTATTTGGAGTAAGTTACCAATTTCTAGTCTGCATACAAATTGGTAGACCACACTTGAATTTCTGAATCCAGGTCTGGTCTGCACGCACCTTTGTCACACAGTACTTGTAGTGCTGTGCGTCGGTATGATCAAAGAACTTATCCTTTGGCTAAATCATTTTGTTTGATGATAGTTCTGGCCTCTTTATACGTTGATGTTAGATGTTGAGTTTAGGTCCACATAACACAAATATCTTGTTAGAAAAAGCATCATAATATTTGTCTGTTTTGGTTTCCTACATAGGTTGGACATCACATGGGGGAGTACAAACATTCTTTCTCCTTTCTCGCAGTAAAACCTGATTAGACCAAATTATATTACTGTGCACAGTTCTGGTTTCCAATTTGTTGGTTAGAGCGCCCCCGAGGCACTGCGTGCGGCTCTATGCTAGAAACACTTTTCCTCCCACTCAGCACCTCGAGCGTTCTACACAGTTCCAGACTTCACTCGCCATAATAGTCTACACATCGCTTAATATGTGCACTGCTTGAGATGTTACAAAATACTGGAGAACGTGCAAAAAGTGCACACAATAATATCAACAAGACAGATTTGTTTTACGCTCTACGGAGAGTTGGCATGGATTCGAATGGCTGAATAGTCTCCTCCTGGGCTGCAGTGGCTCTGCTAATGATTCTGAGCACCAGGAAAAAAGGCAGAAAAATCTATTTCTCTAAAATATTAATTGGTTAAGCAAAATCAAATGCCGCTTTAAGCAATCAATTCGTTAGAATAATGTGGACAGATGTAAATGGGAATGGAGACGTGGGGAGAAAAAACTAAGGACAATTAATTTAATGTATTCACTAACAAGTCCAATCATGAAATAAGGGGGTGTTTCTTTGGAATGAGGAATTTGTCTTCACAATGATATTTTAGACAAATAGTTGAGCTGAAATTATGAGTAGGAAAATGAAAATATGAAATAAGGGGAAAAAATAAAATAACACAACTTTGCGTGTTAATGTGAAATCATGAGGGTGAAAATAATTTTTCACTGGAACATAACACCAGCATGACAAGTTAGGTTGAATAGGCTGTTTACTTTTTGCACATTCCAAGTAACATTCGCACAGGTGCAATGTGTTGTACAGAATAAGTTACTATCAGTAACTATTATAATTGACACAGTTAGCATCTTAAGTTTGTCTACAAACTCAAGAGCTGGTAGGCACCAGTGCACATATTTCACTGGCAGATTTTTCATCTGCAAGCTGCACATAAGCCAGCATAGTTAAGGATTTCTTGGTTATATGATAGATTGCTTTCTTGATTGATTGATTCATCTGTTAAGTGAGTGAATTATTTATTCATTTATTTATGTATTCATACGTTCTCTGGATTTTGACATCGCTAGTTATGCCAACATTTATTCCCCATCACTGTTGGCCATTGGTGGTGAGCCTGCTTCTTGAACCGCTGCTGTCTATGTTTTGTAGATACATCCATGGTGTTGTTACTAATGAAGTTCCAGGATTTTGATCCAGCAACAGCTATCTTTCCAAGTCAGTATGGTTTGTGACTTGGAGGGGAACGTGCAAGTCGTGGTATTGTTATGCATCTGCTGCTTTTTGATCCTTTAGGTTGCAGAGCTCGTGGATTTGGAAGGTGCTGTAACAGGAGCGGTCGTGAGTTAGAGCTACACCTATCATCTGTATTCACTAAAAATCAACTTTTAGGCAAAACGCACAATGTCATATGCACGCATGCAGTTGGGTTTCCAATTGGTCTGCTTCAGGCAGGCATCCTGGAATTCATATGTTAGCAATAATTACATTTCCATTCGCTTGCAGCATGCAGACATAGAAATGCATGCTGTCTGGCGGTGCCCAGTGGCACTTTGGATGCCAGTTATTATCCCAGATTGACATTCAGGTTCACTGAACTCATCAGGAATGGTGCTGCAGATTTGATGGTCTATGCTATGCTTTTAATTTTCCCAAGCACTCATAATTATTTCCAGCACATTGGTTTGTTGAAACGTTTTACAAGAGACAGTATGTTAATTTGAACAATGGCCACAAACGTCTTTGAAGCAACCGGTAGGTTACGCTCACCTAAATCGTCTACATTTTCCTGGCATGCTGTTAGTTCTGAAATGCAGAAAAATAATCCTTCTAGTTATTGTTGTTATACAGATTATCAACGTTCTTAACAAGGTGATTAAGGAACGTCAGTGCTTAAGAGGTACCTGCCAGAGTAATCCATTTCCCTTTTCCAGGTGACTCCGCACTTCAATAACACATTGACCGATCTTGCACTTCAATTCAATTTACTCCCTCCATTCACATGCCCGTAATTTCCTTAGAAATTAAAAATCTGCCGGCGACTACCTTGAATGTACTCAATGAGGAGATCTACAGTTTTCCGGTTTACAAACTTCCAAATATATGTCTCCAGACATCGTCCAATAATGGGTGCCCATTCAATCTGATGCTGTGATCTCTTATTATCGATTTTCCAATTACAGGATTTTTTTTAACAGCATTTAACAGCTCAGTCTCCTTAACATATTGTATGTTAAAATTAGATCACACTAGTCGTGAAGTCCAAGTTTGTTTTGTGTGCATGCTATGGCACTCACCTCATCCTGGGACCCAGGACGCTTAAGGTTTATTGCACTCAACTATTGCCTTTCCTTAATAAGGAGAAAAAAACAGCACGGAGTAACCTAGTATCCTGAAAAATATTGTACCTAATTTTATTTTAGCCTATTTCCGTCTGCAGTCTGATCTCTCTTTAAGAAATAATGAAATAACGCGCTTTTGCTTCCTAATCCATTCCTGTGTCAACGTGTTAACTTTCTGTAATTCACATCAATGGTCTCCTGAATGCATACAAGTCCTAATTTCATGCTGCTAAAACAATGTGCTTTTAAGTGCTCTCACTAAAGTGCACTATATTCAAGTTGCCATATTCTTGCTTACTCACCTAATCTGTCTGTAAACATCTCCAAGCTATTGAAATGCTCCCATCTGCTTCCTATGCCATTCAAACACTGCATCAAAATGGTAGCAATCTCCTGCTTCGAAATGATATGCTTGGACTGGCTCGGATACATGGCCAACTTGGCATCTAAAATTTGGGCTCCTATCTCCAAATTTCGAATTAACAAGTAAACTTTTTTTTTTATTTTGGTACTGGCACTCGGTGGGTGACACAACTCCAGGTGAAGCATTTTGTGTGGGTGGGCAGATATAGTTTCCTCAACTGAAACTTCTTTGCTGCGTCTTTCACTCACTGATGATCTCAGGAGACATTTTATAAGCAGTTTGCTTTTTTTTCAATAACCTTTATAACATATTATAGACGTGGCATAATGCTGTTGCTTTATAAAATGCTACATGTTTCCTCAAACTGAATGGCAAAAGACTCAATGTTATATCTGACACTTTGGAAGACATTTACTGTCTACTTGCCGGCGTGAAAAATGTAAATAGTTCAGACTGAAGGAATTTCCGAAACAATTACCCTTCTCCTTTTTTTTCAGTTTGGCTTCTGTGGATGGAAAGAGAGTTCCACTTGAAGATCTACAGAATAATTACCCAAATCCTCTACAAGCATATCACTCTGTTCCACTCTCCCCTCGTAATTATTTATATTTCATTTCAATGCATTTACATTGGTCAACTTAAACACTGAATGTGGAATTGAGATGAACATTCACATCACACTCTGGGTAATGAGTATGTTTATTCCCCATTAAATACAGTACTGATTTTTGATTGTTATTTCTCGTATTTTTACAAAATTTTACTAATTTGAACATTCATTTAAGGTCTGTATATTAAAATAATACGTAATTGTAAGGCTTCCTATTCACCAACCTGTCAATCTTTTCTTCCTAAAGGATTGGGCCCAGTCCTATCAAACCATCTTGCAATCGTTTCAAGTCCACTCAAAGATAAATAATTCACAATTGCTTTTTAAAGAGGAAGGTGTTCTGTTGGACGTTATAGAAGCACAAAGAATAGGAAGCCGAATTTTATGCTGTGTGAAATCGTGATAGGCTGTGCTTCAAATCAAGGTCCACAGAAATTAACATAAATTAATATTGGGCCGTGTGTACAAGCAGCATGAATACGCCCACTCCCCACCCTCCTCTTTTCTTTTTCTCTTATGACTAGAGATAAAAATTCACCCTTTTAGCTGTCGTGGAAAATAGCTGAAGCAGCCTATAACCTAACTGTGAAGGACACTCTTACCTAATATTTTTAAGGCTTTTTGATAATCACTCAAATCTGGAATGCAGATAAGAATTCTTCGGCATGAAACTTCAACATCATGCAATTTTCTGGATATGATACAAGTTTTACGAAATTTTGATTCAATTAATAAATGCTTCATTCTTCATGGGGAAACAAAATATGTTTTCGTTATCCGACTCACTCACAGAATGCTGTGACTTATAACATGCATGCAGCCATCATCAGTTCATTTCCTATATTTACATAAAGATCCAAGATGTATCTACCAATAGACACAGCATCGTGAAAGGTCATCGAAAATAACCATCACAAATTGCATTTAATAATCAGTATAGAGACATTTCAGTCGTCCCCTTTATGTCATGAATTGAGCTCCATAGCATTGTTCTTCATCTAACTCTCTCTGCATATCATTCTGTCCATTCTTCCTCTTGCCCTGTTTCCTTCCGCAATTCCCTGTGGTGATAAGTCCTATTTTTTTTTTACCACGCTGGAAGGCGAAGTATTTCCTGCAATTCCTATTGGCTTCATTATTAATGCTTTCTTATTCAATGTAGGGCCCGATGGACTTGTCGTCAGAAGCTGTACGGCTCAGATGCTCGACTTTCTCTAAACAGTTGGCCAGTTTAATTCTCTAACATAATTTTTGCCCACTTTCTCTTAAACCACTTATCTTTTTGATTTGTGTTTGTTCAGTAATGGATTACCCATTTATAAATGAACAATTAATTAACCTCATTGCAATGGGATTCATGCTGGATGGCAGGGCAAAAGGAGTCTACAGATTTTCCTATCTTATCTCGGCAATGAATTGAGATTTTGGCTAAAGCACCTGAATATCCGATGCAGGGATGCAACGGAAAAATAAACACTTCCCATTGACGAAATTATATCATAGATTCAATGCAGAAGGATTTACGCACAGTTTTCTATCCCAACGATTTTGAAATATTGGGAGCAGCTCACAATTTGCAAACTTGTGCGCACATACAGGTGCAGCCATTGTTTTCCTGAATATAGGCTCTAGCAAATTGCACGCCACTTTCAGCAATTTGGAGAATTCATTTTCCTAGTAATGTTTTGGAACACTAGATGAGTTCTGGGGGTTCCCGTCAATGCCCTGTCACCTGCTAGTTAGCCAATATTGGCTCATGTTTTGGTAACCCATTTATATTAAAATTCGTATTGTTCACTTCAACGTTCTCAAGACCTCGTCACTTCCTCTGTGAAGTTATAAACCTATGTCCTTGCAGTAACTCAGCTGATTGAATGATGGTTTTTTATGCTTCTCTCTGTCTCTCTCTCACTCTGTCTCTCTCTCACTCTCTCATCGGTGGCTATGCGTTCCACTGCCAAGGTCCTACACTCTGGAGCTCACATCCTCCACATCTAAAGCTCTTTTCTGGGTTGAAAGGCGCTTTTTGAGAAAACATTCGATCATTAGTATAACATCTGTTTTTGAGGCTCGTTGCCAAATTGTGTTTAATAATACTCCTCTAAAACGCCCTGTGTACATTTATTTTGGTTATGCTATTTGCACCAAAACCATGCAAGTCAAAATTATTGTGCGCATTTGTGAACAATCAGTTCAAAGTTCACATGCCATTAACTTGTAAAACGTTCCTTTTTTTAATATTCCCAGCGAATATCATAGAAAACTGATTAAAATCAGATCATAATAGAGCTCAGAAGGAGGCCAGTCAGCCAGTCGTGTTTTTGATGGATGTTTGAAACAACAACTGACTTTCCATCACTTCCCTGATAGTCCCGATAGCCATGCAATAATCAAGTCACCAGTCAATGACCTTTGGAAGCTTCGCTTATATTTCCTTCAGGAAGCATTTTAGGATGTGCATTCCAGGTCGTAACAATGGAAACAAATACTTCTCTTCTCACTCTGGCTTCATCCGCAAATTTATGCCCTCTGTTTGCCGATGTATCAGCAAACTACAAAAGCATTTTTTCCTTTACTGTGTAAAATTCTGAATGAATGCAGACCTTCAAATTTTCAACTTGCCAATTCACATTTACAGCTCCATGATGCATAGTAAAATCCTTTTTATACAATGGTATTCCAAATCGTTTGACACCGCACTATATTTAAAAAACTGTTCCAGGAATTTGAAAAAAGCTGATACCTTTCTCTTTGAGTTTCTCTTCTATTGAGGAAACAATGTTCAGTTAAGTACTGAAAGAGGTATTCCAACAACATTTTACTGTAATTAAAACATTTGCCATTTCTGGGAATATTTACCAGAAGATTTGTCATGGCCAATAATCTTTACATTCAGATGTTGGTAAATTATACATTTTAAATGAATCCATTATCAAGGTTTTACTAACGTGAAGTCTGAATCCTTTCCCTATATATTGTAACACACACACATTAATGTGTTTGGTCCAGCGTTGAGAATACATTGCAATTCATCATCCCCATCCATTCAGAACCCAAGTCTGCAGGAATACTTGTAATTGGACATGGGTGCTGACACATCATCAGATGTACTCGGTGAGCCATCATCAGCTCTGCAAAATTCGATCAGCTGAGTATTGAGTGTGCTTTAAACTGGGAATATGGAAAACAAATAGTAATCGGTCACTTTTGCGTCGTCAAACCGCAGCTAACTTGTCTCCACAACGCTTTACCAAAAAGGTTTCAGAACAAATGCAGCACTTAGTTCAAGTCAAGACAATAGATTTAACTTTCAGCCCAGAAACAGACCATCCAGTCAACTATTCAATGCTCTTGATTCTGTTTCGCACAAGCTTCCTCATACTTGTGTTCCCTATCAGATCACTACGGTATTTTATTAAATCCTCTTCCGTTATCTGTATTTCCATAATTAATAAAATTACTCAAAAATTTATGCCCCGACCTGTACATGTGGCAAGCCGCTGCACATTCTCGCCACTTGCGTTATACACAAGTTTCTTCTGATTAGCTTATTGTTTTTATTATTGACAATTTTTCATGCATGCCCACTTTGTTGGATTCTCCCAAAATTAGAAATTACTTCCCCGTATTCATTTCATCAAACGCCTTCATGATTTTAACCATTCCCACCAGGTGACTTATATTTGTGTTCTCTTTTCTAGTTAAACTAGTACGAGGCCGGTGGACTATATACTGATTGTTCAAAACTCTCACTCCTAAGGTTACAGATTTATACTCTGTTTTGACTATGCAATGTAGATGTATGCGGTTAACATAAGTTCCTTGATTTAGAAAACTTGTCCAGAAAGTAGGCCCAATGTATTCTTAAAATGACATTGACCCTTTATTCACTTGCGAGATCATCATTTTGAATAGCATTTTAAGGTGTTCCACACATCATTTGTACCTCCACCACATTTGTATTCACAATATTTAGATTGTAGTAAAGCACATAAATCGGTAACATAAACCATGAATGCTACTGCACAACATAAGGACTTATGGTTTTGGGCAGTGCATTTGGATTAATAGAGGACTTATGAACAGACAGGGAATAAAAATTCGGGAAAATGGTGCATTTTAATTCAAGCAAATGGTAATGAATGGAATGATACAGCAGTCAGTGCTGGCGCCTCAAATATTTGCGATGCCTGTTGATGACCTGGAAGCAGATACTGACAGTACTTCAGTCACATTTTCTGACGTTAACAGATGAGTAGAAAACAAGTTGTGAGGTGGATACAGATATGCGTCAAAGGGATATCGTTAAGTTAACTGATTGGGGAAAAATACACATATACATTATAATGTAGGGAAATTCCAGATTGTCCACAATGGTAGGGAGAATAGAAAACAAAGCATAATGTTCGTTAAATGGAGATACACGGCATGATGCTTCGGTAAAGAAGGAGTGGGATGCCTGAATCACACAACATCAACTTGCAGGTGGATTAAGCCTTGAGGATAAGAAATTGAATTTATGTATTTATTGCAGGGGGATTTCGTATGAACATAGGGAAGCCTTGATAATAGGGAGCATGCATTGATGGAACACGAACTAGAGCGCTGTGGACAATGTTGGCCTACTTGCTTAATGAGAGACATAGTTGCATTGGAAACAGTCACAGAATGTACACTAGACTGACTTCTGAGGTGAGGGTTTTGCTTTATGAGGAACAGTTGAGTGGCTTGCGTTTATAATCATTGAAATATAGAGGAACAAGAGGTGATCTTATTGGAACATTTAAGACTCGGGAGGCTTGACAGGGTTAATGCTGAGAGGATGTCATGGGGCAATCTAGAACTTTGGGCACAGTTTATAAATCAGCATCGTCACAGTTAAGACAGGGATGAAAAATTACTACCAGCCCTCATAGGGCGGGTAGTGTTTGGAATGCTCATCCCCAATGAGCAATTAAGCAAGGTTATTGAAGATATTCAAGGCTGTCTTAGGATTTTGATTGAGACACAGTGAAAGATTACGATGGTAGGGGGTGGTGTTGTTGGGAACAGGAAGGGCTGGTAAGGCTAAAATCATATCAGCGATGACTCTTGAATGGCGAAGCACACTCGAAGGCCGAATGGTCCTCTCTGGCTCTTATTTATTACGTTGGTATGTTCTTATGACATCGATGAGACCTGTCAGCTTCTGGCACCGCCCCTGCCTAAATCCTCGAAACCAAGCAGGCATTCTAGGAAAATAAACATTACAGCACATGCATTTCTAAAATGACATGCAATTTGCTGTGGAGAGAGGCATGGATAACTTTTGTGAAAAACCTTTGCCCCCTCAGGTGACATACGCTGCTGTTTATATTGATTCCTGAATGGCGGCAATATCACCATATCACCAGTAGCTTCCTGCTTCACTTGTTGATGAGGCCCATTAAAATATACGACATTTCCCTTAGTTCCGAAAACACAATATGACACACCAAACGACGTGAAGCAACATTATCAATGACATATTTACAATAACCTGCAGAAATAAATAGCGCACATGATCAGGTTTTTTGCAATGTAAATGCACTTCATGGGCCATCTTTGTGGAGGAGCTAGATTTACGGAGGCATTCAGGTTTACGCATAGAAGTCCGAAGCTTTGGGCTGAGGGAGCTGATGACCATGGGAGAAAAATGTAACATTCAAAATGTGCCAGGGTTGGAATACAGCATAAATCGTTAATATTTCCTTGAGCATCCTAGGCGATTGGTTTAATGTGCCATTCAAATTAAGGAATATCTGTGCCGTGGATAAGTCCTGGGAGGGTTTCCCAGACGATATTCCTTAGCTTCCTTGGGATCCGTTAACAATGAAGAGATCGGCTATACTTGCAGACATGTCGGGGGTGTAAATTATAGATCTTGATAGAGCTTGGAGTTGGAATTGTGGAGTTTAATCTTTTTAAAGAATTGCAGTCGCTTCTGGATGATGATCATTCCAGTAAATGTGGAGAACGAAGAAGAAAGGAATGATATAAAGCAGCCAGCAGCAGAGGATGAGGAGAAGGAGGCATCATGACAGATTGTCAAAAAGAAGAGGCAGCTGAGGGGGAAGAAGTTGAGGGGCAGAGGGGTCAGATGGTGGAGGAACAAAAAGAGGGATATGAATACCAGGATGAGAAGTAGGAGTAACATATGGATGGCGTTGGGAGGGAAGTGGAAAAATTGAAGAAAGATAAGTAAACTGAACTTGTTGAGGAGCTGGAACAACATGGAAAGAGTAAAGGAAGGGTGAAGGTGACTATATCAGAAGAAGCAAGGGCAAGTGCAGGATGAGGAGCAGGATAAAAAGGTACAGTTGGAAGATAGGAGGAGGCAGAAATGGAAGGGAAGTAGGAAGGGGTTGAGGTGAAGGAAGAAGCAGAGAAAGAGGGACAGAAGGATGATGAAGAAGTGGAGGAGCAAGTTAATTCAGTTAATTTAGAAAATAATGAAATAAAACTAAATAGATACAATAAGTAACAATTGCAAGAAAGATGTTTGCATTAGTTGTGGAATTTGGGAGCTTTTGGACGCCAAGCCGACCAATGGCAAACACACCTGCAGAAAGTGTAAGCAGCTACAGGGATTCCAAATTAGTATTGTTGTTTTGGATTCCAAACTGTAGACACTGCACATCATAAGGAAGAGCGGGAACAGCCTGGACATTTTGGTACAAAAGATGGTTACACCTCTTACAATGCAATCGTTTTATTCAGTCATCAGTGAGGGACCATAAGATGTGACAGTGAGTGAGGCAGGTTAAGAGATCATGCAGAAAGCAGATAAGGCTCCTACTTTGCAATTGTCTAACAGTTTTGAGGCGTGCCAAGCTTTGTAGATGAAAATGAAACTGGTCATTGCTCGCTGGTACAGGAAGTCGCTTAAGGTGGTAGAGCAAACAGGTTTGACTTGCAGCAGGGGGCAGTATAGTGAGGGGAGTTGGCACTGATCTCTGAAGCATTAACAAGTAATGCCTGCGCGCTGCCAGATTTCAGGACACTTTCTTAGAGCTATAAACTAATTTGCAGTGGGCGAATGAGGATACAATGGCCGTGATCCATCTATGGAGAATTGACATTGTTAGGACAGGAGAGAAGGTTTTGCACAGTTAGTAGGATGAAGGTGGTGGCAATTTAATGATCGTAATTCCTGGCTCATAACCTCAGCCATGTACAAACTGGCACAGAGCAGATCAGATTAGAGAGATGAATACTTGGTTTAAAGACTAGCGTTGGAGAAATGTGCCCAAGTCCATCAAGCACTCACCCCAGTAGTGGGGAAATTGGGGGCAGTAACGGTGGGACTGTATCGATCTGAAGCATGTTTGGACCAGTGTTCTTGTGAAGCACATAACGAGGGAAGTAGGAAGAATATTTAAAAAATATTAGGGGAAGGGGATAACATTTTGGAAGATGTGGTAAATCAATGAATGGAGACAAGGCAAGAGAAAAGGTATTAATATGCTGCACGATAAACAGACCACAGCAGGGAGGGTCACAGAATAGAAATCTAAAGCAAAGCAGCAGATAAAATTAGAGGTTACAAACATAACAAAATTTAAGGCCCTGTAGCTGAGCGCAAGTAGCTTATGAAACAAAACAGATGAATTGATAATCCAAATTGATATAAAAAAGCACGACCCAATTGTCATTCCAGATACATTCCTGTAGGCTTACATAGATTGCTACCTGATGATTGAATGCCATGTGATATTTAGGAATGACAGAAAATTAGGGAACTGTGGAAACGTTGCTTCTGTTATTTGAAGATGATATCCACGCAATAGAAAGTGATGATATAACTTCAGGACATGAGGATATAAATGCGGTTTCTGTGGATTAAGGAATGAGAGAAGCATGAAGTGTGAGAGTGGCGTACAGGCCAGATAACTGTAACCACATGATAGGGTGTGGTATTAATTAATAAATATTGAGGCATTGTTGAGGGCACTTCTGAAGTATTGTGTTCAGTATTGTTCTCCTGATTTAAGGAATGATTGAAATGTGTTGGAAGCAGTTCAGGGAAGGTTTGCTAGAAGAATACCTGGAATGGGCTGGTTGTCTTATAAGGAACGATATGACAGGCCAGCCTTGTATCCGCTGGAGTTTAGACGAGTAAGAGTTGACTTGTTTGAAACATATAAGATCCAAAGGGGGTCGAACAGGGTGGATGCGAAAAAGGGTGCTTTCTCTTGTGGGAAAATCTATAATTAGAGACTACTTTTTAAAGTTAAGGGGTCGCCCATTAATGACAGAGATGAGGAGTCCTCTTCGCTCAGAATGTAGTGAGTCTTTGGAACTCTCTGCCTCAAAGGGCAGTGCATGCAGAACCGTTGAATGCTTTAATAATGTAGAAAGATTAGCAAATGCGTGCGGGGTGGGGGTGGGTGTGGGGGGGGGGGGGCGGTGTTGGTGTTGATGGTGAAATGTTATCGGAGGAAGGCAGGAATGTGGAGTTGAAATTTAAAGCAGTTCAGACATATTCTTTTTGAATGGCGGAGCAGACTCGAAGGGCCGGGTGGCCTGCACCTGCTCTTAATTCATATGTTAAATGTTCGTTTGGGAAACAATGAATAGAAGGTGAAGGGAAGAAGAATTAGTTGAGAAAGCAAACGTAAGCATGGAGAAGGAAGGGAAAGACTAGGAGGAGCTGGAGCAGTAGGATGATGATTAGCAGGAAAAGTGAGCAAAACAATATGCGCCTAATGGAAATGATTATGCTTTGAAAAATATTCTGACCCCTATTGTAATATATAGTCACCAAACAGGATACCCAAATAGCCCTGAAAAGCAATGCATTCTATTCAGGTCTTTCTGGCACAGTGGGTGAGTGGACCTATATCTAGTATATCTTCCATTTTCATATGTGCTGGTGTCAACTGGTGTATATCATTGCGCATTGTTCGTTAAATTAAAATGTAAGGGGGATTCACGATTTTTTTTAACTCTGGAACATTTCAGACAGCTCTTTGGAAACCCCCCAGCTGGTAAACGGAAAATCAACATGCATTAATTATTATATACTTTAAAACAGCTTCTGCTTCGCCCACGCCTACTTTATCTGCTGCTTTGAGATTATCCGCTGTTAGGGAACAAACACATTTTCAAGGAGCGTCGAGTTAATCAAATCTTTTTTTGGCGCTAAATTTTCAATTAAATGCGGTAGAATCAGCCGAGCCACCGCAAACTATCGGGGTAGTTCAAACCAAATCACATTTTTTTAAAGTGCTTATTTTGGCAGGTTAAACATTCAGACAAAGCATTGGAGAGGATTGGGATAAGGTATACGAGGCAATTATCCGACCAGAATAAACATAGCTTTGAAGAAAATTTCAATTGGAAATCGGAGCTTTCTTGTTTTTTTGTTTAGCAGCAGAGAATGCAGAGGGGAGATCTAAATTAAGTGTGTAATAGTAGGAGGTGTCGAGATTTATTTGATAGGAAGGCTCTGCGCCCGTTGATCTGGTGTTCGTAACTATCTGCCTAGATTTAAGGCATGAAGTACGATGTTCAATTTGGATTGGTGGCCATATTCCTTTTCAACCCGAGAATGGCAGGGCGTTGGTACTCGCTAACTGGATGGGCGGGGGGGAACAGGCCTTCAATGTTTTAATTTACTTGGATATGCCCTTCAAGTGTCCTAGCCTTCAAGGTTGTGGGCCAAGAGCCTGAAAGTGGGGTTAGGCTAAATGTCTCATTATTACTCAATGCTGGCACGAAGGGGCGAAATACACCCTTCTGTCATGTTAGTTTCTACAATTCAAAATTGAAACGTCCATGGAGGATTTTACATTTGCCATTCTGCAAAGAATGTTAGCAAAGCGTGGCCATAGTTTTCCTAACCTGGTAGGTTTTAGCAAATTATTTTCGAAAACGTCTCCTTTACAGGCTTGCTACATTTACCAGTTAAATGAGGGACGCAGCATCCAATGTTTAACAATGAATTTGCTTTAAAAGAGAGAAAAAAAATCTCTATGAACAGATACTTGTTTTACAATTTACAGGTTATGTAGAACACAGTTATTTAGGCTGCAAATAATGGGCATGCTTTTGAAAAAAATAAGTATGTAGGAAATATTTCTCTCACCCAAATCTTTCAAGGAATCATTGCATTTCTTCAGCTCTGCGGTAAATTGATGGGAAAAAACAACATGCATATTTCAACTGACACGGATTATTTGGTAAAATATACTGAGTCCGCAGTACATATCTACTTTCACAGAACTAACAGCGTTCAAAGGGATAATTTCGTCAAAATGGCCCATTTGCGTGATCACGCTTCACACCAGCTACCTCCAACTTGAAAAATGCACCAATATTTTCTGGATTTCCCTTTCTTCCTCTCGCACTTATCTACTTTCTGTTATACAATTGTAATTTGGTTTGCTGTACATAACCTTGAATCTTGCTGAAAAAAAAAACAATTTTTGGAAGCTTTTCGCCTTGCAAAATATAGATGAAAAACTTCGATCAAAGAACATCTTTTTTCAACAATACCCAGTTTCTGCTTAAATTAACGCATGATTTCGGCTCACTCTAGCCATTTTACAATACCATCCTCATTCTATGCGTTATTTGAACACACAGGTTTCCGAATAAATTGCCCCTAAGTTTACTACTTATCAGGTTATTTTTATGGTCCTAGTTCTGAATTCCCCAGCACTGGAGTGAGCTTTGTTAAGGGTGCTCTGTCAGGTTGCTTAAGCATTTTCAAGGCCTAACTGACTGTTCTATTTGCAGAGAAATAACCTCACATATGTTACATTTCCTCCGATAGTTTTAAACTATTTTGTCTTGCATCGCTTTCCATAGCTTGTGTAACACTTTTCTTCCCTGGTGCTCGTTTCATACTACTGCTTAAGTATGTGTGCTGGGACTCGAAATGATAATTTCCAAACGTCCAGGAAAAGGCACCATGAACGGAGTCAAGTTTAACATAGGTTATGACTTAACGGAAACATTACCAGTTTCATTGATTATACTCTTCAATAGGTCTTTATAACTGTTAAGTGGAAACAAATATATATAAGGATAACCAAACAGGCTTGGATTGATGACGCTTAAATAGAATTCCCTTCACCTTTTTCAGGTAAAAGAATAAAATGAAATGAACTCATTGTGACCCTGTGTCCTTGGTTTCTGGACCTCCAATTCACCTTCCCTACTAAAGATCGAGCAAGGCAAGATGCTGAAGGGAGGGATAGCCAGATGGAGAAAGAGGGATTACAGAAACGAGAGGAAAAAAAAAAGGAAGATAATATTGAATATCGAACAGAACAACGTGAGGGAGGAATTATAAAGAAAAAGTGAGAAATGAAGGCCATATGGACATAGGAACAGGAGCACGCCAGTTAAACCTTCGAGCCTGCTCCATGATTAAATAAGATTATGATTGATCTGATGGTGGTTTTAGCTCCAATTTCCTGTCTCGACCCCATAACACTTGAATCCCATGCCTAATTGAAGGAACATAAATTAATGAAAGAAAGAAGGAACAAAAGGGAAAGAAACGAGGGGAGGAAGCGAGGCAACAAGGCAAAAGGGAAACAGAATAAAGAAAAAAATAAAACTTTAAAAACATCTCTAATTGTTGTTGTTTGGGCAAGGGGCTACAATAAAGCTTTAAACAACGCTCAGGGAGAAACTAGTTAAACCGCGATTAGCCTGTGTACCGAATAATTTTATGAACCTAGAACAGGCGGTGTGGGGGATTGTGACTGCCTTCTTTAATACCTAAGAGCACCCTGGGATACTTTTACATCCAGTGCAAAGCATCTCAACTGAAAGACAGCGTAGCAGTCCCTCAGCCGTGTATTCGTCATCTCAGGATAAATCACATGCTTCACCCTTCAGCTTCGAACTTGAAAAAATGTTCCTTGATTTAAAAGCTGAATGAGAAACATCCAAGATAGCCTGTGGAAAGTCGTAAATACATTATCACAATCTGTTCATTAATATCGCTCCCTATGTTGCTCTAAAGTCAGGCAAATTTACACATCCAAGCTGATTGTAACGGTATTCGGCGGTGGTTTGCTGGAGAAAATGAGGCCGAATAAACTCTCATTCTTTTAATTATAATGAAATTGGCACCCGACTTTAGTAGATACCCAAATACACCATTAACTTTGAATGTAGAGAATATGTTGGTTAAAATATGCCTCTCTGCGGTTTGTTTCAAGGAAATGGCATCTCGCTGTCATTTTACGACCTTCTGGATGACACACAAATCGCCGACTCATCCCGCCATGGACAGAATTTTACTCTAGCGTGATTTTAAGGCCCCGCCGATATTAATAAACTTATGAATTGCTCGCGGCGATTTACTGCCCTGAGCCGGGATCGGCGGAGCCATCATGTTCCCCCCCCCCATCCCCCCGCCAGGTGTCTTATGTCTATGCTGAGCTGTAATTCATACAATATAATTCCTTATAATCACTATTTATAAACTGTACCTTTTCAAATACGAACTTGCTATTTTTTTCATACTAATACACTATTGGTCCCGACATCCAGTGAGGTTGTTGGTGTCAAGTTATCTAGTCTGCACGATGCTTGATTCATACCCTTTGTTAGGAGTAGTCAATGCTTTCTGGCCTCACTGTTAACTACGTTACACAGGGAGCAACTCCATACTATTCCTCGCAATTGTCAGAGGCCAAACCAAGCAGTAGACAACATGCTGGTTGTATTTAACCGTGATATGGATTTAACACCACATATCCAAGCCAGCTCAAAGAAAGCTATTTCAATTTCCATTTTTCTGTCTTGCATTTGATCATCTACTGCGGAAACCTTAATCCCGAAGGCAACATTAGAGCAGCCGGCCAAAAGTTCAGTCTAAGAGGTTAATTCAATGAAGGCTTTGACAGGAAAAAAATAAAGTAATCGGGCGGAGAAGGGGGGAGGGTGGGCAGATGAGCATTAGGGTGGAGGACCGGAGGGTGAGGGGGATGGGGTAGTGTTGGGGAACTATATAGCTGGGGGCCTATATAGCTGAGGGCAAGAAAAGCAAAGGAGATACAAGTATGGAATCATTAAAAATGTAAATTCAATTAACGCAAGTATTATGGAACATTTAAGACTGTAGGAGAATACGGAGGTATGAAAGGGCGAGCACATGGAGGGTTTCAAAAGAATGTATGTGATTCCTTAAATTCGGGCTCTGCATACTCTGAAGCAGCAAACATCAATTTCACGTGTTAGTGGGGGTTAGTGCCAATTCGGACACAATGCATCTGCAATTCAGGAGGGTGGATTGTTGGAGACCGGCCAGCAAAAGTCTTCTACATTTATGTCCTAAACTCACAAAAACGTGGACGAATTTTTCCATAGTAGACATGCAAAGGCACAATTGTGGAGCCTGACATAATTTTCTTAGAGGTGGCCTAAAGGAAATGAGACCTAAAGTTCATGTACAGGTTAAATATGTATAAAAAGGAACAGGTTGTCTATTGTCCAGGGTGCTCGCTGAGACTTCTCTGCAATCTGGGCACAAGGGATGGAGTGAGAATGACTGCTCTTGACACCAATGCAGCATTTGAGCAAGGATTGCATAATGGGGCCCAGATTAAATTGAAGACAATGTGAAGCGTGGGGGTGGGGTGGGAGGGGGGGGTGGTGTAGGTTTCCACTGGTTCGAGTCAAAGTTAACACAAAGGAAGATGATGACTGCTGTTGGAGGGCAATCAGCCGAGTCACGTCATTCACTGCAGGATCTCCTCAGGTAAGCACCCTAAGCCAATCCAGCCTCAGCTACTTCATTGAAATGTGGAAGTGTGCTGATGAGTGCACATGTCCAGTAAAATTAGGTATTCTCCGATATTGAAGCCATGCCTTGCAAGTCCTGAGCAATATTTAGGCTTTCGCTGAAAGGTGGCAAGTGACATTTGCGTGCGAGACAAAGTCCAATACCAGCAGAAGAGAATGTAAACAAGTCACTTGATACTTACTCGCATTGGTATTGCTGAATCCCCCAGAAGTATCTCTCTCTGAGATGTCAGTAAGTGGAAACTTACTGCACCGGACATATAAATGCTCGGACAATCAGAACAGATAAGGGGTTACTAACTCAACACCTGACGCCCCCAAGCCTGTCCACTATGTAGAATGCTCAAATAATTTGTGTCATGCAATAACCTCCATTTGGCAGAATCAGCAGAAAATCAACAACACTTAAGGATCTCGCCACTTACTAGGGTGAGGGGGTCAAATTTATTGGCTGCGCAGCCACAAGTTGAATCATTCTCTCTTTCCCTCTACCAATGACGCACCATGGCAACAAAATGCATCATATACAATATATACTGCTGAAATTAGCCGGGATCCCTCAGCGCCAATTTCCAAACCTGCCACATCTGCTACATAGATGTAAGCGGGCAGAAGTTGCAAGGAATCACCACCAGCGAGGGAGCGAGGGACAGAGAGGGAGAGGGGAAGCAAATGAGAGAGGGAGAGAGAGAGAGATGAGGCAAGAGAGAGATAGAGAGGTAGACAGAGAGGCGCGTCGAACAAGTAAAGTCATTGCTTAGCTTTGTTAAGCTTTGCTCTTGTTGTTCAAGAAATGTTTCCTGATTTCCGTCACTACCTTTATTCTACTGCATGAATTGTTAAACTTTTAGAACAACAAAGCAACGTTTGGTGAGTGCAGACTCACGGATATGTCAAGGGCGATCACGGGCTCTCAACAATTTCGAGCGTTGCCACCAGCACTCACAAATAAAATTAGAATAAACAACCGAGGGCACCGACCTTTGCCTTTGGCATCCAACTTTCCCTCTGAAAACGAGCAAGTTATTAACTTCATGAGTGTCGACTTATTTCCAGCAAGGTGGAATTGAACATCATTTGGCTCTCGTCTATTGGGATTTACGTGTGAAATGGGATATAGCTTATCATTTGCTCAACCGATAACTTTGCAAGATACCTTGGATTTATATACAGCTGTGACCATTCAACTTAACGGCTTACGCAGAAATTTTGGGTCATTTGCACAGGAGAGCTGTAGTATCATTCCTGGATTAAAGGTTCCTGCTATTGTGATTTACCAAGACCATGGTTTATTTATCTCGGTGCCGACAGAGAAGTGACATTTTGAAGGCAGTACACTAAATTAACGAATAGGGAGCGCAGGTAGAATACAATATTCCAGGCTTAAGTGCACCAAGGGAAATAATTTTATTATTTGCAAGAATAAGAGGCAGGGATTTTTGCTGTTCTTAATTCCTTAGATAATAATCAGTCTTTGGAATACGTAGTTTAATGATGGAGCAGATGTTGAATTATAGCACAAATTCAAGGAGGATGTCTGGAGATTCTTAAGTATGGCATAGATCGCTTCATTCATAGCCTACGTTTCTGTACAGTGAGTACATATTCGAACTGAAATTCTTTAATATTTTTGTTCGCCTGAGGGAATGGAAGAATAGCTACCCCGGGTATAAGCTCTCTTCTTCGATCAGCCTTTTTTTTGATTATTTCACTTGCAGGTGGCGCGAGCATCCAGTGCTATGCTTAACCCATTTTGAAACGGAGCAGGCGTGATGAATTAGCCCATAATTGTCAGACCTTCATATGCTAAAACATTCAACGTGATCACATGTGGTTCGTGTACAAATTAACGTCACAAGAGGCACAATTTCACCAAGTAGCACTGCAGAAGTAAAGTGCCCTTTGAAACATTGTTATTAGTTTGGTACGCACATCGAATTTGTAATCGCAGGCAAATGCCCTGTGCCAATCGGAAGCAGAGCAAATGTTATTTCTAAAGGTATTGTTGCGGCCTGTAACTGTGCATAGCTTTGTATTCGGAACAACTTCTTACCCAATTCGCTTAAAGTTTTTTTGCACTTAGAAGGTTCTGGAGTAAAAAAGAAAAAAAAAAAACATATTTGACATTGTGGTCTTTAGGGACCCAGTATGTCCCAAAACGAGTTACAGTCACTTTATCCAGAAGTCACTGTTGCATTGGCATGAAGTCATCAGCCAAAAATGTGGGTAGTGTGCCTCAGGAAAAGCAACGTGGGCGCACCTACAATACATGGATCAAAACAATTCCAGAAGGCAACCTAACAACTCGTTCTCAAGGGCGGTTCGGCGTGGGCAATTAAAGTTGGCTGTTCTTTCAGAGCTCAAACCCAATAAAATATCAGTGAGAATGAAAACAACCTGATGACATACACAAATATGATTTCATCAACTGTACAGCATAGAAATAGGCCTTGCGGCCGCCCAACCAGTTTATGCTCCAGTACAATGTCCTCAAAAGTTTGTTCATGTAACCTCATCCATGCGCATATGTACCGAGCAACTCTCCATATCACTTCTCCATCATATGCTTGTCTAGCCTTCCCATAAATGCCATATAATTGCATACGATTTGCCTTATCCACTTCCTTTAAGTGAGTTCCCATATTCCCGAGGATTTTGGGAAAGAGTATTCTGCTGTATTTACTATTCGATCTCTTGGTGACTACCATATATTTATGACCTCCAGTTATGCTCTCCCCTATGAGAAAAAACGTTTCCTCTGCATCGACTAACTCAATACATTTACGAATTTAAATGCTTCCATTACGTCATCTTTTGGTACTCATAGCCTTTTTTCACCCGAGATTAAAGAGAGCCAGCTGGTTAATTGTTTCCTGATATGTACAGTAAAAGATTTTTGGTATTATTCCCTGGACCTTCTTTTCATCCTCAAGTGTTTCTATGTGTTTATTATCTATAATATTGTCACCAGAATTGAATGCAATCCTCTAAATGGGCTCTTCTCAAAGGCCCGGTGAAGTTCAGCATGACTTGACTTCTCACAAGTATTCATCTTCCACAAAGCATAGTGTTTTGTTTTGTTGCGTTATGGGTTTGCCAAGTTCCGGCAGAACTTAAGCGATTGGCGCACTTAGACTCCTAAATCCCTTCATTCCCGTACCCTGGAAGACTTGCACGTTCCAAGAATGATAAATTCTCACCATTCTTCCGACTAAAGCGTGATGCCTTGCATTTATCAGTTTTTGAAATGCATTTGTCAATTATTTGCACAATCTACGAGGTTATTAATGTTATCCTCCAAATTGCTGCTGTCCTCTTCAGCATTGCCTATTCCACTTTGCCTGGAGCCCGCAAGTTGACTGTATCTGCAAAACCAGAAATTTCCTTTTTTCATATCGAAGTCACAACCCTTAATGCAAATTGTGATCTATAATTGCCCCACTAGTGAACCCCTACAAAGACAACTTCCCAACTGCTGCCACACTCAATAAATGACATTAACTCTTACTCTCGCAATCTGTCTTGAAGTAATCTGACAATCCATCGTCGGCTTTCTCTACTGACTTCAAATTCACTGACCATATTTATTCGGGTACTATGGAATATCTATTCAAAGGTATTTTCAACAGAATTTTACAATCATAGTTGAGGAATGTCAATCAGCAAGGTGACGCTACAACTGCAAATCATTTTTCTACATAAAAGAGCGTGTGATGCTTAATTGTTATTTGATAGAATAGGCGAGATATCGCACCTCATCAGAAACTGCGTCACCTGCACTAAACAATGATACTGCAGTGGTGCTCTGGGTTTGTTTGATTTAGTTTACTTTCCAAACCGCCTGGAGTGGGTTTGGGTACTGTAAACTCGCGGCTCAGCCTGTTCCACGCTACCAGCCAATAAAATTTGCACACAATTTCTGTTAACAGGTCATTCCAAGATAGATATTGCAACTTCTTCGTTTGTTTCCAGCTTATTGTCTGCTCAAAAGACAAATGTCACTTTAAAACAAACAGGTAAATCAACGTGTATTTCACTTATACGCTCCTATACAACACAAATGGAATGGCCAACCCTGGTTGGATATATTCAGGGAGGCCTTCTTAAATGATCATCCATTCACAAGCAATCAGATATTCTTGCAACACCAATACTGTTTCTACGGTATAATCCATCTGCCTGTACCGGTGATGCAGAGATGTGAGTTCAAGCTGAACTAACACTTTTAATAAAGTATTTAAATATTTCTTTAAAAATACGATAAATACGCACAAAATGGGTTGATTTATAACTGTTTCTGACGCCCAGAAAACCAACTACCTCTCTATGTTCAAGAAAAAGACTCACAACCAATTTCCCAAGAGAATTTCCAAACGGGATGCAAAATGATCTCATAGCAGGGACAAACGTAAACTCCCAATAAATCAATAAACAAACCAACGATTTCTAACACTATGGAAACATAAGTGATGCACAGATTCGTTTGTTCTATATATTTCCACACGGCTATACTGGAGTATAGCATTAAATTCGTGGGCACCTCATGAAAATCCTCCTTGAGAAACCAGCACTAACACAGGTGGTGTCGACCTACCTGTCCAATGTATAAGCCAGATAATTCCTGCTTTCCTTCACTTCATGGGACTGGCAAGGAAGAACTGCAACCAAATAGACACTTAATTAGATGTTACCCGCAACACAGGTTTGCATGGACTCTACAACTCTTCTGTCTCTGCTCGACCAAAGGCAGTTAAATGCACGCAGGCTTATTTCTCAATGGAAATCCATGGGAAAGATAATCAAATTGCAACCGCTCACCGGGTAATGAATGTTCCAGCTGAATTCCCGCCTTTATTCGTTAGCGGAGGTCGCATTTTTGATATCAGTAATTGGTGCTTCTTAACAGAAACACCTCTACTCCCACCCTGTAAACATCCATGGGTATTTCAATGTCCCTTGCTTGGCCATTTCTGCGCTCGAGGAAAGAGTCTTAGTTAATTCAGCCTTTACTGACAAACCAGGCATTCAGGCAACTCTGGTATGAGGCGCATAAATCTTTAAATTGCCCTTGTGAAATTATTTATTTGAATCGATAAACACCTTGCATTTTCACTCCAATTTCACCACAAAACAGGAGTGTGAAAAAGCACGGGATTAAGAATTCTCCTCGACATATGAAAGCTGCCGCCATTCAATTCTGGTACCTTACAATCATTTCCCCTAGAAAAGGAAAAACATGATAATTGAAGAAATAGGAGTTTTTAGGTCAGAACGTCCAAAAAATAGCATGACGAATTTTCGGACCTGCATCCTTCGAAGCTTTATTGCATTCAGCGAGTTCTGGAACACAGAAGAATTAATATTATATCCAGCATCTGTCTGTCAATGCAAACCTCAGAATTTCGTTGGTAAGAAATGAGTGATGTATGCTGATAATAGTTTTAGTGCAGAATAAATTGCTACCTGGCAATTCTGAGGAAAATAGGTTACATTTTAAGGGTTAAATTGCACACATGTTCGAATAAAATTTCGTGACTATCCCCCTGGAGACCAGTAGCTTAAAGGAAAAAAGCAAGGCAAAAGAAATAAAACAATTTAGGTATTTAGCGTTTTTCAAAATGTTCCTGAAATTATCAAAGCAAAATCAATAGAAATTAAAGTTGAATATGTCAGGCAAATTGTATAAATTACAGTTTAAACAGCGCATACAATTAATGTAAATTCAATGGACTTACTGGCCACTCCCCCAGTAAATTTAGCAGGTGGCGCCCGAGTTCTCCAGGGCACCATAGTACACTGTTTTGGTAAAACAAACAAAAAGCCCTGCTCCTCAGTGCATCTGGACTGCTCACACTGATATCCCTTGAGATTTCCACCTTTTCAGTAGTCTCATAACGTTTTGCTTTACAGCCACATTTCTGAGAGAAAAACACAAAATGCTGTAAAAACTCAGCTGACCTTACAGCATTTGTGGCGAGACAGAAAAAAAGTGTTAACCTTTCTAGTGCATATAACCTTTAGGGGCTGGTAGACCTAAGATGTTAACTCTGTTTTTTTCTCCACTTATGCCGTTAGACCTGCCGAATTTTACCCGAATTTTCTGTTTTTGTTTCATATTTCCAGCATATGCAATGTTTTGCATCATCCTGTTCTGAGAACTCGCTGAAAACACTAAAGGACACGATCTCCCATTATTGTTCTCACCACAGGTTGAAATATTGTCCCCGTGTTTTTTTCTCTTCCTAATGTGTGCCCATCTCCCTAAGAACCTACCGCAGGCTGATATCACAGATGTTTGTTGTCAGAAAACGGAAATGAAATGTTTAAAGGTAAGCGCAGGCTCCAAAAAAAAATGCTTTGAAATTATTCTATCACACGTGTTGGCTGGCCGTCTAACTGACTTCTGGACACAGGCGTCTATGAACTGGGACACAAGGATTAATTCTCGATCATGCCACTACTTATTTTGTGGGTGCTGCAAATTGCACTGCTCTGCTTTCAAAGCGGACATAGACCCATAGACTCATAGACATTTACAGCACAGAAGGAGGCCATTCTGCCTATCGTGTCTGCACCGGTCAACAAAGATGTGACTGCACGAATCCAATTGTCTAGCGCTGGGCCCACAGCCCTGTAGGCCATACCAACGCAAGTCGCTACCTAAATACTTCTAAAATCTTATGTAAGTTTCTGACTCAGCAACCATACAGGCAATGAGGCCCAGACTCCTATCAATCTCTGACTGAACAAAATACTCGTCAACTCCCCTCTTCGCCTTTCAAGTCTTACCTTATTTCTATGCCCCCTGGTTAGTGACCCTTCTACGAATGGAAAAAAAAACTGTCTTCCTAGCCACATTATCTATGCCCCTCATAATCGTATACACCTCTATCAGGTCCCCTCTCAACATTGAGTTCCCCAAAGAAAATAAAGCTAGCCTATCCAATCTTTACTCATAGCACAGGCCTTCCAGCCCAAGCATCATCCTGACAAATCTTCTATGGACTGGCCAGTCATCAGGGTTTTTGTGTGTATCTCAGAGTTTTTACTTTAAAAAAAACAAGTTCTGAAATCATGTGTTCATGTGTAATCTTCCTTTTACTCCAAGTCTGCATCTTTAGTTTCCATACACAAGACTTTGGAAAAAATAACAGCCAGCCACACAACCTATTGTACACAACATTGTGTGAATCCTCCTCATCATTGCTAAATTCAGGAGCATTTTAAAAAATAATGCACGTTCGTTCTTTGATTTTACCATTCCCAGTTTATTTCTAGGAGACAGAGGCTTGAAACCGCTCCGCTTTGTACAATCATCTCATTTTATTACCAAGTGAAGCACCACTTAATTTTTTTCAGAGCCTTTAAATTCAATTTATATCTATTGTTAGCAATCTGAGTAAGCACGAGCATTTATTCTTACTCAGCCTCGGATATTGGTGCCTCTTCCGCTCTCTGAATAATTACTTCGCGTTTAAGAAAATATTTTTCTGCAAAATTGCAATTTTGAAACTGAATTCCACTTTCGTTTTTTTTTTCAAAACAGAAGGCTTTCATCTTTAGTCGCAGCCTTTCAGTCCAATTACTATCCATTTAGTCCCACCTTGTTATTTTTGCATTCCTTCCCTTCATTTTCTCTTAATTAAATCAACATTGCAATGTTTTCAACTAATTTTATTTGTTGCTCTTTAGCTTAATGCTCCAATGTCATTTCCAACGGGCAGGCCGAGTTGCTAATTGTTCTGTTAGATCTTTCATTCAAATATCAATATTCGGAGCTGATCTACATACGCAAAAAGTTTTCTTTCGAACCAATCAGCATTCCCTATAAAACTTGAGTACCAGCAGCTGCAATTGTCCCGAAGTGACTGGTGATACAGAAACCCCAATTCCCAGCTAAGTCATTTCTGACAAAGAAAATTCAAGTGTTAATAAAGCAAATTATGAACGATGTCAAAGGCGACAAGGTCTGAAATTAAGTCACATTTTAATTAACCCTAAAAAAATGAACAGAAAAATAATCTTCACCAATGCACTGTCCCAATGCACTGGCATTCAGTAAGCTATCTGGCATGCAACCTCTTAATAGCAGTGACCGCCACCCCTGTATGTTTACGGATACCAATTCACTTTGCTTGCGTTATTGGACAAAAAGAGGGACACTTTATCCTTAATCAAAATACTTCTATAATTTCGTGAAACCTGGTTCATTTAATCAGGACACAAAGGAGGCACCGTTTCCTCATCAGGAGCTTTACACGCAAGGGCATTATTTTCTGGAGGGAAACTTAGCTTGCATAGAAATGCTACAGTCTGGCTGTTCAACTTCTAACATTCACTCTTCATTTTTTTAAAGACAAGGACAGCAATTTGGTGCCCTCTAAATAAACTTACCCTCACCTTTTACAAATTTGAGCAGCGATTTTCTCGTGAGCCTGGTCCTCTTCCTCAGTAGAATGATATTGCTTATCACTGTCAACCCTTCTGTCTCAGTTATTTTCTGAGATTTAAAACGGGATTTTGTTACGAGTATGTCTGCGAGATAATTCAAATTTGGTTGCCACTACTGCCTTACTCTGCTTTATGAACTTTATGCACTTCAGGATGCCAGGTTATTCAATATTATTATTATTATTACTCCTATCACTAATAATAATAATAATTTTGTGATTTCAAACAAAAATCACTTATCTAATTGACTGGAAAATAACTTTTCAAACTTAATGTATCTAAATCACCAATCGAAAACCATTTCCTGTCCTCTAGCAGATTTCACAATGTTACGTTATGTCTGTAGGCCTCTGGATCTAGTTAAAACCGTCGAGAACAATAGTCTTTACTATGATATAGTCATCCGAGTGAACTTATGACAGAGATATTTGGAAACATAATTCGATCTTCTTTAAGTGTCGTTAGCATCACGACAAATTCCGCTGATTACAAAAAGTGAATATCTGCTCCTGCACTAACTTTACATAACAAGAGAATAGGTTTTGTCAACTGGAAAGTATGAGGAGTAGTTTATTGGCAATCCGGCTTTCTGCCCTCAATGAACGTGCACTAATTGGGGAATTATTCTTTCCAATTTTCCATTTTTTTCCACAATGCTCATTATGTTACAACATGCCCTTAATTATTTTTCCCCTTCGACATTTTTTTCTTTCAAAATCAGATCCAATCTCTTCCCCTCTACTTTACATTTCATTGTTGTTCTTCCTTCATCATATTCAAGACTTGTTCATTCCCTTTAAAATGAGCAATAACCCTTTTTCTCACATTAAGTGTCAGATAATGAGGGATATCTGCAACAATTTCTGCCTTAATAAATCCTGATGTCAAATCAGCACCCAATATATTTGCTAAAACATTCAAACTATGTTTTTATCAAATACTCTAAGGCACCATTGGAAAAAATCGTTGTATACAATAAGGTCTGCAAATGAAACGTATTCTTGCTGATTCCACTAGGAAAACCGCAAAACTGAATGTAAACCTTGTTTGAATTCTGTAATATTTCAGTGAGGCCACTTCACAACCTAACAATTGGAGATGCCTATATGAGCCCCAAACTTTGTTACAATCCCTTGGCGACCAATAACCTAAACAGCCAAATTGGCCCAAACATAAGGCGCTGATGGACAATTTGGCACTTAAATATAGTGTTAATTAGAATGAAATTAACATTAGCAGTGGAAAAGTGAAACATTGCGGAGGTTTTGCGCTGCTACATCGAAGCCAGGTGCTCTGCTTGCAAGTCACATGCTAGGACATTTTAGCCACGGAAGCATCAGTCACGATTTGACTGAAGAGGCTGATAATTACCTCACCAATCCTTGCACTACTACCACACTCTTCCTCAAAGGTGGGAAAAATTAGAAATGTGTAAAGAAATGCTTAAAGAAAAAAATGCCAAGTGATATTCAGTAGAAAGTGTAACGTAAATTTCAAATTTTTGAAAAAGGCATAGATTCGTAGGCGATTTCCTCAGTATATGCTTTCTCGTGCTCTGTGCAAAGTCACTCCGAGATCTATTTTCGCCCTCTCTATTTCTATCCCTATTCATCTCAACGCAAAGGGTCATTTCCTACCCTCTGGTAGAAGCTTTGTTCATTCTGTGTTCCACCAATACTATTAACTCAGCCGCAAATGTAACTGTTCAATTTTTTTGATTACCGCTTGTGAGGCCGTCGCTTCCAAGAGTAAACTTGGTCAAGGCCACAATAACAATCCGTGATACCGGGTGGAGAACTCTTGCAAATAAACCATAAGTTTCCTCAGCAGGATTGGACTGTTCATACAGATCTTTAGGTTTCTGGCTTTTGAGATGGCTCACGCGTATTGCTCCACATCGGTCGTGCCGCCAATGCATTCCCAATAATGTGCTAATTGTTCTGAATGAGGCCAAAGTCTGATTGAAGTTGGCCACTCTGCCCACAGAATGCTGGGGGGGGGGGGGGGGGGGGGGGGGGGGTGGGGGGGTGGCGTGGGGGTGCGCTGGCTGTCCAAACTTGAAAGGTGTGGGCATCTGGAACAATTAACGGCCAGCATCTTAAAGGATCTCCCTTCGTCTTGACCTTCTCAGGTGACCCTGGAGATGATCAGTGGAAAGCATCTGCAATAAGAAGTGAGGATTTTTGCATCTTCCAGTATGGTCGGGTAATTCAATTTAAATTTTAGTTAAATGAAGGGAAAAAGTGCAGATGACTAAAATCGGAAATAAAGACAAATAATGCTGAAAAAAGTAAAAACCTAGCAAGGCTTGCGACATCTGTGGAGAGACAAATAGATTAATCATTTCGAGGCTGCATGATTTCTTCAGCGCTGATCAGATGGCGAAATGTAATGGGTTTTATATTGTTGACTAGACGGCATGAAACATATGGAGACAGAAAAAGATGGTTAGGCATATATGGGAGCTCACGAGAGATTTGACAAAGATGCCTTCAATGCCAGAGAAAGGGAGTGGGAATGAGATTGTTAAAGAACAAAGAAGATGGTAATGTTGACATAAAGGTGAGAGCAGAATGTGTTAGTAGCTGAAGAAAGTTCTTGGTTCCCTGAAAGTGAAACATTCGAAGAAGCTACCGACTGTCCCAGTAGCGGGAGGGCGTTCGTGAAAAAAACATGAAAATGGATGGAATACGTCATGCTCTAAATTTGTTAAAATCGCTATTAAGTGTAGAATGCTGCAGAGTCCAATCAAAAAGATGATGCTGCTCCTCCGTTCCCCTAGCAAAGTAGAGGAGCACTTCCTCATCATTTGATTAGGAATTTTACAGGAGAGATTTGACAAAGGTGAAATGCTAGCATTAAAGACAAAGATGTGCTTAAAGTTGCATAAATGTCAGATAGCAGAATGTACTTGCAGCAGAACAAGAGAGAGCGCTATCTGAAAGCAAAATCTAAGAACAAGTTACAAATGGTTTTGCGGGGCAAATCATTTAGGGAAAGGAATTTCAACACGAAGGTCAGAGTTAATGATCTGAGTTTTTGGAACTCATTGTTCCATTGTTACATTTATACGCCTGCACAGTGGCTAATCGGAGGATGATTTTTGTTTCTTTAGTTTGCTTTAATAAGCAACGTTAGTGGCGAGGAAATAGCCAGACAGCTCTTACAGAGAACGGGCACACACACAAGGGGATGAAGGAACCTCGTCTGTGTTGCAATTGTTCCATGATTTTGTGAACTCCTGTGCTCCTTGCAGAGCGATGCCATGTTTATGTTTCAGCTTACCAGATTTCGGGTCAAGTTTCTGGAGGAAATTGTACCCCTGGCTGCAGCCACACACACACTCAGCAATGTGTCCGCAAGTGATAACAAAAATTAGCTGACCAATTCCGCAGACTGGAGCCTTCAACTCTGACAGAGAAGTTAAACTGCTACAGTCGAAACTCAGTTGATCAAAATCGTTGTCATTATAATAAAGATCCCACGGCAAATATGGCGACATGGCAATTAGAGGCACCAGTAATAGTTATTTAAAATTCGGAAATGAATCATT
This sequence comes from Carcharodon carcharias, assembly GCF_017639515.1. NCBI lineage: Eukaryota > Metazoa > Chordata > Chondrichthyes > Lamniformes > Lamnidae > Carcharodon > Carcharodon carcharias. Next base: position 11,174,572 of record NC_054495.1, read on the forward strand.
ACGTTTAATTCAATTTCAAAGTTGATAAGCACAAAATCATTAAACGTGTTTACCTTTGTCTTTTTTACCCAGAGCCTCTTCTGTGAGAATTCAAGTTGAGAATAAACGGTAATATAATTTCCAGAATATCAAATTAAGCCAAAATTCGATCTGTTTTTAGCATTTGCGTATGGAGTCACGAGACCTCAACAGAGATAAAGGGAAACGACCTAAAGGGGAGAGCAGTGAGTACCAGCAGCAGTGGAATGGTAACTCCCGCTAGTGATGGCACCGACAGTCCAGCGGGAGAATAAAATAGTTAGAAAGGGATCTGAGAGCATGTGTAACCTAAACAAAAAATGAAGATACATTTTTTTCTCTGCAAGGAAAACAGTTCTGCGCCTTGTTGTTGCCTATTTCCAAATTTCTCTGCCTGTGTTAAGGCAAAATTTTAGATGAAAAAAATGATTCTATTTGCAGGGATTAAGGGGCTTGAAGCATGAATTAAAACTATTAATTCAACCAAGGCACTAACTAGAACGTTAAACCGGGAAAAAGGAGCTTGTTTGCACGGATCATTATCAAAGAGTTGTTCCTTGCACTTGATGTGCCATGACAAAAAACTAGACCCTTTAATTGTCTTGGGGAGAATGGGTGTAAAAAGGGTCTCAAACTGCTGCAGTTCGAACTCAGAATTAGCAGGCTTAAGGTGAGGTGAGGGGAGGGGAAGGTTTTGGGTGAGTGGAGTGTTTGTGGTGGAGGAGGGATGGTGTTTGGTGTCATTGTATAGCGTCAGGGGCAGGGGGGCTAGGTTTTGTCTAGACCATGGGTTAGATGAGGTGGCCGCAACACAGGAAGTGTGATTTCAGAATAATAGATAGTCACGTGGAAATGAGGGAAATACGGAAAGCACACATGTCTTCGTGAAATATGGCGCTCGCTATCTGTTGGAGACTTCTGACAGGGAATATGCCTTGACGGAGATAGCTTCAGGTCTCGAATGTAATGGGAAAGCGAATACAGTTAAAGTCCAAAAAAGAGCGGAAATAAAGCAGTTATAGAAGATTTAATAGAACTAAGGCAAACAGATATCTCTGTTGTGAGTTCCTGTTGGTGTACTTTCTCCCTGGTGCAAGGCTAAAGGGCATTGTGAAAGCCCATAGAAAAGTTTTTATCATGAAGGGGGCGAGCTAGATGTTGTTGTACATCTCAGTCTCAGCGACATAGCGATGAGGCCCTGGGCCAGATTTTCAGCAGCAAATACATATGGCCCGAAACACAATTTATGTTTCCTGCTGACCTATTCTAGTTTCCTGTCAAGAACAAAACTGGAATATTTTAATCCTTTGTTTTTTGTTTCCTTCTGGGAGATGTCATTTTCAGCTCATGCATTCTCTCTCATGAAGCTCGTCCGTTTCCAACTCCGTAAAACAAATCCCACAAATCTACAATCCTTGCAAAGCATATCTGTTGCCGCAAACTCATCTTTAAGCGGATTAGTTTAAGCCTCGATGGTAGTTCACCAGGCTGCCATTTCTTTATCAAGAACGGCAGCCATGAGATCTGTAAGCGAACGGACTGCAAGATTTCGTTGAACGTGTTTCGTTCTGAAACACTGAAAGAGAACGGTGAACTCTTTGCCATGCTTCCCATGATTCCCAGCTCACTGGCATTCTGCTGTAACTATCAGCATGCCATCCTGTTGTGGGAGATTGTTTCTTTTTCCCTAACTTTGTGTTTCCTATTGCATTTCTATTTCTCTTGCAGTGCCATTTGTTGTGGGAAGTAATCTCACTGGTCTGATTTATGTGCTCAAAACTCGAGAATATCTCAGAAACAATAGTGCTATTATTTATCCATGCCTGATATTCCCTCGTTCCTGTGGCTAACAGAACATTCTACTTGCCTATTACTTTTCAAATCGGGTACATGCAAATGCACAAGGATCAAGTTGAAATGCATGTGTAAGCACAGAGTTCCGAAGTCAATCAATATTCCTCTTTGGCTTTCATTTTTGTAAGGATAAAATTCTTTCCAAGTTGAATGCACAGAAACCGTTGGTGAAATAATGCAGAATACATGAAGACGTCTGGGAAATGCATGGCACATCAGCAATATGTTATTCTAATTGCGTTTAGATTTAACTGTGCTACGTTTTTGAATATTCTCCACCCTATGGTCTTACCTGATTTTTTTAACAAGCCTTTGCAGTCTGCGAGTTCTGCAATATGACAAAAAAAAATTCAGATCCTTCATCTCAAACGCAATTCGAGAGATTTTAGCATATCCCTGGTTATAAAAAGTTGAAGAATTGTATTTATATATTGATACTCTTGATTGACAGGGGAACGTGTTGAAGAAAGTCAAAAACATTTTAAGACAATACTTTTCGAGACGTCAGATCATAACAGCATACTTTGAAAGTACTTCTTAATGTGTGATGACGCAAAACCTTAGTACATCACACAAAGGCAGAAGATATGTATCAACTATGCAAAGCGCTAAAGCTTAAACGTATATTGGCAAAGGAGAGAGTACCACCTGCAGTTAGATACAGTTTGATGTCTGCAATGCAAGAATTAAACTGCGAGGAGAGATTAAACAAACTATGCTAGTAATAAATGAATTAAAGGTGTTTTTGATTAAACATTTCAAGATATTAAGAGGAACAGGTAGCCGAGACATGGAAGAAACGTTTCCGATCTTTAGACCATCGATGGCTGTGGAACATAGTTCAATTTTTAATATCAGGTTAGCCAGGAGAGAGGTTAGGAAGTACTTGTAAATGCAGTGTGTGATAAACATTGGAAATCATTCATGCAACTTGCTATTGTTGCTAGATAAAAATGCAAGCTTTGAATCTAAGTTCTTTGTTAAGCAATAACATTAGAATATTGGGGCATTTATTGAAGCAAGTACACTGGCCAAGTCACCAGGGACACTCCTCTGCTCTTCGCCGATATATTAGCCTGGCTTCTTCGACACGCACGTGCGAGCGACTTGATCGATATATGAATTCATGTGTATGACTTTCCCCTGGAACAGATACTGCCAGCAACAGTCCCTAAGAGCTTGTATCACATCAGCCACTTGTCAAATTTCCCACTCAGCATTGTTGCTGATTGACATGAACGGAAATAAAAGCCAACTGAAGAATAGAACTGATGCCCTCAAAGATAGAACCAGTTTAATACTACCACTCGAGCAGGTGTCTTGCTGTTTGTGGCGAATCACGTTGCACATTGTCATCTACATATATCAACACAGAAGTTTTTTCATATTCGCTTGATATTTTCTAACATCAGTGAACTCATAACAAGATGTTAGGGTGTATTTGTTGCACAGGGGCTAAATCTTTTGCAATTGCAACTGTGGAAAACGTTTTCAGAAGGAAGACATGAGCTAATTTACGGTCTCTTCTGGGAAATGGCAATTTGAATACAGCTTTTCCGCTTTGTTTCTGCACATCGGATTGTCGGCCTTAATTATGTGTTCAACTCTCCAGATGAGGAATTCTGTCCCTGAACTGACGTGTTTCTAATAAACCAGGTTTGACATCCCTCAATTTAATACTGCTAACCATGATATCAATGCATACAGGACGAAATATTTTAGCGTGGAAAGATAAATTTGCAAGCATCCAAATATGCTGGGTTTCACAATAAATTACGATCTTTGAATTTCGCAGTATCTTCTGTAAATGAACAAATTTTCAGAACTTAAAACATTCAAAGTAACTATACTGCCAAAAGAGTTGCACATTGGCAGATGTGTCAATGTGTTGGTCAGTTAAACAGTCAGATCACAGTCTGTCTAGAACGGATTAGAGGGGTGTTCTAAATTGTGGGCTTCGCACCTTAGGAAGGAAATAGTGACGTCCCCGATACTGCAGTCCAGATTCAATAGAAATATGCCTATTAGCGGGTCAATGGGTGGACAGGTTGGGGTGGGCGTGGTGGGGATAGTTTTTACTAATATGGGGATATGCAGTCGAGGAATTTTTAATTCAGCAGAAGTTTAGTGTAATATTATTGAGGGATTTAAGAGGCTGCAATATTTTTTGACGAGGTATTCAAGACCAAATGGGAATTGTTTTTAAAGTGAAGCTACACTGTTCATGGATGGACTTAGGAAGCATTCATTAAAAAAAACATCGTGGAAATCTGGAACACTCTCCCATAAGAAGCTATTGAGTTTGGGGCTGAGTTGAACATTTAATTACTTATATTTTCCAAGTCGGATGAATTGAGATAGGATTTTAAAAAAATCATTTACGGGATGTGGGAGTTCATGGCTAGGTCAGCATTTATTGCCCATCCCAGTTGCCCTTGAGAAGCTGGTGGTGTGCTGCATTCTTGAAACACTGCCACCCACAGTGCTGTTAGGGAGGGAGTTCCAAGATATTGTCCCAGTGGCAGTGAAATGTAAAATGTCCCATTCATGATGTTGAGTGGCTTACAGGGGATCTTCTGAGTGGTGCTCAACCCTTATAACTGCTGCCCTCGTACTTCTAGAGGGCAGCAGTGGTCGGTTTAGAAGGTACTGCCTAAGGAGCCTTTCTGACTTTCTGCCTTGTACCTTGAAAATGATACACGTTGCTGCCATTGTTCGTCAGTGGTGAATGTAGTCCATGTTTCTGGAAGGTGTGCCAGTCAATCTGGAGGCTTTGTCCTGGTTGGCCACAAACTTCTTGTGTGTTGTTGGAGCTGTACTCATCCCGGCAAGTGGAGAATAATCCATCAATCTCCTGACTTGTGTCTTGTAGATGGTGAGGAGGCTATACGGAGTCAGGAGTTGAGTTATTCACCCCAGAATTCCTAGTCTCTGGCTTACTCCTGTAGCCAGAGTGTCTGTATGGCTAATCCAGTTACTTTCCCGGTCAACACCCAGCAGGATGTTGAGAGTGGGGCATTTAGTGATGGCAATGGAAGTGAATGTCAATGATCGATGGTTAGATTCTATCTTAACGGAGTGAATCACGTGGGTGCTTAACGTGTTGCAAATTATATGCAAATCCACACTTATTTTTGTTTGGGATGACTTCAGCATAAATGTGTGCCAATTGCCTATTGATAGTGCAACTGATATAATGTAGACCTCATTACATTACCGTCCAAGGCAAATTTCTATTCCGGCCACAGTGCAAAAGTTTCACAGAGAGTGGATGCCTTCCTCACAGTTCTGATGAAGAGTCTCTTTCGACTCTAAACTGTGGCCATGTTTACTCCCTCCACAGATAATGACAGACCTCTTGTGTTTTTTTTCCAGCATTTTCGATTTCAATTCTATTTTCTCACCTAACTTCTTTAGGGCTTCTTTGCATTTGTTAAGTTCTGGCGAACAGGAATACAAACACTCCTATTAAAATGATTTGTAGTCATAGCGTTTTCAAAGTAGTGAAACTTTATGAAGTGCAGCCAAATGCTTTTAATAAGCTTTGGCAACTGTAAGGCTGGAACTTGAGCTATTAAATCCCTCAAGCCAAGAACCCCCCAAATGGAATACAACGATGACCTGTTAATCGGGATTTGATTTTGTTGCTGTTCGAAGTTTAACTATTGGCCATATCACCAATGGAAATCATTCCTGCCCTTCCAGAAAACTGAGCAATGGAATCATTTCCTCTCACTCGAGAGGAAAAAGTGAGACTCAGAATGACGACACATAGGAAAATAAAGTTTTCACGCACCCTCCACAAAAAGCATTGCATTATCAGCCTAAATATTGTACCAAGTCCTTGTTCTGTCCTTTCTAGATAAAGCCTACATAGCACAAGGCAGAACATTCATTCACAAAGCTACAGATAACACGCATGATAATTGCAAACTTAACAATTCTATTCTAATCCGAATAACAGTTATGTCAAGATAGGCAGCTCTGAAATTATGGTCAGAAACATTTCGAGCACATAGGCATTCGTCCACAGAATTTCCAAAAGATTACCATCTTCTTTTAATTTCAACTTTTCGGCTGTAAAAAGAGTAAATCACTTAATTGGATTATGCATCGGAAATAACATTGTAACTCATCTCGAAAGCAGGCAGTCACTCATGTTTTGGCGTGATTTCTGTGCTGCACAGGATGTTGCTAACTCAGAATGCGCAGCATTCAGTGGCGTCATCATCCAAGCCGACTGCACTTACGTGAAATGGTTTTGTATTACCACACCTGATTGCTGCCATTAGTGAAGAACTTATGATCTTTATTGGATATTTGTGCCACAGTTCACTGGTGAAGAAACATTTTCAATTGGATCGATATGCCAATTGCCTGCAAGTTTATCAACGGCTTAACGTCAAGTCTGAATGTATAACTAATTTTGCAAGCGTAGATAATGAGCTAAAATTACATTTTTCTAAGAGCATCCAAACTGTGGGTTACACCATCAGTCACTCAATGTGCACCCAGGTTGCTATAATATGAATATCCTGCTCCCTGTGTCATGCAAACTGCATAGGTACATTTCTTGAGGTGCAAAAATGGTTTACATTCTGGAAGCATGACCAACGATGCAAGAAATAAATGGAAAGGCAGCATTTATTTTGTCATTTTCTCTGGAAAATATAGATAGCAATAGCGGAGGTCTGGATTGATTATCGATGAAATCGCGGAGCCATTTTCATAATATATTTAGCAACTAATCAATCACTCAAATAGAGGATTCAGCGGAAACCTATTTTCGCGGACACTGCTGAAAATCTAGAACTCCCTTTCACATTTAATGATTCAGGCATCTAACATTGAAGCGGTTAATGAGTTACTCCTTAAACAGTGCAGGTAAAAAGGAATAGAAAAGGTTGGATTATGTGCATCATGATTCGTGCTAAAGTACAGTTAAGTTGCGTGAAATTGTGTCGTGATATGATTTCAATTCAGTTATAAGTTTGATGCCGTCTAATACTTTCAAAATTCTTCAATATCACTAACCATCAAATAGCCATAGACGGAGAGACCAAAAATATGTGACCTACATTATGTTGCCGCACGAGGCGAATTTTTATCCCTCTGATGGTGCAGAGTTTCGAAGACAGCGGTTCCCTTTTTCACACCAAAATCCTTTGGTTCTTCTTTGCATTTGGTGAGCTCTGGCGTGCAGTAAACCACACGTTCGCATGAAACAACATGTTCCTTTTCATAGCAACCTTAATGCGGTAAATTTTGTCAAGTAAATTCAACAACTTTTGTTAAGCTGTGGCGGTTGTGAGGCTCCGACGTGCGCAGCAAAATTGCACAGAGCAAGGTTAAAAAAAAATGAATTGGAGGATGACCAAGTAACGTGTTTTTGTGCTGTGGATTAAAGAATGACATTGTCCAGGACAGCAACGGAGATCCTTCCTTTCTTTTCTCAAAGTATGGCCATTTGGTCTTTTAGGCCTTTGACGTGCGAAAACTGCGATTCAATTAACCTCACATCTGAAACAATGTCACATACAGAGAGCAGCATTTACAGATCGCTTGTACTCAATCTCTTCTTATGTGCCTTCAAGACGCAACATCTGTAGCAAAAAGCAAAACAATGACCAACTAAACTACAGCTAACACGAATCGTAATAACACATCCAATATTCTCAACTTAATTAACAATCATGGCTGGTTATGCGTTCCTGCAAACAAGGAACATATTGAGTTAAAAGCCAATTAACAACAGCTAATTTCAAAATGAAGTACTGTCTTCATTTGATTTCAATTTTTTTCCTGAAAAAGGCCAAATCATTTAATTTGAAAATACTTCGGGAATAATGTTGCCAAACATCTCGTAAGTGCAGAGCAATTTATGTTTCGGCCTACTTTTCTGTGCATCACAGGACAGTGCCAATTCAGAACGCACAGCATCCACTGGCGTTATTAGCTCGCCTGCTTACATTTTCACTGACGTCAGCATTTATACACTCCTCCAAACCTTCACTCGAGTGTAACTATTATTGCAGCATATGGGGTTTGAATTGAATATATTCGTCATATTTCGCTGTTTACACGGAATTTTAAATTGGATATCATTGTTATTTGCCTCCATATGTTTTACAACATATTGACCAGGACGTTCACTTCGAGCCTAGGTGCATTATTAATTTTTCTAGAGCAGACAACAAGAATTTATTCGATTTTTCAGTAGTATTTCAGCAAAGGGCAGACACCTGAGTCATCACTATGAATCCCGTCTTGTGTAATGTTCATATGCTGGTCCCTGTGTCATGCCATCTGAATAAGTACACTTATCGCATGCGCAAATTATTGCTATTTCTGTTGTATGAACTGTAATGGAAGGAATATTGGGGAAAAGTGGAATTGGATTTGAAATGTTCTCTGCCGAATTATTCTATAGTTGACAGAGAGTGAAGACATCATAAAATACAACCGCCGTAACCATAAAGCATTCAATCCATTTAGCACTCAGCAGAAGCCTGTATACCCAAGCATTCCAGTGAATTTAGAGCTAACTTGCACAGTTACTGTTTGAGACAGAGAGGAATGATACGGTTAAAGATGAGATAGTGAAACAGTGCAGGGAGACATAAGTAGAATATTACGTTCATGACATGAGAGGAGGTTGGTGTTGTGTAATATATCTGGCAAACAATTGAGTGGAACCTTATTGTGATATAAATCTTATGAAAATCTGCGGCCATACTTTTCGCTGGTTATCCTTGGCTATGGCTGAGTGTCAATCAGCCTTAGAGGGGACGATGTGAATAAAATGGCAGACATTAGATAGTCGTCCAATACGAATTTCTAAGCAAACAAAATTTGGAAGGTGCGGTTTGCTATTATTCCTCCTATGCCTCCTAGCTCTTCTTAGCGATTACTGAGTTCTGGAAGAAGATAACTCTCACATTCAAAGAGAACAACTTACTTTTTGGACAGCGTGTTTGAAATAGTAAACCTTTACAGAACACAGCCAACTTTCTTTTCAAGCTGAGGCTGCTGAGTGGTTGCATGGTGGACAGTTAAATGCTACACTGTAAGTTCTCAAAAATGACATTTTGCAGTACAAGATTGACTGCATAATAAGCAATGGTTTGGTGCTTGAAAAACTAATTATTGGCCAGATTACCAGCAGAAAGCCTTCAGGCCCTTGTTCAAAGCTGAGCCAAGGAACCTCTAACACACAACTGACAGGAAATAAAAATCCTGAGCCTCAAATTAACGCCGCATTGAAGAAAAAAATAACCTTGAAGTTTGGTGCACTGTCCCAGCACTAGCACTGCGTTGTCAGTCTGTATGTTGCTTTCAGTTCCTTTGCCTGTTCCTTGAAGGTAGAACCTCCATAGCAACAGGCAAATCGAGTAAGCTAATGCTAAAGCACACGATACATGCATATTCAACATCCTGCCACAATGTGATTGACAGCCATATACCCGCATGCAGTCCTGAAAGTAGGGGTGGAATCATTTTGAGCCCAAAGGCATTTTTCACGGAGAAATTCAAAATGAACTACCGTCATCTTTTGATGTCAACTTTTTCTCTGAAAGAGACCAAACCATTTCATTTTCAAATACATTGCTGATAATTTTGCTAACATCTTGAAAGTATGCAGCAACGTATACTTCAGCGTCATTTCTGGATAGGCCAAGTTGTTGCCAGTTCCAAAAGCGCGACATCCAGATATTTGATAGTTCCACTCGCTCACACTAGTGTGGAAGTAGAATGTTTACATTTATGCAATTTTCCACTTGAATGAAGCCATTAATTGAGAACATAAGATCTGATTTTAACATTAAGGCATTTTCCTTTGTCTACATTGATTTTCGCATTGGATATTAATGCTGCTTGGGGGCATGTGCTGGCTACCATATTCATCAATGGCGCAACTTCAAGTCTGTTTATAAAATTTATTTCGCCACAGTAGACAATGAGCTACAAGTTCGGTTGCTGAGTAGCATCCAACTCTTGGGTAATAGCAGCAGTCAGCTGTATACCTTTCGTATGGTAGAATGTAAGTAAATGGCGCCTGTATCATACAAACACCGTCAATACATTTTACTCCAGGTGAAAAGATAATTGACATTTCTGACACAGGACCTGAGATGCGAGATGAAAATGAAAAGGCGGACCTGGCTCTGAATTTTTTTTGCAAGAAAGGATGCTATATTTTAAAAATGGGTATGCAATAAATAACAATGAAATATAACCGCCAATGTTGTGTTATATTCTCAAATTAATCCATGTTATGCACTTTCTCAATAAGAATAAAAGAGCTGCATATAACTTAAATCGAAAAAGACTGTAGAAAGCTGCAGCACAAAAGGATTTAGGGGTCCTTGTGAATGAATAACAAAAATCTAGGATACAAATTTAGTAGGTAATAGTGATGGTAAATGGAATGTTGGCCTTTAATGCCAAGGCAATATAGTATAAAAATAGGGAAGCCTCTTTAAACTAGACAAGGAAGTAGTTAGAACATGCCCAGAATGCTGTGAACAATTTTGGCCGCCTTATCTAAAGAATGATATAGTGGCATTGGGGGCATTCCAGAGAAGATTCAACATGTTGTTCCCGGGCATGGAAGGATTTTGTCAAGTTATGAATTTGAGCAGGGTGGACCTGTACTCATTGGAGTTCAGAAGAATTAGAGGCGGCCCAATTGAAACATGTAAGATTCGTAGACGTCTTGAGGGGTTCGATGCTGAGAGGTGCTTCCCCCTGTGGGAGGGTCTTGACCAGAAAGCACAATTTCAGAGTTAGGGGTTCCCCCATTTAAGTCAGAGATAAGGATGAATTCCTTCTCACAGCAGGCAGTGTACCTGTGGACTTTATTAACGCATAGGACTATAGAGGCTGTGTCGTTCAGTATCTGCAAGGCTGAGATAGACAGGTTTTTAATCAGTAAGTAAATCAAGTTAATGGGGAAAGGAAGGATTTTAGAATTAGGGATTATCAGGTTAGCCATGGTCTCATTGAATGGCAGAGCAGGTTCAATGGGTCGAATGGCCTACTTCTGCTCCTAAGTCTTATGACCGAATAGTGTTATCGAATTGTTCTTTTCAACAGAAAGTGCTGAAAATGCAGAGTTCATTTTCAGATTTAATGGTTGGTGCATTTAAAGGCGACTGGCTGAAGTAGTACAGTGCAAAAACAAAGTTGACTTGAAAGTAATTGATGAAGTAGATTGCGGATGGCTTTGTTTGGAGCATAGTTTGTGTGAAATGCAGGTGTCTCGCGTGGGCCAGCTTTGTAGTCTAAATTCTACTGATGCCTGCCATTTGGTTGGGAAGCCTTCAATGAAACTAACAGTCAATGGGTCATGGGCAGTGCAACTGTAGAATTGTGACGTGTTGTACAAGGCAAATTCCTCTACCAGTAACCATGTAAGAATTTGCAAGGGAACGTTTTCTTCTTCTCACCCAAGTCCATCAGATCTTCCTGGCAAGTGGCGAGTTCTGTCATGTAATGAAACAAGCATGCACATTAACAACTATTTCACTTCTGTCGTGCATTTAAGGTTCTAAAACTTCCTCACTCAGCAGCCACGTGCTTTTGACAAGCTATGGCAGTTGTGAGATGGGAATGTGGCTAACTTTATTGCACAGAACATTAGGCAATAACAAGAAGAATACAAGGATTAGCAGGCCATCGGTTTTTGTCTTGTTGCATGAAGAAGAATTGTTGGCCAGATCACCATTGGTGAATCTTCCTGACCTCCCTCAAAGGTGAGCCATGGGATCTTTCATATGCACCAGGGATAAAAAAAGTGAGACTCAGATTAACGTGGCATCTGTAAAAAAAATAAAATAATTGCAAATGCCTGAGAGCTGCACTACCTCAGTACTAGCATTGCGTTGTACTCCTATATCTTGCACTTAACCCCTTGACCCTGCCTTCAAATACAATCTCCATTTCAGGGTCAACTAAGCTACAGCTAACACATATCCATACCCATGCCTTAATTTGACTAAAAGTCGGTATGCAGTCCTGCAGAGTAGGGGCAACAGCATTCTGCCCTCTAAAAATATCGGTCTACCGGTTTATAAACAATGAATTACCGTTCTCTTTTGCTTTTAGCTTTTGTTCTGCAAAATAATAAATGATTTAACTTGAAAACACGTCAGTACGTTGCCAAACAGCACGAACATGAACTAATATTTCGGCACGGGACACCCATGCCAATTTTTAACACACAGCATGCTTTATGATTGCTCCAGAATACAATTCTGTGAACATCAGCATTTTTCCAGTTTGGCAATTGTCCACTTGAATGCAGTCAAAGTACAGAATTTAGGAAATAAATTGAATATTTGCATTATATATGTCTGTCTGCTTTCACATTTGAATAGGATCTCAGTGGCATTTGGTGGTATATGTTTGTTAGTATAATCATTAATGATTTAACTTCAGCGCCGGATAGAAAAAATAATTTGACTACAGTAAACAATGAAATACACTACAAATTCGCCTGTTGAGCAGCAACTGAACCGATGGTAATGTAATATTATTCACCCGCTTCACAAACCACCAAATGTGCATATTCTGGTCTGTCAATCTCCTCAAGTCCACGGTAACATTTTTACTTCTATAAATGATTGACATTTCTGATACATGACCTTAGATGCGGGAATCATTGGGAAATGTGGAATTGAAGTTGGTATTTACTTTCGAAAAGGGAGCAAGAATTTTCCAAACCTTTTACATAAATAATAATATATAGGAGCCAGATCTGCACGTTAAACAATAAACCCAATGGATGTTAGAGCAGAAAAGCCTTTTTTCCGAGGTAATGCTGAGAATGTAGAACTCACAAACACATTGAATGCCCCACACTTGTGTTATTATTATGTTTAAAGACGAACTCGTGGTCGAATAAGAGAAGAAAAATAATAAAAGGTCACACTTTCTGATCGATTAAGTAGGGTGGATGACTTGGGTGTGGAGCACAATTGCTGGCAGTGCAGGTGAATGCGTGGACTCTAAAAGTATTGTAAACGTTATGTAGTTCTGCATGTATTCTGTTTTGTGCTTAGTTGCAAGGAGCTGAGGATTACTGGCCAGGATCTTTAAGCTTGCATGGTTTCTTATCCTGCCATCCAAAAAATCAGCCGCGAACTCATCCTGGCCAATATTACCTGCTTAGCAGCCATTTCAAGCTGTAATGGGCTTGAATTGATTGTAAGTGGAACTTACTCTCTTTTCTTGGAAGAAGTCCCCGGCTGAGCGAACTTCCGCTCAATCAGCTTGCAGGCAGCTCTCTAGTCCCTGAAGTGACACAAGCTGCTGTCGACAGGAATGGGACTGTCTGCGATCCTGACAGCACCAGTCCAGGGGTTCCGGGAACAGCTAAGTTTTGGGGCTTTCATTGGTGGCGGGTGTAGCGGAGGCCCGGGTGGAAGAGAGTTGGAAATTGGTTTGTCACCGGACAGGCCTAGGGTGAGTTGGGATGGGCCGGGTGTGGCCCAGGGGTGTGCGAGGAGGATGAGGAAAAGTAAAATGTGGATTCAAATGGAGGTTCACAAACCTCCTGCCCGAGGTTGAAATCCGATTAGTTACGGGCTTCCCATATTACCTGGGGAGTCTTCCCGCTGGTCACAGGAAAATAAATACCCGGGCATTATAGGGCCATAATGTGGGCAATAATTGTCCCCATAAGGACCTTGCCCGCTCCTAAAATTGTTGAAATGTTGGGTTGGGCAGGAACCTCGTGGTAAATACATCAGTGCTATTTGATGCTCACTTTGGCCTGCAGACATGTCGGTGGAGGGGGTAGGTGAAGCGAGATGGGCGTGGGGGGGGGGGGGTGTGGAGTGCTGGGGTGTGGCTGCACATAAGGTTCAGGCCTTTTGCGAATTGTCCACTATTTGACCTGCCCATCTGCTGCATAGTCGGAAACTGGTGTCATGACATCCTCAGTGGCCCCTGACAGCATCACGCTCCTAATACGCTCTGCAAAGCAATAAAGAGTCCCAAACTTGGAGACCGTCACCCAGCCCCGGATTTGCCCAGGATAGCAATTGCAAGTTAATGGGACTGACACTGTGCTCCGATATGGTTCCAATTCTGGCATTACACTTCTTCCCCCACCACTCTGAGTCAGGCCTGGGCGCTGTGACAAGCTTCATCAACCATCTTTTACCGGATTAGTCATATCACCCAATAGCCATCCCTCCGAGGAATTCTGGCCAGTGAAAAGGCGTGGTGTATGTGTACTCCTAAAGATGTGTGAGTCGTGACTGCCATCTGCATACATGGCACACATCTGCATGACCTGCCAATTACAGTCTCACACCAGCTGTACATTGATTGACTGATAGCCCTTTTCTGTTTTTGAATGTGCATGGCTGTCGAAAAGGTCCTTTAATTATTCCCCGCACTCTGGTGGAAACGGCAATCGTTGGAACGTTTTGGGGACTATACATTTGACTTTGGAAATCCTGCTTGAAATACATGTAATTACCAGCCCTTCGGTAAAATGTATCGGGGAACACCTTAACGCAATGTTGATCAGTTAATGTCTTATTCAACTGAGGTCTCCATTGGCTGCCTCGAATGAGCCTATGAGTTGGAAGAAAAGCCACTGGCACTTGTAATGCGTCAGAAATCAGGTAGTCCCCAAGGCAGTTGGATGAGTCCTCCTCTGCATGCATCCCGCATAGCCATGTTACAGTCGCCCTTGAAACATTGTTTCATCTTCTGCCCTGAGTCCTACTTAGTTGCAGGCAGCTCAATTGTTCCCTATACACGCTTAGGATAGTGTAAGATCATCTGTGCCCCCAATGAGGCTTGTTGCACACCTCCAAACCACTTTGTCCTGCCGCTGCTCTGCACACTTCCTGAGGGACCACTGTAGCTTGAAATTCCCTGTGTTCCATTCTTCCTCTCACCCTTCTCCACTTCCTCCTCCTACTGCTCCTTTCCTCTTCACTGCGGGTTGTGATTCCTACTGAGACAACAATTCCTACCTATCTTCCAGAATGTTCACCCCTGAAACGTGGGATACACGCAGGAGGATATTCAATGAAAAATCAACTGACCTCTCTGAATGTGAAGAGGTACCTCCTCATGAAAATAAAGTCCAAAATATCACTCTGCACAATCAAATGAACACTTCCCTGTTTCGAATGCAATGTAAGACTTTGGTTTCAGTTGCAGTTTCAAAAGCCACTGAACAAAGTTTGCCCTGAAAGGAAAACGGATTCCACACCTTTAAATAAACTCCACCCTCAAGACATATTATTGTCTTCTGATCGTATTTTTGCAGTAAGTTGGGTAGCTAAGCAACTGATTTGCCTTTTAAATTTACCCTTAAGCAACGCAAATGTGCTCCCGATTATTTGAACTGCCTGTATACCTTATTGTATAAACTTCCTTGATGATGTCGTAATCGGCGCCAGCATCGTCACACCACATAATATGCAGCAGAAAGGTGGAAAAGCCCTCGATCGTGGAGTGTATTATTCAGCCCTCAGGAGATTATTTGAGCGTAGAAGATTAAGAAGCATTTGATTTGATGTTTTATAAACCAATAACCCATTTGATATCGTCGGTACAAAGAAGCAATATCGTTTGGTAGGGGAGGACAGAGCCTGCACGAACTTAAGTGCAGTATTAATACAAGATGATTCAGGGGCGACACCAGGAAGAGTATCTTCTCAGGAAGCTTTGCGGATAATGTTGAAAAATCTGCCATAAAACGTTTTAGAGTATAGTCGTTAATTCAAATTAAGGCTGCTTGATTTATGTTATGCAATGGAATAAACGGCAATGTTACCAAGTCAAGGTGAACAATTTAAGATTACATGATATGGCATCTTATAGAATGGCAAAAGAGAGTCGAGAGGCAAAAGTCCATTATTTCTTCCATAATGAGCCGAGTGTTTATGTACATTGGCATGCAAAGTTTTTTTTTTACTCTCAACAAATAATTAATTCTATATTTTCAGAATGCCCTGGGAAACACTTTGCATTTCATTGGCTTTTCGTGTGCATCAGCTGACATGTCCGAAAACGTATTGACAAGGAATGGTAGCCAATGGAACTTGTCGCCGTATATTTCTTTCTCTCCGAGTGAGCATTCATGCGATTACGGAGGGTGATATGGCTCAGAAATGGCTCATGGAGCTGCTACAATACATGAGCACTTTGATTCTTCACTCCAGCTCTAATTCCTCATCTACAACTGTTGTTGTAGCATTATATGGCGTGAGGCGGTGGTCTGGTGTCATTGTGGCTGGACTTGTTATCCCAAGAGCATTATAATTGTCTGGGAGGATGAGAGATGCTAAATTTAATAAAATCGGAAATTAAAAAAACTAAGAATGACCATGAAATCGCCATACCCATGCTGGTTCACTGTATACCTACAAATGACTCCAGTAGAACCAGATGGACCGTCCCGCCTCGACCTAGGCATCAGAAACGACAACAGCAGTGCCACGACAACTTCACCAAGCAGATGGAAAAAAGGCAGCAGGCACATGTGAACACTACCATCTGGAAGTTCCTGTCCAAACCACTCAACATTATGCCTTGGAAATGCTTCGCCATTTCTTCAATGTCAACTCATGGACTGCAGCGGTGCAAGAAGGCATGTCACTACAACGTTCTCAAGGGAATTTGTGATGGACAATAAATACTTGCCTCGCCAGCGGCGCTCATATCCCATGGATGAAAACAAACGTCTGCCTCAGAAACATGTTTAGTGTTCCATTTGATCGTTTAAGTGATTGCTTTCAACTGTTCCCTGCGATCAGTATTGCCATTTCTGCATGCCTATTTACATAAAAACCTCCCTTCTGAATTTTCTGTTCTATATCCTGGTGAATATCTTCTACTGAGTGCCTTTCGTTATCATATTTCCCACGCTTCAAAACGTGCGACCGACACCAAAATCAAATGTACACAAACTTGATAATCATGCTAACAATGAAGAAACGTGTAAAAGTCATGTAGCAACAAAATTAGACAGCAGTTTGTCAGATTTCAGGGAAGTGAAGGGCAGGATATTGAAGGAAGGTTAATGTTCAATTAAAGTTAATTTAACTTTGCAAGGTAGATCACCATTCCTATATTACAGGAACTGTTCCTTCTGGATAAGCTCTAATGGCACACAGTTGTTGGCGGCGACTTTATACCAAAAGTTTTTAATCAGGAAATATAACAATGGAAGTAGATCAGCGAACATCACTATCGTTGTATTGCAGCTTCCTGGTTATCACTATTCAAGGCATGTTATTGCAGAGTTGAAGGAAATAGAATTTCTTTTCCAGAATCCTGACCTGACAGTTTAGATTGCTCACACAATTAACCGAATCTTTAGGCAAATCTTGACCAAATTCAATGGGGTTTTTGTGAAACATTCAGTGCACATTCTCTTGAGCAATTCAGCAAATCTGATGGTGTCAGATCGAACGCTTATTATAACCATGCTCCTAAATTCGGTTTTACGTGTTTGCTTGTAAGTGAGATCAAAATTACTGCCAATAGTTGGTCCGCAATATATGGGAACAGACATTCCGGAGAACATTAGTCACGATAAGCATGTTGTGAATGTTTAATGAGCTGCTGCAAAAGGATCTTTGAGGAGAGTAGCATACAGACCATTGAGCGGAATTGTTTGCAGCACCATACTGACAAATGGTGGGAGGATGAAGGAATGCCGAATATTTTGTGTTCCTCTTGAGTCGAATTTCTAGAGTTGCAACTTTGCTAATGTTTTGGAGATGCAAACATGTTTTTCTCACCTAAATATTTTTTGCATTCATTCAATCCTGTCATGAGGAAAATGAAAGCTTTCAGCAACTTTATTTTGACGACCATCAAATGAACACATTTGCAAAGGATCCATTGCTTCGTTAAAGGTTATAATTACAAGAAACCAGGTGCCTTTGAAATTTTGTCGCTGTTATGATGCAGGACATTCGGCAGCATGGTTCGAAATTAAGGTCCCACGAACAGCACAGTCATAATGAATAAATCCCCGTAATGCTTTTGATGAAAGCCTGTTGGACCTCTAACGTTTTGCATTGAGGCCGGAATGCCGATTGACTGAAACGTTATTTTAGTTTCTCTCTCCATTGATGCTTCCTGACCTGCTGAATAAGTTCAGCATTTTCCATTTTACGTTAAGATTTCGAGCACCTTCAGCTGTTCTGCTTTGATATAATGACACGACCAACTGTTCTCTTCATTGAATGGTAAACTTTACCAGAAGAAAAACAGTTGAACACATCTGTTCTTTTACATTCAATTCATATGACATATTCGGGTTGCTTTAACATAATTCTGAAAAAAAAGCAATAGATCTGCAAACCATCAATTTCAACTCTAGTTTCCGGACTGGATCGTGCATTCAAGCCCGAATTTGCAAGAAGGTGAGCGCGAGAAATATGGTGCCACTGCTGAAAAGTATGGCAATAGTTTATCGTAATTCCTTCACACTGTGGTTAGGAATACTTCGACTCAGAGGGTAGTGAGGGATTTGAGAACATTATTTGTTGATAATTTTGAGAGCGCAATCAGTCTCAAAGGTACGTACCATCCACCTTCGCTTTCAGTTCTTTTTCTGCAATTGAGCAAAATCATTTATTTTGACAGTTTTCAGGGAATGGTACTTCAATGAATGCTGAATGTACAATGCAACGTTTGGTTCACTCTGCATTTCCACATGGCACAGATCATGGCAATCATAGCATGTACATCATAGAAACTAAATTTGCTGCAGTTGTTTTATGGCATTATTGTAGTGGCAAATAAGGTTTTATCGTATGCTCTCACTCTACCAACATACCTTTATATTCCTGTATGCATGCCATATTTTTATCGATTCCCTCAAATTCGTCTATGTTATATGTATCAAATATTCCTCGAGGTAACAATTTCGATGTGCTAGCCTCACGTTGGATAAAGACGTTTCTTTTCCTCTATTTACAAGATATATTAGTGTTTGGCTCCTGCAGAAATGACAGTGTCTTCTCTATGTGTACCACAGCAAGAAATTTCATAACCTACAAGGGCTCCGTCCAATAATTATTAACTATTCTTTTTTACACAGAAAAGTCATAATAATATATGAAAAAAAGTGCCTCGTCAAATTTTTCTGCCAGTGGCGAGGTATCAGCCTGACACCGCCCTTAACACTCTTTTGGGCTGCTGCTTCAATATCTCTATCACATTTTTTAGAATTATGATACCAGGTATGTGCACGGGGATCCAAGTTTAGTGTCAGCATTTCTGGCATATAATTGTCCTGATTTTCATTTCTGCTCTTCCAGATATTAAACTCAAAGTTTATATTTTGTTTCTTGTATAATGTCTTTAGTAACACATCTCATTACTTTTGATGGCATCCATATCTGTAATCCTTAATTCATTCGTTGAACTAGAACTTAAAAATTGTTTTATTCCATGCTTCATCGGACGCCTTTAATATTTCCACAACAAAATGTGCCATATCCCATTATCATGGTTGGAATTTGTTTGCCAAAAAAAAAACTATTGAAGCGCTAGTATCATTGAAAAATTTCACCACCCTCCACCCCCCTCCCGCTGCTGCCGTGCAGGAGTGAATCTTGTCAAAGTCAATTCTTACTATTAATATTACGATCGACTGATTTCAACAGAACTGTACACTGATATGGGACTTTAATAACACTGGTTGAAGAGTGCAGCCCAATCCTTCTAACAAACCAATTGCACTTCCATGCTTCCCCAGTGGTAGTTTGGCAGAATGAAGTGCCAATGAGGAGTACTTGATTAAAAAATGACGCAGCGAAGGAACATGAGTAGGAGTAGTCCATTCGGACATTCGAACCTGCTCTGTCATTGCACGGTCATGGCAGAACCTTCATTTCAACATCATACTAACGATCCCTCCCCATCGACCTCATGAGTCTTTCCATTAGCATGTTCCCCATCATAAATCCTCGCATTGTGAACTGTAAGGACCTTCCAGGGCCTTCTATGGTGGGGAATTACACAGGTTCCCCATTGTCTGAGTAAATGCATCTCTCCTACATCAGTCGGAAATGGTCAAACACGTATCCTGAGACTGCAACACCTTGTTCCAGACCCCCAAGGCAGGGAAAACATCACCCGGGCATGCAGTCTGTCCAGCCTTGTCAGATCGTTATATGTTTCAATGCGCTCAATTCTCATTCTTCTTAACTCCAGTGAATACAGGCCTGGACGACACAATTTCTCCTCATATGACAATCCTGCCCACCCAGGAATCAGTCTGGTGAAGCTTGACTGAACTTCTTCTATGGCAAGTAGATCTGTTAATTGGGAAGTAGGACGTAACAGCACACAACACACCACAAATGGTCTCACCAAGGTCTGTACCGATTCAGTGAAGCTTCCTTGCCCCTGTAGCCATATCATCGTGCAGTAAAGAATGACATGCCTTTTGCATTCCCAACTGCTTGCTGCCCTTGAATGCTTGTTTTCAGTGACTGGTGCAGGAGGACACCAAGGCCGTTCCGGATATCATTTCACAATCTATCACCACGTAAATAACACTTTGCCATTCCGCATCTCCTATCGAATTAACATCACACTTATCCAGCTTATTCTCCATGCAACATGCATTTGCCCAGTTACTTATGTTTTGTGAATCACATTGACGCCTCTCAGTATCCTCCTCATCACTTACATTCCCACGTAATCTTGTGCCGTCAACAAACTTGGAAATATTGCATTTGGTTCCCTCATCAAAATCATTGAAATATATTGTGATCAGCTGAGAGCCAAGCACTGAGCCCTGTGGTACCCTGCCAGTCACCACCTGCCACTCTGAAAAAATACCAATTTATCCATGCACTCTGTTTCCTATCTGTTACCCAATGCTCAATACAAGGCAGTATAATACCGCCAATCCCATGCACTTTTATTTTGCAAACTAACTTCTTATGTGGAATTTCAACAAAAACTTTTTTTGAAAATCCAAATATACCAGATCCAGTGGTTATCCGTATCTATTCTACTAATTCAGTCCTTAATAAGACCTCCAGCATTCTTGTCAAGCATGAATTCCCTTTCATAAATCCATTTTGACCTTGTCTAATCCCGTTGATATTTTCAATGTGTCCTGTTTTTGCATCCTTTATAAGAGCCTCTGGCATTTTCCATAGGACTGATGTTAGGCTAACCGGTCTGAAATTCCCTGTTTTTGTCCCACCACCCATTTTTTTAATATTGTAGTTACATTTGCCATCCTCAAATCTGCCAAAGCTACTCCAGAACCTATATAATAAACAATGGATCCACTATTCGCATGGTTACCTCCTGTAATAGCCATGTGTGTAGATTATCTAGGCCTTGGGGATTTATCTAGTTTCTGCAGAGCATTTTTAATAAACTAATTTCTTTCAATTCCTCTTCCATACCCGAAGTTTGGCTCTCGATTATTTTTGGCAACTTATTTGTGTCTGTTTCCGTGAAGACAGAACGAAAACAGATGTTTAATTGATTTGCTGTTACCTTGCTGTCCATCATAAATTCTCATGTTGCAGACTATAAGGGACCTACATTTGTTTTCAGTATCTGCATTATCTATTCGCCTTGGTAACTTTAACATTTAATATCAAAAAACGAAAAATTAAGGTCTCAGTTTTTAAACATCACGTTGACTTCGAGCCTCTGCTGTGGATTGTCATAAATGTTCCTGGGAATGGGGGACTGACAAGCGAGGAGAGATTCAGTCGATTAGGATCATATCCACTGCAGTTCAGAAGAATGAGCGGGGATCTCATAGAAATCTATTAAATTCTACCAGGACTAGACAAGGTAGACGCAGGAACGATGTTCCCGATGTTGAGGACGTCCAGACCCAGGTGTCACGGTCTGTGGATATGGGGTAGAGCATTTAGGACTGAGAGGAGGAGAAACTTCTTCATTCATAGAGTGGTGAGCCTGTGGAATTCGTAACCACAGAAAGTTGAGAACAAAAAATTCTATATTTTCAAGAAGGAGTTAGATATAGCTCTTGGGGTGAAATGGATCAAACGGTATGGGAAGAAAGTGAGAGCAGGCTACTGAGTTGGATATTCAGCTGTGATCGTAATGAATGGTGGAGCAGGCTTGAAGTGCCGAATGACCTATTCCTGCTCCTAGTTTCTATGATGCTATGTTTCTATATTCCATTGTTGCGTCGTACCAAGGGGCATTACTTTTTGCTCAAATTGTCCGTCGATGCTATATGTTTAATTTTACTACATTGTCATTTAAAAAAAAAAAGTTTTGCACACGGTGGTTATGGTCTATGTCTATCTAGCCTTTTGACTATTTCATTCCTCTGGAAAAATTAAATTGAATCAGCCATTAACGCTCCAGTCTCAAGAGAATTTATGCCCCTTCTTAGAATATAATTATAAAGTGATTCTCAAATCCTGACTTTATTTATTGTATAACTGCAATGTGACACTTCCAAGCCCACCACATACATTCATCAGGATGGTGACCCGAAGTGAAAGCATGAATCTAAATGTAACACAACCTCAGATTAATCGAATTGACATGAGCAAAAATACAACATGGTGCAAAGCACTGTGCGTGTTGGACAATGCTCATTGTGATCCCATTTTCCTCATGCACGTTAACAGAAGAAAAACGAGTTGAGTGATTTCATTGTAGCATTACAATTTTGCAATGACAGTGGAGTGGAATTCATGTTGTTTTCAGTTTCCTTGTTTCTTTTGTAACAGGCTTGTGTGGAAAATACAATTCTACATACACGTCGACACAGAAACATAGAGACAAAGAAATTATAAGCAGGGGCATTTCATTCAGCCATCGAGCCTGCTCCGCCATTCGATGTGATAATGGCTGATCCTCTATCTCAACACTACATCCCCTCTCTCTCCCCCTATCTTTTGATGCCTTTAGAAACCAAAACTCTATGTATTCCATTCTTAATTATATTTACTGACTTGTCCTCAACCTCCTGGGGTAGAGAATTCCAAACATTCACCATGCTCTGAGATAAGATGCTTCTCTTCATCTCAGCCCTGAATGGCATGTCCCATATCCTGAGTCAGTGATAATTTGTTCCAGGACATCCAGCCAGATGAAACATCATCCCTGCATCCAGTCTGTCAAGGCCTGCTAGAATTATATACATTTGATTGTTGTTCCCTCTCATTCTTTCAAACTAGTCCGCAGAGTCGGCCCAATATTTCCTTAAAAGACAATCCTACCATCCAAGGAATTAGTCTGGTGAACCTTCGTTTCACTCCCTCTATGGCAAGTGTATCCTTCCTGGGGTATGGATGCTGAAACTGCTCAACAAGACATTCTACTTCCGCAATAATATATCTTGCTCCTGCACCGTGGTCCTCTCGCAATTAAGGACAACATACCATTTCCTTTCTTTAATGATTGCTGCACCCGCATGTGTGCTTTCAGTGTTATTTACAAAGAGACCCAGGTGACTTTGCATACCACCATTTTCCAAATTATCAACATTTGAATAAAACCTTGTCATTCTTTTTTTCCTACCAAAGTGGATAAGTTCACATTTGTCGACGTTACAACACATCTGCCATGAAACTTCCCATTCACTCAGAGAATCACAGAATCATAATGCAGAAGGCGTCTGTCGGCTCAGCGAGTCTGCAGCGACAGGTGAGAAACACATGGCCTAACTAATCCCATTTAAAGCATTTCGCCCATAGCCTTGAATGTAATACGTGCAAAGTGCTCATCCAGGTACATTTTAATGGATGTGAGGAAACCTGCCCCCATCACACTACCAGGCAGTCCATTCGAGATCATCACCACCGTCGGGGTAAAAAAGTTTGCTTCACATCTCCCTAAATCTCCTTCCCCTCACCTTGAACTTGTGCAACATTGTGAATGACCTTTCAACTAAACTGAACATCTGCTTCTTATCCAGCCTTTCCATGCCCTTCATGATCTTGTACAACTCGATCAAGTCTTCCCTCAATCTTCACTGCTCCAACGAAGACAACCCAAGTCTATCAAAGCTCTCTTCATAACTTAAATGTTTCATCCCAGGCAACATCCTGGGGTGAATCTCCTCTCCACCCCCTCCAGTGCAATCACATCCTTCCTGTAATGTGGCGACCAGAACTGTATACAGTACTCCAGCTGTGGCCAAACCAAAGTTCTATACAGCTTTAAGAAGAGCTCCCTACTTTTGTAATCTATGCCTCGCTTAATAAAGGCAAGTGTCCCATATGCCTTTTTCACTGTCCCACTAACATTCCCTTTTGCCTAAAGACATCTATGGACATCCACGCCAAGGTCCCTTTGTTCCTTAGAACGTCCTATTGCCATGCCATTCATTGAATACTTCCTTGTCAAATTACTCATTCCAATGTGTATACCTCACACTTTTCTGGGTTAAGTTCCATCTGCCGCTTATCTGCCCAACTGACCATCTCGCCTCCATACAATGCAGCCCAAGACACTCAAACTCACTGTTAACCACACAGCCAATCCTTGTGGCATGTGCAAACTCACTAATGCTACGCTCCACGTAGCCATTTATGTCGTGTATATAAATGATGCACAGTTCCCTGTGGTACCCCACTGGAGACTGGCTTCCAGTTACTAAAGCATCATTCCGCATTCACCTTCTGCCTCCTAAAATTATGCCAATTTTAAGTCCACCTTGTCCAATTATTCTAACTCACATGTGCCTTTGTTTTTTTTTATAAGTTTCCCTTGATGGACCATGTCAAAGGCTTCACTAAAATCCATATAAACTGCATCAACTGCACTACCTTCAACTACAGACCTGGTCAACTCCTCAAAAATGTCAATAACGTTTCTTAGGGAAGACCTTCCTCTGACAAAGCCATGCTGATTATCCCTGATCAAACCTTGCCTCTCCAAGAGAAGATAGATACTCCCTTTCAGAAATGTCTCCTATAGTTTCCCTACTACTGACGTGAGATTCACTGGCCTGTAGTTCTCTGGTTTATCTCTGCAACCGCTCTTAGATAGCAGAACCAGATTAACTGTTCTCCAGTCATCTGGCAGCTCCCCGTGGCCAGAGAAGAATAAAAAAATTCGGGGCAGAGCTGGGCTATCTGCCCCCTTGCCTCCTTCAGCAGTCTGGAACACAGGTCATTCAGAGCTGGAGATTTGCCCATTTTTAAGCCTGTCACCAAATCCAATAACTAGTAAGTCCCTATATCAAGGTGCTTAAAATCTTCACAGTCTCTCTCCCCGAGTTCTCTACCTTCATCCTCATTCTCTTGGGTGAAGATTGACGTGAAGTATTCATTCAACACTAGAATCATCTTGAAACATCTACCACTCAAAGTGATTAAATATCATCGAACCCTTTTCTTACCCTCCTCACTGTTTACATGCTCACCAAGTTTCATGTCTCAGCAAACTTGGAAACAATCCATTTGCTTCCATGATCCCAATCATTGATATGCTTTGTGAATAGCAGACGCACAAGCACTGCTCCCTGCGATACCACACTCAGAACTTTGCTGCTATGTGGACACGTTTATCAAAATCCATCTGGTTTAAATGTTGCAATGAATAAAAAATCCATTATCCCTACTCCGTATTTCATGCCTGTTATCAAATTCGCAACCTATGACAATATATACATCAAAGTTCATGTACTTTAATTTTATGCACCAACAGCTTATGTGGCACTTTATCAAAACCTTGCTGAAAATCTAAACAGACCACACACATGCTTTTCTTTCCCTGAATATCTATTCTGCTAGGTAAATCCTACTATTTTCCGGGTAGTTGTAAGGGAGATTTCTGGGCATGAGTATAAATTATTCTGCCTCTGTGATTTAAATACATTTGGAGTCAGGTAGATTGCAAGCTTAATTATCAAAATTATCAAAATAAATTAGACGTAAAAAATTACTTGAGTGGCTAATGAGTAATTAGAGATACAGCCTTAGCTTGGAAAGTGTGAAGGAAATTTGGATTTTAGTTAAGTGAATGGATTATTCGGATTTCAAAGGGTTGTTAGTATGTTTAAAACTAGCCAGATAAGCAAAGCTTCAGAGTGTTTATTTTTCCCAAAGATTACTGACAATATTGGTGACTCGAAAGTTGCTCTATTTTGGGAAAAGGAAGTTGAAAAACAATGGATTTTACATATTAAAGATAGAGAAACGTATATAAAGGAGAATGACAGGCGGCTCTTTTGCAGGGCCGCATAAGATCTAAAAGAGATGTGTGAAATAGTCTTGCAGAAACTTCAGCCATTTGTGCATACGCTTGTTGCCTCCAGTAACTAAAGTTCCAGAACAGCTTTTTGATCTCCACTGTCAAGTGGGTACTGTGTTAACCTGCTTTACTTTTCTTAAACTAAAACCTATTATTGTTGGTTGCCTATAAGGTAACTGGGAGTCAGGATAATTAGGACTTTTAGTAGAATGTATTGTAGCTTGGAATCCTTTATTCTGTTAATGCATATTTTACTTCAAGTCGAAAAAAACTCTCTGACGGTCTTAGTGGAGTCATTACCTATGAGGTGCACACATCTCGTAATAAACACAAGTTGCAAAGCTGTTGTGACCGCGTGGCCAAGTTTCCCTTGCAGATTTGATCTAGCTGGCACAGATCATCTGCAACAGCATAACAATTGACAAAAAATTGTGTAATATGCTAATACGATAAGTATAGGTAATGATGCCATTTTTACCTTGATCTTTCAGTAAGACTTTGCATGCAGCATGATCTGGAATGCAGAAGAAAAAAAAAAATAATTGTTGTTAACACCTCCCACACTCCCCAGCATGGTACATATTTTCGAATTAGGTTGCAAGAAGTTTGCTGCTGGTACAAAATTGGATTGTTCGTGAGGGGGGAATTTGCAGTCTGGAGTAAAATAGTAATGGTCTGAATATATGAGCAGCAAAGTGGCAACTGACATTCAATATTTTAAAATAAATGAGGTCACGCATTTGGAGAGAAAATACAAAGTAAGACAACGGAAAACATTTTGTACGATTCTGAAATGCTTAGAAAAACAGTGGGCATTAAAGAGATGTCAAACGACCCTGCAAATCGCAGGATAGTTGCAAACAGTTCGGATGAATGTAGCTGCAACAAGAATGTAATCAATAATCAGGTAATAGCATCATTTTTTACGTCAAAGTGTTGAAGTCAGATATGGGTAAACCATGTTCTAAATGGTGTTTAATGATCCAAATGGCTCTTTGTGGAGTGGCTTGTTTCGCGTCAAATATTGGCTGTTCCAGAGGCTGTTCCAGATCAATTACATCATGCCAGACCGGTTCTGCTGGAAGTTAATGCCTCATAATGGAGGCAAGGCAGCCAATGGTGGAATAACATACATCGTGAACTCTCAAAAGCTCAGAATTAGCTGCAGAGATATATCTTCGATTGTTTACCATTGGGGATATTGCGTGCAGGAGGTTTCAGTAGCAGTGAGGTGCAATAGAATATTAAGAAGATTCATAGACACTCCAAACTCACGCTCCTGATCTGTAGCCATCCGTTGCACAGGTTGGAGTGCAAAGTGGAGAATATCCTTGTTAGTCTGTTCCTGGATATGACCAATGTGGCCATTAAGAGTTGGAGGCAAGGGCTGTCGTTCGGAACAACTGCTTGCTCTTTTCGGCCGCTACGTTTGAGCGCAGGTATTTCTCGAGAGGGAACATGGAATGTCCGCTGGTATGCTAGATTCCTTCTGCGGCTGGTGTGCCCCCCTGGGGCTAGCTTGCCTGAATAACAGCGGGAACATTATTTTAACTGAGATTGATAATGTTCATTTACTATTTTGTCTTTATGGCACCACGCTTTGAAGGGTTGTTAACTTTTCACTTTGTTTTTCATTTGTTAGTTAGTTTACTTGTTACTACTGGTATACGCAAAGGTTTATGTCTCCAAGAGTTGGTGGCTGGACGGGGTTGCAGAACTATTAAGGTGCAAGTCAATGTGGACTTTGAAAACAACGATCTGAATTTCAAAATCGAGGCTTTGATTGAACAGGAACTAATGAAGACCAGCTCTCACTTGAATGGCACTTCAACTGCTTACTAACTTTCAGCAGAACTCGGGTGCCAATCATGTTGGCATAATGGAATAAAACTGGCGTCATCATACAGACCTGTTGTTTTTATTGACATAAACATGAAATGTTATTCGGCAGCATTAAGACAAATGTCGATTTAGTGTTGCCACTCAAGAAAAGATATCTATCTCAGAAAATAAATGTACTGACCTTTTCCCCCTCCAGGCTTGTCTGAATCGCCATGTTCTACATGAATATAAACGTTGAGCCCTTCAGACATCTTATACGAAGTAAGGTTGTGATTTGAGAAATGTCGAAGCAATCGTGAAGCCATGACGATAAGGCGTAAAAATATAAATGTTTTAACTATTTCATTTTTGCTCTAAAATCTTTCCATTGTGCCTGCAGGCTCATCTGCACTCCATTGCCACTAAAAATATTGTATTCATCAAATGCAACCTTTTTATCCCACATTGTCGCCACAGCCAGCTTCAACATCATTATCATTATCACGGTTACTAACATCTGCAACCTGCTCATCATCATCACGATCAAAATGCCTACCATCCCCATCAACATATCCAATTGTTTCGTCATCACCATCAGCATCATTGTCATCAAACAATGTGCTTTCACAATACACAAGAAGGAATATTTACAGAAGTATCTTCCACGCAAGCAATGCAAATCAATTTGGTTCGTCCATAAGGCACGTGGTGAAGCTCAACTGCTATATTTGTGCAAAGCCATCACATTCCATCCTAAGCAGATGGATGCTTCCCTTGAACAAAAATGTTGGATTGGTGTGTGATTTCCACTTTCGGTTATAATGCCCATTTCACGTTTTACTTCGTATATATCTACAGATATCTACGCACATTTTGACTATTCGGCTTGATCATGATTATTTCCCTAAACGTTGAGGGCGTTCGTATTGTTCTTAATGAAAACATTGCATCTATTTTTACAGATGAGGATGGCTGTCATGACATTCCGACCAGGTATGACTTGTGTTGAAATCTCTATGCACTTCAAATAGTCAAGGGGGCATTATCATTACGTAATTTCTGGACCCAGTTGAAGTAAAATTGGCCTATATAGTTTATGAAAGCAAGAGAATCAATACCGGGAGCACGGCCCATTATTACCAACATGCTCTCCAGCGATTATTATAGTGCCAACAAAGTGGAGGAGAGGTAAAGCTTTGCCAAAATTTCAACAGTGTCGAAACGTACAATCAATGCCACCTCCGTGGAGGGGAAAATATGCTGAAATAAAATCAGAGGTGCAGGATCATTCTGCATTTAGAAGAGAGCATGGATTAATCAAAGCAAGTGGGCAAGGTTTTTTTATGCAACGACTTAGCTCTCTTAAAGTTTTTATTTTCATTGGGCCAGTTTGCAAGAAGGGTCAATTAGCATAACATATTTGAAGTCGTCTATAGAGAAATTAGCAGTGTTTTTTTTGATTAGATCATAAAACAGACCTGTTAGGAAAGCAAAAGCTCCAGGAGGTCTAAGGCAAAGTATCAAATTCTACCCAAAACTCGGTCGGTGGCAGGAAAAACAGTGCTGATGCGTGTTTCATTGAATGAAAGGCCACTTCCCGTGGTTTTATGCAGGGGTCATTACCACTTACGCCGCTTTTTGCTCTTTAAATAAACGTTTTGGAATCAAAAATATTGCAAATGATTAGACGATTGCGGGAAAACCGAATGTTCTTAGTGTAATGTCTAAACACAATGATAATCTATACAAGTCTGAAGGGTGCAGCAGTGACAGAAATACTTTAATCCAGAGAAGAGAGAGGTGATGCATTTGGGTAAAATACAAACACAGAAATTAATACAGACTAAATGGCAGGATGCTGAGAATTGCACATATCAAAGGGAGTATTGGTATGCATGCACATATATTCCTGAAACTGGCTGCATAGTAGATAAAATGGTCAAGAACGCATATAAATACTTTCTTTTCTTTGGTGAGGTACTGAATATGAGAGCTGGGCGATAGTGCCATACTGTATTGCACACCGGCTAGCCCACAACTGGAGATCTACATGCAGTTATAGTCACTGCAATGTCGTAAGAATGTGCTTTGCTTGGAAAGATACAGAGAAGCTTTCATAAGATGTTGTCTGGACTAGGGATTTTTATATTTTGGAAAGATTGGATAGGCTAGAATCGCTTTCTTTCATCAGAGGAAGCTGCGACGAGGGTTCATTGAAATGCAAAACCCTTTGAGGGATATGTTAGCGTAGATATAAAGTCACCTTTGCCCTTCATGAGGTTTCAATGAACAACGGGCATACCGCTAGACTAAAAAATAGGAGATTTATGGCGATTATGTGGATTTCTCATTTCTCCAAGAGAGGTTTAGGGACCTGGAACTCACTGTCTGTAAGGGTGGTAGAGGCAGAAACCTTGATGCATGTTGAAAAGCCTTACTTATGCCCGTAAAGTGTCATACTTCAAGTCGACGAATCAAGACCTGTCAAGTGATATTTAGCTGATTGCTCCTCCTCAGGCAACCCAGACCCGAGGTGCCAGATTTCATCCTCTGCAGTATAACTGGTTAACGTTAGATTATTCTATTTCCTACCATCTACCGAGAATATAATGGACCTGTCTTCCGCTACTGCATAACATTTCCGTACAAGCAATAGAAGTTTTGAATTAGTACAACTTTAGACGAAAGTCCTGGTAGAGTACAAACGTCCTGTCAAATAATGGATTGTCAATTATAAGTTTACACAAAACTTTAAAAAATTTAACCAATGGTATTTCGCTGAATTGTACAACATTAGTTACAATTTCTCCTCAGAAGTGCACGGGGTCACGTTGTTTCTTTTGCACAGTCCGTTCATCGTTATCCAGAAGCTGTTGAGGCAAACTAACACTGGTGTAAAGATGAGAAGAGAATCTCTTATCTGATGAGAGGTATTCTAATCTCCAAAAATTGCCGGATAGTCTAATTCTCTATCCTAAAAGAAGCTTCCCCTATGATGTGGCATGTTTAAATAGTAGATGGCGCCGAAATGTTAGACATAGACACAACGGGCTGAGTATTTCTCCCTTATGAAGCTTGGTGACGTCGTTTCTGTTAACAATGTCATCACGCCGGTTGATAATACAGCGCCTCAGAGGGTCAAAAAGTCGGGAATTCGAACTTTCTTTAAATATCAAATTAAAACGCAATTGATATATTTAAGTGCCCATCTCTGCGTAATGATATGGTCAGAAGCCATTAATACAAGACCGTCAGCTTGAGATTCATGGCAGGTGGGAAGTCCAATTTCTGAAAGGTAAGATTGTCTCGGCGGGTCTTGAAATTGCAGCTGAGACCTGAGTCTCAGGTTTGCAGGTCGAAGTCAATTGACTGCATGGAATTATCACTTGAGTGTGCATAGTGACAACTGTTTTTTTTCATGAAGAGGAATTTCCTTTCATTTAAAGGGAGCTTTCGTATGTTCATTAAATATTGTCATGTCTGTAACCGAGGAGATGAGGAGCAAAAACTCTCAGGAACAGATGGGGATCATGGCCTCAGTCCGAGTTATGAGATCTTGTGAAGAGGAGAGGAGGATTACAAAGAGGAGGAGAAGAAGGTGAGAGCAAGAAGGGAACACGAGGAGGTTAATCGTGTTGTGGTTGAAGAGGAAGGGGACAGTGCAGTGCCAAGCCCCGATGGTTAGGAGGAGCCCAGCCACACACATTGGAGGAACAGGGCAGTTTATGCCGCCCCAAGCAACTCACCTAGCTGCAACTGAATGAGACTCCGAGCCGAAGAAGACATAGGCATTCAAGGTCGACTGTGACTTCACAATGTGTCTGGCTTGCAGGAGAGATCTCAGCCAACTGTCTCGGATGCCATCCGATGCTTCATGTGTTGAACGTCAAACTGGTGTTTTACTTTTTCACAGCAGCCTCGTTTCAGGCAGCCTGCAGAGCCATCATCAGGATAACCCTGCCTGCTGCATAACATCGTTTGAAGATGTTCACAGATGGAATGTGTGGAAGGGCTGGAAGTTACAGCCCCGTCACAGACGATGTGCATATTCGATTGCAAAGAGCCGAATGATTTGCAGTGCTTGCAGCTTTCCACATTTTGCTGGGAATCAGTGACTGCATGAACCTACGTATTGAGGCTCCGGCTGGGCAATCCCGCATCATCATAAACAGACAGGGGTTCAACATGCTGAAGTGCAGCTGCTATGCGACCATAATTGGATACTCTCGCAGGTGTGGGCTAGGTATCTGGGCAGCAGTGGAGGTTAATACGTCTTTATTAACTCAGAGATCCCAGACCTTTCACCGGGCGGGATTCCATGGAGGGTTGCCTGCTAGGTGATAAGAGTTATGCACTGAAAAAATTGCTAATGGAACCTGTAAGGTTGCCCAGATCTGACACAGAAAGCCTGTACAATGAGCGACCCACTAGCACCAGGACCAACGTGAAGAAGGCCATCGGCCTCCGAAAAAATGCCATCCCTGTGACAGGTCTGCTCTGGAGTCTAATAATTGTTCTCCCACTGGCGCCTGTCCCTGATGATTGTGGTTTCCTTTGGACCCCAGAATATAACCTTCGAAGGATAATGTCAACCAGATGGAGGGCAATTGTCTAATGACGCCGGCTAGAATGAGTTGACGGGCCAAAGCAATGGTCCTGCCGATAGCACTGGTCATGAGCAAACATTTGGCCGTGACACCAGTGATGCCTTAATATGGCAATGGCTTCTGTAATAAGTATTGCGAATGCTGCTGAAGGGGTTTGGTGAACTTCTAGCCCTCCTTTTCCCAGTGCTTTGCCTGAGTTAACCACGTTGAACATATGCTGCATGGAAGACGGCATCAAAGAAGCTTCAGTGGATCTTGGGCCAACTTTCTGCATTCAACAACAACTCTCCCCTCCCTCCAATGGCAAAGAAATCTATGCATGGAAGCGTTTTATTTATGCACAGTTTCTCAATGCCAAAATTGGGCGACTTGCTTATTTTTTAAAAAATAATGCCACATTCAAACCTTCTCTGTATACAGCAGAATGACTAGACTGATCATCTCATGGGTAAGCTAACACTGCCCCATGCCAGGGGGCTCTTTAAACTGCTGACCATTACTTTGTTCCAAGCCACGCTTGCAGCCTCAGAGACCTGACATCCCGCCCGCTAGTACTAACTGTGTTGGAAGACAGCCTGCAAACTGCCCTTGCAATCAGTTGTGGCAATCAATAAAGAGGGCGGACTTTTCCAGCCCCGTCAGGGCGAGAACTCGGCTGTAAAATGAGGCATGCCATTCTATCCTCCATTGACTTTGGAGGGATATTAAAATCCCATTGCCTTTGGCCAGTATGAGGCGGGCGCAGAGGGTGGGCCTGGAAGTCAGAACTCCACTTCTTCCGGGTGCGTACCCGCCATCGCAGCACGACCATTTATTCAGCCCAATCTTTCAACTTGTAGGGTAGGCTTATATGCGGTGGGATTTTACCTTCCTGCCATAGTTAATAGATTTTGGACAGCTCACTGCATTTTACAGCCTCGCCCCCACCGTGAGGGGGCCGTACATTTCTGCCCAAGGTATGGAACAAATCGACGGAGTTTAAATGGTGAACCGGCACCAAACAATGAAAAGATTTCAGTGGAAAACTCTGAACACAGAAAGTGTTCAAATTGCAAATTTAGCTGACGAACAGTATTGTTAAGGTGTATATATTTTAAAACTAAGGATATCTATGAGGTAGGAACAATTAGAAGATGCTTATTGCGCTAAGTTTAGAGAAATATTTGCAAATAAAATGACAGAAATTAAGCTGCAATGATTTAACAAAGAAAAAAAAAAGTACAGCATAGGAACAGGCCCTTCGGCCCTCCAAGTCTGCACCGATCATATTGCCTGTCAACTAAAATATTTTGCACATCCGGGACCTGTATCCCTCCATTCCCCTCCTATTCATGTATTTGTCAATCTGCCTCTTAAACACCTCTATCGTACGTGCTGGCAGCATATTCCAGACACTCACTGACTTCTGCGTAAAACACCTGCACCGCACACCTCCTCTATAGGTTTCTCCTCTCACCGTAAATCTATGTCCACTAGTAATTGACTCTTCCACCCTGGGAAAAAAGCTGATGACTATCTGCTCTGTCCATGCCACTCATAATTTTGTAAACATCTATCATGTCGCCCCTAAATCTCCGTCGCTCTTGTGAGAACAATCCGAGTTTCTCAAACACCTCCTCATAGCCAATAACTTTCAGACCAGGCAGCATCCTGGCAAACTTCCTCTGCAACCTCTCCAATGCCTCCATATCCTCCTGGTAATGTGGCGGCCAGAATTGCATGCAATATTCAATTTGCTTCCCAACCAAGGTTCCATACAGCTGCATGATGACTTCCGAGCTTTTATACTCCATGCACCTGCCAATTAAGCCAAGCTTGCCATATGCCATCCTGACTACCTTATCTACCTGCTTTGCCACTTTCAGTGACCTGTGGACCTGTACACCCAGATCCCTCTGCCGTTAATTCTCTTAAGGGTCCTGCAATTTACTGTATAATTCCTGCCTGTTTTAGGCATTATGTCGCATTTACATAGATCTTAATGTCTAACAGGGCATACAAGGACAGGGCAAATATATGCTGCCCGATTATCCTGCAATCACATTTCTATCAGTGATTGAAGAGACAGTCTTATTTTTTTCCTCACTTAAATCTTTTAACGTTTTTTGACATGCTTCAAGTTCTGGAAAATATAAGTAAATGTGTCAACAAACTTATTCTTAAAATACATTTCTTACAGCGCATTGAACTCAGTAAATGTTTAATTTATTAAACAGAAAGGCCTCGCTATGGTAACATCGAACTTTCGTCAGTGTGCATAAAAAGCTATCCGACAAGTAATAACTACATATTGAGCAGATGGTGTGTTTTGTTGGTTGAGGAACAACTGTTGGATAAGAAGCCAAGGATAATTCCCCTCTAATTGTTTCAAATTATGTCAATATTTCCTTTTCATCACCCTGACAGTACAGGTCATGTCGTGGTGCAAGGTATTGTGTGAATAATTGAACCTCAGGCATACTACACACTTTCTGTAGACCCACCCAGAGTTCCCACTTTATTGCAGTGGGCCTTGTACCCACAAAGTAACTTGGCTGCAGGCGAGGATGTCACTAAACGGGCATTAGTTGTTTTGCATAAAGGAAAACATTAATGTTCAGATGCGTTTGTATGCTCCGAATTTCAAAAATAATTACCTTCTTCTTTTGCTTTCAACTGTTTTTCTGTAACGGAACAGTTAATTTATTATGTTTCATGCACAAAGTGCGACTGAACAAAAAATACTGAAAATGAAAAGCGTCCTTTGTTCAGCAGTAGTTCTTCTATGACACAGAGCATTGCCAATCAAATATAAAGGCATACAACATAGCAACAGGCCTGTCGGCCTAACTAGCCCGTGGCAGATTCTAGAACCATGATACTCTTCTATTACTATTCCATATGTATGAATCAGGATAAACTTTTTTATTGTCCCCTTTTCATCCTCACTTGCTCATCCATCGTCCTTAAAAGCAGCAATTCTTTGGCCTCAGCGAACCCTTATGGCGAAGATTACCATTTACTGACTGCTTCTTGAATGTGGATGTAGCTTTTAAATTACTTGCAAGATTTACCGTTGATAATCTTACATGCTGGGCCGGAATTTTGCCGCACCGTCCGGGGGCAGAGCTGAAAAATGCAGCGAGTCATGTCAAACTTCATGCACTTCTTTGGGAATATCAATCTCCGCTGGCATAAAATCCTCCAATGGAATTTAGAAATGCAAACTTCTGTGTGGGCTCAATGTATAGAAGTATGGCAAACTATTAAGAGCAGGTGCGGTCATATTTTCGTCTTTTGCATTTTAGAGTAAATAGTTCCATCCTGTTCTATGTGTCCTAGCAGTTATGACGTCCTGATATCTTCCATATACATCTTTAATAAACCATCGTTAGTACCTAAAATGTATTTTCTAAGATGGAGGCCATTAGCCTTCAGTTATCGAATGATCATTATTTTTTATCAATTATTATTATTTCCAGCATTATTATGAGTGATGGGCTTTCTGTGAGTACCATCATTTATTGGACAAAATTAATCAGCTTGAGAAGCTGATAATGAAGCGCAGCTAAATCAGTTGCTCGGCCATTCACAAGGGAAGCTAGAAGTAATTGCCAAAATCCTTGAACTTCCCTCAGGATAGTCCGCATGAGGCACATTTCTTCCCCATTGGGTATTACTGCAGTCACTGAAGTTTCACAAATTTCTGGAAGTTGCAAACTCACTACTTCTGGTCCTTCTTTGTTTTTAGATTGTTTCAATCCAGCATCCCTTCATTCATTTAAATTTATGTTTACAGATTTCTTGGTGTGATCTGAGTTCATAGCGCCGAGTCATTATTACACTTCTCTGCGTAAGCACTAGACCAACATAACCACTAGGTAAGCATCTGTAGACGCTTATATAGGCCAGAATTTTCCGGCTGACGTCCGGATGGCGTTTCCCGCACATCAGTGCCGACGTCCGCCCTCCCCATCTCAATATTTTTGTGGGTGGGAGCAATCAGCTCGCCCTCCTTTAATTGAAGAACGCGTTAAGCCCCTTAACTTGCCAATTGTGTACGATTTTGAGGGGCCGGTGCAAACTTTGGTTAGGCGCATGGGCCCAACGGGAAGGTGGGTAGGAGATTATTTAAGAAAACTTTTGCAATGTCGGGATATATGAACTCAGAGGGGTTGTTCCTGTTTTTCACGAAGTTATAATTGATGAAACTGTTTAAATCATAACTCTGTGAATGTTTGCAGTTTTCATCGATGTCCAAGAGTTTTTTGTGTAAAGTAAAAGCATTCTGAAGACAGCATTCCTTTTTGGCCTCGCAGCTTTCCAGAGGCCTCCATTTAGCCTGGGGTTATGGGTTCCGAACTCTCCATTGGAGGCAGCTCCCCTGTGGATGAATGGAAGGATAGAATCAGGAGGAGGCCAGGACTGGACAATCAGCCTCCAATGGAGGCACCTTTGGGAGTCCAGGCACAAGCCCATGGGGCGCAGGGCCAAGGGGTTGTCCAAAGTGCAAGGGGCCAAAGATGACGCCATTATCCAGCTGCCAAGGTATACAGGCAGTGAAGCTGCTAACTCATTATAACTGAGGCACAGTGCCGAAGCAGGCTCCAACTGTCAAGGGAGACAGTCAACTATGTCTGTCATATGATTGGCCCTGAGATTGTCCCTAACTGTGTGGCTGGACAGCTCATGCCAGTGACTCTGAAGCTCACATTTGCCCTCCAATTCAATGCCGCTGGCTCCTTCCAGGGCTCAGTTGGTGATCTTGGCGGTATCTCCCAATCAGCTGTTCATGTATCCACCTTCATCCACTTCCGCTGGAAGCAGGCAAGTCAGGCACATTGAGCCAGAGCCTTCACCCCATTGCTCCCTTCCCACGCGTCCAGGGTGCTGTAGACTGCATACATCTGGCCATGAAGGTGCCAAGGTAAATCCAGTGCCTTCATCAACAGAAAGGGCTTCCACTCCATGAACGTGCAGATAGTGTGTGATCAGAGGATGCAGAATTTACAAGTCTCTGCAAGGTATCCATGCAGCTCCCGTGATGTCAACATCCTCAGACACTCCTAGATGCTGCGTCTCTTCAGTGCTCCAGCTCTGCTGGATGATTGGCTGCTGGGTGACAAGGGCTATCCCCTCATAAGTTGGCTCATGACGCCACTACACTGTGCAAGAACAGGAGCTGAGATTTGGTACAATAGGAGCCAGGGTACCTCAAGCCTGTGGTGGAGAGAGCTTTCAGTTTTCTCAAGATGAGCTTCCGTAGCCTGGGCCGCTCACTGTCCACACTCCAGTACCCCTCAGATCGTGTCTGTCTGATAGTGGTAGTCTGCTGCGCCCTGCACAATCTTGTGGTTCAAAGGGGGGATAGCTTTGACAATGAAGACCTTGAAGCCCAGGGTGAGGCTGCACATGATGAATCCAACAGTGTCTCAAAGGATGAGGAAGCACAGGGCAATGATAAGGGGCAGAATGATGACCCGCATTTACACCAAGGAGGCAGGGACACCCACAACAATTTATTCGAAAGTGCCTTCAGATAGCTCCATGCATTTGAAAAAGCAGGAACAACCTTGCCTGGCACCTGAAGACATGGCACTTAGATGCCACATCTTCCACCTGTTCAGCTGAAAATAAGGGCTTAGTACAGAAACATCAATGTGCACTCGAAAACTCATGATAAATATTTGAAAAAGAAAAATGCACCACAAACAAAAGACCCTCAGCCATGGTTACAAGGGTGGAATTTATTTTCTCCAAAAAAAAACACACACCACTTTTTAGCGATCACAAAAATATGGGTCACTATTCTAAGGCCAACACAAAATCACAAGTGACATACCCGTGCAATGGATAAGGTGCCTTATGCTTATGTTATCGGCTGCTACTTCTCGGTGCCACCCTATTGCTAGGA
Organism: Carcharodon carcharias; assembly: GCF_017639515.1. NCBI lineage: Eukaryota > Metazoa > Chordata > Chondrichthyes > Lamniformes > Lamnidae > Carcharodon > Carcharodon carcharias. Next base: position 11,212,972 of record NC_054495.1, read on the forward strand.
GTGGCTTGAGAGACAGCCTGCTGACTCTGCTTCCATATTGGCCTGTGATGACCCCGCCTTGGAGGGAGTGTCCAGTTCCAGAACTGGCACCTCCCCAATTGTCGTAGCCTCAATGGAAGAAATGTTTACTTGCAGAGGGGAGGAGCAGCTGCTGCCCTTATCCGGAGCAATGTGAGAGGATCTTGCAGCGATGGCAGGCAGCTGCTGCACCGACGTGAGGTCCAAATCTACCTCTGTGTTCACCACATATGCATGGGCACTGAGTGCCGGCTCTTGAGGTCCACAACATCTCCCACAGTGCAAAACACCACCTGTGGCCAGAAGCGCTGTGAGTGCTTGCAGGTCAGAGCATAAACCAATCATATTTTGATCAATTTGGTGGAAGCCACTCTCTTTTGGAGTTGTCAATCTCTCATTGAAGGAACACTGATGCTCTGCCCTGAGGTGGATCCTTCATGTGCAATCTGCCTAGACTCCTCCGTTGCAGAGAGCAACTGAAACATTCCCTCAAGCAACCTTGCCAGATGCAAATGCACTTCCTGTCGCCTTTCCTGCTGCTGTTGCAATGGGCACAACACCAGAGGCACGTCATCAGTGCTTGTCTCAGCATGTGCCTCATTCCTTGTAGCCCTCTAGCTGCTGGAGCCATCGGCACTCTCTGCCCTGGCTGTCTCCTCCAGTGATCTCAACTGTGACCCAGGACGCTAGCCGACTGTAAAGGCCCCATCGAGGTGTGTGTGTCTGCGCTGTTGCCTGGCTGACTTACATCCAGAACTGGGAGGATTCCGTCAAAGCGGTTGAGAAACTGTGTCCGACGGGGACCATGATGGTTCATCTGGTCGTTAAGTATCAACACTGTGCTGGGCCTCTCGCCTTGAAAGTGACTGATGATGTTGTGTGCCTGAAATACAAGACGGACCAACCTGACAATGTCAAGAGTTTTGAGAAATTTGCTGTGCCGCAATTTGCACTTTTTGGCCCTCAGGTTGGTAGCGGAGGCCGCAGGGTTGAGGTGCGGGTCGCTCTGGTGGTGATGCTGAAATTAACAACAAGGACAGTGCATCAGTTAGCGTACATTCACTTCAACCTTTCATAATTTTCCTTCCCAGGCTCATAAGTCGCTCACCCTTCAAGACGGTAAGAGGAAGAAAGTTGGTGAGATGAAAAGGAGTCAAGAAAAGCCCCAAACATTAAACGGATATGCAGGCCAACTGGTCAGATAGCTTCAGAGATGCTACATTACATGTTATGAACAATAGGAGTGGGGAGAGTGCAGAGGTACCTGACCTAGATGCTTTGTTGACTGCACAGTTGTGGGGCTGAGGAAGCATCGCAAACAGTAGCGAGATTTGCCATTGATCACAGGAGACTGAGAGGTCACATTACTAGCCTTCATTCCATTCGGCGCGGGGGGGGTGGGGGGGGTGGGGGGGGGGGTGGTTGGGGCGGTGCTTAGACCGGGTGGGCAGAAGGCAATATTTCCCCTTGGCATAGGGATGAGTTTTGTGGTGGAATTCATCTAAGCTGAGTGACATGAATCTCACAGCTGAGGTGCTGACGATTGTTTGGACAAAGTAATGTGGGGCACGCTGGATGAAAGGGCGCTGGAGGTCGCAAAGCCACTCATATAAAATAAGTCTTTTACTGTGCAGCAGTGATCCAATGGAATTTGACGATGGTGATAGTGATCCCGAATGGAATAAGGTGACTTTCAAACGTGGTGGAGACGCAATTCCTCAAGGGGATGAGGGTCCTGTCTGTTTGACCCACACGTCAGAATGTCTCAGAACTTTTACGAGCATTGTTTAAGCATTAACGATTACACCAACCACGAGTGGGTTGAATTGTGTGCAGACAGAGTGCTTGGAACTGTGGACCTCAAATACCTGCCCGCTGGACCCCAGCTTCGCTGCCTCGGGCTGCCCTGGCTCCTGACTCCTGCCCAGCCCCATGGCCTCCTCTTCAAAACGCCTGAGTTGCTGCATGAGGGTGCGCCCACCTCCAGTCCTTTGGCATTCCCAGGCATTGTGGTGAGTTTTTGCCTGCAAAACAGTGAAGAGGATTAATTGGGGCTGCTCACTCATTTAGTGTGCAGGCACTTGCCACACCCCAACCACAGTGGCCCATCTGAGGTCTCCAGCGGCTCCTGTCCACAGTACTGGTGATCAGTCCCCAGAAGATTACACGGCTGGTCCCAACACCCTTCCCCATTGGCCACCTTGGACACATTCGGCATCCAGCACTTTGAATAGCACATGGCTCTTAGCACCCATGTCAAGGAGGAGAATCTAGGTGCAACGCAGACGCCAGTAGATGGTACTTGCCCTAAACAACTTGAGGCACACCTTGCACCAATTCAATACCATAAATATGACTTGTTGTGGAGATCTGAGCATTTGCTGTGCGGCCTCCAGTGCAGGTTGTCCGCAGAATATTCAAAAGCCACAAAGACAAACATATGCTGTGGGGAGAACCCTTCTCCACAGCCACTAAGGCTGGTGCAAGGACGGCCATTACTCATTTGCCCACCTAGCTTGCGACTGCTGCCCTATGCAGTAACAGCAGCAAAAGAGGGTGGGAGGTGGGGTGAGGGGTGATGGTGGGTGGGGGGGTGGTGGTGGGGGTTGTTTCTATCGTCTCAGGCTGCCTTCTGGGTCAAATGGCCAAGACAGTCATGATACTCATCCTTCCAGAGCGCAGCAAATCATTGAATCGTTTCCTGTACAGTGTGCCAGTGCACTGCACATCATCAAGCGCACATACAGCGTCAACCTCCTCCTCCCACGCCTGGCTGGTGACATGGGGGGCCCTCCTCCTCCCATTCGCCGGATACAGAAGGTGCCAACGGAAGCCCGCCTCTTGCAGAAGGACAATAAGGCCTGCATCGCAAAATCGCCTGTAGCCTGTCCCCCGCCCCATCCTCTTCCTCCTCCTCCTGATCATGCTGCTGTCCACTCGGACCTCTCTCCATGAATGGCCATGGAGCTCTGCCTCAAGTAGGCTCTCTGGCCACACTTTATGCAGGCTGCCGGTTCCCCATGGGAGTAACATGTCTGAGGCCCCCCGCCCCCACAACTATTTTCCCGTTCTCCACGGGTGTCGCTTACCTGCAGGGCTGGCCTTAATTGGACGGCCAGCAGAAAATGGTGCGTGGCCCGTTTCATCAGCTGCAATTGGCCGCCCGTCCGCCGCCGAGTCGGTTGGATCCACCTGACCGACGAACGTGAAATTCTGCCCTATCATCTTTGTGGCAATAAAGTTGCTAAGAACTTCACAATTATTTTGCTCCTGAAATGTACACTTTTTAAAAATTTGATTCTAAAGGCCTCATTCACATATATTCCCACTTCTATTGATGCATATATCTGAAAACCTGAATTATTTTGCTTTTCTGCCATTTCCCAGCATTGCTTTCAATTGAATACGTGGGGTCCTATTATTTCTACCATAATCCAACACCATACTGTTATACATTTTCAAATAACTTGCCACTGACCTTTAAAATGCGTCAAGAATTGTTATCATAAAAATCCTATCTCCACAACCCATGCTATGAAGCAGCTTTATTGGTAAGTCAAAATATTTGGAGAGCATTGTTCACCATGAACCATACGATGCAGCCCAGAAGAGTGTAGTTGCAAATTATTTCCTCAACAATTCGCCATTTACGCGGCATTCAAACTTAGATGAAAATATGATTTTTCCACAAAAACTGATTAAATATATTTGCTGAATTTAAAATCTGTTCCATGTTTGCATCAGTACAGCTGTCCAGAATATTGATGAAATAGTTGAATTTCAAGGAACAATATAAAATAGGAGAGTTTTGTTGGATATGTGGAAATGTAAGTAATTAACTCCTAAACATACAACCATGCAGCTGGAAGTGCTGCCAACAATGGTTCTAATTTATAATTTAGGATAGAAGGGAGGACAGATTTATAATAGTACCCATTTCAACGCTGGTTACCGTTTGGAGGACGTTAAAGACATGAGGAATGGATTTTGCGACTAAAGGGTTTTGAAACTAATACTGTAAATTTTGACGTCATATCCAAAGGCTATGCAACTCAAAGCACAGCAAAGATGATATTTTGGAACTTGCTTTTCTTTGGTTTATTTTAAACAGAGTTTTGGAGGAGCGACGTTCATAGAACCTGCTTTGCCATAAACCATAAAGAGTGAATTGGAATATCCCCTTTCTTGTCTACATATATGAATGCAGGGTGGACTTTCCTGATGCATAATCATGGTCAAGAGCATCATTGACTTGTTGTGGATGATGACTGCATGAGGAAGTAAAAAGTAGATATGACTTTTTAACCACTTCCTTCAATGAATCTACACATGCAGATAGTTCTGGAGCAGAGAGAGAGAGAGAGAGCAAGAGTGAATTATAAAAAAAAAAGGTTCCGGCTTTTCCACTTCAGGAGAACTGAGCAATATTTCAAAAGACTTCACACAGCTGTTTAATGCCCTAAGCCTTTCAGGAGACTGCGCCGGAGCGATTTATCAGTGACACTGGAGAAGAGCAGGAACTCAAATCTCGCAGTATTGTTTCTGACGTAGCATGTCTTGCATTCTTTGTGCTTACATCCAATGTAATTTAGCAGAGCATGAATTCTATGAACGGGGCAGAATGTGACTCTGCCAATTTTGCCTCTGCAGCCTATTTAATTCTCCTGTATGTACAGAGGCTTACCACACAAATGATTTCAATATTCTCCATAACCACCTGAAAACCTGGGGTAGAAATATGCCTTGGGCGATAGTTCAGCATGCATAAAGTCGGTTCAAATGTTTGATATGCCATACTATTGTTTGTCAACAGCAGTAACTAGTTCATTACAATTGGTTAATCAACTGCAATGAAAATATATTTAGCAGTGTCACGTAATACAGACTTCCACAGCGCCACTGTGCGCTTAACCTCTCTGGTTACCTCGCCAGCTCCTTCCCCAACAAGAAGAAACTAAAGACATGCAGGAATTCCACTGGAAGAGGGAAACTGACCACAACAGCACCCAGAATACAACGGATGCAGAAGCCACTATCAGGAGCTCAGAATTCTTTCAGTTGTTCAAACTGATGTTCAGCTCACTCCGTGACTTTGCCTCCTGCTGTTTCGCAAGCATTCTCCATCCTTACACCTGACTTGGAAATCTGTGTTCTTCAACTAATGACCGTTTGGACATTTCAATATTTTAATTATTCTGTCACTTCTTGCCTGTTCGTACTATTGCTTCTCATCAAATTGCTGGTGTCCTGTTCAAAAAATGTCGAAATATAACTGCATTTGCAATGTATATGTTATACTAATTTATTCAGGGTAATTATGGGGAACATGTGAATTAACACGCCAATTGTAGTCATGCATACCGCACCACAGAGTAAATGACAGGCGCGATCTAATCAGTTTCCATGGGTTTCTCAAAAAGCTACCTTGATTTTCGTCACATTCTGAGCCAAGCAGTCTCACTGCAATACCGTCTTTGTCAAGAAGATCTCCGATTTCCAGGTTTGAATAACTTCCCCTGGAATTATTTTCACGTCTTTCCCAATCGAACGGCTTCAGCAGCTCATCCAGGGTTTGAATCTCGCCTTCTGAGGTGCCTTTTCCCCTGCAACTCAGAGGAAATTCGCGTTTCACATTCCAAGCAGACTCTCACATCTTCCGCCATGCTGAGCAGATTACCAGTGCACCAAAAGACCACACGATGGACTGACCAAACTTCGACAGCCTACCCGGACCTTGCTGCTCTTTTCAAGACCACATCACTTCCTGTCTGCCGCTCGAATCCCTGTCTGGAACTTGGAGCTCATTTCTCTGCTCTTTTCTATCAACTTTATTTAGCTGGATCTATTCCTGATCCCCGTCCTTCTCCATTCTATAGCAGCATCATTCTGAACTCCTTTGTCCTTGCATGCAAACTTCGCCTGGGACCTCTTTCTGCCCCGGTTCCGGACCTTCTCCCTGTCTCTCTCTCCCCCTGCCCCACAGCACTCTAACACCCACTCCCACCGCCCCTCTGACTTTCCCCGCAATGCCTTAAAACCAGCATAATCCCATCTCCCGCTTTTTGGGATACCTTCTTCTCAATGGCTGTCGGTTTCAAGCCGGCCCTCCCGTAGTTTGGCACCATTTTACTTATTTGTTTTCTCATCTCCGAATGCGCACAGGGCCTGTTGAAGGCTGAAAAATTAAAACAAACCAACTGCGCAGGAACGGCTATTTCCCATCCGACGAATGCCTGAACAGCCATAGGCCCGTTAGGAACTGGAGTTCTCAGCCTCCGAATTTAAATCAAGTTAAGTACGTAGGTTTTGTAACACTCTTCGTGGTCATCATCAACATTACCATCATCACCATCGCCATCATTAAGTTCAAAATCTGTATCGACCTGCTCCAGGCCTTCACCATCAAAACTATCATAAATACCCTCCGCATCATCTTCATTAACACAAGGAGAATCAGAGCAGAATTTTCACTGTTCCGTAAGTGGAGCACTGGAATTAGGATGTGTTACTCCAAAAGGCTTCCAAAATTTCAGTGGACCCTTATTCCTTTACACTTTTCTATCTCCTTGTCTAGCTCTTGGATAGGATGATCGGTCAAATTCTGCCTTGATGTCAAGGAGAGCAACAATTGCCTCGGCTGTGGAGTTCAAAGTTTGGAGCATGTTGCACCATGGCTGTGAATTGACTATTCATGTGTATGTGCCACTGTGTATGACTGTTGACAGTACCTTACATGGCTTTGCTGGTGATTTGAAATAGACTGATTGGGCTGCATGTGAACGAATTATATTTGACCCGCATTTTACATGTAACTGGGCGAATGCCAAAATTCTCTCGTACGTTCGAGTGTTTTGGATTTACTGGGACAATTTGTCAAGTGATGCATCTATTTCTTCAGCACATATTTTCCTTCCTTCTTCTGCAATCACGTCAGTTACAATAACCATGTGTGGATATCATCTTCATCAAATCGAATTGGATACTCTATGCAGATTTCGCATTGATAGTGTCGACACCATAATTGTCCAGTTGTAGGAAAAGCCCTTCTGGCACAAAAGTGTCCAATGGAATGGTGCGATCGTTTCAGTTGCACAAACCGCTACAACAATGTTTAACAAGAAAGTGACGAACCACGCAACAGCAACTTAAGCACTAGAAAGATTCAACCTCCAAAAACACATAGAGCCTACAAATTAGTTAACTGATTCATGCTGAATTTCATAGATTTTTCCCACAGAGTCGTGACGAAACATCAGAATATAATCATATCCAAAGAATTTCAGCCATCTCAAAATACATTTATGCGCATTTTCTGGCTAGTCAGCAGGATAGAGACACCCACGCTGGAGGCACAGGGGCGTGGACTCAGAAGGCAATTTTGATCATTGAGTGCAAACCTAATGGCGTCTCACAGTATCAGTTGAATCATTGGCAATGAAATCTGCTGCTGTTTGCAGCCGACTGTCTCCCCTCACATGATAAAGCCATAGTAGTGCAAATTGCCCTCACATGGTAGATAGGCAAAGCATACAGAACGGTCAGAGGATGATGTAATTCAAGATTCATTAGCAGGATCTCTTTGCTTCCATCAATAGTGGATGAAATGGGCGAGTCCGAAAGGACACATCTCCCGGAATGGGCCGGAGGCCGATTAGAAGAGATGAATCACGAGTTCAAATGCTATATGAACTCGCCGTCGACTAATATGAATCTACTCGTCGCAGGCGTTTTGTGTCTTTAGGTTATTTGAAGGGTTGTCCACAGTACAGCCCTTGTGCTGATGAAGATGCTTTTTTCAAATTGAGCAAAATCTCCATTATGCTGTGCGGCGCTAACACTATGCCACTCTTGGTAACTGCCACACAAATCTATAAATCTCTTAGTTGTTGTGCAAAATGAGTAACAGAACATTGTTTCCCACCATAATCTGTAACTTAATAGACCGGTCTACACTTCCTTCAACCATAATGTCAAACCAGAATATCAACCCCTATTTAATTAAACGGGTGGAAGTCCATGCATGATGAAGAACAGCAGATACACAGAAGAGGTTAAGACCTGTACTGTGAACTTGGTCATGAAACAATTAACAGGAAAAGGAGCTTCACCCAATCATTAACTTCAATGATGCGGAAGTCAGGTATTGAGTAGCTTGAGGCCGTATGAATCAATAACGTTTACTTTGTTTCCTATCCTGCATGATAAACAGATTCTTCCAGATTGTACTTGTCTGAACATAATGTAACATCGCACATGGTGCAGAATTGCAGCTCCCAATAACTGCTGAAGTGAAGTGCTGAACAAGTTCCCAGGTTCTAACGTGTTCAACTTTGTTTGTTCCGCATTAGAGATGTTCATATGTTTATACAAAACAGTAGAAAAGGTGATATCGAAAGAAAAAATAGTTTTCTTTCAAGTTTAGTGTTGACAGCCCCTTTTCAGATGCACTGTTTTCTTAGAACTTCATCCGGATATGGAAATCATTGTGAACTGCTTTAGGTCAGGAACGTGGGTTAAGACAATTCGACATTTATTAACAGCATGGAGGTGGTAGAAATCTCAGTTCTGTGTGAAAGTGCATGAATAAAGTCCCAACCCACGTGAACCAGGACCGACTAACCAATGCAGTCCTGAGAAAGAAATGAAGGTAAACAATAGATTTAGCATTTCATAAATCATATTCTGGAACATCCCTGTTCATTTTAGATCAAGCTGCATTGAATTCAAAACACGGAAAGAAGCCTACCAGTACAAATATGCGACAGGGCACAATATTCACCCGGATGCCACGACCTCGTGGTATAGCCTTCCCGATATCTGCAAAGGTCTTTGGGTCAATAATTCGCCCTTCTGTTTGCATTAACACCCATGACAGAAACTCATGACATCCATCAGTTGTGGTGCTTATCGAACATAAATCCGTCGAACTCAGTCTTGAATATATTCAATGACCCAGCCCTCATTGCTCTCAATGAAAACCTAACGACCCTCTGAGAGATGACATTTCACCGCATGTCCACCATTATTTGAAGACCTTGTAATGTTCCCTTTGTAGAATGCTCTGACTTTCAATACTCCATGTGCATGCATTGTTTCTGCTCTCTAGGTAATTTTCTGCCCATTGATAACATCAAATTGTTATCATTTTTAATTTAGTGATAAGGAATCATTTGATATGAAGTGGAAATCTTAATGCTCCCGTTTAGTATACCTAGTCAGGGGGCTATTTTGGCTGTTTATTTCCACTTAATATCCCAAAGGTCAATGCCATTCAACGTCTGCTTATTGCAGACAGAAGCAGATACGCGGTTCAAATAGTTACAAAGGAAAGTGAATGCAATAATCCGGGGATGGGAAAATATTTCTCAAATATTTCCAAACATGTTCTTATGTTGTATTGGAATTTAATGATTCAATGAATAAAAAACTCTGGGCTTAGGGCAATGACATTGCAATCTCAGTTGTGATGTTCGGGGCCTGAGTTGGTCGTCATTTAACAGCGTCAGCAGCTTGTTCTCCGTTGCCCATAACTCCAAACTGTAGAGCAGATTGTCGTCTGATTCACATTGATTTCAATATTAGCTATGCAATTTATCAAATACCACCTTGATGTCAAATTCATTCACTCGCCCCTTCTTTCCGAAAATCGGTTCTTCTGTTCAAGATTTGTCCATGTAGTCTGAGGATTTGAGTCCATTCGGCCAAATGTTACCCAAAGTAAACATCAGTGAGGAGCTGAGTAAGGTAAACCTGCTGGCAGTGTCTCAGGCATTTTCCGTAATACTGAAAATTATGAGTTGAGATTTGATTGCGTGTCGTTGGCTCAATTTGTTCTGTCATGCTTTTGGCCGACAAACAATGCATTTCCAGTTTTCTGCTTTGTCAGGTTGGTGCCATTGTTTCATCTATACTGGAAAATGTTGGCTATAGTGTTATCTACTTCTGGAGAACATTCAAGAAGGCAGTCTCGAAATTTTGGGGACCCTTTGTGTTTTCTGCATCCAGTGCTAACATGCACCTCCTTGTCACCACGAGTAGTGCGTTTGCATTTCTGAAGCATGGCAGCTTTGGCTGTGGAGACCTCGGGAAGTAAAGGAAATGGGGCTTCCCCTGGTCATTCTTTTTTAAGCTGGCTAAACATTCTTCCGACTTGTGTTTTTCCCTCATGTTCCAATCTCTGCCGTCATTGAGAATGGGGATGTTCCTTCATCTTTTTCCCCCTGTCATTGAATTAGTTATAACCATAATCATCATTATTTTTATTTTCGTCATCAGATATATATGCAACAACACGAGCGTTTTCACCATCGTTTAGTTCTATCAGAAACATCATCAACGTCAGCAATTTAATAAACTTCATCCCGCTTTAATCGCCATCCTCAGAAACAAGAGGAATGACTATTCATTATTAGATCTGCCATCATCATCACTTGAACAATACTAATTATCCCCATCGTGAATAAAATACTCTGTTGGATGTCTTCACTTTTGTCCTGCAAAACGTTCTTTGCTTCATATTTGTAGGGAACCTGGTCAAAAGTACCTATGGGGAATCTGGTCCGTGTGGTTGAAGTAGCTGCTCCTATTTAGACCTTCTTATTACTTCCAAATTTAAAATGTTTGTGAATCACAGAATCACAGAGTGCAGAAGAGACATTTCGGCCCATCGAGCCTGAACCGACACTTGAGAAACACCTGACCTACCTATCCATTCCAATTTATCAGTACTGGATCAACCCATAACCTTGAAAGTTCTGACGTGCCATGTGCTGATCCAATTACTTTTTATACAGTTAACCAGGATATTCAGTTTCAAAATATATTATGGCAATCTTTTGATACCAGCTTCTTTTCTGTAATTAACAAAAGGCTTATGATAAAAACAACCTATATTGCCAAGAACGCCGTTCTATAATGCATATTTCTCCAAATGAAATCTTCTGTGCGACATTGAACTTTGCTGAATTGAAATATTTGCAAAATGCTGCCACATACAGCTATTTGCCTGTATAAACAACAGAGTGAAATATGCTTTACTGTATGGGCCACCTTGATGTTTAGATCGACGTGAATCAATGGCACTGAAAAGCACGATCTATAGCAATTCAAGATTTGTAAAAGCAGAAAGCAGCTTTTTGTACCTAAATCTTGTAAAGATTTTTTGCATGCAGCGAGTTCTGGAATTGTGGAAAGGAAGGTTATTAGCACGTTCATTTCATACAGCAACATTTTGCATTAATATTTCGTCCTTTACATAAAAGAGTAACGAAAAATTAAAACGTGCAGCAGCTCCCACAGAGCATGCATGACAAGTAAACATGTTAACAACAGAGTAAATAAACGCCGCTTTGGGATTATTGCAAATATTACTGCAATGAGGTAGGCTTTAAATAGTATCCGACTTTAGAATTTCTGATACAAAGGCTGTCTCGGTAACATTGTTTAGGTGAAAACAGAGGAAGGCAATGCCAACAACATTTCAGCGATATCTATTTCACACATGGGCCTGTTAAGTTTTGACGAGTGCAGAGAGGTCGGGAAATTACAAAAAAGAAGCGGTATATCAAAATGGAAATGCATGGAACGATTAGAAAATCAGATAATTTTGAGCAGCAGCTGACCTTTTTACTTTCAAAATCATTGATGTTAAGTCATCACTTTTGATTATAATTTGGGAATGTTTAACATAACGGATTGAAGAGTATCATTCCTCATGAATTTCATATAATGAGCCGTTACTTAAGCAGGCAAGCTGTTCTATATCATGTTGATTGAGGGATGAATATTAAGCGCAACCTCGGACAACTTCAGGACCGATATTGCCTGATGTCCATGAATTCATTGCATTTACTAAATTAGCCGTTAGGTGTCAAAATTCTACCTCTGCTGGAAGCGTTCAGCTAAGATTTGCGCTGGAGCACAGGCCCTCAGCACTGCAACCGGAGTAGCATGGGATGTTGTGAGGGCCCAAAGTTGTTGTTTTTTTTCCTCTGTGTGCAAGGCCTTCAGACCGGCATCTGTATGGACGGCAACCTCAGAAGTTGACCAAGTTAGATCAAGCACTCGCCACTTCCAGCTGAAGATGGTGTCAAATTATTCTGCCGTAATGTTGACACTGGCATGGTAGGCTCCCCACAAAATTGACAGTGAAATTGTTTTTGGTGCCTCTATCTCCAGATGATTGTTTCTTTATCGACCAGTATTCATACTGGGATGATTAAAATTCCCTTTGGTTATGTGATCCGCTGTCTATCTCTTTATGGCATGAGTTCCACTTTTTATCATTACTGCATTCCTGTGTTGCAGTTTCAACAGATTGTCACCACTTTCATAATAACGCCTGATCATGTTCTTGGCCTGATCACCAGATTCATTGTTAAGCCAACTTTGGCCTCCTGACTTGATGGTAATTATGTAAGTAGGGCTATGGATGTGAATACAGGGTGCGCGCAAAATAATTGTGCTACTGCGGATGCCACAACTAGTCTTATGGACGCCCAGTTTTGAGCTACGATTTTGGTTTGGGATCAAGGACATTGGGCACTGATTTTCTACCACACAAAACGTTGGACAGTGGCCTCATTGTGAAAGTGGGGCTTTATCTCCACAAGGAGTCTATGCTGGTTACCCCTCCAATATTCTCATAGATCAATGCGCCTCTGATAGCTACCTATGAGAGGGAGGCCAAGTGCCTTTTTCCCCTCGTGCTGACTCTCTCATCACTTTCAGCAAGGACAGTGCTGCAGATGAGCTTTTCAGGAGTCAGGAGATTCGGTGAGTTGAGGTGCTGTCAAGCAACTATTGGTCATGGGATTTGAAAACCCGAATCCTGAATGCACTGGTTGCCTTTGCTCCCTTAAGTGTTTCGCCTTCTTGGTGCTTTGAATGGGGGAGCATTGACTCATCAGTGGAAGGAGACTGTTTGGAGGTAATCAGTCAGAAATTTCGTTGTCAATTTTTGACTTGATGACAAGAGATATCATGGGGCCTAGAGTGAATTGGGATGGCTTCAAGAGCCAATTACTCCCAACAATTCGTCCATATCACCACTGGAGCTCTCAGATAGATCTGTAGAAGGATATACTGAGCAATGAAAAAAGACATTCAGTGACACTGGGCATAAGTTATTATTGCATGAAAATTGCAATGCATGGTTCTTGGTTACCTAGTCTGTGGGTTAGCTCATCCAATTCTGGATAATATCCTCAGATGCTACTTATGAGGATTTTGCAGAGTCTTATTTTTTTGTTTGTGATGCCTCATTCAGGACTAATGGTCTGCCTCTGTTATTCATGTTTGACTTTTCTCCAGCAGTTTGAGTCAACTGAATGGCTCCATGACCATTTAACAGTGCAGCTTTAAGTCGCGTAAATGACCCTTCCTCTGAGGTCACATGTAAGCTTCACCTGACGCATGATTTCCTCCCCTGCTGGACGTTTGTGGCAATCAGTTGTTTCATGATATTCACTGATGTTGCTTGCATTCATTTCCAGGCTTATTATTTGAATTTAATACGCACCAATTGTGACAATGAAATTTCATTTGAAGACCGAATATTCATTTTAGCGTTTTGGATTGCTATCGCTATAAAATGTGTTATACAACAGCCAGCTGCCGCTCAGTGGTAGCACTCTTGCCTCTGAGTCAGAATGTTATGGCTTCAATTTGCATTGAAGGCTTGAGCACAAAACACAAGTTTCACGCCCCGGTGCCATACTGAAGGTGCACGTTACTTCTGAGCAGTGAAAACCACAAGGGTCTTGTGTTTGCTTGGTGGTGCAAAGGATCTCACGTCCGGCTTTGAAGAAGAGATGCTGCATGCATGGCTCATATTTCCACTCAATTGGCATCTCATAAACGTTAGAATTCCTGGTCATTATCAAAAAACTCTTTTTGGAGATTGCTGTGCTTGAATTATCAGCAGTCTTCCCGGAATTTTAATAGCTAGGCTTCAAAAAATTTAACCTATTTCGATCCCTTCCCTTCACCCCACTTCCCCACCCCCCACCCCCACCACCCACCCCCCCCCCCCCACCCCCCCACCAACACACACACACACACGACTAGGTATATCTGTACCTTGCTTGTCCTGCTTTCTAACCTTAATTAGCACATTCCTTCGATATTATCATCACCTTCAACAACTCTTTGTCCTTTTGTCTATGACATCTTTTGGCTATCTCCACCTAACACTGGCTCTGTATCCAGCTCTACTTGTTACTCCCACACCCCCTTAATCTAGTTTATATTTCACCTCTTTTCTATGTTAACTTAGTTATGTTGAAGTTTCATATGGGCTCCAACCGTTAACTGTATTCTTCTCCACAGATGCTGCCAGACCTGCTGAGCTTTTCCAGGTATTTTTATTTTTGTTTCATAAAAATCTTGCCTGGCTGTTAAGATGATTGATACTCCTGGTGAGTGTCAAAAGAAATCTATATAGTTGCAAGTTTCTATTTTCTCCATATTAATGTTTCACTTACCCTTGGCAGGGTGCGTGCTTAATCATGAAAGTGTCTGCCCTTGAAAGCATTTTTTTTATGTCTCATGTGAAGCCATTTGTTTTCCTCTTAACCACCTTCATGCAATTTCCCTTCATTGATTAATTGGTTGCGTGGTAGTGCAAAAAGGGCGCCCGCTGGTTATATACCTTTCAGTGGACTCACTGTCGGGCACCAACATTGATTCAAATGCTCTGGAATGTCCTCCCCATCCCATCTGATCATTATCCCTCGTTATGAATAGGTCGTGTTCCATCATTTGTGTTTAATCTTTTCAAATGCTCAGAAGAAATGTGGTTCACCTGTAATGTGGCAGGTTTGAAAAAACTGGGCTGTTTTCGTCCACACCATGAACAGGCCCCCTGGGTTGAATTCATAACGAGGGATTATGATCAGGTGGGACGGGGAGGACATTCCAGAGCATTTGAATCAATGTTGGTGCCCGGCAGTGAATCCAATGAGAGGTATATAACCAGCGAGTGCCCTTTTTGCTCTACCACGCAACCAATTAGCCTATGAAGGGAAATTGCATGAAGGCTGTTAAGAGGAAAACAAATGGCTTCTCATGAGAAATAAAAAATGGTTTCAAAGCCAGACAAGTTCATGATTAAGCACGCAATCTTGCCAAGGGAAAGTGAAACATTAATATGGAGAAAATAGAAACTTGACCACGTCAGTAAAAAAACACAGGGACGTCCGCGTGACTGGGAAGCCACAAGTTAAATAATGATCATCAATGGACACTGACACATCACCTGATTGCCCGCTCCAATGCCATTAGGGTACACCTGGAGATATCACCACGTGACATGTTTTCACACTGATAACATAGCAGCGGTGTGTAAGGGATAGGCATACATGGTTGTCATGCCAGCTGATATTAGATCCACGCAACTGCAAACCTACCCTCGGATTAGAGACAGAGTACAATTCCAGCTCTCGTCTTTGGCATTAGCTAATAATAGAGGACTCAATGTAATACTTCGGCAGTTTGAAACATGAAAAGGAAGCCTACACGGGGAAAAACAAACACAAATTCATCCCTCCAATTTCCCCTTTTAACTTCGGTGAAATTCACTGTAAAATCATCAAATAGTAAGTTCAGCATGATGCTGAATGAAATACCAATGTTGAGCGTACTGTCGTCGCAAATCCCCTCCTCCTCTTACCACATGGAACAGCAGCGATTTTCCATCAGATTTGACAAACATTACTCGCAGCCTGATGCTGATCCTTCTGTACCTTCTGACGTGCAGCACCAATAGGTCACTGGGGCTCTACCTCAGTACTGATCCTTCTTAAGTGCAATACATCCTCCTCCTAATTGCCCATCCGACCATGCAGCACCCTAGGTACTGCACTGTTATACCAGTCGATATTGTAAAAGCAAGCCTGTGGAGTGGATATTAATGCACAAAGAAAAAGGCTGGGATTGCATTCTGCCAGCAATTGATTCATAGCCCCAAATATTCAGAAAAACCTATGAAATATCTGTCATCCAAGATGACATATTCTAATTTCCAGATTGGACGGTTGAGGAAAATACAATCAAATCTCCTTCAATTCTGAAAATAAAAATAACGTTTTAGTCAATTACCATCCTCTTTCAAGTTTAGCTTGTTTTCTGTAAAGGAGTGACAAGTTTATTTATTAGAATACACAAGCCTTAATTTTGGCAATGCAGTAAAATATACAATACAACTTGTGTTTCAATGAGTAACTGAACACTTCGAGTGCATACTTAGATGAGGTACTGATTATAGATCTTTGGGTACTGCAATCAATTTTGAACACCGCCCGACAATTAGCATTTTATGGCCTTCAAAGAGGTTCACTATCCCAATGACTTAAAAAGAAGAGGCGTGGAAGATCTGGCCTCAGACGTTAATGGAATGGTATCACTCTGGTTGGGAATTGGGAATAGCATCTGTCAGAAACTCTGATGAGAGTATCCTATCTGTCATCTAAAGCGAACAGTTACTGCACTTTTGGAGACACTATTAAACATTATTTTTTAAAAAAACTGCCCTTTACGTTCAAGGACAGTCCAAGCGTCTTGTACATAGAATGGAATAGGCCTGGGGAGTCTTGGAAACTGAATGCACAGGGCAATAAAAAATTACTGTGGCCGCCTTCGAATTTTACATTACCGTTGTCCTTCATGGTCCGTTAACTTTTTTGAATGCAGGAGACCGGGGTTCTAGATTTTTCCAAAAGATGAAGCATCCTCTACTCTTCCACCCTGTCAAGGCTCCTCAGGATCTTATATCATTCAATCAATTCGCTTCTTACTTTGCTAAACTCCAGCGGATGCAAGCAACATCTGCCCAGCCTTTCCTCCTGAGACAACATACCCTTTCCAGCTATTAGTCCTTCCTTAAATAAGGTGACCAGCACTGTACACATTACTCCTAACGTGGCCACACTAATGCCCTGCGCAACGGAAAAGTAACCTCCCTACTTTTGTATTCAATTCCCCTCGCAATAAATGCTGACATCCTAGTCGCTTTCCGAATTACTTTCTGTACTTGCATTGCAGCCTTTTTTAATTAATGCATTACGATACCCAGATCCCTTAGCAACTCAGAGCACTGCAATCTCACACCATAGAGACAACATGTTTGACTTTTATTTTTCCGAACAAAAACGGACAATTTCACATTTCCCCACATTATCTTCAAGGTCTTTGCCCACTCAATTAGCCTGTCTTTATATGTTTGCAGCGCCCTATCCACTCTCCACGGCTTATTACCTACCTATCTTTGAGTGGCGAGCAAATATGGCAACCATCCCTTCATTCCCTTCATCCAACTCATTAAAATAATTTAGAAGCAGTTGAGGTCCCAGCACTGATAACTGTGTCACGGCACACTTTGCATCATTCCAACACATAACGTGTTATCTACTGTTTCTTCCATCATTAGCACACCTCAAGGCAACGGTTTAGATTGGAGGGAGTGATGTCCATCTGGGTTCATGACAGGTCATGTGTTTTCAATGCAGTTCCTCGTTCCGGATTGACAGTCACGATATTGGCTTTCAATGTTTTGAAATTCAAACTTTAAAGGTTTTTTTGGACCATAAAGATGGAGGTTTCGAAAGGTATGGCTCACTAGCCCAAAACAACAGACACAATCTATTTTCAAGGAACCTTATATTGACCTCTCCACATTTCAGTTAGCAGATTGAATTCTGACGAGTGCTGCTCAGTCACAGAGGGTGCTGCCCAAAGGCACAAATGTCCAAAAAAGAATTCCCATGAAGTTCAGGCATATATTGGACGAAAAGAAGATCATTATTAGCTTGAAAATAACAGCAGAGAGTCAGAGGAAATTATTATGCACAATGTGGAAATGGCAGAGGCATTAGTTAAAGGTTTTGTTTCTGTTACAACGTTAGATCACACAAATTGCAAAGCAGTAATCGAGGGAAAGCTCGGTGCTAACAAGAGTGATCCAATTAATGCAGTTAAAATCAGAAGAGAGAAACAATAAATACACTTAAGGACTAAAATACGACACATACCTGGGGCAAGATAATCTATACTCTAGGATTGTTAAAAGTGATGGCTGCAGAGATAGAGACTGCAATAATTTTCCAAAAGCAGTTATGTTTTGGAGCCTGTCATTAGACATTGGCAAATGAACGCTGCTTTTCAAGAAAGAAGTGAAAGAGAAAGCAGGAAACTTAAAATCATGATTGGGGAACAAGTTGATGTTGTATACCTGGATGGCCAAAAGCAATTCAAACATAAGGATATGCAAATTGTTAATAGTAAAGGGAAGGACTCATGGAGCTGGAGATAACATCTTGGTATGGATGGAACATTGGTTACTATCAGAACGAATCGAATTGCAAAACAGGGTATTTTCAGTCTGACAGGCTTTGGTGGGGGAATGCCATAAAGATATTGGCTGCAACTTTAGCTATTTATGATCTATATTAATGATTAGGCTAATAGAAAGATATAAATGTGCTCAAGTATGCTTATGATACAAATGTAGGGACAATACAAGTTATTGGTGGGGACAAAAGATGTTGTCAAAAATATATGGCAAGGTTAAATGTGTCGGCAGCAAGGTGGTAGATGGAATATAATGTGGCATTTGCAAAATATTCCCTGTTGTTGTAAGAACTGAAAATTAAAAGCCTATTTTTAAATTTTGTGAGAATTGTAAATGTTGATATTTAGAAGCAAATGGGCATGTTAACAATGAATGCAGCAAGTTGTTATGCACATACAGTAAACAATTACGAAAAAAATCGCTTATTGTCTTTTAATGCAAGCGGACGGAAGTGCTATGATAAACGGGTCTCTTTAAAATTGTACAGACCATTGCTGAGGCTATACCTGGAATGCATCCTCTTGTATGCATCTCCACACTTTGGGAAGGATATACATGAGTTTTTTAGAGCGAAATTCATATAACTGGTTCCACGTTTGATGGCAACGTCCCATGTTGAAGGGTTCAGTAATTGAGGCCAATACTTTCTGTAATTTAGAAGAATGAGAAAAGGTATATTCGAAAGTTATAAAATGCTGAGCGTTCTTTACATGCTAGGCAGGTAAGAAAATCTATAACACGGTGGAAAGGTCTCAGGATATGGGAATGAAAATGTCGCAGTGCAATGAGGAGAAATAACTTCACTCGAAAAGTCATGAAACTTTGGAATTCTCTGCACAGAAGAGCTGTGGATATTCTCGTGCTCCTCTTTTTTGTGCGTTAATGTGTTTGCATATGGTATCTAGCCCGAAAAGAATGAATTGTAAGGGTTCAAAATAAAGGTTTTAATTCGACTTCTGTTACAAGATAGTCAATTATAATACTGGGTCTTTCAAGAGGAATAAATACATTGATTGGATAGATGGACACGAATAAATTTCCAAAGCCACCAGGTAAAGCGTATTGGAGTTAGCTCAAAAAAATAAATTATAATAACAATGTTTAAAAACAAATCTCCATCATTGCTGGAATTGGAATAGCAACCGCTGGCCCTTTGTGTCTCATCTTCCAGACTGAGAAAAAGACGTAAAATACACATCCTAGGAATACACTAGGCCAAGCTGCACTGAGAGTATAAACAGAAGGTTAGGGAGGTTCATTCTGTGGCTGCAGGCATGCTGCAGGTGGGATTTATTCAGGATTTTTGAGAAATCTGCCCCAATTGCGTGAGGGAAGGCACCAAGTAAAAAGTGCTACATCGCACTTCCAAAGGACTTCAATGCAGGAGAGCCACATGTAACCTAAACTAAATTTTAAAGTTGGAAAAGAGCTAACTTCTAAGGGATTAGTCGATTTCGTCACTGAAACAAGTCCTAAAGATTGACACCAAAACACAATAAAGAAACAATGGATGATCTAGAAAAATCAAGCCAGAGATTTGTGCTTGAGGTTGGAGATGGAAAACAGGATTTTCCAAAAAGTGTATGGTGCAAGGTGCATGTCACACTAACCCTAAAAGTGCAATAAAGGCCATTCTTGTAGGACAAGGCCAGGGAGTCTGCTGAATAATTTGCAGCGGTGTTGGTCAAGTAAGAAGATGAGCACAGACTGCTGGTTAAAGTGGAGATATCAGGGATAATAGCTGGAGTGCAGCTGGGGATTAATGGGCAATATCAATTGAAAATACTTAGAGTTTATATGTCATCAGGTTTATACTGTCTGTAGTGCAATGGGGATACAAATAAACACCTGGAAGCTTCGTGCAAGACCCAATCTCCTGCTAGGCACTGGACGGGCAGATGACATGCTGTTATGAATTTAAATTGCTTTCCATCTGCACAAAATTAATTTTTATTTGAATTAATATATTTATTCATTTTGCATGATGTGGCCATCTTTGGCTGAGTCAGCATTTTTTGCCTTTCCCAATTGCCGTTGATAACGGGGTGGTAATCCACCTTCTTTAAAAATTATAGCCCATGAGGTATAGCTATGACTATACTATAATGCTATTAGAAAGGCATTTCCAAGATTTCTTCAGGGTAACAATGAAGGAACCGTGGAATAGCTGCAAGTCAGCATGGCAAGTAAAATGGAGAGAAATTTGCAACTGATTGTTTCCCCAAGCATCTACTGTCCCTGTTTTCCTAAGTCCGAGAGTTTGGGGATTTCAAAGGTGTTGTCGAAGAGGGCTTGGTGCGTTGCTGCCGGGCATCCAGTAGACGGTGCGTACGGCTGTCGCTGTGTATCAGCTACAGAGGTTGTGAATGTTGTTTGTGGGTGAATAGGATGTCAGTCAAGTGGGCTGTTTTGTAGTGGATGGTGCTGAGATTCTTGAGTGTTGTTGGATCTGCACTCACCCAGGCAATTGCCGAGTCCACCATCACAGTAATTACTTCTGCCTTCTAGATGATGGTCAGGCTTTAGAAAGTCAGTATGTTGGTTGCACGCCACAGAATTCCCAGTCTCTCACCTGGACAAGTAGCTACCATATTTTATGGCTTGTCCAGTTTATTTCAGTGCCAATTCTATAACCCGGCATATTGATGATGGGACATTCAGCGATCCTAATGCCATTAACTATCAAAAGGAAAAGATTGGATTCCCTCCTATAGGAGATCGTCATTGCTTTGCACTTGTGTGACGTGATAGTTATTTGACTCTTAACAAATCAAGTCTCAGTATCGTCCTCGTCATTTTGGATATGGATAGGTAGTGCTCCAGCATCTGCGAGGCAGCAGAATGTCTCTAAAGTTGTGCAATCATCATCGGAAATCCCCACTTTTGAATTTACGATGGAACAAAAGTCATTGATGCAGCAGGTGAATATGGTTGGACCTAACAGACTACACTGAGTTATTCCTGCAGCGATGCAGTGGGGCTGAGATGATGGAGCTCCAGTAACAACAACCATTTTCCTTTGTGCTTGGAATACCTGCAACCAGTGGAGAGCTTCACCACGTTTCCCACTGAGTTACGTTTTGCTCCCATTCCTTAATGCTACATCCATAAAATGTTGCCTTGTTGTCAATTACCGCCCAATCAGTCCACTCACAATCATCAGTAATAGGATGGATGGTGTGATCAATACTGTTATCAACTGACACTTGTTTAGCAATAATCTGCTCATTGATACTCAGTTTGAGTTCTGCCAGGAATACTCAGTTCCTGACCTCAAGACAACCTTGGTTCAAGCCTGGACAAACGAGCTGAAATCCAGAGGTAAGGTTAGAATAACTTAGCTTGACACGAAGGCAGCACCTGACCGAATGTGGCATCAGGGAGCCCTAGCAAAGCTGGAGTCAATGGGAATCAGGTGGAAACTCCCCTCTGGCTGGTGTCATACCTGGCACAAAGGATAATGGTTATGCTTGTTGGAAGTCAATCATCACACTTAAAGAACATCCATCCATGACTTCCGCAGGGTAGGCCCCGAGACCCAACTTTCTTCAGCTGCTTCATCAATGACCTTCCTTCCATCATAAGGTCAGACATGGGAATGGCCGCTGATTATTGCAAAATAAATCAGCACCATTGGCCACTCCTCGCACAGTCCATGCCCAAATATTGCAAGCCATGCCTGAACAATCTCCAGGCTTGGAATAACAAGCGAGCAGTAACATACATGCTACAAAAGTGCCAGGCAATGACCACAAAAACAACAGAGATTCCAATTCCCGTTCTGTTGAAGGGTCATGAGGACTCAAAACGTCAACTCTTTTCTTCTCCTCCGATGCTGCCAGACCTAATGAGTTTTTCGAGGTAATTGTGTTTTTGAGTTAGAGATTCCAATCATCGTCCCTTTACATTCAATGCAATTAGCATCGCTGAAACCCCAAAGCTGCATGGGAGGATGAGGATTGAGGAGGATGCAGTGATGCTTCTGTGAATAATTTTTGGCCAGTCCAGGTCAAGTGCTGGCCAACAGTTATTTTCAGCATCTCGATAGTGAGGGATTCAGGGATAGGCATGTCATTGAATTCTTCGTGGAGAGGATTAGATTCTTTATTGTTGTAGTTAGTTTTTGTTCATTCAAAGCATGTGGATTTCGCTAGCTTTGCCAGCATTTATTGCCCATTGCTTGTCCTTGCTGGTCAGTGCCTCACACTTGTGTGGCACGATATTACGTTGCTACGTTCAGGTCAAGCTTCGATATTATCCAGGTCTTGGTGCTTTTGGTTATCTGTTGCTTCAATTTCTGAGGAGTCGTGAATGAAGCTGAAGTTTGTGCAATCAACAGTGAGCATCTGCAACTCTGATGTTATGATGGAAGGATAGTCATTCATGAAGTAGCTAAAAATGATTGGACTGAGGGCGCTACTCTCTGGAATTCTTGCAGTGGTGTCATTCAACTGTGATTATTGATCTCCAGCCATCTTATTGTGTGTTAGATGTGATCCCAACCAATGTAGAGTTTTGCCCCTGATCTCAATTGACTCCAGTCTGCCAGGGCTCTGTGCTGCTACACTTGGTCAAATCTTGCCTTGAAGTCAATTACTGTCAATCTCTCCTCACCTCTTGGTATTCCGCTCTGTTGGCCATGTATGAACGAAAGCTGCAATGAGGCCAGGAGCTCAGAGGTTCTGGCGGAACGCAAGCTGAGCTTCAAAAGGGAACCTGATTGTTAACCAAATGGCGCCTGTTAACACTGTTGATGAACAGTTCCATCATTTTCCTGACGATCGAGAGTAGACTGATGGAGTGGTTTGGATTTTCCCTGGTTTCTGTCTCCAGGACATAACTGGACAGTTGTCCACAATGTGACGTAAATAGAAATCTTATAGCTGCATTTGGATATCTTGGCTAGGGGCATGGGAACTTCTAGAGAGCAAGTCTTCAGAAATATTATCGGAATGTTGCGAGGGCCCATAGCAATTTTGCTTATGATGTATCTTCAGCCGTTTCTTGATATCATTTGGAGTGAACCGAATTGGCTGCTGAATGGCACCTGTAATGCTGGGGAACTCTTGAGGTGGACAATGTGGATAATCTACTCGGTGCTTCTGGCTGAAGATTGTTGCAAATTATTCAAGCTCATCCACTGCTCTTAAGGGATCGGCACCTCATCATTGAGGATGATGATATTTGTGGAACATCCTAATCCAGTGAATTGTTAAATTTCCCAGTAGCATTCACGACTGGATGTGTTATGGCTGCTGGGCTTAGACCTCATCCTTTGGCATTGTAATCATTTAGCTCTGGCTAGTGCTTCCTGTTTTCTGAGTCTGTTTTGCAGCCAGTCCAATGTTGCAGTTTCACCAGGATGACACGTCATTTTAGTTACGATGACCCTGGTATTCATTCCTGATGTCTTCATTGCACCAGGATTGCTCTCGTGTTTTGATAATAATGATAGAGAGGGAGATATGCCGGTCCATAAGCCTACAGGTTGATATTGTACACAATTTTCCTGTTGCGGATGGCCCCTCTCACACCTCATGGCTGTGCAATTTAGCATTGCAATATCTGGCGAATCAATGCCATTCAGCAAGACCATGGTATCACAAAATACGATGGAGGGCTTCCTGAAAAGGAAGGAACAACTTTGTCTACCGTGGTCCCTTTTAGAAAATCTGGGACAGATGCATCTGTAGTATGCAGATCGGTGAAGGCAAGGTCAAATAGGGTTTTCCCTTTTATTGTTTGCCTCAGTATTTGCAACATCCCCAGTCTGGCGGCATACCTTAAGAGTCAGCCAGTTAAGGAAGTATGCTTCCAATCATGCTATAATTGGTGACGGACAACAAAGTTCCCCAGCAGCGCTTTTGGTCCCTTTGCCTCTCTACGTGCTTCTTCCAACTGCTGCTCATAATGGAAAAGCACTGAGCCCTCAGCTCAGATGTCGCTGGGCGGTGGCGGAGGGCGGGTGAGGTAGAGTGGATCTGCCAGTAGATGGTAGGCAACAGGAGATTTCCTTGCCAATCTTTGCATTTTAAAATTGTGACCAGTATGTTATATTAATTTAACTACCCACGATTGTATGGAATGCAAAGAATTACAGTTAATACCATGTCATCTGGGACCGAGCTTCAGGCGAAATGTCGTGCCCATTGGATGTTCCTGCGCTTTATTACCATGGAAGGGGTGACATAAAAGACTTGCCTGCAAATCAAAATTCATGGAATGGGCTTTTTCAGACTCCATGTTGGATTGTGGGTTGTATTCAACCAAATAATTGTATATGAAGACAACGTATGCCCACCTACTGCTTTTTCGACAGCAACCAATTTATAAATACAGTTGGCATTGGCGAATCTAATAAGCACTCATGCTTTGGAAACGGAATATTGGGATACTTATGAGATGGTTTACTTTCGATGAGCCACTGGAGGTATAGACTATTTTAGCTCTAGTATTATGCATCAAGAAAGGAATAATTGAAATACGTTTTCGAGGAGCCTTTAGGAAAACATAAACTTAACATGATGGCATTTAACTTACATTTGAAAATGATGCACATTAAATCGAAAGCTAGATTCTTAAATCTATTTAAATGAAGCAATGAAATTTTGGGTTGGGGGTGGGAGAATGACTATTAAATTGGGAAATACATTTAAAGATATGACAGTAGAGAGGCTATTCTTTGTTTTGGAACAAATGTAAATTCCATTACGGCACAAAAAAAGCAGCAGGCAAAGTGATTAAACAGCTGTCACAATGGAAAGCGAAAATGCATTAGGTCAAAAGAGGGTGATTACAAATGTTCCAAAAAATGTAGTAAAACTGAGGTTTGGGAGAATTTTAGAATACCGAGAAGGGGGACCAAGAAACCGATAAAGAATTTTAGAATTCAATATGAATATTATCGAGCAAGAAAGATAAACACGGACAGCAAAAGCTTCTAGGGGTATTTAAAAAAAATAAAGATCAGCCTCGAAAAATGTGTGTAGTTTAGAGGTTGACTGAGGAGAATTTATAAGGAAGAATAGGGAAATGACAGCGAAGCTAAATTATTTATTGGTGTCTGCCTTCCTGGAGGATGATGCAAAAAACATTCTGGAAATAACAGAAGGGCAAGAAACATGTGGGAATGAGGAAGTGAAAAAACGTTAGCATTCGAAATAAAATAGCACTGTAGAAGTCAATGTGAGAGGAAGATTATAAATACCCCCTTGACGGATGATCGACATCACTGAACGTTAAAACAGGTGCATTTCTAGAAATCGGATGCCTACCTGGTCATCGATTAAAATTGTCTAATTTATGGAATAGTTCCTTCAGTTTGGAAAGTTGTAAATATAAGTGCACTATTTAAGAAGGGAGGGAGAGAGAAAAGAGCGAAGGCAGTGGTCTGCCGTGAAAAAATAAAGCATTATATTCTATTCTAAAGGTGGGAGACCAGTGGCTGCGGTGATTTTGGATTTTCAGATGCCCGACCCAGGAAAGTAAGCAAAATTAGATACCAAGAGATAGGTGAGTAACAATTTTGCATGCAATATGGATTTATTAACGTACAGAAAACAAAGAGAAAGAATAAACAAATAACTTTCATGTTAGATGTTGCGACTAATGGGTACTGAGATTATCCATGTTTGGGACCCGACTATTCACAGTCGAGACCAATGGTCCATATGTGGATACGGGCTGCAATATTTTCACATTTTCAGCTGAGATAAACTTAGGTGGGAATTTTGTTGAGAGGAGGATACAAAGAGGATTCCATAGGATTTTGACAGGCTTAGTGAGTGGGGAAGAATTGAGCAGATATAGTATAAAGTGGGGAGTTGTGAGAAGTTATCCACTTTGTTACGAGGAACGGAAGGGCAAAGTATTTTTTTAAGTGGTGATATATTGGGAAGTGCTGATGTCCAATGTGATGTGGATGTCCCTGTTCATACGTCACTGAAAGCTGACATGCAGGCTCCACGCGTAATTAGGAAAGCCAGTGGTTTGTTGTTCTTTATCTCAAGGGAATGTTATACTTCAATTGCATGGAACCTTTGTTCAGTTGCACCTGCAATAAGGTGCACAGCTTTGGCCGCCTTTCCAAAGGGAAAATGTACTTCTCATAGAGATAGTGCAGCCGAGGTTCACCAGATTAATTCTTGGAATGGCGGGAATGTCCTATGAGGAGAGGTATTGCAGTGTGTAAACGAATGAGAGGTGATTTCATTTAAAAAAAAAATAAGGATTTTTAAGGTACTAGGTAGATAAGATACGATCTGGAGCAAGTAGACATGGTTTGAGAGTAAGAAAGAAAGCCAATTAGGATTGAGGTGAGAACAAATTTCTTTACTCATGAGTTTGAGAATCTTTGAATTTTCTGCCACAGGGGTTGTGTAAGCTCAGTCATGTAGTATGGTTAGGACAGAGATTGATTGATTTCTGGACATTAATGGCATCAAGGGATACGGGAATAGAGCGGGAAAATGGCTTTGACTTGGTCTATCCGCCATGTTCACTTGAACAGCACAGCAGCCTCGATGGCTTGGATGGCCTGCTACTTCTCTTAAGTTCCTGTGTTCCTGACCGCACACAAACTTTGGATATTGCTGTTCTTTTTGCTGCAGAAGAACATTTAGTCGCTAATTTCTAGTGGTTCTAATTTGCGATGGGCTCTGTAAGAGGTTGGTATTGAAAAGTACGCTTTTCTTACCTACATCTTTGAAAGTATCTTGGCATTTATTGTGTTCTGCAAGACCGAAAGAGCAACTATTTTATTTCGACAGAATTCACGAAATTTACACGACTCTTTCCACTTTTGCTAAAATAAGAGTTTTCCATTGTTCTAAGGTCGAATGGTTTAACTGACATTTATAGAGTGTGTTTCTCAAAATACGTAACAGTTAATGAATTGATTTCGAATCTCACTCACTATTGTAATGATAAAATCGGGCACACAATATGCGCACAACAATGTTCCAAAAACTTAATGAAATTATGTACCAATCTATGCTGACCATTGATGTTGACCAGGACGGATAATAATCCTTGGCGTATCTTCCATTATGCGGTTGCATTACCTGGAAGCAATGTCCATCTCGGTGATTGTAACTGCTTGCTGCTTTCACAACTTTATCCCATTTCCCTGAGATATTCACCACTGAAATTTGATGTGGCGGTCATTCTATGCTGGAAGTTTTCTTTTTCCGATCGTCCATTTTCCCACCATTCTTTTCCATTCAGATCATCTTATGAGGTGCACAACGGCTTATTTTCATAAATAGTTGCGCCAATTGCCGTGTGGCCGCAAACCTTCACCATTTTACCTCTATGGGTTGAGTCAGAACTGATCCCTATTTTATAGTAACTCAACCCTAAATTTTAGAAACACTAGGGGAGGTATTTATTATTTAACTATTCACAACCACTCGGGCTGAATGTTTTGTTTCTACACTCCCTTTCGCTTTTGTTGCATGCCTGCTCGTTGTTGATCTATTCCCGCCCTCCAATATAATGCACATTTGGCTCTACTTACTTCTTCCGCTTACAACAGCACAATAGACACAAGATTTATACCTCCCTTCAGTTCCGAAGGAGCATGTTGTATTCGAAGCTTTCATTCCCTTTCGAACTCCACAGATACTACAAGATTGCTGAGTTTTGGTTTGTATCAGCAATCTCTGGTTTGTCTTTCGGATTTTCAGCAGATACGGTATTTTGCTTTTATTCAAGCAACATTAACTTGCTTTTATATGACTCAATCTACATAAAAATGCGCTGCTACATAATACAAATCACAGCCAAACGAGTGCACTGGAAACCTAGCGGAACAAATTGACACCGAGGCACCAAAGCAATCATGTGATATGTGACCAATTAATCTGTGAGAGACGTAGCTTTTTAAAGAGAGATTTATTTAACGAGAGAAATCTGGAGGGATAGATGTTAATGGAAGGAATAAAAACGATGAGAGACTCAACAGAGGGAGGCAATGCACCAAGTATTAAGCGGCGGAAAATATTGACACTGGCCAGAATTGGAGGAGGGGAAATATTTTGTGAAGTTTTCATGATGAAGAACATCCCGCTGCAAGGGTGGACCGAGATGACAGGGGGGTTTGAAACACGGATATGAGTTAAAATAATTGTGTGTCTGTGCTTCCTTTCAGTGATTTATGAGAAACTACTAATCATGATCACATGTTTCAGCAAAAGAGCTATTGCGACTTAAAGCAAAGACAGTCCATTTGGGGTATTTGGCCTGCTTTTTTTCCAAGGGGCATTGATGTACTTCAATGTAAAATAAGCAGAGGGTATGCGAGTTCAGATGTTAATGTTGGCAGGAGAATCGGAGCAGGCCCACCACTTGCTAATAAGCGCTAAGTTATGTGAACATTTTAAAACCAGTTCGTCATGCAACTTGGGTGGCCATGCCACATCTAATGCGGCAAAGCTCGACTCTTCCAGTGCTTATAAACGTTGGATCCCGTTTGCTTTCTGTACAAACTTTACAAGATGCCTCTCAAATTCAATATTGTGTGTACTTACGCCCACTGACCCCTTCGGTCTTGCATCCCGTTTTGAAAATTATCCGTTATTTTATATTTCTTCGAGTTCTTCTGAAAATATTGAATCTCTTCGCTGCATTAAATTTCACCTGCAGCTTCTCTCCCCTTTTCCCAGGCTTCCATATACTCTGTCCAATGATATCATCATGCACCTGATAGTTTTCATGCAGCTCAAAGCTTTGGGTCATCGGCATTTTTTAATGTTGTAGCCTATAAACTGTTCACAACTCGCTGCTTCATTCACTCAGACAATTTCTAGCCATGCTGGCTACAGCCCATTTGTTTCATGCACTCTAACTTTATTTCTCAGATGGCTGTTAAGTGGTGTGTTATTAAATTCATTTTGGAAGTGCATTTCCATCACATCAACACTATTACCCTCATGAACGTTGTATGTTACGGAACAAAAATAAAATTCAAGCAGAACGGGGAAACACGAATTGCATTCTAAAATGTGATGTTTCTTGTCCTTAATTCACACATATTTTCCAACGTGGGAATGCACTTTGCCCTTTATGGACCTTTATTCTATTAACAAAACTAGCCATTGCTCTGTTTCCGTTTTGTCTGCAAACATTTGATTTCAATTTTCCAATATCCGTTCTCACAGTTTAGAAATTGGAACTGTACATGGTAATAATTTCCCCTGAATTGGTCCTTAAGTTTTTATTCGGTAAACAACCCAATACTTATCAGTGTTGTGATCTCCTAATGACATTTGATTAACTGAACCCACCTCATTCCCGAGAACCACATCCAGCAATGCACAATTTTTTATTTGACTTCAGCATGCTAATACAGGAAAGTTTCGTGAACACGCTCGAGAATCTGATGCTCTTCTATGAACTACACCCTATTACTATTCACGTCTATTTCAAAATTCGTGGTCACCCATTGTAACTAACGTATAATCCGTGCACAGCTATTTAGTTCCCATTTTCATTTTTTCCACGATAACTTTCTCACTCATTGCTGATCTATAGAAGGCAGGCAGCAAAATGATCTTATCAAAATAGTTTCTTAGCAATAACCAAATAGATTCTACCCTTGACTACTTTGGACATTATTGTATTGCTCAAGGATGCAGTGTTCTACTTGTTAAATACTGCTACCCCATCTGCACTGCCTCCAGTATCTTTTGAGACCACGTTCAATCCATTAATATTTGGGAGCTCACTTTGCCTTATTCTCTGGTACCATGTCTCCCATATCGCACCACAAAAACGGGAGGCTGAAATGTATTCCTGTTCATGCCTCGGGTGGGAAGAGGGGCGTGCAAAGTCAGGGTTGGGTGTGGGGGTGTGGCAGCCTGTGGGCGGGCAGTGTGATCCATCAGCAGCCTCCGTTTAACATCCGGCGCCTCACCAAAAACATCTGGCATCTGAGGGAGCTAATGGTCCTCACCTGTCTGCCGATATCCCGAACAGATTTAGAACCCCACCTCGGGCCTCCACTACCCACTGTGCCTTGTAAACACCAAAACTTACATTTCCCTGGACTCCTGGGAATTATATCTGAGGACTGCATGCAGCCTCAGTTATGTCCACTGCAGCTGCTGGTGCTGCAGGATCTAAGAAGATGCTGGTCAATGAGATTGACCGGCAACTCTCTGAGGAAGGACTTCCTATTGACTGAAGTGTGGAAGTCCACCTAAAGCCAATTAACGTTTGTTGGAGCTTCCAGGGCTGCGGGCTAGGCAGAATCGGTGAGGATGTGATCTCCACCGACTCTTCAGATGTCAGGACGGGAGGCACCTCCATCCGTAGAATCCTGGCCTTAGTAGCTATTGCCTTGTTTCCAGCCAACAAAGCCTCTGATGATAGAATGACATTGGACACTTAGATGCACTTAGATATTTATAATTATGGATACAAACTCAAAGAATGCAAAATTCACGGAAAATAGAAACAGGAAGGGACGGTGTGGCTCTTGAGCCCACATTGCTTTAGTGAGGCCTCTCCATGCCCCTTGATTTCATGAGCGAGTGAAGGTATGTCTTCCTGAGGCTTAGGTGCATTCAAAACAGGCCACCTG
The DNA here is from genome assembly GCF_017639515.1 of Carcharodon carcharias. Classification (NCBI taxonomy): domain Eukaryota; kingdom Metazoa; phylum Chordata; class Chondrichthyes; order Lamniformes; family Lamnidae; genus Carcharodon; species Carcharodon carcharias. Next base: position 11,243,919 of record NC_054495.1, read on the forward strand.
CAACCGTCATGGGTGAAATTTCAAAAGATTCACAACCATTTCAGTTAAATTATTTCATTGCATATCAGTCCTAACGGATCAGTTCATGATCCTAAGGGTTTTCCCCCGTGCTTCTGACTCCCAGAAGAGTGGAAGTAATCTCACAGCATCTACCCTAACAAGCAGGTTCCAATTTATTCCGTTTCAAAGTAACCCTTTCATATTTGTTGCGGAGGATATATAGGGTTGTTGCTCAGGTTCTCATAATGAGGTAACCCCTCATGCCAGTGACCATTCCAGTTCAGGTTGGCTGCACCATCTCCAATGTAACCATATTCTTCATTAAATATTATCCATTCTTTAACGGGATATTAGCATCTGCAGCAAGGCCATAATTTGTTGCTCATTCATTATTGCCGTGCAACTAAGTGGCTTGCTTGGCCATTTCTGAGGGAAGCTTAGAGTCAAGCACACTGCTGTCGGTCAGGGTTACATGTATGCCAGGCCAAGTAAGGATGGCAGACTTACTTCAATACAAGTGAGCCAGAAGGCTATTTGGGGTTCCCAATTCCAGTTTTACAGTGACCATTAAAAATTGCTGGTTTATTAATTTCATTCCTATTCCTCCATCTGTTGTTCGGATTTGAACCTACTGCTCTCAGGACATTAAGCTGCTCATCTATGATTATTGGCGCTGTGACGTTATTACTATGCCATTACCTCCCCAATCAACACGGTGATTAAAACAGCATACAGTCTTCCAGACGTGCCCTCATCAGAGCCCTGTGGAATTGAAGTAGAAGTTACGCGTTCTTGTGCTCTAATCTCCTTGCAATTAGGACCAACACGCCACTACCCTTCCGAACAGGCAGCTATATATGCATGACAACGTTCAATATTCATTTTTCGACCACACGCACTTCCCTCTGATCACCAGCATTTTCAAGGTTCATGCCTTTACCAAACAATGTGCTATTCCTACGAAAAACGTGAATACCTTCACCCTTCCCCACGTTTTATTCCACCTTCCATCGTATTGCCCATTACTTAATTTAGCTATAATCTTTGCAAATTCTGTGTCCTTTTTGAAGCCTATCATTCCACCTAGCTTCATTCCAACAAAATTCTCAGAAATATTATTCTCTGAGCCTCCATATAGCTAATTAATATTGATTGTAAATGCATAAGGCCAAACCTTTCACCCTTCCTGTACTCCACAAGTTGCAGCCTTTCAAACTGAAAATGTACCTTTTATGCTCACTGTGTTCTGCTGGCCCTTAACTATTCTATTGACGCTCATATACTAGACACTATTTCAATTAGCCCTTATCTTGCCAGTTAAACTTTTGACTGCCTCGAAGAAATTCAAGTATATTAAATCTGTCAGTTCCCCTTTATTCTATAATGCTAGTGATGCCTTTGACATAAACTCGTAAACTCATCAAACATTTCCCTTTTGTGAACCATGTTAGCTAGTACTATTCATAAAGCATTTTTCTAAATTCATTGTTCAGCCTTACTTCATTACAAACACCAACATTCTGCCTACGAACTGTGCTTAGTCTTAGTGGTCTGTAATTCAATATCCTCTCCTTCCATCCATTCTAGAACAGCAGTATTGCATTTGTTACTTCCAACCTGATGGACAAGTTCCTGAATCAACAGAAGTTAGGAAATCAGAGCTAGCAAATCTAGTAAAGCTGCAGCTATCTTTTTTAGAACTATAAGCCATAAAAACTATAAGCCCTTTAAGCATCTCAGATACGTTTATTTCTGTCGGTATTACTTATCCTAACTTCATCACAATGCTTTCTTTTCCCCGCAGTAAACCTTTCACGTCAGGTATGGACCTTCTAGCTTTTACAGTGATGACGCACACAAGCTGCTGGTCAAACTCATTTGCCATTTGCACATTCTCCATGATCCTTATTCCTATTTCTGCTTCAAAATAGCAGCATTTACACGAGCCATTCTCCTAATTTTCAATACACTTAACTATGTTCTAACAATCTGCTTTTTAATATATTCTTAGCTACTTTACTTTTTTCACAATATTATCAAGTTTTAGGTGGCCATGTGCTCTTCATTTAAACTCTCCCAATCCTCAGTCTAATTGTTCTTTGCAACATTGTAAAAATTGTCTCCAAGAATACACTCCCTAATATTTCGGAGAATGTTGATGTAGATTATCTTTGAGCGACAGAACATTGGAGATCACTTACATGTCCACACCAAATTTAATTGGCATTGAATTCATGAATAACCTATGATTGACAGCCATGTTATAAATCCCAATTGAGTAACATTGGGCACGGCCATTGTAGTTTCGACAAACGTTTATTGTGTTATAACCTGAGCCATCTGAAGCTTTCTTGACGTCATTCAGCTCTGAAATGAGAAGGAACAAAATCTTTAATACTACTGAAATGTTTCGTTTTCAGGAACAGAAATACGTCATTGGCTGAATGTTAGATTGCTTTCGATGATAACCTTGTCTAGTGGATTGGAGCATTTTTGCTTTGCTAATTTGCATACAAGGCAGGCTTTAGTATTTTGAATTGCATTATGAATGTATTGTTCAGGGAAATGCTCGTCATTGGCGTAATCACCATTCCCATTACCACCATATCAATTGACATAACTATCACCATTTATGTCTGTTGCTCTCATCCGTGATGTTTTGAAGAACAAAAATATCGTCATCGCCCATGCTTTCATCATCGCTATTATGTCATTAGAATTCGGTCGTCAGCTGAATGGTCAAGCCGTCTTGCATTATCTGCAATCCAAATGAGAAAAACTCTGGGTATTTGATTAGGAGGTTTCTCCCCAATCTAAACTTTGTGAAACACCAGAAGAAAAAAACAGCTATCATCAGCAATATGACTGAGCCAATTCCACCGACAGCAGAATATGCACCATAGTGGACAGGACTTGTGTTTTAAATTTACTTTTAAAAAATAAAGCTAAAAATGATAGATTTTGTTAACTGTAGAAATGAACATATATGACAAAATTCTGGCAACTGGAGTTATGGGCACAGGCCTGTGACGAGCTCATTGGAAAAGCTGAACATGATTTCACGATTAAATAGTCTACATTGATCCAGCATCACTGTGGACCAACTTCCCCTCAGCAGCAGTGTGGAATATATTCTACTGTGCAGGAGTTATGCAATTTATATTTAAACCAATTGAAAATATGGGAACAGACTACAGGCAGAATGCAAGAATTATTACTGATGCCATAGCTGCTACTTCATGCTGATTCCCATGGGTGACGTATAGCTTTACAAATGTCCAATAATAAAAAAAAACATTTCACCTGAGGACATGCTGAACAGACATCGATAATGGAAATGAGACACCTACACCAAACCAAAAGCGTAAGAGTGCTGCTAGCTGGAACACTTTTAGTTGAGGACGATGTACAGATAAGAAAGAGCAAATCCATGTTCTATTTTAAAGTGAGTTCATTGTCAAAACAAACTTTCTTGCACGTTTCGTGGTTCTAATTAATTAAAAGTTATATTTTGACCTCACATATGAAATACGTCACCTTCGAAAATTATTAGTACACTGCTATTAACTTTGAAAAAAATGGAGAATGTGACCAGCCAGTGCAACATCTTCATTAGATACAAAGTATTAAGTGAAGTTACAGGACTGGGCGTCGCGGCCTGCATTACCCGACAGTCACAAACCCTAGAGTTTGAAAGATAGCAGTGCATAGTGGAAGATTTAAATATTTTGACGGCGGGGTTCTTGCAGGAAAGTTCAAATTAATACAAGGAGTATGAGTCTTGACAATTTGAATCCAAGGTAATAAAGAGGTAAGTGGGGTGTGGAGCCGTTGCATTCATTTGCTTTGTTATTTCAAGGAGCTAAAATTGATGCCCCAGTCCAATGATCTCCTTCTGCCCTTTACGTCTACTGTTGTTTCTTCAAGTTATGATAGAAAACAAACAATACTTTACCATCCAGGCACAGACTCAATTTTTCTTCTACAGGAAAGGGAATAGAGAAAAGTCAAATGTATGAAAATACGCCATGAGGGAACAAACTGATCCCCGCTTCCCCCTCCCTTCAACCACCACATCCTTCTCACGTAGGCCCCCGCCCAGCCACCCTCCACCCACCCCGAAAACCATTCTTTTATTCAATGTTTCAGGAGCCGAGTTATGATTCTCGTCCTGTAAGACTCTCGATAATGTTTCCTGTTCAATTCAGCCATGGGTGACAACGACCTCGACTCCAATCTGCACATTTCCCGTCCCAGCCACGCCGACCCATAACTCCAGCCCACCCCAATAGCCTTGCGATCATATTGATAACATCATTTTATTAAACGTTCAATTTAGCTAATCACAATGACATTCTGGGTAGATGGCGGGTGGATATGGTTCAGACCTCCAATTCTGCACCATGCAATGTGTGAACATCAACTTTCCAAAATGACAACTGATAGACCGAGATCTCAAATAATGTCTTTTTTTTTCCGCGTGCTTCTCTGTTCTGTTCCGTTTCCTGCTCCTGGAGGTAATAGTTATTTTCTATTCAATTCATAATTTATTTTTCATCGTCTTAAATATCTCAATTTTATCAAGTCTAACTCACCCATATTTAAATGGATGTCAGGCTTGCCTCTGCACATCTTACTCCTAGCTTACACCCCAAATAAAAATAAACTCTGATCATCTTGCAAACTCAATTAAGTAAACCGTTCGCCTTTTATATTCTATGGTGGTGTTGGGGAGGTTGGTGGGGAGGGGTGGGGGTGGGGGTGGGGGGGTGTTAATACGCCATCACAGATTATGCATTGTTTAATTGACAGAAACAGAGAGTAAGAATAAACAGAAAATTCTCATGTTGGATGGCAGGGAGCAGTGGTTTACCGAATGATTCATACTTCGGTCCCAACTGTTCACAATCTAGATGAATGGTTTGGACATCGAAACCAGATGTAATATTTTCAAGTTTGCAATTGTGAGAAAACTACGTGGGAATTATTTTGGGAGCATGATACAAAGAGGAATCCAGAGAATTTGGACTGGCTTGGTGAGTAGCCGGGGACAGAACAATAGGAATATAAAAACGAGGGTACGTGTGACGTTGTCCACATTGGTATGAGGAACTGGGAGGGAAAGCAGTTTTTGAATGATGACATATTTGGAAGTGTTGATACGCCATGTGACCTGTATGCCATTGATCGCATGTCACTGAAGACAGATGTGAATCCACACGTACTTATGAATTCAAGTTGTATTTTGCCTATTATGTCAAGATAATTTAAGTGAAGGAGAAACATGATATACTTCAATTTCAGGGCGCTTTTTTTCATAGAGGCATTGCAGCTGAGGTTCAACAGATTAATTCTTGCAAATGTGGGAATGTCCAATGAGGAGGAATTGCGGGGGCTAGGTCGGCATTTTCCAGACATTAAATGAATTAGAGGTGATCTCATTAAAACGTACAACATCTTTAAGGTACTAGATAGTGAAGATTGGATCTAAAACAAGTGTACACACTCTGAGAATAAAGGGTATCCAATTAGGGTTCAAATGAGAATGACATTGTTAACACAAATGTGAGAGAATCTTTGAATTCTCTACCACAGGTGCTGTGCAATTGCAAATATAGACTATGGTCTGCACAGATATTGATAGATTTCTGGACATCACATAAATGACATCAGGGGATATGGCGATTGAGCGGGAAAATGGCTTTCAGGTAGTCGATCAGCCGTGTTCAGTTGAATCGCTCTGTGGGTTCAATTGCTCGACTGGCCTACTCCATCTCTTATCTTCCTTAAAGCTCCTATTACTTTGTTATTGCTGTTTTTCTGCTGCACAGGAACATTGAGGCGCTATTTTCTACAAGTTCCATTTTGGGATTAGCCCTTTAGAAGTTTACACAGAAAAGGGTGCCTTTCTTACCTAATATTTTTAAATATTCTTTGCATTCTTTGAGTTCTACAAGACAGACAAAATAACTACAAAAACAAAAACAGAATTACCTGGAAAAGCTCAGCAGGTCTGGCTGCATCGGCGGAGAAGAAAAGAGTTGACGTTTCGAGTCCTCATGACCCTTCGGCAGAACATGAGTTCGAGTCCAAGAAAGAGTTGAAATATAAGCTGGTTTAAGGTGTGTGTGTGGGGGGCGGAGAGAGAGAGAGAGAGGTGGGGGGGTGGTGTGGTTGTAGGGACAAACAAGCAGTGATAGAAGCAGATCATCAAAAGATGTCAACAACAGTAGTACAAAAGAACACATAGGTGTTAAAGTTAAAGTTGGTGATATTATCTAAACGAATGTGTTAATTAAGAATGGATGGTAGGGCACTCATGGTATAGCTCTAGTGGGGGTGTTTTTTTTAAATAATGCAAAAAAGTGGGAAAAGGAAAATCTTTATAATTTATTGGAAAAAAAAGGAAGGGGGAAACAGAAAGGGGGTGGGGATGGGGGACGGAGCTCACGACCTAAAGCTGTTGAATTCAATATTCAGTCCGGAAGGCTGTAAAGTGCCTAGTCGGAAGATGAGGTGCTGTTCCTCCTGTTTGCGTTGGGCTTCACTGGAACAATGCAGCAAGCCAAGGACAGACATGTGGGCAAGAGAGCAGGGTGGAGCGTTAAAATGGCAAGCGACAGGGAGGTTTGGGTCATTCTTGTGGACAGACCGCAGGTGTTCTACAAAGCGGTTGCCCAGTTTAGGTTTGGTCTCTTCAATGTAGAGGAGACCACATTGGGAGCAACGAATGCAGTAGACTAAGTTGGGGGAAATGCAAGTGAAATGCTGCTTCACCTGAAAGGAGTGTTTGGGTGCTTGGATGGTGAGGAGAGAGGAAGTGAAGGGGCAGTTGTTGCATCTTTTGTGTGGGCATGGGGTGGTGACATAGAGGGGGTTGAGGAGTAGGGGGTGATGGAGGAGTGGACCAGGGTGTCCCGGAGGGAGCGATCCCTATGGAAGGCCGATGGGAGGGTGAAGGGAAGATGAGTTTGGTGGTGGGATCATGCTGGTGTTGGCGGAAATGGCGGAGGATGATCCTTTGAATGCGGAGGCTGGTGGGGTGATAACCCAGGACAAGGGGGACCCTATCGTGCTTCTGGGAGGGAGGAGAAGGCGTGAGGGCGGATGCGTGGGAGATGGGCCGGACACAGTTGACGGCCTTGTCAACGACCGTGGGTGGAAAACCTCGGTTAAGGAAGAAGGAGGACATATCAGAAGAACTGTTTTTGAAGGTAGCATCATTGGAACAGATGCGACGGAGGCGAAGGAACTGAGAGAATGGGATGGAGTCCTTACAGGAAGCGGGGTGTGAGTAGCTGTAGTCGAGATAGCTGTGGGAGTCGGTGGGTTTGTAATGGATATTGGTGGACATTCTATCACCAGAGATTGAGACAGAGAGGTCAAGGAAGGGAAGGGAAGTGTCAGAGATGGACCACGTGAAAATAATGGAAGGGTGGAGATTGGAAGCAAAGTTAATACATTTTTCCAAGTCCCGCCGAGAGCATGAAGCGGCACCGAAGTAATCATTGATGTACCGGAGAAAGAGTTGTGGAAGGGGGCCGGAATGGGACTGGAACAAGGAATCTTCTACATACCCCATAAAGAGACAGGCATAGCTGGGGCCCATGTGGGTACCCATAGCCACACCTTTTATTTGAGAGGAGTGAGAGGAGTGGAAGGAAAAATTGTTCAGCGTGAGAACAAGTTCAGCCAGACGGAGGTAAGTAGTGGTGGATGGGGATTGTTCGGGCCTCTGTTCGAGGAAGAAGCTAAGGGCCCTCAGACCATGCTGGTGGGGGATGGAGGTGTAGACGGATTGGACGTCCATGGTGAAGAGGAAGCGGTTGGGGCCAGGGAACTGGAAATTGTTGATGTGACGTAAGGCGTCAGAGGAATCACGGATGTAGGTGGGAACGGACTGGACAAGGGGAGAGAGAAGGGAGTCAAGATAACGAGAAATGAGTTCTGTCGGGCAGGAGCAAGCTGAGACGATCGGTCTACCGGGGCAGTTCTGTTTGTGGATTTTGGGTAGGAGATAGAAGCGGGCCGTCCGAGGTTGGGCGACTATCAGGTTGGAAGCTGTGGGAGGGAGATCCCCAGAGGAGATGAGGTCAGTGACAGTCCTGGAAACAATGGCTTGATGTTCAGTGGTGGGGTCATGGTCCAGGGAGAGGTAGGAGGAAGTGTCTGCGAGTTGACGCTCAGCGTCCGTGAGGTAGAGGTCAGTGCGCCAGACAACAACAGCACCAACCTTGTCAGCGGGTTTGATGACAATGTCAGGGTTGGACCTGAGAGAATGGAGTGCAGTAAGTTCAGAGAGAGACAGGTTAGAATGGGTGAGAGGAGCGGAGCAATTGAGACGACTAATGTCGCACCGACAGTTCTCAATTAAAGATCAAGAGAAGGTAAGAATTCAGAGGGAGAGGTCCAGGTGGAGGGAGAATATTGGAGATGGGTAAGAGGATCTGCTGAACTGGGAGAGGACTCCTGCCCAAAGAAGTGAGCCCGGAGACGAAGGCAGCGGAAGAAGAGTTCAGCATCATGCCGAGCCCGAAATTAATTGAGGTGAGGGCGTAAGGCTACGAAACTAAGTCCTTTACTGAGCACTGAACGTTCAGTTTCAGAGAGGGGAAGGTCAGGGGGTATAGTGAATACACGACTGTGGTTGGGATTGGAAGAAAGGGTGGGGACGGAGGGACAGGCAGGGGTGGAGGGTCCTAGATGGGTGTTGGTGTCGATGAGTTGTTGGAGCTTGCATTCCTTAGCACTTGAGAGAAAGAGAAAAAGTTTCTTGTTGAGGCGTCGGATGAGCCGAACGATAAAATGAACCTGGGGGCATGCGCAGCTTTGGAAAAGGGTACGGCGGTGCTGCTGGAGGGAGAGGTCGAGTGTGTTCATATGGGGGCGCATGGCACTGAGTGGATTTCAGAATGTGAAGGGAACAGCAGTCCGAGAAACGTTTTATGTCCCGGAGATACCTGTAATCCTGGGTGGGTTCGAAACAAGAGGGGTGGAATTTCAATTGAAATCCACGCGGGGTAAGTCGGAGATGGAGACAGTCACTGAGAAAGGAGATATGGCTGTGAAAGCGGGTTTTAGTAAACACCTTGTCAAACACCAGGAGGGAAATGGAAAGCAAGGAAGGTGAGCAGGGCAAAAGAGAGGATAGAAATCTTGTCGCAGAAAAGAACAGAACTTCTTCAAGGAGGTAGGCATTTCTTGAAGAGCAGTCGCAGTCAATTAAACACAGAGATAAAATCAAAAAAACTGCGGATGCTGGAAATCCAAAACAAAAACAAAACCAGAATTACCTGGACAAAATAACTATATTATTTTGCTAAAATTTCACGACTTTTGCATGACTATCTCCACGTTGGCTGGAAGAAAGTTCTCCATTGCACTAACTACTTATTACAGAATGATTCAACATCCGTTTATGTACCCTCTTTCTCAATGCAGATCGTCCAAAAATGAATAACAGTCAATGAATTGAATTCAAAGTACACTCACCATTGCATTTTTGGATTCGGGGCACAGAATTTCCACTCAGCAATGTTCCAAAAACCGTTATGAAATTATATACTCGGCTATCTACGCTGACCATTGATGTTGATTACGGATAAACATCACCTGAGACATCAGAATGCCTCTTCTCATCTTGTGAAATTTATCGCAAAACCTCTTACTCCACTTCAGCTGTTTGACTGTAGTACTACACGTCACTCATATTTTTATTTCATAATGTGTCAGATTCTTTTGAGGAATGTGTATCTTCCATCGAACGGTTGAGATACCTGGATGCAATGCCCACCCCGGTGTTTAATGCTACTTAAAGCTTGCGCAGCTTCATCCAATTTCCCTCAGATTTTGGACACTGAAATTTATTTGACAGAGATTCTAAGCTGGAAGAACTTTCCCATTGCCCATTGTTGTCGCATTCATTTCCGCTTATATCATCTAATGTGGTGCACAAATATCATTGCCAAAAATGATTGCGCCATTTTTCCATGTCCACGAAAGCCTTCCCAATGTTATCCATCGTATTTGAATCACAAGTATTGGGGAAGTACTTTATTTTTATCTGCTCGCATTCACTCTGGGTTAATGTTCCAATTTTCCACTAGATACAATAACATTCCCTTTGGCTTTTGTTCCTTGACATACTTGTTGTTTAATCACTCCTGCTGTCCAGTACACCCCACAATATTTCGTTTGTTCTACTTCCCCCTTCTCATTACAACAACATTGAATCCTTCACATTTTAAAGTCCCTTTAATTTCGAAGAAGAATCATGTTCCATTCGAAACCCTAACTCTCTTTCGAACTCTCCAGATGCTGCCGGATGGCTGAGTTCTAATTTCAAAAATCTCTGTTTTACTTTAGGATTTGCACAAAAGCAGTATTTTGCTTTTATTCAATCAACAGTAACTTGTGTTTAGATGACACATTCTGTATAAAACCTGGATGCAACATAATGCAAATAACAGCCAGCGGAACAAATTGACAGTGAGGCATCGACAGGTACTTTGTGATGTGTGACCACATAATTTGTGATGGACAGATCTTTAATCTGGAGGAGATTAATCTGGAGGGGTAAATGTTCTAGGAAGTATTAAAAATTTTCAGACTCTAAGCAGATGGTGGTGATGGTGTTAAGTGGCAGCAAATTTGATACAAATGTGGTCATAATTGGAGGATCACAAATATTTTGTACAGCTGTCATGTTTGAAAATGATCCGCTGCAATGGAGATGGGGTCTTGGGGTGTGGGTGGGGGTTGGGGGGTGATTGGGAGTGGTTGGGAGATGTTAGACGGATGTGAATCTAGGACCGCTTTAAACATAAATAGATTATTCTGCCTCCTTTCAGTGATTTGGCATGGCCACTAATTATGATCATGTGCTTTACCAAAGGGGCTTTCAGGGGGTTAATGCAAAGTCTTGCCATAGTCCAGCTGGTCCAAATGGCCTTTCTGACCTGCATGGATGCAATTGACTATAAAATAAGCAGTTAGGTCATTAATGTTGACAGGAGGATAATTTCTGTGAATGGTTTAAACCCAATTCCCCATACAGCATGTGCCACATTTCAATATCGAATGTGACAAAAGTAATATCTTCCAGTGTTTATAAACTGTGAATAGTGTTTGCTTTCTGAAGAACTTTTAGGTCGGCCTTTCACTTTCACATTTTGTGCACACAGGTGCAGTGACGCCCGGGCTCTTGCGGCCCATTTCAAAAAAGTGTAGATGTTTTTTCCTATTGATTCCCTCTCTTTTTCTGGCAAAAAAAACATCACTTTTCTGCCTTAAATTTCATCTACAGCTTGTCCACCCATTCCTCCATTCCCAAGCCCTCTTCAAGAGCTTCGCTGTGCAGTTGCCATTTTTCAGCACCTAAAAGCTTTGTGTCATCTGCAATTTTTTTTCTCCACACTCTTCCTGTAAACCTTTCGCCACATCTCCCTGCTCCATTAACTGAGACCATTTCTACCAATGCTGCAATTGCCCATTTATTCCAAGGGTTTTAACATTTCTTCTAAGAAGGCTATTAAAGTTCATTTGAAAATAAGTGGTCACCAGTTTGAAAAATGTATAACCCTTGCACGACTCTGTATTGTCCTTGTCCATTCTTTCAGTGATATCTTTCCCGTTGTTGGTGCTCTTTTGTAGAAATGCAACTATACAATCCTATCACTGATTTTTTTTTAGCAGTAACCGATCAGATTTAATCCTTTTCCCCTATGGGCAGAATCTCGCTTGAGGCCTGCAGTGATCTAGTGGTCAATACTGCTAACCCTTCTGTACTTCCTCCCGTTTCTTTCATGACCGCGTTAAATCAAGTAATGCCTGGGAGTCCATTGAACCTATTTTTCAACCAGGTCTCCCTTATTGTTCAAGCAATGAAGGAGACCAAAAATGATCACGTTCCATGCTTCAGGTAGGATTGTGGTGGATTAGGGGATGGGGGGGGAAGGGGAATTGTGAGTCGTGGTGGTGGTGGGGTGCCTTAGTTGGCCTTGCGGTGATGGGGTGGGGAGTTGGTTTGCTGGAGCAGCGTGTTGGTGGACAGTCGTACCCATCAAGCAAAGTAAGATTAAAACAGGGCGCCCCACTGGTATATTCTGATCCCTGAGAAGCTCCTCCGCCCCGCCCTTTACACCGGCATCGAAAAGCCTTTTATTACCACTCCTCAGGCCTCACACCTTTACACCACCAAAACTTAAATCAGCCTGGGATACTGGGACTTATCTCGGGGGACTGCTTCTACCCTCAGTTATGTCCACTGTAGCTTCTGGCGCCATAGTAACTGAAAACAAAAAAATCACCTCTCTTAAGAGATTGACCGGCAAGCTCTCAGAGGTGGAATTCCTCCCCAATTAAGTCTAGAAGTTGCACCCGAATGCAAATAACTTCAGCTGAGCATGGAACGCCTGCGGCTCAGGTAGAACCGGTGGGCATGTGTTCTCCATGGACTCTTCAGGTGGCAGGAAGGGAAGAAACACAATCCGAAGAATACTAACCACAGTCACTATTCGCTCTTTTTGTATACATCCTGTATGATATGTGGCCATGTAATTACAGCAGGCACTTAGTTAGATTAGCAATTTTGGAAGCAAACTCACAAGCATACAAGAACACACAAATAAAATATCAGCAATGGATGGTGCAGACATTTGAGCTTACTCTACTTGTACGTCGGCTCCCCTTGACAATTGGTTCCATGAAAGGGTGAAGTTATTTCAATCTCAGCCTTTTGCATTTTCAAAAAGGGACCAGTCAAAGCCGTCTTTGGTGAAATGTTCAAAGATTAGCCGCAGTTTTAGTGCATTAATGTTATCACATACCAGCACTAAGAGATTGGTTCCTTATCGTCAGGATGTACCATATTGTGATCGATTACCAGGACAGCAAAGAAAAATCGTCGCCTCAAACAAGCCCTTTCAGATTTATTATGATCCTGTCTTTTCGAGATAATATACAACGAATTTAATCAGCAACTCATAATAAAGCAGCATCTCATCACAGGGACCAAACAGTTATGGCTGGCTGTAGCACCTGCTATGTAAACTTATTCTTCCATCAATATTATTTAATCTTTCATTGAATGTTGCCGCCTGTGGCAAGGCCAGAATGCGTTGCTCGTTCCCAACTGCCCTGGAACTGAGAGTATTGCTAGAAAATGTCCAAGCACAGCCACGAGCCAATGTTATTGCCGTGGGTCTGGCGTCACATGTAGGACAGCCCAGGTACGCACGTAAAATGGTGTAGTATGGTGTCACATGTAGATCAGCCCAGATAAGGTTTGAATATTTTTTCCATAAAAATGAAGCCAGGAGAGTTTTTACGACAATTGATGTCAATTTTACGGCCACCAATTATGAGACTATAGCTATACTCATGTTTTTAATTGAGCCCCAATTCTTCCAGCTGCCATGTTTCAGGCTTGTACCTAGTGCTCTCGTAACATTAGGCTGGTCCTCTGGATTATTAATGTTGTGACAATACCACTATGTCATCACCACCACAAAAATTGTTTTGATCAAATATTCAATTTGATATATTAGTTCCAGCATCTATGGAACTTTATAAAATCTGATCCAGCAGATCCAGTAACTATAGAGAGATTTCCTTTAGATCTTTAAACCATCAGGACAAGGGATGCATTGAATATTGCAACCTTAAGCTTCTCAAATACATTTATCGCTGTTGACATTAATTTTCTGAAGCCATCATTAAATTTTCTTTTGCAATCGGTAAAACTTTATCTTCTGGCATGGAGCTTGTATGTTTTACAATGAAGACACATGGAAAATACCGGTCAAACGCAGTTGTCTTTTCCAGAATGTCCATAGCATTTCTTCTACCTCTCCTTCAAAGTACAAACTTTTAATTGACCAATGCCGTTACTTTCCATATGCTTAAATGTGTCCTTAAAATGTGTTTTTATATATTTTTAGCTTTTATATAATGTTATAAAGTTTTTATTTATTTTTAAGGCACTCCACATTCTCAATCTTACAGTTCTATGCAACGTTGAAATCAAATCTTAATAATCCATACGATCCAAGAATATACTCTGAAACATTCTGGAGAATGGCAACAGCGATTACCTTTGGGCAACATAGAAACTGGGGTCATTTATATGTCCAGCCAAATATTAATTTGCATTGATATCGACGAAAACGTACAATTGACATCCATGTTATCAATTCAGAATGAACAACAATGGGCAAGACTATTTTCGTTTACATAAATATTTATTGTATGACTACCTGAACCGCCTGAAGCTTTCTTGGCATTATCCAGTTCTGAAACGAGAAAGAACAAAACCCTTCAAACAACCCAGACATTCCGATTTAAGCAACAACGCAAATCCCGCACCAAGTTTCACTAGTACATCCGTGGCTGAATGTTCAATTGTTTTCAATAATAACCTTTTGTATTGGATTAGAGCATTTTGCTTTTTTAATTGGTTTTCTAAGTGAAGTTATGAAGATATTGATAACGAAAGTGCTCGTCACTGTCTTCATCAAAATCCCTAATGTCGCCTTGACAATTGCCATCACTGTCACAATTTATGTACATGGCTCTCTTCATTGATATTTCGAAAAACCACAGTAATTATCATGGCCTATGTATTCATCATCATGAAATTATCATCATAATTCTATCATCAGCGGAATGGTGAAAACGCCTTGCATTGGTAGATGTCTCTTTCGGGTTAAATTAATTTTTTTGAAAAAAAGCAACACAGAAAATGCGAGGGTTTTTAACTAAAGAAGTTAACAAATATGATCAGGTCTTGGCAATTAGAATTAAGGACACAGGTAAATCATGAACTCATTGGAAAAACTGAACATTATTTCGGGATTTAATGGCTGATTCTGTTCCAAAATTTCAAAATATTTCCTTGAAATTTCCCCTCAGATGCTGAACCATTGAAAGAAGTGGAGGAAATAAAAAACAGTTGCCAGAAGTGTTACTGATGCCATAGCTGCCAAACCACCCTGCCACCCGTAAATTATAACCAGGTCTATAATTTGCCAGTAATTTTAAAAAAAAGGACCTGGAGGGTTGCTGAACAGTGATTAAGAGATGGCAACAAGGTGCCTGTGTTATGACGTGGTGGATGAAATGGGCCAAGCGCAACACATGCACGAGGGGAACTTCATCATTGCATTATGTCTACACTGAGTTCAGTAATAATACCACCAAAAGAAAATTTAAAGTTAAAAATGAAATATCCATGAACAAAATAAAATATTTCAATCGTACATAAAACCTGAATTCCTCACCACTATAATAACTCCAAAAATCCCTAATTAACCTGGCTCCCACTTACGTTCCCTTTCAGGCAACAATACAGAGCAGGTTTTGCACTTGAAACAGGACCAGCCAGTTAACACAATAGCCCCTGGAAAGTGGAATTCCAAATACATATTCCCCAACTTCAGTTTTGGCATATAACAGTCCTATGCACTAATGCTAGAGGATTCATTAAGGCTGCTTCGCACTCTCCAGTTAGTTTTTACATGGCCTTCTGAAAATAGCCTTTCCTTCTCCGTTATATATGTTTCTCTCGTTTTAGTATGTAAATTACATTGCTTCATATGTCTTTGAAACTGTATCTTCCTCAGTATGTATATAAAAAGTAAACTGCTATTCTGCCAATATATTGTTAGTAACCTTTGGAAAAAAATAAGAACATTCCTTAGCCTTCCTTATGTGGCAAGTTGAAAACAGACTAAGGCCCCTTAGCAGCAACAACTCACCCCCCTACCCCCATCACCACGCAATGCGAATTGTGGGAAAGTCATATGAGGAGGGATTGGGGTGGCTGTGCCTGTATTATCCTGAAATTCAAAGAAGTAGAGGTAATCTCATTTACACTTACAACATTTCAAATGGAGTACATAGAGAAGTTTTGACCTAGAATTACCGAATATAGTCCGAGAATAAGTGGAAACCAATTAGAACTGAGAGGAGAATAACTTTCCCAACTCAAATGTCAGGGAACCTATGCATTCTCTACCACAGAGCCTGTGCAATCTCAGTTATAGACGATGGTCATAACAGGGATTGAAAGATCTCAGAACACTAATGCCATCAATGTGTACGGGGAAAGAGCTGGAAAATACTTGTAAGAGAGTTCGTCAGTTATGTTCAGTTGAATCGGTCAGCAGATTTGATGGCCTGTTTGGCGTAGTTCCTCTCATATCTCCTTATGTTTCTTACAGCTCATTCAACTTTGTGTGTTGCTGTTATTTTGCTGCACACGAGCACTGAGTCACTATTTTCTGCTAGTTCCATTTTGGCATTATCCGTGTAGAAGTTTATACAGAAAATGATGCATTTTTTACCTAAGAGTTTTAAAGAATCTTTGCATTCTTTGAGTTCTGCAAGACCGAAAATGCAACAATTTTATATCGGCAGAACTTCACGATTTTTCACCAGACTCCCTCCATGATTGCAGAAAAAATGAACTCCATTGTTCTAAAGACATATTTCAGAATGATTCAACTTCCGTTTATAAACCCTCTTTCTCAAATGCAGATCGTCCAAAAATGAATAATAGTCAATGAATTGATTTTGACGTACACCGTCTATTGTCATGTTGGAATCGGGGCACAAAATTTGCACACAGCAATGTTTCAAAAATCATAATGAAATTATTTACCCGTCTATCTAAGCTGGCCATTGAAGTTGATTACGGATGAACATAATCCAGACCTTCTGAAATTTATCGCAAAATCTCTTCCTCCACTTCAGCTGCTAAATGTAGTTCTACATATCGCTCCTAACTTCCATTTATCATGTGCCAGTTTCTTTTGAGGAATGTCTATCTTCCACCGTATGGTTGAGATGCCAGGATGCAATGTCCACCTCGGAGTTTCACGTTGCTTAACGCTTTCGCAACTTCATCCCGTTTCCATCATATATTGAGCAGTGATATTTATTGTGGTGGAAACTGATAGCGAAAAGTATTTTTAAACTGCTCATTCTTGTCCGAGTCACTTCAATTTATATCATTTGTTGAGGTGCACAAAGAATCATTGCCAAACATGATTGTGCCAATTTGCCGTGTCCATATCAGCCTTCAGAATGTTCACCATCGCTTTTGAATCAGAAGTAACCTGATGAAATCGTTAAATTTCAGAAACACTGGGGGAGCATTCTATTTTTATCTGCTCATACTCAATCTGGCTTATTGTTTTGGTTTATTTTCACTGGATACGTTAAGGATCCCTTTGTCTATTGTCCAATGCCATTATTGTTGATGAATCTGTGCCGCTCTCTATTATATCCCACAGTTTTTCATTTGTTCTACTTTCTCCATCTCATCACAACAACCTAAAATCCACCGCATTTTACCTGCCCTTCAATTCCGAATAATCATGTTCCATTCGAAACCCTAACTCTCATTCGAACCACCCAGATGCTGCCGGATGGCTGAGTTGTTATGTCAACAATCTGTGTCTCATCTTCTGTTTTACAGCAAATGCAGTATTTTACTTTTATTAAATCAATATTAACTGGCATTCATGTGACTCATTCTGAATAAAACCTCGTTGCAACAGAATACAAATCACAGCCAAACATGCCCACAGGCATCCCAGCGGAACAAATTGCACCAAGGCACCAAACGGTATAATGTGATATGTGACCAAATAATTTGTGAAAGCACAGACTTTATCGAGGTATTTTTATATAGAGGAGATAATTCCGGAGGGATAAAGGTTCAAGGAAGGATCAGAAATGTCCAGAGACTAAGCAGATGGCTGTGATGCATCAGCTGTTGCGCAGCAGCGAATTATGATACAAATGTGGTCAGAATTAGAGGAGAGCAAATATATTGTAAGGCTGTCATGTTGGAGAACCACCTGCTGCAATCCGAGGTTGGGGTGGGGTGGGGGGGGGGGGGGGGGGGAGACACGAGGTTATAGACGGATTTGAAACCAGGATGTGTTGAAACATAATGAGATTTTTCTGCCTCCCTTCAGTAATTTGATATGGCCACTAATTATGATGACGTGTTTTAATGAAGGGGCTTGAAGAAGGTTCAAGATCGCCTTGCCAGAGCCAAGCTGGTCCATAATCCCTGTTTCTCTGAGTTGTATTGCTGCATATGAATGTAAAGCAAACAGAACTTGTGAGATTGAGGGTAATTACGTTGACAAGTGAATCGGTACACACCAAACACTTGCTCGTAAAAATGAATGCCTGTGAAAAGTATAAACCCACTTCAACATTCCACACGGACTCCCACTCAACATCTAAAGTGGCAAATATCTTCCAACATTTATAACCTATGGATCCTGTTTGTTTTCTGAAGAACTTTTACAGACGGCCTTTCACTTTCTAATTTTGTCCACAAATGCCCACTGAGCCCCCAGCTCTTTCGTCCCGTTTAGAAAAGTAGATGTTACTTTCAAATTCTTCCATTCGCTTTTCTGGCAAAAATGGAAAATAAATCACAACTCTGCATTAAATTTCACTTGCAGTTCCCAGCCGATTCCTCCATTCTCACGCCCTCTTCAAGAGCATAGTGGTGCAGCTGCCAGTTTTCAGCACCTGAAAGCTTTGTGTCATAAGCATTTTATTCTTGAACTGGTGGCCTGTAAAATTTTCACCACAACTCCCTGCTTCGTTAAATGAGGCAATTTCTCTCCATGCTCCGATTGCCCGTTTGTTCCCTGGGCTTTAACTTTCTTCGTGAGATGGCTGTTCATTCTATATTAGATAAGTGGCCGGGCCCGTTATAAAAATGTTAACTCTTGCACGCCTCTGTATTTTCCTTGTCCTTTTACTCGTGTGAAAATTTCCGATTATTTGCTGCTCTTTCAGAGAAACACAATGACATACTCTGATCACAGAAGGTGGGAGTGGGATGGGCGGAGATGTGGGGGGTGTGGGGAGGGGTGTGGTTTTGGTGGTAGGTCTTGTGGGGGAGTGTGTGGTGAGTTGATTTGCAGGAACAGCGTATCGGCGGGCGGTCGCATTCATCAAGCATCCTTAGTTTAAGACCGGGAGACACTCTGTAATATTTTGATCCCTGTGGGAGCTCCTCAGTCCCGCCGTCTCTGCCGGCATCGAAATACTTTGTTCTACCACTCTTCAAGCCTCACGCCTTGACACCACCAGAACCTACATATTCCTGGACGTCAGGGACTTATCTCGGGTGTCTGCTTGTAGACATAGTTGCGCCCACTGCAGCCTCTAACACGGTTAGAACTGAAAAAAAAAGCAGCTCGCCTATGGGATTGACCGGCAGCTCTCTGAGGCCGAATTTCCACTACAATGAAAACAAAAAGTCTCCACCGAAGTGAATAACATTTGCTGAGCTTTAAACGGCTGCGAGTTAAGCAGTAATGGTAGGCATGTGTGTCAAAGCAACTCTTCATTTGACAGGAAAGGAAACACTGCCATCTGAAAAATCCAGGCCTAAAGCGTGATTCGCTTTTATAATGTCCATGATTTGTAGCCATTTAATTACAGCAGGCACTTAGTCAGATTTGTAACTTTGATGCTAATTCATAAGTATACAAGAACACACAAAGAAGAGAATCACAACTGGAAATGCAGACCTTTGAGCTTACACTGCGTTTGCCTGGGCGCTCCATACCACTTGTTTCAATGAAAGGGTGAACCTATGTCAATCTCAGCCTTAGGTATTTTCAAAACGGGTCCAGCCAAAGCTGTCTTTGGTGAAAATTCCAATGACTCGCCTCAATGTTAGTGTGTTAATGCCATCGCACATCTGCCCCTAAGAGATCTCTTCCTTATCTAGAGGATGCGCCCCAGTGTTTCCGACTGCCAGGACAGTGGAAAACAAACCCAACTGCGCCCCCTCGAACAAACACTTCCCGATTTACTATGTTTCAAAGTGATCCCCTCCTTTCTTTCTAGAGCATATATACCGAATTTACTCAGCAACTCATAATAAGGCAACTTCTCATCACAGGGACCAATCCAGTTATGTTTCTCTGTACCAGCTTCAAGTTAACTTGATCCTTCCTTCCATACTATTTAATCTTTAATGGGATGTTGTCATCTGTGGCAAGGCCAGAATATATTGCCGAATCCTAATTGCCCTGGAACTCAGAGGCTTGCCAGAATATGTCCAAGGTCAGGCATGAGCCAACACCATTGTTCTCTAATCTCCGTGCAATGAAGACCAACACGCCACATTATTTCCGAATTGGCAGCTGTAACTGCATGTTACAGTTCTGCATTCATTTTACGAGCACACACACGTCTCTCTGAATATCAGCATTTACATGGTTCATTCGTTTGCGAGTATTATTGTTTCATTCTTTTGAACAAAGTGTACAGCTTCACACTCTCCACATGCAAATCCATTTGCCATCTTGTTTCCTATTAGTTAGCAAGCTTTATCTCTTCGCAAGCTCTCTGTGACTTCTCTACAGCCTAGCATTCCACCTAGCTAGATCACATAACAAATCTCAGAAATATTGCACTCTCTCGCTCCATATGTGTTATTAATATTGATTGTAAATGTTTAACGCCAAAACTTTCACCCAAATGGCATTCTAATGTTTGCAGTTTGTCAAATAAACAAACCCCGGTTATGCTTACTCTGTTGCTTGTGACCATTAACTAATCACCCTTCAATGGTTAAATGCTAGCCTCCCACACACTGGGCCCTTGTCTTGCATACTAACCTTCTGTTTGGCACGGCATCGACCGCCTTTCGGATATCCAGATATACTACATCACGTCCCTTTTATTCCATCAAATTGGTAATGTTTAAAAAAAAACATAAATTTGTCAAACATGACCCTTTTGTAAACCCTGTCAGCCTGTTCTGCTCATGCTGTAACTTTCGACCTGCATTTTCCAGGCTTACTTCATGATCAATAGCAACTCTTTACCAAGAACTGTGTTGAAGCTCACTGGACGTTAATTATGTGTTTATTCCCTCCATCCATTCTTGAACAGCAGTATAACATTTGCTATTTCAATCTGGTCAATGAGTTCTATAGTCTATGGAAATTTAGAAAATCAGATCAACAGGTAGAGTAACTCTGCAGCGATCTCCGTATGAACTGTAAGCCATTAGGACAAGGGGTGAATTGATTTTTGGACCCTTAAGCTTCTCAAATACATTTATCACTGTTGACATTAATTTTCTTTATTCCATGACTAAATTTTATATTGCCAGCAGTAAAACTTTAACTTCTGGCATGGGGCTTGTATATTTTACAATGAAGACACACGTAACATACTGTCCAGACACAGTTGCCATTTCGCTTTGTCCTTATCCCTTCTTCTGTCTCTGCCTCAAAGGACCAACGTTTACTTGACCTATTATTTTTCTTTCCATACAGTAAAAGATTTTCTTGCAATATGTTTTTACATATTTTAGCCAGTTAAAAAAATATATCAAATATTTACTAGCTTTAAGATAATCCTAATACTCAGTCTTATTCTTCTATCCAAAATTCTACGCACATTTAAATCATCCAACATTAGCCAATGGTATACTCCTTACATTTTGGATAAATGTGACAAGGTTTATCTTTGGGCAACAGAGTAAAGGGGATCATTTATATGCCTAGCCCAAAAGTAATTTGCATTGCCATCAAGAAAAACTTAAGATTGGTAACCCAGTTATAATTCAGATTGAGCAACATTGGGCAAGGCTATTTTCCTTTCCATTAACATTTAATGCATGATAACCTGAGCCTTCTGAAGCTTTCTTGGCATTATCTAGCTCTGAAATGAGCGACAACGAAACCATTCATACAACCCAGATATTCTGATCACAGGAACAGCTCATGTCCCGCACCCAGGTTTGCAATTACACCTGAGGCTGAATGTTAAATGATTTTCTGTAATAGCTTTTCTGTATTGGATTAGAACATTTTTCTTTGTCAATTAAATAAAAGCAATGTTTTGTTATTGTGAATAGAATTATGAAGATACCAATAACGAAAATGCTCGTAATTCTATTCATTAACATCCCTAACATTGCCATAACAATTCCCATCACTATCACAATTTATCAATATCGCTCTCTTCATTGATATTTTGGAAAGCCACAGTAACTGTCATTGCCTATTCTTTCATCAACACAATCATATCATTCTAATTTTATCATCAGCACAATGGTGAAACGTCTTGCATAAGCAATTGTCTGTTTTGTTTTAAATTAACTTGAAAAGCATTTAAAATGAAAGGTTTTGTTATCTAAAGATAATATGCATGGTCACATATTCTTAAGTATTGTTTAGGACACAGACCATTGATGACCTCGTGGAAAATGCTGAACATTTTTGGGATTTAATGGCTTATTCTGTTCCAAAATAGTGCCAAACAATTTCACATCTGCAACAGAACCATCCTCTGCGGCCCTTGCTCTTCTAGATGGTAATGATTGTGGGTTTGCAAGATGCTGTTCACGGAGGCTTGGGGGTTCTTGCAGTGCGTCTTGCATTGGTATTCGCTGCTGCAACTGATTGTCGGTGGTGCAGGGAATATATGCTGCTGGATGAGGTGGCAATCAAGCAGGCAGCTTTGCCCTGGATGGCCTCCAGCTTCTTTGAGCATAGTTGGAGCTACACTTATCGAGGCAAATGGAAACTATTCCATCAGGCACCTAATTGTATTTTGTAGATGGTGGACAGACTTTGGGAGACAAGAGGTGAATTACCCACCACAGGGTTCCTACACTCTGACCTGATCTTGGAATATTGATATGGCTAGTCCCATTCAGTTATTGGCCAATGGTAGCCCCAGGAACTTGATTGTGGTGGACACAGCAATAGCAATGCCTATGAAAGTCAAGCAGTGATGGTTAGATTCTGTCTTGCTGGAGATGGTCATTGCCCGACACATGTGTGGCATGAACATTACTTTCCACTGGTTACTCCAAGCATTGATAATTTCCATTTTGTGCTGCATTTCAACCCGGACAATGTCAATCTTTGAGGATATCCAAATGCTGCTGATATGTGTGCAATTGTCAGCGAAGATCGCCAGTTCTAACCTTATGATGGAAGGAAGAGCATTGATGAAGCAACGGAAAATGGTTGGTCCTGGGGTACTAACCCGAGGATCACTTTTAGTGATGTCCTGCTGTTGAAGTTTTTAATCTCCAGAAACTACAGCAATCTTCCTTTTCTGACAATTATTGCTACACAGAGTGGAGGTCGCCCCCCACCGCCGCCCCCCCAACCACCGATTCTCATTGGTCCAGTTTTGTTAGAGATTCTTGATGTTGCACTCGGCCAAGCACAGACTTGACATCAAGAGCAGTCACTCTCACATCAGTGAGTTCATCTCTTTTGCCTATTTTGAAAGAGAAGCTGTGATGAGGTCGGGAGCTGAGTGACTCATGGAGACTCTCCCTCCTCTAAGTTCTTCAATTGTCCACCAGCATTGATGAATTGATGTGGCAGTACTGTAGAGGGTAGATTTGATCTGTATGTCGTTGAATTACTTAGTAATGTCGACGTATTGATTTGCATGCTGTTTGGGAGGAAAGTAGCCCTCTGTTGTAGTTTGACCAATTGGATGCCTCCTTTTTAAGTATGTCTCATGCTGCTCCAGGCAGACCCTCTTCCAGTCTTCATTTAACCAGGGTTCATCATCTGCCATGGCATTAATGGGGGAGTGGGACATATGTCGGGCCATGAGTTTACAAATGGTGGCTCAACACAAATCTGCTACTGCTGACGTCCCATGGGCCTCCTGTTGTCCCGGTTTTTAGTTGGTAGGTAAGTTCTAAATAAATCCCATTTAACAACGGTGCTGGTGCCACACGACACGATGCAACATATCCCCAATCTGGATGGTCACTCCTACCGATATTTTCATGGGCAGTTGTATCTGTGGCTGGCAGGCTGCTGAATATCTTGTCAAATTGGATTCTTCCCTTTTCTTGGTTCCCTTACCACCTGCTGATAATTTATTTGGGACTCCACCTGCTCAGTCTGTAGCAGTGCTACTGAGCCTCTATTGTTGATAGGCATTGAAGTCACCAAATCAGAGTTCATTCTGTGTCACTGCCAGCCTCGTTGTTTCCTCCATGTCATGTTCAAGATGGAAAGGTGATGGTTTAGTAGCTAAGGGAGGGCATAACTTGGTTATCAGCGGGCGATTTCCTTGCCAATATTTAACCTGACGCAATGCAAATTCAGGTGGTCTGGAGTGGGTGTTCAGGGCCCCCTAGGCAATTGCCTAACAGTTGTACATTACGGTGCCTTCACCTCTGCTCGGTCTGTCCTGACGGTGGCACAGGGCATGCCCACGGATGGTGATGTTGATGCCTGGGAGATTGTCTCCTGTGTACGATGCTGCGAGTGCAACTGTGTCAGGCCGTTGCTTAACCAGTCTGTGAGAAAGGTCTCTCAAGTTTTGCTTTGGGCCTCAGATGTTAGAAAGGAGGATCTTGAAGTGTTGACTCGATTGAGTTTGCAATTATCGTATCCGGTGACTTGTTCAATAATGGGTGATCCATCCAGTTCCATTCCTTCTTAACTTTCTGATTGTGCACAAGCCATTAGAGTTAAAGATGCAGCCAGAGAAATTCGCAAGCACAAGTATAGTGCAGTAGATTCTGGAAAACTGAATTTAAAGAAAAGGAAAATAATGCCAGCATTGTGGAGAAAGGAGGAGAGTTAACAATTGAACTCGAATAGAACTGTCATTCGGAACTGAAGCAAGACAGAGATGTGGTCGTTTCTATGCTGCTGAAAGCAAAATGACAGCATAGAACATCATGTTAGGCAGGTTAGGGGGCGGAAGAGTTTAAATGTCAAAGTTGCCATGGAACAAACGAAAGGTGCACTGGAAATAGATTTTGTAAGGAAACAAAGCATTGATCCAGAAAGCAGTGTTAATTGCAAATTAGTGAACAACTCTCTTTGAAAGCGATACCATGAGAATAAGATCCCAACTGTCATCTGAAAATAGTAGTCAACGTACACAGTACAGTTTATGACTTGAAGATGTAGAACTCAATTTATCGCCCAGTAACCTACTGAATACCTAATGGGAAGATGGAGATCTCTTCCTCCAGTGTATGTTGAACTTCACGGGAACAGCATGCCGAGGCCCGAAATACAAGTGTGAGAACAAGGTAGTAAACTACAATGGCATTAGATCAAGAGTTCTTTATATTTCTTCTGTGCTTAGTGGTGGTATTCTGCAAACTAGTCATCCATTCTGCTTTTGCAGTCTCCATTATAGATGAGATTGTACTGCGAGTAGTGATAACAAGAGGCTAAATTGGAGAGTTCAAAACAGTGAACCAGAAATAAAACACAATCAGTAACAGATGGGGCAGAAATTGAGGTGGATCTTTTGTACCGATCTCCACTTGCAATTTTGAACTTATTAACTCTAGGGGTGTATGTTTCGAATTTGACAGGTACAATTAATTGTAACATACTGACATTGACTTTTATTCTATCAGGTTTAAGTGAGAGGAACATTCTTTGATGCATATAAACTCTTTCAATACTGGATGTTCGATGTTATTATGCAGTTCCCTACTGCAAAATATAATGCAGAAAATCAGGAAAAAATCGTCCAGAAATCAGAAAGCATACCTTTCTGGCATAGATCCAGCTGATCGCCTGAAACGAAACTTCATGATTAGTAATAGTAATTGGCAGTTACGTTTTTGCTAAGAATCCAAAATGCATCATCAAGCAAATGATTTGAAATTTATGTCAGGGAGTCTTTTGAAATTTACATTACTTACGGGATGTGGAAATTGCTTACAACACCAAAATACACTGCTTAACAATGTTCGCCCCGAGTTTCATCCAGTTGAATAGCTTCAGGTACTTTCTCAAAGGGCAATTAATAAGGAACCAAATTGGTATGACTGTGGAACAATATAGCATAACACTGTTTTCGGAGTACACGTTTCCATCACTCTGCGGGATCAGGAACAGAAATAATTGGTAATTAAGGCATACAAATTTCTAGGATTATAAATAAAGGCACAAGTTGCAGAATTATGGAAATTTTGCTGCAGATTTTTTTAAAAGAACCTCATCTACAGTGCTGTGTACAATTATTTGCACAACACTATAACAAAATATAAAAGCTTTGGCGAGGTTTTTGATGGTGATATTGATGAGAATGGTACACGGATGAACATTTTAATTATGTGGTGTGAGCAGAGAGTTTGTAAGTTTTCTACTGAATGCAGCAGATATTAAGGGAAAATTAAATTTTGAGAGACGTTAAATGTCTGGATTGACTTTGATGGTGAAAATAGGGAAAAAGGATGACTTACGCTAACAGTTTTATCTGTCGTAAAATACTTCTGATTTAATGTGTCTTGCAAAATATAGCCAGGGAAGATGCAGATTCATTTCTGTTATATAAAGTTGCTATGACACAGTGCCTGACATTTTGATGACAAGCGATAATCTATCAATTTCTTTTCTTTTTTTTCAAAAAACGAAACTTGGATCATGAAAATCAAAGGGAGGCTGCAGGAATCTTTTCGAGGAGCGGAACTAATTGCGTTGCGCTTTCTGAAGCCCCACAAGTGGAATATTGGCCCAATGGCCGTTCCTCATTGACATAAATTTTAATAA
This sequence comes from Carcharodon carcharias, assembly GCF_017639515.1. Taxonomy (NCBI): domain Eukaryota; kingdom Metazoa; phylum Chordata; class Chondrichthyes; order Lamniformes; family Lamnidae; genus Carcharodon; species Carcharodon carcharias. The sequence goes on from NC_054495.1 coordinate 11,270,483, forward strand.
GCATTTAATTACCATAAACGTGATTTCTTTGGTAAATAATCTGTAATTTTAATTTGACTACTTTTGAAGGTTTAGTGTTCAGTTCCTTTTTTCCCTGAAGATTTTTTGAGGCAACTTACAGGGCGGTGAAGCAACTTTGGCGAAGGTAATTTTGCAAAGGCTTGAGTTCACTTAAGTCAGATTCTGGGGCAATGGGAGTAAAATGGATCTGTTATGCTGTTACGTTTACCTAGAGAGATAATAATAATAATAATAATTGAAAATGCTGCGCATAACTTAGAAAATCACTGACCGGCTCACAGGGATTTGACGAAATCAGCTTTTCTGACAGTGATAATAGAGCTTCCATGAGCAGCTAAGAGCTGATAAAAAATTTTGGTAGGGTAAATGACATAAAACGGTGTACACTGACTAAATTATTCTTAAAAAATGCATATTTGTAGCAGAATCGCCAAATGAAAAGTAGCTTGTATATTATTAATATTATTATTATTATTATTATTATTTATTGTTATTAATTAAATAGGCGCCTTTTGAAAGGCCCGTATTTCTTAGCTATTCGCATCTTCACTGGAGCTGATTTTTATGTTAGGCGATTCAGTGAGTAATTAATTTCCGACCACATAACCGTGCGCCTATGGTCACATGCAGCCCACACCAGAGAAGGAGGGTAGGTCTCCTCTCCTAGAGGGCACTGGTGAACAAGGTATGTTTATAACAATCGCTGCTCGATTCATGATCACCGTTGCTGAGATTCGAATTGAATTTAAATTCTACCATGGTGGAAGATGAAATGCTTCTCTGGAGCATTAACCTTGGTCTCTTGATTCTTCGTGTAATGAAATTATCAGGAAGCTAACGTCTCCCAGCATGGAAAATTAACTTGCATCATGTGGGCTAAATATATAAGCTGGAATGAGGTTTTCTGGATGAAGTTTCTGTGAGGCCGAAGGAGGATGATTCAACAACACTTTAAAAATGGAATGGCCGTTGTCCTAATTCGCCAGCTCCTACAAAGAGACGGTTCAATTGCTCCTTGTGTCCTCGTAACGGATTATGTGATTTTGCAAATGCTTGCAAATGTTGTGAGTCCTTTGGCCAGCCTTTTATCTGTAAAATTATTTCGAGGATATGAGCAAATTAGCGGAACAGGACTCTCTGTGCCCTCTCTCTCTCCCTTTCTCCACTCTCCCATACACACACTCAAGCGTAAAGGCAAACACACACCAATATACAAACCCACCCAAAGGCACAAACACGTGTGTACATATACACAAATGCGCAAACACAACATTTAAAGCTATACATTTTTCCCTCACTCGTTTCTTTTAAACTTGCTTTTGCAACTTCCAGTTCTGGAAAAAAAAATGTTAATAGAGTCATAGAATCATACAGCACAGAAGCAGGAATTTTGGCCACTCATGTCCGCATAATGTAGCCCTGGGCATGCAACAACTGTGCAGGGAATAGATGAGACCACATGTAGAGTACGATATACTGTTTCAGTCAACTTGTTTAAGGAGGCACACTACTTGCGTTGAACGCTTTTCAGCAAAGACACATTAGGATGATTTTTGGGTTGGACAAGTTGACATATGAGGTAAAATTGAGCTGGATAGATTCATACTCAATGGAGCTTTGAGCAATGAGATATGATCTTATAGAAAACTATACGATTCGGAGGGGTCTTTTAGTGGGATGCCGAGAGAATACTTTTTTTTCTCATGGGAGAATCTATATCTCTGGGGCACCGCTTCTAAATAAAGGGCCTCCTATGTAATTTGGAGATGATCAGGATTGCCTTCTTTTAGAGGGTTGTTCGCATTTGTAATTCTCTTTCCCCAGGGTCATTGAAAATATTCAAAGCTAAGTAAGTCCAATTCTTGATTGATAGAAGTTAAGGGGAACTAGCATGAAAGGTAACATTAGATCGGCCACCATATTACTGGGTGGACAAGAATACCTCGAGTGGACAAATGGACGGTTCTACTCCTTTTTATTACAGTCTTATGATTAATTTTGCATTGTTCCATTTTGCTGTGAATGTCAAGTATATGCTATTCTTGCTATGTATCGACAAAAGGATGGTTTCAAATGTGTCACCCATTAAAACCACACTAACTGTCAGTTCCTGCTGCACTGAGCAGGCACATTCCGATCACAGGTGATTTTTCCCGTCCTTCCAAAATGAATGCCTGCTTTTATCCGTATCTCCTCCGATGACAATCAACAATTTGCAGTGTCATGTTTCCTAATCATCACCGTCTCCTTTTCATTAGAGACAACCAATATTTACATCCTATCGTACAGATGACTTCAGAGCTCTGCATTGCTTTGATGAGTGGAGGCCAAATCAATCCCCATTGAGCACAATCTTCATTCACGTTGTGCAAACTATCCTTGCATTGAATGCCTGCAGCTTTAGTTATCCTAACCTTCTCGAAGGTATACACTGTTGCTATAGTTATCTGCATGAATCATAGCAATGCTTCTCATTTTAACATGAAATGTGAAACATGTTTTTTTTTGTTACAGCTATTCACAACCTCACACTCACCCTGTTTGTTTTCTATCTGTCGTATTGATGATACGATCATCGTTCTCTCCGCCTCTCGAGTTGAAGTGAAAAATGTCATTGTTTTGCTTTTACCTTCACCTCTTTCAAATTCACATGGTTCATCTCTGAAGCTCCCCTTCCATGTCTCGACTTTTCTATCATAATTTATGTCGATAGGCGATCAACCAACAATATGATCCCTCCAAAAGCTACGATATGATTGCCATGTTCCTCATTTTCCATGCCACAATCACAGAACCACAGAATCACCAACATGTTACAGCGCAACATGAGGTTATTTGGTCCATAGCGCCTGCAGACGTCCTCCCAATGAACAATTTACCTGATGGAATTCTGCTGATTTCTACAAGAAAGCGTTTATTATGTCTCCCTTATATCGCTTTTGTTTTTTTTTAACCAATTAACTTAACTGTGTGCCTTCTGATTACCAATCCTTCTGCCAATGGGCACAGGTAATAGTTTCTCCCTATCTATTCTGTGCATGCCCATCATGATTTTGAAATCTCCTTTCAAAACTCCGTTCAACATTATTTTCTCCTACAAAAAGAGCTCAAACCTATCCAATCTATCTTAATAACTGAAGTATCTCGTTCCTGGAAAGCTTCCTGTAACGTCTCTGGCACTCTCCACAAAACCTTTACATCCTTCCGAAATTGCAGCAACAAGAACTGCACATTACTACAGCTGAGGTCTTAATCAGTAGGTAGGAGGCCTAAACGCCTCAATAATGAAATAGTCATCACCTGCGGTGTCTGCCACATACAGTCGGATGCGATCACCATGCATATCGTCTCATTATCTCCTTGTTCAACATTCGGAATGGGACATTTACTCTGTGGCGCCCAGGTTCACCACAGAGTCCACCGCTACTGCTGCCCCCTCTTTGTATGGCAAGTTGTAATTCCAGCACAGGAGCTGCTGTACCAACGGTTATTTTTAACCCTTCCCTTTCCATTTAAAAAAAAGCATGAAAACACCTTCCAATTGAACAGCTAATTGTTTGTTCATCTTTCAATTCATTATACTTAATTTGCTGGTAACAAACTGTTTCCCTACATCGGGGAGGCCAAACATGGGTGGGATGAAAATGCTGCACAAAAGCTCTTTCAGTTCACAAGCGTGACTCCGAGCTACAAGTACCATTTTATTTTTTTTAGTTAAACTCTACGGTGAGCAATGATATCCTTTCGGAAAATACACTAGTCACATGCACAATGTGCGGGGATGGTATGGGCAGTTTAAAACAAACTGGCAATGACAAGTAGCAGCACTGGTACCTCAGGTATTTGCAGTCTATATTCATAATTTAGATGAAAGGTCTATGTGTAAACTATCATGTTTGCTGACGATACTAATTTCAGTGGCATTGACGCAAAAATGCTGCAGGGATGGGCAGTCAGCTTGGGTGAGCAGGCAATAGCATGGCATAGATTTCCACGTGCTGATGGCTGAAGTTATCCGCTCTTGGAGGACATACATAAAACAATGATTTGGGGAATGCAGAGGGATGGGCAACTCTTTGCATTCAACTGGATCTGGACATGCACAGGGATTAAACATCGAAATGCAGCAAGCAATTAGAACTGATATTAAATATTTGCTACTGTTACAAGCATATTTGAAATTGATTAAGCAATCTTTCCAACAGACATATACAGACCTCTGGTGAGAACACACCTGGAGTAGTAAGTGCTGTTTTTCATCATCTTACCTCAGAAAGCACATAGTGCATCTGAGGGAGTGCTACATATGCTCAATATACGGGATCATCTGGCAATGGCGGTAGCACTATGAGGAGAGATTAAGTAGAAGAGTTCTACATATCAAGGGAATTAAAAGCATGACTTATAATCTAATTGGCACATACCAATTTCGCAGGAAATACATAGTAAAGCTCCTGAGAAAATGAGTACCCTAGCTGGACAAACCAGAACAATGGACCACAGTGTCAGAATAATGGGATGACCATTTTGGTTAGAGATGGGAAGGCATTTAGCAGTCCCTGCTGTATGACTCCTCTAAACCCTCGACGGTAGACGGCCATGCAACTTGATTTTCTGAGTATGTTGAAGGCAGAGGTTGATAGATTTCCAGTGCTAAGGGGATAAATATTATTACAATGGTGGGGGAACTGAAGTTGATGTGGAACAACTTTTTTTAATTATGCAGAAGACTCAACCTTCAGCTTATATTGTTGTGGCTTCGATTTTTTTTTAGCTTTAATTTACCTTTCTTGCATTGATTCAGTTCACCTCCTGAAATAAATACATTATTAGATTCAACAATATGGCATTGTAATTGAATCATTATATTGATTCTAAGGGAGGGTTTTTAGCCTTTCTTCTTTCTGTAGGCTTGGCTGGTAATTCAAAAGCTTTTTGCCAATGCTTTCTATATCACTTTAAAGTGAATCACTCTTCAATTCTGGGGTTTGTTTAACATTTAAACAACAATACAGCTTGCATTCTTTTCCTGAATGTTATTACATTCAGAACTGTGATTTCTGCCTAAGGCCAAACAGCTATAGGTAAGCATTTATTGTAAATGTCTTCTTATTTACTGATGGCTTATTAATAAAAAATCAGTTCTACAAATGCCCTTTGTAGAGCTTCAACTGACTCTCATGATTCAGAATGCAATCAGTATATTGACTTGTTCACTATTACGAATGTTGAACCTAATAAAATAAGAGTTCAGTTTATGTTAAATGCATTCATTGATATTTGCCCTAGATTGGAATACACCAACAAGCATGTTGCTGCAAAAAAAAAAATACAGGAAAGGAAATATAAAGGTAATGGATATTTTCCAACAATGCAATATCCATAGAAGAAGTTGGAGATGGAGATGCACAAGGATTTAAAGCAGGCAAGGGCACCTGATAACTTTTTTAGAATGATAGGCAAATCTTGGCATTATGCTGAGTGACACACTGCAATAGGGAGGAAGAGATGTGAGGCCTTTGAAAGCATGGTGATGATGCAACTAGAATTATGTTACTAATTTTGCACAGTGCATTCGAGGAATAATGTCATTTTTTAACGCTGGAGCAGAGGGCATTGTAGGATATAGCGGAAGTGGGCCTTCAGTTGTTTGTACAGCTTTGATCAAGTGCAATTGCACTCGTTATTGTGAGGACGATTAAGGGGAAATTGACAGAAGTGGTCATAATTTTTTCCCTTTTGAGAGGTAGCAACTTTTTGTACTGGCAGAGGAATCGCTAATCAATGGGCACAGTTTTAATGTAATTTGCAAACGATCCATTGCATGTAAGTGATATCAATGTTGAACGCCATTATTATGCCAATTAGTTCGGCAGCTCACTGGTCCTTTGCAGCGCCAGAAGACGCAGTGGACAAGAATGCGGTCCCCGGAGCTGAAGCCTCGGCATTCGGGGACAGAAAAGTAGGTTTTGGAGACCGGAGAGGCCTAGGGCAGCGGGTATTGGCGACTACAGTATCGGGGGAGAGACAGGGTGGTGGTGGATGGGTGAGAAAAGCCTTCTGATTACCGAAAATTAAGGGGTTATGCGCAAAGTTAATAGGGGTTTCCGAAGAATTTGCCCTCTGCTTCCTGACGGAGCCTGAGCCCGATTATGTTTGGGCTTCCCACATACCAAGAAATCTTTCTGCCAAGTTAAATTTGAGGTTGGGAGGGAATTGGTCCTTAAATGGTCAGTGATTGCCCACTTAAGGACTTCAAATGAACTAGGGGCCTGCAGCCTTTCCCCAGCCTGGCCTTCTGAGCATAGAATTGTAGGGAACCTGGATCAGACGAGAAACCTATGGGAACCATATTCAAAGAACTGTACACTAGCACCACACCCTACCCTCCCTGCTCCAGAATCTTGCCTTCCTATTGAAGGTACTCTACTTCATCTTCAGAGGTAGTCGCTCTTCCACTGCGTTCATAAGGTAGGTTTTTTGAAGGGACCATTCCGTCTGCAATACCATAGTCCATGCCAAAGTCAGAACTATCCCGTCGGTGGAACTTTTCTGTACAAGCAATGCTTTCTCCTCCCTTCCCACTGCCCAATCCCTGAAAGCCCCTTGCGACTGAAACAGTGGTTTATTGGCACATATTTCAATTTAGCATTGTTTGCTCTTGTTGCGTTTTTTCTACATTGGGTAGACTAAATATATATTGTGTGATCACTTCTAAGAACATCACCATTCAGTATGCAAACATGGGCCCAATCTTTCCATTTCTTGTCACATAAATTTTCCACCTCACGACTACACTGTTATTACTGTTTATGGCTTGCTAGTCTCTCCCAGTCCAATTCCATGTGAGATCGAGGAATACCATCTTGTCATTCAACTCGGCATTATACAGCTTTTCAAACTCAATATCCCGTTCAAAAACCGTAGATTAAAATGTCTGCCCGTATCCTGTTCTATGATTTATTTGCTAACTCACTTTTTAAAGTTTTTTTTTTCAGTTTGCTGGGTTGGTGCCGCTTAGCTTGTTTCAATCCCTTCATGTTGTATTCGGATTACCACTAGGTAGCCACTCACGCCTCATTTGAAGCCACTTTTGTTTCTGCTGTCCACACTTTACGACTAGCTTAAGGATTTTGCATCATGACAATTTTATTTAAGTCAACTTAACTGCCCTTCTTCCTCCCCAATCTTCCTTCCGCTGACCTTAAAACGCCTACAATTCTATCTTTTATGAATTCTGAAAGGAGTTGGTCTCGACCTGAATCATTAGCGGTTTCTCTCCAGTAAATCTGCTCGGCCTGCAGAGCGATTAAGGCCCGTTTATCGTTTTTATTTTTGGTGACAGATGAGCTTCGTTCAGAAGTTCATGGCATAGAATCGATATTGGGTAAACATAAGAATTTGCAATATTAATAACTCACTTGTGGGAGATTACAGCACCCGCCACCGCTCCCCAACACTGCCCCCCTGCACACAAACCGCACCACCCCACTAGTCGCTATGCTATAGGGCAGACATTTAAGGAATGAACAATAGAGACTTGTAGGACAATTCCCGCAACCCTCGTGGAAGATTGTAATATTTATCATAACTTTATGAATTACATTATATTCATTTCCGTATTTCTTTGGATTGTACGAAACTTACTGGCAAATTTAGAACTGGAAGATCGGTCATAGATTGCATTCGATGAATTTTTTTTAGAGCAGCCCATTCTTGTGCCATCCCAGTTACAGTGCTTCTTCGAAAGGTATGGTGCAATAAAACATGACTAATTAATGTTCTCATTATAAAGGAGCAACTCAGCAACAACGATCATAACAAATTTTAATGTCACTTTCAGTTTGAGGGTGAGAAGTGTGAGTCCAACGCTATAGCTTTCAAACTTAAATGAAGGCAAATCCATGGGTATGGCAATAGAGTTGGCTGAAGTGAACTTCCAAACTACTTTGAAGTCTAGTTTAATCGAAAAGCAGGGACAAGCATATACGGAGATTTTTCCTTACACTCAGTAAAGATGCATTCCACCCCACTAAGAGATGAGATTGGTGAGATTAATGCATCATAATAAGAAAACTAAGAACATGTCATATTGAAAGCAAAAGTGTACAATACTACAATGATTAGTAGTAGGCCCAAAGACTGAACAACACTGCCTGAATGCTTGAAGGAGGCAAGCTCAATCGAAGCATTCAAGAGGACATTAGATAAATAATTGAAGAGAAACAATGTGCACGGCTGCGGGGATATGTCAGGGCAATGACAGTAGGTCAAAATGCTCATTTGGAGAACCGGCACGAACATGATGGGCCGAATGAACTCTTTATATGCCGTTCAGATTCTGTGATATTAGGAAACCAACACATGATCAGGGATACATTAGATTATGAGAGATAGCTATAGCACAGGAGACTATAGACCACAGCCTAATATTGTACATGCAAAATGCTCAAATCCATTACTAAAGATCAAATGATTGGAAGTTAATAAAATCGTCATACAGGTGCCATTATAAAAATAGTTTTGAGAAAGGGAAATCACGTTTGAATGATTTATTAGAGTTATTTTAGGCAGGAACACACAAGTTAGGCAAAGTGATACATAAACAAATATCATAAGGTGCAACATCAGAGGTTAATACACAGATTAATAACTGATGGCGTCGGTGGCGACAAAGTAACATTAAAAAGAGGATAGGTTAGAAAACATCAAATAACGAGTCATTATAAATAGGTAATTTGTGTCAATGTCTCAGTAATTATATTGCATTATATTGAAATGCCCATGAAATCAGTATAAATAGATACAGCTGGAGCACCCTTGTCTGGAAAGGAATGAAGTAAGTCTGTATCACTGAAAACCTGACTTAATAATACATCAGCTTGAAGTAAAAGATGAGCTTTAGACTCATTCTTCCACGACAACCACTTATTTGAGTAACACGGCAGCAATGGATGAATTAACAGTTTTGGATGAAGAGGAGGCTTTTTGTCTCAATCCACTGAAGGAAAGGAAGAATACTGCTGCTGACAACTTAATCGACGTAATGGCAGAAGCAGGATGCAAAACCTCAAGCACTGACTATCCCTCATTTTTTGTTCTGAGTCTGAGGCATATCAGCAATGGAATGCTAAAGTTGAGAAGCAGACCCGGGTCCACTGCATATCCAGATATAGGCAAAGTATGGATTTGGCGTTAATATTACAAGAAAAAAACAATATTAGGAGCAAAGTATCTTCAAAATGGAAGGTTTATGATTTGCGTCATGAGGAAGTTTGGGACCTTCTGTTAGATTTTTCGTAAAGTTTTCACTAAATTGTCGAGTTTTTGGAAGCATGGACAACCTTTGATAAATTTAAGAAAACAGATGATCAGTCTGTGCCAGAATAAATTTATCGTTTTTGGTATATGTTGTAAGAGATTGAAGGGACTTCATCATGAAATCCAGGAGTGTGTATAGGCATTTAAGTTACTCATTCTGCACGCATCCATGACGTTGGTAGACTTTTAGCATTCACCGGCATTCAATTGTGGGGAAATACTCTCATAGACCACATGGCTGCTGCCCTAATATTCTGTGAAAATAGTCGTCCCCAGGCACTTTCTTAGCAAATACGAGCAACTATACCATGAAGAAAATGATGGAAGATTCTATAGTGACCGAATTTCGAGATCGACAAAATGTTAACCCAAGATTCCAGTGCAAGGACAGGGTTACTGACGCGTGGTCTGTAATTTTGAGGGTACATACAAAAACACTGGCCTGAGACTTTGACCGTAGGCGTTTGAACCCGGCAAATGCAAAGGGAATGGTTAATCGATGTTGTGGGTATAGCACTCAATATGATTTGGCAATAAATTGCGCACAACAAAAGAATGGTGTTTTTGAAGTACCTAAAGGGACGGATTTTTCTGAGTTTGAAATTGATGATGGTTATTGCCATGGTGAAATTGTGTTGCTCACTGAAACTTTCAATTCTTTGATGAATATATTGATGGTGAATTCCTTCAACTCCGCAGTTCTTGGCAGTAGTTGGAATTCCACAGTATGGGGGAAGGATTGGCTTAACCTTTGCATGGCCTTTCTCAATGGGGCAGACTTGGAGAAGGTTAAACTCTACATGTTTCACGTTTGGAGGTTATAACAACTTATCAAGTTACAAAAAGGATGACCTTCCTTTACAGGATAGCAGGGTTCAGTCTATTTATCAGTGCTAGTTTGGTTTCTAGCGAGGCACCGCTACTGTTAACACATCTGCAATGAAAAACTTCCAGCTGACTCCAGGAATGAAGTTTGATAGGCAGACTGGTTATGCTCGGAAAAAAAAAAATGGATCTACATTTTACTCCCTGAGGCCATTATTGCCTGCCAGTAAGGGAGCCAGATATTCCTCATCAACAAATTCAAAAAGTATTGTTAACATTCAGGAATAATAGTTTGGTGGACTAAAAGTATATTGTTTGGAGGTTGCACAGTCAGTTTGCAAATCCATCTCCAAAAAATACACCTGACGATGAGATTACTCAGCAAATCACAGCTCAGTATGAAATTTGTATTAAATATCGCAAGGCACCACCACGTCCTGTTGTGAGCTTGCCACTAACCACAGAATTTAACTACGCAGTGGCAAAGGCTTTAAAAATTGGGACAAGGATAGTTTTTTTTTACTACACTTCATATACATGGCAATCAGGCTTAGCTTGAAATACTGTATTAAATAAAATTGGCAAACAACCAATGTCGATAAGATCTTGGAGAAATTGGTAGGAAGAGGATGAGGAACACGAACAAAATTACTGACACGTATTGGTGGGGAATTTGCCAATGAGAAAGTTTGAGATATGCATGCAAATTTGAACATCATACTTTTGCACACTACAGCTCAGAGCTCGTTTAGTAATGATCTCTGTGAACGAAACCATGCGGTGATAGATGGATTATATGTTAATAATATTCTGGCTGATCTAATAGATTGCAAATTGCTAACGCCGCAAGCATGGACAGTGCAAGCAAATACATCTTTGCAATTGGTTGGTTGGGTACAGTCCGTACCACAGATGAATGGAAGAAATCTGAAATTGTTTTTGGTGTTATCAGATGCTCCCCGTGATCTCGAAGGGACCCGCATGAGCCCCACTTTCCATACTCATCTGAATACGTTGCATGCATACAGGTAAGCTTTCATTAACACTAAGTATTCAGCAAAGATTCGTCGTGCCCTATGGCAATGCATAAGGCCAACGACAATAATGCGTAGACAAGGAGACAGCTATATTACAAAATAGGAATGCTGAAAGATAGCGATGACCAGAAGGGACCAGTGTGCGGAGGGATGCCACCAACATTGTGAGAGCATTAAACACCACTGGCAAATACAAGCATTGTCTAACCTTGCAAGATGAAGGGCAAGAAATAAGACCCGTCGAATGCCAAAATGAGGAAAAGTTCTGGAAACCCAGTGATCGCTGTACGAGTTCTGACAGTGATGCTGAAAGTGGTGCTGACCCCAGAAATATAAAAATCATGGACTGGCGAGCGGGATCCTGCTCGCATGGGAGAAAGATCATACTCTAGCAGTCCAGGAAGAAAGAGGAATGTTTGTTGTTGTCGTAGATTTACCAGAGCTAGGTCTACAGAAGATGCTCAGAATGCCATTAGAAGTAAACGCCCTTTCAGCTGAGAGGCTTTAATAAATCGGAAATTTAGCTGATAAAGGCAGTCAAACAGAAACAGATGGACATTTGGAAGGAATCTAGGGTACATACTGAAATACCTGGCAGGGAACAGTCAGCCTCATCCTGCAGATGGATCTGTACAGATCATATACTTCCAGATGGCATATGCAAGGCTGAAGAGACATTAGCAGCTCAAGGATTTGATGAAAGATTCTGGCTTCGGGGAGGCTGGGTGGACTTGTCTACTGCAGGAAAGCTGTTTCAAAGACTTGTATTTGCTCTCATAACATCATATTCCTATAAGTGCAAATCAATTGATGTAAAGGTTTGTTCGGGGGTCGAAGTTTGAAAGAGAAGTATTTTTGAAGCCACCTGATTATCTGGCAATGTAGAAGGAAAGCCATGAAAATCGATCTTGTTTATGGATGGATTGATGCTTCAAGTGTATACTGTTTTTCCGTCGGTCTGCTCTTTTGAAAACGCGTTGCATTCAGTTAAATGCAGTCCCTGCAATTTACTATTCGCACCACAAGGAGAAAAAAGCTGGAATCGTTACCGTGCATGTTGATGATTTCCTGTGAGGAGGCACTGTAGAATTTGAGCAATGGGTGATCCAGAAGCTAAAGAAGGAATTCCAGTTTGGCAGTCAGACTTCAGATGCCTTAAAATACATAAGTTTAGACATTAAGCCGAGCAAGCCAGGATGAAATTGATTCAACAATCTTACCTTGAAAATGTTAATTACATCACTATAAATTGGGTTAGGTCCTCGCAAAAATATAATCCTGCTTCCAAGGAAGAAACAGAGCAAATGATTGAGCAGGTAATTTGGTTCTGCACTCAGACTAGACCTGCCACATGTAATGATGTGTTGGAGCTCAGAACTGTGATGGAATATATTATTTGTGAAGAGGTTTTGAGAGCAAACACAAATTTAAATAAATTACATTCAAAAAGCTGCACGCTCAAGTTGCCTGCCTTGTGTGAACCAGAAAGGCTGGTCATGTTTAGAGATATTTCACACGCCAATATTCCATTTGGGTGTTCTAGCACAATAGGGTTTATCGTATTCTTGAGAGGAATGAATGATGAATATCGCCCACTGTATGAAGGTCATTGAAGGCGTGAATGTTTTTGCCACAGAGTGTTATGTTGCCAATTAGCCTCTTTTGGAGAGCGTTTAATCGATGTAAAGAGTCACTGTAAAATGACTAACAGACATAGCTAGTATATGAGGAATGTTAGAGAAAGGAGAGTTCTCTAAGATACTATGGGTTGACACAAGTCACAAACTCAAAGGCTGATTTAGGAAACTAAATGCCTGCTCGAAGAAATTTCTAATTACATTGGAAGAGGAGCAGTTTTTGTTATAAGAAGGAAATAAAACATCCGAAATCCATTCTTTTTGGCTTCATAATTTTTTATAGCTCGATTTGCAAAAGGAAATCCGGGACCTATTAGTGTTACAATACTTGACAGTGGCTTGTATGTCCGAAGCTCAGAAGAGCTGGCGGTGCGGGCAGAAGGGATTCCAAAGATGCTGTCGGGAATTGACCTGCAAATTTCCTAGCTACGATGTTGCACTGCAATGGCCCAGAGTTTCACACGTCCTCTGGACAATTGTGCTGCGCATTAATATCGTCAATTCCGACCATTTATTTGGTTCTGTTTGGTTTATACCAAGTGTTGCTCAGAAAAAAATTGGAAGAATAACAACCTCTTTTAAATCTTGAGTGACTATTGTAAAGACCCATTTCGACCTCACGAGACTCCCCAACACACACAACACATCCCGTGGGAGACCAGTTAAACCCGCGCCTCCATGATCCGAAGTCCCTGGACATCCGATCACACCTAACACCTCCGGATGTTGGACCCCCTCCCCAAGAGCCACAAACGACCTCAGAACCCCCAGACATCGGAAGCCCCATGAGCCACCCGTACCTGCACCACTTCCCCCACCAACCAGGACCTGCGATCGACCTTCACCCCCAATATTGGAACAATCCCCAACCCGACCAGCAAAGCACTCCCCCCGCCTTCAGACACCAATCAATTCCAACTGCCTCATCTCCAGGACCCCTGGAACTCCTACTACCACCCGCCGCACTCCGCATCCCAGAAACCCCCACCCAACCCAAGAACCCACTAGAGCTTGGAGACCCTCTTTAGCACTTCCACACCCCCAACCACAGACATTAAAACGGCCTTGATCCTCGAATTCAGACCTCACAACCTCAGATTTACCGCGACTTTGCCCCCCACCCACCACACCCGAACTCAGACCCACCCCAAGAAAAATTCTAACGTTGGACGCCCCCGGAATTCGCCCCCCCACCCTAGCTCTCGACGCCACCCTGATTTCGGAGCAACCCTCTACTTCGGACCACTCTCCCTCCTACATCACACCTTTCCACACTCCACCGACCTCTGACATGAAGCACCTCTATAAGACCGACACTCCCCGAGCCCTAACTCCTGCAACCCCCGATGCCCCTTCCACCCCCACCAGCACTGAAAGCCCCCTCTGTCCCGCGAAAATCACCACCTGCCACTAATACCCGACACACTGCACTCCGCCGCCTTCTGACACCCGCTGCCCTGTCCTCCGATGGACCTCCATCCCCCTTACTGGGCCTACGACTGATCCACCCACACCCCCCTCAACTTTGTTTCAACATCTTTTTAATAATCTTTACTTTTTATATAAAAAAGGTGATTATGTCAATCTATCTGTAACTACATGGCACAGTAACTGCCCTTTTAAGTGCAATTGCTAGTTTATATAGGCAATGGGCATTGGGTAACCCATCAGAACATTATATATGGATGCAGCCGGAACACTGTTGTGTCAAACGGATTGAAGTAAGCATAAAGCACTGAAGAGCTGCCATAAGAATACACCTGCTTGAATAGTAAGATCTATTGTAATTAACAACTTGTGTGCTGCCAAGGTGTTACCAGTGGATGGCCAGAGGGACCTGTACTCGAGTATCAACTATTTGCAATCTGGAAAAATGACCTGGATGAAGGGAACAAGTTATGCTCTGTAAAATTGTTGGTGACTGAAAAAAATGTCGGAAGGTTAGTTGTCTTGAGAATATGACGAGTCTAAAAAGCCATTTGGATATGTTATGTAATTGGGGACGATATTGTTTATGGACTATAAAAAGGGAAAGGTGAGTTTGTCCACTTTGGTATGAAGAATAGAAAGGCAGTAAATGATTTGAAAGGAGTGGCAATAAAGGACGGTAAATTGAAAAGGAAACTGGGTGCCCTGGTAGACGAATCACAAAACAAATCAGTATTCAGATGCAGAAAATTATTACTGATGCAAATAATTTATGGGCATTTATTGCAAGGCGACTTGAATATCAAAATGGGGAAATACGGTGGTAGCTTCGTGGGGTCTTAATTCAAAATTGTATTTATAATTGTGCATTTTTCGTCGACTTACTAAAGGAAGAGAACATTTGTTTTAGATGCAGTTCATAAGCGCTTCACTTGAATTATTCATGAGATTGATATGTTGTGTTGAAAGGAAAGGTTGGACAGGTTTAGCCTATACCCAATTAGAGCTTAGAAGGATGAGAGGTGATTATTTTCAACCACCTAAGATCCTTAGTGTACTTGATAGGGCGATGCTATGAACATATTGTTCCCCTTATTTTTTACTCCAAAAAGTGGGGAAACAGTTTAATAGTTATATCCCTCTCATTTTCGATGGAGATGATGAAAATAATTTTAATTTCTTTTCAGAGTGTGGCTAGCCTCTGAAATTATATTTCCAAGGCAGCAGTGCAAGCTGAGTCTTCAAATCTATTCAAGGTTGAATTAGGGAAATTTTTGATCGAGAAGGGAGCCAGGGTAAGTACAGTTGAGGGCACAGTCATATCAACCATTTTCTACTGAACGGCGCAACAGGCTCCGAATTATTGATTTTTTGTGCTAATTCAGATTAGGATCACCACCTGCAACTGCCCTACTAAATCATTTGGCACCCTAACTTGGTAGTATATTGTGGTTCTTACAAAGTTAGAGGAACAAAGAAAACCAGAACCTCGCTTTCAAAGAGCTCAGTGTGTGCACATGCAGCACTGCACAGCCACCCACAACACCTCCATGGGGATTTACTGGTGTTTCCGAAATGAATGGAATTTTGGCTGCCTCGCTTCACTAGGGAATACCCGGTCGTGACTTCAGTTGTTCATGATGGCAAGTTAAAAGGTGTATTGCAAGAGCAAATAGGGATGTAGAATGCACTCTGGCCTTTCCAACAATGCTCACATTCCAGGGAAATAATAATAACAATTGTAATAATCTTAAGATTAATAATAAAAATAACAATATGACCTTCACCATTCTTACCTTCCTGGCACTTCCGAAGATCGTTTTCTAAATAATAATTGCAAATATTTGATGTTCAATGCATGACAATGGATAATGCATTGCTGCTAGCTGCACCTACTTCTCCAGGGGATATTTATGAATGCAGTACTTAAACACTGCTGAGATAATTACTTGGCACAGAACTAAATATTAATTAATGCATAATAGTGAAAGTTAATAGCATGTGATAATAATAATTAATAAGTATTTAATTATGTGCATCCCCACTGTTTTATATACGATGTCAGCTGTCGATCTATTTATTATTGATCCATGATGACGCAAGCTAACTGATATTATGAAGTCAATTTAAATCATTCGCTGGAAAATAATCACAAAATCATAAATAATCATGTCAGCAGTTGCGGTTGGCAGAGGCATAGAAGTAATTGGACTAATAAACTAAAGACCCAGGCTAATGGTCTGGTTTCCTAGTTATGAATCCCACCACAGTCATTGGTGAAATTTTAGTTCAAGAGAAATCTGGAAAATCTGAACTGGCCTACATGTGACCTCAGACCCAAGCAATGTGCTTCAGTCCTGACTACACTATGCAATAGATTGCAATCCATTTAGGTGCATCAATCCATTAAAACGCCTAAGAACAATAAAACCAGACAAACGGCCTGGCACTGACCTTAGCACAGGAAACAACAATGGCAAACTCAGCCATGTCGACCCTGGGGATTTGTCAAGCAACAGCATCATTTAGAATATTTCAGGCTCTCCAAGCTACATTCCACACAGATAATGCCCCGGCACCATCAACATCCTTGGGTATGTATTGGCTCAGTGCATACCCAGCAAGGATTGTGGCACTGTGCGACGCAATCGGGAGTGAGCCGGATATGCCTGAAATTCTACGGCATCAGGTCAAACACAGGCAAGGAAACCGCATTCTGATTATCATTTACCGATCCCCTGAGCTGATGAATGAGTACTCCCCCATGTTTATCACCAGTTTTGGAGGAAACACTAATGTTGGTAAGTGCGCGAATGTACCTTGGGACTTCAATGCCACCACTTCAAACCGAGCTGGTATAACTGCTAGACTCGGTCTTTCACATTTGATCAGCGTACCAGCCATAGAAATTAAATAATTACTTGGACTCATCCTCGTCAACCTGCATGTAATAGATGAACTTGTCCATGGCAGGAGTGGCAACCACACTGCTCTTGTGGGTGGCAATAAGTCCAAGGTTCACATTGTGGATCCCCACCAAAGTGCTTTTTGGCACTTGCACGCTGCAAAATGTGTATATTACGAACATTTGTAGCAAGTGAAGTCGGGGAACCCATGAGGCGCTTTGCGCCCTCAGCAGCACAAAAATCTGTCACCTAACGAAAAGGCATTTTGGACACTCGGCCATGACCAAGAGGCCAGAGTCTCAATCCTGGCCCAATAAAGAGGTCAGGACAGTATGCCAGGAGCAGAATCAGGCATCCCCAAATATTAGGTATGAACCTGGTGAAGCGGTAGCACAGGACAAATTTTGTGCGAAGCAACAAGTGACAAACTATCGGGATTCCATAGCTGACTGATCCAATCTAAGCACAACAGTCCTGCTACATCCAATCGTGAAGGATGATGTAAAACTAAGCAACTTACTGAAGGAGGAGGCTTCACAAATGCTTTCCTCCTACATGATTGGTGAGCACAACACGTCACTGTGAATTTAAGGTTGAAACCTTCACAACAATCTTCTTCCAGGTGTGTTGGATGGCCAGCCAATCTCGGCTACCTCCTTTGTTTCCAAGCAGCAAAGCCAATTCGATTTAATCCAAATAATGTCCAGAAATGGCTGAACGCACTGGAAACTGCAAAAGGCCATGGTCCCTGAAAATATGCCAGAAATATAATTGAAGACCTGCACTTCAGAACTTTCACTGCTCCTAGCCAAGCTTTTCGGAACAGCTATAACACTGGCACCCACGCGTAAATGTGCAACATTGCTCAGGTTTGTTCTGTAGGCAAAAAGCAGCAGAATTCCAAACCGGCCAATTTCTGACCCTGAGGTGCTGCCTCAGGAGGCTTGGTGAGTTACTGCAATGCTTCGTGTAGGTTGTACCGACATCTGCTACTGTGATTCAGTAGTGGAGGAAGTGAATGTTTGAGCAGGGGTTGTTAATCAAGCAGACTGTTTTATCCTGGGTGGTGTCAATCTGCTTGGATTTTCTTGGAAATGTGGTTATCCAGTCAAGTGAAGTGTGTCATATCACACACATCAGAGGCCAACAAAGATGCATCAAGAGGAGCTTGCTTTGCAATAACTTCACCACTGGCGCTCAGTCTCGGTTTCGCCAGAACTACGCAGATTCTGTCTTGGTTACAGGCTTGGTGATCAAAAAAAAACGTACAGAAGCCAAACTTCAGATATGATTTGAGCGCGACTGCCTTTGGGATCAAGGCAGCTTTTTTTTTTTACCGAGTGCTGCATCAAGGGATCCAAGCAGAACTGGAGTCCAAGGGAAACTCTCCACTTGTTGGAGCTATACGTCGCATGTTGGTTGTGTTTTTTCGAAGTAAACCCTGCAGTTCCAAACAACACTAGTTGAGTTACTTTGATTTATTTCCAAGTCTCAAGCAGCTTCAGCTACTTCACCAATGACCTGCCGTCCATCATAATTTCAGGTATTGGGATGTTCGCTGTTATTTGCACAATATTCAGCAACATTCCTTATTGCTTAGAAACTGGTTTCATCCTTGTACAAATGCAGCAAGGGTTGGACAATTCGCAAACGTGCATTGGTAAGTGCAAGTAACATTCACGCTGATCAAATGCCAGGCAATCATCATCTCCAACAATAGAGAACCTAACCACTGCCATTCATTCATTCGAATTACCAGCCATAAACAGCAACTACGAACTTACTGGGGGGTTACCATTACCCACAAACAGAGCTGGACTAGCCACATGGCTACAAGAAGAGATCAGATTTATGAATCCAGCGGCGAACAACTCAACTCTTGACTCTCCAAAGTTTGTTGAACATTTAAATGGTACATTTCATGCATGTGATAATAAACACTCCACTTGCCTGGATGACCACATTTCCAACAAAGTCCAAGCAGTTTGACAGCACCCAGGATAAAGATGTCCCCTTGATTCACACCCCCTGCTCAAAATTCACTTCCTCCACTATCGAATTACAGGAGCAGATGTCGGTACAACCTGCACAATGCATTGCATTAACTCACCAAGCCTCCTGAGGCAGCATCTTGCAAATGCATGCCTGCTACCATGTAGAAGGAACAGGAAAGCAGAAACCTGGGCATGTCCTCATCTGGAAGACCCTCTCCAAGCCTACCACCATGTGGGCTTAGAAGGTCAGTTCCTTCACTGTCCTTTTGTTCAAATCCTGGAACTCCCTCCCTAACAGCATTATCGGTACAACTACACCACAAAGCTTCAAGAAGGCAGGTCATCGCCACATTATCAAGGGCAATTATGAATGGGCAATACAACCTGGCCTAGACAGTAACACCCACATCCGACCATTGAATAAAGAAAAATAAAATTATCTCATCTGCCACTGACATCACTAATAAAAAACATATAGCAAGTATATCGATTTGTTAGCTTAGCTTTATGTGGCGGAGTAAAGATTTTAAGTGAACATTTGGAGACAGGGTGCTGAGTAGAGCTCCTGGGGTCATTGCTGGCAGAGTATGGATGAAAGGAATTGAAACATAATGAATGATAATAGTGAAGAGTTTTTTGAAAATGATTGCTGGAACTGAATGGTTGAACAGCGAGAAGGATGTGGAATGAGACTTGTTATAACTTGCATAAAGATTGGCAACATTTAAAAAAAGAAGAAACAAAGAGGGGATTTGAATATCATGAAGACCCCGGGTTTAATGTGCGGAATGACACTAAATAATATTATCAGGGACCAGTACATCAACATGTCAGTGAAGATTGTGAGAAATTCAAGAAACTACCCAGAAAACATATCAAGTTTTATAGTCATCAACTACTGAGAGAGAGGGTGAATGAGGTAGGATGATTGATGAAGATGGGTCTGCCAGGGACAGAAGTGAGATGAGGGAGGCATAATGCCAGAAAGAAAGATATATTTTTGGGACACTTAAACGCACTGAGATTGGAAGGCAGAGTAGACAAAAGGAGATGGCGAAGTGAAGAACACAAAGCATTGCGACGACCAGAGCGAACGTGAGAAGAAGAACAAGGAGAAGGAAAAGTATTAGGATACGAAGAATAAGAAAACGGAGGGGGTGGAAGGAGAAGGAGGAAGAGAAGACAAAACAGAAGAAGGGGAAGAAGACAAAGACGAAGAAAGAGGAGAGGAAGGACATGAAGAGGAATAAGTGGGAGGCGAATTAGCAGGAGAAGGGGAAGAAAAATGAAAAAGAAGAAGAAAAAGAAGAAGTAGCAGGAGAAGAAGAAGAAGGAGAAGGAGGAGAAGAAGAAGATGAAGAAGAAGAAGAAGAAGAAGAAGAAGAAGAAGAACAAGAAGAAGAAGAAGATGATGAAGAAGAAGAAGAAAAAGAAGAAGAAGAAGAACCATAAGGCTTTTTTGTGGTATAATCATCTAGAACTGGGCGTGAATCACCGGCAAGCATTCATACCTGTATCTTGAAGATCCTCTTTCAACTGTGCTACCTCTGAAATAGAGACCAAAGTTGCATAAATAAGCCGATTACCTGATTAAAAGCATTGTCAGTGCGATAATTGGCTTTATATTGATGTGAGTTTCTTAGAATGATCATCATGTGCCATCAAGACATGTATGAAGACAGTGGTTACTGCAAACACTATTGGTCCTGAAAGTTATCCGGCAATAGTACTCAAGACTTGCAATGTAGAACTTGCCATACGCCTCGCCAACCTGTTCCAGTGGAGCTGCAACACTGGTATCTACCTGCCCATGTGGGAAATTGTCCAGGCACGTCATGTACCCAAAAACAGAACAAATCCAACCGAGCCAATTAGAGCACCATCAGTCTATTCTCAATCATTGGTTAAGTAATAGAAGGGATCATCAATAGTGCAATCAAGTGTCACTTGCTTAGCAATAACTGCCTCACTGACGTACAGTTTGTGTTATGCCAGGGCCACTCAGCTCCTCACCTCATCACAGCCTTGGTTGAAGCATGGACAATAGAGCTGAACTTCTGATGTGAAGCAAAAATGACTGTTCTGGACATCAAGTCTGCAATTGACCGAGTGTGACATCGAGGGCTGTTACCAAGACTGGGGTCAATGGGAATTGGGGGAAAACTGTCCCCTGGTTGGAGTCATTAAATAGTTAAAAGGGAGATTGCTGTGGATGCTGGAGGTCAGGCAACTCCGCTACAGGACATCAGTGTAATAGTTCCTCACGGTAGTGTCCTCGTCCCAAAAATCGTCAGTTGCTTCATCAATAACTTTTCTTCCATCATAAGGAAAGCAATGGAGATTTCCATTGATAATTGCAAATTGCTCAGCACCATTTGTGGCTATTCAGATGCTGGAGCAGTCCATGTCCACTTGCAGCAAGACCTGGACAATGGCCAGGCTTTGGCTGACAAATGACAGTGAACATTCGGCCCACACAAGTGCAAGGGGATAACCTTCCCCAACAACAGATAATCTAATTATCGTCCGTTGATATTCAATGAATTTACTATCGCTGAATCCCGCATTATCAACATCCTTGGGGTTACCATTGACCAGAAACAGAACTGGGCTGGCCATATAAATATTCTGGCTGCAACAGCGGGTCACAGGGTAGCAATCCTTTGGCGAATAACTCACCTTCTAACTGCTCATTGCCTTTCCGCTATATACAAGGCACAAGTCAGGAATCTGATCGACTATGCTCCATTAAACTGGATGAATGCAGCTCCCACAGCACTCAAGAAGCTTGGCACCATCCAGGTGAAAGCAGCCCACTTGTTTGGCACCACATTCACAAGAACTCACACCAACGATGACCCATGCACAGTAGCAGCATTGTGTACCATCTAAAAGAGTGCTCCAGGAATGTGCCAAGTCTCCTTAGACAGCACCTTCCAAACCGACCATTACTATAATCTAGAAGGACAAGGAGAGTTGATGGATGGTAACACCACACTTGCAATTTTCCCGCTATGTCACTCACCATTCTCATTTGGAAGTATGGCGCCATTACTTCACTGTTGCTGGGTTAGAATCCTAGTACCCCTCCCTAACAAGATGGTATTTGGACCTTCAGCACATGAGCTGCCGCAGATCAAGAAGACAGCTCACCACCACATTCTGAAAGGCAACTAAAGATGGACTATAAATTCTGGTTATGTTCCGCAAAAAAAATAAAAATAAAAGCAGTTGGCACTCACTGTGTCAATTCAGTCTTTGATAGTTGTATCCATAACATGCTTCCCGAGGTCCCAACAATCTCAATGGTTGCAAGACAGAGCAAAAGGCGAAAAAATATTGCAATTTGAATACATTAAATCAATTGTTTTATTTTTTTCATTCCTGGCTGAAGAATTTGCGCACAATATGCCATTCTTTGTTATGGATAATTTCTGCATTGATTTGTATTAATCACAAATTTCTCTCTCTCTACACCTCACCACGACTCCCCCTCTCTTTGTCTCTCTTCATGACTCTCTAATCGTTCCTGAATCCGTGTGTCCATTATCAAATATATGCGTATAATCTTTGGAACAGAACATACTCCGAAGGTACAGCAGAGGTCAGTCGGATTGCCTGCCCCTTAAGCTGTTACCTTTTGGGAAATGATCAAGTCCATTACAGTAAATTCAAAGTTTGCGTGGCAGTTTCCACTTGGCATATAATTCACGTCCGATCATATTTACCCACCATTTTCATCAGGTCGACCTTTCAGCTCTAAGATTATAAAAACGCAATTAACTGATAATCTGTATACAATTTTTTATAATTGAAAAAAAAGTCGTACAGAAATGGATTACTAGAAGGATGCTCTTATTGAAGTCACAACAATTTACCCTATGTACCTTGCTCACACTTTCTCAGCTTGGATTCTACGTAATAAAGTTGACTATTAATACTTAAGAATGATAAATTGTGTTATTTATCGGAGCATCAGCAGAACAGCAGGTTAGTAATGATAATTCGAATTACTTGAGGATTAGCAAATTAACGATATTCATTTGTAAGGCATTTATAAATAATATTTAACGCAGTTGTCTTACTGATTACATCAGCTGTTGAGTTTGTTAATATTTAAAGATTTATAATAAATGGTAATCAACATCTGCTGTTTAGACATTGTAAGATTTTTACCAGCATAGTCAATTTACAATAAATAAAAATGATTAACAATTAATAACTAATCGAATAATACCGCAGAAGTATATATATATGTAATATAAGTTACACTACAGAAGTTTTATTGACTGTCTGAATCATGATGTTATTCACTCCGATATAAACACTGCAGCGCTGAAAACGCTGAACAGAAACCTTGGATGAAATGTTTAAGTTAAATTGAAACCCATCGTTTTCAAATTGTTACTAAGAATTACAATGTAACTGAAATTAATGCAGGCATTTACTTAAATGCTGTCAAAGGCTTAGCGTTTGTAAATCTGCAGCCTTCCATCAGAAGTCTATCAGCACGTAAGCAATGATGTGAATTCTTATTTGCACCTGTATCATTCAGATCTTCCTTCAGCTTCGCTATCTCTGGATAGAAAACAACAATGTTTCCCATCAACTCGACAGTGTTCCACAAACGCGGAAAGTGTGATAACATGTGTCACTGTTTATTTTCTCGTTGTCAAGACCATTGGCACAACCAGCTTTCTGATATCGATCAACGGACTGCTTGCTCGAACATTTGAAATTAGTGACAGTTTAGTTTATTGATCTTGTGAAAGCATTGTTTGACATGTTACAGCTTCGTTCGCAAAAGAGAAATAAAATGCAAAATTACATCTTAGACTAAAAGGCAATCTCAATAACACTACAGTATCTGTGTTCATTTTCATTTACCAGTTTTGATTACTACTCTCTACATTCATCTATATGAAACATCTATTCCTGTTTGATTTATCTCTCTACCTTTTTATATCTCTCGCTGAACTTAATGTACCTCCGATGGTGCAGCACTCACTCCGTATTGTCGAGGATCATTTTTTTTTTGTTTTCAATATTCCGTCGATTATAACAATCTAAAATATTAAGTGTACCCATCGCTTAAAACAGTGCTTTATCTGAGCAAGCGAAATGGAAATGGAGTTGGAGTACGAACAAGAGTGAGGTTGATTTCTATTCCTGTCAGCAGGTGTCCAAGGCAATTCTCAGACTGATGTTGGATCATGCATCAATGTAACAACGACAAAAAAAAACAGGCCATACACCTCAAATTTCAGCTGGCTTTTTGGTACCGATGTCGAATTATCCATCCTACCAGAGTCTACTCCTTCAAGATATAGCCAATTTCCCTCTGACTCTGCATACTCTATCTCAATTTTATTAAGAGTTTGAAACCTCTATCTAATATTTGCACAAAGTTCCCTAAGAAATTAAAACACAGCTAATCTTGCGTCTCGGCATAAGTGATGTCCGTCCCCCCAGTACAATCATAATGAACCTTGGACTTCAGGGAATTGCCAATTAGAGTCAGTCTGGTCATGCCCTGGTTCTGCAAAATTGTTACCAAGAAGGTGGACATGGTTTTAATTATTCAAAGTTCTCTGGGAAACACTTGATGTAGCACAATCCGAATTATCCGAAGTGGAACATTTCATTCTCAATTTCGGATGGTCCCCATCGCAGGGTAATTGCCATGTGAAGATTTTTCTTGCCTGGCCATTGAATTGCAAGTCTTGCCTGCGCATTTCCGGGTTGGAGTGGCGATGGGGGGATGTTGGGTGGCGATGGGGTGGTTCCCCACTTCATCTTTGGTGAACCTCGGCCACCACCACCCCCAGAACCCCATCCCTGATTACCCCCATTTGCGTTGTCCTGGAACACAATAAATCTATGCTGTACTCATTCCGAGGCCATTTCATACTGTGCAAAGCATGTTTCCAGAGCACAAATATGCACATGCAAACCCCTGTGACTTATGTGCTTAGCGTTCAATTTTCATTTATTTAAAGAAACATTCCAACCTTAATAGAGCCAATGATTGGGGACACTTTTTACCTTACGGTAGTATGTCACTTTTTCCCAATTCAACTTAATGTGGCTCATGCAGAATCGTTCCTTAACACTTGTTTTGCTATTGTCATTCCTAAAAAAAAAACCCTTTAGACTTCTCTATGTTAAGTATCACCTTACACTATTGGGCCCATTTTACTAGTAATTCATATAATTTTCCTCGTTATCTACATCAAATCAGAGAGTCGCAAGGTCTCCAACCTTAAAAGTTTTAATTATGGACAGAGCATTCCGGAATGTATAATCTTGCCATGCAGAGAATATTATCTGATATCACTTCTGCGTAAAGTATTACATTATCTGCTTCTGCTGCCAAAAAACTGGTTTTCTGTCATGTAGATAATATAATTTTAAACTCTAGAAAAATTCATATTCAAGATCAGGCAGTTGATACACATCAAAAATACTAATAGCAATCATAACAAACCATAATGAAAATGAACGTCTGGGCAATCATAATAAAAAAAAAACAAACGTTTACAAGTATTCTATGTAAACTATTCATAAGACCATAAGACGTAGGAGCAGAAATTAGGCCATTCGGCCCATCGAGTCTGCTCCACAATTCAATCATGGCTGATAAGTTTCTCAACCCCAATCTCCCGCCTTCTCCCCATAACTTTTGATCCCCTTACCAATCAAGAACCTATCTATCTCGATCACAAATACACTCAATGACCTGGCCTCGACAGTCTTCTGTGGCAATGAATTCCATAGATCCACCACTCTCTGGCTTAAGAATTTTCTCCATCTGTGTTATAAAAGGTCTTACCTTTATTCTGTGGCTGTGCCCTCGGGTCCTAGTCTCTCAAACTAATGGAAATATCTTCCCCACATCCAGTCTATCCAGGCCTTTGAGAATTCTGTAAGTTTCAATCAGATACCCGCTCATCCTTCTAAATTCCTGCGAGTATAGACCCAGAGTCTTCAAACATTCCTCATATGTTAAGCCTTTCATTCCTGGGATCGTTCTCGTGAACCTCCTCTGGACCCTCCACAGGGCCAGCACAAGCTTCCTGAGATACAGAACCCAAAATTGCTCACAGTATTCTAAATGTGGTCTGACCAGAGCCTTGTAAAGCCCCAGCAGCACAGCCCTGCTTTTATATTCTTGTCCTCTCGAAATAAATGTCAAAATTGCATTTGCCTTCCTAACTACCGACTCAACCTGCAGGTTAACCTTAAGAGAATCCTGGACTCTGACTCCCAAGTCCCTTTGCACACCATATTTCTGAATTCTCTCTCCATTTATAAAGTAGTCTATGCCTCTATACTTCCTACCAAAGTGCATGACCTCACACTTCCCCACGTTGTATTCCATCTGCCAAATCTTTGCCCATTGTCCTAACCTGTCCAAATCCTTCTGCAGCCTTGTCGCCTCCTCAATATTACCTGTCCCTCCACCTATCTTTGTATCATCTGCAAACTTAGCCAGGATGCCCTCAATTCCTTCATCTAGATGATTAATGTATAAAGTGAAAAAATGTGGCCCCAGCACTGACCCATACTATTCCTTAGAAAATACCGTCTTTTCATTGGCACTGTCCTTAACGTCCTGTAGGCTTAAAATGTGTTAACAACTCTGCCATGCCATAGACAATATATGGCAATACATGTCATTCTGGCAGAAAATTTCTTCAGTTAAGGGTTTCAGAATATCAGCTGACCCACAGCAGATGGTAATGATTGTAGCTCGAAAAATTTGGTAAGGCGGATAATGAAGCAACGCGCTATTGACAAAATATATGCCTAATAATGTGAAGGGCAAACTGGAGCTCAGTGTCCCAATACACAAATGACAAAACGTTTAATCATGGCAGTCGAAACCAAACCAGGTTCCTAGGTTCATTTCTAGGAGCAGAGGTTTTGAAAGCAGCATAATTATCACAGGGAATCGAAATGACTGCATGGCCGAAATAGTGTATTCAGCCCATCATATCTGCACCCGGTCTCTAAATGAGGAATTCAACTAGAGACATTCCCCGGCTTCCTCCCCATTCCCATCTTCCTCCCCATGACCCTGCACATTATTCAATTTCAGATAACAGTCTCATTCCCTTTGAACGCCTCGACTGAATGTGCCGCTATACATTCTCTCAAGCAGATCCTCTGGACCTTAAACACTCGCTGCCGGAAAGTAATGTTCTCATATAACTATTGCTTCATTTACCAATTAATTCAAATGGAATAATTTAAGTGGTTGAGGAATCTCGACGCATCTGATGCACGTGAAAGCAAAGGTTTGTTCTTAGGCTTGAGTGAAAACTTTACATGCTCAATACGGTATCTTGGAACCATGAGGGCAATATAGGCCACTTTCCTTAATACACAGCGTTGTCTATTCTACTCACCATTACTTCTATCTGGACCTCCACTCTCTAGTAAAAGAAGTGATGGAATTGCATTAGGATAAATCGAACAAAGATGGGGTGCTTTTTTTTTTAAACTTGATAAGGAGACAGACAAGGGTACATGAGGACAGATGTAAGAAAATAAGCAATTTTTTGAAATTGGTTATGTTTTAAGGTGTGTCTTAGATGAGGAGGTAATAAGATAGAGGTGTATGATTTTGTTGATATGCTGACAGGAGACCAATGATGAAATAAAACGGTAGGATTGCAGTGGCATTTGCAAAGAGAAATATTGGCTAATTAAATAGCCCAATATTGAAAGAGATCGAGAAATTAGAAACGTTGAGCTTTAGCGGCTCAATGGGTGTGCACCCTCTCTCTAACCCAGAAGGTTTAATTGCCCTTCCTAGGCTTTTCTCCACCAGGAGGAAACACTTTTGCAGATAGGTTTCTTTCCAGCAGAGCCTGCTCCCACGTTGGCTTAGTGGGAGGACCTGCCCTGTTAAAACGGCCGCATAATTCAACCTCCCTGGCCCCCCACCTAATGCTTGATATTAAGAATGATCCAACTGTGTTTTACAGGCCCACAGAACATGCGGAAATCTAAATAAAAGGAATAAGGACAATAATTGTAACATGGTGTTGTTGCCATCAAACAAGTCAAGCTTGGGAGGCGAGCACGGGGATGATGCTTGTTATTTCTGTGAGGCAAACACTTAACAGCTTACAAAGAGATTTTTTGTCTCCCGGAGCTATAAACACTCCCGTGTCTTAACTAATGCTGTCATGCGCGTTTACCTCTCACACACTTCCTGAGTTGTCGTTCTGACAAAAAGAAAACATGCAAATAAGAGTGTTTGAGGTATGGCATAAATCTACAAAATATATATTGTTATAATATCCGAAGGTAGCCCTTATCGACTCACATAGCTTAAAAAAATAGATTAGTCGATGAATGCCTTTCACTGCTCAGAGTATGGGAACTTAGAAAATAAAGCTAGATTTGTGCAGACTCAACAGGAATTTATAAATCAGATGCGGCAACCGTGTTGGAGTTATTAACAATGTTACTACCTGGATAGATAAAGGATAACCAGTGAAGGAGTTGCATTTGTATTTTTGCTAAGGAGGTAATGAGCCACACAAGAGGTTATTAAGTAAAACTGGAGGATGCGAGAATGGGGGTAATTAGCTGCCTTCGATTCAGGATTGGTTAGCGGTCCTAAAGCAAAGAGAATGGATATATCTCAGGTCGGCAGGCTGCAATTAAAGGGGTGCTGAAGGTTACCACAGTATATGGCAATTAAATGGACCTGACGGCCAAGCCTAATGTTTCCAAGTTTGCTGATGACACAAAACCTGGTGGGCATATGAGATGTGAGGGTGATACAAAAAGGCTTTAAAGCGATTGAAGCAGGCCACATGAATGGGCAGGTGCATGGCAGATGGAACATAACATGGAGACATTTGATGTATCCACGTTGATAGGTAAAACAGAATTGGGGAGAGATTAAGAAATGTTAATCCCCAAAGGGAGCTTTGTTTCATTCTTAATAAATCACTGAAAGCTAACATGCAGTTACAACAAGTTAATTCGGAAGGCAGCTGACTAGTTGCTGGCAAGGTAGTATTATCAGGAGACTGGGCTTGCCTACTCTTGAGTTTTGAAAATGATACGTGTCCGCATTAGACCATTTAAAATTCTCACAGGGCTCCACAGACAAGCTGCAGGAAGTATATTTCCCCGGTTTTCCTTTAGTCGAAGAGTGGGGGGTAGGCTAGAAAAGGTGAAACAGTCTCCGAATAAGAGGTAGGCCATTTTGGATCATGTTAAGGAAGGACTTCTTCAGTCAAAGGATGCTGAATCTTTTGAATTCTCGTTGAGTATGTTGAAAGTAGATGTCGATCCGTTTCTAGAAATTAAGGCAATAATGAAGGGATGTTGGGGTAGTGCGGGAAGATTGTGCTGAGATGGAAGATCAACCATGATCCACTTGAATGGCGGAGCGGCTCAAGGACACTCCCAAACTACTCCTGTTCCTAAGTTGCTATGTTTTCATCTCCTTGCATACTAGTTCAGCGCGCTGGCGTTTTGTCAGTGTTAACATCAACTCTGGTAATTGGAAATCATATGTCAGATGTTTGTCGATATTGTCTCACCTAAGTCTTCCACATTTTCAACCAATTTAGCTAGTTCTGTAAACCATAAAGAGCTGATCAGAAAGCATCTTGGAACCATGAGGGCAGCTGGTACAGAGAACGTAATGAATTCGGCAATTCGAGATTGATTTACATTGCTTAGTGACAAATAAACAGTTGAATGGCACAGTTAACATCCTGTTTTGCTTCCCATTTTGAGGTTGCACAGTCTCCTTATTAGAGATAAACTTTTTAAAGGACTAAGAAAAAAGCGAAATGTTAAATTAGATTGCATACTTTTAATAGGGCTGCATTAAAGGTGACGTATTTAATTGGTCTGGAATGTTTGAAGATTCTGGGTGTCATTATTGCAGATAATAGCTTGTAATAATAATGGTAATACTAATAATAATAATGATAAAAATGATGTTATCTGTTCAAAGGCCATAAGATTACGTTTATAAAATGCAATTGTGGGTGCTCCACTCATCGGGAAAGAACTATATTGTGCTTCATAGACATATGATAATATTGCATGAATGAGAAGGAAATATTGAAAAAAACGGAATAATTCAGACAGAGTTTAAAAGGATACTGGTTAACAAAGGTGTAGTTTTGGTGCATAAGGTACATAAACACTGGCGTAAGAAAGTAAAAAAAAACCTTTTGCAGATAATGCTGGATGAATTGAGGATGGAGGAGTCTGGCGTGGATTAGAAACACAGGCAGACAGCAACTCGGCCACATAGTTTCCATAGTCGCCACAATGGAAAGTGGTAGGACAAAACAAAAACAAAACAACATTCTAAATCACTTATTGTTTCTTAAAACAATGTCTGGCAAAAGGGTTAATTCGAACACTCATTCATAGATCCAGATTCGCGGTCAATTTTCGTAATACACCATAGCTTAGCCAATATGAATTATGTTGGCATGAAACTGTGTCCTCTTTTAAGCAACATCTTCTATGTTAATTTCCCTTCATTTGCCTTTCAGCATTTAGTTTTTATTTGATACTGCCTTTAAAAACGCTGGTATTCCCTTACCAGTTTCAGTAAATGTGCAGTGCTGGTGTTCACTGCAATGCATTTCTATCCCTTTCAAAACCAGAATCATTGAGGGCAGAATGTCTCGCAAGGTAGGAAAACAGAGGGACGGGGTGGGGAATGGGAGTGGGGGGGGCGGGGGGAGTTGGTGCGGGGGGGGAAACCTTGTTTGCATTATTCATGAGTCGCAATGATTCCAAATCAGGGACTGGCAATTCGTGTGCTTAATTTCGAATCCATTCAATGTGTGACATCAAAAGGCAAATGTTAATGAAGGGATGATTGAGATGAAAAAAATAGATGAAAAAATTGTAGCGCTATGTAAAACGCAATTATTGAATGGGTGCTTCTTTATGCGTGCAGTAATCAAGCATTATCACAATATTAACAGATTCTAACGCTGGAATCAATCAGATCTAATATTTTTAGCGATCTTAGAAAGTGTAACAGAGAATTACATCTTATTTTCTTCATTCCAAATGTTCCAACCGTAGTTCCTTTGATGAGATAAAATGATCCCGCAGCTTCTCGAGCTTCAGAGCATCTCTGAGAGTAGGTTCTTATTTACACTTTTAATATTTTACCTGTGGCCTCTGGAAATTGCTGTCCTATGTACACGTTAATAACGGACTGCGATGGATGGCAGCCTTAAAATTGCCCTGGCTACAAAATAAGCACTCGAAATTTTTAATAACGTTACCTCGAAATAATTAAAATTACAACATGTCTCTGATGGTGGAAGGATTTTCAGAAGCACCTTATCTTAAAATGGGTACTCGGTGTACTGTAATTACAGTGCAAAGGCAGTGCCACTCTCAGTCATTTTCGCACATCCAGTAATTACAAAATAAAGAATAACTAATTATAATGCTGTTATAACGTCAGCCTTGTGTCCTTTATGTCTCCAAGTTAGCCATCAGACAAGAAGACATGCCTCGAATTAACCTGTTCTACTGACACGTCCGGAAATGTACACATTGTCCAGGGGACTAGTGAAGAATCACCAGCACTCTTCAAATTATGGCACTGGCATCTTTCCAGCACTTGAGAGAAAATAAAATATGCTTCAGCTGAGATTGTACAATGCCCCCTAATAATGTCATTGGAGGGTGTGCCTTAATATTTGCAGTCATCTCTTTGGAATGCAGCTGAAATCCGCAGACCTCTGTCTCAATACTTGAGGCATTGTGCCAGTGACAATTCAAAAAAATAATGGGGCTTAGAATTTTGCCTTCCACACATGATGGCTGACTTGGGGACATAAAACAGACGTAGGTAAACTTTGTCCTGCCTTCCGATGTGTCTCAGACGCATCTGCCCATGCAATCATTGCTAGGATTGCTGAAGACAGCATTCATTGCTTGGATATGATTTCTGTCTTCACGTTGCAGATACACTCCATTAAGTTTAATGTCACTACTGCCATGTGAAATGGAATCGATTTTCAACAAACATAGCAGCTCAAACTTGGGCTTCCAAGAGACGCTGTAGGCCTTCAGCATCAGAAGATGCTGATTTGGTCACAATCTGTACACTCATGACAGATCCCTCGCTCGACCATTACCAGTGAACTTTGTGATCAATCCTGGCATAATGAAGATTGCAGGAGAGCATGGCAGGGGCAGCACACTGTAATCCACAATAAAGAATGCAGCATCAACCATGTGAAAACAGCCTAAGTAATATGTGATTTATTTAGCTAAGGAATGCTACAACCAAAGGATCAGATCTAAGCTCTGCCACCCTCCACTGTCAATCGTGAATGGTGGTAAGCAATCAACAAATAGCAGGAGGACGATATCCAAGAATTTCCCTCATTCTCAGTGGTGGGGAAACCTAGTACAGTGGAACAACAGATATGGCTGAAACATTTGAAACCTTCTTTAAATAAAAGTACCAAATTAATTATCCAACTCAGCCTCCTCCTGAAGTCTCCAGTATCACAGCTGCCAGTCTTGGACCAGTATAATTCACTCTAGGTTATATCAAGAAGCGCTAAAGCCACTGGACAATGCAATGGTCATGGGTCCTGACCAAATCCCGGTAGTAGGGCTGAAGATCTGTCCTACAGAACTAGACGTGCTCCTAGCCGACCTCTTCCCGTTTCACTACACGGCTGGGATCTACTCCTAATTCTGGAAAATTGCCCAGATAATGTCCAGTCAACAAAACAGCATGCATCCAAGTGGATGGATTACAGCCCCATCAGTCAGCACTCGATCAGCAGCAAATTGATGTACGATGCGGTTGACAGTGGCACTTCTGCAGCAATGAATTAATTCCTGGTGCTCAGGTTGAGTTCCGCAAGGGCCAAACATATCTTGAACCCATGCAGCCTTGGCCCCAACATGGACAAATAGTGATTCCAAGAGTTGAGGTGGATGCGACTGCCTTCGTCATCAAGGGAATTTTTGACCTAGCAGAGTATAAGGCAGTCCACGGTAATTTGAATCGAATGGTATCAGGAGGAATCATTCCTCAAGCATGAATTCTTGCCAGCACGAAGCAAGGAGGTTGTGCTTGTTCGAGGTTAGTCAACCCCTTCAGCAACATCACTGCAAGTGTAATGTCCTTGGTCCAACCACCTGCAGCTGCGTCACTAATGACCTGCCCTTCATTATATGATCAAAATTGGAGGTGCCTGCAGAATGGTCGTTAAAATACCCTATTCATCAGACAGTGAAGTGATCTGTGTAATGCACAGCAGGGCCTGGACTACATTCAGGCTTGGTCTGCTAAGTGGCAATTAACATGTGCGCTAAGCAACTGCCACGAAATGACTGTCTCCAAGAAGAGAAAATCTAACCATTTGCCCATATCTGCTCATCGTATTAGTATCTCTGAATCCACACAATCAAAACCTTGGAGTCTATCGCTGACCAGTAACGAAACTCTCACAACTTTCGGTATGCTGTGCTTAAGAAAGCAGATCAGAGTTTGGGAACTATGCGGAAAGCAACTCACCCCCTGACTCCCCAAAACCTGACCACTATCTATATGGTAGAAACCATGCGTGTGGTAGAATGATCTGAACTTACGCAGATCTGTGTGCCTCCAACAAAACCCAAGAATCTCGACATTATCAAGGGCAAAGCAACCCTCTTAATTTGCACGCAATTCAGCACTTTAAACAGTCAGTATCTCTGCCACCGAAGCATAATTGCAGCAGTGTGCACCTTCAACAATTTGCATTGCAACAACTCATCAAGGCTTCTTCGAAAGTAATTTCCAAAACTGGGACCACTGCCACCTATAAGTAAAAGTGCATGGGAGAATGACCAGCAGAAAATTCCCCTTCTAGCTACTATCCATACTCACTTGTAACTACAGCACTGTCCCTTTACTTTCGCTGCGCCAAAACCCAGGAAGTGCTTTCGTCAGAAACCTTTGGGTGTTGTTGCACAAACTGGCCACAGTAGTTTAATAAAGCAGCTCATCGCGAAGTTCACAATGATATTTAGTGATGGAAACCAAATTCTGGCCTCAATAGCGATTCCCACATCCTGGGAATGAATACAAATAATGGGTTTACAACACGGGAATCTTTACATTTATGGTTCCCATCATCAATGTATTTTTTGTCATATTACACAGATTAGAATTCAGAAGAATCAAGAAAAATGCATGCAAGAGTTAGAGCGTTATGCCTAAACTGTCTATAACAGGTATTTCAGAAAGTTGTAATAATTTTAAAAACTTTACAGGGGCAAAAAAGAAACACATAATATCCACATGCTCAATGCATCAGGAAAATCAAGTTACAAGATCACTTTTGCACTGAACTATCTGTAGGGATTCATTTGTGATTTACTTACCCTCATCCTTGTCAGCCAAAGCTTTTGCTATAAGGATACAATAATTATTATTACCAAACATAATTAAGCAAAATTAAGCTAATTGTGTTAATCCCAGAAATTTCAAACTCATTAATTTTCACATAATTCCAAAAGTTTACTTTTTTTCCAATCTGGTTAAATCAATATGCCACATATTACTCGGAATGTAATTATATTTTTTTAACGTAGCTATCCGGGTGATAGTACCCTGTTGAATGAATTTATTTCAAACCTTCTATTACATCCACTCATTTTATTAATTGTGTTTGCACTCCTCCGTCCTAATTTATGAGCGAATGAGAACAAAAAAACCTCAGTTTAGAAGAAAAGAATACAGGAATTGGAGGAAGACATTGGGTTCCCGAGGCCTGTTCCACTATTCGATTCGATCCATGCTGATGTGTATGTGAATTATATCTGCTTGCGTTAGGCTCTGACCCCAAAAAGCTGTTGGCAATAAGTATTCTCACCTTTTTTAGTTTAAAGATTTTCTCATCAAATATCTCTGACGGAAATGTCCAGGTCACCCTAGACTTAGTGCTCCCTCACAATCACTCCCTAAGCCCTCCAGATATTTTCAGTAGGATGATGCTAGCAGAACACAAATCGACAATGGAAACAGTTACAAATATGATCTTAACTTAAATCGCTGTCATGTAACAAAAAAGCCGTGCACACGGACCTTTTTAACGTATCTTCACACAAATTCATCCACTTGGAGAATAGGTTAAAATATTCCAATCATCTTGCATGTTTAATCGCAAAATGCTGAACCGGCTCGTTAATGTAGCTTGTGTGCCCATTCATTCCCGAAGTGAGACCATAACCCTGGAAATTCCAGCTCACATAGGACTGCTATGAAGTAGGGCGAAAAGCCTTAATTTTGATATCATATGTTAAAAAGAAAACAGACAACTTAAATACCCTATCACTCTCAAAATATCATGTATTCAGATCACGGGTTATCTCTGTCGCGACTTCAGTTTAATATTGAAATTGAAATAAAAAGATAAAAAAGATGGTTGAAACGTCGGCAGGTACAGCAGCACCTGGCTAGAGATAAACCGACTTAATGTTCCGAGTCCAATCTTCACCATAAATAGTCACGTTGGAATCTAAACCATCTGTTCTTTTCTGCGCAGTTGCTGCCAGACTTGTTGCCTTTTTCAAGCATTACTTTTTTCATTTCAGATTGCAAGCATCCTCAGTAATTTGATTTTATTTCAGTTTAAAATTCTACTGTTCAGTTTATTTTCGTTGCATTTTATGTTCTAGGTGTTAACTGGATATCTAAATATTTTGGAAGGCTTTCTTTATGCTCCAATTCCTTCGTAACTTTTTTCTCGATGCCCATTCTCCGGCTTCAGTGAATCTGACTGGTGCCTGAAGCATGCTTTGAGCTGCACTTGCAGCCGGGACCCGATTTCGGGCCGTGGAAGATTCCTTAGTGGAGGCCACTGGGCATTTCCTCCATGAACAGGTCAATGGTTATGAACAGCTCTAGTGCTCTGCGCTGATGAACCACCTTGACCACCCTGTTGTTGTAGAGCACCCATTGCCCAGACACTGTCACGGCCTGTGCGAACTGTGAGAAATGGGCTCACCTGACACAGATTCCAGCAAGGAAACTGGCGAAAGTAACCGTGCATGTGAAGAAATTAATGATGTTGAAGTTAAAGAAGGAAATGGAGGCTGGCCCAAATAATGGGGGATGAGGAAAATAACATCTCTGTTAACAGACCAGTGTGTGTGACGATACAAAAAAAGAAATCTGTAAATTACCTGACTTTCCAGGGCTGGCCATATTGTGAATATATATTGTTTTCTATTTAATCTTCCTCCGTACGTCCCCAGCATCACAGATTCCTGTCTTCAGCAAATTCAATTCACTGCATGCAATATCAAGAAACGGGTGATCACACCGGATATTGCAAAGGTTATGGGCCCTGAAGTGTTTCAGCAATAGTACTGAAGACTTGTATTCCAGAACTTGCCGTATCCGTAGGCAAGCTGCTCCAGCACAGCTACAAAATGGGCATCTACCCGACTTTGTGGAAAATTGTCTCAGTATGTCTTGCACACAAAATGCAGGACAAATAAAACCCAGCCAATTATCGCCCCATCAGTCTATGTTAGATCATGAGAAAAGTAATGGAAGGGGTCCGCAATAATACTACCAACAGGCACTTGCTTTGTAATAAACTCTTCACTGACCCCCAGTTTTGACTCCACCAGAGCGACTCAGCTCTTGACCTCATTACAGCCGTGGTTCAAACACGACTAGAAGAGCTGAGCTCCCGAGGTGAGATGAGAGTGACTGCCCTTGGTATCAATGCCGCATTTGATCGAGTCTGCCATCAATTTAACCTAGCAAAACTGAAGTCATTGGGAATCAGGGGCAAATCTCCTGGCTGTTGGATGTCATTCCAAGCACAAGGGAAAATATTTGTGGTCTTTGGAGGTCAGTCATAACAGAGAAAGGACATTGTTGCAGGAGTTCTCTAGAGCAGTGTCCTAGGCACAGTCACCTACAGCTGCTAAAGAAATGGTCTTCCTTACAGAATAAGGTCAGAAGTGTGGACGTTCGCTGATGATTGCGCAGTGCTGAGCATCATTCCCGACTCATCAGACACTGAAGCAGCCCATGTCTAACTTCAGAAAGAGCTGGACAATATCAAGGCTTCGGCTGTCAAGTGGCAAGTAAAGTTCACGCCACACCAGTGCCAGACAATGACCATCTCGAACAAGAATGAATTTAACCATCATCCCTTGAGAACACAACCATCACTGAATGCATTATTCTGAACTCACCATTGACCACAAACTGAACAGTAATGCCCGCATATATACTGCAGCTACAAGAACAGATCAGAGGCCAGGAAGCTTGCGAAGAGTTATTCACCAATTTACTGCCCAAAGCCCGTCAACATCTACAAGGAACAGATCAGGAGTTTGATGGAACTTTACCCATTTGCTTGGATTAGTGTAGCACTCATAACACTCAGGAACCTTGACACCGTCCACGGCAAAGCATCTCGCTTGATAGGACCACTTGCACAAGCATTCACTTCCAGTATTATAGATGCACTGTAGCAGCGGTGTGTGCCATCTAAAAGATGCACTTTAGGAATTCACCAAACTCCTTAGACTGCACATTGCAAAGCCACAATATCTAATCTCCAGAAGGACAATGGAGCAGAGTGATGGGAGAACTACCACGTGGATTTAACACATCAAGTCACAAACCATCCTGACTTGGAATTATATCGCTGTTCCTTCAGTGTTACTGTTCAAACTCCTGCAATTCCCTTCCCAAAAGCACCCCACATGGACTGCAGCCGTTCAGGAAGGCAGCTCATCACCACCTTCTCAGGAGGAACCAAGTATGGTCAAGAAATCCTAGCCGGCTCCACTAATACCTACATTTCGTGAATGGATATCGTGAACGATGATGAAACTGTGACAAAGGTTTCTCCTCACGATCATGGAACCATAGAAAAGTTACAGCACATTAGGAGGCCATTCGGCCCATAATGTCCATGCCAGCCCAAGGACACCCAGGTGCCCTTTCTAATCCCACCTTCCCGCACTCGGCCCATAGCCGTGCAGCTTAAAGCACTTAAGGTGCCGATCCAGTTACTTTTTAAAAGAGTTTAGAGTACCACCAACTTGGGCAGACACCCACCACCCTGGCTTGGTTCATGGGCTTGCTCGATTGGCAAGCAAAGGAAATATAATTGGCATCTAAAAATCACAGAGTGAGTTGTGATTGAGGAGTTAACCGAATTTTAAGTTTCACTGCTTTTCGTTTAAGAAACAAGTTTCAGCCTGATCTAAGGTCATATTCGATGTCAAGTGTGTTTCAGGGGGTCATATTTGAATTAGAAGTGAAAGATACCAGCTCATGCAAATATTACTCGCAGCACTAAGGTGTTTTCGAGAGGTCTCACAACAGACAAAATAATAATATTATGATTGATTGGTCAGAGTGTCGCCACCACCTAGATGACGGGATATCATCATTGCTTTTTTGCGACTAAGGGCAGGACAAATTAATCTACTGGTGACAGTCAATTTGAGTTGGCCTGTGGCTATAAGTTATGGTCCCCATTAATTGATTATGTATAGATATGTGGCACAGAATGAGGAAACAACCTCTTCCCTCGTATGTAAAATTACCAAGAGAAAAAAAAACACTTCCAAACCACTTTGAAGAGTTGTGGGGGTGATGATGGGAGAGTTGGGGTGATACTAGGCGAAGGGAGGATGAGGGGGTTGGCGGGTGGGTGTAGGCGTGCTGTGAGGGACATAACATTTCAAGGCTTCTCAGCAGCTGATGAGCATGTCCCTAGAGAAAAGCTAAGGCATATAGATTTTGAAAGCAAAAAATTTTGCAATCTCGAAGACTTTGCCTGGTCATCCATTACTGGATCCCAGTGCATTGAAAATTAAACTCAGTGACGTGAACTCTGCGGTTTGTTCCCGAGGCAGAATAAACAATCAAAGTATTTGATGTGTGAACATGATGAATATGTACATGTCATTGAGAGCAGTCAGTCAATAGGCGTCGTTCAAATTATATAATATTTACATGATAATAATGATGCAAATGATGAACTAGATGCTGAGTTTGAGACTGAAGTTTCTCTGATTGAGATTTCCCTTGTGGAGCTGTCGATTGCAGGAAAACAGAGGTTGATAATGATGAGCTGCTGCACATTTACCAGAGCACAACAGGAAAATCCCATATAGCATATTAAGCTAACATAACCTTTTGGCTGCATATAAGCGAGGTTGGCCTTAGGTAGCTACTTATGAGGTGATGTAGCGGAGAACAAACAAATTATGCAAACTACGTATGAATTCAAGCAGGTCAAACTGTCCAAAATCGGGGAAGTTATTGGATTAGGCACATAGGTTCATACGAATTAGAGGAGGAGTATAACACTTGGTCCCTCGAGCTTTCCCACCATTCAATAAGGTCATGGACGATTTTGTTTTAAATTCAACTTCACATTCCTGCCGAACCCGCTGCTCTTCTTTGTTAGCCTGAAAGATTTGTTTAAATGATATGGACAATTTCCCTTGAAAGAGCAAGCAAAATTTTCTTTGGATTCTGTAAGAGCAGATGACCTCTACAAATTTAATGTTATACCCTCCAGTATTATTCAGGTTCACTTAGTAGTGAGGGTCAAGCAATTAGCAGGAAGGATGAAATTTTATTTATTTTTTCTTTTTTAGGTTCGTATTCATTGACCTCAACACATTCAGTGGTGGTTTCATGCGAAATAAACTGGATTAGTTTACATAATCATTACTAGCGGAGTCCTGTACTGATTTTATTTTCCTCTCTTAAGTAACTCATGAAAACGATGAGCAAACGAAACTGCAAATAGAATCCTCTTTTACTTCAATTTCATTGAATCTTCAGTCCATTTAATCAGGGAATGACTGCTTCCATTTAACAAAATCTGATCTTTCTCATCAGAAGGGCAGATAATTGTTAATATCATTAGATTAATGATCAAATTAAAAAAAATATTTTCAAGCTGTGCAGACAATTTCGTCTCTATTGTTTGCAAACTTGCATCGCTTCTGCCTTTGGCTTGCATTGAGGTAGAGAGAAAATGTACATAAACGGTCTATAATATATACTAATGTCGGAGTGGAATTTCCCACGCGGGCATAAGGATTTCTGAGGTACCTTTTACCTGTTCCTTAC
Source organism: Carcharodon carcharias (assembly GCF_017639515.1). Taxonomy (NCBI): domain Eukaryota; kingdom Metazoa; phylum Chordata; class Chondrichthyes; order Lamniformes; family Lamnidae; genus Carcharodon; species Carcharodon carcharias. The sequence goes on from NC_054495.1 coordinate 11,310,806, forward strand.
TCGCAAAATATTTCTGGATTTGTAGATGAATTGAAATTAAAAAGTCATTTTTGACGGTTAAAAACAATAGAGATTTGTATTTCTCTTTTCAAAACGCCTTAAAAGTTAAGGAACACAGAACGGAAACTATTCAAACTAAACAAATGTTTTGTTGACCTGAGTTGTTGGCCTCGAGGATATGCTTGTTTTCTATGAAATTTGTCTTTCTGAACATAGACAGTGAGCAACTACAAGGAAATCCAACAAAATTCCAGTTCCATCAATATCGAAAATTTCAGGCATTCCCACAGGTTCCTGCTTTGCTCTGGGGTTGCACTGAGAGATCTGTGGAATGTATTATCGATACTTCCAACGAGCAATTCAAATTTTTAAGGTAGGAATCGGGTTCTTTCAGATATATTTGTTTAGTCATTAACCATTAAAGCTCACACCTAATTTTGCATCAGCAATCTTATATAGAGTCGGTTACTTCTTTCTTGTTAGACGTGTTAGGCAATCACAGAAAGGTGAATTCACATCTATAGAAGGGGAAACACACATTTCCGAAGTTTGATATTAGCTATTTGAATTCGTTATGCACTCAGGAAAGGCAGGTGATAATTTTGATGTGTTGGTTCAAATTACTAAGTCTCTGAGGGGAATAAGATGGATTCCAGGGTATTTTGATAGAAAATTAACGTTGAAAATCTTAAACAAAACAATTTCGGCTTTAGGTTTCCACCTTATTTTACAAAAAAAAAGGCACATGAAACGAGTAAAATTTTTCTGATGCCTCTCATGCCAATCTTCCTTCTGGGAATTTCAGCACAGCTGCTATTAATGGGTAAAATGGGAACTGCGGTCCATTAGCTTGGGAAGGACAGGAAATATTAAAGGTGCTAAATGAACTTTACCTGCAGAAAGCCTAACTCTCGTGAAAGCAAGTAGCATTGGAGTTGCTTTGTTTTAACAGGGATTCCTTGCGGGGCACATAATGGAAACTGTTTGCCCTTTGAATGTTGCACAGATCACCATTGCTTGTGGGAGAGCATACCTCCAGAAAACTATGAGTGAAATGAAAACATTCAGGTTCCCATTCAGCGGCAAACCTAGAAAGAATGGGTATGCCCAAGATGAAATTGATTGATGCGTGCTTCGTCTGTGGAGTCATTTGCGTTAATGCCTGAAAGCATGAAAGGTTTTTCTTTCCTTTATCAGTGCGTGTTGAAATATTGTGAAAATAGTTGTTATGTTTTATTTATATCAAAGTGAAAATGTGTTTATTGTGTAAGTTATGTTTACGTGTCTAAAATTGCGCCTCACACTGGGCAATTTCTTGAACACATATAAATAGATAATTGTTGAATCTGCTGGTGGGCTTCAGAGTTTGGAGATATATATTTGCAATGTTTAACTTCGTGAATACAGTTACCACTAATTAAAGATTCACATCTACTCGCTCCCTTCACCAACGCTGCCAAAATTTACCAACATCAAACTCACTTCATCCAGGAACTCTTCTGCTCAAGTCCTGTTCAATAAGATCTTAATTATAAAATTCTCCGAATTCATATGACCGCTCTCCAGGGCACTATGCACCCATTTTATAAACTCTGCTATCTCTACAACACACAGGCAAAACTGTGCTGCTGCAGAACTAGCTCCCTGTTTCTCCTGACTTCATTCTGTGTGCCATGGGGGGCATTGTATTTGGCTATCCTGGTCTGATGGTCTAACAAAATAGTTGTGGTTCCAAATGGAATTTGATAAGCAGAAACACAACTCTTAATAATGCAACTGGGGTTTCTTGGAATTGACTGTATTGTAAGAGGATGGGTGCAGAAATCCTTATCGGACAGGCATAAGAGAATAGGATCAAAAGTGAAATTACCAAGTTGCCACGATGCTGATGGAGTGCCCCAAGGATTATTGCTAGGGCTTCATTTATTTGTGATCGACACTCATGCACTAAATGAAGAGACACAGTGCCATATATACGAAGATGCACATTTACTTGGTAGTATAATCTACGAGATGGACACTAAAAGACTGTAAAGTAATGATACCGACGTGTAGTGAATGGACAACAATGTGGCCGCTGGGGAATTATGTAGACATATTATGGGTTTACTGTCTTTGGTCTTAAGAATGGGAAAGTAGAACGTTTTTACTGCCGTGAGTCAATCATGGGTTAATACTCAGAGGGACTTGGGTGTATTCGTAATGGGAAAATTAAAACAAAGTTACCATGCAAGTACAGCAGTCAAATGAGGACCCAAGTGACATCTTCATCTTTGAGGCAACAGTATTGGAGTAGAAGAATCAATAAGTCTTGCTATAGCATTGCAGGGCTTGGTGAGGTCACACCGTGCATGTTGTGGGCAAAGTTGGACGCCATGTTTTAGGATGGCTAGTCGTGCACTGGGCGTCATGCAGCACAGGTGTACTACCTTCCTATCTTGTATTAAAGGGTGGCCCTCTGATGCCAGGCTGTGTAGATTTGGCCTATACTTTCTAGCATTTTCATCCCTGTGGTGTGATATCACCGAAAAACATGACATTCCGAAGTAGGGTACATGCTGAGAGATTGTTTGAAAGGGTTTCAGAATCTGGGCCAACTGCAAGAAATGTCACAGCATAATGCCCCATAATTTTAGGACATGGCTTGGATTATTGTGTTCACTCTAAGAGTTCTGAATCTCTTGAATTGTCTACCAAAATGTTATTGGATGCTCAGTATTTGAATATACCTAAGGCTTCGACAAACATATTTCTTGGACTCCAGGGAAATCAACTAGTTTTAACAGCAGGTGTGCAGTTTAAGTTAAGGCCAAAGATAAATCAGTGTATTACAGAATACAGATAAAGCTTCAGGGTCTATATGGCGTGCCCTTACACCTTTTACTTATTTTCTAATGTTTGGCATGTTTCCCATCTTACGACGCATATCTGCTGCTGAGTACTACCGATAGAGTCATGGGAATATCTGCGACAGTTATACTGAAGACAGTGTGCTCAAAAAGCCATTAAACCCAGTGTTCGATCTCACTCCGATGAAAAGAAAGAGTCTGAGACCTATGCCCTTCTTCACGCTGTCAGTAACGATGTTATCTATATATTATTTACGATAGATTTTGAAGTCCACAACCAGAGCTCATTTTGTGCCAACAGTGTGCTCACTGCCCTTTCAAATTGATTTGAACACGTACAATTACTGATTCTCAATAATATTTGGGTACCAAATAGAATTTTGAAGACATTTTTCCACAAAGTAGTGAAGCTGATTATATTCGTTCAGGAGACCTATCTATGAGCCAATGATCCAGGCTCAATTGTAGTTTCCAGATTTTCTAATTTCATAACACCCCTGTAAATGAACTTCTGAGATATATATGTATGTATCTATTATATTAGATTATATGTTATATTTTATAAATATATATATTTAAGATGTGATAGCGAAGCAAGTAATCTCACATTAACACAAATCGCAAATGCCATTGACCATATCATTATCCTCACGATTGTCCTTACCTTTGTTACGCAGATCATCTTTTAATTTATGTATTTCTGGAAGGCAAAAATCCATTATTAAGAAAATTAAGCAACTTGCAATTTTTCTTTCACCTCACAAATCGAGTGGATCTCTGGACCCCACGCCAAATATTCTGCAATGTCAATTTCAATAAGTGTTAATATGAGGTGTGAGTACACAAAATGCTTGATGTGATACTGTCAATTCATTATATGAGCCGTTTAATAATTTTTGTTTTACTGAATCTGGGAACATCTCAAGAATACATTTTGATCCGGGGAATGTGAAACACCTTGACACTTCAGTAGAAAAGGTAGAAATATAGCTACTCAAGAAAAGAAAAAGAAAATATGAAGACTTCTGGTTGTAATAAATATGAAACACATGATATGATTGTTATGTTTTAAACTTATTTATGAGATCAACATATGAAAGCAGATCGGCGGCAGCAGCAGAACTGGCATATACATCATACCAAGAGACAGAGGTCGCTAGTGTAGGAAGCAGCAGCAGCAGGGCACTTTTCAAAGCTCAGTCAGACAAAACAAAGGCTGACGTTACAGGTAGCATGTTGGTGTTTGAAAAAAGGCTATCTTGGGTTTTCTTCATTACTGAGATTTAAACTGCTACTGGAAAGGTTTAATATTCGGTTTGCATCCCACATCTAACATCGTAGAGCAAATTACATCAAAGACAAATAATCATTGAGTAGTCGGCCGAAAGGAAGGAACAGGAAACAATCTCGCATAGGTTATGATTCTGGTTCGAAGGGAAGGAGAAAAGAACGTCGAGACGTGACGTCACAGACACTTTTGTCACGTGACTGAGCTGACCAGTCAGCGTTTAATACAACTTAATCAGGACTTGAACATTCAATGTATCATACCATGACACTCGGTCTTCAATTACTTAAAGAGAAATGGGCGACAATGCTTAAATAAAATAGCAAGGGGATATTACCACGAAAAGGCTTACAGATATTCATGTAAATTAAAATCTTAGTTATATGGAAATAAAGGAAAAGAGAAACCTTAACTATGCCTGTATCAAAAGCCTTTAATAACGTGACATCAGCAGAAAGAAAGAGCTAATTAAGGAGTAAATAATTTCATACATAGTCACGTCTCAAGGCATCTTCCTCCATTCGCGCAGACATTCTGTTCCTTTTTAGGAGACCCAGGATTACTGTCGTGACCTGGACAGCTACAGAAGCCGGAAGTGTTTTTATCTTTCGTGGTTCGAGCTCCTGCATTTCTCAGCTGATGCCACTGTGGGGCATCAATTAGTTCGGGAGTCTGTGGAAAAGCACATTTGCGGATGTGGTCCAATCTGAATGTAAGGCTTTGCAGGCAGAGAATGAATTGGCGATTGCCTTGCACCCAAAGAAATGAAGTCAGATAATGCAAATGTCCCAGGAGTGCACCTCGCTGTCCAACTGGTATTCAAAAATTTATGGACTGCAGCCAGAGGCAAAACCATGGCACCAAGGCTGGTTCTGGTTACAAGGGAAGCTGGAGAATGATCGGGGGAAGGGAAACTAGTAGGAGATTCTATAATTAGGGGTATTCGTCTCAAAGACAGGGAAGTATATTCGCGGAGGGATCTTGCCTCCCTGTACCCAGGGTCCAGGGTATATTACTTAGCGGTTTCAGAACAGACTGAAGTTCGAGATGAACAATCAATGGCTCAGTTCAATATTGGTATTGAAGACACAACTAGAAAGGAAGATGAGTTATTGCAGGCAGAAAATAGCGTGCTGAATTAAACATGACAAATAAAAGACAGGAAAAATGAAACATATAAATAGATAAACAAAAGAACATGCAAGTGAACAAATTAATAAATGATAACAAAAAATAAATATTTATATATATATATAGATACAGGGTTGAAAAAACAGATTAGAAAGATGACTAAATGGATGGGCAGGTCGTGCAGGACATAGGGCCTTAAATTCTAATGTAAAATATCCAAGTTCTGAGAGACAATGCACATGTACAGGCCAAATACGTTGTACATGAACAGAACCTAGCGGGATGCACTTGTGGGGCAGTTTCCTACTGCAGATGGAAAGAGTATGAACAGATAGAATGGTAACCACGAAGTTACAAGAAGTAAAATAGGCACACAGGAAATGGAAGAGGCTAATAACAGTGATGCACTAAGTACTAAGTTATCAGTAGAGGCCACAGTAAGAGGCAATGCGAGGGGTTCTCAAATTGTTAAAGAGTCCATGCGGAGCGAAGGAAAATGCAACATTTTAAAAAGTTGATGACATGTAGGCATAGATACCGGGGAGCAGGTCCAAGTGAAAAGAAATGTGTTTCTGAAGGTTTTCAACTTTCAACCATCCGGAGTAGAACAAAAATGCCAAATTTGAAAGGATTCCATCAATTAATCAAATAGAAGAGCAGAATGCTGATTGGGTGCCAAGTTGATCATTATTGGCCAAGGTGTTGTGTTGGAGAAAACATTGGGGCACAAACTGCTCCCTGAGCTCCAGGAAAATACAAAATATGTACTTACAATATTCCTTCTGTTTGCAGAGAACAGGTCCCTGTGTATAAATGCGTGTCACTCACAGAAAACATAAATGAACTTGTTTAGGATCTTTAGTGTAGATGTTAATGTGTAGATGCTGCCTTGACTTTCTGAGCATTTGAAGCATTGTCTTTTTTCTTTTTTTTTTGTTTGCATACTTTTAAATTGTTTCAACAAATTGATTTACGCCATTTTCTGTAAAATTAGATAAGGTTGCTTTTATAAAGCCGGTAAACGCACTTAGTAAAATGCATTTGTTTTGCTGAGATAGCCATCCTTAAGTTCAAATCATCAATTTGCATCAGAATATCGCTGTTACATGTACCAAGCAGCATTTTGATGGCTAAAATAAAGTACTCAACTTACTTGCACACGTTCAAGAAACATTACATGATTGGGATTATGCGAATGTGTTTCGACAACAAAATACAAATCAAACTAATAAAATGACTCAAATTTCATCTAATTGTAGAAATAATGTTCAGATAGAAACTAAAATCTAAACTCTATTCAGAATTTTAATAATTGTGAAAAGTGGTTATTCAGCTCCACTGGTCCGCTCCATTGCTTATACTTAAAACTATAATCATCTCGTCACTCATGGAAGGTTGCTTTGACACTTAGGTTCTTGCACCAAACTCAATTTCAGGCTCTTTGCTGGCTGAGATCTGCTTATCTTTCTGTTCCTCCTCCAAAAATGCATCTAGCCAAATTTGCCAGGTCAGAAAATTTGTTTATATCAGGTAAACATTGCATTAAAAAAAACCTCATAATCCATGCCAATTGCCTCGGACTAGTTGAGCACTGACAAAAAATGGTGCACATAAATTCACCCATTTACCTATTCGTCTGATAGAAGGATTTAATTCCTACACCCATTCATCAGAATATACAGACGTATGAATTAGCAGCAGAAATAGACCAAACGACCCTTTGAGTCTGCTCTGTCACTCAGCAAGATGATGGCTAATCTCAATGTAATCTCCTGGCTAACACCAGCACCCATTCACCAACTTTCTTATCAAGGATCAACCTACCTCTACCTGACAACATTAATTACTTTGCTTCCTTTGGCTTTGCAGGAAGGGAGCTCCAATGTTGCCCAAACCTCTGAGAGAGAGGAATAAAATCTTCTCATATGTGTCTTAAAACGCAACTCTGTATATATAAACAATGACCACTGAGTCCAGATTCTCCCATACGTGGAAACATCTTCTCCACATCCACACTGTAAAGGCCCCTCCGGATCTTATATCTTTCAAATAATCGCCTCCTCCCCTTCTAAAGCAGCCTATCCATTATTTTCGCATAAAACAACACACAAATTCTTATCATTAGTTTAGTGAAACTTAACTATATGCATCTTAATGCATTTACATCATTCTTAAATACGGGGTCTAATAAGGTAGACGGCACTCCAGACGTAGTCTCACAAGTGAGCTGCACAATTGAAGCAGAACGTCCCTACGTTCATATTTAAACCAATTTTGTTCAGAGCCAGAAGGTCTGCATGCTCATTGTGAACATTTTATCCTAACAATTTTGGTAAGCGATGGCATTAACCCACATGAAAGTAAAAAAAAAAGTAATTGCACCTGTTTGTTAAGGGAATCCAATAAGTGGGTTGATTTGCCTTGGATGGTGTCAAGCTCTTCTCAGTATTTGTGGAGCTTCATTCATTCAGGAAAGTGGAGAGTATTCAAACGCAATCCGACTTCAGTGTTACATATAGTGAGTGGGTTTTGGGGTGTCAGGAGCTGCATTGCCTGCCACAGAATTATTTGCCTCTGACCTGTTGATGTAGCCACGGGAAATATATGGCAGCCCAGTCCAGTTCAATGGTAACTCCCCAGCAGCCGCCCCGCCCCCCTCCCTGAGGATGTTGACAGTGGGAGAATCACTGATGGTAACTCAGTTGAATAACAAGGATATTAAATTGGTACTCTCTTGTTGCTTTTGGTAATTGCTTGGCAGTTGCCTCGTGCAAATGTAAATTAGCACCTAGCAGCATCATCCTGAATGTTTCCCACTTCTTGCTGCTTATGGGAATTGACTGCTTCATTATTTGACATCTTTATAGATTGTGCTGAATATCCTGTAATCATCAACGAACTTCACTAGTTCTGATTTTAATATGGAGAAAAAATATTTGATGAAGCAAATGAAAATGTTTGGCCTAGGAGGCAACCCTATGGAACTACTTCAGTAATGTCCTAGGAGTGAGATGACCTACCACAACTATATTCTTTTCATCTATGTATTATTCCAACCTGTATTCCTCATTCACTCCATTTTTCTAGGCCTTTTTGTTGCCTTACTTAGTTAAAAGCTGCCTGATGCCAATAGCAGGGCAATGACTCTCACCCCACCTCTTGCCTTCAACCCTTTTCTTTGTGTTTGGACCAAGGCTGTAATGAGGTCAGACGTTAAATAGCCTTGGTGCAATCAAGGTTGAGCTTTAGTGAACAGTTTATTTCTGAGAAACTGTCGCTTGATAGCACGCTCGATGATCCCTTCCATCATTTTTCTGATGTGTAAGAGTAGACTGATGGGCTGTTTAATATCCTGGTTTGATTTGCCCAGCTTTTCCTCTCCAGGACATAGCTGGGCAATTTCCTCATCGCCGGGTAGATGCCAAAGTGCTAACTGATCCGTAACAGCGTGGCTAGGGAGGAGGCTATTTTTCGAATACAACATGTCATCAATATTAACCATAGCCTATGCAGTATTCCATGCCTTCAGCTTTTGTTTGATGTAATGTGGGGTGAATCAGAACATGAAAAGAATGGTATCTCCGATGCTGGCGTCCTGGGGCGGTGGCTGACATTCATAATCCACTCGGCACTTCTGGTTGCAAATACGATGAATGCTTCGTACTTGTCTTTTGCACTCATGCATTAGGCTCCCTTGTCGTTGAGGTTTGGGATATTTCTGAAGCCTCCACCTTCAGTTAGCTATTTGTTCTTACTAATGTTCACCATTGGGTGAGGCAAGACTGCAGCACTTAGATCAGATTAGATACATTGGCTGTCGGGTGACTGATATCTTTCTATTGTATTGTCGTACGCTGTTTAGTGCGCAAGTATTCTTGCCTTCTGCCGTAACAAGGTTGAAATCTCATTTTACATTTCCCTGGTGCTGCTCCTGGCTTCCACTGCAGCACGCTTCATTGAACCAGCATCGACCCTAACCCACTCAACAACTTACCCTCCCCAGCCTAACATTAACAATCATGGTACACTGAGGGATATGCTGGGCCATGAGCTTAAAATGCTGGTTGTTTACTACACTGCTTCTGCTGGTGACCCAGAAAGCCTCTTGGATGCCCACTCTTAAACTGCTTGATTTGTTCGAAATCTAACACCTTTAGTGCAGAGGCAGCGCCACACGTCATGAGGTTATCATCAATGTGCAGGCTAGGCTTCTTCACTACAAGTGTGATGCAGTCGTCACACATTGTGCAGTCTTCATGCTTACCATTGCTGCAATTGTCATAACTCCTCGGCCCGTAGAATGGTGAGGACGAGGTGAAGCATTGTTTCCCTATCGTTTGCTCTCTCACCAACAGCCTCAAGCTCAGTCTAGCAGTAATGTCATTTGATATGTCGTTCTGATACAGGGCCGCTCTTGGTAATGTTTATTCAAACCCATCACAAAAATAATACTCTGTTTCCTTGGTACACTCAGTGCTTCTTCGAAGTGGTGTTCAACATGGAGGTGTACTGATGCATCGGCTGACGGGGCGCTGTATTTGGTGACCTGCAGAATATTTCCATGCCCATGTTGCCCGGGGTCCTTGTTCAGGTATCCCAGACTGCCCCGTGCCGACCACGTACACTGTGCAACCATCTCTGAAGGGTCTGTTTTGCCAGCTGTTTAGGACATCCTCAGGATTGGCAGTTTCAACGCCTGGGAGATTGTCTACAAGTCATAAGTCCATGAGTATGACTTCGTCAGGCTGTTGCTTGAGTAGTCTGTGGAGTAGCTCTTACAAAATTTTCTACCAGCCATCAAATGATAGTAAGGAGGGCGTTGTAGGGACAACATTACAGACTGGGCCATTGTTGTTTCCTGTACGTGGCTTGATTCTCAATGGTTCGCCTAACTTTACTCTTCTCTATTTGACATTGTAGAGGTTTGATGTAACTTGAATTGTTTGCAAGGCCAATTCAAAGGACAGTTAAAGCATCATCCTCAATGCTCTGGATTAATGCATCATCCTCATTGATCTGAGTCTGGAATCATGTGTAAACCACGCAAATATGGCAGGTGACATTACATACAAACATATGAAATAGGAGTAGAAGTAGACCATTGGCCCATCAAGCATTCTCCACCTTTCAATAATTTTGTGGCTTATCTGTTTTTATTACCACTTCCTCTTTCCCATTTAGCCCCAGATAGTCTTTGACTCCCTTGCCGAAAAATAATCTATCCACCTCCATCATTAGGAAATTGATTTCTTCCAGTCTCCACCGCCTTTTGTGACTACAAAAGTCGCAGTATCCTCTGAGAGAGAGAAAAAAAGATCTCCTCATTTCAGTCCTAAAAGTGAGGCCCCGAATTTAAAAACAGTGCACCGTAGTTCTGGCTCAGCAGAAGATGAATTATAATTTCCGTGTCTCTTTGTCAAGTTGATTTCGATCCAATAAACTTCAATGACGTCACCTATCACTCTTCAAAACGAACCCAATTTGTGAAGTCCAGTCAGTGAACCGATAGCTCCTTACGACAGTCGACAATGATTTCATGGTCACTTGCTCTCAGTTACATATTTCAATTAATTCTATTTAAGTTCCACCAGCTACCATTGTTGGATATGAACCCGTGCCCCCAGAACATTGGCCTCGGCCGCTGTGTCATTATTCCAGTGATGTTACCAACTGCTTCCCACGTAAATCCATAAAGCAATGTTGAGTGCGAATGACAAATCGTCAAAAAACATTCGTGCTAATACCTTTGGATTTATCTCCCTCTAATGCTAACATATTTCATTGTTTTTGCCTTTTATGCTCGTCTCAAATACTTCATTTCTACATTTATCCAATAATGGTGCAAAGACGCATTTACTAAACGCCCAGTAGCATGTATTAGTTACTGTCTTATGGCATGCTGTACTGAATTTCCTCAAGTGGAGGAATCTTCTTTACAACTGCCCTGAAAAACAGTGTATTCTTCCTAATGGCCGACTGACGGTCTGTCATAATTTTCCCCTTTCCATGGTATTGTGCAGGAACGGAATCATTTGAATGAGAGTGTACTCATTGCAACCTTAGCTTTGATAACAGAGGAAAAATGGTGCACGGAATTGTGTATTTGAGGGAAGACGCTGCCTTAGCGGCACTCTGACTGGAGAAGGTACCCAGAGGACAAAGTTAAAACTTTGTGAAATGACTTTTTATCCCATCTTGGCATCTTGTGGGAGTTCAGTCAATTAATTGCATATAAACATGGGATTTAAAAGCTAGTTGCAGTTATGCTGTTGTGAAAATATCGTTGGTTGTTGGCCCGGTGTGGGGGGTGTGTGGCGTGGAGTCTTAGAAGGAGGGCGGGGAATTGTGGGTTGGGGTAATGTTCGCTAATGTTCTTTCCGGAAGCAAATCTGATTTCTTCACTCGGTCACGTCAACATGTGTCTCCCGACCCAGAACAATGTGTTTGACCCTTAAATGCTTCTGAAATTCCCGACCAAGCCTTTCAGCTGTGCCGAATCGCTATAGAAGTATTCAAGGCTGTTGACCAACACCAATCCAAAGGGAATAAGGGATGGCGAAATATTCTCGTCTTGCCAGCTGCTACATCCAATGAACGAACTCTAATAATTTAACCGAACAATGTGCAACAGGTGTGCAATATGTTTGTTCCTGATTTCAAACAATATACCATCATTTTGCCGCCCCTTCACCGATTGCATTCATGAAAACTTGATCGCACTCTTACATTCAAGTCATTGCTGGCATTCCTAACTGTACAATTAATGAAACATGCAAGCTTTGAAATGGTTCAGACGATTTTCCTTTTCAGTTGAATGGAAGTGAAAAGGTTGCATTGGCAGTTGTCATTATAAGTGCTCAGTTAGTACCTTACATTAAAGAGTGAGACTAGACAGGTCTGTGGACATCTGGTTACAAACATATTCTGTTACTCAGAACATGATTATCAGAATCATTTGGCTTGGAATTTGTCTTGGGAATTTGTGCAAAAAGGACAGTAATTTACCAAACAGTTGTTACATTCCCTACCAGGTGCTCTGCTTCACTTACAAAATAGGGTCAAAGTCCTGGAACTCATACCCTCCTAACAATGTGGGTTTCCCAACACCACATCGACTGCAGCAGTTCAAAAAGTAGTTCCATTTCTCCTGCTCAAAGGAAATTGTGGATGGGCTAACAATGATGGCATAGCCAGGGAATCCCTCATCCCGCGGAAGAATAATACGAATTTTAGAATGCACCAAAATTAATTCAAACATGAAACGGACAGCTAAATCAATATTCACTTTTTGTCCTACAGCTGCAGACCCATTCCTGCCAATAGATTTCAGATATGATCACAAGAAAAGGGGCAACAGGGGCAAATGTCATTGCACAATCAAAACAGAAGTACATGCATATTTGTTGAGTGGTTACCTTTTTCTTTGTCGAGCAATTTGCTTGCTGCAAAGTATAAACATACTTTAATAAAGTGGCACAATTAAGCTCATGTTTGCATGGAACCCCACATTATACCGATTCAAAACGCGATTGATTGATTTGAAGTTTGAAAGTCCAGTTGCTTTTAACATTTTGAAAGGAACACAATTCAAATTGAATTCATGGCCCAAATCCGGCCCAGATGAAAATGGCAATAAAATCAAAATGCATTTACATTTAAACCTTCAGATTAATTTAATCAGACTACGCGTATTGATTATTTTCAAAGCTAGAATCAGGAAAACATGGATAGAGGTCTAGATATTGCAGCCTCCTGAGACAGTTCAGGGAGTCAATCAGATCGTATTTAGTGTTTATTTAAATTTAATCTCCTGCACTTGGTTTTGGAATAGTTAGCCCTACAAACGAAAAACTTCCAAAGTCTTCTTGGGATAAACTTTAAGTACACTGTACTGCAATCCAAGAAGCAAGTCTCCCTTTCCCTATTGTGCTGGCATTTCAATTCATTTAATTGTTCAAGCTATGCTATACAGCAACAATGCTCACTTTGAATCACACCACAACGGAGGAGGCATTAACTCCAACATGTCTTCGTGAACGCTTTACAAAATCTTTACAAGTACTAACATTACGCTACTATTTCCCATAGCTCTGTATCTCCAACACCCATCCCTCCCACCCCAACCACAAATTCGTTATTTCCATAATTACCTCTATTTTAATAAATACTTGTGTCTCTAACCAAATTACATTTCGTTGACTCCAGCATCAGCTGACCATGCAAATTGTGTTGTTGCTTTGCCAGAGACTGACTGGGGCTTTTGCTTGACTTTGCATTGCAGATCAATCAGCCTGTTCCGACCTAGAATCCTCAGACTCATCACAAGGTCGTTAAGCGCTGAGTCTGATAACTCCGCCACAAAGCTATGCTTTCCTCACTTTGATAAATTTGATGTTGGGTGGCTTCCAATGAGGAAAATCAATCTCTCCCAGTCCGAATTTTAATTTATCTGCTAACTCAGTGGTGTGGCAGTGCCTCTGCTGTTCGCTATGCCGATCGATAGAGGCTTCTGTGTAAACGAAAATGGCCTGGCTGATTATTTTTTTCCGCCCCACTGTGAGTCCAGAATTGTAAAAATGAAATATTGTAAAGCCAGCATTGTAACTGCTCCAGTGCGTTTTCCAAATTTAGCGGTATGCGCTCGCTCAAACTCGATGCTTCTTTTTTGTTTATTTGCAGTGCCAGAGAAGCGATGTCCCCAGTTGACCCTGGTCATTTCGAATTGCTTTTGTGTGCTCTTTGAATTCTCATGGACACAGTAGTTGGCTGCACCATATTTTCCTGGTTTGGGACTGTACACCTGTTTGATATTTTCTCAGCTTTATTCAAAATCTTTTACATTTCGTATCTATTGGACACAAGAACTGCCTTCCTTCCCTCACTATCTCTCATTCTTGATTGTATTCTTCCATAATACGAATTTACCCATAGAACCTTAATATGTCTACTAATGGAACTAAGGATGCCCAAATGTGGACAATTTGCAATTAATGTGCTTTATTGCAATTACCAAATTCATATCAGGTAAATTGTGTTGTGGTATGATTGAGGTCATTTTACTGAGCTATTCATAAAGAGGCTCATGCAAAGCACTACAGTTTGTTTCAACAGTCTGCGGAGATACAGCCATAGGTTTAACTTTCAATTGCTTGGGTCGGAGATGGATGGAAATCGATTAAATCAGAGGTTTCTTGACTTTTCTAACCCAGGTGAAATTTAAGTTCCATCTTTGAGATTTGCGATTGTTTTCATACTGATCTCCCGGGGAACCCAAGCATGCGGGGGTGTGTGACGGACAAAGGCGAGATAGATGAACCATGATTGGATTCAATGGCAGTGCAGAATCAATGGGTTGCACCGTCTGTTCCTGCTGTGATCTATGCTATTTTGTGATTTGGTTAATGATCCAGACGCATTAATTCCAATCCAATAACAGCATCTGAGAAATTTAACTGCAAAAGAAAATACCAGCAAAGGAGATCATGAACCCAGCATGTGCTGCAAAAATCCGGGTTTTTATCAAATGTACGCTATGGAAATAAATTATCATTGTGAAGTGACCTAATCATTATATCGCTCTAGGCAAACAGCAAGGTGGCTAATTATCAACTGCCATCCGATATGCCCTAGCTCGCAGGTCAGATGTAGTCAAGAATTCATCTTAGCGTCACACACTCCAGAAAAATTAGGCCCGGCGAATCACTATGATATTCAGGTGATGCCGTCATGTTGTGGATTGATTAAAATAACTCTTTAATTTATTAATAGCATAGATGTCAGGTTTAATATTACCATTGGTGTGAATATAAATGCGGGTTTAACTTATGATATACAAAATGTTGCGTATGTGGACATTTTTTCTGCAAATGGTTTTATAACCATTTGACCAATTCAGCAATGAAGTCGCCATCTGCATTTAATCATTGTTAATTTATTCCTAGCAAACATGTTAATTGTATCTAAAAGGGAAGATACAGTACCGAATTATATACAAAGGAGATAAATGAATCATTTGAGTATAGTCCACCCCACCCCAGGCATGCCCCTACACGCCTCAACTATTTTCTCAGAATTTCATTGGAATTCAAAAGGCAAACCAACATAAAAGTGTTTTTCCTCTTAATTGTGTTTGTCTTGAAGCATAGGACCGTTTGTCCATTTGCTTTGTAGAATGGCTGCTACACTTATATCGATAAAGCAAAAGTTAACTTTACAATATTAGTATCAAAAATCCAAATGCTTACTTATGTTTTCAAGCAGCTCTTCGATCTCTTCAAAATAAACAAAAACATTGCAGAGTAGTTCCAACGAGTCGCAAAGAGCACCTAAAGTGCATTCACCTGAGAAGTTATCCCCTGATATTAAAAAGTAATTTGGGGAAGTAAAGATATGCAGCTACGTTTCTTCACTGAAGGTATAAAATTTGATTCAATTTAATTGACTTGGATAACAAAAACAGAATTACCTGGAAAAACTCAGCAGGTCTGGCAGCATCAGCGGAGAAGAAAAGAGTTGGCGTTTCGAGTCTGTGTTTAATTGACTTGGATGTCCACTGTAGCATGAAGGGTTGCTGGTGGTGGCGGGTGTGTGGACTTGATATAACTTAATAGCAGGGCATGGGGCAAAGTGATCCGCCACCCAACAGTCACTCCTACCCAGATGCGTGAAAGGCACATTATATGCCCAAACCATTAGTGAGGTGAGCATTTTTTTGTATACTCACCATTGCATGCACGCTGATTTTGCTGATCTGAAAATATAATTAATAACAAAGGAAATCAATCTGAATAGCAAGTCTGATTGTGTTACAGTAATAATGCATCTGTCTCCAAACTCAACTTAATGAAAATGGAAAATTTTTGATTTAATTTATCTTTATCCTGCTCAGTAAATTTGGCAGTTGGAAAAAATATGCTTTTTGGACATCTAATTTTATATTGGTGAACCAATAATAGGTAGGGGACAGGCCAGCTTCCATTCAATATCTACAATCTGACTCTGCAAGTGACGTACTTAGGCGCAGGTAAACAGGCACACGCCAATCAGTCGATTTTGTCGATACGTTCAATTTTTCACGGTTGGTAATATCTCAGCATCATTTTCCTGTCTTTTTTATTATGCGTCTACATTTGCAAATATTCAAATAACCCCTTTTAACATGCTTAGTGGCAGGGATCATCAGATTTCTACGGCTCTTTTTGTAATGCATTGCTTCCTGATAACATGCCTGAATGTATTAGGTCTACAATTGTGTGTACCAGTTCCGTGCTCCGTGAGTAGTGGCTCTACCAACCCTATCAAATCTGATCCTGAAAGAATCAACAAGATCACCTTTTGATCTGCTACAAGCAATAGAAGGGGAATCAAAATCAAATTCCTGGAACCTGTACTGATAATTTGATTTTTGCATCTTTATATCATTCTTGTGAATGGACGTTGCAATCAAACAATGTCAATTATACAGATTTGACCCCGCCCCCCAGCATTTTTCTATGCTGTGACTATGATAGCTATAACCCTTCCACTGTTGCACATCCCTGCTTTTGTTAGGCTAGAATGCTTTCGAAGAAAATGCCTGAAGCTGAAACAAACCTTTTAAAAAATATCAGCTATTCATTGATATCTTTACCTTTATCTTTCAGATCTTTTTTTCAGCTTTGCAATTTCTGCAGATAATAATGATGATAATGATTATGATGATAACAAAAAAAACATTATTATTATTACTACTACTGCCTGTAACGGCGTCTGTTCTCGTTAGAACGAAGATAAAATCAATTTGTTCAAATGCATGTTATGATAGAGTAGGAAAGGAAATGTTTCCAATAATGAAGCAATGCGAATTCCTGCAAGGCAATGGGTTAAGAAACAATCGACGAGCCATGTTTTATTCAGTTAACAAATTAATATTATTTGCAATTTATTAACTGAAAGGGTGGTCCAAGCGGGTTCCATGGCGAAACTCAGAAAGTAATTTGACATGTATTGGCAACTGGAAGAAAATGCAAAGAGGCAAGGTCCAGAAGCGACGCAGGACTATTTGATTGGAAATTTCAGAAAAGCCAGCAGAATTTCTAAGGAAATGAAAAGTTTCCTGCTACATCGCATGCTTCTTTGAAGTGATTGTGTTTAAACTACCCAGGAGTGAATTGTAACTCTAGTTTAATATGCTCCTTGGGCAACGGTGAAATGCCATTCATATTACGTCCAAAAATAACCAATGGTATTCGGCTGTAAACATTTTCCACGAAACATGAAGAGAAAAAGAGGGAGAAGAGTTTGCGCTTCCAACAGTCAATTTTATTGTATGCGTAAAACGGGGTGGACTGTGAAATTGTTTTTTAGCAATGTAATGCTGGCATTTAGAAAGGCTTCTGGGGAAGTAAAAATATGTAGCTATGCTTCAATGGAGGTAGGACATTTGATTCAATTTAATTGAATTGGATGTCCGTTGTAGCACAAAATGAAATATGAATGTGGACTGATCTTTCATGCAGCACTTCGCACAATTACACAGTTTGATTTATATTCTTGCACATGCAAAACGGGCTAAGAGTTAGCTCGCCAGCAGCCACAAGTCGATCAGTTGATTAGTCCGCTGAGCAGGCTTCTTCAATTAGATCACAGTTGACAAGTGCCTTTGATGCACATTCCAGTCACTTATTTTTCCTTCCAGAAATCATATTGCTTTAATTGGATCACAATTTGTAAATGTTCAATTAACACTTATTCTGAAGTTATTGATGCAGAGTTAAGGGACTTTGGGAGCTATAATTCCAGCGGCTCTTACATAAGGAGAAAGACACAGAGGTAACATATAAAGAAAGCCACGAAATACACAACTTGAGGTGCATTGGGGGGTTTGAGTCACTGAAAGTACAATTTTAATGTCAATGCAAGACAATGGCCCAAATATATACTGTTTTGAATAAGATGTTGCAACCCACTTCCTTACCGTCGATTGCATCAAGCAGGTGTTGATCTACAATGAACAGATAAGTGCAACTCAGCCTTATGACAGGAGCATTTCTCATTGCTAAAGATTCAGAAGCTTAATACATCCAATTTAAGGCAGCATGTGCAAATGCATGCAGTCAGGTGCTACTCAAACGCTGTGAAATTAGACAAGGCCGTGACACAATGACGATGGACTTTCTCCACACCACCCCCCCCCCACCCCCCACCGCTCACCGCTCTATCATATTACACAATCAAATGTATTCATTGAAACGGGCATTCCTGAGTGAAGTATAATGGACAAGCCATGAAATAGCAAGTTATTTGCACGAATGGCAGAACATACAACGTCAAGAGCGATTTAGGGGGCTGGAGAACAAGCTGTCTGCAGAACAGAAAAGGGCATATAGGCTGCAAAGTCCTTTAGTGGCATTAGGAACTGGTGGGAAATAGTGATCCACAAGAGTAAGTGCTTGCTCCATATGTTTACTGCTTTGTTATAAAGCAACTAAACGCGAAAGTACAGTAAATTTCGCAAATTGCGTACAATTCGGACTATAGTTAATATGGAAATATATTAAGGTAAATTAAAAGGTGTCATCCAATTACTGGCAAAATCGCCAAGAAAATAATACTTCACTTTCAATATAGATACGTTCGACGTAACACATTTCAGTAGGCAGAATACTTTGACAGCATGCCCCTTGGAAATTATATGTTTAAATGGGATAGAAACGCAAAGTGAACGGGGGTTACAGGTCCACAGGTCATTAAATGGAGCCACAGAATGTAAAACGTGCGAGGAACCGAAAACACTGGCATTATTTCGAGAGAAATGCTTTTGAAAATAAATAAATTCATGAAGAAGTTATATTTTCATTTTAATACAAATTTCACTACCCTATACCATTCTTAATGGCATGTTATTAAATCTCGCTGAGGCATTGAAGATTGTGCAGACACTATTAATATGAAGAGGACCATAACTGAATGATACTCGCTGTCATGATATAAAATTCAACTTTAAGGTTTCCTTTAGAAAGCAAAAAACGCAACGGGTGGGGTTTCATTTAACTGAGCTTTACAAGATTTTGAAATGTTTAAACAAGATAGACAAATGTATCATGTTTACACATGTCGTCGGCTGATGATGGAGAAAACAATTTAAGCATATATTGATAGAGTTACTTGAAAGATGCTGCAAACAGATTTGCATGCAGCTTAAGCAACGACATCGAAGGTTTGGGCCCATTGGTATGCTTCTGCCCTGCAAGTACTTTAGAACACATTTTAATTTGGAGCATGCTAATATTTTACAACTCACATTCATGACAGAATTGTTCACAATCTCCTCGGAGCCATGTGCCCTGATTACTCATTCACACACATAAGAAGCTTAACCGAAACAGGTTAGAAAGGCATTCCCATTGCTTCTATATTTAAACTACGTACCATCGGTTTTGCATTTATCATCCAGTGCTGAGGATTTGAAGATCATGGTAAGAAATGGTGAGAATATAGAGTTAACTAAATCGATAAAGTCATGTGTTTGTTGAAGCAAAACTGAAATAGGCCATTCGGCCGACTTTCCAACGCTATCTGCAAAACCAAAATAACTAATGCAACTGGCCCATTTCCTTCCCTTGAGGTTACATATTATTTATCTTCTAACAATTATCCAATGCACTTTTCGAAGCCATGATAGAATCTCACTCCAGCAGATTATTCCAGGCCCTAAACATTTCCTGCATTTAATGTTTTTCAATCAGACACTATTGTTTTTTTTTGCAATTTACCTTAGCACTGTATCATCTGCTTGTGTTTGGATGGCCGGTCTGGAGTAGTATCGAGCCAAAAGAACGGTTTTCGAGCCCTGATCTGGAATGCGGTGCTACCGGGACCTGTCTCCTTGCCCTATGCCGGGTGGCGCTGTGGGTCAGACCTGCCTTCAGTCAGAGAACTGAAGAAGGACACCAAAATATCCTTACAAACACTTGCACATAGTTCCTCAAAATCAGACAGTTTAGGTAAATTAGCAAATATATGCAGATTTTCGTGCTTTACTTCATATTCACTCAGTTGACGTAACATTTGCTCTACATTTTTCAATGCCTTCAGGCCACCGACGTTAAATTGCCAGAGTGGATCCCTTGATCAAAACTACAGAAGTATTGTTAAACAAAAAACTGAACAAATATTTCCCAATGATTCACCTTTCAAAAACTGGTTCAACTTAACTTCTGGAAAAAAAAAATATAATTCCATTGCAGCAACATCAGTTGAATCAGAGACTCACAATCTGGAAAAAAAAAATGAGCTAACCAACTTGATGTTGCATCAAAATTGGAAATGAAGTAGGTGGATTGGTGGGGGGTGTGGAAGGGGCGTGGAATCTCATAGTTAGACATTCCTTCTCCCGTTTCGGGCTCAATTACATGAGCTTTGCTCTCTAGAAATTTGTCTTGGCTTTTCCCGATAATTGCTAATCATGCCATAAGGTGCAAAATCATTATGGGGCATAAAATGGCGTCCTCCATAGGAATTAGTTGCAGTTGTCTGCGGATTGAACACGCTGCTGGCATCATTCATCGTAGCTCGATTTCTACCTTAGCAGTTGAACTAAGGGAGCCTTTTGTACAAAATGAGTAGACCCAATTAAAAGGCCTATAATGTGCTCCAAATACATGCCTTCTGTCTTCTAGTCACGTTGAATATTCATTTTGGAGCACCCCTTAAGCATGCCTGCACTTGAACGGACAGATGGAAATTAAATGGGCTGATGAGTTCAGCTTCAATACTTTCAATCGGTTGTTGGATTGACTGGAATCTCACAGCACAGATATTGACATTTATGCCCATAGTGCCTGTGCAACTTGTGAAATTTGTCCCTCCCAGTTTCTCTGTCGCTCAACAATTTGCTAGGTTGTCGCCTTCATCATAAATGACACAGGTTAGAAATAACCAACGCTCCCTCCCGTTCTTGCTACCCAGTCACTCGCTGTTCCCGATCACCATGGCCCCCGACTCCCAACATCTCCGCCTCCCTTAAACACTCCCATCTGCATCCCCTCCTTTGCCTGAAGTGTCCCACTTGTTCCTACTTTCTTTGCAACTCACTTGGCAGCTTCCACCCTATGCTGAATTTTTCGCTATATTCGCTTAGATCTACTGCTCATAGCCCAAGCACTGTCCATTCGTAGGCCTGCCACCACCATCCCCTTCGCCAGTCCAACTGATCGAACAGCAGGACGTGGATGAGGGAACGTGTAGTGCATTGCAAACTCTGGTGAGGGTGGGCAGAATGTGCGGAGAGTGAACAGCGCAGAGCAGGAAGCATGCAGGAGAAGGGAGCGAGGAGTAGGTGGCCTGGATCGAGTGAGGAACAGAAGTGGGAAGCCTGAGGTTCTGGAGCGAAGAAGGTGGAGGTAGTGCATCAGCAGCTAAATAAACAGCGGATGTGTCAGCCAGCTGAGTGAGATCAGGGTTCAGGTCCATGTTCCGTGGCACAAATTTGATTATTTACATTTTTCATTGAATGCTCAAATTATATTAAATAAAAAGAAATCTCACATTGGATAGCACAGGTTTGCAAGTATATTCGAATTGACATGGCACAGAAGGAGGCAATTCAATGTGCCGGTTGTCTGAAGGAGCAGTTCAACTACTGACATTCTCCACATGGAAAGGTGCAAGTTATTACTTTTTGAGAAAGCAATCCAGTTTCCTCTTCAATACCATGAATTAATCGTTCTGCCACATTATAAACCATCCCATTGCTCATCCTAACCACTTGCTGAGTGAAAATAAAGAAAAGTTTCTCCTCATGTCCCCAATTGCTCGTTCTTTTATTTACTGCCAACTACCTTACACCTCAGCTCCCTTGCCCTCGGTTCTTTCATCAGTGCGAAGAGTTAATGCCTACCTTATTTCTGCAGACCCTTCCTGAATTGGAATGCCCCTCCGAACCTTCTATTATCCAAATAAAAACGTTTCTCCACTCTAGCTGCGTGACAAAAGTTCCTGATCACGGGAGCATTTCTCCTGAATCGATACCACAGTCATGTTTTGTGTCCAGAACTGGGTGCAATATCCCAGTTCAAGAGGAAGCAGTTATGATTTTGAATGATTTTGAATGACCCTGTTGATTATTAGTTCGTTTCTTTTTCTGTTCCAAACAGATTAATCCCTACTTCACCTTCCACCCATGAAAAAAAAATCATGGCTTTCTTATTTAAGGAAGATGAGTAACGATGACGACAACAGATTTATGCTCCGTGTAATCAACTATCATGAAAGTGTATGAATTGACAACTTGATTGTATAAATGAGACTTAAGTTATCATCAGAATTTGAAACACACATCGGTCAATAGTTGCTCAGTTCACCTGTTTCTCTCAAATAATTCCTCGTTTTGTTTAGTTCTGTGTAAAGATAAGTCACATGAATTTGCTAATGTTAGAACACTTTAAAAGAGAAACAGAAAATGCTGGAAAAACTCAGCAGGTCCAGCAGCATCTGTGGAGGGAGAACGAAAGTTAAATTTCCGAGCATGCATGACTCTTCCCAGAACAAATTAATATGCTTATTCATCTTGGCTCGGAAGGCCAGACAAGCAATATAACATTAATGTCACTCGTAACATAACTAATTATCAATGAATTTTGTTCATTTCAATTAAGTATATGTCAACACCGAGAATGTGAGTGAGCGGTTGAAAATTACCAGTTGCGACCATTCTCTATCCTTCAGAGCAGATATATGTTAATAGCTCGCTCCCCTGAAGGTGGCAATCTATTGTCATACTGAGGAACGGGGTGAATGTTGAAACTTAGAGAGGGAGGCAACACTTGGCACTTTTGACTGGTTGTCATTATTCGATCCACATGGCTTAATGCTACGCTGCTCGCCTCTCATAAAAAAAAACCCTGTGGCCACTTTGCACTGGAGGCACGTGAGCATAGTCAGGGATCCCTCCCTCCACCATCCCCCCACCCCCCCTACCAAACCCTTCCCCCCCCGCCCCCCCCCCAGCTGAGCTGGCACGGGAAGCAAGGAACAACCTGTTCTCCCGGGTGAATTCAATACATCCCAATGTCATAAGATTGAAAAAGTTAGGCACATTATTCCTGTTGTCACTAATAATTTTCATTATCCAACCAGAGCCACTAAAAATTATGAACTGCTAGTTTTCACCATGCTGCTTGTGGGAGCTTGCTAAAGGCAAATTCGCTATCAACTCACCTATGATACAGCAGTTCTAAAGTGCTCCATTAGCAGTGAAACTCAATGGACAGCCTGGGCATACTCAAAATTGCTGCAAAAGCACTTGCTTTGTTTTTCAAAAATTTGTGGGTCTATTCGGAAGTTGACATTGATTGGACTTTACAGTTATTCTCCCTGTTTCGTGAATTATGGTCGGAGTGGCAAATAGACTCAATTGAACTCCACTGGAAATTATGGACAATATCTCTGCTTTCAATTCAGCTTTACAGAGATGAACCCCAAGGCTGTGCACCCCCTTTTGACCTGCATAACTTGTGCTACAGTATTTTCTCCCTTCTGAATCTTTTAACCTATAGCGCTAGGTCTCTTTGGTCCTCTACCCCATTCAGGCTGCAATATTCCAAGCAGTGTTTTACTCTTCCGATCAAAACACGCCATCTTTCAATGATCTATATCGAAATCTCAAGTCTCAATGACTACGAATCTAAGTAGCAAAAGTACCTTGTTCACATTCCTTCAGCTCCTTAGCTGTAATTGGAGAGATATTGCAGATTATTAGGGCAGTAGACGGAGCAGATTGCACTTTCACTGAATACTAATATTGCCATTTATAATGAAAACTGAGCTTCTTGAAAACGATTTGAATGTGATACTTGCAACACCAAAGGACCAGAGTTTATATCCTTTCACAGATTTGAAATGAACTACCCATAGGCGTTATTTGCTAAGAAGTTCTTAAGAGCTCATAGTGAGTGAGTTTAGGTGACAATTGAGGACTTAACTAGCTACGTGAATAACAGCATTAAATAAAAAACTGGAACAGATTTTCCACCCAAGAGGTCTATGTTAGCGATCATGTGGCAAACGAATTATATCTAAGCCCATTTTTGGAAAATTCTACAGATTAGATTGATCTATTTTTGTTAGTGCTAGAGGCTACGCCAGGTTGCATGCAGGTCAGGCTAATCAAAACTACTCACCGTAACTGTGAAAGACGTTGCCAGGAACTGTTTAAAAAATGAAACTCGTGATGAGATGACTGGAAACTTCCGAATTAATGTAGCTTGGAACATGCTCAGGCATGATAACAATTAAGTTTGTAAAATAATTCTCTTGAATAACAGTAGATTTGAAGTCTCCTGAATCACTGACAATCAAATCAATAAGCCCACATTTCAGGATTTATTTTCTAAAACTTCTCCAGGTACAGTAACAGTGTTCACAAATGACGATGCTTCAATGCACGTCCAACTTTGCACTCCATTCAACTACGCAGCTCTGTCCATGCCATTCTCAAAATACAATATTTTTCCCAACCTCTATTTCCGTCATGTTTTTGGAGTTTGAACCCGAAATTGATCATGTGCAGAGTTGGGAAAACCGACCCGACCCAAATGCTTTAGAGGACAGGAGAAAATACCATGGGCTGTGTATAGAGGGCAAGGAATGTCATAACGCCTCGTAATACAGTTTCATGAGCATCAAGTTACGATTTTGCATTTAAATTTGTATACACACTAACGGTCCATATTCCTCACATTTGTCTTCCAAAGCATTCTTCAATTTGCGTATTTCTGGGGGGAAAAGAAGACATGTTCAGAATTGAAGTTCTGTATCAGAACAACTATTATGTATTCAGCAATGGTGGTATTGAATTTCGGAGTAGGCTTGAGGGGCCGACAGGCATACTCCTCCTTCCAATTCATCAGTTCTTTTTAAATCTGTTGAGTCTGATCAGAGGGGCTATTCAGCATTTGACGTGAGTAGGATTTCCCCCCTTTGTTCAGCCTTGTTGTCATTGATCTGTGCATCAAACATTTTTCATGTAATATTCTTTAAATAATCTGTTCCGAGCAGAGCTTCACTTCATTTTTACTACTGAAGAAGTATTTCTAGGTAACTTCTGTGATTCTACCTCTCCATTTTCTCTCTTGGAGCTGCATATTGTGCATTTTACAGGGCTCTGAGGCTCCTATTTTCGCCATGTTAAATGTTATCAGTTTTGCGAATTACACTAAGATATTTGTACAATCATTGCAGAAAAGGCGGAGACAATCCATGCCCACTCCCGTTAAACAGCTAAAGTAATCATATTATCTCGCCCTAATCAGTAGCTCTGCAAGTGTAAGTCCCTTGATTGAGCATCTAAGGTTCTTTTAAAATACTAAGTGATCTCTGCTTGCAAGGCCCTCCGACGCGGCATATTCCAGATCAGTATTACGCGCAGTTGCAAAAGCTTACTCGCACAAACCCCTGCCCATCACACCTCCTTCACCCCTCTCCCAAATCCTTAAACCAAAATGAACCCCACTTCTTTTACAATTCACCATTGGGATTTTTTCCCCTCCGTTGGCTAACGTCCCAACATATGTTACTATGGTGCCTGTAAAATAACAGTGCGATATCCTTTGCTCTAATGATCAGCATGTAAGCTTTTCCAAACTAACCTTGTTGCTGATCGCGCTTAGTCCTGGGACGATTCCAATAAACCTCCTCTACAATGCTCTTCCGTCCTTCCCATATTGTGGTGATCAGAACTAAACTGAGTAATATAGTTTTACCTAAAAAGCGTGTTATAAGTTACATCATATCACGCCAGCTTTTGTAATTAGTGTCTGTATAATACATACTAAATGATCCAGTGATTTTTGAAATTGTACTCTCAATATTTGCGGCCAACTGCTATTTTCCATATACATTGATACCCATGTTGCTCTCTGTATGCACACATTTTATACCAAATTTCCTTACCCCTTCTGCCAAAATGCATCGCATCATACTTCTCTATATTAAATTTGATCTGCCACTGACTCACTATCACTGACCCTTTAGGAACATCACTGCCTATCATCATTCGACATGGGCAATAATACCTGCCACTGACCCTCCTTTGCAGGAAACAGATTAAAAAAACACATAAAGACCTTGTGCATTATATTGTTCAAAATGCTTTCATCAAATCTATATAGAAGCCATCGAGTTAATTTCCACTCCAAATTCTCTTTCTCTACATGCCATAATCAGATTTTGCTCTCTTCTCAGCCCATTCAATTTAGCAGTCTTTTTGATTGGAACTTCTGTTTCAGTGTTTTACTTCACTTTACTCCTCTCTTTTACTGGTCAAAAAATTAGCACAAGATGCACACTCATATCCCATTAACCGTCTCAGAATTATTTTTTATCAATTAATAACACATTTAAAATCACATGCTGGAGTGAAAAACTCTGTGCATAATCACACTCCTGTTTCGGACCAGCTCTTGAAACACATTAATGTAAAAAAAATAAGAGCATGAGTGGAACATATACCCTCTCGAGTTTGCTAGGCCCTTCAAACAGATATTGCCAAATAGTCTCCCTCAACTGCTCTTTCACGCCCTCTCACCATATTCCTTGATTTGCCCACTGACCAAAAATCACGCAGATACCCTCAGTGTACTTTCTCAATGTTTCTTTGTGCGGGAGGACTAATGAAGCAGATGATTATGGTTAAAATATTAGAATAACGAATATGTGCAGGATTGGGCCATGAGGCACCTTCTGACAGCGCATTATTCAATAATGCCGTTGGAGAAGTCCTGCTTAACCACCCCTTTCCGACCCGTCAACAGCCTTTCATGAGTCTAGTGTCCAAAGTTGCATCTAAAAAAATCTTGAATGTACTCGAGGTTTTAGCATGCAGATACTAGTTGTGGTAATGCCAAAGGCTCACAACTTCAAGAGTAAATAACTCTTTCGTTTTCTCAGCCTTAAATGGCCGATTTTGTATTCTGGCACAGTAGCGTAGTCTGCTCGTCTTGATAAAAAGGCCAACAACATCTCGGCATCTGTACAGTCAAAGAAGGCATCTTTTCAGTTTAATATTCACGGGATATATATAAGTCACCTCCCTGTCAAGTAAGGAGTACATTTGGTAGTTAAGTTTGTGCCAGAACACTGCTATTAGAAACGCCTTCATCAATATACTTGGGCTGAAATAATTGGCCTCCAACAGTCCAGACCATATTTTGTTTCACTTTGCCAGGTATATGAAATCCATTTACCAGCATAGCACATCAACGTATTTCTGTAACTAACACATTGGTTCATTTAAAGCCCATGTAATTTACCTTTATCTTTTGCCAGCATTGCTGCGACTGGAAAAAAACATATTCAAATTAATAATAAGAGTAATAAAAATAATAATATCACGAACAATAATGAAGATAATAACAATAATGAACGCAAGAGTAATAATAATGATGATAATAATAATGAATATCAACATCATCAATTATCATCTTAATCAAAATAGTCCCAACAATCAGAATACAGTCATAATACTCCCATAATATTCTGCTTCTGTTGCCAAATATATTGTGCACAAACACGCTGATTATTCGCGCATTACACCTAGTTTTTTTTTGTGCTGCAGAGCTACAAAAAAAATGACAACAGGAATTGGTACTTCGGCCCCGAGGTCCGTCTCCGCCTTTCTCCATCATGGTTGATCTTCTAACTCTACACCATGTTCCCGCCGGACCCCTTATCCTATAACATGTTTAGTACCTGGGAACTTACAATCGTGCCCCAAATAGATATTAGTGATATGAACTGTGAATATCGGGCGTCCAAGAACCGCTCCTTGCGAGTCCACATTAAGGACAGCCTGCAAATATGAAAATAGCCCGTTTACCCTGAATCCCTGCTTTCTGTCCGTTATCCAATTCTCAATCCAGTCCAGTATATTATTTGAATTTATTGTGCTCTAATGTTGCTTCCTAACATCCTGTGAACTGCTCCGCCCTGGATTACCCAGCTCAGCTGCATTCACAAAGAACTTCAACATGTTCATAATACCATTCCCCTTTCATAAATCCACGCTGCCCCTCCTGAATCCTATCATTATTGTTTAAATATGCAGTTATCAGACCATTTATAATAGATTCCAGCATTTGCCCAACTACTGATGTCAGGCTGACAGGTGTTTAGTGCTTTGTTTTCTCTCTCCTTCTTTTCTTCTCAGTGGGGTTCCAAATGCTACATTCCTATCTGCTGGGATGCCTCCAGAAGCCATTGTTATAGTTATTTATATTTGACCTTATGATATGGATCTGGCTGGCTAGACCAGCCTTTATGGTTTATGCCTAATTGTCTTTGAGAAAGTCGTGCTTAGCCTCCGCCTTGAACCTCTTCAGTCCACAAGTAGAACGAACACACACAGTGCTGAGAACAAGGAAGTCCAGCATTGTTACGCAGCTACAGTTTTTGGAATGTTGGTATGTTTCCAAAGGAGGAAGTTGCCTGGCTTGGATGTCGACGTAAATGCGATAATGTTGCCAGGCAACAGGTAATGGTTTTGAAGGTACTATCGAAGGAGACCCATAGTAGATCTGCTGCAGTGCTTTTTGGACATGTTGCACACTGCTGCGTCATTGGTGGAGGGACATAAAGTTTAGGATGGTGGATCAGGTTTCACTCAAGCGGGAATCTTTGTCCTCGTGCATGTCAAGCTTCTTGAAGGTTGTTGGAGCTGCACTCATTCACGCATGTTGAGTGTATTCCATCACTGTCCTGCCTTGTGCATTGAATGCTGTGGACAGCGTTTGGGAGACCGAAAGTGAGTTTCTCGCCACAGAATCCCAAGCATCCGAGCTGCTCTTGCAGCCAACGTATTCATCTGGCTGCTCCAGTAATGGTTCTGGTTAGCGGAATGACCCCCAATGCATCCATTATCTCAGAAGCCACGCCTTCCACATCTGGAATATATGTCCAGGAAATTGATGAACTTTAACTCTCACACATTTTTCCATTGCTACTTTTTGATTTGCTAATACAAATTTGTTCAATTCCTTATTCTCGCTAGTTCTTTCATCTTCTTTGGAAGTTTATTTGTTTTACTTTGTCTTTTCCTCCATGAAGATGGACGTTACACATTATCTTGCCTCTTCGATCAGAATTTGGTTTTGTTAACCTTGTCCTGTTTGCACAACTATCAGTCTGTGAATTCCATTATTTATGCTTCTCTACAGTTTATTTCCATGTTCTTGTTTCACTTTCTTTAACAGTTATTTATTTTTTTTGCTTCGTTGATACTGTATTATAAAATGCTCCCAACCCTCCTATTTATTAATTCCTTCTGGCAACGTCTCCAACCAGCTTCCTTTGGTGTAATTCATCTTAACTACTTTTGTAAACAATGGTTTATTCACCTTTCCTACTGGGCTTTTGTTTGCAACTATATATTAATTATTGCATTGTTGTTCATTGCATGTCTACTGCTGCACATTACAAAATAGATTGCTAAACTTCCACCGTCAATTTTTCCCTTATATATTTTTATTAGCTCATATGTAGATTGATTACCATTGTTTAGGATTGAGCTCTATCACTTTCAGACTTCATGAACAGTTCCTTCATCTTATGTTCACCCTTCCCAAAAAGCTTCTTTACCACACTAATATTAATCATTTCTTTCTCAATGAACAATACGGGTTCTGAAGTAACGTGTTTCCTAGTTGGGTTGGCTCCTCCAAAAAAAATTGGAAAGCAAATCACCTCACATACATTCCAACACCTGCAGCTCCACCATCTTAGTGCAAATTCGGTTTCCCCCGCAAAAATGTTCATCAAACTCCCCATTGACTCTGCATCAACCTTATTACATGCACCTCTGGCTTGCTTATTTGTACCATTCTCTATATTACCATTACTCTCTGGTGGTCTATAAACAATAACGGTCAACTATTTTCTGCACTTTGTTGTCCCTTAGTTCCACTCAACTGGATCCTACATGTTCAAGTTCCGATTTAAGACCCTCTCTCACTAATGTATCAAAACCATACAAATGATAAGTGCTATACCACCTCCTTATCGATTTGTTTATATTTCCTAATGTGGAAAAAAATATGTTCCCAACCATGGTCACCCTACAGACACGTCCCCGAAATGGCAAATATACCATCCTTGTTTACTTCTATTTCTGGCATCAATCCATCTACCATCTGTTCTGTGCATTCACCTACAGCGCGTTTTATTCTGTCTTGCCATTATTTTCACAAACCTAGCCTTATCATGTGGCGCAATATTAAGTGTGTATGTTCTTGACATACCTGCAATATTCTGATTAAGATTTCCCCTATTAGTACCTTGCGCTCTTAGCCTGCCCTCTGTCAATATTATTTATTAAATCCTCCCACAGTTGACACCAGGTCCACGTTACATATTTTAAAGTCTGTGGTCATCTTGAATATCCTAACAATTTTTCACTTCTTACGACAAAAGTGAGCACATTAGAACTTCCTCGCGTTATAATTTATCTGTCATCCCATTGGCAATTTATTTAATCTGTCCATGCCCGTTTACAGACTCGCTGCACCTTCCCAACAGCGTTTCCATCGACATTGCTTTGTATCCACAGGACTCTTAGTAACATTAGTATTTGTTTCGTCACCTAATTCCTCAGTGTATACTTTAAATCACCCATGCCTCAAAATTTTATCGATGCTGCACTCCAATAGGCAAAGCATGGCAACTTGAATATGTCCCAGTTTACGTCCCTTACCTGCTTCCAGTCCTTTAACCAATCCTCTCTCTAAGCAAATACATTACTGTAACGCTATGATCCAATATCTTGGCAATCATATTTTTGCCTGGCATTTCATTCAAACTCTGGTTGAAATACAACTTATTGCATCCAAGATTTCCCCTTAATTATCCCCATTAGTTGCATCCTGAAAAATCTTCAATAAATTTGTCATGCAGGATTTCTCATTGATAAAGCCTTATTCTAATCATTGCATATCATTTCTAAGTGCATTGCTTAGTCTTGCTGTATTCCCATATATGAGTGTTGCCAGACTAGCTGGCCTGTATTACACTTAATTCTCTCTCCCTCATTTCTTGAACGGCATCATTACATTTGCCACCTTTCAATCTGATTGATTCCTTATTAACCTGAGCATTGCTTTTGGAAAGCCAAAGCTATCATATCTACGACCTCTGCAGCTATATCTTTTATGAACCTAGTGTGTGATAAGTAGGCCACCAGATTTGAGCTCCTTATTCTTCTCACTATTTTTCCCTTTTTATCCTGCTGATATTAATTATTTCAATTTCCTCTCCTCTTTTATATCGTAAGTTATGCTCTATTTCTGGCATGCAACTTCTGCTGTGAGGACAATAGAAAACAAATGGTCAATTACTCGGATAATTCCTTACCTCCCAAAATAATTTCTCCTTTCTCGGTCAACATTAACTTCCTCTTCCTTCACTGATAGAACACTTGAAATCAGCCAAGTTTCCTCTGATATTCCATCACAACCACTATTCCATCCCCAGTACGTGTCTTTAAATAAAATATTTGATCGATCTTTGATGATTTATAACCATCCCTAATTCTGGGACTTTCTATTCTTCCACGCAACACCACAAGTCTCTTCCTTTGATCTATGCTCTCTTTAATGCTCTGAGTAAACCGCAGGAGGGTCTTCCATGCTATTTTGTTTATTTCAATTGAATATTTTGTAGCGTTCTGCACTCTTTATTTATATATTTTTTTTTCTGCAGAAACATTTCCCATCTCACGCCATAATTATCTATAGCAGATAATGTCCTGGCTCACTTCTTTAGTAGACTTTCTAATGTCTTGATTTTTTTCTTGTTTCCTGATGTGGTGTCCAATATGATAAACAATGCTCTACCTGATAAACAAGCAATCCTTTATAACCTTCTAGATTACATCTTAAACAGTTCCCAATTATTGATATGCACTTTTCAATATCGCACTATGAATTGTGCATTTTGTAATAGATTGTTTCTTTTAAGATTCAAACAAGGAGAAGAGTATATACAGTGCCTTGAAGTTGTCACCAGGAAAATTTCATCATGTAACTGACTACTCAAAGGGCGAACATCCAATATTTTAAAGTGTCTTTAAAGATATCGAGCAACCTTATAAAGAGTAGCTGAATCAAGCCAGAGTGGTGCTAATCAGGCCGAGGTCAACAATTAACTTATGCCAAGGCTGGACCTATTCAGGAGAGTTGATAACCTATAGCTGCTCCAATGATATTTTTTACTAGTTATTATTCATAGCAACGACACTCATTCTCACATTTAGACTTTCCCAGGCCCCTGATATTGCACTGATAAATACACTGTATTTCTAAAAATGCAGGCAATTTAACTCACAACTGTCAGCTAAGCCAGCAATGTACACAAACTGAACATCTTTTGCTCAGGACAGCCCTTCAGATTGTGTTCATATACTTTTTTTTTCGATTACTAACTAGCTCAGCCATTAAACCCGCTGCTCTGCAGGATCAAGCGGACTTGCAAAATGTTGTCACTTTGCCATAGCAGTCAATCACTCTTCCAGCCTAGGGTGCAAGCATGTGAAGCCATGTGACCAAACCACGATGATGAATCTAAATCCATAATTCAATTTGATACTTATTTCAATCCATCGCACAAAATGTATTTATTAACTTTTTAATATATGTTGAAATAATCATAAATTTATATGTTAATCTAAATATTATGGTCTATAAGGACAAAGAGGATATTGGTCTAGACATATTAATGATAATTCCGTTGATTTTACAACACAGAGCCTGATATGTGAACAATTTTCACTTCTCCCAAATATGTTTTCTGCCCATTAATTTCCTATTAGATATTGATGTCCATCTCTCCATTCCATCGGAAGTTCGACATTTTATCCACACGCTGAGTAAAGTAGCTTTCCGCATTCTATTAGTTAATATAAACATATGTATGCATAACTATTTTGGCACCTCACGCACGATGAATCATTCTCTCGGCGTTGACAATATCCAGCCCATTCGGTATTTTCAATGAATGGTTTTGCTGATATTGTATGTATAGATCCTTATTAATTTGGGATCGAGAGGAAGGTATGCAAGCCTTTGCAACCAGAGTTGCTATTTATTTTGATCACAGCCTATGTGTCACAGCAGTCAACCTATCTAGCATTATCCTATAATATTTAGAATGTTTGTCGGACACTTCCTTGCAAATGTAACCCTTTAAATATTGATGATCCTTCTTAGCTACAAAAGTGATTATTTATTACCCAGTGGAGTACGAACCTGCGCTACAGGCAAATTAATATATACTGCTTACTTAATTTCTCAGCAAGATCCTCGAGATCTGAAAATCAATGATTTTGAGTGAGCACTTAGCTGTAAAGAAAACAAATGACAAAAAAATCCAGCTGTTTCGAATTATGAAGCCTGCACTCTCATTTTACAGATGTCTAAACTGCATCAGTGACACATTGTGTGAATCAAAATTAGCATATTCTGATCTTTTTTGACACTAAGCCACACGACTAGATCTACTGACAGGTCAACGAGGCAGATGTTAAGTCTTAAAAGAAGAGAGAGACCTGGAAAGGAAATAGTAAGTTTGTGTGTGTGTGTGTGCGTTTGTGTGGGGGGAGGAGGCGAAAGCTGGTGTGGGGTTGGTTGGTGGGCTTGCAGGACTAAGGGCATGGACATGTGGGGCCATAATTTCCTACTTCCCCACTTTCGGATCCGGGGTAAACCAAAGGTGCACTGGGGAATCCCTGATAGAACTTCAAAAGTTTGCATCTGCATGGCAATTGCCGAGGAATGCACACACACTGTAGGCAATAGTGTATTGCTGGGAAAAATCGAATTAAAACAAAAACTTCGATGGTTCCGACAGAGTTACACAAATAGTTTCCCAGGAAATGTTTCAAGAACCCAAAACATCTTCCAACCTCTGGATAAAAAAAATTAAAATGATCCAGGCGGATCGCCCCAGGGGGCACTCCCAACAGCCCAGCCCCTACGGGGACTCCCCGACCCTTGGCTATCCATCCCAACACACGGGATTCTTCATACCCCACAACCATCTCCCGACGTCCGAATCCCATCCCCTCCCCAACACACCTGCAGATATCCGAATCCCATCCCCCCATCTTCATCTGTCCTCCGAACATCCCAAATGACAAATTCTATCCAGATTCCGTATTGCTGGTCCAGCATATTTAAGGGGGCCTTTAAATTTAATTTGTTCATGGGCACCTCATGCCCAAAAAGAGGGTGTGTCCATTTTCAATTCGACGTTGCTGGACTGCAATGCTGGACTTTGGAGACAGTGGTGCTGCCAGGACCTCACCTTACCTGAGTCAGAAGGTCAGACAAGGCAGGCATGGAACAAATTAAATGGTTTTAAGTGGCCCTGACGCTTATTGCAACTCCGAGGAAGTTACCGCCCATGTCTTCCCAGAGCTCAGAGAGAAGGCAGTGGATGCCACTGCCATCGTGTCGCCATGATATGTGGTGATGTACAATGCCCAACTTGAAGGAATGGAGAGTGTTGTAGCACCGTTTTCTCTAATTTTCTTCGGTACTTAGGGTGCCCAGGTGATTTGCTTTGCCCGCCATTTCCTTTTCCACCTGTCAAACGGATATTTGTCCCATCCACGTTGGCGACATTGGGGTTGCATCACAGAAATGCTATTTGCTGGAAGCATAAATTACAGGCAAAGAGAATGTCCTAGAGAAAAGGACACCCCAAGACTTTTAAGATATGTGATGACAAGAACAATAATTGAAATGATGAGCATTGTTGGAACTCGATCTAAGGTGTTTCATTCAGCCATATTGTAAAGACCACGTTGACTGAGTTTCTCCTAAGATAAAGAAAATAAAACAGCTCAAGAAGAGTTTACAAAGTGGTAGTGTAGAGAAACGAAGCAATTATTGAATTAAGTGTGCTTGGTTATTGTGGTGACAAGAGTTTATTTCAGAATCAGACGCATCTCACGTTTGCCAACACTTCCAAACATTAATGCTGTAAATTATATTTGCTTATCAGCAACATCAGATGAAAACGTAGCAAGAGCAGAGTTTGTTTTACACATGGTGCTGGATGATCAGCAGTCAAAGTAGAAGGAGAAATACATAGATTTGTTCAGACTCCTAATCAAAGATAAGATGCAACAAATCCATATGAATTCTTCCAATGTTAATCAATGAAATTGTATTGAACAGGTGAATTCCAGAAGCTCTCTTTCCGCAGTGTTCGCTTTCTCCCGGATGTTCTTTTTGGCAGTGGTGAATGAGTCTGACACCAATTGCCATCCTTTGAAAGTTATCTTCCATGTTATTCCAGAACTCAGAGAGTAGGCAGCGGATGCCACTGTCTCAGATTTGCTCAGAGTTGTATACAATGCTCTGTGCAGGTATAGAGTACAAGATTATCCATACTTGGAAGACTGATGAAATAAATTGGAGAATAATAATTTAATTACATACTGCTTCTAATTCTTATGATAAAGACATTTACTTGTTTCATCGTAGAATGGACGACAGCAGATTATTTTGTAACACCTTGGCAAACGTCTTTCATGATTGCATGAGTTTGCTGCAAAAATAAACACTCAGATGAAACATTTTGCCTTGCACTCACCAGGGCATTTTCGCAAGATAATCAAATTGGGCCTGAGCTATTTGCTCACGATACAAGCTTGATGTCGAAATAGAACGCATTCAAGGTAATGTGGTGGATAATGGCAAAAGTAATCAGATCATTGCTCACAGTATAACAAGTGAACTCACGAGCAGGCCTAAGGCTGCCACTTTCTGTCGTAAAAAGTGCCCAGCCTACCTCAGTTTACATTGCAGGACAGGGGTCTCAGTATTTAGAACACCAGGTTTGATATATTTATTCCACTACTTCGGTAATGTGGTATCTCACTAAAGCTGGCTGTCCGGATTAAACAGCACATTCATTCGACTTTTTGCATCAGGTTACTCACTGTAATCAATTAGCCGAGGGTATCAAACTCCAGAGAAAAACAAAACAATTCAACATCAGATGTGTTCCTGTGCTTGGTCAACAAATGCTAAGCAATCCTGAATATGCTAAAACGACACTGAGAAGCAATGAAATATTGTCAGTCATTCTCACACTGACCATCACTTATGCATGCTAGAAGCTACATGGCATTCACACCAACACTCTCTTGAATGCAAACAGAAAGACATCTCCATACATTCCGCCTTTTTCAATTAAGCAAAAGCATGGGGGACAGCCATTCCCTGGTTCACTCCCCATTGATAACCCTTGAGAAATTCGTCGCGACCTGACTGTATAGAATTTAGACAACCTCTTGGCAGTTAGCTATTCCCTTGTAAATGCCTTATAGTAGGGGCTCCTTCCAATCAGATTCTATATGCCGTCTTTTCATGAAGCATAAATTGTTGTGTCCTTTTACATTTGGTATTCTTGCGAATCTGTCCTCATGTGTGCAAGCAGAAAAGTTTCAACAACATGTCCCTTCTGCAGTAACACTCTGTGCTATGTCGTATAATACATTCAATACGTCAGATGCCTGGTTGAATTTGTGAAACATCCAACTTTGTCTATCTGCTGCGTTGTGTTTTTTTCTCTAACTCTGTAGTCAACAAACAAACATATAGATTTGTACTAACACGCCTGGCTAGATGATATAAAGTCTTCAAAGATTTCTATAATATGATGATGTCTAAATGGAATGGTATAGGACAAATAACGCAACTAATCGGGCCTAGAGGCTTTCAAGTCTCAATCCCCAATCACTCCTAGAAATATGTGAAGGGGCTGCGATTGTTTAAAGTGGAAATCAATATTTTATGTTTACTCACGTTTATATTTTTTAACCAAGTCACCATCTATGAACAACGAACATTAATGAAATGAAAGCGTTCAAATTAAATAAAAACAAATAAAATTGAGGCAGCAATGTTTTTGATTCAACGGCAAAAATAAATCTCAAAATAAAATAACTTGCAAACACTTACCAGCCTGACAACGACTTAGCTGATCATCTGGTATAAAATATCATATTTGAATTTAATTATAATTCAAACTAAATAATACAATGCACATGTGGGCTTCAAGAATTCTGTTTGTGTGAAAACATATCATTTTGCATAAAACAGTTTTACTTCCATTCAATACAATAAGTTGTTTCAAACTAATAAGCACACATGTACATTTCCGCAATGTGTCTTTCTACCATGTGCTAATATTAAGCACATTGAATATTTGAACATACCTACATTTATATAAATTATTGTAATTGACCCTGGTGTAGTTCAATAAAAACAAATGTTTTCACTTCTGAGTCTGAGGTTTGCATAAACAGGTACAATTTCTAATCTGGCACCCCCGAAGTAGTATTATGTCGGTGGCACATTAACAGCTGGGATGATCTGGGGGAACATTGCCCTTTTGGCCGTGGTG
Organism: Carcharodon carcharias; assembly: GCF_017639515.1. Lineage (NCBI taxonomy): Eukaryota > Metazoa > Chordata > Chondrichthyes > Lamniformes > Lamnidae > Carcharodon > Carcharodon carcharias. The sequence goes on from NC_054495.1 coordinate 11,348,516, forward strand.
ACCTTTAGGAAAAATTTTACTCTGAGCCCATTTTCTGCTCTTTTTCAATATAAAGTATGTCATGGCATAATTTAACGAAATGGACTTCACCCACTGCCCTGCCCTGACTATATGTCTTCCACTTTAAAACAATGAGCAGATGATTGAGAGGTTATCACGCTGATTCTTGTGGGGGATTCCTCTGCGAACTTTAGCTGTTGAGCAGCAGAAATTACAGAAGTGACTATCTCTGAAAAGCACCTCAATGTTTGGAAACCGCTTTGGAACATTAGGAAGCAACAAATGTCAAGTTTGTAGGTGGAATTTTTGTCAATCAAAAAAAAAAAGAAAATTATGTTCTGTGTTGTTCTCTGGGGTAGGTCAGCTATGGGCGGGGGCTGGTGGGGTGGTGGGTGTGGGCTGGGGAATTCTCTTCTTCAGCCTAACCTGTCTGAGAACAATAACTCCTTGCCGGATAGTAAAGTGAATTTGGACAGTAACAAAGGTAACGGTGGAGGCACACGTAAACATCCCCAAAAATAATTTTATTTCACGAGCAAACTGCAAGCCGATAAAAAAGTTTACAGGAGAGTGCGAGATGTCCATATAGCAGACAATGAACCCTCATAAACGGTATAGGGGCTGGCGGAGGGAGGTTGGGCCATCCTTGTAAAAAAAAAATGTTTTAAATTAGTCTTTGGTTCCAGATCGGGATTCAAGGTTTTAAGGACTGGCCTGCCACGTGCACCAACACACCCGCCCCTTCAATTACATTCACTTTTCTTTCCATCAGGCAGGGCTTGTTAAGTTGACGTTCCTGAATTCCAAATACATCGTAAAAAACGATTCAATTCAATAAGTTTTTCTGAACCTTTATTTATCAGATCCTCTCTAAGCTTCTTTAATTCGAAAAAAAATCAAACAAAAATGCTTTTAATCATGTCATTCTCTGTCTTGCAATTTTCTGTCTCAAAAGCTTAAAAGAAGAATGAAAGGGAATAGATCATGCAGCCCCTTCAGCCTTCTCAATTAATTACCATCGCTGCTGAACGGACACACTCACTTCACTCTTCCACACCATGCCTATGTTCCTTGTTTCACAGATAGATCAAACATTTTGGCACCACGGACATAAATGTGCATGAACACTGAGCGGTTACATCAATCTAGGTGGGGAATTGTACTGTTTGGAAAACCTTAGAGTGAAGAAATTTCGTCTCACCTCAATCCCAAAAGCTAAAATTGCTATTTTAACGCCATGCCTCTGTACTCTAAATTTCCCGTTCAGCCTGTTCACTCACTCTGGTTTAAAGCTTTCAACAATAATTCTTCTCTTAGTGTAATCACCTCCCATCCTTCTGAGGCCCAGAGAGTATAGGCTTAATTTTGGAAGAAACTGAACATTCTCATTCTGAAATACAATCGTGGGAGCTTTCACAGTGCAGCCTCCAGTACAAGCATCTTCTTTGTTTTTATTTCGTTTGTATCAGGCAGATGCGACCACCATCACCAAGACCTCCCCCACGGGTAGGTGAAGTAAACAGTTACCAATTTCTCTTCAGCCACGAAGTCTGTCGGACACCGTTGGCACCAACGTGACACACACTGGCTAGCCAAGTGCTTCTATAACCGATGGGGCTGATGTGGCTACAGAAATTAAACACGCATGTAGTAATCCGGTGCTATGTATAGTTGTGGCCGAGACTCCGCTATTCTTTTCAACATATGGCTGAGTAGGAAACTCTCCCGCACTTAACAGCAGCGATTGGCATATGATGAAATGGTTACCATATTCCTGCTCAGCCTGCTTGGCCGCATTATGAAAGCACACCTTGGTCAAGGTAATATCATACAATTGGAGCCAGTTTTCCTTATTTTTGCATGCCAATCCCTTGTATCAAATGGAATAAAAATGTATTCCTTGAAATTCCTTGTTTGTTTATTGGAATGGGAACTTTCAGTTGCATTTCCGAAAAAGACTGAATATTTGCCAACATCATTACTTGCAATCTTCACGTCCTGAAAACGTATCAACATTTCTATTTTTCCCTCTTCTATTCTTACTGTCAAAGTGAATATCCTCACAGTTCACAATATACTCCATCCTGATTCCCATTCACTTCAGCTTTCATTTTGCCCTCGCGGCTTCTTTGTGTAATCCTTAATGCTAACATGTCCACATAGATTGGCAATGTTAAAAAAAGTGCAGATATATTTTCCTGTCTCTACCTTTATGTCATTTAATTTCATTATTAACAGCCGAGTCATCAGTCGAGAACCTTGTGTCACATAACTACTTGTCAGCCTTACAGGCTAATAATAACTAATTCGCACCTATTCTGACATAATGCAAAGCGATGGAGCTAGGTGTGGTGGTGGGGGTAGTATTGTGGGGTGGCTGTAGGCTGTGCATGCCTCAGGATTCTCGGAGATGGCCTTGGCAGTGCGATGTGAGCCCATTTGTGCAGGGCCCACGTTATTTTGAATAACTGAAGATGCAATTTCCCCCATGTATTATCCAGGTAAAGACGTGCACTGAACGAGACAAGTCTAAGTGGAGGCATTCAACATGGAACAGAAAGAAATGCAAGAGTACGAGAGAAGAGAATATGTACTCCAAAGTGAAAGGATGCTGTAAGAAAGGAGTGAAGAGATAACAAATAATTTGTACGCGAAGCATTCCGATGATTGGAATGTACACTGGCGGTGAACGGTGCAGATTAAATGTATGAAAGCCCTGATGGTTTTTGCTTCGTGATCTTTATTGAATTTGTACCTGCTTTTATTTAGGAAGGAGGATAGATGTACTTTGAGGCCTTTGGGAAATTGCCACCAATCTTAAACGCTACAGAGAATTTATACTATGCAACTGCAGAGTACCTTAATATGGAAAACCTGAGACCTGTTCAGAAAAGCACTCAACCGACTATGACATATTAAAGAATACCCTTGGAAATGCTCATCAATTTGTCTGGTGGCTCACAGAATGTAAGTTACTAATTTTAAAAGAAAATGTATAGAAAGATTGTGGTGTTTCCTGGATAGACGGTCAGGATCTGAGGTATACATGGATTAAGGATTCAGGAAATGTTGAGATCCTTAGGGAAAAGATTCTGATGGAATGATTTAAAAAAATATATACTGTCCTTTAAGGAATGATTTCATACCTACAAAAGCAAACATGTCATATCTTAAGTGAGGTCACAGTAATTTAACGTCCTTATGACTTGGGTCATGAGCACTTTGACACATGGCACCTATTTGGAAATTACCAGAGATCTTGGAGAGGTAAAAAGTTTTATAGTGAAAAACAATATGACTGTAGTCAGGATGCTGGCCTTGGTACAATGGATGAACTTAGTAGAGACGTTTTGAGACAAGTTTGGATCCAAAGGGCAGACAGTTGTTTGTGTCATAAATCGGACATGTAGATGCTGACTGTTGCGATTGTGAAAAGAAGATTAGCATCTGTAATAACAAATGGTATCCCTTCAGGAAATTACATCCGATCTCATTATGCTCGTTTCGCCCATGTCTGCTGAGAGAGGGAGCATGCAGGAAAGGGTAGAAGCTTTTTATTTGGTGATATAGTATCAATATATTTTTTTCCACTGAAGATGGTAAGTGAATTTCTATCCATAGAAAGGTGGGGAAGCACAGTCACTCATATTGGCCGTTGATATGAATATCCCTTCAGGGATTATGCTCAATCAATATGCATTATTGCACAGTTTTTATGGAAAACATTCAGCCATTCCCTGGCATACAACTATTTGAAATGTGGCTTAGTCTCCAGTCCTGCTAATTGTTTATTTGGTTCTAAATTTGCCGATTGAACATGCAGTTTTTCCCGCCCGGGTATGACTTGGATTGGACAAGATGAATAATTCTCGCAAAATTGACTCAGACAACTGCATCTAAGTTTTTTAAAGGAGACACAAATGACTGGGAAAAAAAATGTTTACTCTCCATTAGTCAGCTGCTAAAATTAAAAACCTTACTAGCAATATTTCAGTACATTCAGAAATTCGGCTTCTCGTTTGGAACAAAATGACATTGGGGCATCAAAGGAAGATGGAAAGAAATAAAGGAACCTAGAGAGAGTTGAAAACTACATGAAACAAAACAAAATTTAAAAAAAACAAAGCATGACCAATGTGTGACAAAGCAGAGAGCACCATAACTCAAAGAATACACTAAAAATGCAAAATTAAGAACAGCTTTTAAATAATATACATTATCTATTTTGATAACCGTTTGCCAAGGTCTTCTCCTCTGAGTTAGCAAAATAAAATGCGTCATTGAGGAATACTAATTCTAAGACATCTTCATCTCTAATTGGGTGTACAATGTATTAGTCATTACATTTCAGATGTATTTTTTTGGCAAATTGATTTGTTCAGTTCATGTGAAGTTCAAATCGTTCCAGAATCGTTATATTCCCTTTCTTTCAAACTGCAATTATTTCTTTACTAATGTTGTGGCAGTTGGCCTGAAACTAATTGATGTCCAAAATTGCTCTCGCCAGGGTTTTTTGAAACATTTTCGTCGTGTTCTGCACCTTAGCTATTTATTTTTTCTGTACCTTTGAACGAAGATCCGTTCTGAGCTCTGTTATTATGGCAACATTTATTCCTGTTTATCTCGATGTGTTCCATTCTGTTTCCCCTTAAGAAATGTTATGCTGCTTCATCGTTTTGACACAATGTCTCAAAACTTCCCACCTCATTTCGCTGGAATGCAGCGGGGAATCCTGTAAAATACATAGCAGAAATTTGCAGCACGTTCTCACCAGCCCAAGGACTCTCTAACATTTTCCGAGTGAAGTAGACTCATCGTGCCAGAAACACAACCACTGCTTATTTGCTGGCGATTTATGCACTGCTTTGCTCCAGGTTCCGAATGTCAAGCCAGCAGCAGGAGGTCAGGGACGAGTTTGAGGGAAAGCTCAGTAGGTACAACTGCTCGGACATCATGCTGTAATGTTCCCGGTCTCATCCATCACAGGCCATCTTTCATAATCCAGTGTTCTCTAATAGTCTTCCCTAGTTGGGTCTACCTGCAAAATTTCCCTTTGCAAAGTGGCACCCACAAACATCATCACAACACTAACGCCAACCCATCCACTCCTTTCACTGCCAAGAAACCTATGACCTATTTTTGTTCAAATCTCTGGACCAATGTGATATGAGGATTACCTGTATTACTAACATTGAACGCCGCCTCCAATAGGGCTGTTGGAGTGCAACTGTGGCCAAACAGTCAGGTTCATTGGCAGCCCTAGGAGGGGTTACTTTCTTCAGAATTATGGCATTCCGATAACATACCACTAAGCTTTTATGGATGTGGTCATGTGACGTCCCCTAAAACAACACTGTGAATGTGCCTACACCACATGGTCTGCAGTTGTTCAGGAAGGCAGCTCAACAACACCTTATGAAGGACAACCAGGGATGAGCAATAAATGCTGGCCCAGCAATCGAAGGCCACGCCCCCATGAATGAAGAATAACAATCACATAACAGTAAAATCAGTAGGTATGTGTTCCCATTGAGTCTTTTTCCCCATTCGAGGTGATGTGGGAAATGTAGCCCTATCTAAGTATAATGGCGTCTAGATCTAAACAGAAATCTCTTTTTATGCCACTGGCTCTGCCAGCTTACATCAAATGCTTCACTCAGTCAGGTGACAACAACTGTTTCCTATAATTCAGTCTGTAGAAATATTTTTCGATGTACCATTAGAAACCTTTGTTCTCTGCCCCCCATGCTCATATTTTCTTTAAACATTAAATCAAATTGCTTTATTTCCCTCAACTTTATCTTATGATTTCGAAAAGCTCTTTCCCCTTATAGCTGAGCCATCCTGGTGCTTTCAAATCAAATGCTAGGCAGCAGAGATAGTTTAAGTGAATTATATTTCTTGGTATTTCTTGGTGTAAGAATGAATGTTATTTTTAACTTTAAGTTTAAATTGTGTTTCAATACTCGTGTTAAGCAAGGGAAAACTTCGGTTTTTGTTTCACTTCAAAAGATGCCAGAATTTTAGTGAGGTTTTACAAACTTAAGGAAAAGTTAAAACAAACACAAGGTGGAAAAAAAGGGGTGTTGGCCAGCAACAGGGGCCCAGATGGAGAGACACATGCAGACAGAGAAAAACAGAAATAGATTTATGTTTAGTTCAGCTGAACCCAGGAACCAAGAGAAGCTGGACACAACAGAATGTAACGAAGAGAGAGAGAAAAAAAAATCATAAAATAATCCAGAGATCACTGAGCCAAAGGGTGCGTTGGAAAGGAAGAATCCCAAGAAGACAATCTAATGAAATGAAAGGAACGGAAATCTGGACAAAAATTCCTAAAAGTGAAGTTAATTGTGAGGAACAGAGGAAGGAGGCAAGTATAGAGAGAAAGATGCAGGGCACCGGATGAAAGAAAATCAGATTGTGAGAAGCCAGACGATTCAAGGAAACATCAAAAGGGTGGTGGCTCGTTACTGTGGGCATTTTGTCACAGCTGAGTACCTGAGAGAGAGAGAGTGGAAGAAAAAGAATGATTACACGTGGCGATCCAGTGAAAAGATACACTGGAAGGAGAGATGGCATCACTGGATCACTGGAGATGGAGCCTTGTCGATGACGTCCAAGAGAGACCATAGTTTGGGAGAAAAGTGCAAAGCAGTGGATTTTGGAAACCTTCTTATGAATGGCATAGTTTAGGTAGACTAGTTGGCTAACTTTGTGAAATACGTCGAGCAGGAATTGATGAGTGGTCAATGGCAGCTGCTTGTGGCAGCATCTGTCACTTGTTTTCAGGGTCTGGTGTGCCTGGCCACAGGTCGCCTATTGCTTTACATGAACTGTGCACTTGCTGTACAAATGAGAGTATAAGACAGCATTTGTAACCTGTGTTATGCTTACGAATCTCAATATATCTGTAGAGGTGCAGTTGTGGATGAAGGCGTATTGTAATATAAGTCACCTTGTCTTGCTGAATAATTTTTTAAATCTCCTGCTAAAGGTGCATCATGTGATTCATATTACTTTGTTCAGTAGCTGTCATCCACGTTTCTAAGCAAAGAAAACTAATCAATAGGGCCGATGAACACCGGTCTATTCAGGAGCCTGGTTTGACCAGTCCTAAAATTAGCCGGGATAACAAAACTGAATGTAGCCCTAGTTACTTGATTCTCCAGAACATTGATGTGAACCTTTCATCTTTGCATCCTTCACGATGGATCAGTTCACTCTTTTCTCCATTCTGGTGCTAATGCTCAAACACTCGAATCCCCTTCCACTTATTCCACTCTTGGAGCAATTCCCTTATTTTTTTCGTATTACTTCATAACACGTGGGCATCGAATGCTAGATCATCAAATTTATTGCTCATACCTAATTCTGCCACTTAGTTGGTGTGATTCGTTTGGCATGTGGCTCAGGTAACTTTTAATTTTGACCTTCCCTCCCCAAACTCTTTCAGCGGAATTTCATTCATAGTTTTGTAGCTTTCCATCTGCACAACGCCAATTGGGAATCTAGCTACTCTCCCTCAGCAATTTCAACTGCATAAACGAGGAGATGCCTTTAATCTTTTCTGTGGGTAGGTGACACAAATATCAGTACTACAAAACGTGGCTGAAAGGAACAGTATGCACACACCAGCCTATGCTGGCGTCCCTCAATTCCAAATTTGATTTTTACTCCACTCACTGTAAGGACATAAATATATCACAGACAGCGTGTCCCGTCCCCATTTCTGTACTTTCTGTACAATCATAGTAGGAAGCCTAGCGTACAATATGATCAAATTCACTGTCGAATGCATTCGTGATTGCATGATAATTCCACTCTCTGCAGGATGCACACTGACACACTGCTGCTGTTGAAAATGACCAATTTTAATTTTCTAACTGACACAGAAATATGACTGTCTCCTTGTGAAAGAAAGATGTAATTTTCCAGCTTCTGCTTGCTCTACAGTCATGATTGGACCTTCACAACTCTGATTACAAACAGAAGCAACAAATTATTGACGCACACAGCATTTTGAGCAGCATCGCTGGAGACAAAATAGACTTTGAACTTTGTGGTCTGTGTCCTTTCAACTAATTACCTCTCATTGACCTGAAACATTAGCTCTTTTTTTTCTCTCTACAAAAATGTTGCTGTTCTCTTGAGAATTTCCGGCGTTGTCTCTCTTTAATAAATCAGGCTTCCAGAAATTGCATTTTCTTTACTCTTGAACTCTGAACATAATGTGCTCAAGCTTTGGGCAAAACATGCCATTGTTCTGGGACAAAATGTGGAAAACAGACTCTCACATAGCCCAGGTAAAAACATCACATGCTCCACCATTCCTGACTAACCTCGTTTAGGCATTTGATTATTTAACTTGTTATTGATTCAACAAAGCGATGCAATGCCATCTTTCTGTCTCCTCAGTAAGACTCAAAATATGAACAGTCACCAGCGAATGGAATTAAACATTAGAACAAATCTAAAGATCAATAATGAACGAAAACAATCCCCATTCCTCTTTGAGTTAAAATGTTACTCACAGCAAGGACACTAATTCAACGCTCAGTGAAACTAGTTGCATATCTCTCTGTATTCCAAATTGCTGTGGCATCGGGCACAAATTTAAGTATATAAAGAGATCATGAGTTTCACCTTCGAAAATATTTAATAACTATTTTGTGTGATAGAGAGGGGGAGAGAGAGAGAGAGAGGCCACTATTATGTAATTGCAAAAATAACATGTGGAGGCTTACACACGTGGAAGACGTTTCCTTTAGTAGTCGAGGTTGGCTCAATCATTAGTGAAAGTACAATCGTTACCAAGCCCTCTGAATATGAACAATTCTGTTGCAGTGAAAATCATCTTCTCATCAATGCTGAAAATATATCGATAAAATAATAATCTTACATCGTAAAACACATAATTGTTTTATTTTAATCTTTTTAATTTCAAAGCAGACATGCACAATGCACAAACTCTGTCTCTCTCTTTCTCACAAACACACACACACACGCACACACGCAGACACACGCACCCAAATATCCACACAGACGCATATATGCACATACACACGTGCGTGCACACTCAAACATGCACACGGATGAACAAAGAGTGTTTCAACGAATGGTAGATATTTGTGTTATTGTATACTGTCAGGAATTAAGTAATTATTGAGTAGATGAACAAATGAAAACGATGCATTTGTGAGGGTGCTGGATAAATGCCTGACAGAGAAATGATTATAAGGTATTAATGGACGGATGGGATTGAGAATTCTAGACGTAGCACATGGAGCGCATAAACATCAGTATAGTCACGCTGCCTCAAATCATCTATTTTTCCGGTACCATATATTCAATATCATTTTATCTTAAAATTAGACAAGTGGAAGAGTGTTTTACCTGCTTTTATGTATTTCAACTGTTCGCCTAGTAGTAGAATAAATTACAAATCATTGAATGGGAGCGGCAAATAAAACATTCACGTCATTTATACACCATTATTTTTAAAGTTGTTTTTAACATGACGGTTTGATTGAGAATTGATTCGGTGAATCTGTCATTATATTGATGTGGTAACAGGACCACTATTAGCCGGAAGGAATAATACCAGCCTGAGACAACTGGCTGCTGATCCAATCACGACATTTCATTCTATCCATGTAGTGTTAACTGCAAACTGTATGCAAAGTTATTCCCCCGAAGACACAACTGTTATACAAGTGAGTTCAGATTGCCCCTAATTCATGGTATGACAACACGCACCTCATTGGCAAATAATTACGAACACAGCAAGTTTGGATAGCATCCCTTTTTAACGAAAAGTTATCAATGACATTGTACATCATGTCTAGTCACTGAAAACGTGGATTTCATTATCCATCAGGCAGATGATCTCCTCGGAAGACTAACATGGCGCAGATATTCCCGTCAACAGCAAGGCCAGGGCGCACATCAGGGAGCGTGATTTTGCTGTGGCCTTGCCTTTTTTGTGCTTGGGTATCAGAGACTTAGTGTCTCGGATGCAGCATCCAACCATCCGGGTAGAGAGCAGCTAGGTCTAGTGGCAAGGCGCATATCATGCCACGTTTGATGAAGAGCAGAAGATGCAGTGCACACCTCATTTGTCTAACCATTTCCAGGAAGGTCCTGGAGGTCAAGCATCATTGCAGTGTTACGAAGAGAATTTTGTTTTCCCTAATAAGATTCCAAGCATTTTGACCACATGCATTGTTTAGAAAACGTTTCATTGCTTGTGACCTTCGTGTACTCTTTAAGTTAATTTAAGCAAACGCGGAAGGTACAGTCATGAAAAACGTTTAAAACGACTCTTAAGATGGACGCAATGATAAAACATTTGGTCTTGTGGATTTAACGTACTTTCAACAATTTTGAATTGTTCACACAGTTGCTGGATTCCTTCTAGTTCATAAAATAATGTTTGCTGCAGAAACGTCAAACAGCTGATTAGTACGGCGGAGGTAGAGTGTGGGGTGGCTCAGTGACTGTCTCCGTCTCCGACTTAACCCACAAGACATTGTTCTATCTCTATATTTTACACAAGGGCTATCAGTACCTTGCTCGTCCTGCTTTCTACCCTTGATGTCACCTATTAGCTCATTCCTTAGATAATATCAGCACCTTCAACACCTCTTTGTCCTTTTGTCTATGACATCTTTTGGCTATCTCCACCTATCACTGGCCCTCTAAACAGCTCTACCTGTCCCATCTCTCCCCTTAAACCAGCGTATATTTCAGTTCTTTTCTATTTTTCCTTAGTTCAGTTGAAGAGTCGAACAGACTCGAAATGTTAAATGTGTTCCCCTTCGCAGATGCTGTCAGACCTACAGAGTTTTTCAAGGTATTTTTATTTTCGTTTTGGATTTCCAGCATCCACAGTTTTTTGCTTATATCTTAGAGGATGGGGTGGTATGTGCAAGGTTAAGATGGTGACTGCCTGTTAACGTTGGTCAAGAGAAGTGATGGTTTGAGTGTCGGGGTTTTTGATTGCGGTGTGAAATGTTTTAAAAACAGTTTTTATAATAGGTCTGCCTGTTGCAGCTTCTTCTGTGAATCACCTCAATTTCTATGGACAATATAGTAAACTTAAAGGCATTTTTAGGGCTCCTTTCCCACGTCTGTGACCTCGAGGCTGATGGTGCAAGCATCCAAGTCCATGTCTGGGCAGCGTAACGCTGCACTTTCGAAGGTTGGAGCGTGAAATTAGAATGTTTGGCAAATTTTGATAAATGCAGCTGTCTTATTGCCGCATGATGTTCTTAATGCATTTGGCTAGAAAGTACACGCTGCTGGGGAGTTGTCACCTTTACTATTATTTTTACCATGCTTTAGTCTATATTTAATTCACTAAATTCAACTTTCGCATGCATTTTAGCTCTTGTACCATTGATATTGAATGGTCTTCCTGCGGTTTGTAAACTGTGGCAAAGAGCTCGTTAAAAAAAACGTATTTTTGGTAACTGCCCATTCGTATTGCAGCCTTGCTTTCATTTCTGGTTAGATATGTTTTTTTTTTAAATCATTCCCTTTCCTTTAATGTGTTCAGGGGAAATATGTTCAATTCAGAAGACCACTTTTTTTTCACAAATTGACTTCTAGCAAGTATTAACACTTTGTTTTCATTCGCGTTTCAAAATTCATTTTTCGTTTTTTTTATGTGTTTTTGCTTTTGAAGACATCACTCCAGATTTCTAACACCCTATTTAAAAAGCTGAGTTGTCTGGCAGCAGTCCTCACTAGTTACAAATTAAATTGAACATAATATTGCCTTGTGATGGACTTCCAACTAAGAGGAAATATGGTGTCTCTATCTGACATAATAATTCTTTCAATAAATTTAAACATTTCAAACGTGGTTACCACAGCTGCCATTTAACTGCCAGGTAATGCCAGCCCCCAGTAACGAAGAACCTAATTATTTGTCCTCGACATTCAACGATATAAGCATCAGCGAAATCAACGTTATTCTGTGGGCAAGCATTGAGTAGAAACATCGTTGGAGCAACCATACATATAATATGGCTATAGGAGCAGCTATCAGGGTGGTAAGTATGCAGTGAGTAACTCAATACTTAACTTCTTAAAGCAGGCCGAGATTTGTAGGGCTCACTTCACGAATGCAAAGGGACAAGCTACAGTTACCTATCTCAGGGCAGCTGCGGCAGCAATCATGGAATTTGACATCTACTTGTAAAAACAGCCTGATTTATTGGCATCCCTTCTAGAACCTGGAATGTTCATTCCTCCAACATTGGGAGACAATGGCAACAGATGTACAATGCCAAATATGCATTGTACTGCCTTGGCAAAATATCTTCAAAAACATTTTCCAAATATACGACAAGAAAGATTGAGAGACATCAATGCCTACGAATTCACTTTTAAGGCACACACCGCCATGATTAGAAATGAAATCAATGCTCGTTCAATGCCACGATGGCAAAATCATGGCACCTCAGCCAAAAAAACACTGTGCGCGAACATGAATGACACTGATTTCAACCCGTCAAAAGGCGGCTTACACACATATTTACAATTGCAATTGCAGATGGAAAATAATAATTACAATATTCTTGATCACCGATCCAATGAATAAATAACTATACCTCTTCTAAGAAATTTACTAGACCAGCAGGAATACAAAACTGCCCTCACAGGATATCTATTTTAAAACGAGTAAAAGCAATTTACTACATAAGATGTGCTTGTGAATATTTCCACTTCTAATATGATTCAGATAAACATGACCATGAGTGTATCGTCGGATTCCATACTTTTTCCTGTGGCACATAAAATTGGGCTTATTCTTCAAAACCCATCTTCGATCTGACAAATGTGAACTATATATGTTTAACAATCACTACATTCAGGAGCAGGGCTTAGATTTGATTGTTTACTGATCACATATAGTGGGATGGTTATTTGCACAGGAATGGAATAGAGTCAATCATAACGCATAGAATGTTTATAACTGGTGGTTCTAGAGATGGTAATGTCCTTGAATGCCAGGGAGAGATGTTTGCATTTTATCTTGTTGCAGATGGTCAATATTTGATACTTATGTTGTGTGAATCCCCCATGCCACTTTTCAACTAAGAACAATTCTTTAAAGCTTCCCTCCGTGAACTGGTCTATTCCAAATTAAGTTTATTGCTAGTTTCTTCTTTCAGAGAGGGGAAATCAGCACCTTAGGAAAAATTACCCGGCAGGCAATATTGAGCTGAACCAAGTGCATTTACATCCCACCAGCTCTGTGGTCTCTCCGATTATGTAGTAACATTCCACCCACCATCAGGTTTTGCGTAGCATCCAGTTCCAATTGAGAGAAAAAAATGATGCAGTGATTAAAGACAATTGGTTTCGAAACATGCACATGCATCGTACGGCTACAAATGGTCAGTGTTCATCTCTTCATAATAATAATGTATCAAACAGCTGGAAAAGTGAACTTACTTGACCTTATTAGGTTATCAGGGGCATGGCAAGTTCCACCTTGAGAGGATATTTCCCTTGTGGGCGTCTCTTTATTAGTGGTCATACTTTCAGAATAACGGATAGCCCATTTGATATGGAGATTACGATCAATTACTCCTCGCAGAGTGTCCGCTCTTTTGAATTATCTGCTCTGGAAAGAACTGGTGGTTGGGTTTTGCATGATATCCACTTATGGGAAGTGCTGCTTTTTTAAAACATGGAAGACATAATGTGAATGGGGAAATTAATGAATTAATGTAGAGCTGTTTTTCAGATAATGCACAGCCTTATGGGATGTAAGAATATTTACAACAACATTAGTATTACTCTTGCTTATTACCATGTTATCATGTTTCTTATTGAATACAATAAAACATTGTTCAGTTCAAAAGCTCACTAAAAATATTGCTGGAAAAAACTTTGCACGTCTGACAGCATCTTTGGAGAGAAACATCGAGTTAATGTTTGGAGTCAGTCTGTATCTCCACAGCTGCTGCCAGACCTGCTTAGTTTTTCAGGAAATTGTTGTTTATGATTCAGATTTCCAGAATCCAACGTATTTTGCTTTCATCGCAAAAAATATTGTTTTCGTTACCTTCTTGGCATGCACGCTGCTTTTCCTCTGTAAGAAATAAATGACGTGTTTATCCTCATTGCATCATGTAATAGGAAAACAGCCAGAGGCCATTCAGATCATCGCACTCTCTGAAAAAAACTATCCAGTTACTCGCATAGTAACTGTTCTCTTTCTCTTGCCTTCCAAATGTGTTTCTTTCAATTAAGTATCAAATGACATTTTAGACGCTCATGGTTAACCTGTTTCACTGTCTCCTTAGCCAGTGAGGGCTAGTTCATTAAAGGAAAATGTTTGACACATAAAATAAATCAATATTACATGATTCGATCTGCTAACTGCGTTAAATGTGTGTTCTTTGGTTTACTCCGTGCTTCTGCTATTGGAAGTAAACAGTATTGCAATATTTGCTCTACCGAACGCCTGTACAGCCTTAAATGCCGCCCTCATATCACCGCTTAAACTCATTGATAGTGAGGCGAATAGTGCCAGCCTCTCGAGACTCTCCACCTAATTGAACTGCAAGTAATTTGCAATGATGTGGCCGATTTCATCCGATTCCACTCAGAAGCTCTGCCTTGCATAACGATGTGTGAATAACAAAATGATATAAAGAATAATGTTTTTGCAAGCCTTCCAAGATAATGGCCATGCGGCGATGCATATGTGAAATATTCAGATAGAGAAGTGCTTAGCTTGACCTGAATTCTCTAACCAGGACATGAATCATATATCAGTGTGGAAGCAGAATTAGTGCACAATGGATGATATTAGAACAAATGACCATGGTGTACTTGGGCGAGGAGGGAGGATGTGTTCCACTTGAAAGCAAATAGGATAGTGATGCGTCGATATTGATGGGTTATGTTGTAGAATCAGTGAAAAAATGCAATAAGAATTGAAAGGACATACATTAAAATGAGAGCTAAAAAAAATGTCAGGGAATAGTGAATAGGCTGGGGGCAATTCCCAAGACAAAAATCTCAACGATGAGCAATTATAATTTTTATACAAGTGTAAGTGTTTTACCCTATGCATTCAGAGGTGTGGACCGAATGAAATAGAAATATACCCTCATTATTTGAGATGCAAGGGATGGAAGGATTTGTCTGGAGATTAAACAACTGTACCGAACAATTACGCTGGAAGTGTTACTTTAAGCTGTCATTTCTAATCTTTTCTTTTTTTTTCATTTTCATTGTATGATGGCTTGATTTTAATTGTGTTGACGAAAGTCAGGCTTGTGGACCTTCAATGAAAACGTGTGGCAGCTGATGCTAAATGATTCCCTTCCCGCTTCTGATATTAACATTAAAATTACTGGGAAGGTGAATCTAAGAGATATAGAACTGATGGCATATTCTTCAATGCGTATTATGCTTCGTAAATAAAAATCCCCATTGCATCCTAAGTGAGATTTAGCTATCGTCAATGTTATGTCTACGTCTGGTGACAATATGATATCATTCGATAATTGTTCTCACCTGCATCTTTCAATGCCTCTTTCACTTTGCGTATTTCTGAAAAGCAAAATTCGATAAGGCAAACAGTGTGTATTGGAAAATGAACAGGGTAAGATATTGGGAGCATTAATTACAGTTACCTGCTGTGTATCATGACTCATGCGACAGTCGGCCCCCCATTCAACCCATCTTATTTTATCTTATTTTGACCTCAGTAATGCAGGATTTACAAAGCATGGCTAATTCCGAACGCCATGATTTGCATCATCCCACCAGAACTTTACATTTCGGCCTCAACCCATTTCATTTATTTATTTTCACTGCGCTGCTCTGTGATATCCTGGAAACAAAATATCGGGTGACCTGTATCATCTGTGATGCGTGGTCGCCCAAGTGGGTTTGTTCTCCATTTAATCTTGGAATTTAATACCTTTCTTCTGTAAACTTATCATTGAATCAATGAGTGTGCGGCACAACATTCATCTACTCCACCGTGTCTCTGCTGTCCCTTTGAAACAGTTGCGCAATGTTATCACTCACCCATATTTTAAAGTCCAACGCGACATATCACTTTTCAGGTCCCTATCCTGCCCCATTGTGAAAGTTCTGATTGACTCTATATCTAGACGTATTTCAGGCAATGATTCCATGGACAAATGGACAAAGCAGCCAATTGTCATGAGAAAACTTTTTTTGTTCGCCTCTCGACCCGTTGACCATTAAGGTAAAGTTTCCACCACCAACCGTCCCACCCCTCCAACAACCCCCACCCCAGCTTAATGGCAATGATGCCACAGAAGAAACAAATAATGGTTTACTTCACTGAAGCATCGGTGGTCCTGTATTGCTTTCTTAACTCTCTCCTTAATGTGTCTGTTTTTTTAGTAGAACAAATACCACTGCTCCATTCCTCCGCTTAACTGAATTAATTCATCATTGGTGCAATTAAAATAATTATCTGCATCTTCTGCAGCATAGTTATAACATGTCTCTTTTAGCTTCTCCAAACATAATATTCGCTGAGATCTACAGGGATTCACTTATGCTAATACATTTTTTTATTACAATTTCAAATTGCTTTACTATGCTAGAATTACATATTATCTCATTTACCCATTGTCTCAATCGATTCCACAAATTTAGGCACTATACAATCTTTGTGGAAATCCCACTGAATAATTGGAGCAAAATTATTTCCATTGCATTTATTTCAGAGTTTGTATGTATATTCACATGTTTACATTTTGTAATAACTTTTTTCCCCGCTCACGGGATGTTATCAGCTTCAGTGATGGTAAACGTTTGCATATGCCCATGCGCATATGTTAGAAAAGTGCAGTATGTTTCGCCTGTAAACTACCGTCATAATGAATACATTCATCATTTTTTTTAAACCTGAATTATTTGGTAAGTCACGAAATGAGAGGCACGGGCGGGCAAAAAAGCTTTAGTCTTGATGCACCATGAAATGCTCCACAAAAATTCATGTTCCCTTAGGACTGAATTTAACTTAATATTTTAATGCAACAAAAGAGGTAATGCTGGAAAAAACTTAGCAGGCCTCACAGCATCTACGGAGAGAGAAACAGAGTTAACGCTCCGAGTTTCCATGACACTTCTTCAGAGCCCTGAAATGATTACTCCCAGTTTTCTTTCCCGACAATAGTAGTCATTAAACGTAAATTAAATGATGTGTCTGGATAATAATGTATATTCAAGAATATCTTAACAATGTTACATGTAGCACATATGCATACAATATATAGTCATGCGTGACATTACACTTGTCCTTGTCCAACTGCGTTTTTGCTGAAGAGATATTAATTGATATTGCAAACAGAAATGTAAATGGAGAGTTTGTTTTTTTTTGCAACGAAACACGTTTAAACGGGTTTAACACAAATAAATGGCAATGGATTATTTTTGCCGATATTATTTTTGAGTTAATGCTATCTTTGTTCGTCAGTCAACAGGGAAAATTTCACCTCCTGATGTCAGTGTAGAGGAGGAATCAAATAGGAGTTTGATGAACGGGAAAAATGAGGAGGAAGAGGAAGAAGAAGAAGAAGAAGAAGAAGAAGAAGAAGAAGACGAAGAAGAACTAGAAGAAGTAGAAGACGAAGAAGAACTAGAAGAAGAAGGAGAGAAGCAGAAGAATATAATAACGACAATAATAATAATAGTAATAATAGTAATCAAGGCCCAGGTGCATGGAGGCGACGAGAACATACAAATTATGCAGAGTCTGGAACACATCCATTTAGAACCAACCATGATGCACCGTCTATTATAGCATGTGTCTGATTCCGTTAGAACACAAGCAGCTTCTAACAACCGTATGTGTGCTGCAGTGGAGGGTCAGACTGACATTGTGCAATCTCATTCTCATTGTCACTGAAGCTCAGCTTGTTTCGATCATGGATGTGGATAGCAGTGTGCATAAGGGGCTCCGTAGCAAAGCAAAATTCCAGGAAGCTGGCCTCTAACAGTGCACTATATGTCTGGCCAATATGACAGTGGCTCCGTGGAGTGCGAATCTGTTGCCAAATTTCGGGACGTAGAAATCTATCTTCCTATCAGGCATGCAACTCAGACTTAACAAACCGTCCTGCTGCAAACTGCTTTGAACTTTCCAGGGATGGAAAAGATCGAGGTCGCCCTACGAGTGCATCTCCACTTTAATTCAGCAGCAAGGCCACAAGCATGCTTTAGGCACTGAGAGTTGGCTATTACCAAGTGGTGTAAATACACGGGAAAGTGGCACTAAGTAAACCACAACATCGATTATTATTGTTTCTAATAACAAATAATAGCAATATTATTACTTATGCACTGTTGATGAGTTAATTTATCGATGTGCAATGAAAAACCTGTTCAGGCTGTTCAGATAGAAACATATGTTTCTGATTGTCACTAACAAAGGAGAGGTAAGGCGAGAGGCACGTTATCTATCAGTGAGAAATTGGGGTTCGGGTAACAGCTAGTGCAAAAAATCATTTTGGCATAACAAGAGGCTTCCCCGTTTATCTACTTCCTCCATATTTTCCCTATCGTCCTCCTATTCATCAGCTTGTAAGTTCATCAGTAATGGATAGAGCCTATTCCTGAGAATCTAAATGCTGTACAACAGGCAGAGCATCAGGCAGAATGTTAAGATAAGTTCATATGGCTCATGCATGCATTTATTATGGACGTAACGTAGTGGGCATTCTTTGAGAACTGTCCTTATCTGATCTATAAGATACCATCTGGCTGTGTGACTTCAGCTGTCAATCTGTTGCAGATGAGAATGAGAGTTTAGGCCTCAGATATCAGATGCACCATAGCTGGATAGCCCTTGCACATCTTAGTGCAATACAGCAGGGACAGAAACTTCCCACTGAAATGGCAAATCATGACTGCCAACAACATAATTGGCAGTGACCTGCTATATTGTCTGTCTTTGGTTTTAATCCAACTGCCGGTGGAGGTAGTGGAATATTTTACAGTTCAGGAAAATGGCGCAATTCAAAGGAGATCCACACAATGGGCCATAAATGCAATCAATTAACAATGCCCCAAGGAGAAATAGCTAATCATTCTATTCCTGCGACCCATGACATTCATTACACTTGCTTTTATTTGCGAAAATAAAATGAGTGGAAGCTGAAACTGCTATTGTCCTCCATTAGGCACCAGTGAAGTGCAAACTGCTGCAATTTGAAGCAACCTGAAAGAACGCAAATGCACAGCAGCTTAGCGATCGTCAACTTCACAGCCACGGATATTGTGATTTTGGTTTTTCATTTGTAGCTGCGTACAGTCAAATATTTCAGTGAGCAATTTGTGAAGCTGATCAGCTGAAAAAAAAGTTATCTCGTGGACGTGCGCTAAAGATTTGGTGTTCTGACGAGCGCCCCTCTCACTGTTGTTTTCCCCCTACGCCCTGTAGTGTTTTTTTCTCGTACTGTGTGTCTTTACAATGTCTCGCAACTCAAGTTTAATGTCAAGAGTCAGCCCCACTCCTTTGCAAGTATAGGTTGCACATCAACCTTTTTATCGGAACACAATAACCTGGAAAATTCGGAAATGCGTGCAGAAGGCTATTAAGTGTGTCGAGCCTGCTGTAATGTACAGATCATGGACTATCATCTAAACCAAGCGCCATTGTTCTCACTATCACCATATAATTGGACCTCATTAATATACAGAACGCTATCGATGATTGTCTTGCACATTTTCAATAGCTGAGCTTCCACAGATCTCTGAATTAAAAGATCCCCTAGATTAGACACCATTTGTTTCTGGTCCGCCATTCAATAAGATTAAGGCTGATCTGAATGTAACCTCAATTCCACATTCACCTCTAACTATGATACACTTTCACACCATTGCTTGTCCTTAATTTATCTACGTCTGCATTAAAACATATTAAAGTTTCTACTTGCACCCTCCAATTTGAGTAAGAGGGCCACAATCACGAAACAACCGGTGGGAAAGAGGGAAGAAAAATCAATCTCCACTTCTCTGTTGTAAATGAACAATCACTGCTTTTTTTAAATAGCCAAGAGGTTTTAGAGCACGGAGAGTGGCCCTTCGGCTCAACAGGTCCCTATCCAATCAAATCCCATTTTCCAGCACTGGCCTGTAGCTTTGTGTTCCATGGTGCTTCAAGAATCCATCAAATATTTCACAAAATTTTGTGGTTTCCCTCCACTACCATCCTTTCAGGCCCCGAGTTCTAGATGTTCCACACCCCCATAATAGACCAAAGTAAGAATTCTCTAAAATGTCTCAATTGCGAATACATTCCTTCTGAATTAAGGAGACAAAAGCTACATGTGGTACTCTAGATGCTATGACGCCAAGACGCTATATAGTTGTTGCAAGTGTTATTGATTTTATACTCCATTCTTTTGCAATAAAATAATTTAAAAAGTTGTTTCCCTAACTGGTATTGGTAGCTGCACGTTCGAGTTTTGCGTTTCATTTACGGAAACTCCCAAACTTCTTTGTGCCAGATAATTGGTATTTTCCGATTGTTTTTTTTTTTCTTTTTTAACAAAGTGGCAGCCTCCCATTTTCCAATATTATACTCTATCAGTCATTTATTTGCACTTTCAGTTAACATTTGTATATCCCTTTGTAGCCTTGTTGTGCTCACTGATTTTTTTTCCCCCAGATAGTTTTGTATCGTCAGCAAACTTGACTACATACCAGACTAAGCTAAATATATTTTCCGACATCCGGTCTTCCTTCTTTCCGGAATAGATAAAGTGTGTGTTACATATGTATTTTACACTTTTCCACAATATGTTGGCAGGTCACAACCAAGGCACGCACTATCCCTGCAGCCTCTTGCTTTAAGATCACATCATGCAGACGATCATGTCCAGAAGAGATGCAATTCTTTACTACAATGTTTGCCCCTTTAATTCCCTCTTATCAAGGCTATATTTGAAATTATGTCCGACTATTTTCATCCATTTTTTGTACTATTAATAGATTTTTTATTCGATCTTGAACACATTTAAAATACATTCGTTCTAATTCTCTATTAATTCCTTGTTGCACATTAATTGCACCTCATTCACATTCTCTATGAAAACATTTAATATCCGCTAAGCTTGCCCATTATATATCCTTGTAAAATTTAAGGAGTGGAACTGCTACGCCTGAACATCTTGTATCTCTCGGCTCCTGGTTAAATAAATTCAGCAGACATTTATACAATATGTCAAAATGGATGGCAAAAAGTGACGTGGGCAAATAAGCATTAAATCAGAGCATGATGAACAGTAAAGTGGAACGTTGAGTCAAAGATCCCTGCACCAGCTCGTTATAAGAGTTAACTGATCAATAAAATGTCCCTCTAAATGTAAATGTACTCCAACAGAATATTTACAGTCAAATATTTCACCAGCACACACTTGAAAACTATTTTTTTTTTTACGTGCATGTTTGCAGGCAGGCTTTTAGTGATGCTTAAAAGCAGCCTATTTAGCTGAACTCTGCTTCCTTTTAGTAACAAACTTAAATTTGTATCCTATGAATAACCATCAGTCTGCAACTGCACTGTGTTTCTGCCTTTATAAGCAATCAAATCCCTTTATTAATATGAACAACACAACTATTTTGTTTTCTGGAAACCTTGTCTGTTTTGTGGGCAAACATCACAGCTTTTCTTGCCAGTCCACAAGAATGAAGTAAAGCATTTTTTGTACTATCGCTGGACATCTAATTTCCTCTGCTCCAGGACATAGCCATCTTTCCTAGAGTGTAGTGCTTAATAGTTGAAACTATTCCCTGACAGGAACATTATCAACTGGAGCAACAGAAGGCATATATGCTGCAAAATTATGCAAACCATCAGCATTTAGCTGAAGTGAGAGCACTCTTCTTGCCGTGTGGTATTTGTAGACGGTACATTGAGCCCCTATGTTGTTGTTGTTGTTCTTCTTCTTCTTATTATTATTGTTATCATTATAACTATTATTATTATTATTATTATTATTATTCAGGAGGAGGTATTACACAGCAGTCCACATTATCTCTATTGCTCTATTTCGTATAAGTTAACGATCTGGATCCCTGTCTTTACGAAAAAATAAGAGATATATTTAGTGAGTTTTCCCTCCAGTACGTTCTTGCAATCAATAAGGCTTTCGCTGATTTAACATAAAACAACTGCCATTTTGCAATGTCAGTTAATGCATTCGTGAACTTAAAGTAATACATCAATCATCAGCATATTCTTCTTCTTTTATCAGCCCGAAAGCAGATTCAACCCAGATCTCCGCAATCTTCAACAGGGTAGGACCAGGAGGTAGGTTCAGAATAAAACCCAGCAAAAAGGGCGATCGAATCTTGTGCTTTTGGCACCAATATACAACGTATCAGTATCCGTGTCAACATTAACAATTAACTCAACAACAATTGCCATTCAGAGCGAGGTGCGAGAGTATTGTACTTCGGCCACTATGTAGTTGAAAATATGTTTCATAGTTGCTCCCATGGAAGGTTTGACTCTAGTTTATTTAAAATAGGCACAATTGTCCTGGTCTCCTTCGCTTTCTTTTGCGATGAAATCATGAATCAATCATTTTCGGCTGTCAAATGAATCGCAAATATTACAAAATGTTCGAAGAATAGTCATAGTCAAAGACATCAAGCGATCAATATGAATTAAATAGACACTGAAATGAAGAATTAAAGTTATGTGTCCTGGTTGGAAATGCTATGTCTGGAGATGCGGTTTTGTCTGGAGCAGAGAGATTAAAAGGTGATTTCACAAAGGGGTTCAAAAGCATGAATTGATCTGACAGAGTTAATAAAAAAAAAGTCGTTGGGATATTGGAGGTGAATGTTACTTTTTATACAGTGATCTGTGAAACCCACATTGTAAAAATATGGTAGAGAGATCCAGTAGAAATATTTAGAGGACAAATGCTATCTAGCTTCAATTGAAGAAAAGGAGTTTGAGAATAATGAATTCCGGCTAATTGTAAAACGTGAGCAAAAGTGCTGGCACAGGCCCGAAAAGCATCATCAAAGCTTTGTTCTGTTTTGAATCGCTCTGGGATCCTGAGATCGAACAATTGCAATAATAAATATTTTATGAACAAAACATAATCACAAAAAACATTAAATTCTTCATTACCTGATTCTGTATCTCCTATCTGTCGATCTGAAGACAAAATTATTACATTGTTGTATTTTCCATTTAGCAAACACAGACTGCTGGCATTCAGGCTGTACAATGCCCGAGCACAGGCCACCATGACGCTATGAAGCCAAAATTGTCAGCGGACAATACATTGCAATATTAACTCAGTGGCATAATGCACCAAGAGGTGGCTTTAAGGATCCATCAAAAGCCAAGGTAGTGGAGAGGCTGGAAGTTTCGGAAGAAGAAGGAAGGGAGGGCTGGGTGTATTCCCAAAGATAAGGAATACGGATTATTACATTGGCCATCCTCCAACCCTCTGGGACTTTTCAAGAGTCAAAAGATTCTTGCAAGATTACTACAAGCGCTTCCAATATCTCTGTAGCTTCTTCCTTTACCATCCTACGATGGAACCCATCAGGTCAAGGGGAATTATTCGCCATTAGTCCCATTTGCTTCCCCAGTGCTTTGTCTACAATTATAGTTATTCTATTTATATCCTCCACCACCGCACAACCCCTGCCCCCCACCACCCCCCCGGCCCCAACATTGACCCCTTGAATATTTAGAAGTTTTGCAATGCCATAAGCCTGTACTACCGTGAAGGTTGAAGCCAATGATTTATTCAACTCATCTGCCATTTCTTGGTTCCCCATGGTTATTTCTACAGCCTCAATCTCTAAGGGGACTATGCTCACTTTGGCCTCTCTCTTCCTCTCTATATATTTAATTAAACCCTTACACTCTGCTTTTATATTACTTGCTTGTTTACACTCAAAGTTATTTTTCTCCCTCTTTATTGCAGTTCTAACCTTCTTTTGTAGCTACTTGTGAAGTTTCCCCAATCCTCTGCTTACCTCCAAGCTATGCCAAATTATATGTTTTCACCTATTTCAATTTGTTCCTGTCCTTAACTTTCTTGTTCAATAATGGTTGGGTAATTCCCTTCCTTGAACGCTTCTTCCTCATTGGGATATATATTTTTGGAGAGTCTATTTTCTTAAACGACTGTTATTGTTCATCAGAATTCATTTCTGCTAAAATGCTTTATGAGTCCACTGCAGCCAACTGTGCCCTCATTACATTGTGATTACCCTTATATATGATTTACATCTTTTTCTTTTTCCCACACAAGTTTCTCACTCTCAAATTGAATGCTAAATTCTAATGTATTATGTTCACAGTTTCCTACAGGATCCTTGACACTAAGATCATTTATTAAGCTTGCTGCCTGATCAAACAATATCAGATGCAAAATAGGATGATCCCTGGTTGAATTCTCAACATATTGTTTTAAGAAATTGTCCAAAATGTATTCTATGAAATATTGTTTGTATTTACGTCTGCCAATTTCGTTTTCTCAATGTACATGAAGTTTAAAATCACCCTTGATTAATGTACTGCCTTTTTTAGATTGAAATCATAATCTCCTCATTTATTCTCTATCCTACAGTATGGCCACTGTCAAGGGGCCCTATGGAGTACCCTGAACATTGTCTTCTTCCCCGAGTTAGGGCTTACCTTCGCCCATATGTATTCCAAAACTTCCGTCCCAGGACCCTTTCTTGCTATCGGACTTAGTCCATCTCTTACTGATAAAGCTACCACACCACATTTTTTTTTTCCAGACTGTCCTTCACAAAGCCACATACCCCTGAATATTTAGCTCCTATCTTTGAACTCCTTATAACCATATCTCTGCAATGTCTATAAAATGCTACCAGTTAATCTCTACTTCTGCCGTTAATTCTTTTATTATATTCTGAATACTATGTGCATTTAAGTAAAGGGCAATTAATTTAGCGCTTTTATCAGTTATCCTCATTTGACCATACTTGCTGTTGTTTCTTATTTTTGTACACTCTGCCCTTCCTGTCACAACCTGTGTCTCATTACATGAACAGCTGCCCTGCATGGCCTTCATATCATTTTCCTTGGTAAGCCTACATATCCCCTTACAGAACCCTCTCCCGTCAACTTCTCCCCCTCCATTTAGCATAGGTCCCTCTCTACAGAGCTAGGCATTCATTTTGCCAGGACACTGGTCCTTGCATGTTTCAAGTGAAGCCTTTCCGAATGGAAATGCTTCTGTCTACCCCAGTACTGTTTCCAGTTCCCCGTGAACTGAAACCCCTCCCTCCCCCACCAAGCTCTGAGCCACGCATTTAAGTTATTGTCTTTATTAGCCTATGCCACTTTGCTCGTGGCTCAGTTAGTAATCCCGAGATAAATATTTCGGAAGGTCTGCATTTTGATTTTGCTCCTAACTGCTCAAATTATTTCAGCAGATCCTCCTTTCTAGGCCTATCAAAGTTGTTGGTACTAACATGGACTGCAACAACTGGATCTCTCGTCTCCCACCACACGTTTCTCTCCAGCCCCGAGGAAATATCTTTAATCCTGACACCGGGCAGACAGCTCAAGGATCGGGACTCAGGCTTACGGCTGCAGAGAACACTATCAGTCCCCCTAATTATATTGTCTCCTACCACTAATACGCTGCCAATTCGTCCCCCCACTTGAATGGCTCTGTGTACCATGGCGCTGGGGTCAGTTCACTCACCCTCCCTGCAGCCCCGCTCTCACCTACACAGCTTGCAAGAACTTTGGTAACTGTTGGACAGTTGCAGGGACTGAGGCTCCTCGAACGCTAACCCCTGGGTTCCCAAACGTGGTTCATCTGCAGGCGCATCCTTCTTTCCCTGATTACAGACCAAATGTGAATGACCTAATCTGAGAGGTGTGACCGTCCACTCGAGCATAGTGTCCAGTTGCCTTCCTTCCTCCATGTTGCAGCGCAACATCAGATGTTCGGACTCCAGATCCTTAACTTGGATTTGTGCTTATCGAGCTGCAAATGGTTTGATGAGATGTGTTCGCCCTAGGTCACCTTGGTGTCCAGCATAACCCACTCGCTTAAGCAGCAACACATCAATCGTCCTGCCATCACAATCATATTTTATTCAATTTATGAAGTACTTACTCTGGCATCCACACTCTTTACACTTTATTATAATTACATATTTATACTACAACATCGAACTTATGTTCAGAATGTTATCTTTCAGAAAAAGAGAAAAAAGTAGAGATCTAAACACAAGCCAAATACGTTGTTTTTGTTTAAAGTCTAGACATACTCATCAATCCTTGCCACCAGTCAGCTGCTCTCCACGCTCTTTTCCCTCTCGTGCTCTCTAATGGCCTCTATCTTCTATCACTCTCTCCCTGTTAAATGCCCGCTCCTCTCACGCTCTCTCCCTGTAAATGGCCACTCTGTCTCTCTCACACTCTCACCATGTAAATGGCCACACTGCTTCTCTCACAAGCTCACCCTTTAAATTACTAATCCGTTCCACTCACACTTTCTCGCTTTTTCCCTTATACTAAATCATCACGCTGTTTTCCTCGCACACTCTCACAATTCTAAAATCTATTCTAATCACATACTTACATTTCCTAGTGCTACACTCACCAACTGGCTGAAATTATTCCTATTATCAAAGCATAAACTGAATTTCTGCGACTGACGAAGGATTTTGAAACACATTCAGAATGATTAACATATAAAGTGGGATTCTATCGAAAATATACGCAAAGCTGAAAAAGGCAGACACAGAAAGAGGACCATCAGTATTATGGTCAGTCTAGATAAGTGGAACAGCTCCCCCGTCAGCAGAGAGAAAAATAGCTGATTTAACAGATGATTTCAAAATTAGAAGAATTTCTGAATAATCAAATTGGGAGAGCTTATTTCCAGAGGGGGCACACAGTGAATTGCAAAACGGCATAGCGCTACATAAAGCATGAAAAACATAATTGCTTCTTTTTATGATAAATAACATCACAATAACATCACAAACTTCCTTTAGGAAGATGCAAAACAAGAAAACATGAAAGCCACTATTAAACGGCCTGTTAACGGACTTACAAATTAAAACCACAGTTTAGTATGCAAGCAGTAATGAATTATATCTTCGTTCGTGTTTTACCTTAGGCAGGTTTGGAGAATCTCGAGACAATCCCTCCTAAGTTGCTCATTTAAGCAGGGTTGGTCGCCTGGTTTGATGCTAATGGCAGGGTGTAGGATATTCCCGGCCATGAGATCGAAGCTTGTGGCAGAATGCAGTGCTTTTGAGGCTTAGGGCCCGCAGTCACTTATGGATGCTTAGTTTTGATCTGCTGTTGTGTACTACTTATTAAATAAAGGATATAATTGGACGATAAAAACAACAGAAATATCTCAACTTTGGTTTGAAAGGAATTTGCACATCTGCGTATGAGGATGCACAGTGAAGCAGCAATAAATGAGGGATCATGAAACATATCAATAAGTAGAGCAGATAAGAGGAGATGGGGCGAATTATCAGGTTAAGATCAAGTTCTGATCATCACATAGGTTGAGTGTTCTCCAGTTGTTCTCACTATAACAAAAACAAACTTGCAAACCCTGAGATAGTATGCTATGACCTACTCAGGAAATGTGAGTAAGTCATTAGAAAATATTTTAGAAAGTGGAGTTCTTTGTCCTGAACAGAACATACTAATTTGCATTGAAAATCTACATTGTAGTCACCCCTCAGAGGAAATGATCACTGGATCAAAGGGGTATAGATTCAAACTTTTGAAGGGATGTTTGGTGTTGTTTTTTAATACTTTTGTTTACATAGACTAGTCAATATTTGGAATTGCTTCCAAATTTTAAACAGCCATTCATCAGCAGATTTTTTTTCTCGAATAATATGTTTATAGGGTGGAAGTCAGTCGAATTAGGTTCACATGTCAAACAGTTCCACATTCGAAAAAAATCAGGATGTACCGGATGGCTTCGAGTATAAATGACAACATGGACTTTCTAACATCAGAATATGTCATCAGGCAACACAGTTGTAATTCATTATACTCATCACCGCAGTACCTACTCGTTAGAAGAACAATACAATCAGTGCAACTCACCCCTGTATATCCCATTGCTTCAGAACTATACTATCCTTCAATTATTTACTACAAGCACGCATTGTTATTATTGAATATTCTTCGTTCATTTTTCCCATCATATGTTCCAGGTAAACCTGATGCATAAAACAAGTTTTGCCCAGCTTACCTATGCTTATTTTGTCAATTTTCTTAAATACATGTAGATTGGCTACACACCCATTTCCACTAGATAGATTTTCTATCCACATAACTGTATTCAGTCACCACTTGCATCATTCTTGGAAATCTCCTCTTCATCTTCTCTGAAACGTTGGCTTTTTTTAAAGTGTGGTGTCTAAAATTCAGAATATTTGACCATCAAAAGCATATGCAGGTGGGCCAACAATGACGTTTCTTTACTTGCCGTTTTTTCCAAAACGCCAGATAGGCATAATGTTAATGGTTTATTGTTGCTGTGCATCAATGTGAAACTTCCCATCTGTACCTGGGCTATATTTAAGACGATATTTTGAGCGAACACTGAAAAATACACAGAAACTCTTTTTGATTAATTCAAACTCAATGTCATGTTTTACAGGAGACTGTATTGGGGACACTTCTCAATTGTCATTAATCAATGACCCGGAGACATGCATTGATAGTAGGATGTGAACTCAAGAAAAAAGTATATCTGCCTACGACCCTGGCCTGTCATTCAACAAAGTGAAGACTCGACTACTTATAAGTACACGACCTTTCCCCCAAGTCTCCTAATACATTCAGAAAGTAAAAATGATGATGACTTGTTCACCATCCATTGTGATTTACCGAAGAGAGTTTGAAATCCGACCAGCCTGCCTACAGAATGTGTTTCCTAATTTCAATTTTGAAAGGGCTAGTTTTTTAAAGTAACATTATGCATTCTCGCTGAAGTCTCCCCGAGGAGCGGAAATAATTTCTACCATCAAGTTAAAATTTCTAATGTTGCAGGCCACAAGGAATTTGCCAACGTGATCAAGTATTAGAAGGGCACTAACGGGCCATAACAAAATGCATATAGAATGGTAATTGAACGATTTGAGTTAGATACAGTGACTGGACAAAATAAACAGTTAACCTGAGAGCAATTAGATTAAAATGTTGTTCAGCATGGGGTGTCCGAGATCACGTCATGTAAATAAAAAGAGGGTATTTCCAGAGAAAGTTCACATTATTTAAACAGTGTAATGTAAAATGCATAATGTAATTATGTGATAGCAGGACATTGAACTGCAATGTTCATAGGGCTATAGCGAAAGTACGAAAAATGTAACACACTGTTATTGATAAAATAAAGAAACGGTTACTGTATTTGAATCGAACAGGTCTACTTAAACGCTGTTGCATTGCTCATGGGCAGATTGCCCAACTTAAGTTCCGCATCATTTTACTATTCTATCATTGTAGCTAAGCAATAATGGCGATGGTCTTTTTTTTTTGCTAAATTATAATCATCTATTAATTGATCCATTACCTGGGAACAGGTCTTTCAAATCACCGCCTGGATATGTGAAAACATTTTGAAGATTTTAAATCGTGCTATTTCATATTTAACTACAGATAAAATAACTTGATTTTTTTTCTGCGACTTTATTGGGACATTAAGCATAATTCGCACTCAAGTACATTTCACAGGAGTTGTATCAAATAAATATTTGCAGTGAAGAACATATTGCTATGTCTGTTAACAAGAATATCGTGCACAGAGGTAGATTTAAGGGAATCAAGGATGAGCAAGAGTGGAGACCACGGGGAAGTTAAGAGAAATAATTGCAAAGCAGATGGCCTAGGCAACGGAATATTTATTTAAA
This sequence comes from Carcharodon carcharias, assembly GCF_017639515.1. Taxonomy (NCBI): domain Eukaryota; kingdom Metazoa; phylum Chordata; class Chondrichthyes; order Lamniformes; family Lamnidae; genus Carcharodon; species Carcharodon carcharias. The sequence goes on from NC_054495.1 coordinate 11,378,450, forward strand.
TGCCAGATTTTAGGGATTGTTATATCTTGTAGGTTTGTAGCATTGGGTCACATTTCACATATTTGGAGAGGCGATCAGAATGATGAAAATTTGAGGCCAGTTAGGATTTGTGCAGCAGAGGTATTGGTTTACACAATCATAAGGCTAGTGCAGGAGGCTTTCCAGACAGGAGAACATTCTTGAGTCTCGTGGTATCCATAGCATGGTTTGTGACAAAGCGAGTGCAAAGCAGTCAAAAAAGTGGTTGACTTTATGGTAGGTCAAAATAAATATTTTTAGACGTTAGAGTCATTTCTATTGAATATAATACATCTAAAATTGATTGGTATTAATTTCATGAATTAGCTAACCTTCAGTTTGCGATAAAAGGCAGCATTGCCCATTACAAACCATTTCCAATCTACATATTTTAACCGGGGCCACTCTTTTGATGAAAGGAAAATTCAATGGCACAATTCATGAAGTTAGCCATCCTCATCATTTTCATTCTTCACCTTTCTTTATCAATTCTTGCTTCAGTTTTTCATTTTCTGTCAAGCAAAAGCAAGCAGAAACACGTCAACTTCCCTTAAGTGTAAGGTAGGGTAGTTCACGAAAAGTCAAGAATAATAAGGATGTCTTTAAAATGTTGACCTGATGTAGTGCTTAAAATGTTCATGCGCAGCAAACGTGGTGGTGTAGAACACTTGAACTGGTCTGTGTTCACAGCTGTCTAGAGCCACCATTTTTCTTTCAAAAGTGGTACTGACAGTTTTGACTCATGCGAATTAATAGATAAAGTAAGGCAGAGTTAGGGAAGGAGATTTTGAATGATTATTTGTGAATATGCAGGCTTCACTCGCCCTGTTTAACCCTACCTAAAACATTAAAAACTTGCTGTGTGCTTCACTTTAAAATTCTGATTTGAATTGTCTCTAACATTGATGTCTCCGAAAAAAATGTTAAATCTCATCATTTGCAATATGAATCACATTTCGTGTGATTTGCCAGAAAAGAACAGGCCTGCAAGAGCAACTGCAATTTGAACATCTGCACCTTACTAATGTAGAATTGGTGGGTCTATCATATGTAATATGCTTAGGGCTTTAAAGAATCACAATTCTTTTATGTTACATTTCCGTTCTTGTATACAAACATGATACTGAAGCATTAGTCATGTGGCAGTGATCAGTCTACATTTTCGGAATAGCGTGTCCTGTCACTACATGCAACATTTGTCATACTTAATTAACCCAGAAGTCATTTTACCAGGATTGTCATATTTCCTGAACCATTGCCGTCGCAACAAGGGCAGTAAATTTCTATTCGGTTTGCTGAGCTCATTGCAAGCAATGACAAAATAACATTGCAAAAAAATAATCATTTTTCTTAGCCAATTCACATTTTACGATATTTAAGGTTGTAGGCGGTTGAGTTGTGAGGACCTGGAGACATACGCAGGTGATCACCGAACAGTAGTTGCAGAGAATTCAGTCGGCTTTTTTTCACACATATTTGGAATCACGTTGGCTAAACAAAGTGTTAAAAGGCCCTTATGCCCATATTTTTCATTAACATATTAATGTTTTACTCAAATCTCCGGTGATCACTCCACGTCTATTGTTTGCAACAGAAACTTCTCCTAATTTCTTTCTCAGATGCTTATCTATAATAGCTTTAAATAATTCCAGACTATTTGCATGTATTTATTCTTACGCTGCAAAGTTCATATCTTCCTCAGCTCCCCGGACATCTTGTGGGTTATATTAATGGATAGCAAACATTCATGAAACCTAGCTCTGATTTCTTACAAAGCTGGGAATATAATCACGAATCTTTCTTTAATATAACTGTTCAAGCTTTTGAAATGTCCCAATAAGGTGAACATCAAGCCCTTTCTTTCAAAGAGAAAAACAAAAACAGGCTCATAAGGTTTTAATGTTTGAAGTAGCTGCGTTACTATTACATAAATTAATGTGTGTTGTGATTGTTGAGTTACGAGAAGTGAAAAACGACTGAAGTTTGTTTTTTTTTTAATTTGTTCACCATTTGTTCAATGTTAATTTGCTAATTTGTGGGTACCTTGGCTAGGCAAGCATTTATTGCCTATCCTTAATATCCTTGAGAAGGGGACAGTGAGCGGCCTTCTTGAACAGCTTCAATTCAAGGGGTTGTAGGAACTCCAGCATTGCTGTTAGGAAGGGAGATCCAATATCCTGAGCCAGCTGAGTGAAGCACAGACGAAGGAGTTACAGGTGAGGGAGGTATGTGGCTTCTAGGGAAACTTCCACGTGATGGTTTTCCCATGAATCTGGTGCCCATTTCCATCTGGGTCATAGAAATCATGTTTTTGAAATGTTTTGCCAAAGGTGCACTGGGGAGTTACCGCAGCGCATCGTGCTTTTGGTAAGCGCTCTTGCCACTGTCGCTAATGGAAGAAGTGAATATTGAGGGTTAGGGATGTGATGCCAATCTGGTGGAATGATTTATAGTGGAAGGTGCCAACCTCCTTGCGTGTTGTTGGAGTGGCAGTCTTCCAAGAAAGTGTGGAACATTCGAGCGCGTTCTTGACTAGTGCTTTGTAGATAACAGAATTACAGAATCATTCATTGCAGTAGAGACCTTTCGGCCCATCGAGACTGCACTGACACGTGTGAAAAACCTGACAGAACTACCTAATCCTCTTCATTAGCACTTGGCCCATAGCCTTGAAAGTTATGACGTGTCAAGAGCTCATGCAGGTACTTTATGAAGGCTGTGAGGCAACCCGCCTCAAGCACCCTCCCAGGCAACGCATTCTAGGCCAATAACCACACTCTGCATAAAAAAAAACATTTACTCCCATTCTCGCCAAATCTCCTGCCCCTCACCTTGAACTTGTGTCCCCTCGTGACAGACCCATCAACTAAGGACAACAGCTGCTCCCTATCCACCCTGTCCATGCCGCTCAAAATCTTGTACACATCGATCAGTTCACCCTGTGTTCTTTTTGCTCCAACGAAAACAACACAAGTCTATCTAATTGATGTTCATAACTTAAAATTTCCTTTCCATGCAACATCGTGGTGAATCTCCTCTGCAACCCCTCCAGTGTAATCACATCCATCCAATAAAATGGCGATCAGAACTGCACACAATACTCCAGCTGTTTCCTCACAAAGGTTCTATATAACTCCCACATGACCTCCCTACCTTTGTAATCTATGCCTTGATTGATAAGAGTAAATGTCCCATAAGCATTTTTCTCCTCCCCACAAACATGCCCCTCCACCTTGAGAGATGTATGGACACACGCCAAGTTCCCTTTGTTCCTGAGAACTTCCTAGTATCATGCCGTTCATTGAATAATTCCTTGTCAAATTATTCCTTCCAAAATATATTTCTCACACTCTTCAGGGATAAATTCCATCTGCCACTTTTCTCCCAATTTGACCATCCCTTCTCTATCTTCCTGTAGCCCAAGACACACAACCTCACTGTTAACCAGCCCGCCAATGTTTGTGTCATCCCAAGCTTAATAATCCTACCTCCCATGTAGTCATCTATGCCATTTAAATAAATGACACTTAACAGAGGATCCAGCTCAGATCCATGTGGTACGCCAATGAACTCGTGCTTACAACCATGAAAGCATCTTTCAATAGTTACCTGCCAACTTTCCCAGTTCTGAACTTATGATGAAAAGAAGGTCATTGACGAGACAGTTGCAGTCATTTGGGCCTAAGACACAACTACTCCTAGGGAATCCTGCATCAATATCCCTGGACTGAGCTAATTTAGCTCCACAAACCACAACAATCTTCCTTCGTGCTATTTAGTGCACCATCTAGTGGAGAATTTTCCCCTGATACCGATTGAATACAGTCTTTTTATTTTTCTGGCGCTCCTTGATGTCACCTTCGGTCAAATGATAATTTGATGTTAAGGATAGGCAGTCTCACACCACTTAATTTCTGCTCTTTTGCACATGTTTGGATGAAAGATGAACTGACGTCAGGAACTGAGAGGTTCTTTGTGGAACCCAAATTGTGCATCACTCAAAAGGTGATTGTTGAGTTGGTGCCCGCTTGATAGTGCTGCTGAGGAACTATCTCATCACTTTTCTGATGTTCGAGATTCGACTCGTGTATGGGTAATTGACTGAGTTGGGTTCGTGCTGTTTTTTGTTTGCATGTATATTGCATCCCTTGGCAATCTCCCACATTACCTATAAGTGCCCGTTGCATGGCTGAATTAAACAACTTGCATAGGTGCACACTGATTTCTGGAGGAGATGTCTCAAACGGTATTGCCAGAATGATGTCCGCACCTGTTGCCTTTACAGTATTGCGTGCATTCAGGCGTTTCTTGATACCATGGGGAATGATTGGAATTCGTGAGCTGATGAGCACAGTGATTACTGAAACTTCGACCCATATTTTACTTAAGACTATATTTTCAATGGGGTTAGAACGTTGCCCGCTTTCAGCTTTAGTCACAAGCTAAAGTCTGTGCTTATCTTTGGTTGCATGGACTGTTTGAATACATTTTATTTGTATTCCAATGCGTGTATAACTTTGAGAGGTTACCAGATTGTGATCCTTAGGAAAATAAGAGAACATAATGGAGTAATAAAACTGACCTGATTTGTTGCTACTGGCGCCCAGAACAAATGGTCTGAACCGGAATAAAGGTGTTGCATGAAGGGGAGAAATTTGAACACACACCTGCACACAATGGATGGTGGAAATCGGAACTCAATCCACGTAAATAAGAGGTAATGGTGACATTTGAAGAAAAAAAAAAATCTATCGGAAGGGTGTATTACTTTCTTTTCAAGTGCTTACTGAAGCTATCAAGGAAGTCTGAACCATTATGATCAATTCAAGTTACGCCAAAGGGCACCTGAATAGAAGAACGGGCCAAGGAATTAAGTTAACTACACCAGTTTTTGGGAGTTTGTGTTCCTTGTTATAGGTAACAAATCCTCATTGCATGGCCCAATTTTAAGGCGCACACATAGAATACCGAATAGTGGACGCATAGTGCTTTAACTTTGGAGAGAAATAAATGAAACAACATAGTTACCCAACTGGCATTTAACCAAGTATTTTTCTGGGAAGAAGAAATGAACATGATAAAATGTTGTGCAGCAGGAAGGCTATTAATTTTGAAGAAACAGTGCAACACAAGATTTTGTCAGAGCAATCGAAAACTAAGTCAATTACATGTTTGCCTATGAGATTTGCATCCTCCTGCATCTCAACATCCCACGACATTGGTTCGGTTATTATTTAATGCAACTCCCCATGTCTTTTTTTTATTGCACAACCCGTGCGCGCCAAAGGATGATCTGCAATTCATCTGATTCGTGATTGCCAATGCTTTACTTTCAGTGTATTTGTCATGCCACTTGAAAGCACATTGGACAATTGTTAAACCGATGTGAAGTAAATGGAAATTTACATTGAAAGTCAATTCAACCATGTGAAATAGCTTGACTTAATCCTATGATGAAGCTTGGAAGGCCCAAAACAAATTTAATTTGTTTTTTAAAAACGTATTCGAAGCACCGAATTCAAAATGCTGAAAAATCAAAATCTAATTCACGTACATAAAGTTTGCACAGCAGCAATAGCTCGTAAGCTGTTTTAGAGATTTTGCTTGATTAACATAATGTGCCTGATTCCGGGGAAGATCGCAAATGCTCGGCAAACCTTTGTCTGCAACAAAGATGATGTGCAAGCTGTCGGTTAAGAATCATTCGAAATAAACAAACACATTTTGACAGTGCTGAAAAACCTGAGATTTAGTCCTCCATTCGAAGAGCAATGGCGTTTCCACCTCAGTTTTGCTTTTCTTTCTTTTGGAGTTGGGCTAGCATCTGCGATGTTCTGACTCAGAGGCAGAAGTGCTCCCAACAGGCCTCCATTTAACAGTTATACAGAAATTAGGAATTTTGCCCCATCTGAACCACGGCCTGGATTTGCAACAGACAAACGTTCGACGATTAAACTTCCTATCCAACAATAAAGAATAATAAAATAAAATCATAATGTGCTGTAAAAACTCAACTGGTCTGACCACACCTGTGGTCAGAGAGAAACCGAGTTAACATTTCGAATCCGTATGACTCTACTGCAGCACTAAATAGAGGTAGAAATCTGATTATGTTCGTACTGTTTCGGGGGGTGGAACAGTCGAAGCAGGAGAAATTATCAGCGAAAGGTGGGGGCTAAGGAGAGATTTTAAAATATGCCATGGACAAAAGACAAAGGGAGAGTTAACTCTAGTGGTAAGAGCTAAAGCATTTGCTGGTAGTGGCATAAGGGGAAGAAATGAGAATGTGTGATTAGCAGAACAAGGGTCATTACTCTGTGGAATAATAACATGGAATAAGTGACAGATGGCCTTTTGGGGTTGGGTAAGACAATAATGCTCATTGCTGGACTTAGTTGGCCAGCCGATCAAATTGCTACAAAAAAACCTACTTTTCATTAAAACACAGGTCCACTTTCTCCGCGCTGTAATGGCTTCTGAATTGTGGTGGTGTCCATATATACATGTGCACCTCAAAATGTCACCACTGCTTAGAATGACTGCAGGTGGAAGCCATAATATATGACATTCAACTTGCATGGATAATATGATGCAGTGATATCAAGGTAGAATATATTGCCTAAAGCTAACTTTAACTGTTCTCTTTTCTGTCACCAAACTTATACGAAGCTGTGTTGTTCCTGTTCCACTTATGAAGTGGAAGTCTCTGTGTTTGCAACTCACTATAAAGGCCTGACTCAATAACCCCTGTGACAATATTAATGCAGTTGAAGTGCACTTCTCTCCTGGGCTCTTCCTTTTGCATGAGGTGGTGAACCTGGCATCGCAAACACTGCAGGAAAACTTCAAAAAAATCAATTGGCATAATTTTGAAGAAGGTCCTGGAATTAATTGCCAGATATTTGGTGCATTATTTACTCCTCATCTAACAACAATGATAATGTATTTTTTTTTTATCTTTCTTGACACTATCTCTACTGGACATTTTACTCCAGGGACATTGCTGACCATGGACTCGTTGCTGAATTTTCCACGTTGCTTTCATTTCATTCTTTTTTATCCACTTGGTTTAGAACTGATGTGAACCAGATAATAGCAGGGATGATACTTTGCTTATATCCCGAGTGATGTTATGTTACAGGGAACGCAGGGAAAGTAAATTCCTGGCTTTTGGATGCGTCCTACCATTGAACCGCCGACCAACCTAGTTCCTTAGTAAGGGAAGGAAGATGTCCAAAGTTGCATTTTGCAACTTTGGTGATTTCCAAACAACGTATCAATAAACCGCACACATTTGGCCCATTATTACTTTTATAAGTTATAAAATATGGCAACTAATTTAACCACAGAATAGTCCTACAATCAGAAAGGGCAGCCATCATGACATGGTATATTCATTTATTTATTTACTTATTTATGGATCTATTTATCCATTTATTTCCTTATATACTGAGAGATACATAATACATGCATTCATTGAGAGAAACACATCAATCAGGACACAAGGTAGAACCATCATCCACATCTTCGAAACAACAGAATGGGGTGATTTGCATCCAACTATGAAGGTGGGGAAAACCTACTATACCTTACCAGTTGAAAAGCTTAATGAAGAGCAGTGTAACACTTCCTCAATACTGCAGTTGATGGGCAACCTAGATATTTCGTTCCGTGAAATAGAATTTGAACTTAACCCATTCTGCCTCAATAGCGGGATCTGAGCCACTGTTGAAAGTTCCTTCTGTAGTTAAGACCTATTCATCCAAACAAAACCCTCAGGATTCAGGAGATTATTAATAATTCTCTTCAGCGTCTTCTCTGATCAACTCGGCATTCACCCAGAATTATAATTCTACTGTCATGCCTCCATATTTGTTTCTGGTGCCTGATAAATTGTTAGTTACTCTAATGTCTCAATTGTGTATATACAATATTATGCGAAGGCCGCGAATAATACCTGACTTTTCAGAATAATGCTGTTTTTTATGTTTCTTCAGGAGTTAAACAAAACATGGGGGAGAACAATTGACAGCAAATTTATACACACCGATTATTTTCAATATGCATTTTAACCAATGCCATGTCAATCTATCTAGAATTTTGCACTATTGTCTAGATGGGTAACTTAGTAAAGGGTGTATTGTTCATCATAAATTCAATGTATTTCCACGATTTGAGATCAACAGGCTAACACTCACTTTACTTGAATAGAAATCAACAATTCTCCTTTTAAGATGAAATAGTTGATTTGCAACCAATTATATTCCTCACCTGTATTTTCAAGAAGTTTTTTAAGCTTTGCAATTTCTGTCCAATGCAAATAATACAACTTTTTAAAAAATCGTTTGGTAGAGGGGCATTAGTAAAATGTATTATCACTGTACGTGAGTAAGGAAGAAGTGTAAAGAGATTTATGAATGATGGTGGAGTAATTAAAGATGGTGATTTTACTCTTGCTCTAAAATTGATTTTTACCCTGATCAATGTGGCACAATTGGAATAATGTTTATTTGTATAATTGTTGTTTTCAGTTCAGATAAGCATATTCAAAGCTGTCAAAAGAACACGGCCAGTTCATAATATTGCACCATGCTTAACTTTGCAATGAACGTAAGCAACAAATTTGCCTGCACTCACGGTCGTTGGTTTTGCAGTCTTCCAGCTCTGAGATTATGAAGATAAATAGATGGAACGTCATCATAACAATAATAAATATTGCACCCAATAGCGTCTCCGATAGTTGTCTTGCTTACCTTTCCGACAGGCCTTCAATCTCTCTTCTATAATTATTAATGAAAATTGCAAACAAAAGCTTTGTCAGGTTGCGTTGAGCCAAGCAATCATGCTCAATCATTTCGATCCACGCACCACAGAATATACTGGAGAAAATAAAAAGCAAAACAATACGCCTCTCATGTATATTGAACCGTGTACGACATCAGACCGCAACAATGTGTACTGGTGCAAATGAGCCAGATTTCGAGGATGTCCCAGTACGTAATATTGTTGCCGCAATAGCCAGTCTTTGCCCAGAAATGACCACACTACAGTTCTGCGGTATTGCTTCACTTTAGTGTTGTAGAGTTGTAAATATTGATGATGCACGTTCTTCTTTCTTCAAAGGGCGTCATGGGTTCTTAAAAGCGTAACTGAGTGAATAGATGTCGCCTTATACCTCATTACGCAAAGATGAAAGCCCTCAGCCTGCATCGTACACCCTCAGTGCTGTAATCGTTGAATTTAGTGTCATTAGTTGACAGCTGTAGACCGCAAATTTATAAACACATTATCTCCTTGCTGAGAGGTGGGACTAATAGGAGCTGAAGCATTGAATGACTATCAATAACACACACATTTCAATTGAGCATGGCAGAGGTGATCTAACGTGAAATTAATTATTGCCAACATTTAAATTTAACAGGAAAAATTTTGAACTGCTCAAACTAAATGTTCCCCTCTTTGGTGGCTTTGCACTGCTGGATTCAGTAATGGGAAATGGATCAAATCAAAACTGTTCGTCATTTGAATTTTGGCCCGTGCATTCTGCGGGATATGTCACATTAAAGTGTTATGTTTTGAAACTAATAATTATTTCATGCAACGAAAAATTAATCATAGAGTCAAAACGCCTGCGGAACACATTGAGCACTGAATTTTACAACATGGTCAGAAATTAGAAAGTGAAATTACCAACTCACCTGCATCTATGAGATCTTTTAGCAGTTTATCCCGTTCTGAAAACAAATGCCAAACGTTTTGAGTTCCTTGCATATGATAGTATAATTTGCCTGTACCATTTTTGCCTATAACTGCACCGAGCTCAAATAATGTCGGAAATAATCTGTTATTTGCAGTCCCGATCTCCCTTACGATTAATTGTATGGCAGCCAATGAAGTTGTTTTCAATCACCGATTGTTGTAAATGCGTGCATTGTTTTCTAGTTTTATTGAAGTAATCATACTTGCAGTGAAATTTACAGCACGATGCAGGGCATTCAACCCATTAAGAGTGTTACACACCAGAAGGAGCAATCCAGCCTAATCACACTGTCAGACACTCGGTGAGCAACTTTGAATGTGATGCCACATCGAGTGCATATACGTGCACTCGTTAAAATTGCGAGGGTTAACATCTCTGCTACCATTTTCGGTATTGCTATTGTTTCCTCTAAAACGCTTTGTTAGAATCTGTCCCCTCAAATCTCCTCTGATATCGGTCCTAATTATGGACGTCTCAAACATGCGGAAATGACTTCCCGATAAACAACATCCCCTATTCTCTTAATTTACACAGTTCAGTTTAGCTTCTCCCATGCCTCTTTCTTTCGACATGAATCAACCAAAGCCGACATTTTTTTTAACTTAAAAAGATATATACAGTCCTGGCAAGAGCCCCGTAAAATTCCATCGCTATTCTCTGCAAGACAACCAATTATTTCCTTTAGTGGTATGACTGGAAATGACAGAAATAATCCAGCTTTGGCTCAAACTGTATTTTATAACGTTCTGTCATAATCTCCGTGCTGTCATACTCTTTGCCTTGTTTGAGAAAGCCAAGGATGGCATATGCACAGTTGACCAATTTTTATATCTGCACAACCACCATCAGAGTTCAGTGATCATGAAATGCAAATTTCTTTGTTCTTCTATACTTTTTTTTATTATTAGCATAACGAATCACGTCCTGACACTCCAAAGCCAGTCTACCATCTGAAATGCAGAAATCAGGATTGTGATCGAATACTCTTCACTGGACTGGGTGAGTGCAAAATCAACAACACTCCATAAGGTTAACACCCTGGAGGGCAAAGCAGCGTGATTGTTTGGCACTCCACTCAAACATATTCACTCAATCCACCAACGACACTCAGTGGTCGCAATATGCACCATTTACAAAATGAACTGCAGGTGCTCACCAAGACTCTTTAGACAGCATATTCCAAATTCATCACAATGGCCATCTAGAAGGACAAGGACAGCTGACACATGGGAACCCGGTCAACTGGAAGTTACTCTCCAAACCAATCACCATTATGACATGAAACTATATTGCCAGGCCTTTGATGTAGCTGGTTAAAAATTCTCAACTCCCTAAAATAACTGTGTGTGCAACTACGCAACATAGAGTGCAATGATTCAAAAAGGCAGCTCACAACCACCTTCTCAAGTAATAAAGTATTGGGGATTGGGCCAGGGTCAATAAATGCTGGCCTATCCAGGAACACCCACACCCCTGAATTAATAAAATAAAATAATGCGTGTTTCCTAGCATTGTAAACCTCCTCAAATACTACGCTACAATATTTTTTCTAAGGTTTAACATCAGTTGCAGTTATTCCATTTTCATGACAAGTCCTTTGATTATTGAGACCTGTCCAACCCCACGAAACAGCTTTAAAATCGCAAAAGACTGATTAAACATCTTATCCTTTGCTCCCTTCCTCTGATGAAATGTTGCCAATTTGTCCTTGATTGCATGGCATTTGTACGTTTGAGCGTGATCTGCTATGCAAGAAATTTCAAAAAGTCTTTCTGAAATGCATAAAAAAAATACGGTACACACTCCTGCCCTTTAGTCCCTTGAATAATCCCATTACATTTTGTCATGCAGGAGTTTTTCTTAGCGAATTGGCGTTTCCTGGATTTGATTAAGCCGCGCTTTCTTTTAATGAAATGATATCTTGTTCATTAGTTTTTTTTTTATTTCGATCGAAGTTGTTTTGAGTGGCATTTGCTTAGTTTGCATAGCACTTCCTCACATTTTACGAGGGGCACTGGCGTATTTTTAACCTCACTGGTTTTGTAATCGAGAATTCTAGGCTAATGGTCTGAGGACACGGTTTCAAAACTCACCACGGTAGCCGGTGGAATTTAAATTCAATTAAAGCATCAGGAATTAAACATTAATCTAATAATGACATTAAAACGAACATCAATTGTCGTATAAATCCATTTGCTTCATTAAATTCCAGTATGGCAGGAACTCCTCCTTCCTATTTGCGACTCCAGACGCACAGAAATGTGTTTGACTCTTAAATGCCCTTTGAAATGGCCGAGCAAACCACTCAACTGTTTTAAAACACTATGAGGGTTAAAAGTAGTTAAACTGGTCAAATAGACCGGCATAAACCCAGGGGCCGGAAGGGAAAAATGTGAACTCTGTCTCGTTGAACCTGGAAAGTCCTCCTTACTAACATCGGGAAACCTGCGCGACAGACTGATCAAGCTACAACCTGATACAATCATAGCCAAGGAACCATGCCTTACAGACAAGGTCCCAGTCATCACTAACACAATCATTAGATATCGTCTATCCACTGGCAGGGTAGACCCACAATAGATTGGAGAAATTAGCATGCAGTTGGAGGCTATGCTGGCTGTCCTCAACATTGGCACCGGTCCTCATGTTGTCCCATGGCATCAAGTCAAACATGGCCAAACAAAACACGTGCTGTTTAAAAAATATCATGCTGCTACAGCTGATGAATCAGTCCTTCACCTTGTTGAAAGCCAATTGAAATAATCACTGAGGTTGGAAAGCACACAGGAAATTCTCTAAGGGATGGCCTACCATGTCGATACCCTTAAGTGCCTTAGTAGCAGCGCTGATGTGTGAGCTTTCCCAGACCGAAATTTCATAGATGCTAAAATGTGTCCAGGGCCAGTGTGGGGGAGCTGACATGAGCAAAGTACCAAGAGTTGGGAAGAAAGTGAATGTCCTTGATGTGTAGTGAGCTTTTAAACAAGTGTGGAATCAAGGAGCCCCAGAATAGCAGGAGTAAATGGAAATCTAGAGCAAAATCGCCATTTATTCCAGTCATACCTAGAACAACTGAAGATAGTTATGTTAATAGCTGTCAGTGATCTTCGCCACCGGACATTGCGGCAAATATTTATTGAGGTAGAGTCCTTGACAAAGTCATCCCCTGCTGCTTCATCGCTGAAATTCCCTCCATCATAAGGGCAGATGAGCATGTTCACAGGAATCTTGCACTATTTTTTGGTGCCATTTACTACACCTCAGATACTGAAGGATTCTGTACCCATATCATATATTTAGAGTTTTTGTTGATAGGTTGGATGGATTACTCGCACCACACAACGGACAGACAGAGGCCATCTCCCAAATTAGGGAACCTTTCCATCTTCACTTGTCATTCAATCAATCGTATTACTATCGTTGAATTCCCCTAGACCTATAACCTGCGAGTTAACATTAGCCAGAAACTGAACTGGACCAGCTATGTAAATGTAGCAGGTACAAGAAGTGGACCATAAGCTGCGAACTCGGTGGATATGCCCTTAACTCCTCAATCCCAAAAACCTTTCCGCCAGCTGCAAGGTACAAGGCAGATTTGTGATGTAATCATTTCCATTTGTCTGGATGCCGCTGCAACAACATTAAAATGCTAAACAACAACAGGAATTAGCAGCCACTTCATTAGAAACCAATTATCCACAATAAGCATGTATTCCATTCACCATCGATTCGTAGTGGCAGTACCATGCTCTTAAGAAACTGCAGCAACTCACCAAGACTACATCTACAGCAGTTTCCAAACTAGCAACTTTTGCCACCTGGAAAGCATAGGGCATGGTGCATGGAAGCACCAGCACCTTCAAGGTCTCTTGCAAGTCAAACACCTATCTGGCATGGAGCAATGGAATTGCCCCTTCCCTGTAACTTGGCAGGACTCAAGGATCACATTTCCTAAAGCACTGTGCTCGATCCTGCAACACATGGACTGCAGTGGTTCAATAAGACAGCTCCCAGCATGTATATGAAGGGCAATTAGGGATGGACAATAAATTCTGGCATTTACAAAGGCGACCCCAGCCCTTGAACAAATAATGATGTTAAAATGCAATGGTACAACGTTCACTATCCTCCGCATCTCTGGCCCCACGTCTCGAGTCAGGGGATAGTGGAAAATTATGAAATGGAAGCTCTTTTCTTTTATTTTTCCTCCTACTTTAAACCTTGGGAACATTTTACGTTACACAATTACACAATTTATTACAGCATTTCTCACGACGTTAATTTCACCTAATGCTTTCATCTTCATGCATATTAGGAATACTAATTCGTGCCTTAGTTTCACTGCGTTGTACGAAAATAGTGTTTTAAAACTCCTATTTTACAGCCATATTTTGTTCTGCACATCTAAATGATTTGTCGATATATTTATTGCAATATTTTCCTCTATTTGGCCCTCTGAAAAAGACCCCGAGTAGCCTTAGCTTACTTTATTTTTCCAGTTCATCCAATGCCTTAATTTGTTGTTCATCCTAAAATGTCATACTTCCTTAAAGCCATAAGTGATACCTTAATCCATATTAATGCGTTCGTTTCTAATAAACATTCTCTATTAATTTCGTATCATTTACAATTTTGAGGTGCTCCATTACATTGTCACATGTTAATCAATGTTTCCAGATTATGTGCCTTAATATCTAAAATTTTGCATTTATTTGTATGCAGATCAGTAGTGAAACAATTCCTCTCTACATACTCAATGGAGATTGTTCCCTTTGTCCTCAGCCAAACTTGCCATTTTTTAATACTTCCATTCTCAGTGATTGTTTTCTCTCCCTTCTGAACATACCCTGATATTCACAGGGTATCACAATTTCAAAAACATCAGCATTGCCACACCCATCGCCACCCAACCATCACCCCCTTCTCCCGCTCCACCCCTCCAGCCCCACCACCGCCCTGCCCCACTGGTCCCGGGATGACAGAATTTTATAGAGAAGCAAGAAATCATTAGTTGCAAGATGCTGATGATGCAACTCAACACAACAGTGACAATCCAACTCTTGTCCTGTTTCACAGTAGCTCCGTATTTTTCCAGGGTCAATAATTAACCAATTATCTTTTCACCGTTATGATAACATTGTTCATTACTATCCTTCGAAGCAGTTCATTATGCATCAGTGCCACCTCTTTGAGATTAGTCTGATATCCAAAGTTCTATCCATTTGTAACAAACATATTAATTAGGTCCTTAGAATGGGACTCTACATATCGGGACCACCGTTTCTAGGTCACTTGTAAATAATATGTTCACCATTTAAAACAATATCCACAGGTCATTCTCGGAGTGCTGCTCGAAAAATATAACCCTTCCCCCTGCTCCTAAACAGATTGAGATGCCCAAAGTTCCTCGGATTTAATATTAACTCTGAACGGAAGGATCAGTTAATTCTAGTGAAAATATACACTGCATGCTCAACATTTCTTGAGCGTTACCAACTCTCACTTCTGCTATTCTTTAGGTAAGTCTTTTTTTGCACCTTCTCCACTCCCTCTATATCATCCTTATAACATTGAGGTGTTAAACTTCTATTGTACTTTAGACTTGGTTCAGCCAATGAATGTGGCAACAATCGACCGTCCTGGCACTATGCTCTAACAGAACTTGATGGTGATAAAAACTGTCTGCTCTTTTTGGATCTTGGGCTACCCAGGCATATCGAGTCCCTGAACTGCGAAAGTTACATCAAGTGCAATATAATGAGGTTACGTGATATAATTTTGCATAAAAGTTTTTCAACTACTATGCACAGTTCTTGTGTGTTACTAATTATCTTTTGTGTGAATTCAACTGACAGCTTTGGAAAAGAATTGAACAGGGCAACGACGTTGGCATGTTGAAGATGAGTCGTGTTAATTTTAAATCAATAGCTTACTCTTCCATTACAGTATGTGAGATACATATATGTTGCTTTTGATCTTGTATTCATTCACAAGAAGTGGACTTTCTCAAGAAGTCGTGCATGTATTTCGCTGGTGAAAACAATAGCGTGCTGTCTTCCGCAAACACTGCAGGCTGTATGAAGAACCATTGTACGTGCATTGCTGGTGTGCTCGGCCATTTCTGAGTCGACTGATAATTCTACACCTTTCTTCTGGTGGGGCAGATAAGCCGGCGTGTAAGCACAGGAAACCTCATTTAGGGAGTTCATTTTCATGAAACAACATTTATTCCAATAGCTTTCTGGACACCACTAGTGAAAGCACATTTATTGTAATTTTGTTGATTATCTGAATTTATATTCAGCACTTGGAATGCTGTAATTCGAACTGAAGACTCCCGAGCCTTCAGGTTGTCCGATGTCCCGTCAAATATAACATCGATAAGTGGCGGTGCCATTTCCCTGCATTTTGAAATAAATTGCTATTTGACTGGATTAGCTTGTCTTTTAGTGAAATAATACTCGATAGTGGATGTAGTTACACTAATCAGAAAGGTGGTACTGGAAATAAACTCGACATTGTTGCAACGTTCCTTAACTCTATGATATATTTTCCAATCATGGAATTTAGTTAAGATTGATAAATCGTTTCCTATTAAGCTCCATCTGAGAGATTGATACAGCACACACGTCATAGGATATTTTACCCAGAGCGTCATCGATTTGCGACAAATCTGTAATGGGAATGAAAGGGCACATTAATATCAGCTTCCAGTATTCTGCAGAACATAATCTGGTTCAAAGATTGCAAATAAAATAATTCATCGATCGAGGATTACAAAAGTGCAAAGGCCAGCTTACTTATTCTGAATCCGTAATAACCTGTTCAGTTTGGCAGTGAAAACTCTCATGGACTTTAGGCACTGAATAAAAAAACAAGGGGGTACAAAAGGAGATCATACGGTCTAACTAGCCTGCAATCACTTTTTTCGTTTAGCAATCGACAAGTACAATTCTGCAATCCTTTCACGATTAGTCTAATAATGTTCCATGACAAAATGTGTACAATTCATTTCCGAAGACCACTGCCAAATCTATTTGTGTTAGCATAATTAGCAATGCATCGAACACACTTAGTTTTCGTTTATTATAAAATTAATAACTCATGGTATGATCGATGCCGTTTTCTCATCAGTTTACACATACGCCGTTTTGTCAGCCATTGCAAATAACTTTTTAGCTACGTTCTTTATGCATTAATGTAAACAGTTCAATTCTGCTATCAAACCACCTTTTAGCTTTCTCTGATCCAAGTCGAATAGAACTAGCGTTTTTTCAGTCTTTCCATATCACTTCAATTCCTGATCGTTGGCCCATTCGAAAAAAAAACTCCATGAGCTGTATACAGTGTGTGACAGCATCATAAAAGCAAAACTATGGGATGCTGGAAATCTGAAGTGTGCTGCCTAGAATTTTGAAGAAAGGCAAACTGTAGCCCCACTTTTCCATCACGCAAATTCAGCAAAACCTCCTGGCTTTTGTAACTCACGCCTTTATTTACAAAGCCCAGATAGGCATTTATTGGCTGCTTAGTGAACGAACCCTGCAACCTTCAGAATTGAACCATGTCTGAAACTCAGTTTTCTGTTAAAAGTCTGAATCACGTACTCCCACACCTGTGAAGAAAACGTGCCACTATTGTTGTTTCAACGACGTTGCTAATGAAGCCATCAACGATTATTTCCAATTGCCCCGGATGTTATGGCAACTTCCATTTTCTGTAAACTTGAGCGGAAACAAAGCTCTACTGCACATACTGTAACGCAAACCAAAGGGCACTGATCAAACATATCATTTCATTCGGGTTCCATTGCTTCTAGGGCAAGCTAAATAACAACTGTTAAATTATCATCCCAGGTTTCAAATTTTAATATCGTACTACCACTGAAATCTGTTGGAGACCACGTTACAGAGGATATGTGAGCCTAATATGTTGTAATTTTATCATAACAAGTCCATCGCAACTTCCAGGACATCGACCGTTGTTTTCAGAAGTCTTTGTTGCTTAGGCACTCGCCGATTCACTCATAAACCTTAACTGGCAATAGTTCAATCAAACTTCAGCATTTCCCATCTGAGACACGTTATTCTGACGAACAACAAATGCAGCATGGGAAAATAAATAATTCATTCAGAGAATTGCTGCCCCTTGACGCATTATCATATTCCATACGCCTCAGTACATTAACCTCATCGAAGCAGCGTTTTTTTTTCCCCCTCTGATATACTTGCATAACTTCACGTTAAATGGATCAATGTTGTTCGGCACAAGCACTAGTCATTATTCATTTTACTAACCTAAATAGATAGCTAGGGGAGTGAAGAGCTCATAAAATGGTATCCCATTCTGCCAGAAGGAGAGACCGAAACCTTCCAGCAGGTTGACTGTGTTACGAGCAACACCAAGTCCCGTGATGGGCACACACGCCTGGGACTCCATTGTGCCAAATAAAGTACTCAACGACGGCTCAGTTAACGCCTCTGGCAGATTTTTTGCAGACTTCCACATTGATCGGCATCTCATCACCAGGCACCCTGGAAAATTCTGGTAGCTTCCCGCGGATTGCTTCTGTGGTATGTATGTTTGTGCATGGGTGGAGGTGGGGAGGAGGTGCAGCATTAAGGCCAGAACTTATGACGGGTGACTCGCTGATGTAACGTCGTAATGAATGACTGCTGAAGCTTGCCCCGGCACTAGAGAGACTTTTGGCAACCTTCCAGGCGCCGTCCCATTTGAAATATAATGTAATATCATGTCACAACCTGAAATGTTAAATCTGTTCCACTTGCCACAGATGCTGCCAGAAAGATGAATATTTGCAAAGAATTTATTTTCCTTCATGTTTGTATCTTCCGCTGTATTCTCTTTAATTTAGGAATATTCACTTGCCTCCTTGCGCAGCTTACCATTGAGGCACACTTTTTTTTTTCTCTTTAGCCTCTGCAGCAGCCAAATATAAAAGTGGCGCTAACATAGCTGCCAGAATGCTGGCCCTGTGATTATACAGGCCTCGGATATTGTCTACGATCTTCAATTGAACGGTGCTCCCACTGATAATATCTTGATTTCCACCCTCTGGTTTAAGGAGATTCAGGCTCCCACTTTCGTTTGCGCTGATGAGACGCAGTAGCTAATGGTGAAGTGTGACCCTCTGCAGCAGCCAGGGCCACATTTTGCACTTTAACAGGGTAATATTCAGTTTAATCTCCTGGCAAGATGGTTAGTGTTACTGTATGATGCGTAATTGTGGCAAAGGCCTGGGTGCCATTCCTGTAGTGGCTGTGTGACTCCACACTTTGCCGCTATCTTATAGATTTGCACCCCTCACGCTAGACATAACAAACTCTCCCTCTGTTTAATGGAGGAAATACCTATGGTTCTTGTGAACTTGAGCCAATTTCTATTACCAATCAAAATTTTCTTACTGACATTATTAGTTACTATCTATATATACACAGCACCTAGATTCGGTGCCCTGGAGAGGCGGGCACATCTGCAAGGTGATTTCCAATTAGTTACCTTTTGGTGTGAAAGGCGTCTTCTTGTCTGCAAAAGATATTAGGACAACATAGTGAAGCTGAATATGAGTTGAAACATGAGAAATTATGGTCCAAAAAACATTTAACTTGGCTCCTTATATTCTTCGAAAGAGCCATTTAATTACATTGGTCTACATATAGTCCTCATATGATGACCTACTTTTCTGTGCAGATCACAGGAACGCTGATTTAACTTCCGAGCAAACATAACAAAACTTAGTCGAACACTTAGCCTGGCAAATGGGGTGCACTATCTTTTGCTTGTAATATTAAACTTAATAAGGCATTGCATGATGCTACACAGGAACGGGTAATCAAACAAATCATGATATGAGTTCATCTATCGTAACATGACCAATTACAGATCAAAAATCTTTGATTGATCATAAACTTTATAAAGGGACAACCAGAGTTGGAAAGGTGAGTGGACTCTGGTGTGCTGAATTCCAGAGCATACACGTTGTCCATTTACCAATGCTGGATGTATGGAAATCGGGAATGCAAAATAGGTCAGATGTGGAGCATTGCAGTGACCTAGCTTGTCGGTGTCAGAAGGTGTTGCGATTATCGGGAAGTGTTCTGCAAGAGGAAGTTTTGAATACAAGGATGGTAAGTGTTTACTCGATACCCAGATGGAATCGGCAGGAAGCTAATATAAGTGCTAGGTGGATTAATATATGAAAGGCTCTGCACATCGCTGGACTTATATCAGTTAATTCAATGAATAATAATGTTTTCAGCAAAAGCATAACATTCCTACCAGACAGTTATTATGCTTTTTTACCTAGAAGCATTCAGTCTTTCTTCATTGCACCTAAATCTGCACAAAAACAATGAAAGTTCGGTGTTTTCCCTTATCTGGTGTTATTTAGTGAAGGCTGTTTTAAATGTTATGAGGTCAGATTTTCATCTTGGGCATGAGTTTAAGCAAACTATTATCATATCGTCTGCCTGCCTTCATTTATGATTTCGGAAGAGAAGCGTCCAAACTAATAAATTTCTGACTACTCTTTCATTACTTCTGCTATAGGCTTGAATAAATGAAGGTAAAATATAGGATAGAGGTAGCTTGTTCACACATTGGGTAGGCTTAGCTTGTTTTTTGTTCTGCTGTTATAACTGCACATATAGCTGACCATTAAAGCTATCAATGACTACTACGCCGGTTTGGCATCCATGCTCAAGTTCAAATGGAAGTTCGTATCATATTCAGAAAAAATGGCATTGAAATGACCATTTGTTCGTTGCACGTTCAACATTTGGATGACTACAAGACGCTAAGTCTGACCGCCCTTTTTCTACTGTTCCTGCATATTCTGCGTGGTTCTGGTAAAGAGCTGTGTTTAAAACTTAAAGGTATTTTATTCACTTGCCTTCCAATCCGTATGTCATTACGTAAGTGAATGGAAAGGCTTCAGCACAAAGTAAACAACACGAAAGCCAATTGAATCGATTGAAATTAACAGAACTGAAACTGGACGAGGTGAACAATGGGCTATTAATGTGATACTGTCAGTTTTGAAGTCGTGGTCATTTTCAATTTTATCTTTGGAATTTTTTACGCAGATTAAATTTTCAATAAACAAATGTGATTACGTGCTACCCAAATCGTTTTGCAAATCTTTCAATTTACATTTTTGGTGGTGGGCTGTTATTAAGATTGCGCCCTAGAAATGGACACAGCAACGGAGGCATCGACTGGAGTCATTTGCACATTGACATCCGGAAGTTGATGCGAAATTCCATGGTTCACAACACAAAACTAAGGACACTTTTCAACGTTGATCATACATATTTACCTTTTATAGTTTCGTCCACCAATTTGGCTGTGAAGACACGATGAAAATTAATATAATTCCCAACAATTAATTAAGAAGCAATCAGGTAGTTAATAAATATGCATATTTTCGTTGCAATCAGCCTGACCATATCCTCAGGATATACCCTTTATTTCAAATTTGGCCCAAGGTTGTAATAAGTTCCAGAGCCGAGCATCCCCGATGGAACCCAAGCTATGCAGCATTGAACAGGATATTCCTGAAAAGATGCCACCCATTGGCTTTATCAAAAGTTCTTGGCTCACCTAGAGGCTGAGTACAAGTAGATTGATTTTGAGTTAAAGGTCCACTTTGTTAGGAAGAATAGATGAAGAAAAAACGCTTATTACAGGATAACCAAGGCGTCCTGGTGCAGAAATGATCAACAAAACGAAAAGCTAGCATGCAGTACAGTAGGAGGCAAAATTTTTTTATTGTAAAATGGAATGGAATATGAAACGTGAGACATTTTATGGCAGCTGTATATGGCCTTGCTAAGAGCACTCCCGGAGTATGATAATTAGTAATCAGTTCAATTTAAAATCGGTTAATGCAGAAGCAGTTCAGAGAAAATTGATTCGACTGATTCCTGAGATGAAGCGCTCATCTTATAATCAAAGATTGAACAGGTTGGCTCTTGTCTGATTTAAATTTAGAGGAATGAGAGGTGATCTTATTGAGAAATATTGATCCTGAGGTGACATGATATGGTGGATACAAGGAAAACCTTACCTCTTGTCTGGAGAAGAGAACCAGTGGAGACAGATTAAGAATAGCACATCTCCGTTTTAAGACGGATAAGAGGAGATGTACTTTTTCTCTGGCTGAAGGCCGTTTGTTTGTGGGATTCCCTTCGGAGAAAGAAGTGGGCGATTGGTCATTGAATTTATTTAAGGCAGATTAAGACGGATTTCTGATAGACAAATGGGACAAGGGTGTTGGGAGTAAAGAGGAAGTCGAGGTTGTGACCAGAAACAGTTCAACCATGATCTTATCGAATGGCACACCAAGCTAAATAACTAAATGGCTTACCTCTGTTCCTATTCCCTGTGATGTTATTCCCTGAGCCCATAAGCATTGCTTTCTATTTCCTTCATCCCCATGAATTCATCTCACCCTCCTTTGAAGTAATTGGGCGCAATTTTAAGGCAAGGTGGTTTTACGTTGCCACCAATGTCAATGGAGTTTAAAAAAGCTTGGGACCTTTTCAGCCCCGCACTCTCACCGTCTTGAGAAAATGAGTCCTCGAATTTTTCTTGGACTTAACAGTAGCTACCATGTATTAATCCTCCTACTATTAGATTCAACTGCAATCAGGAGGGTGAATGTCCTTGAGTCAATATCTTCTGCAGAAACTTAAATTAGACTGAAATACCATACGTATACATAACAGAGTTTCTAGTTCTTTAAATTTGAATGCAAGTAATTATTTCCAACTCTGCACACTCTGTGAAAATGCGATACAATGTTCATTGACCTTTTCTCAAAAAAAATTAATATCATTTCCCGTGAACTTTTATGCAACTTGTTCTTGGATGGGATATAATTTAGGCAGCTTTCTATTTGAAGTTCCAATCGCATCCAACTCAATGGCAGTCTCTGAGATGCAAAGTTGCATATTTGACAAACCGTTATATGAAGTGTGCGCAGGCATTGAAGGCACAATTTCATCGAGGAGGCGTAATCCAAGGCTTGGCCTCCCTTTTCAGCTGGACTAAAATAACTTCCGAGGATTTACTGGAGAGCTAAAATAAAGAGGCAAAAATGTAGGGTCAGCGACAAAACTGCTCCGTGCAATTGATTTCACTTCAAATGACACATCTGCCATCCCTCTATATCCATCCCATGAGCAGAAAAAGCACCACCCACCCATTTTGCTGCTAATGACTAGATTCTGCTGTTGTAACTCTTTACTATTCGCATCAATGCATCTTGAGTAAGCTATTTCTGCAATACCGCTGCCCTTTTGACAAAGATGATTGTCCTGGATAGAATTTTGGGTGTACTTACGGCTGTTTCACGTCAAGAGCTCCTTGCACATGGATACCCACGAGTTGATACATGTTGTCCACGACTTTCGGTTCACCTACTCAGTAATCCTAAGTGCTCATATTGTACCTGCCAGAAACTCTTTCGTCTCATGTGGAAATGTCCAAGTTTGCTTCACTTGAACAACGGAAGTGTATGTTGTGTGTGCAACATGCCGCCTGAATATTGGTTAGGATATATGACCAGTGCTGCACAGTGCACCTCACCTACATTGGGATGCATGTAAAGCAGTCACATTTTAAAAGCATATATCAAATACTTACATAGCTTTTTCAGAGTTTCTCTGAAGGCTATTTCGAAGATTAGAAATTCAGAATTAATGTTTGATGAAAAACAGCAGAATACTTATGGACAATTATGTTGCACTTTGCATCTGATAATGAAGCTTTGCTGACGTGAATTTTCTAGCCTAGCTTCAGTCTACGCAAGAAGAGTCTTATGCATATTTTTAGTTTCCGCTCTGGGTTTTTTTTTTTGTATTAGGAATTCCTCCACGCTGAAAGAATGCAAAATTGACCAGTATTACTTTAATTGAACATTATAACAAAATTGAAGTCTATGAGTCGTGCAAAGAGACAGGGGAACCTGAGCCTGTACTCCCCAGAGCAGAGATGTTTACGGATTGATTTTCTTGCTATGCTGAAAGTGATACAACTTTCAGGAGAAATAGTTGGGAATGAGACTGATTGGCCGTGAGCTTAAATAGCTGACAAAACCATGGCATATTGAATCGTATCTCCGTCGCTGAATAGTTCTGTGATATTGAAATTGCATTCTTTAAGATACTAAACATGCGGTATATGCTTACTCTGCCCCTCAGATTTAGTCTGTGGCCCACTAAAATTTCCAATAAAATTTACCATCAATTTAATTGAAAGCAGACATGAGGGCTGACCCAAGTTTTATCAGCTGAATCAAATATCTTAATTGGATATCATCTCTTCGCTCATGGATTGTGAGTCCGAATTGACTGACAATGCCGAATTGCCTTACAGAAGGAGGCCCTGAGCTCTGTTTAGAATTGTTTCTGTCCACGTGTTCTGATCCCGCCTCCCGCCCCCCCACCCACCCTGCCCAACCCCCTCACCCACCGCAGCTCCGCTAAGAATTGAGTTTTAGAATTATAATCGAGCAGCTGTGAAGGAGCAGCCATATAGTTCCAACGGAAGTTCAGGGGAATTCAGGTGAATGTGAAAATTGCGCTTAACAAGAAGTAGGGGAATTTAGGTGCTCATGTTCCATTCCTCTATTGCTTTCACCCTTCTTGGTGGCTCATCAACGGAGCCTCATCAACTTGATTGAAAATATTTCATTTTTTAAAGGTGGGGCACAGTGATGTGAATGTCCCCTTGATTACTGTTTGTGTATAAGCTAGAGGACATCATTCATGTCATGGCCAATTTGGCAGCCTTCAAACGTAAATACACAAACGTCTCAGGTAGATTAATTGGCTTGATAACAAAATTAATGTGCACGTGTTCTGTTCCCGCCTCCCGCCCCCCCACCCACCCTGCCCAACCCCCTCACCCACCGCAGCTCCGCTAAGAATTGAGTTTTAGAATTGTAATCGAGCGGCTGTGAAGGAGCAGCCATATACATGGGTTATGGTGGAAGAGATGGATACATGTGGCCTGACATTGGCAGTACTTTAGCACATTAGTTTTCTTTAACGGCGGGAAGTGTATGTTGTGAAGCCCCTTTATGTCCACCAGACTATGATCGCTACACATGGACAGAAATGAAATTATGAACGCTACCACATTATATATGGTCTGTAGTGTGTATTCAATTACTCACGATGTGTCATCACAAGCTCTGAAAGATTGTTCGCTGCTATTCAGCCTTTCCTTTGAGTGCTTGGTGCACTTTTGCTCAACAGTGAAAAATTAGAACAAGTTCATGGCAACTTTTGTGATCTGAAGGTTTTCAATTTTTAAGAGCAGCACGAGAAACTGGCAGGCTCTGCATTTCTGTAGTGTATCCATCTGAGACCGCACTGGAACATGGAACCATCACATTCTTTAGACTCGAATCGCAGTTCCACAGACATACTGAACACTGAGGCCAGCAGTACAAGAATTGAGCTTTCAAAGAACACTAAGAAATCGGGCACTTCCAATTCATATTGGAACAACAACAGGATTGAGATGACTTACAGGGGCTGGGCATATCGGTCTCACAGCCATGGCAGTAGGCATAACCCAATAAGAAAGCGTACGGCAGTTGTTCCATTAACAAAATAGGGTGACACTTTGTTGTTGTTCTAGGGTATTTCTATCAAGCGGGAAGCTAATGAGGCATTAGTGCGCCTGGGGCAGACACTGGGATGCCGTGTTACATTCGCTCCAGAAGAAAAAATCCTGGGTGGATCCAGAATAATCGTGTGAATTGGACAAAAAGTGCCATCCATACCGATTAACAAACTAAAATAAAACAAGTAAAAATAGAGCACCTATGAACAGGGGTGGTGACATGATCTGTTGCAGGGAGTTAGAGCTTCATCATATTTAATGCAGAAGACAAGCAAAAAGGGGAGATTGCAAGTAATTCAGAACACACAGAACGACTTAGGAAGGTCGAGGTGAAGTCAATTAAATGTCTGTTTCTCAACTAGAAGGCAGCAAATCTTTTCTCTGAAATTGGAACCGTTCTGTCAGATTTATCGTTCATCAGTTGGAAAAATCAAAACTGCGCAAGCATCGTGTCAAGACATACATCGCAAAAGCTGATGAATGGTGACAGAGACTATCCCCTCTGGGGCATGAGGAGATTGGTTCGTGATATTATATGAACCAGCTCAGACCAATTGCGGGTAAGCACCACACTCGCATCCAATAGCTTCGATTCGTATCCTTCGTTAGTCACAATGGAGATAAGCAACTGACTGTGGTTTGCATGATATATGATTGATTGACATATGCATCAGCTGGTGGCCCAGTCCACACTTATTGGGATTTCCCCCAAAAAAACTTCTCGAGAAGCTGAAATCATACACTTTTGATGCCCCACTGAATGTTTTTGTGAATATGACGTAATCCTCGCAAGGAGGGAAAATGTATAACCTCTGTCTTCATGTTAATTTATTGTCATCCGTTAATGGAACCGAGCAAGCCATGCGGGAGATTCCTCTCCTGCCTGAGCCTCATATTGCGTGCAGAGCATGACATATGCCAGCTAGGTGACATTGAAGGGCTCTGCATGTGCAAGTCTAAACAATACAAACCCTTTCAGTGTGACCGATGCCCGTGGCAAAACTCACGTTGGAAATAAGCAGATACACCACTCTGGTAGGAGCAGTGTGCGTGCCAGGCACCACAGAAAAAAAACGTCAATGAAGTGACAAAAAAAGAAAGGATAAGGCTGCATTGTCAAAGTCTAATACTGCTTCCTCTGCAAGCATTTCCTATAACCGCCATGAGGGAATGCCGGGCTGCCAGTGCACTATTTGAAGCATTTGAAACCACCAGTACATACATCTTCACAAACTTGTAAAGCAAACCTAATGAGCAAAGTTTGATACCGGGCAGAGCACCAAATGTCTTCCTTTAGAGTCATAAGACTCAAGTATCCAGAAATGGAAGACAAAGGACAGCCAACAGGTTCAAAATGCTCAACACTCAATGAGTCAAAAATTCTATGTAATGCTTGCCGATTATTGGAGTGCAGCTCTTGTCAAACACAATTATCATCCCTGTTATTCTACATAGTGAAAACTAAAGTTCAAACAATTAAGGGTCTAACAGCATATAAGGACCAGTGATTTGTTCACATACATGTAATTGTTAAAATAATTCAATAAAGTTCAGATTTCGTGGACAAGCCTCTCAAATCTCTCCGCGACATTGCATTTCAATACTCAGACACTTTTGACACGCTGCGCAATGTTAAGAGAGATGCTGTCCTACGTTTGCGAAAAGGCTCTGTCCCAGCATTGACTCTCCCCGTAAATGTCGTGAACGTATTACAAACGATCACAAGATTGGGGAGACAAAATGGGAAAAGACGGTTTACTTGGCCAGTGTTTCATTTTAAATTATTTTGTTTTAATGCGTTGTGCCGATCCTTAATTTATTTGCAACGTGATGACTTCTTAGGCCATCTCAGAGGGCAGTTAAGAGTTCAACAGATTGCTGTAGGCCTAGGTTCACATATAGGCTACACGAGGTGAGGATGAGAGGCTTCCTTCGCCAAAGGATTCGACCCACATTATGTACGTGGCTGGTCCTGTTTAGTTGCATTTAGCCAGTGATTGCGATCTGTATATCACTGCCAGGGAGCTTGCGACAGGTGTAATTAATCTCGGGTTTCAAATTAAATATTCCAAATATCTGGAGAGGGAAAAAAAAGCGAAAATACCTCCAATTCAATTTCGAGAAAACATTATTGAACTCGGGACTGGTTTATTTAGATAAGAGACGGCCCTAGCCAATAGGTTGGTGAGGCGATCTATATTCATCAGCTCTTACATAAATTCTCCACAGAAACGGCACCTACAGGCTCCAGCTGTTTTGTAATCATTCTATGATTTCATAATTTGCATTAATAATATTTGTGTCAATATAAAAAATAAAACTAAACTTTTGACATTAACTAAATATTTTAATTATATTATTGTTAGAAGGCTCAATACATCAGTAAAATTAACGGTTACTCTATGGACTAGTCATGTGGTTAAAAAAAAACTCATTCAATAATATTCAATCAGTTAGCTCATTCGATCGCAATTTATGCGTCGTCTGAACCATGCTCCTGGGTGGCATATTTGTTTTCATTTAAATGATTCGATTGCCAATTCTTTCAAAGTCAGTTCTGGGTGGAATATTTTTTGCTAATACTCAGCTATGCATAATTGTACCGGGAATCGTTTTGAAGCATCCAGATACTTAGGGATCGGAAAGAAAGCGATATAAGAAAAATGGCATGAACATATATAATTTAAAAGTAGGCTGTGCCTAAACAGAATCTTCCCTAGTGCACCTAACAGAATAGCCTGGTCAGCCCTCTTGTGTTTCACTATAATTACGACCTGAAGTAACTATGCAATTACTGCTAATTGCTCTCACGGCTCACATGTAATTATTAATAACAATGCATTTAATGCTTAAGTCCTTTGAAAGCTGATACATTGATTTGAATGTTTTTTATTGTTTAGCAGTTTTATTAGAAACTTCCAAATAACGACGCATATGCACTAAGATAATTATTATTCCCTGTTTGCCTGACTTTGCTGCAAATCACAACAGTGACAGCATCTGAAAATAATCTTCTTCATTGGATGGAAAAAGAAAATGGGAAACAGCCATGGGAAATAGTGTATGCAAACAGCCTTTCACCGCTTTGTGTTTCATTTTATCTTCTTTACTTTTTTCTTGCATCCTTTCCTTCCAATCACTGTAGTGGTTTTTCCTCCTTTCGTCTAGTTCTTTGTTTGAATCCCACATTTCCGCCTGTCACTCAGTTCCCAATACCCAATCACATTATTTCTCATTCCCCTCTCCTACTTTCTTGCTTCAATTTGTCTCCGTGTCCAATTTTCTATTAGCTCTCCCCGTTTTCCCTATTTGTCTTTATTCATTGGTTTCTTAATTCAAATGCATTTTTCTCTACAATATTTGATGGTTATTTTCTGTGAACATGATGCATTATTTTACCTTTATTAGTTGGGGACAACTTCTGCAATAAAAATATAGCATTAGCATAGCCATAGACATGCACAAACTTATTACTCCAAAGAATTGAATTGAATATGCAACTTAAAAAATAGTTCTTTGGAAACAAAGGAACATTGCGATTAAGCCCTTGTACGATGCTCGTACATTTATTACGGCCAAATCTTATTGATTGTGCCCTCAGTTGCACTTCATGTTGCCCGGCCGAAGCCTGGACTTCCCTGTCAACCAAAAATTATTTAAATCAACATTGAATAAATTCAAGGCCCAGTTTCCCCTGTTTCCTGAAGGTGAAAAATTCGTAGCCAAATCGCTCTGATGGAAAGAAAATATCTATCTTCGTAATATCAAACTGAATTTTCCATTTCTATTCCCCATCCGCACGCCACAAGTGCTGATGTCCTCTCTGTATAATCCCGATGAATTATCCGCACGATCTTCTATGAGTAATGAATTCAACGCTCATTCTTCTAAAATCCAACTTGCTCGAGCTTTCTTCCTCGTTTCAGCTGCCTTTCTCAGAAATCACTCCAAAGAAAAATTCTCGAATTTTCATAACACAGCTAGATTAAGCTCATCACCCATAGTTTTGCAGTCCCCCGCAGTCGAACCGATTATATATCATGTATTGCGGCAATCGCGTGTAAGCAGATAGAGTACCTCACGTGATTTTTTTTCAGTTCTGCGTTTCCACAAAATCATAATGTTTCTGAGCTCAATGTCAATCGTGCTGCTTGCATGTGTGCCTGCTTCATGTAGCTAACTGTCTGTCTATGGAAACACGCTGAAAATACATCATGTAATAAATCTCCAGGACGATAATTGTGCCTTTAAAAAAAAAATAAAAACGGAACCCGATAATAATGTGCTGTTTGGACGAAAAATCAACACATTTACTGTTTCCTGGAGTCACTGTGATTTTTTTTTGTCCCAGTCAAGAATGAAAAGAATAATTAATTCAAGCATTCATCACACTCGCGCAGTGACCATCATCCACGCCTTAGTGTCAGGTAAAGGTGGGGCATGTCACACGAAAGAACCTCGAGCAGGAAGATAATGCTTGTAGTGCCGCTAAAACTAAATCTGAGCTCCCCAATGAGTATTTTGACCAATTATCCATTAGCCTCTCAGGCAGGAGTAATACATCTAAAAGATAACGGTCAGATACAATTGAAATTGATCAGCTGGAGCATGAGTTTTACTTTGTCATTTTGAAGTTATTAGCTTTTGAGGAGTTACTAAATAGGCAACGATGATAAGCCTTTGAACCTAATTTGGTGAAAATAGATTATTCTCACCCAGTTTGCCTACCAGACCGCCCAATTCTATGAATTCTGAAAAAGAAAAGAAACGCAACAATGAGACAGATTTTTGTTCCAAGCATTAACAACAGCTTGATTTGCAATAGGATGCTGAGTATTGCAAAAAAAATCCAAATGCACTTCCCAAGCAGTGACATCAAGCAACGCGTGACATGGATGCAGATAAACAGATATTATAACAAGGATATGGCGAGTTATTAGATTTTAGGGATCGATTTAAAGGAATAGAGGGGGAGAGTATTTTTGAGATGTCCACAACCATTTGAACAAAGCAGCAGCAAGAGTCTCAGTGATTATAAGTGTACATATCTGGGAGCTTTGTAGTTTTGGAAGAGGGGAAACGGATGGTGCAACAAGACACCAAGGATAGATTAGTCCACACAGAAGATAATGCCCAAAATCGATGGAATATGACATTCTTAACCAGAACCTCTCAATGGGCAATGTGGCTGACGGGGGAATGGGACTTGGTGCATAGTAAGATCAGTGGTGGTTTGTATGGAGTCCATTTAATTTCTTCAAGGTTTCCACTGTAAGTGCCAAATGAATTGAAAAAATTCCTTATCATCAGAACATTATGGTTTGCAATAGTCAAGAGATTTTTATTTAATTTTCCCATTGTACCAAGGCGTCTTCGATTTATACTTTGTTCTAAAATTTGGCGTGCCTTAAAACACTATGTGGCCTGCGCTATTGGTTTCCTGAATATATAATTGGTTAGAATTGTCACTTTAATATCCTGACTGTGCAATTGGATAGAACTTTTAGTTCATCAAAATAAATATTTGTGCTGAATTCGCACAAATAATTCAAGTGTAAATTGCTGGAAACAGATTACATTTGTGACTGTGGTTAGAGAAGTTGTAGCAAGTGTTATGTTACATTAAATAAGGTTGCCTGGAGGCCACGTTTGACGGCATAAATGCACATTTCTTAACGAAAATTTAACACACCCACGCTGTAGGAACATGAAACACTCTCGTTTACGAGCTATGACTGGTGACCTTTCTTACCCAGGCCGCATTTTCCGCGTCCTTAATGTAACTTACCGTCACTTGTTTTCTTCGTCTCATCTTTGAAGGAAATAATTATAATCAAATTAAATGATATAACAAATAAATCCAAAACTGGTGTGTTTAAGCACATAGAAAAAAAAACATATAATATTTGGAATTCATTGGTAGTGCGTTAAAAAAACTACGTCGGATTTTCAGTTCAATTAACATTGACAGTCAGCTTGGACAGCAGCGCCTAATTGGCAATAGCGCATCAGACGTCTTTCATACATCATGCGCAATATTCTTTTCCATTGAAATAAAAATAAAGCAATACGTGCACGAACTTTTTATGCGCAGCCGACTTGATCTGGCCCTATGTTCACTTGTGCCTAGAGTTTGGGCCGTGCGTACAAGTCCCGCAAAACTCATGACAGATCCATTTGCAAATCCAATGTGCCTGACATTGCCTTCGTGTTATGGAGTGAAGTTTCAGTGTTCTTTCCCATCACAGTCTTGCACTTGTGGATCGTAAAAAAAGCTTTAGACCCTAGATTTTCATAACCATTAATGTTATCAATCTGCATGCGAAATGGTTGCACGTGACAAATGTTCCAATTCATCCAATTATTGCCAAGCGGTTTTCTCTGGTGTGTATTAACACTACTTAACATTAACTTAGCTCTAACGGCGTGTTCCTTTATATAGGTTCATAGGAACATGGGAATGAATCACGCCATTCCGCCATTCTAGCACAATACCCAATTAATTAGATTGAGCCTGTCAGTTATCTTAGTCCCTCGTTGGCAGCATTTATTTCTAATTTAATATATACCTTTTATTAATCTAAGGCTTGAAAGTTTCAAAACAAAACGTATCCTCAGCAAAGTTTTGAGAGTGACATCTGTTTTATATTACTCTGCGTGGGAAGAAGCGATCCATAGCATCTTCTCTAATTGACATGTTTTTCATTTTGAGATCACCCCAGTGTCTTGCAATTAATGCATCATTTGTTATGTTGAGTTCAATGATGTCCACTGCCAGTTCATGCAATCGTTGTTCACTTTCTGGTCCCCGTATCCACATCTGGACATTTAAGTCGTCAGGAGTTGCGTACATTGGAGAACATAAACTCACGATACATGTGCGCGTTTCGAAATGATAATTGTTTTGTTTCATCACCTGAGTCTTTCAGGGCTTTTCTACATTTGTATAGTTCTGAAAAAGAAAAACCTCCATATGAGAGAAATATAACCAAACTGGATTTGGAAGCTAATAGGTCTGTGGCAAAAGAAAATGAAGCGAGCGAGCACTTTGGAAGAAGTAAATTAAAAAAAAAGCACGATAGATATAGCTATAATAGCACGATAAATTGATGTACAACAACGCCCTTTAAGTAATCAACGTCCAAAAATGACATGGCAGGAGAGCTATACGACAGTTGTTGACACTTACTGAGGTAACAATTGTAACCATCTGATTCATTGAAAACACTGTCGGGAGACATTAAGGCATTTCCCTATAAACTTACTTAAAGAGAGACATTTTGCGCAATGACCCCGAAAGAGAAATAATAGGCCGAGTGGTTTAGGAAGAGAATAACAGACATCAAGCACAAGACAGCTTAACCATCAACCGTGAAACAATTAAATTCCATGCCTCGTGCATGGGGGTGGTGGAAGGGCTTCCACTCAATGGGTGCACATTATCCTGAATGCTATAGAGCTTTTTAAGTGTTGTTGAAGCTGCAACTTCCAACAAAAGCCGCGGAACATTTGGATCTGCAGCACTTCCCAAAGTAGTGTTTTGAAATGCCAGGTTAGATTATCTCCTCAATCATCCTATTTTGAGTTTTAAAGCTTAATCTTTTATCTCAGTTGGAAATTGCTACCCACGGCATCTTCTTAACTTAGTTTCAAAAACAGAAAAATCTTAGCGATACCAGAATCACAAACACTTGCCATTAGCTTGTTCAAGGAGCTGCAGATCTGCAATTATTTTTCAAAATGAGCTAATCAGCAAGATGACAACAACAATAATACCTTGCAGAGAAATCATGGTAGCAAAGTAGCTGAAAAAGGTTTTCGAACAGTTGTCGTCAAACCTAACATGGTACCAGAACAAACTCGGACGTATGCCAATAGAAAAAGGAGGTAGCTATTCGGAATACATGAAAGAACGAGAGAGAATAGCTGGGGAGGAATGATTTTGGCCGGTAGCGCCAGTTTCCTGAGTAATTAAGGAACATGTGAGGTGGTCAAGATAGGCTATGAAGGTAGTCACGTGGCATTCAGTATTTTCGTTAGGGAAGTGTTATTGTGCTCGTGGCAACAACCTGCGGTACCATGCCAGGCAGACAAAGGTGTAGACAACAATTTCTGGAGTCACCAGGGTTACCGTTAAGATCCTTGATTGACATGAGGAAAAACTAATAATAGTATGGATAACAATCGTTGTACCACCTCAGGAAAATAATATCCTTTCTGTCAGTATGGTTTCAAGTTTCCTTGCTGCGGTCAAATGTGGCACGATAAAGGCCAAATGGACATGAATAAATGTTGCAATGCTGTGTAGCATGTCGAGAGGTTAAAGCATTAGCAATTTGAAACCTGTTTCTGGTGGCACATTCGTTACTGGTTAATGCATGCTTTGCAAGTCCATGATTGTTCCCTGCCATTTGGTTCAACGGAATGGTATACCTGCAGTAGCATATTCGTGGCGCTGATTGATTCTCCAAGCCTCCTGTCCTCATGCAAGCTTTGCATAGAGAAAAAATAAGATTAAAAAAAAATCTTGAAAATGATGAAAATTTGCCTGGGGCATATTAACTTAAAATGCCTAGTAACCGAGGTGTTCAGCTAAAATTCTGGGCAATGTACAAGATGCTTTGTTAGCTTCATAATGGTCAAGATATCAAATGTCTGTTTGACAATGCTCCTTTGAGGCGTCTCGGACCGTTTTAATCCTTTAAAGCCAGATTAATGGCACGTATAAACTGAAGAACGTTTGTTATTGGACCAATGAAGGACTTCACTGTTCATTATTAATTTTCTTCATACATTGATGTCACCCTTTTTCAGTAAGTCTTGACGTGATCACTACAACTGGAATCAATCCATTGTTTCATTTTTGAGTATATCGCAGTGTTGGTTTTAACTGAAAGCTCCAGTTTTACATGTATTCTCAAATTGAGTTAGCTTTAAACAATTGATAGATGGTCAACAATATTATTAAACAGTATGACTTACCATCGTCTTTCCGAAGGCCTGCATGTTCCATGAGAAATAATAGTAAAATATCATAATGCTCGAGACTCCGTACAGCGATAATGCTCGATAAGGTTTCCTAAGTAACATCTCGTGCTTTGTAACGGAGCAAAGATATTGAATTGTATTCCTTCCTCGTCAGTTTCCCTACCTAAGCACTTGGTTTAAAACTGTTCAAGATATCATCCTACTGATGAAAAATAATTGACCTGGAAAGTTAACTTTCTTACTGATTTTAGAGAGGCGATCTGACGTGTGAATCATTTAGTATAGTTCCTTGCTATATTTCAGATTTAGAATTTTTGCAACATTTATTTTTTGAATGATTTCTTGGAAGACACGAATTTCGCTTAGGTGTGGGGCGTACATTTCTTACAGCCTGGCTTTTCACGGTTGGAGGATTAGAAAACACAACATGGTCATGGGCCATTATCAGATTAGCACATTAAACCAAATAGGGCATTATAACAGTTCAACGTTTCCTGACTCAACTATTTAAATTCTACACTAATTATAAGAACTAAGGGAAGGAGTGCATTGACGAGAATTGTGCAGATGATACAAAGCTACTTGGAAAAGGAAGTTGTGAAGTGTCCCCAGAGGATATATAGAAACTACCTGACTGGGTTCACAGAAAAAAACATGTAAGGTATCAACATGCAGACTTATAAACTTTGAATAAGATGCACAGTAAATACTGCATTATTTATGGGGAGAGAGACTATAGCGTGCTGTGGTCCAGGAGGTTGCCCTTATAAGATTAAAGAAGCGAGCAACATCTAATTAAATTTAAATTAAATGCTGAAATGCAATAACAACAATTGAAAATAATTTCTTATGAAGAGGTTTTGACAAGATCGTTCAATACTCAGGAAATTTAAGAAGAAAGAAATGTGACTTGACCAAAGGTAACATATTCTGATTCGATTTGAGAGGGTAGATTCTGAAAAGTGCTCCCTTTCTTGCGGGAACGCGGAGATTTTCATTCTCTCACATGGCTGTCATCTTTGGAATTTTTTGCCTCAGGGTTTATGAATTATGAGGCACTGAATGCATTCAATGGCGGAACAGATGCTTAACCTATAGTCAATTAAGGGATATGGGCCTAACCCCATCAACATGTGATCTGAGATCAATAAACTATTCATCCCATCCCTGAAAATTCTGAATAATGAGCATCCGCAAATTTCTAGAGCAGATAATTCTAAACATCCACATACCACTGAATAAACAAGTTGCTCTCATCTCAGCCCTAAACCATGATCCACGGTACATCATAAGGTGGGAGTGCAGATTCTTAAATCATAGAACATTAATTGACATTTTCAGATAATAATTATGGAAACAATAAAATTTGGCCGTTATGCCTTTTCGCACAGTATACACGGATGCAAAAGACATGCTCTATGCAAAGCCATGGCTTGGTATAAAAATTGTTATTGATTCGAACTTAGAAAGTTAAGATAGGGAGCGATTAAAGATTTAGATATAATTTGCAGCTCCAGCTAGCATCGACTGTGCAAAAACATTTAGAATGATTGAGAAGTGCAGGACCAAGCAGCTTCTAATAAAACAAGAGAGGCAGGCCTTTCAGGGGTGGAATTAGGAAACAGTTCTACACGCTGCCAATGGTAGGCTATCGTAACATAACGCTGAAATTTGCGGGTCGTGCTAGAATAACTGTTAAATTTAAAACTGTGATTGATAGGCCTGTGTACGACAAACGGTGTCAGAGAGATCGGGCAATACATGCTATTTGATTTATTTTTCTTCCACACCAGCCATGATTGTGTTGAATGTTGCAACAGTTTGTGACTAACTTATTGATGTTCCTAAATGCATATACAGCGCTATTCACCAAGGAGTGTGAACAGAACTACAATTCCAGAAATACCCCATCCGAATTGAATGCGATTCCTGAGATCACCACTTTTTAAAAAAAAACTTCAGGCAATTTAGCTGACGTTTATCTATCTTTCCTAAAGGACGATCACATTCTCACAATAATCAATTCAGTGATACTTCGTTGCACCCCTCTAAGGAAGATATATCCGACCTAATATTTGTAGAGCAAAACTGATTATAACAAAGTTCTGTAAATTGCAGCAAGTCTGTGTTGTTGTTGCAGCAAGAACCATTTGCTATTAAGGCTGGATTAAAATACAAATTCTCAATTGCTTCCACAATAGCTGTTTAAGAGCAAAAGTAAAAGGAAAGTCATTGAAGTATTATCCCCTTTTTACCTTGAATAAACTTCAGCAGCTTGTCCTCTACAAAAAGATAATTTTTAAGCACATAAAACGATTCTTCCTTGCTAATACTGCTATATTGGAGTCATGCGTTACATTGTATTTGTGCTTTAGAAGTCAACCTTTGAAATTCATGCTGGGAAGTAGCACAAATCCAGACAGAGAGCACAGAGCTTCTGTTACACTGGTGCCGGATAGTCGTCCGCTTGACTTTAAAGGACATGCATATCAATTAATCCATATTTACTTGTACGGGTCTTGAACGTCGACAAAAGGGCGTGAAATCAGGCATATCATCGCAAAAGTGTATACATGCATTGCCTTTCCTTTTTCCAGGTAGTCCAGATATAATTACTTCAACAGTTATGAAGAACACATAGTTCTAATGACCAGTGACAAATCATTCTTGCCTGCTTTGCTCTAGCCCTATAAAACTTCAACAACCCCCGACCCCATGCAATACAATTCATACACCAGAAATAGATTCTGGTGTTAAAGTGATATCCTCACCTGAATCGTCGAGTGCTTTTCGCAGTTTGTCCAGTTCTGAAATGGAAAAACTTGGCTCTCATGTTGTTTCCTTCCTTAGCATTTGTAATAAGTGTTTGACCCACACATTAACAACAATGTTAGACAAGAGAAGTATGCAGTAGAACTCAAATTTGCAAGTGCTGTAAAGAGCGTAGCAGTGAATTTGCCAAAAAATTGGTTCAAGCGTGACGTGGGTGGTAAATTCAGTCAACATTTGCAGTTAGATCGCCATTAAATGTGTACCTTTCTGCACCCACCACCGCAAATCTTGTTCGACCTGCATGTAGTTGAACATCTCTAATTATAGGCCAAAGGACTACCAAAATATACTAAATTTAAAAGCTTAATGGAACATAATGTGTCCCGGGAAAATGGATAATCGAACGCAATTCCAAGGGCCGGCTCTTTTATGTTGAGAGGGTTCGAGAGGCCGAATTGCTTACTGCTGCTCCGATCTCTTATGTTCTTTGGTTTTTGAGCGCGCCTTGCTGGTAGGGACAGGAGGGTTGAGTGAGAAAAATGCAATTTTCAAATTGGTAAGTCACATGATTTTTCAAGTTACTGTTTTTTTTTTTCTCTGTCGCTTTTTCGTTTAGATCTGGCAAAGCAGAAGCTCCTCAAAACATTAGAGGACAACTTGGTATCTTAGATTCCTCATAAACTGTTGAAGCTCTGTCAAGCAACGGTCTGCTTTGTTTTTCATATTTAGTGTTATAGGTTGTGCAATACGTTTGTTGAGAGGAGGGCCACGTAATTGCTGCCGGTGAGAGGCATGGTCAACATTACATGCAAGGTTGATGACGAAATTGACGGGGCACCATTTAACGAGTACCAGTATACCTCATCGATGATTGTAAGTCCGAAACCAATGTTTAATATTGAACATGACAATTAGTTAGACTAGGAAGACTTCAGGATGGATACGCAATCAGGATAAATAATTCAACATATCTGGTACAACAGTTAAGAAGGAAGACCTGTATGATCTGATAAGCGAGGACATCATTGCAACTATAACAATAATTATTTAATTCTTCAGTTTGATTATGAGAGCTATGATTGGCATATGGCGCGTATTTAGACCCTGAAGGCGGTGAAAGGATCATGTGAAAATATTATCCACTTTCAGTGATTGAAGATAAAGCCATAGAGCTACATGGCAGAAAATTGTTTATGTTTCTCAACACCGTCAGTGGAGCTTAGCACTGAATTTCAATACACATTTGTCAAATCTTAAAAAAAAATCCACACACATTTTGAATGAGGTATCTTTCATTTATTCATCAACTCAGTACCATACTTTTCTACTTTAGAATTTAAAAAAATGAAGGAGGTGTTCCAGGAAATGCAATGTTTGTTGTAGATTTCTTTTTTGATAGTTTGGTTTAAGGACCGGCTAGATGTAGAGATTTATTTTATTTTATTTCTTTCAAGAATGTGAGGGCTGCTGACATGGCTACCATTTGTAGTCCCCTCCCAATAGGCAAAAAGTGGTTCTAGGGCAGGTGTAGTCCAGCTTGAATAGTTACATTTATAATGTTGCCAGCAAGGGACCCAGGACTTGATCCAGCGACAGTGAAGGAAAAACACCAGAATTATAAGACCAGATATTGCGAGAGTTGAAGCGCAATTGGTACGTAATATTGTTCTCATGTATTTGTTTATTTTGTTCTTCTCGGGGGTTGTGGTTGGGGGTTTGGAAGAAGCAGTCGAAGGATGTTAGGTGAATCGCTGTAGAGCATTTTGCAGCTGGTGCACATTGCTGCTGGAGTGCGCCGCTGGTAGATCTTACATATGGTAAACATTTCTGCAACTGTGCGCCTCTGGTGAAGGTAGTTTGTGACTGCTACAGTGGATGGAATGCCATACAAAAGCACTCTTTTCACTTCGCTTATGTTAAGCCTCAAGTATCATTGAAGCTGCGTTTATCCAGGCAATTGAAATGTCCTCTGCCGGACTCATGAATAGTGTCTGATTTCTGGGTGGGCTTTGGGAATATGTGGGTGACTTTATCGCCACAAATTTCCGATCCCTTGGCCTACACTTGTTATCACAGCATTTAAATTCTCTGAAGAAGAGACAAACGGAGTGTCAACGTTAACATAGATAATGCCAGCGATATTCCATTTTTTTTTTATTTCCAGAATCTGCAGTATGTTTTTTTCTTGAAAATCCCTCATCCAGTTATATTGCTCATACATGGCATACCCTGACATATTTGTGCTGGATGGGGGTGTGGGGACGGGGGATGGGAGGTGGGGTGGTGGAGGTGGATTATTTAAATCCTTTGCCCTAGCATTTCAGGAGGATATAATCTATCTGGCAGGAGTTCGTCATTGACTGACAGCTTCACGGGGCGAAATGTTCTTTCCACTAAAGAGCCCAAGCCCGAATATTGTCCATATTTTTTCTCTAGGCGGACTGCCTCCGTATTTAGTACGTCAGAATTATTCTAAGCCATAAGCAAACATTAGCAAAAATGGACCATTCTGATCTTCTGATGGAAGGATGTTCACTGTCCAAGCAGCTGATGATCGTTGACCAGCGGACACCTCACTGGCAAACTCCTGTGACGATGCCCTGTCGTTTATATGCTAGATTCCAACAACTATAATGGCATTTAATCTAGCTATGTCGCCAATTTTTGGAGTTTCCACCATTCTCTTTCAGCCTTTCTGTGACTCCTACAGTTTGCCAAATTGCGCCTTATTGCATTAAAAAACGCTCTGGTCTCCTTTGTTATTTCCAGCTCTTTTGTCCATGTTCGGACTAACACTGCCCACAGATCTGAAGCTGAGTCATACGGGTGGAAGACAAACTGTGCATTTTTAAGAAATGCATTGTAGTGCAACTGCCACTTTGTCAACCACACGTTCTGTCACTTTGCAGATGATGTAGATTAGAGGAATTAAGTATAATGGTTTGGTGTAGATTTGTGTTCTGTT
The DNA here is from genome assembly GCF_017639515.1 of Carcharodon carcharias. Classification (NCBI taxonomy): domain Eukaryota; kingdom Metazoa; phylum Chordata; class Chondrichthyes; order Lamniformes; family Lamnidae; genus Carcharodon; species Carcharodon carcharias. The sequence continues at coordinate 11,418,610 of NC_054495.1, forward strand.
TGTGGGCAGCATAGATGCAGGCATTTCCAGTATTGTCATGTAAGTGCCAGTTTTGTACATTTGGCATGAAAATAAGACTGAGGAATGACATTTCTCCCATTGAAGAAACACACATAGAGTGCCATATTCAACTAATGAAGGCATATGCAAATTGTAAAACAATGTTAACAGTTTTTTAATGATTAACTAATACAAGTTAAACAGGCCGATCTCCGAGTTGAAGGACAGTATATCTGGCATTTCGACCATCAGCCCCGTACGCACCCACCTCCCCCACCAGCCCCCGCCCCACCGAACCAGCATCAAGAACAAAGCCCGGAATTTTGCAGATAAGAATTTCCGGGGAAGTTCAAGCTTCCTTTTGCCAAGGGCATTGAATTCAGAACCTTCCAACAATGCGATTTAAATGGGAAACACTGAATGCTTTGGACTACCTTACAGCATCAGTGACCCAGGAAAGCAACCTTATGAAAAAGTAGAACAATTTCCAGCTCCTGGACAAATCTTCTGCTTACTTCCACAGAATCCTCACTGAGCTCCTCCTAGACCCCACCCCTCCAAACCTCCACAGCTCCCCGACTACCCTCGTCCTCGACCGAGTAGGGCGCATTCACGATGGACACAGGCCCCAGCCCTACCCGGCAGCCACCCAGATTTGACAACACCCTACAGCCCCGACGTAATTTGACCCGCCTCTCCGATGCTGAAACGAACATCCTCCAACCGGCTTATTTTCCTTATGCAGGTACCTTCTCACTGGCTTCTGAAAGTGACTTGGACCTTTAAACTCACCGTCCCCCCTCAGAAATGGTGCATAAAAAGGGGGCGTGTTTTAATTACCTTCGAATTTGCTGCCCTCCACTTTAGGCCTCTCGAATTAATTGCACAACAAAGTTCTCCTCAGCCAAAGTTGCAAGATCGGGAACAAAGGAGCGGCTGGATTTCCAGAGAAGAAATTAGGAGCAGAGCGGCAATCCGATTCAATTTCCTCCCCACCCGAGGTCACAGGCGATAATGTGGTTGATGAAACTGTTAGATCACTGCATCCATCTTCCTTTTGGAATCAACAATGGGTGTATTGCATCTGCTGGGACATGGATGAGTGTGCTGCAGCGTTGAAAATTCTATTTATAAGTCTGAGACTCATTACATCGCAATAACTGACAACAGATTAAGTAGACAGATGAGTGTTACATGAGGGAATTTACAGCGCCGAAGGACATTTCTTAAAATCAGTTCACTGACTCTTCATCGTCTCAAAAGCGCATAAAAGCAGTATATGTGTGGCCACACAAATAGTGTGGCTACAAGAGCAGGTCAGAGACTAGAGGCCCTGTGGCAAGTAACTCAAATACTGGCTCAGCAAAGCCCGTCATGGTCCAATTAATGCATGAGATGAATACTCTCGACTCCCTAGGATAATTGCATCTCTGGCAATTCTCAAGGCGCTTGTCACCATCCATGACAAACCAGCTTGTTTGGTTGGCCCACCCTTCACAATATTCACTCCCTCTACCAAATATGAACATAGGTAGCCGTGTGTACGATCTACAAGATGCACTAAAGAATCTCACCAAGGCTCCTTCAGCAGCATCTTCGAAACCAACAACAGCTATCATCTAGAAGGACAGGGGCGGCAGGTAGATGAGAACACCGCCTGGAAGTTCCCATCCAAGCCATTCGGCATACTAACTGTCCTTCCCTGTCTCACAGTCAAATTCCTGGAACTCCCCCACTAAGAGCACTGTGGGTGCCTCTACACAACAGGGACTGCAACGGTTCAAGTAGGCTGCTGACCACCATTTTCTGAAGGGCACCTTGAGACGGGCAGTAAATTCTGGCTCAGCCCACGACTCCCATCTCAGGTAAATAAATTAAGCAAACCATTACAGACAGCCACCTAACAGCGATAGCCAAACAGGAATACAATTTTTCACTTGATCCCTAACAGTATCCTATCTGTTTTTAGAACACCTCGTTGTCATTTATTTCTTTAATACATTTCAAGAATTACCTTTGGAATTCTGATATCATGTTTCGGTGAATTCTGTGAAGCCTTGCTTACATTGTTTGTTGACAAGTGACGTTTAAATAATCACTAAAGGATTCCCAAGTAACTTTTCCCAGTGGTTCATTTGCTCCTTGTTCCCTCTGATGCGTGCAAAGCTGTACAGTGCTTGTAATTTCTAGAATTTAACTTGGGCTTTTTTAATGCTAAAGTACAATTTGATATCTGTCAACTTGAATAGATGGTGTTTAGAATTGCCAGGGCACTTCAATTACTGTTCCTGCAGACAGTGTTGAAAGGCAACGACTATGTTGAACACGTGATGGAGCAGTTCAGGGCCACGTAGACTTATGTCAATCATTAAGCATAGAAAGAGGATATTCAGGTATTCGGCTCCCTGACGCTGCTTTAGAGGGCAGCTGTCAACGGAAAATAATGATGGTATGTATGGTAGGATGTTGTTAAATCATCTCCCCTTATGAATGCCATTTCATGGCGAATTCCAACTCCAGTGTCTCGAAATACCAGTCTTGCACACGTTTGGAATTTGACACGATCCAACTTGCTCACAACAAAATATATATTACGTGTTAGCTGCCTGGAACTGAGAGCAATGCCGTTTAAAGGTTCAACAGTCCGAATCAACATATTTACATAGCCACCTTTGATAGAATTCATGTTAACCAAAACCGTATAATGGATGCAATGGATTCCCTCTTGTTGAGCTTCATGCACGATATTTAGTTCCATCCACTTCAACAGAACGGAATATCGGGATGTACAGCCGGTGACTGATGTAATACTGTTCTTCAGTGCTAGTGCCCAAAAAGTGTTGTCAGTCTCAATTCAGTTGGATAATTAGATAAATCCTGTTCAATTCAAGATGTTGACGTGACACAGAACACTCCAATCATCAGCATGTTCAGAGGCATTCATTAGGCAGAACAAACCTATTGACGAAACAGCAGCGTTTACTGGATTGGAATGTTTAAGTGGCTCGGTTGATTTGAATATTGGTTAGCATACATTGTTCATTTAATCATGGAGATTAATCAAGGCGACAAAAACGTGAATCATCTTCCTGAGAAGATTGAAAAACAACAATGCTGACTGGTCATTGCAAAATTAAACACAAAAACAAAGTAAACTGCCTTTGTGACATTCCTGAAAAAAAGCTATACAGCCCAATTAGCCTATGCCATTTTTCATGCCCCACAGAATCTCCCTCCGAGGCAACCTTATCCAAACTTACTCTGTGCTTATGCCCTTCAAGTGCTTATGGATAATCCACTTAAATGCTTTTGGCTTCATTGAGCTTTTAGTTCCACGCCAGAGGCATTCGTTTAGTGAAGTAATTTCTCTTGTACAGCTCATTATCATGAACGTGTCATTAGATGTATTACAGATTATCTAAGATTTACCTCTCCTAATTTTTTACTTCCTAACAGATGAAATTGTGTACTTACTGTGTATTCGATCGACATTTTCGCAATGCTCCAATGCACTATAGCATCGCATGTCAGCCTTTCATTTTCCAGATAAAGAGAAGATCCATCCTGGTGCACATTTCGTGAATGTTGTACAACTTAAGTTTCAGTATCCTGGACTTATGAAGTAAGGTAATATGATGGCTTATAGGACGGTGTTCCAGATCATCGATTATATGACAACTTCTCAAACAAAATTTTTGCTAGCTCCATTGCTTGGCTCTTTCCTAAACTTTCTGCATACTTTTTCCCTCTGTTATTTCTTAAAGCCTCTTTGAATGTTAATTTTTAATTTGAGTATTACTGAAAAGACGTGACATACTATCAAAACTGCTCATTATGCACATATCAGGGTAGTTCGCAAGGCACTACCAAGCTATCGTGGAAAGAAGTAATTATGCTGCATGATAAACGATAGCTGGTTGGTTGGGGATTGGACGCGTGGAGGTTTTGCCATGGAGCATGCAGTTTGACGCAGTTAGCGGCACAGCTTTTTTCAAATGCAAACCGGAGAGGAGTAAGTTGATTGGTCAAGTCATTGTCACGGGCACTGAACCAGGAAATGACTGCTCCCTAAGATTTTGTTCATATGAAAAGGGTGCACATTTTTTTTCATTGTGCAATGTACAGAGTCCTGTTTGTGAATATCTGCGGCTCCTATCATGCATAAGTGAGGCACAATGGGAGAATGACTCACAACCTCGCTTTTGAGTGTAATTCTTCACGCAATCAGGATTGTTAGAAGGGCATGGAATGACACTTGATGTGGAGAATATGTTCCAAGTGTTGCAAGTACGTGCTGGTTGGATGTGATCATCATTTTCCTTGTTGAAATAGCTGAATGAACGTATTTGTCAATGGTTGGGATGTATGGCCTATATACCTGACATAACAACAGTCAGGGATTTATATACCACTCCATTCGTAATAGGCAGAACATCTTTTTTGCCTGACTGCACTAGCCTGTTCATGGAGAATACCACTCGCGTTTATATTGCGTTGTAACAGCTTGTTGCTCAAAGGTTTGAGACATCTCACACTTGCAGGGTAATCTCAGGTAGACTGGGCAATTCTAAGGGCCGACAATGGCTGTATTAGGACCATTGATGTTGTTGACTGAGATACAATGAGCGATGAACTCTTCAACATAAACGTAAGCTTGCAGGATGATTTTAATTCTCCAGATTTCTGCACCACGATTGCACGATGGGCAAATTGCTCTATTCATGACATTGTCAATCAAGCCAATTCTACAGCTTGTGAAGCTGCAAGTGCCATAATGCGTGCATTGGCTAATGAAGGTAGGCTTGCATGAGGCATTAACAGAATAGCCATTTGCAGAGATCTTAACCAGCACATCGAGGAAAGAGAGTTCCTTTTGATCCTTTATTTCAAAGTTGAATAACAGCGCAAAATGGCGCTCACTATGTAGTGCAAGGAAGTTTTCATATGCAGCTGTGGGTTCAAATATAGCTAACAATTCATCTGTGCATCCGAATTATGCAACGGGTAGGAAGTTAGGTGTCATTCAATTAAGAGACGTTTCTCAAGGAAAACGATGAAATTGGATGCGAGAGGGGGGCCCGGGGGGAACCAATGACAATATGATCTATTCAGGCATTAATGGCGTGTTTAAAACTGAACTCCGTGGCACTAGTTGCTGAATTCTTAATTTAAATGAATAAAGATTCACATATTGTAGTGTGTCTAGATCACCATAACATAGTGAAGTGGTAACAATTGTGAATAGACTAGCAATACCAAACAATTACATGGGTACAGCTTTGCTATTGGCATGCAGGCCCAGTATGGTCTTTGCAAAGATGAAGAAGTCCTTCACTCTCTTTGTGTAAAACATGCGCAGAACTTGTGGTAGCAACTCGCTCAACCATTTGGCCGAATCATGATGTGCAGAAGCAGTCGTGCATAAGAAATGGCGTATCGGGAATTCATTTTTGGACTTCCATTTTGCTACCATTTCAAATTCATGTTAGTTACTGATTTCTAATTTGTGCCGACCACCCTAAAGAAAAAAAAATATTATTTTTGAAAACCCCAGTGGCACTAGTACCGTGGGCTGCAGGAAACAATGTAAAACTCTGAAGTTCGAAAAAAAAATGTTGCAACACTCTTAATTTCAGAATTCTCGTGTTACAAAGGCATACTCCTTAGTTTTAGGAATTACATTTTAACGGTTGATAAATGGAAACAGTGAAACCAGTAAACAAATTCTGTTGTAAATGTTCTTGTATCAAACAAAACCTTGTAATCTAATGAGCAATGTGGAAATCTGCACAGATTTGTCCAGTGAATAAAATGCAGGACAAATCAAACTGGACAATCCCCAATATATCAGTCTACACTTGAACGTGATGGAAGGTGTCGTCGACAGTGCTATCAAGCAAGTACAGCTCAACAATAGCTGCCAACTGATGCTCAGTTTTTCATCCACCAGGGTCATTCAGCGCCTGATTTCAACGCATTTTTGATGCAAACTTGGACGAAAGTCCTGATCTCTAGAGGTGAGGTCAAAGTGAATTCCTTTGATATCGAAGCAGCATTTGAAAGGCCGTTGGCTCAAGGAGCCCTAGAAACAATGAAGCCATTGAAAAACAGAAGGAAATTTCTCCACTGGAGTTGAAATAGCATTAACGGCTATAGCGTTGGATACCGGAAGGCAATTATCTCAGCCACGGGTCATTGCTGCAGCATTTTGTAAGGGTACTGGCCTCGGTGCAGCCACCGTCAACAGCTTTGTCAACTCACTTTGCTCAAACCTAAGGTCAGAAATGTGGATGTTCTTGGACGATTGGACAAAGTTCAGCGCCACTGGCGACTCCCCAGGTACTAAAGCAGTCCGTGTCAATATGCAGTAAGATGGATACAACACTTGGCTTGAACGGAATAGAGGCAATTCACATTTCAGTGAGAGAAATGCCAATCATTGGCCATCTGCAAAGAAGTAAGAAAGCAACCAACTCCCATACACATTCAGGAGCATTACAACACCAGATTCTCAGGTATCAGCATCTTGCAGTGTCGTACAGCTTTTATTGCACATCCCTAATTGCTCTTGAGAAAGTGGTGGTTTGGTACCTCTTTGAAACTTTGTACTCCATGTGGTGTATTTGCACCCACAATGGAGTCACACGTTAGCCAGGCCAGGTAAGGATGGTTAATTTCTTTGACAAATGCGCATTCATGAACCACATGTTTTTTTTTCGAAAATCAACAATTGTTTCATGGTTATTCTTGGACTTGTAATTCCAGATTGCTACTGAATTCAAGTTCCAACCTCTGCCCTGCTGGGATTCGAACGCAAGTCTTCACAACATTATCCTGGATATTTGGCTTACTGGTCCAGTGACAGCAGATCAATAATGTCACTACAAGAGCTGAACAGAGCTTTGGCATTGGGTGGAGAGAAACTCATCCCCTTACTTCAAAAACACGGCCCACGATCTGCAAGGTGCAAGACAGTAATCTGCTGGAATGCTTTCAGTTTGCCTGGATCAGTTCTGTTCGAACAAGACTGACGAAGCTCGACAGCATCCAAGGCAAAGCATCCGGCTTGACTGGCACCCAATCCACCAGCTTATCCAAACCTCCACATCTGGAAAACAGTAACAGGAGTGTGTACCATTTAGAAAATGGACTGCAGAAGCATCCCAAGTTTCTTTTGAAAATAAAATTACAAACTCTCGAATCTGCCACCAAGAAGAACAAGGGTAACAGAGCACGGGAACACCACAAGAACTGTACATTCCTCATGAAATTACACAATCTTGATTTGTAACTATGTCATATTTTGTTCATTTTAGCTAGGTAAAAGCCGAAGGACTACATTCTTAACAGCACTCTAGTTGTGCATGTTGGAAGTGTCTCATCATCACTTCTGCAAGAGTATCTAACAATCGACAATAAATGTGGACTAAGCCAGCGCCATTCTCATCCCGTCAAATAATAAATTACAAAACGACTGATGCAAGTGAAATCTCAGGATGTCTGCGGTAAGTCAAGTTCAACAGGGATTTTTTGTGTTGTCAGAATGATGATATAAGCTAATCCAGACATAGGATTATAGCTGGCTATGTGAGACCCTTAGGGAGGAACCTGTTTTTAGCACGGCATCTCGGAAGATTCTTTGAAGATAAAATGTCAAGTTTTGCGTTTAAAGTCTTGATTTATGTTCCGCCAATTAAGGAAGTGTAAACGTAAATGTAAGCACTTTTTTTTTAGCAAGTTACTCTATTAGAAGAGTTATTATCCACTTTAGGGAAATAAATTATTCCTGGGAGTCAAAGGGTTGCTTTGAAGCGGCTCAGAAATTGTTTTTTTTTATGTTTGTTTGGAGGAATCCCGAATATGTAACGTTTATATCAAGATAGGCTATTCGCTGATTAAGAGGGAGCAAAGGGACGAGTGCGATTTAGTGCTGAAAGGGGTTTCTTTAGAAATACTGGATGCATTAGTGATCATCTTTCAACTCCCTATATAAAGGAAAGGTGCTTGCAGATGTTAAGGTAGTAAACGTGCTCCCTCTATTAAATAAACAAGGAGTGAGAATAAAGGGAACTACAGGGCTGTCAGCCGAATATTAGAAGAAAAATGCTGGAATATATAATAAACATCTCATAAACTTGGCACTTCGAAAACAATGGTGAGATTGTCAGCGTAAGCATGGATTAACGAACTTTTGTTTAACAAACCTGTCCGTGCATTTTAAGGACTTTGCTGGCAAAATTGATAAGGAAAACCCAGTTTATGTGGTCCATTTAGGTTTTCAGGAGTCTTTCGACAAGGTCCCACACAGGATGCTCGTAAGCAACGTTGTGGTGCATGGGATAAGGGGGAGAATATCGGAAGATTGAGGATTATAATAGGACAGAAGTCAGAGAGTATATATAAACGGAACACTCACATCTTTGCAGCTGTGATTGTGAGCACTTCAAGGAACCATGTTTGGGTGCCAGCTATTCACGATCGATATCAGTGATTTGGATGTGCGTCCGAAATGTTATATTTTCAAATCAGTTGTGGACAGAAAACTTGCTGGAAACTTAAGCTGCGAAAAGGATGCAAAGAGGCTTTCTGGAGATTTAGACGGGCTACATTTGGGGGCAACAATTTTGAGATGGAAGTTAAAGAGGGCCAATGTGAATTTATGCAGATTGGTAGGAGAAATAAAAGTGCAGAGTACATCATACATTGGGGAAAGAATGGGAAATTTATTTTTTTCCAGTGAGACCTGGTAGTTCTTGTTCATAATTCACAAGCAGATGCAACAAACAATTTGGAATTCAAATGGTTTGCTACCCTTTATTGCAATTGGATTTGCAAACAAGGATAATGACGTCTTGCTGCAATTTGATATAGCCTTTGTAAAAGCAAATCTTGAATATTGCTCGAAGTTTTGTTCTCCAAAGCAAAGGATGTAGAGAATTGTTACGTGTTCAACGGGGTCGATGCACAAATGAAATTTTCCCTGTTTAAGATGTGTAGCATGAAGGGGCAAATTCCCAAAAATTAGTTAAACCATTTAGGACAGAGATGAGGAGGAACATCTGGTGTCGTGGGGTGGTGAACTTTGGAGTTCTGTATCACAGAGGCTTGTGAATGCTCAGTCATTCGCGAATGTTGAAAACAGGCTTTGCTAGATTTCTAGATACCGATAACATGAAGGGACATGTGAACAATGCGGTAAAATGTTGGTGAGATTGAAGATCAGCCTTGATCCAGTTAAATGGCAAAGCAGTCTCAAGTTTCGTGATGGCCTACCCCTGCACATAGATTACCATGGTCGTAATATTTTGTGCTTTGGGTTAATCTTTTATGTGTGCATGTTTAATCACCAATACAGCAGAGAGAATGAAACGATGACATCGTGATATTGTCGCTGGAATAATGGTCTAGAGACCCTGAGTAATAAAAGGTGGAATACCGGGTTTAAATCCACGTCAGTTGTTCAAATTTGATTTCCATGAAATGTAGAATTCGAAGGCAATGAAACGATTCTCCATTGTTTTAAAACCCAACTGGTTCAGTAATGCCTCTTATGAAAGGAAATCTGCCTTCCACAACTGGTCTCAACATCGATTGCAGACCTGATGAGGTCTCTTGGCAACAGGTCAAATGTGGGCAAGGAATCCTCCTTCTGATTGCCACATACATAACTCCCTCAGATAATGACTCAGCATTCCTCAACATTGAACGACGCTTGGAGGAAGCACAGATGGTGGCTAGGGCACCTCTGGGCGGGAGGCTTCGATGTCCACCTCCAAGATTGGCTAGGTGGCACCAATACAGACCAAGCTGTCCGAGTCTTAAAGCATAGCTGCTAGACTGTGTCTACATCAGGTGGTGAGTAAACCAAATAGAAGATAGTGTCGGATCAGCCAACAGCCAGAATCGGGCAATAACCAAGAACAAAATTAAGCCAATGCATGAACTATGTTTCCGCAAACTTGAGGTGCTTAAATAGAGTTATAGGACAGAATTGGTCAATGAGAGTGCAAGGATCTCAAGGAACCGTATCCCCAGAAAACAGGAGGAAGACAAATGAGGAGTAAAGGACATTCCAAAAAGCAGTAGGACACTTGTATTGAACCGAGGAGAAGTGAAAGCACACTCAATGATCTGGAAACAATGGGGGACATCGTTAGTTGAATGAAGAAAACATAACTATGAGTCAACTGAAATATCTTTATATGTTAGGGTTTAAAAAGTCACAGTATGGGATTTATAGTGTTAATAAAATGAACTTGTTTTGATTAATATTAAAACTCAAAACCGTGTGTCGTGATCTATTTATGCTAATAATTGGAACTTTGAATTGATCTTAAAAGTTAATGTCCCTCGAGATCACAACAAGGAGAGCAGAATGGCATCATTCACTAATCGAATTTTGTACAAATTTGAATCCCTGCATCTGGTATCACTTTCATTCTATTGTCGACAAGAAGTGTATTGCAATTAGTAATGCAAGTAATGCACAGCTCTTTTTTTGCTTTTCTCACCTGAACCATCTCTTACACAACTTCTAAAGTCGTATTAGTCTTGTGATTATTAATAAGACTATGTTGTACACTGTCAAGTGTGAACAGGTAATTCATATTGGTAATTTATTTGAAGTGTTAGAAGTATATTTAATATTACTTACCATCTGATGAATCGCCTTTAACTGTGAAAATCAAGTTCAGCACGGAATGAGTAATCAGGAAAATCATGTCCACGGGACAGAGCAAGAGTGAACACGACCATCACTTTCTTTTCACTTACCTGTCGCACATCGGCCCAACTTTTCTTCTAAGGACGAGAAAAAGATATGTCACTGTCATGATATTTTGTTTTCCAAGCAAGATGCATGATCCATACTTGAGGAAGATAAACAAGAGACGATTTACAGAAAAATATTGATATAAGCATATTTTAATAACCTGGTACATCACTTAAGGCAGGATTTCACCCACAGGAGCTTCTGCCGAAACGTTGTATTAGTTGATTAATAAACCCATGCGCTGGCCTTTCTGCTAAGTGAAACACCTCTCCCTTTGAAGTAGCTTATTAATTCACCATTAAAAATTCCGATTGAATCCAGGGTCATCGACATTTAAAATGACACTTTCCAAATCATGCTTGGTAGCTGCAAAACAACGACAATGACAAAACATCTATTTCTTGCCCCTGGTACATTTGGCAGTTAATTTAAAACTCTGTGTTCCAACTTCCCTTGATTTTGTCAGTAGAAATAGTTTTCCAGTAAGTGTTGTTTCAAAATATGACATGCTCTTCTATAACTATAACTCAGCCGTTAATATTTATTGGTTATCGTACAACAAACATAGGTGATCTCGTCTCGTATGCCAACTAAAGTAAGCTATCCAGAGAACAAGCCTCATAAATGACAACAAATTTTCCCAAAGGCCTTGCTTCTCTTCCGAATGTGCAAGGCTCAGAATTGGACGTTCTACTGCAGCTAGTGCTTGAGAAATTACGTTAAGCTTCTGCCCCCAGTACCATTGTGACTTCAGAGTACTTACGAGCGCTACATTCAGCAGAAGTCCTCCATCCTCATATTCCCTGTGCTTCTGGTTCAAGGACATAACTATATGTGCCCTCGTGCGTCTAGGAGAAAGGTAATGGGAGCATCACGTCTTCCTTGATCTTATCGATCCATACCTTAATATGGTGAAACTCTATTTGATCCCTTCGTAAAATAAAATTCACAACTGATACAACGAATTTCGGAAATGATAAATCAATAATGCAGGATACAAGATGTTAAGGAAAACTTTGGGCCGTGAAGGGGTTGGATAGGGTTGGGGAGGAATAGATGGTGGGGGCGGTGTGTCGTGGTATATTGCTGCTGACTGCAAATATTTCTGCATCACCATTTTAAAATTGTTCAAGCAGCTGCCACTCCAATGCTTCAGCACAGCACGAGGACACAAGCAAAGAAGAAATGTCCATTTCGTTGTGACAATTTGTTTCATGTTCAGGAGGACTTTTACGGGACTCGAAAGTTTTCAGTGGGTCAGTGGGTTAGTGAATGGATGATTGATTCGGTGAATGAGTGAATGGATGGGGCTAATTTCTTTGGGTGAATGAGTCGCTGTGTTTCTGCATGAGTGAATACGAGTGAGAGTGACTTGGTAGGTAATCTGGTGGGTAGGTAATTGAGTGGTTGGAGTGGAACGAAAGAGGGCCAGTCAATGCAGATACAGTCCGGACAATGGTAGCTGGATACGGGTAAGGGAACAAATTGTGTTGGTTGAGGGGAATGCTTTCGGATAGAGACAAGAGACAATCATGCGAGGCGGGGTGGGAAGGACTTTCGGGACACGTCGGGGCTGTCCACATATGGTTCAGGGTTTATTCCAGGCATTCCAGGGGCAGCTAGCCATGTCCTGTCTGGTGGTTGAATGGGTGGTAGGAGGAATATGTATTTATGCGGTTGTCTGAGTGGGTGATTGAGTGGGTGACTGAGTGATTGAGGGGCCAGGGAGAGATCTTTGGTGAGTTAGGTAGTGTCATTGTCTAGGCTAGAAAAGGGAGTACTTTTGGGGCTAGTAAGTCATGATCAGGTGTTGTTATTCAAATCGTGACGTTCCAGGAACCGGGTCGGGTGTGATACTCCTGTGTGGAGAAGGGTGAGGGTTGGTGGTGTGTTAATCAGATCCGGGAAGTATTCAGGCCATTGGAGGATAACACAGGTGGGGCTCAGCCCTAGGCCGCTCGGGTCAAGGAAGAAGTGTTATTCGGGTTCTGTGGTGGATGTTCATGGATCGAGCCTGTATCCCAGACCTATAGGGTACTTTGGTGAGGAGTGGAGATTGTCGGGCTCGTTAGATATTAGTGTGAGTCCACAAATATTTGGCCGGAGTCCAGTCAGGTGTCTGGATGATTTTGGTGGCTCATCAAGGAACGAGTATTCAAGGGTGCTTGAATCATTGGATGTCTCTTTGGGTGAAATTGGTTTTGGCATGTTAGTAGGATAGGTTGATATGGTTTGTGCGGGTGCTTGGTTCTGTGGGTGGATGTGCATTGTGTACTGGGTCGAGCAGCACTATTATTCACTGAGATACAGTGTATATACAACAGTGCAATCCTTATATGTTAAACCTCTGGCTCCTTATCATTTATTGAATACAGGTCTCTAACAGTGGCATCGGTTTAAGAGCCGGACCCGCCTTGTCTAGGGGAGTGCAAATCAGCCTATTGAACGTGTGGCCTTCCTGGCCAAAGGCATCACCTGTGCTCCGGTCTGGGCTTCCGGTTGTTCCTAAGGCAAAGCACAACTTTCGTTCAGTATATCAGTGCTCCCAATACCATAACATCTGGCAGGTTGAATTTCCTAGCATTGTCCCACGCCCCCTAGAAAACGATTCCTCTCTAATAGGCATTCCCCACTTCTAACTAACCATTGGCTATTTACTTGCAGTCAAATACCGTGTTACCTATTCTGCTAACTTATACTTCATTCTCTCTTCATCACATTGTTCGCCCCTCTTCAATGTCACTTTTGAATTTTTGTGTTTGGTCCAGTTTCCAGTTTTAAAACTCGCGTAATAATCATCATTTTTTTTCACCACATTCTCTACCTCATTCATAATCAATCTCCTCCTCAATCATGGAGCCTTACATTTTATTGTTCGATCGTTACAACATGTTAGCATCCGTCTTGCCAGCACCCATGTTATTTATTCTATAACTATCATCCATTCATCTGTTCTAGTTTTTCTCTTTCCAAAACATTCTTCGATTTCTGATCATAGGTCACAACCTGTGTAAGACTGTTTTGCACTTCACAGACGGCGTTCGTCAGTAACTGGACTGGAACTGTTTTCAACCCTCATATTTGTTTCCATTTTGCCCTGATAAGATCTCCTTGAACCTCCTTAACTGTACCTTCTTCCAATGCAGAATGCTGCTTTGGTTTTAATTTTCTTCACTTTACCCTACGACACATATAAACCTTATAATACCTTTGTCATTCTTAGCAAATACACCTGCACAACTTGCTGTACTGAGAAACATAATGCCCTAGCACCAGGCCAGAAATGTTTCCCTTTTAGATGCAACAATACAAATATTTCAAGGAAGTTCAGCTGTATAATTTTCAGGATGTTTTGCCTCTCTATATCTTTAATCTACCATTATCCAAAACCTAATCATATAATTAAACCAACGCCCCAATCCCCCCAACAATCACCAAAACTCACACCGACACGGTGGTGTCCTCGCACATCTCGGTGCCTTATGACTGATTATGCATGAATTGTCACATTCATGGGTATTTTCTCTGAACATCGACTTTCTCTCTGCTCCTATGTCACATTTAAACATGCGCCTTTTACTTATACATCCGCACATCGTTTCTTCCAAAATGCTTTATTTCACATCATGCGGTCGGCGGAAGTGTTTTGGTCAAGATGGCGAATGGATGACCAGTCTGTTGCAACTCGACAATTATTAATACACATTTACCATGGAACTAAAATATATGACTCGTGCTCGTATAAAATGCACTTAAATGCCCTTCTTCACCTGCATCATTGAGGGCTTTTTTCATTTTCCCGAGCTCTGTAAAGCAAAGAAACATTATTTTGACGATTTACATATAATCATATACACAATGTAAGGCATAGGCAAATAATATTACGTCAATCCTGTCCAAGAATATTTATCGTCCATATTTGCTTCCTCCTGCATAACATTCTGGCCAAGCTGGCATTATATCCTTCCATTAATAAAAATCAAACTCAGTCTTCATATAGATCTCTCAACAAGTCCTCAACTTCACCTCTGGTGTTATCTCCATATCCTCATCACTCGCAGTGCAAAGAAAAATGATTCTAAATTCACAAATTAGTTTATTCATAAATATGTTCTTGGGTGGAGGGGAGGGGGTGTAACTCGGGAGGTTAAATTACTGGAATGCTCTTCACAATCATGTCAACAGTGACCGATCAATTTGCATTTTTCCGGAGTTAGACTTGAGCCGTATTCCTCGTAGCCCTTCACTTGGGAGTGATTGGCAAGATAAAACATCAGCAAATAATGAACTAGGGGAAAAGAAGTCTCATGGTTGAGTTTCAGTAGGCAATAAGCGACGAATATGCCTTCTGGCAGAGCACATATGGTAGATTGGAACTGAAACTTATCTTTATTGAGCCAATGATCAGTTCAGGATTTACATTGCATATCGGGTGTCCCTCCAATGAATACTTTGAACAAAAGCTGTCTGGAACTTCCACTTCATTGAAACAATTTACAAATCGTCTAGTCAATTAACCTAAGCAAATACATAAATATGCAATCATTTTACCATTGTCAAAATCGCTCTTACTGAAAAAGGGCTTCATTCGGCTTATTAAAAATAATTATGTCAAACCACATCTCAAATTAAATTGTCAGTGCTTTACCTATATCTTTTTCCAGCAATCTTTCTTCTTTACCAGGGAGGAGAACGTGAAATACATTAGAATTTTTGGAGTTTTGTGCTGAATCCTTTTGGAAAATAGCCTTCAAAGGTGGTATTAATGCATACATGATTATGCAAATTCAGGGCCTCAAGCGAGAGAGAAAAAACATGCCGGCAGTATGTGCTTGTGTGTGTGCAGATATTGGAACTTCAAAGAAACATGACATCTGCGGTTCAGGAAATGGTCTTAAACCTGTTACGCATCGAGCTGCATTTCTCTTTGTTATCTTAGCAGGGTCAGCTTATCAGATTCAATTCCCTGTACAATTCACTTGTTAACATTCTGCCATTTTGATCACAAACCCCCCTCCCTTCCCCCCGGAAACAGCAGTGATTAGACCTGGACATCTGCCTCTGAGTTCCATCTACCACGTAGCTTTCACGCGGCAGAATATAACATAACTCATCATTGTGGATCAGCTTTTCAAGTTTTGTATTTTTCAAAAACATATGCACAATGGTCCCTACTGCTTAGAAAATGTCTTTCATAAAACAAACAAAAATGGACAAAAAGCTGGACCCAAACTGCATCTGCAAGCCACGTCCAAGTTTTGTTTTTAAAACAGCCATCTGCTACGACCATCTTCTACTTACTATGAATGATCTCATTGTGATTCACACCACAGCTTTGATCTTACTTCTCTGTGCCTCCATCTGGTTATTGTGTCTCCTTTCTAGCGTGCCAAGCCATAGAAATTCCGTATTGACAAAAAACACTGAGCCACTTGAAAACTACTTTCCGTTACCACAGTAAACAATTCGATATACTCCTTCAAACACGGATTTCCTTTAGCTCATCAATTCTGGTTATGTTGATTACTCCATGCCTTTCTGAAGCTTATTTAGGTCGATTCCTGATAAGGATTTCTAATAATTTCCCAATCTTTGACCTTAGGCTGAATTACCTCCAATTTCCTCTTTCAAATAACGTGTTAGCCACTTCGTACTTGTTTTGAAAAATATATCATGTTTTATGCTTGCGTGAGATACAGTGTTATTAAATAATTGAGAATGCATTTTATTACTGATCTTTTTTTCCCCTGAAATAACCCTCTCGCTCTTTGCTTTCATTTACATGCTTCCCTGAGGATATCTCACACGGGATAGCTACAATCCATTATATATATACAATGATGACACGCAGGTTCACCTCATAACAAGCACTCACACCCTCTGCCCTGCCTAAGACCTGTTGCGTTGTTTGTCTGAAATTAAGAATTGGCTGCTCACAAATTTATTCGCAGTAAATATTGGAAAGGTTGAAGCACTTTTCTCCCTGTGACAAAATCGTTTCTTGCGAAGTTAGATGCGCGAATTACGAACAGAACTAGGTCATTCGTCCCTTGAACCTTCTCCGCCATTCAGTAAGTTCATGATTCGTCTGATTAGAGAAATCCGCCTACCCCTGACAACCATTAAACCCTTTTTTAACAATATTCATTCCACTTCTGCTGAAATGCATTCAAATAATCTGCCTATACTGCCTTTTCAGGAAGAGTTCTAAAAACTCTCTACTCCCTAAGAGGAAAAAAAAAGCACATCACCTGATCTCTGTTTTATTTGTGTGACAGCTTATTTTTAAACAGTGACCACATATTCTCGATTCTATTCCAGAGGGGACAACTTCTCGACAATGATCCTGTCAATATCCCTCAAGATCTATAATTTAATAATCTGAGGCTCGCTACAAATCTTCAAAAGTACAATGTTATATTTCACTTGGAAATATGTTGTTGAGCGCAGAGCTGTAACATCACTCAGACCGCCGCCTTCTGAAAGACTGGCTCCAGATTTTTTTGCTGCTACTGTAGCTGTGGCTTCATTGGGATGCAAATATTCAATTATTCCACATTGCCTGATAAACTGAAACTCGTCAAAGAAAAAAGAAGTTCCTGCATCTTAACTCGCAACCATTCCTCTACACGCAGCAGCCATGATTCCATGGCATTTGTTTCTGTTTTAGTTAGGAGACTATTTGAAACACTCACGTTTGTTTTGAAATCCCTTCACAGAGTCAGGATTGACACCTTTCGTGATCTCTTTTAGGCTGAAATAGCTTAAAGATCTCTGGACACCTCAAATTCTGGCCACTTCTGCATCCTTGATCATTATGCCATCAGCATTGCCGACCGGGTTTTCCATATTTGTAACTCCTTCCCCAAATGGCACTGCATCGCCAAATTTCGCCTTTCTTTTGCAATGCTCCAGAAAATTCACTCTTTGACAGCGACTTATTTCAGCTTTTCCAGCACACATCCAGGCACTGGATTTTTGAATTGAACTAGCTGCTGTATGAACAAGTTACTTTTTTTCACATCACGTTTACTTCTATTACAAATCACTTTAATCTGTGCCCTTTTGTTCCGTTTACAATCGGCAACAGTTTCTACATAACTAGTCCATCCAGTCCTTTTATGATTTTGATCACCTCTATTAATCCTCCCCTTAGCTTTCTCCTCTCCAAGGCGAACAGTGGCAACCTCTTCAATCAAATTTCAATTACAGTAGCTTCTCATTCCTGGACCATTCTTGTAAAAAACCTTCTCCAATGCGTTCACAGCCTTCCTGTAGCTGGCGCCCACAGCTGTATACAATACGCCAGCTGAGGTATAACTAGCGTTTTAGGAAAACACGCCACATAATCTCCCTGCTCTTGCGCTCTATGACCCTATTCAAGAAGCACAGGATCCTGTATGCATTATCATCTGCTCTCTACATCTGTCATGCCGCCTTCAATGACCTATCCACATTTACACCCAGGTCCTTCTGCTCAAGCACCCCCCTAAGAATTGTGCAACTTATTTCACACTGCTGTTAGCATCAGGTAACATCATTGATTGTTGAACTCTTAAAATCCTACACGTTCTTCAGTGAAAAACAAAATGGCCAAGACATTTCCTTCTTTCAGCCCCTCGCCCCCCATCTTCAAAGGGCAGGGTGTGAAGATTTCTACAATCGATAACAGGATTTGATGCTAAAAGCAATGTAAAATAAAGGGTGCAATATTTGCACAAATCATAACTGCCTTCGTTTGGTAAAATTCCATATTCCAAAGCAGCTAAGCGAGCTTTATTTATTTGGCCACTCACCATCAGTTTTGCACTTTCTCCGCAAATCTAAGAAAAAAAATAATAATTGGACAGCAGGAAGAAAATTCAATGTTAAGTTTTAAAAATCGTACCGGAAATCTATTATTTTTGTCATATACTACCTTCTTCACACTGTCGCAACCTGTCTTCTGTATAAGAAAAACAAAAGGCATGTAATTCACATCAGAAAATAAAACAGGCTTTTCGGCGCTGTTGGTTCATGCAAGTAATGATGTTACAAACGATCTGCCACGCGATAAAATACATCTGTTAAATAACACCAATGGATAAGCAAAATGTACGGTTCACAATTTGGGAACTTTCCTCAACCTTATTTAATTTTGTAGGGCATGGGATTGGTGGAGGAGTGGTTGGAAAGGGAGCCGTCAGCTGGAGATTTAATTACATATTACAGCTGCCATAGGAGCAAGTAATTGCATATTGGCACCGATCATGAACAGCCAAACCTCAATTTGAACATGATAATCCGACACCGCTGCCGTGCTTCTTGACTCTTTGATGCTAATCTGTGTCTACATGTACAAGTTTTTCTTAAACCAACTGGAATAGCTTAACCAAAACATCGCAGACTCTTCCATATTAAAAAAAAATGTCTCAATTATGAAATCTGTTCTCTTTTAACATGTCAGCACTTGTATCATTTTGGCAAATATAAAAAAGAAATCAGAGAGGCATCAAAGACTCGCTGGGGTCAAACACCCAAGTTTAATATCTACACAAAAGCATTCTTTTATTTATTCATTCCAATGATGTTGCCTTCAGTGGATAGGCACATTAATCAATTAATTTCCCATCCGTAATTGCCATTGAGAAGGTGGTGGTGAGGTGCCTTCTTGAATCGCTTGAGTCCATTTCCTGTAGTTAAACCCACAGTGCTGTTAGAGAGAGAATTCTAGGATTTTGAACGAGAGATAAGTGAATGAGCAACAACAAATTTCCAGGTCAGAATGGTGAGTGGCTTGGTGGGGAACCACCAATAGTGGTGTTCTCATCTAACTGCTACCTTCTAGATGGTAGTGGTATTCTGTTTGGAAGTTGCTATCTAAGGAGCCTTCCTGAATTTCTTCAGTGCATCGTGCAGATGGTACACACCGATGCCACTGTGCTTTGGTGGTGGAGGGAGTGAAGCTTTGTTGCTAGGGCGCCAATTAAGCAGGTTACTTTCACCTGGATAGTGACAAACCCCTTGAGTTGGAGCCACACTCGTCCAGGCAAGCGGGGAGTATTTCATCACACTTCTGACTTGTGCCTTATGGATTGTGAGCAGGGATTGGAAAGTAAGGCAGTGAGTAACTCACCGCAGGATTCCAAGCCTCTGACCTGCTCTTGTAGCTACAATATTCAATTGTGCCTTATCGAGACAATATTTCGTCCAGTCCAGTTTCTGTTCAATGGTGAAGACAAGGATATTGATTGTCGAGGACTCAGGCATGTTAATGACATTGAATATCAAGGGGAGATGGTTAGATTCCCTCTTGTTGGAGATGGTATTTGCCTGACACCTGTGTTGAGCAAATGTTACGCTTTGCTTGTCAGCCCAAGCGTGGATGTCTCCAGGAAATGTTACATTTTGACATGGATTGCTTCAGTATCTGAGGAATCGCGATGGTGCTGAACACTGTGCAATCATCAGGGAACACACCCCACTTCTGACGTTACGATGGAAGAAACGTCTTTGATGATGCAGGTGAAGGTATTTGGGACGAGGAAATATCCTGAGAAACTCCTGCACTGATGCCCTGGAGATGAAATGACTGACCTCCAACAACCACCACCATTTTACTTTCTGCTAGGTATGACTCTTACCACAGGGTAGTGCTTTTTCCCAATTCCCATTGACTTCAGTTTTGCTGGGGCTCTTTAATCTCACACACGGTCAAATGTGGCCTTGCATCCCACAGCAGTCATTTTGACCTCACCTCGGGAGCTCAGATATATTGTGCATATTTGAGCAAAGCTTGTAATGAGTTTAATAGCTGAGTGGCCCCTTGGAACCAAAGCAAGTTCCCGCTTGATAGCACTGTTGACCCCTCCCTCCATCAGTTTGCTGATGAATGAAAGTGGACTAATCGGGCAGTAATTTGCTTTGTTGGATTTATCCTTTTTTATTTACAGAACACACGTGCGCAATTTTTCACATTGTTGACTGCATGCCAATGCTGTAGCTGTCCTGGAACAGCTTCTCTAGGGGAGTGGCACGCTCTGGAGTGCAAATTTTTTGTGTTATTACTGGAATATCGGCAGACCCCACTGCCTTCGCACTATCCAGTGCCTTCAACCGTTTCTTGACATCATGTCAAGTGAATCGAATTGGCTGGGACTGGCATCTGTGATGCAAGAGACATTTTATGGAGACTGAGATGGATAATCAACTAAGCAATTCTGGCTGAAAATTGTAGCAAGTAATTCAGCCTTATATGGTGCATTGATTTGCAGGGCTACTCCTTCTTTGAGGTTGGGAATATCTGTGGAGCTTCCGCTTCAAATGACTTGTTTAATTGACCCCCAATAGACATGGCTGGAAGTGGCAGGACCGCAGAGCTTAGATATGATCTGTTGGTATGGAATCGCTTAGTTCTTTCTATCACCTGCTCCGTATGCTGTTTGGCAAGCAAGCGGTCCTGCTTTGTATCTTTTCCACATTGACCCTGATTTTTACATATGTCTGGTGCTTCTCGTCGCTTACCCTTCTGCAGTTTTCATTGAATCAGCGTTGATCCCTCGGGTTGACTGCAACGTTAGAATGGTGGATATGCAAGTTGAGGTTGAGTGCATTCTGCTGCTGATGATGTCTTACAATGCCTTGTGTTTGTCCAGACTTGGGTTTCTTGATCTGTCTGAAATCTATCGCATTTAGCACAGCAGTGGTTCCGCACAACATGATGGAGTGTACTTTTAATTTGTGGACAGTGTTTGATGTCCACAAGAGCTCTGCGGTGCTCACTGATACTGACATCCTCATAGAGAGGCATACATTTGAGGATGCAGCAAATTATGTTTTACATTTTGTTGCTTCCATCACCAGATGCTGGAGACTCCGTCTATCATCAATGCCCTTTAAAACTTGTCAAATTATACCGGGCCACTCCTTCTGATGGACATCAAGTCACCCACACGGAGTGCATTCTGCGCCCTACCAGCCCAAAGCATGCCCTGCAAATGATGTTCAGCACGGAGGAGCAGTGACTCATCAGCTGTGGTTTGGCTGTCCTTGATAATCAGCAGGAAATTTCCTTGCCGATGTTTGACATGATACGTTGAGACTTCACGTTTTCCAGTTCGATGTCAACATTGATGACACCTAGTGCAGTGGCAGCCATCGCAATTGTATTCAAAGTTCAGCCACAATACCACTACACCATTTCCTCACCTGTGCCATATATCCTAAATTGCCATTGGGAATTCGATATCTTTCTTTACCTGTATTATTCAGCTTCCTTTTCAGATTTTCCAATTCTGAAAATCAAAACCAAAGTTAATACTTCATATTCAATCCGCCCTGTATATAGTGTTTCTGGCCAAAAGCAATATTCCATCTTTTAAATTTCCATTGCTTAATTTTTGACAGCACGAGCCTTTCAAAATATGCCTTTGTCCGTAAAACAGCTTGTTTAAAGTTTAGATGAAAATATGGGAGATGAGACTGGAAATGCCTTCAAGGTGTAATTAGGTAATTAGTAACAGGTGAAACTATATGTCTCGGTTGATATTGTAGCTTTCAAGATCTCAGGGGGCCAAACTCATTTTACAATGGATCGTTTAGTTTTGAGGTGAAAACAATGTTGTGTTGTAGGAAGTGGGCGGCAGCCAATTTTTGAACACAAAAAATCCAGAAAGATCAATTCACTAACGGCAGAAAAATCTGTTTCTGTTATGATAGATTATGCTTAATTTTTTTCTCGGAATCCGGACTGAACTGTACTGTTCTGCCATCTGTCAAATTGTGGCACAACACATTCTCCTGATACGACAGCAAATGGAGCTTTGGCTTATCATCTCATCTGAAAGGCACGCTCCCTGGCTGGTTTCCACTCCGACCATACCAGAAGCAAAGTTCTCAAATATTACGCTCACCTCTCTAGAATGTGGCCTGCATTCATTTCGGTATTACTCACACCACGACTGCGATGAGCAGTGAAATGTTCATTCTGAACACATAAGCTCGAGGCTGTGATGGGATTGAATTTACCTGCGTTGCAGTATGGCAGCGACAAATAATGTTTCGACATTGTCATGGTTGGGCTATAAAATTGTTCTTCCATCTGCTTCTTGCTTAACACCAAAATACACAATTGGTCTATTGGCATCATTGTTGACCGTATGCATTTCGTCATTTTTTGAATATTTAAGAAAGAGCAATTGCAACAATTTCAGCTCAATGGTGCATCAGTAGTGCAACGAAGATCAAAGTAAAACACATTCACGAAAGCTGCAAATATGGAGGAAGTGCTGTCTACCCCTGTACTTTCACGAAGTCATCTCTAAAACTTTCGCGACTTTTATTTAATAGTGGCTTAATAATGCGAAACATAGATCAAGTTACCGATCAGTTCTGTGTGTGTCAAAATTTAATCTCGCTGCATGGTAGACTAAAACATTGTCGCCGTGATAACATTGCCCCCCTATCGAAAATATAATTTAATCACGGCGCGTTCAACAGACATATTTCTTTCAGCTGGGTTATTAACTTCTTCAATGTTCAAATCAAGTGATCAAAATCTTGCAAAAAAAGTCTTGGGTTGATTGGCTTAAATGGAAGCTTACCATTTTTGCCAAGGAGCAATATCAGTTGCATTTTCCGAACAGTTATCGGCCTTCCGAAATGCTGGTACCTGTGTACCTGTTACACTAGTGGCTCTGGTCATGACTAATTTCTATCCTAATTCCATCTGCCCACTGTGGCTCCGTTCCCAACAACACTCTGGAACAAGAAAGCTCTGCCAATATAAGTTAAAAAAAAAACGTATACAACGGAGGCATCTTTACAGCCTTTTGAGACAATGATTTTAGATTTCAATGTTCTCTTGTGTGAAAAAATGCATACTGCTCTTTACACTATCCCAGATTTCCGTATTTTTAATGCTACTGTTATATCATTTTATGTCTTGACTCTACCGGCAGAGAACATTTTTTCACTCTATCCTAAATCTATCTATTCATAATAAGGATGATATATTTCCTTCACCTTCATACAAAAAGCAGTACAAACGTGGCCTATCGAAGTTTTCCTGATAGTTTAAACCGTTTTAGATCCTTTATTGTTCTTCTAATTCTACGCGGCGCTG
Organism: Carcharodon carcharias; assembly: GCF_017639515.1. Classification (NCBI taxonomy): domain Eukaryota; kingdom Metazoa; phylum Chordata; class Chondrichthyes; order Lamniformes; family Lamnidae; genus Carcharodon; species Carcharodon carcharias. Next base: position 11,442,483 of record NC_054495.1, read on the forward strand.
TTCTGAGGTCAGTACATGTTTTCAGAAATGGTCAAGTAGATTACATTTCATCAGGCAATGCAGAACGGATCAAAATATTTCAAAAGATTTGGTTATCAATGTTTTCGTAAAGCAATGCATTTGTACCTATTTCCCCTTCTAAAAGCTTCCAATCTAAAGAATAATACTCAAATCAAAAAATCGCTATGGACTTACTTTTTTGTCAGCTCAGTCATTTGCATCGTGGTCGATTGTTGCTGATCCTTTTAGATATTAAACCTAAAAGCCGCTTTGTAGAGTATTATTTTAATAACCCATCCACTGTTTCAACTTCACAGGCATAAGCGTGGACTCTAGATGACATGTTTCACGGCAGAAGAATTAGATTCACCGAATATACCGTTAACGGAACTTAATCTCAGCAGGGACACAAGACTGTTGAAGGGACCATTATCATCAGAATTGCGACATCGTCTATGCTCTGATTCGTTCACATGCTTGGGGAAACAAGGTCCAAATTGCTCTGCCTCAATTATCCACTGTTAAAAAAAAAATACCCACCCTCATTGCAATTCCTGTATATAATCTGTTGGCATCTGTTTCCTGGTATTCCTATTCTGCACAACCGAGCGTTGTATGGAACATTAAAAAAAAACGACTTCCATTATGGTAAAGCCAGAGAGGCGTATGAGATCGAACTTTCACACCTGATATTCAATCCCAGAATCAGATTGCTGTCAGTTTTTATACAGTGCTCCACGAATTTTCCGCGGGAGTTAAAAAGACTTTCTTCCCCTCAAATCTCAAATTTCTTCCGAATGTCCACGCATTTAAAATTTTGAATGGTCAACTTTTCTGTGAATGTAGTAGGCCCTCCCGCTTCCTATTTACTATATGTAATGCGGTTGAAACGTGTGACTCACTGTCGCTCTTGGCGTTTCCTCGCAGTTCTGCATTAAATAAAAATGCGTGAAAAGGCCATATGGAAGCAGCGGTCAAATCTATGGACTTTCAAATAGTTAAAACACGGTATCGTTCGTCCTGATTTACCCTTTTGACAGTCCTTCAGTTTTCGCCCTGAGAAATAAGCACACCATTGAATGTTAGACAAACATTTGGACAGTTTAAATCCAAGTGTAATTTTACTTAATAAATGGCTGCACAACGGCTCACGTTCCGGGAAGTTCATTCTGTATTGAATTTATCATTTCGGCTCTTGTTTTCTTTTTCAGGGCGCATTAAGATGCTATTAATGGCCCAAATGATTTTTGATGATTGCTTTATACATGAATCCAGGCCCACTACCTCCTATCAGGCGACGCTACCGATCCATCATCCTTCAATTGTTTATCTAACTAACCCTTAAATTGAGCTATGCTGATCTCTTCAAATATTAATTGCAGAGGATCCACGGTCCCATGGCATTGCTGCACGCTAAGTGTTAATCACAGAACAAATAACAGCTCTAAATGTTTTAAAAAGTGCATTTGCAATTGCATGAAATAGTTTGCAGGGGCAATTTACGAGGATATTGCCAAGACTGGAAGATGACAGCTATGAGGGAACATTAGGTAGGCTTGGGTTATTCCCCTTGGAAAAGAGGAGGCTGAGGGGAGCTTCGACTTTGATGTACAAAGTTCTGACGGGACTCGATAGAATAAACGAGAGGGACATTTTTTTAAAAAACAAAAACAGAATTACCTGGAAAAACTCAGCAGGTCTGGCAGCATCGGCGAAGAAGAAAGAGTTGACGTTTCGATTCCTCATGACCCTTCAACAGAACTAGGTGAATCCAAGTAGAGGGGTGAAATATCAGGTGAAATATAATCATTTTTTTTAAATTCAGCAGGGTGTTCCGTGATTAAGGCACAGTGAATTAAAACGTTTGGTAGAAAGATGAGAGAGAAATAAGGACTATTTCATGCAGAAGGCTGTAGGGGCCTGGAAATCACTGCCTGAATGGAGGGCAGAGGCAGAGAACCTCAGCGCATGTCAAAGCTGCCTAGAAATGCATCTCAAGTGCTTTAAATTGAAGGGTTGCGGGCCAAATGCTAGAACTGTGTTAACTGAGTGGCTCCTTTTTTGGCCGGCGCAGACATGATGTGATACGTGGCCTCTTTTTGCGCTGTAAACTTTTTTGTTTAGCTTGCTAAATTGTAAGTGCCGGTCAGTATCGTATATTCAAGTCAAAAACAGAATTACTTGGAAAAACCCAGCAGGTCTGGCAGCATCGGCGGAGAAGAAAAGAGTTGTCGTTTCGAGTCCTCATGACCCTTCAACAGAACTGATTTTTCTTTACAATGAGAGGGGTGAAATATAAGCTAGCTTAATGTCGGGGCGGGGGGGGGGGGGGGGGGGGGGGTGAGGGGGAGAAAAGTGGAGGGGGGTATTGTTGTAGGGACAAGCTAACAGTGATAAGAGCAGACAAAGCAACAAAAGAACACAGAGTTGCTGAAGTTGGTGATATTATCAAAACGAATGTTCTAATTAAGAATGGATGGTAGGGCACTCAAGGTATAGCTCCAGTGGGCGTGGGGGGCATAAAAGATTTAAAAGTAATGGAAATAAGTGGGAAGAAATCCATATAAATTATTGGAAAACAAAAACAAAAGGAAGGGGGAAGAAACAGAAAAGGGGTTGGGGATGGAGGAGGGGGTTCAAGACCTAAAGTTGCTAAATTCAATATTCAGTCCGGAAGGCTGTAATGTGCCTAGTCAGAAGATGAGGGGCTGTTCCTCCAGTTTGTATTGGACTTCACTGGAACAATGCAGCAGGCCAAGGACAGACATGTGGGCAAGGGAGCAGGGTGGAGTGTTAAAAGCCAAGCGACAGGGAGGTTTGGGTCATTCTTGCGGACAGACCACAGGTGTTCTGCAAAGTGGTCGCCCAGTTTACGTTTGGTCTCTCCAGTGTAGTGGAGACCGCATTGGGAGCAACGAATGCAGTAGACTAAGTTGGGGGGAATGCAAGTGAAATGCTGCTTCACTTGAACGGAGTGTTTGGGCCCTTGGAAGCAGCATTTCACTTGCATTTCCCCCAACTTAGTCTAGTATTCGTTGCTCCCAATGCGGTCTCCTCTACATTGGAGAGACCAAAAGTAAACTGCGTGACCGCTTTGCAGAACACCTGTGGTCTGTCCACAAGAATGACCCAAACCTCCCTGTCGCTTGGCTTTTAACACTCCACCCTGCTCCCTTGCCCACATGTCTGTCCTTGGCCTGCTGCATTGTTCCAGTGAAGTCCAATACAAACTGGAGGAACAGCCCCTCATCTTCTGACTAGGCACATTACAGCCTTCCGGACTGAATATTGAATTTAGCAACTTTAGCTCTTGAACCCCCTCCTCCATCCCCAACCCCTTTTCTGTTTCTTCCCCCTTCCTTTTGTTTTTGTTTTCCAATAATTTATATAGATTTTTCTTTTCCCTCCTATTTCCATTATTTTTAAATCTTTTATGCCCCCCACCCCGACTAGAGCGAAATTTTGAGTGCCCTAACATCCATTCTTAATTAGGACATTCGTTTAGATAATATCACCAACTTCAACACCTCTGGGTTCTTTTGTTCCTTTGTTGTGTGACATCTTTTGATGATCTGCTCATATCACTGCTTGCTTGCCCCTACAACAACCCCCCCTCCACTTCTTTCTCCCCCCACCCCCCCACCCACGCACCCCCCCAGCCAACCCCCCCCCCCCCCCCCCCCCACCCCCGCCACCTTAAACCAGCTTATATTTCACCCTTCTCATTGTAAAGAAAAATCAGTTCTGTTGAATGGTCATGAGGAATCGAAACGTCAACTCTTTTCTTCTCTGCCGATGCTTTCAGACCTGCTGAGTTTTTCCCGCTAATTCTGTTTTTGTTTTGGATTTCCAGCATCTGCAGTTTTTTGTTTTTATCATCGTATATTCAAGTTCTTGATTTCGGAAGTGCCCTTTGTTCTGCCATACTTTTCTCTGCTCCAACGTTATTTTTTTAAAATTCTTTACTGCAGCCATCACTACTTCGTAAGCCTTTTGTTTCATAATGTCCGTGTTATTTAAACGTAACAGCCTTTAACCTATCCCTGACCCCTCATTCCTTCTACCTGATATTGACCCTTTGGAACAACATAAATAACGTCACTTTTCTAGCTCCCTTCAGCTCCGAAGAGTTTGTTTGGACTCGAAACTTCAAATCTGTTTCGGTCTCCTCATTTGTTGTCAAACCTTCTCATTTTTTTCTTTCATCAATTTCTGTTTTTGTGTGCATCACTTGAGTTGTGTCTATAGACTAGCCAAACACAGTGAGCACCTAAATACTAGATATTGTATAAACAAGCACCGGATTGACAAGTCAGGCAAATCAGCCATTAGGACGAATGCTACTCATTTTATTTCCCGATTGACATTCAAGGCGGTGGACCTTCAAGAATTTAAACAACAAAAATAAGGCATAGAGATGGAGATGATTTGCGGATTTCGCTTTATCTTACAGAAATTGTGTCCTCAATAACAGGGAAACACAGGGAATGTAGCGTCTGAATTTGAATCTCCAGAGGTAATTCTCACGTGCATCTTGAAGATCTGGTTTCATCTGTTGCAATTCTGGGAAGCGCAATAAAACTTCTTCAGTGTAATTGGATTATTTATGTGTAATGATAACTTTGAATGACAATACAATATCTAAATCAACAATTTGAAATTCAACCAGGTGTGTAAGGCTCATTTGATTTGCTCATGTTGTGCAAATCCATTAAAATAATATCTCATTTCAATGCATTTTCAACAATACAGTAGGAAGTTTGAACACAAATGCTAAATTGAGATTTAAGTGGGACATCGACACAACACTAGCTTTAAAAAACCTGCATATTTTAATTAGCTTTTATTTTTGAAGCGTTTACAGAGACGGCTAATGATGGCCATGCAGCTGACGTGTTGTCCATGGGTGTGAACTATCTGTCTGGAAAAAAATGCTACATAGCGAGCTTGCTATAACGTAAAGTGACGGTGACTGGCCCGACCTCAAGCTGGCTGAGTGAGAGGAAATACGGAACTGTAATAGCCAGTGTTGCTGTTTTTAGGACTGAGGTTGGGCATGCAATTGATTTTGAAGATGTAGATTCAAGGGCCACTCTTGTTTTTTTTTTAATCTCGATATGCATCAATGGCCTTCACTTGGACGGCCAGGAAACAATTTCTTGATATCCTTTCAGATGATACAAAACTTGAAAATTATGTGAACTGCGAAGAGGAGGTTTGTGGACTTCAGATGGCATAGATAGGCAGGTGGAATGAGTGATTGGCATATCATAAATATCATGGCGTGTGATAGTTAGTGCATAGAAAAGTAAAGTAATGCATTTTGATTGGTAGAACGAGGAAAGGCTATGCAAAACATAGGTTCTAATTCGAAAGAGAGCACAGGATCAGAAAGAGCTTGGGGTATAACTGCACAGCAAGTGGAAAATGACAGGATCTGTTTACAAACTGGTTACTTATTCACGGTGTTATCTTGGCATTTTGCTATAGAGGCATTGAGGGCATAGTTAATAAAATGATAGTGAACATTTGCCAAACATTGGTAACATCCAACAAGAGATTCCTGCCATGAAACGAAGGCAGTAGGACCTGGACAGAAATGCAATACTGACATCAGTCGGACAGTGAGCGATGCATTTTGTTATTAAGGAAGCCTTAGAACTATAGAACATTAGAAAAGCTACAGCACACAAGGAGGTCATTCGGCCCATCTTTTCTATGCCACTCCGACGACACCCATGGGCCCTTTCGAATCCCACTTTCCTCCACATGGCCTGCAGCTTACAACACTTAAGGTGCAGATCCAGATATTTTTAGAAAGAGCTTACAGTTTCTGCCTCTATTACCAACTTTGTTAGCGAATTCAAGACACCCGCTATGCTCTGCATAAACAAGTTATTCTTTATGTGCACCCGACATCTTCTACCACTTTTGTTGAATATACTTTCCCTTGGTTCTAGATTTCTGCACCAAGGGAAACAATTTTATCCTGTCAACTCTATTAATCCCCTCAGAATTTTGTATGCCTTAATCATTTTCCCTTCTTTGTTCTAAGAAAAATAACCCCAATCTATCCAAACTCTCCTCGTAGCTACACTTTCCTAGCCCTGGCTGTATTCCTGTAAACAATCTTAGCCCTTCATTTAGATAATAATGGCATGGTCAGACAAAGTCATCATGGCAAACAGAAGCGTTTAAAAGCAATGTACTTTAGAAAATTTCTGTAGATTTTGGGGAAAGAAAATAGGTCAGATCAAAATGAAACTAGTCTTCTTATTATATATGAGTTAATATCCAAAATTAAGTCTCAGATACTGGGAGTTAATATGTCATGACGGATAGATTATTCAACAAGAGGAAACTTGAAGCAAGGGCAGTGTCGCGTTTTCAATTTGACAAGATGTGAGTATTGCAGACTAGCAAGCATCATCGCTTGGGCATCAACTATTTACATTCCAAATCATTGAGATTCGCCATGGAATACTTATTTAATTTTTGCCCACAAAACAAATATACGTGGGTCTGCAAGCTGCTAGGAGGACAAAATAATGCTGCAAGACATTTAAGCAGGTTAAGTAAGTGGACAGCAACATGGTAGATGAAATATAAAGTGGAGACTTTTTAATTTATTCAATTTGATCGTAGAGTAAGAAGAGCAATTTTCATTTTAATATTTGAAACTTCTAAATGTTGCTATTCAGAGAAACCCAAGTGGGAGGATGTATACATTACATACAAGTACTGTAAATGATGAGGGTGGCGAACACTTTCTGGTGGTGTATTGTAAAGAGATTTGTGCACAGAAATAAACGCACTTTGCGAAGGTTGTCCAGGGCCTTCTTCAGACCAATCGGGGGAGTAATATGCGCAGCTTTAGTCTCCATAGCTAAATGAAAATACCTTTCCATCAGATGTGGCAGAGGAAATGTTCACCACATTGGTCTTTGGGACGAGGGAGGTGTCCTCTGATGACAGACTGCCTAAACTGATGTTACTCTGAAATATGCAAGAATAAGCAGTGATATCATTGAAACATGTCTGCTACTGAAGGAAAATGACAGAGTAGGCAGAGAGGATGTTTCTCCTGGCTGGGAAAGCTAGCAAATGGGAAAAGTCCTCGGTGTAAGGGAGCAATAATTAAGACTTGAGATAAGTAGAAATATATCCAGTTGAAAATTGTCCTAACGTCCGAAATCTCTGCTACTGAGAAAAGTGTTTGCTCCATGGTTGTACATAATATTTTGATTTTTGGCATCCAACTGAATGAAGCTAAATTGGAGCCTAGCGTCAAAGTGAAGTTGCAGACGAATATCTGGCAAGGCAGCACTGAACGACGCAGCTGACTCGATAGGTAGGCTGGTGTATTAATTGTAATCTTTCTTCTGATCTTATGTTCTAATTCTTAGCCACCCATTTCAGGAAAGGAATGGTGGTTTAGAGAAGGTGTGGCAAAGATTTCTCTGATTAATTCCTTTGATGAAGGGTGTGAGATATACGGATACGTTGTCAAATCCGGTCTGTTCTCCTTGAAGAAGCAGATATTAAGCAGAAATTGGATCGTTATGTTAGTAATATAGGGAGCTCAGCAGAGTGGGAGGTAGGGTAGTGAACCAAATAAAACCTTTTAAACGCGTTTGGTTAAATAGTCAAAGAAGGCACTAGGGTGAGGAGCAGGATGGACGAAGTTTCTTTTCCATAGCAACTGCGGGGACCCTGATGTACGAATGGTACTTCCTCTAATGCAAGAAAACCAAAATAGCTGTAAAAACTCAGCAGGTTTGACAGCATCTGCGGAGAGGAATAGAGTTAACGTTTCGACTCTTCATCGCAAGGAATGAAATATAGAAATGACGTGAAAGATAAGCTGGTCGAGGGGCTGGTACATGAAGAGCTGGATAGAGGGCCAGTGATATGTGGAGCCAAAGAAAAGATTGCCAAAAATATCGTAGACAAAAGGAAAAATGGGTGTTGACGGCGGTGATGTTAGCTAAGGAATGTGCTAATGATGACATTAAGAGTAGAAAGCAGGAAAAGCAAATGACAGATAGCCCTGGGGGCGGGGGTGGAGGGAAGGGTTTGAAATAGGCTAAAGGTGGAGATAAAGCATTGGATGCTAATAACTATAATTAACCTATTCTATGAATTCACGATGCTACCATACTGTCCCAAGGCTTGTTAAATCGCATAGCAGCTTTTCACCGAACCAAATGCAAATTAGATATAAATTGACAACGTATGCACCCTCGTTTTATTTAATCACGAAACACTTTTTTTGTCCGTAGAGACTGTCAAAATTGCCATTGTCGCCTATATTTCAAGTCGTCAAATCAGTGTATTGGGAAAAGTTTTCAACAAGGAATAATCACACCTCGGTTAAACCTCATCAATGGGCTGGCAAACCAGCACCCTCATATCAACTGATCTAACAGCGCGCTTTAATCCCAGTTGTGAACTGACAGGGGAAAAGTCCATTTATATAGCACGTATATGAGCCGAGGAGGATGCTCAGCGCACAAAAAAAATGCACCAAATGTGCAGGAATGATTTAGTTGCTCAGGCATCATGTTTGAAGAGAGGAGCAGCATCAACATCGTCAGGTCGATGGCCTTTCCCTAGAAATGTTCTCTCCAAAGAGACTTTTTGGTAACCTGAGCATTTACAGTTTTACAACATTTTTTTTTTTCTTCAGTGTCTATTTTACATTTCCGGCAAATACGTTGTTTTGCTTTTGCTTCGGTACTAGCCGAAAAACCTACAAAGTTAATGAGCGTTGTTTTTTTTATTTAAGTGTGATAACTTGTGCGGGTAATGCAGCAAATCATTTTGCCTGCAAGCAGGTATATAAATATAAACGTAAAGATGGCTATATACGCACTGTAGCCACACAGGTAGCTCAGAAGCTGGTAGTTCAGCGGCCAGAAATTCATCTCCTGACTCCTGAAAGCTTGCCCAATATCTTCAAGGCTTGACATGAACAAAAATTCTGCCAATATGTTACGAGTTCTCAGGCACTGATTTATTCTACTCTGAGACTTGGACTTTATAGCGGTTCTTTGACGTCCAGCAACAAAGCAGAATGCTGACACACTGAACAAAAAAAAACGAAAAATGAACGTTAACTGAATGGATCTCACAAAGAGTGAGGCTGAACCTCGAATGTGTGGAACACTCATTACATTTTTATCATTGACTGGGAAGGGAAACAAGGTTTGCAACAAGCTCATGGAATTGAAAAGACACAGAAATTGATTCATGGATGCATATCGGTAGGTTGAGCTCAATTTTCCTATTAAATAATGAAGATGCATTGGAATCAAGCTGAAAAGTCGATTATCAAACCTGCTCTCTCTGAAGGACATAACAAGGCATTAACCTTGCGTTTGTTTGATTCACCATTTATAATAGAAGCATGCTTAAAATAATTATAAATATATTACATTTTTTTTAAATAGCTCTTTAATTTGAAGCAGTTTTTGCGAAATTCTTCTCGAGTTATACCTGATGAGACAAAGCACTTTTTTGTCTTTGACAGAGCGAATAACAGATAAGATATTGCAGCTCATATTGTAGCAGTGGCGATTTGTTTTACTCCTTCAGGTTTATGCGCCTTTGGAATTATTCAAACCAGTGGATTCTGAATGTTCTATCGAATAAGTTAATATTTCCGATGGATAATTTTTTTGATTCTAAAGGAATCACTGACTATGGCGATCGGTCCAGAAAGAAGAGGTGAGCTCGTGGATAAGCCAATTCTTTTAAAAGGATGGAGCAAGTTGATATTTATTTTATCCTGTTGAATCCGCATTGATTATAAACACACATGTTAGAAAGATTTTTTGAACATGATAAGAAGTTAACGTTTCCACCTTCTCCGACCCACCGCAGCCCCCTCCACACACTATCCCCCGCCCCCCACCTCAATCCACTCCCTACCCGCCCCCCACCCCCATCCCACCGCACCCCCCCCCCCCCACACCTTTGCGGGAATTTGTTTTTATGATGAGTGACATTTTTAATGCTGGCCATAATGATTGCCTAGCAGCAAATATGAGCAAGCCATATTCAACTCATTACCTCCCAATGGGGCTAAATTCTTTATTGTTATTTAAATAGAGTATAACAAGTAAAAGCCTGAATTTCATGGTAAATTAGTGATCACACATTTACCAAGTTGAGAGCTGTGAACAGTAGGGACCGTGAACATCAGTGGGCTTTATTTTCCTTACTATTAAAATTATTCAAGGCTAAAATCTGTTTATTGTTGCACTCAAGTCATATTGGGTATCAAAGCAGAAACAATGCTAATGTTGAGAATCAACAACCTCCTGTGAAAAGGCAGAGCAGGTTCGAGGAAACAATGCGCTCATTCCGGTCCCTCAGCATTTTATTCAAATTAATTCATCACCATTCTCTGTGCAAAGACTGCAACATGTGGCGGAATATAACATCAATTGTTTTTTTTTTTCCCGTGTTAATCGGAGCACATAAAGATGCCAATTACACCTAGCCGTTTAGAACAGAAATGAGGGAACAGACTGACCGTTATGCTGGCATTGCAATTAGAGCTCCCTTGCAAATTTTTATGGATGAGTCAGGACTATTGGATTAAGAGGTGGAGGACTCCTGGTCTGTTTTGAAATTAACAGATTGGATATTTTATATTCCTGTCAGTGTTCAGCCTAATCAATGCCACAAATGTGACATCAGGCAACAAATACCTGCGGGAGTGTAGCATTCCAGCAAGACTCCAACTGCTGTATTAGCCTTGAACGTGGTCTTCGTTTTTTGCCCTTGGACTGCAACAATCAATCGTCCGATTTTGGGATTAGACGCCCTTTCATTTTCATGCTTCTGCATGTGTAGTGATGCATTTCCATCTGCAGTGTTGAAATCCGTTCTCTATTCTGCAAAGCCTTGTATGAATGGTCTTCTACTTAACCAGATAACACATACTAATGCATCTGTATAACTCGCAGTGTTGTTATGAATCATCTTACCCAATTCTTTTTCAAGAAGCTTTTGATCTGACATGACAGAAGTCAAAGTACATCATTAATTTGCGCCATACACTTATTGAATTTATTTCATTGCAGGAAGGAAAGCATCATCCCATCCTGCCTATGCTGCCTGAGCTTTGAATGAAAGCAGAGCAAGGTCCAGCATCCTCTGCTAAGAACACTATCTAGACGGTACCAAACTTCGGAAAATGAAAATGCCTTTTCGATGAAGGAAATCGTTTCACTGGCGAAATTCTAAATATTAGCCGAGAATTTGTGTTCCTAGGATGATTGGACAAGAGGGGCTATTTAAATATCGAGGGATAGCAAATTGAAATTATGGCTGGAAACTTTTCAGAACCTGGATTGTTTTAACGACTGTTTTGTTTTAAGTATATACAAAGATTTTAATGATTTAGTCAAATAATGACGAGACTATCTTCGGATAGGATTGCATCTCTCAGTACTTTGGCTACACAATGGGGGAGACATTAATCTTGAAGTCCAATGTCACCAAGGGATGTTTCCTGATTTATGTGTCCACCAGATATTCCATTCTATTGGTTTTGATCTTGATGACCAGGCACAACTCTTGCGCTTCCACATAGTTAAGATTTATAAACTGGAGATAAAGCCATCATGTGACTCGTTATTATAAAGACCATGATAGCACGGGTCATTCAATTGGAATGGACCAACCATATCGATGAAATCGCCAGCCCAATCATATCACTGTCCTTTTCCATCGGCGACAATGAAACAAAAGGCCGTTTTGATACTTCAAATTTCAGCGGATACCATGACTTTTATTTTAGCCTTAGAGAAGTCACTTAAATGGAGGACCAAATTGCTCAGCTTACGTCTCCTTGAGATAGAACTTTAGTTGTATATGAGCAGTGGAGCAATAGAGTCGCGGTATTTATTGGGTGCCCGTTTTACACCCTGACCGTTTTCCAGTTCTATTCAAATCATCCGGACTCAATATGGTGGAGGGCATCTATAAGGCCATCGAGACATTGGTCCGGCCTTTCCTCGTCCGACCAAACACTCTAAATGTTTAACCACAGTGGGAAAGGAAACCCGTGTGAATGTATGCAGTTCCTTCAACTCACCATCACTTTTACACTTTTCTTGCATGTCTAAAGAATGAAAAATAATCGCGTGTAAACATTCAGAAAGAATGCTGCATTTCCTGTACGCTTCCCAGAACACAGTGTACACTAAACCCAATAATCATTCATACTTAACGTTTGTTACACCAAGCAAGTTTGTTTTCTGAAATGCAACACAATTAGAATGCAAAGCTTCATATAATTCCGTTGAGAGTGTATTAGTTCAATCTGAATAGAGTTCCGTGAAATAAAGGTTCGCAGTTACAAAGCATCGTGCACCAATTCCAATGGAAAATCTCAACTTTATGTTACTTAAAAATTGCACCCCTGCTGGTGTCGCACCCCGTAGAGATACTGGAAATTTCGGTTCAGTGGCAAGCATGCATTGAAAGCAAGACACAACTTGCAACCATGATGTAAAATTCCGTGTGGATAGTAGTGATTCCTGCAACATTTGCATTTCTGCTCCTCAAGGATGGAATGTAGCACGTGCAGCGAAGCCACTCCAATCTAATTTGCAACCCAGCTAAATGTAATTCCGCCTTCATGATGGAGTACACTATATGTTTTAAGGCATGCTGCCTTCTACATGCATTCATTATAGGTTCAATTATTTTTTAATTTAATTTTGAAAAGGGTGCATGATTTTACAAGTAGTGAAGGAAGATGTGCACAGTATAAAATCTTTGATCAATGTAGGTTATGTTCGCCATGATGTTAAGAAGCATAATACATCCTGCCTTCTGAAGTAGAGTCATGCAAAGCATAACACATGATGAAAGGCAAATAAGTGGCAGGTTTCTGCTTTGGACCCATTTGAAGCATTGAACATACCTCGGACTATAATTTAGAAATAATGTGCTGGACTTAGCGAAGTTGCAGGAGGGACTTAGTTGAATGGCGAAATGGGAACACTGTTTGTACTGGTCGGAGATTTGTGGACCAGAATCCCTAGCTTTAAGGGAATTGGCAAGTGTGGAAGAGGGAAAATGACATAATGTTATTGTTTTACTTGTGCTGCTTGTATCTGAAGTGACCAGGGTTAAATTGAATTGTAAGAAGATTCAATGTTAACTTTCAAATGGAGGTTGGCTAGACACATTAAATTAATGGCTATGTTGAGAGAGCAGGAGAGTAGAACTAATTAGGCAGGTCGATAAAGAGGAATATTGGCTTCTGCCTTTTTTTCAGCAGAGTTGATTCCCGCACCTGCAAGCAAAGTGCAGATCATTACAAACTCGAAATATAATTACACGTCTTCAAAATAGCACGTATTAATCTCGGAAATTGAAAATTCCTATTCACAGTTAAACTAGCACTGACCTGCATGTTGCAGATCTGACTTCAGTTTTTCCAATTCTGGAAAACGGAACCAAATCATCCTTGATTTGTCGTACTTTTTTTTCCACAGATGCTGTTTTGGACATTCTTACTTATGTGTTTCCGATCAGCTGTTGGTGGCAATGAGATATTTTGTTCAATTTGGCACAAACGGGCTAGTTGGGTATAGTTGAACTACATTAGCTGAGTTTAGAAAGTTGGACCACTCTCGAATCTATTTATATTGACAAAGTGATTCAATGTGATAGATAAAGTCATTAACAAAATCCTCTTGTTGGATTGGAATTCTGGAACAAGCAGCAGGATCACTAGCATCTGTCAGGAGAAGAGCAACTGGCACCTGGGAGATGCACCACATTGAAGAACCCCTCGAAGCCACTCGCTATCCTGACTTCCTCCGTTAATTCACTGTTTGTGGCTCAAATTTCTAGACCTCCCACCCTAACAGTATTTTGGATGTACATACTCCACATGGAGTGCCGTGTGTTCAAGAAGGCAACACGACATCTCTTTCTTAAGGGAAGTTAAGAATGCGGAATAAATGCTTGCCTAACCAGCGGCAGCAAAATTCCATGAATGAACAAAAAAAAATTAAAAAATAACTACATGAGCAATGCCTGGAATTCTTCATTAAGATCATGTGTGCCATCTATCTAGGACTTTACCCCAACAAAACAAGTTTAAAATTGAGCATGATTACTGGAGCTAAGAGATCAAAACCGGACATGTACGACTAGTATGCTAGACAACCATCATAGAAGCCAACGGTGTGGCAGGTCTTGCGACTGCTTGGATTATTATGTTCTTAAAATTCCCTTTCTAGAAGAAAATACCTGCATATGCACTGAAATATCTTAGTTTAAGGCCGACTAGGTTAAAAATATTGCCGGGCCTATAAGGCTGGAATCCACTTAGCTCATAATCCAGCATTCTGGTAGCCACGTGGTCCAAGGATAATAGATCCTGAGTCAAATGTTAGCTATCAGTTATCGTCAGCTGGTCCATAATTCACCCATCCAAGAACAATAGATTAAAATAAATCTCAACTCCATGCAAGTTAAAGCACATTAATAATGCACAAATTTTCTAGCTGAAGCTAAAAGGACACTCAATGGTTTTCAAAGAAGGCTTCAACATATTTTCCAAGTGCAATTTTTTTCGGAGCTGGGCATAAAACATCTAGAACATAGTGCCCAATTTTTTGCCTCCTTACTATGAATGTCACGCACACGTTGGATAAATTCCTTGGACCGCTCTCAGAATATTTTGCAATTTAACACCATCACCAGCTGAGATGTGTGAATTATTTTTGCTCTAATCACTGTAAAGCGACGTCGACAGCATTGTGCTCTAGTACAGATCTATAAAGCATACAGGCTTGATAGCACATAACTTTTAGATTACTGAAAGTAGTGACAATTTGCCAAAGCTTTGCATTTGAATTGATCAGGACAGCAATATTTCAAACAATCATCTACTATAAGGATAAAAAAAATCAAAACAAGTGCTGATTGCTTTCCACGTCGATTCTAATTTGTCGAGTCATTTCCATTGCTAACACAATGGGGAACTCTTAAGGTCCCCGAGTTCCAATGCAATTAAGCAAACACACAAGAGGCCGAAATATTATCATGTTCCATCCCTGGCAAGCATAAATGAGCCATGTCCGAGTTCAAAGGATTATTTTAAATTGGTTGTTAGGGTAGCTATTAGCACAATTGCTGTTGATCAGTGAGGGCTGCCCAATCACGCAGACTCAAATAAGATTAGCTATTTTCTTTTGAGCTTTGCAAACGCGGGCTAGTTGAGCATGGCATGTCATCTGCATATTGGGAACAGCCAAACGAATTTGTTGTTTGATTCGATCATTGAATCGCTGGGATTAACGGATCATAAACTTGGACGCGCATATGCTTGAAATTCAAATGACATAGCTCAGTTGAGTGGTACATCCTCTTTGGGCTGGCAGTATAATTATAATGGAATTAACCATTCGCATAGCCAGTGCAAAGTAGCAGCATGGTATAATTTTGTTTTAACATGCTGTTCTTTTTCAGTATATGCTTTACATTTCTTGGGTCACTAGACATCTTTCAGATGCATAAGTGGCGGGCTTTGGCTCGTTTGTGAGCGAACAATGGCGTGGTCAGGATATCCATTGTCATGCAAGTGTTGCATTAGAAATGCTATATTTTTGCACAAAGTTTATAAGGTGAGCAAATGCCTAGACCGTCATTTGCATTTTTATCAGCCGCATTCATATATAGAGTCAAGCCATGTGTTCTTTCATTGCGCTTATATTTAAAATACGCAACTGGGGAAAAGGCCACTTCCTGACTTGAAAAGTACCCTCTTTCTCAAATTATCCTGGGTAGGTTAAATATCTCAAAACATAAACGAAAAGCACGTTAAAGAAGCCTTTTTAAATTCCACCATTATGCAGAGAGTACGCGAGTGGCATTTTGCACTAACTTGATCCTTCTGTCTGCCCGAAGATATGCCCAACCTACCAAACTATTGTGAGTGCATTAATTTTACTGCATGCGCTAGGAAGGCATGCATGCCTTTGTTCCAGTGGCTGGTGATCGAATCAAATAGCATGTTAATTCTGTTGTTCATAAGCGGAAGAATACAGGAACAAGCCCATGCTAGCAATTAGCTAGCAGATGCAGAAAAATCCTACATATGTCTAAAGCTCCATAATAAACGATTTTAGATAGTCAGATAGTAAGAATGAGAGATTTCAGATAGTCAGATAATCAGTTGCACACATTACGTCACTTATGTATGGCTCATATAAGAGACATGCATTCTTACAAGAGCAGCCTTGCTCTGCGAGCAAAAGGAAAATGTTTAAACCTTGTGCCATTGATGTAATTGTCGGAGAGCTTGGACGCCTACAGATTTTTTTTCTTTGGCTCCATTGCAAGTCTATCACTACTCAGATTCACATTGCCACCTAATAAGCATAATAATATCAATAATTTGTCGTGGCCGTTTGAAATTTTTGCTTCTACCCTCATGAGAGCAAAACGATAAGCTTCGGTAACATATTTCTCTTTTTCAGGAGTATTCAGGTATTATACCATGACAGATACCCTGTATAATCTATCTGTTGATAAGCAATTCCAGTTTACGTGGTGCGAGAGGATCGGTGAACAGCCAGTTGAAGTTTTAAAATGGTCAGAATACCTTGCATGCTAGCGTGTTCCTATTTTCTTGGAGAGTAGTGAGCATCTGCAATAACTAGCTTATTCACTGTTGGTAGAATGTTTGTACATCATCGAAGAGGAGCTATATTGGCTCTTCACTGCGGCAGGGAATATACTCAAAAGACTGTGCCTTCATAGAGATTCACCGTTCAACCCATGTCATTTATTGGACTGTTCCTTATCTCTTGAGTTTTGGAAGGTAATTTTGGAGACCTTTTTCCTTCGCCTATTGGCCATGGGATCTTTTTGCTGCTGTTAATGAAAATGCTGAGGGTGGTCCATGTCTTCGAGCGAACGGGCATGGAGGGGTGGTGTATTGGGGGTGGGGGTGTTGAAGGGATGCTGGCGTGGATGAGAGGTGGAAGGGTTGTTTCCTTATGATGCATAAGAAAACAAATCATCTGTGCCTACTCTAACCTTCCAGCTACGCATAAATTGCGAGAGAGTATGATAGAACTTTCGCATATTCTGAAAAAATGAGAATTCCAAATCCATAGCATTCTAATAATGTCTACAATAAACTGGCGAATACCGCTAAGAATCAATTATTTTACCTAAATCTTTCTCAAGTAGCCTTTGCGCTGCAATGTAGAAAGTGAGCAAATCTTAGTAAAGCATTTTTTTTTTTGCAGTGCTGGATATTTTGCATTAGACCATCGTAAATATACAATATAATCCTGCATAGATTTATAACCAATGACATTAGCTGGCCCCAATGTTTTAGCGAAATAATCAATTTGATATTTCTGTAAAGATTTCTGTTTAACATTACATGGCATACATTTTTATTCAAATGTCAATTTCCTAAATCTGCTTCATGTCATTCAGGCTTGCCATTGTGCAATGCGGAGAATTGCAGTTAAGGGCGATGGGGTCAATTGCATGATACAGGCCTGTCTTTAAGTTGTGCAATCCTTAGTTATTCAATTGGTTGTCATATTCTATTGAGAAGATGATGGAAATCCTGAGCTAAGCCGATAGCACCGTTGCTGCGCCATTGCCCATTGTGACAATGAAAAAAAATGTCTCATAATCTCGCACTTATTTGAAAAAATAAAGTGCCTTGAATTTGGAAAGCAGCTTAACTTTGGCATACATTTGCCCGTAGTCAGGTAATGTGTCAATTAGAATGCTCATCATTGTTATCAATTCCCTTCATGTCCTCGCTTTTGCCTATCACTGGAACATTCTCTATCCCTAACACCGCTGGGATCAATGTGCTTCCTTTATCCACCGATTGCTTCACATCATACCCTTATCCCTCAACACCATCAACTTCCCTTTCAGCTGTTTGTGGTTCAGCCAGATACATGGCAAAAGTTCTGGCTTTATTTTTTATAACCCTGCATTTGGATTCTAACAACATACACGCTTCTTGCCAAAATGGTAATTTCCAACTCCGAAAAATAGTGCAATGTCTTCTGAGCCTCATGCCAGACACTAGTGAGTGAGTCAGACAGGAAATGGCAACATATGAACTTTCCCATTCTATTGCACGTTGTGGTGGCTTCCCATGTCCTGTTTTCCAGAAACATGAGGTCGCCCAAAAACATGGTGCTCCTATAGAACTCACAGCAAGTCGTAATCATACATTGCCCCAAGGACAGCAGCGCATTGATTTCATGGATTTAGGTGCTGTTTTGAAATATCATCATGGTTTCGTCGTCCCCTATTTCTGCAAACATTTCTGGTTCTACAACACTGAAAATTCGTAGTTTTTCCCCAAATGTGACGCTCTACACAGGTCTACCTGATTTTCAAACATCAGTCACTGTACGTATTCAGGCCAAAAGCCTGGAATTTAAAATTTCGAATTCCCTCATAAACCCCTCTACCAAACTCTGCAACTAAGGTCTCTGCAACCTTTCCTATAACATTTAAGCGACCCAGCGTTAAATTGTATCCAATTTTGTGCATGAACCCTGATTAGAATGCTAAAGAGGCTCATTGTGTTACATCAAAGTCTTTTGCATTTGTCTACCAGTTCTGTAAGGAATAGTGAATTGAAGGATGTTGCAAAGAGGAAAAGTCATTGGTTCTAAATGCCCTAGCCTAAGAAATGGTCCGTCAACAATGTGAGCCAGGACATTTTTTTTTGCTGCATGACAAAACTGCACCTTGGCTGAATTAAACCTTTAAGAAATGCGAATCGGCGCCCACTTTCAATTAACACATATCGAACAAGTCTAATCGTTATTGATCCTATTGGTGGGGTAAAGATTAAGAACATAACCTAAAATTCAGCATCTTTTTAACCCAGCTGGAAAGTCAAGAAGAGTTTAACGAAATGCACAGCTGTGCTTTGAGCTGGATGTGGGGACTGCACTGGTGCTGATGTTACAGGAGATTTGGCCCCCAACTCCTGAGTCAGGGTACTTCCTATCGCCCAGCCGTGACGCCGTGCTCTCCACTCTCCATCTTTAATGTTGGAAAGGGGAGCAACAATTCATTGGGGTTTTCTGTTCTGGTGCAGGGAAGATGGACAGATAACGAATCAAACATTGTTGGCCAATTTTAGGTAAACTTCTTATTTGTGCCCTTGTTGGGTTGAATAATGCTTTTCAGTGGTATCTATTTACGGTGCCGAAAGGGGTACACAAGATGATTAAACTGTGTGAGAGGTGCGGTGGTTCATGGGCTTTGACCCTGTCGAATGATCCTTGAGCATAGGTACACATCTTACAGGGCCACCGATTTGAAACGCAGTTGCTAATAAATCTCCCCATGTTACATCAACACAGGAACTACTTTTAAGCCACTGTAACAACAAGAAAATGTTGTTGCATTCCAGGCTGCCCGTGGGAGCATAAAAACTCCGGAAATAGGCTTGCTTTAGAAACAAAGCATAGGAGAGGCCTTGAATGGCTGTACAATATGCTGCAAAGGCAGAATTTTATTTACCTCGCTGACAGGCATGAAGCTTATTTTCTGAAATAAACAAATTTACAAAAAATAACATTGTGTTTAGTGTTTAGCTTTCCGAAAAAAACATTTCTTGGAGAATGCAGCATGATCCTTGCAGCAGCCCAGTGGCAGCCAATTTAATCAACTCACCTCATCACAGTCTTATATGACTGCCATTCTACTGTAACTTCACTCTCCCAGGTAAGTGCCTTCATGATGACCTGTATCAATCCATGTGCCGGAAATTTGCAATTTTCAAAATCTCGTGAAATAAAAAGAGTGATAATATAAATCAGTCTGAGTTTTGAGGTCAGCGGTGAAGTAAGGCTTTTCAACCGTGGCCCTACAGAGAACTTGGAAATTTCTAATGTTGCTGGTAACGTCCAGAATCTCAGGATCTTGCTGCAATACATTTCCGAGGCAAATGCCATAGTGGAGCAAAGGCAGCGCGAGGCCAAATTATATCATGGGCGCTACGTGAGTCTACCGAGTTCCAGGTTCATCTCACATGCAAGTGCTTGTTTTATACAGCTGTCAAACAGAGGTGAACAACTTTGAATACTGTTATACATTTTTACGAGCAATGAGAAAGTTCAGGATTTATTAACATTTTGAACTCATCTCTGAAATAGCTCTCCGGATCTATTTTTTTCAGGATCGTTCTTGGGACCCTGGAGCTGTTGTATCAACAGCGAAAACAAGACAACAAATCTTTCGAATCAGGTGAATAGGTGCCAGCTCCAGTCCAAACCGCATATGAATTTGTGCTCTGCATGGCTGTTATGCGTAAATTCTCGAAATTTGTGTCCCTGCTGTTTTGAGGGGAAGGCTGCTGGGACATTCTGTGGAGTCCCATTCCGAATGCATTTCTGAGTATTCAGCTCCAGTTTGTGGCCAATTCTGCATGTAAAAATTCCTTCAGTTTTCGCCATTATTTGAGCCTCACATTGTTGTCCGACTTATAGTGTGATAATATATATTGATGATCATTCGTGGAGCTTTGTGTATCTTTCGGGATCGATAACTGAAGCAACGGTTGGAAGTAAAGAAGTAGCAAGTTCAGGAGCAACTTTAACCTCCACATACATAACCTGTTCTTTACTGTTCCACGAAGAGGAAAAATGAAACTGCTCAACTGTCCCTGAGATGAGTTGGAAAACATAGACTACCACTAAATGAGGTAAAATTGAGAGAAGGTTGAAAACGTCCAGTGATGTAATTTGGCTCAGATAAGAGTTAATACGGACCGTCTGGAAGATTATCACGACTTTTCATCATCTGGAAGAATGCGTGTATCACTTTACGGCCTTTTTGAATGGACGTTAAGCAGAGACATATGTTGTCATAATGGCTTTCCGTTGTGACGTCATAAATAAATAAATAAATACGTTCGAATATCAGATCTATTCTTAGTGAAGTTAGCATAAACACTGATTCGGAAGAACTGCGAAGTTAATCTTTGTTAGGTGAATGAGTCACAATTTCTGCCTGAAATGCACTATATAGATAAAATAAAACAACTGCAATGAAAATGGAATGCCTCCTTAATAACAGCAGAGAGAATACCCGGCCTCATCTTTATTCTAAACTACAACTAACAGCAAAGTATAAAGCTGACGCATTACCAGTTAAAGTCGTAAATCTGATAGTTGTCAGGTTTACCCTATATTTCTGCGAGTTTTATTGCGTTGATACCTCGCTAATAGATTTAGCCTTGCAATCAGTGTAATCGCGTGAAAGTCGTCTTCACAACCAACTCTTACAAAGTATGCACGACAGAAACATTTGCAGGTGGTGAATTCAGTTATTCTTTTCTGTTATACATTCACGAGATATGGGCCTTTCTGCCTAGGGCAGCAATTATTGGCAACTTCGAGTTGCCCTTGGCAAGGTAGTGGTGAGCTGCCGTCCTCAATAAGTGCAGTCCATGTAATGTATTTATACCCGTAGTGCTGTTAGGATGGGGGTTCCAGAATTTTGACTCAGTGACAATGAAGGAACGTAGATATATTATCTTGTCAGGATAGTGAGAGTCTTGGAGGGCAACTTTCAGTTGGTAGGTTTCCCATATATCTGCTGCCCTGGTTCTTCTAGATGGTAGTGGCTGTGTTTGTGGTTCGTGCTTTCTAATGTGCATGTTGAATCCCTGCAGCACATCTTGTAGATGATACACACTGCTGCTTCTTTGCGTCGGTGATAGAGGGGGTGAATGTTTGTGGATGTGGAGCCACTCAAGGAGGCTGCTTTGTCCTGAATGATGTCAAGCTTCTTCAGTGGTACGCTAGCCGCATTCATCCAGGCAATGGGGCAATTTTCCATGACGCTCCTGTCTTGCACCTTGTAAAAGGGAATTCTGTGGAGAGACCAGAGGGGGGATACTCGTCGTAGCTTCTGACCTGCTCGTGTAGCCATAATGTTTATATGTCTAGTCTAATTCAGTTTCTGTTTAATGGTAACCCTCAAAGTCTTGTAGTTCGAAGGTTCATTTATCCATGATAAGTTACCATTAATGCCTAAATGATAATTGTTTACAAACAGGGGAACAGTTTTCTCATTCCAGCAGAAAACATTAAATTACAGGAACGTTTGTTTTAAACTTTTAGCTTCCAGTTTCTGTTTCGTTTAATTTTACATCTATTTCCATATTTCCAGTGTGTTGATCTCAAATTCTGCGAGCGATGTTACTTGGATTACGTAAGCATGGTTTCTAAATCTTCAGTAGAGATTCCGTAAACTGTGGCTGAAAAGTTATGACGTATTTGCCCGCATTTGAACACCACCGTTCTCCTGTATACAGCGGCTAAATGGAAAATACTTCCAGGAATTGTAACATGCTGATCTGCAGCATAAGGATGTGGACAAATCAGAGCACAATGGATGATGACTGCTTCTCCTACACTGCTGACAACAAAACCAGCCATCTATTTGGAACAAAGGAAACATATTCCCACTACCTTTCACGTTTTCTACTGTAATAATTCACATTAGAGGTTGTGGACATGTGGCAAAATCATATATTATTCATTATATCATAGACATTTTTATCTCTGGATAAGATGATGGACCTGCAGCTAACATATCGACATGGGATAATTACACATAGTGCACTTTTGCTGATGTCTGAAGTGAATGATTCCTGAGAGGTAGGTTGAGCCAAAGCTGCCACAAATGAGATTATGATGACATCTCATTGTGGGATGATCTAATGCATATTGTCAAACTGCTGCAGGCACCGATCGTTATGCTTGCAAACATTTTGTGTCACTAGTTATCTCTCTTGTTTAATACTTTGTACCTGTTCAGCCAAAAATAAAATTTAAAAATTCGATGCTTGGGTCCTTAATGTCACACGTCCAAGCATCGTTGAAGTTAGGCTTTGTGTATTATAATGTCTTTATGGTTCTAGCCAACTCCTCAGTAGGAATACCTCCATGTGAATGCCCCCGTCGTTAATCCTGCACCATGTACCAGAGTGCAACATTTTCTCTGCTTGATAATTGGGCGAAAACTTGAGAAATTCTGTTTCAGCAAGCTGTCACATACATGTTTTGTTTTAATGGCATTCCAGGAACTCGCTAAATTAATCACAGATGAAAGGAAAACAGAACTTACCCTACATTTTTTGATTTATTTAAGCCACCCAAGCTTCACATCAATAACAAAATGTGCTGAGAAGACAAGGCTCGTAAACAAGCATATTGATCCTAAACGTCAGCTTTCTCTTTTGCCATGCACGGTTTGTGTACTCGCCAAAGGCGGTAGTAGCCTCCGCTATGCATTTACTTGCGAAGGAAGAGGGATGTGGTCGGTGGTGGGGTGAGGGGAGTGATGGGTGTCTGGAATGTGGGTGATGGCATTGGTGTTATAGTGCTCATGTAATGGAATGCTCATTTTCAGGCCCCGGAAAATAGTCTCATAAAACATACTCGTGTTTACAACAGCAACCAGTGGAACTTAATTAGATTTCATAAATCTCTAAGCAACAACAAATTTAGAGATGTTAATGATGAGCACTGCAACATTCATACTGACAAAAACAGAAATAAAGTTCAGTAATGACATTTTGCGGAGCAACTCTGTCCACCTTAGATTGTGCGGCCTAGTTGCGGTTCCAGGCACACAGCAATGTGGTTGCCTTCTATGTTTCTCCTCAAATGGCCTAGTTACACTAACTCCTGACTTGTCATCTGCAAAGCTGAAACCTGTCTTCTAAGAGCTTGCTGGGCACTCAATAATGGTCATGTTGTTGAGATTTAAAAAAATGAAAACCCTTATCCTGCACAGATAAAACGTTGGATGGTCAGGAGACACCATTGGGGCTGTCCAGTCTGAGGCGGGCTTCAATTAACCAACAGGACACTTTGACCCATATATGTTGAATTCCGCACTTCATCTGTTTCAGCTGAACCAGCCATATAATCTTTAAACTAAGTGAGCTGGAATTTGCTCCCTCACTGGCGACAGCAAGGATGAAGTGATACCTCACCATAATTTTGCTCTTTAACCTCGGCATATACTTAGGAGGTTCAGCCGTGATTATCACCGGAATCCCCTCTCGCACCAATCACATCTGTAAATCTGGAGATTCAAGAAATGTCAGGCACCAAAGCTGCTTTCGAGTGAAGCAGGGATTAATTTGCACTTCTTTCAATTTAGTCTGCTGAAGACGTCACATAAATTGCTTTCTTCTCCACACTGGGGAGTCTAAAAACATACTTGTTGACCACTTTAGAGAGCACCTTCATTCTTTCCACAACCATGACCCTGACCTTTCTTTTCAGTTAAATTCACTTATAGTCCTCATGCTCGCGTTTCTGAATTTGGCCTGCTACAATGTCCCAGTAATGCCCATGAATAACGGGAAACTGCATCTAATCTTCCGATTACACATTTTCCATAGTTCTGGTCTTAACATTGGCTTCAACATCTTAGGACCAAGAAATTTTTCATCCATTTCATTGTTTGTTTTTTCTATCACCACTCTGCCTCCTTCCCCAAGCGTCAGTCTGTACCTTGTTCCAACACTTTGATTTCAGAAAGCTCTGACTCTTGTTCTGCCATTATTATATTCATAATTCTGACCTTAATGCTGCTATTAACACTTGCTTTAGTCATTTACTACTCTCATGTGCCTTGTGTCCAAGACGTCCTTGTCAGTTTACCACTGCTACCCTCAAACCTATCGCTGACCTGCTATGTTGCTCCACCTGCTCCACACCACACACGCACTCGACCTGATTAACAACATAAAACCGGGCGCACTTTTACCTCTCATCTTTAAAAATGTGCCGTACGGACTCGACTCATTAACTTTGTTTTGATCTCCTTAAACACTGCCAGACCCATTGAGTTTTCCAGCACTTATGCTATAATTTCAGGTATCAAGTTGTTTGCAGCTCATGGAAGATGAATATTTTTTGAATGGAACTCCAATGACTAATAGTGCACAAATCTCCGTTAAGTTTTCCACTAACGTTGATAAAAAGGTGTCAGGCAGGTGAATTTGCCTATTAATACCTCCGCATGGTAAATTGCATCATGCAGGCCACAATGCAAATCAGAGCAACTGCACATGAACGCCACATTTTATCCTTCATCTTGGCACTAAACAATATTATCTATATCAACAAATTAATTTGCACGGCAACAATTAGTACCTCTTACTTGGCCCTGGCTTTAGAGCTTTACTCGAGGCCAAACTTAACCGCCCTGCTCTCTGTCTCCTGCAAACAACATCCAGCGTTGTCATCATAGAGCAATGTAACCTGATAACTCCAGAACAATGAGGACCAGGAAGTGCGAACTCACCCGCAATCCAGCACTCACACGCAAACACAAAAAAAAATGCATCTCATAGTAATTTTCAGCATTGATACAATATGTACAATCTGCTGTTAGACACACAGTCTTTCTTGAAGCTTCAACAGTTGATAGTCATAGTGGCAATCGTAATATCCGAAAATTTCTATACAACCTTTAAATAAAGACAGTTGAATCATACAATAATACTCCATGATGCATGCATGTAAGATAAATCGTGGTGTCTAGTATCTTATGTGCCCTTTGCCTAAGGCCATGTTCATGGAACACTATCAGCGGATTCTTCATCCTGAGCTGTTTTTTTTTGGCAGTTTTAGTCAGTTATGGCTTCCCATTGCCTTCTATTTTCATCAACAGGGCAATAAGGCCGGTCAGAGGTCTACCACAGCCATGGTGGGAATTGAACCTGTGCTGCTAATATTAAACAGAAACACATACTATTCATCTCGTCAAATGAACTAACTGGCGTTGAGTTCCATCTTGCAGTGCAATGATTCATTTATGATTATTTAGTAGTCCTTGACAACAGATAAATATTTCCATCAAACTCAAGTAATGTCTTCATTTAAAACATTGCTGCCAGCTAAGTATGTGCTACCAGAAAACCTGAAGATTTCTACGTATGAGAACTTGGTGTGATAGTGTTTTGCAGAAGTTTTGAGTGATCCTTGGCCTCTAATTTCCAGGTGTGTTCAGTTGGATTGAAGCATTTTGTTAAACTATACCACGGCATTCACATGTTGTCAAGTCTATTGTTACTCACTTGTATTGAGGTAATGAATTTCAATAATGTTAATGTTGAAATTGAATGTGGATGAGGTTTTATGTTATGTGACAGTTAGTTCTATGCAATGTACCGGTCAATGAGAACAACTGATTTCTGAAATAGTAAATTAATTAAAGTTCACCACCTGTATCACTGAGAACTCCCTTCAGCTTTTCCAATTCTGAGAACCAAAAAAACAAAACAAAAACTTTTTTTTAAATTAAATCCGTGCAATCAAGAGCATTTTTGTGTTTCTGATGTTTGCAGTCCTCAACAGTTGGAAAAGTTGACATTTCTGAAGGTGCATTCTCCAGCCTTCTCATTAACAAATTAATCTTAGCCGACTGTCTACTTTTATTTGAATGACACATTTTTTTTGGAATTCTTGTCGAAAACGAGTTCCTTTGACAATGCTCGTTTCAAGCAGTGTCTTCCGTACTACTGTGCCTATACGTGTTAAATGTATAGGATAAATGAAGGCTTGCATTTCTAAAAGACTATTCACGACAGAAAGGCCTCCCTACCAAAACTACAACCAATCAGGAACACTTAGAATGGATCCCTTGCAGAATTGCAGAACATACGACTTTCAGTTCGTTTGCAAAAATGCTCCATAACTGGGAATGTGATTACAAACAGGTAATACATTCGGGCTGCATTTTTTCCGAGGCATGCATATTGAACGTGACAAACGTCATTCTCTACTTTAAAATCCCGTTCTGCAACCTTTTAATGCGACCTGAGAGAGTGGAGACAGCCCTTTGATTCAACGTGAAATCTAAAAGTTGGCTATTGCAGTGGTTAAGCACTTTTTTCAGTACTGCACTGGATGTTAGTGACCTTTAATTTGACACACCAATTTCTGGATCAAAGGCGCCGTGAGACTTTTCTGACGTTTTTATTTTACTGTTTCCCTCTCATGGGAGATAGATGTCCTTAGTGAGGTCTTAGTATGCTGACCATTGCTAATTGCCCATAAAACAATGGCCGTGAGTCGCCTTCTGAAACCTGCAGTCCTTTTAGTGCAGATGGACAACACCCACACTGTTATTAGAAAGCGAGGACAAATATTTTGGTACAGTGACAGTGAATGATGCTTGTTATTGTTGCTACGCAGGGTGGTACGTGGCTTTGAAGCAAACTTATAGGTGTCTATTATCTGATGTGTCTGTAATTCATGCCCTTTCAAACTGGCGGGCCAAGCACTATCGGAACAATGGGCTTCATTTCGATAAGAATTATTTATGGCAGAGACAAAATATATTTGCATTAAATGAAAAGCATGACAAACAAACCCTGAAATCCAAGAAGATAAAACAGATGCATATTGAGATAAGGAAGGAAAAGTGTGCATTTATAGGTATAAGGAGCACATTAAAACTTAAAAGCAGGCTGAATGTCGAATGTTCATAGGGGACATGAAAATAATAAATATATAATATACACAAAAAGAAAGAATTAAAGCAGCCCAGTAACTATTTAAAACTGAAGAAAAATATTTTGAGTTAAGCTATAACTTGTAGAATGCATTTAACTGAGCATTGAAACTGATCAGAGAAAAGAAAAACTGATTGGATACGAAAATGAATAGAAACAGGGGCCTTGCCTGAGGTACGAAACTTTGCATTTCTCCTTCGAAATGAACAAGATGCAGTGCACTTCATGGTGAAAGTGAAAGCGGTCCAGATACTTTACAAGTTTCAAACTGATGAGGAAGATATTTTAGATCGGCTGTGTGTGCTTACAGCTCATATGGCAATTGGACCGTATGGGATGCATCTAAAGTTGCCAAGGAATGTTACAGTGGAAATTGGGGAAGATTTGGATATAGCTTTACAGTATGTCTTACAATGAAACGTGGTGCCAGGGGATAAGGATTTGCAAACTTGCACACCTGTTCAAAGCAAATGCTGTGCAAGCAACAGCAGGAATGTCGGTCCAGCCAGTTTAACCTTTGTGGCCCGGACTTACAGTTTATGCATTAAAAGTGAAAGTAGTAAGATTAGTACGAAATTGAGTGGCAGGAAACAAGCCGTAGTGTTTAATGAATGATAACCGACTTTATTTTTAGAAATGGGAGAGGGAGAGGGATTTTCAGAAAAAAAAACAGTCTGGGATCCTGAGTTAAATCCCTTGCTCCTCCTGAAATATGCAATTTAATAATAATTTGGTGACCGTGGTACAATCTCAAAATGTGTGGATAATATGAAACTTGTAAGCATTGTCATGTGTCAACTTAAACATTATATAGGCAGGTTGGTGGAATAGGGGAACAAGTGGCCAATAAAATTGCATGCAGCATATTTGAAGTCATTCTTGTTAGTACAAATAAAGCAAAGAGAATATAGAAAATATATGTTATAATTATACCTTCAGTGCAGACACAGAGGTTATACAATACGATGTGCGCATAAATCATTGAATTTGGCAGGGCAGGTTGAGTAGTTAATAAATGTCATAACTTCTCAAGCTTTATTCATAGGGGCATATCTGAAACAAAAATAAAATATTTACATTGAGGTTGCATAAAACTGGTTGGCCCTTCACTAGGGCACTGCGTCTATTTATGTTCAAAAGTTTTCACGAAATTTGTGCAGGCATTAAACCGGACATAAAAATTGCATACATGCATCACACGGATAGTTGACGTAATCTTATATTGTTTATCAAGAAGAGTATGCGAATGAGAGGTTATTCAATATCAGGAGGTCTCTGGACACAGTGGATAGCGAAAATAATGTTACAATTGGTGCAATGGTGGAAAACAAAAGGGCACAAGTTTAAGATAATTGAAACAAGAAGTAAAGGAGAAATGATGAAGAATAACTTCACGCAGTGAATTAATGGGATCTGGAATTTGCTGCCTGACAGTTTGGTGAAGGAGGCTCAGCTGAGTTATTAAAGAGGGAACCTGATTGTTTTTTTTTAAATTAAGAATGTGCACTGCTGCTTGTAGAAGGCAGAAGAATGGAGCAAGACAAATTGTCTGAGACAAGAAAGGCTGCATGACCTACGTCTGTGCTACAGACATTCTGTTTTCCTATGGTAGATGTCATGCGCTATCAATGTTCACTCCAACTCGTCTTGAGCAATTCTGTACTTTCATTTTATGCACGGTGCTCACTGCTGGCATTGCCTGTCGGTGGTCGAGTCCATGAGTTTTTAAGTGATGGATGATGACCATCAGAAGGGATGATTTGCTTTTGTTGTTGTTGAGCTTTTTCAGCTTTGTTGGAATAACGCGCAGCAAGGCAAGTGGAGGTGATGTCACCATACTGCTGAATTATGCATAATCATTATGAAAACAATTCCTGGAGGGAATGATCATTTACGTGGCACAGAGTTTTCAGCCTCTTACCTGCGTCTGCAGTTACACTTTTGATATGTGTGATCCAGGTTAGCTTTGGTCAATGTGAATTATCTCATCTTATTCAGAATTGGAGCTTTAGTGATGTCAGTTCCCGGCCGGTTGATAATGGGATATCGTCATGATATTAATTGCGAAGGAGAAGCAGGAAGATTATCTTTCTTGATAATGTTCATTGCTTGACATTTGTGTGGAGTAAATGTCATTTGGCACTTATCAGCTCACACCTGAATGTTGTCGAGGTGCTGCTGCACATGGCATGGATGGCTCCAGTGTCTGAAGAGTTATGCATTGTACTGAACAATGTGCTGTCATGAGCAAACGTTCCAACATCTCACATTCCAATTTACACAAAGAAGACTTCTTAAAACCTACCGCTAAAATATTATAATGGCCAAATATAAAATAAAATCTGCCCATGATTAACCTTAATGCATACTTATTGTTAATCAAAAAATACAGCAATGATTTCATTTATTTTAGATGAATGGTTATTGCGTGCAACCAGCACTCCCAGCCCTGGTCATTTGTTGCACAGCCAAACAAAGGACGCGAAAATGCGATTGCTGAACGCTGCTTAATGACAAGCTACAATTCTGAACGTCCAGGTTCATTCCATATTGATTAAGCAAATGCATTTGCAGTTGAAACCTCAGCAAAGCTGCCCATGACAGGGAATGAACTCAAAGAATTACAGAGCTCGAGGGCATCTAGAATGATGCTCAGCTGGCAGTGGAAAATATATAGCAGCCGAGGCCTGCGGGAACAGTATATTGCAATAAACTGGAAGCACAATAAAAAGATAAGCTAATTATCTCACAAGAGATGTCCAGATTGGTGAATTCATTAGCGACTGCCATATCCTAGAAAGGATACCAGCAGCCAGTTCCACTGCTCAGTTCATGGCAACAATAATGATCCATGCACTAACAACCGCCAATAAGAACGACTGAACCATACCATTCTTAACGCTTGTGGCATATTGATGTCATGAGTGCAGCCGTAAGCCATATACCAATTTTGCATAGCACACACATGCAATGACATCTATTCGACCACAGAGCCCGGAATAGGGAAATATTTCACAACACATATTGATAGAATTCACCTTTGCGAATAAGGAGAAGGCGCATCATAACAATAGGAAACTGTAATTAACTGACTTGCTGGGGGGTGAGGAGTGTGGGGCGGGGTGGGGGATAATCATGCCTGCAGGTTTATACGCCTTGCAGGAAATTACACTGGTCTTCCAAGGTCTATAATCATGATGGTATCAAGAAAAATATTTATCTTTCTCTAATTCCACCCACCTCTCATCCGCCAATATATTGTACCTGAAATGTTTGAACACGCTTTCCTTCCATGCTTGTCTGCACTGATCTCCACCAAGCACACAAATTATTTCGGTTTTGTTATTGTACGTTTGTGGATTCTAAATAATTGTTCTTTTCATTCTCTGGACGTAAAAAAAAAAATATGCACAGAGGAAAGAATAATTTAATCAGTTGCACCATCCCAATGTCACATATTGAACAGTACCTTATTTGAAGGGTGCGGTTGCGAAAGAACAGTCACCTGGCCAGAGACTGGGTACAATTGAACATGGACAAGTGTGTGCCCGTGTGTGTCTGTTTCTGCGTTTGTCTGTGTTTTTGATTGGTGAGAGGGTAAACGAGGGAGATGATGTGGCATGCAGTCTTGGCAGTGGCAGAAGGATACTGCACGACAAAGCTGGCTGGATGCCAAAATAATCATGAATTCTGCTGCGGAAGAATGATTTGAAATCCTAATACAAACAATGCCATGTAAATGCTATGTGCAGCAAAAACAAGGCTTGGGGAAATTCGTGGAGTGCAAACCCATTATTTACTATTGGTGAAAGGGGGACTGCTACATTAGACGATGTGACCAAGCAATCGTGATGCAGCATCTAGTGGCCAAAACTTCAGCTTTGATTTCAGCACCAAGCGTTTCCAACAATTACAAGTGATCTAATAGAAGACCTTTGATGCCGTGTAATCTCAGGCTGCTACAGCACTGTATCTTTATGGCAGTGTTTAGAACTGATGCCTGGACATCCCAGCACTGCAGTCGGATTGCCGAAGCATTGCTCCAAATACAATGGTGTTGCAGGTTGGCACGGTTGTGCTATGAATGATAAAGTTCCTCTGCAGACGCTTTTTTGGTGGGAACATTAAGTTTGTTTGCAATATATTCAGCACCAATTACACGTGTGCTTTCAAATCCAACTCTTTCTCCACACTGGCTGCAAAGGTAGCCCAAACTACTATCCTAATCATTAATATAGATCATGGAATGTTGTATAACAAGTGCTATTCTTAAAAGTGCATTATGCACTAAAAGTGATACTTTCCACTTCCTTCTCCCTTTAATTCGTCTGTATATTGAATAATACATATTTTTCATGGCAACATATAATTTACACTGTGAAGGGAATCTACAAGTCCAGCCTTTCCAGTGATTTCCTGGAAGTTGTGGAACGTTTCAGCTCATAACTACAGTTCCCTTGTAAGGCGCCTCCCTTTCAGGAGTTGCTTGAACATCAGGTGCTTCAGTAGGCACTTGCAGTTCTGACTGATCTACTCTTTCAGGAACTTTCGGCATGTCAGTGCTCGGCTGAATATTCTCAACAGGAAACGCAAACCCACCCATGATCATTGGTGGAACCAAATCTTGGTGATTTGTCCCTCCCTTAAATGGCCCACATGTTTACAAACGATCCAGCTTTCCATCTCCATAAGGTAAGATAAAGGCCAGTTACAACACCTATTTCGCCCGATAAACACTTTGGTTCATTCCTGAGGCTTTTCATATATGCTGGCTCTGCCACGCTAAATTTCGTGTCATGACAATAAAAGTGTTATTTGGTTTTCTGGCTTTCCTAGCTGCACTCCACTTTGCTGTCTAAATTCCGCATTATTAAGCTCAATTCGTCATGAGACGGCGTTTCAGCAGTAACTCTGCAGGAGAGACATCTGTTGTTGTATGAGGAGTATTCCAGTAATGGAAACTAAATTGTGCCAGCTTCGTTTTCAAGGAATTGCAAGTTAGATTTTTAATGCCTGTTTTGACGTTTGTACCACCCTTTCAGCCAGTCTGTTTGAAGAAGGGTGGTATGTTGCAGTTTTCATGTGAGTTATAACGATGAGCCTGGAGTTATAACGATGTGCCTGATTAACTGTTGAAAGTCAGAACTTGTAAATGCTGTCATGTTATTGCAAATTACGAGTCCTGATAGTCCCTGAATTGTAGAACTCTGTCGAAGTTTGTCACGTGCAGCAGCCGACATTGGTGACTTCACCTCATATAGTCCAAGGATTTTGAATGCGTATCAACAGTGAGCAGAAACATTGTTCCCCAGAAAGGTCCAACGTGGTCAATATATAACCAAAACCAGGCTCTACCTCGCCTCTCCCATGGGTGAAATGGAGCTGTTACTGTCAACTTTTGCAGTTGCTGACATTGCACACAGTGCTTTACTGAAGCCTTTATTTTGCCATCAATTGAAGGCCACGATAGGGAGTTACGTTCTGTGCTCTTCAACAGGGTAATTCCTGGATGGGCGCCGTTAGTTCAACTAAAAGTATCCTGCTTCCCTTTAGATCAAATAGTGTTGCCCACAATAACATGACATCCTGGCTGTCTATTTCCTTTCTTCTCTTGAAGTATAGTTTCATTTATTCTGTTATGGGCCCTTGTGCCAAGCATGTAAAACAGAGTTTCGTATTTGACATTGCAGTGGGTTTCGACTTGTGTAGTCTCTGATTCAGTCAAGTACATACCTGCGGGGACGGTAATGAATTTAACATTAAGCAAGTTAATTTGGAACTGGGACATGCTCATCATTTTCTTGCAAATCTAAAACGTTAAGGACATTGGCGATTGCGATTTGATTGACAGATCTTTGCATGTACCTGTATTTGTGTGCTCCCACAATTAAAGCACATTAAAGCACGTGTTTGAATTCTTGATTTGGCAATGGGTGGTAGAGCCTTGTTCTCACTAAGCAGCCCTTGTAAAATGGCGGATTTTTAAGTGCTGATGAAACTTCTTGGCAAAAATGATGATGGGCAGGCATTTTTTGTTCTATTTGCGAGTAACCTTTTTCTACTGTAGTGACCGTTCTTGATATGTAACCCATTGGCCGCTGTGTGCCGTTGTCCATCCGATAAGATAGCACTGCTATCATTCTGTAGGGAGAGGAGCCACATATAAGCACCAATTCTTTCACCTGGTCTTAATAAACTAACTTATTTGCTAAGTGCAACAATCATTTCACCTTTTTCAAAGATTCTTTCCAGGGTGCATCTGAAGACCAACGTTGGTTGTTTTGCAAGAGAGAATTCAAGGGCAGGGGCAAGTTGAGTAAGGACCATCCATAATATTTGATCATTCCTAGGAATGATTTGAGCTCTGTGGCGATCTTTGGCACAGATGTCTCTCTTTTGATTGTCGCTTTTTCCTCAATGGGGTGGGGGGACTGTGAGTCTACCCAGTCATCCAAAGAAATTAACTAACTCGCATGGACCGCGGATTGTTCCTTCATTAAATATACTCCATTTTGCAAAAGAACGTTTTAGACTTTCTTTGAGTTTACCAAATGTTATACTTAAATGAACCCTGTAACAAATGCATCATCTAAATAGGCTTCAATCCAGAGCAGCCCCTGCAGAAAGCTTTTCATTGTTCTCTTAATGATAGCACAAGCGGAATAGACATCAAAAGGCCATCGTTTATACTGGTATAACACTTTTTGGATATTAATTGTGACAACTTACCAAGAGGCATTATGCATTTATAGCCATTGATAAGCGTGACTCACGTAAAGATCTCTATGCTTTGTACCTCCTACAAGATTGCCATTCAGGTCTTCTATTTTTGGAATGGCGTACATGTCTAGATAAGCTACTTTAACCTTCATTTCGTAGTTTGCACCCACTCGGGCGTCTTGGTCGGGCTTGAGAACGGGAACTCTGGGTGCTGCACATCCTGAGTGCTGAACAGTTTGTGTAACGCCCAGTTTCTCTATTCTGTTAAATTCAATAACATATTTTTCTTGCAGGCATTATGACAGCAGTCTCAATTTCGTGAAGTCAGGGGTTCCATCCGGAACCACATGAAACTTGGATTTCAGGCTCTGGATGTTCCCTACTTTGTCCTTAAAGGTTATGGCGCATGGTTAAGTAACTCTGGTAACTCACTGGCCCTCAACTGGAAAATTTAAACAGCCCAATCTAACTTAATCCCCTTTAACCAATTTGGCCCCAGGAGGTTTGAAACTTCACCTGCTACCACCATCATGTGTAGCTTTGCCGATTGGCTCCTGTAATGGACAGTTATTCTGCTTGTGTATTTTACAGAAATGTGTTCAACTGTACATGTTCTCAGCTTGGTTTGTGTTTCTTCTAAAGTAAATTGATGTTCACCATTATTCAAATATCTGAAGGCTTTGTACACAAATTACTATAGTGAAAGCCCCCGTGTCCACTGCTATTCTAACAAGTTTCATATTTATTTTCACCGCAACAAAAATTGGTCTTGCCCTTTCAGCTTTCAGATTGAACAACGAGTATATGTCTGAACTTGCTGTTACAGGCTCTTCTGCATGATAGGTTCATTGTGTTTCTCCATTTGTTTACTAGCCTACTTGAATTTCATTGCACTGCCTCACCAAATGTCAATTTCCATGGCAATAGCCGCTTTCGATGTTTATTTTTAATGATTATTTGCTAAAAGTCTGATTGTTTTCAGCTCTATTAGAATTATTCTTAAATTTCACTGTTCAGCCATATTTCTTTATTCATCGGATAACAGGGGGCTCTTTCCAGCTTCTTGACAGAATCTTTCAACTGAGGTTTCCTGTCCGATATGAAGGATAGTGTCATTTTGCATGAACTGTCTTGGATTTGAAGCTCTCCCTGTGCTTTCAATGGCCAGAGCTGCCTCTAACACCTCCTTGAAATCCAGATTCACTATAGGTGATTAACTTTTCTTAATAATTTTCCTCTTTCACACCGCATCCGAAACGACCACCGAGCATGTAATTCGGAGTTGAACTCACAATGTTTTGTCTGCTGCTTAAAATATGCCATGAGGCATACACCTGTCTCACCCAGGACTCTATTTCGCTCAGTAAACCCGAACAAGTACATCACAACTGAGGGCTTTGGTTGAAAATGAACAATCACGTGGTCCATGAATTCATCAGAATTCTTCAAATCTGGGGCACTTGCTGCTGTAAAGCTTCGAATCAGCCTATAGCTTTAGCATCCGTAAGCACCCAAGATGGCCACATACCCATTCTCTTACCCCGCAATCTCATTAACTTGAAAAAAGAATGTGAGGCACTCTATGTATTGAGACCAAGCACCTGTGGTAGTTTCAGAAGGGTCAATTTTCCAAATTGTTGCATTTTTAGAGTGGATAATTGCTTCCTTTCTAATGGTGTTTGCTACTTTCAATCACTGTGTGAGGTGCAGTGCTGTTTTTTTTATAACTCGATTTCTTCTGTTCAATCCTGTTTCACCGTCCTCGCCAGTTTGTTGTAGGATGTCTGAGTTGTGATATTAATGATAGATTTGATCTGCAGATACTTATTAGATGTAAACGTTAGGTTTATTTAAAAAAATATCAGCAGCAACTACATGTGCACTTTCAATTCTAGTCTATCTCTACCCTGGCTGCTGAGGTAGTCTGGGCTACTCTTCTAATGGCTACTAAAGATCATGTTGCCTTGCCTAACAAGTATTATTACGAAAGATACTTTTCACAATAATTAAACCATTTTTAATAGATATGCTTTTTTATCTCATGCAGCACACAGCTGTTCTTTTCTCTTCGGATGAAAATTCATACCCACAGTCCCCACCCTACCAATGGTTTTCGAGTAAACTTTCAAGACAGTCAAGGCTTTGGAAACCCAGATCAAGATGGTACAGACAGTATCTGGGACTTCTGCTCTCAGAGATATCGAGGTCACTCTCATGTGCCAGTTGCATCTGTCCAATGACTTTGCGGCGAATAGGATAGAAGGCTTAAGAGTACCGGAAGAGGCAAAGACATTATGCCATGCAGAATAATGGTAATTACAAAATAAATCATTACTTAATATATGATTCCGGTTTGCAAATTGTGTTGGCTTTACTTTGGTTTTCAGTGACAGGAACGGAGCAATGCTCAGAAATCTACTGATTGGTAGGGTATGTTTGAAATTAATACTAAGCTCATGGTATGTTGGATGTTGTCGAGCCCGGATATAGATTGCTGATCAGATTTACAACTTGCTTGTATTTTACTATATCACATCCAATTATCATCTCTAATCCCCCAATATTTCTGCTTCATCCAATTTATTCTCAACCTCTTGGTATGTTTCTATGAGTTTCTGTTCAGCATCATGTCACCAGATAGGTGGGGTAATGGTTACCTATTAAAGATTTTCATCGTATGGCTTGCCACAACATTTCCTTCAACTCTCTGACTCTTACTGAGCTTATACTGAGATGCCCAGTCAGTGGAAACGTAGCTTGAGGTTTATGTTCTAACATATTTCTGTGCCAACAGCCTCCTCATCGTATTTGTGTTGTAACATTGTGTGGGTGCTTCGCAGCTGCGAGATGAGGCAAGTCAGATGTAAGTAAAATGAGAATGTTAAGCTGGTGCATTGAAGCCTGCACATGAAAGCGATTAGAGGAATCATTCGTTAAAATTTTCACAAGTGGTGGCAGTACGGATGCAAAAGAGCAATTGAAACAAGGCCAAATAATATCATACATACAATTCTATTGCAGGGTTTGCACAACGGGAAAAGAATGAAAAACTAGAGCAAAAGAAAATGCAGGTAAATGTAGCATTGCTTTAGGGCGGTAGTGAAGGAAACATAGGCGTGTGTCTGTCTCTGGACGCAAGGTACCCAAAGAAAACAGGTTGAGTGTGAGAAGTGAACCTCACTATAAGTAGCACATAAAGTGCAATAAGAGTTTGCTACAAGAGCAGGTCAGAAGCTTCATTATGTGGAAAGCAAGTCAACATTGTCCACCATCTACAAGGCACAATCAGGTGTATGGTGGAATAATCGTCATTTTCCTGGATATTTAGCTCCAAAACGTCGAAGAAGCCCAGTACCCTTCAAGACATAGTAGCACACTTCACTGGCTCTCCACCCATTAACTTAAACACATAATCCTACCACCACCCGTGCACAGTGTGTATCATCTATAAGATGCACCTCAGCAGCTTAACAATGCCCATTCCACAATGCCGATAAAACCGGCGACCTTTTCGACCGAGAAGGACAAAGGGAGTGGCTGCACGGGAACAACATCACCTGCAAGTTCCCCTCCAATTCAGACACCGCCTTGACTGCTTGAACTTCACCACATGGACTTCAGTATTTCAAAAGGCAGTAAAGCCTTGCGTCTTCAAGGGCAACTAGGAATGGGAAATAAGTTCCAACCTATGCAACGACGCCGATGTCCGATGAATTAATGAAAAATAATGTGAAAAATGGACCGTCACCTTTGGCATACTATAACCCCGGTGAGCTATCACAATCATTATCTCAATGCTGCCCAATACAGCGCAGCACAAGCTGCTTAGTTATCATCACTCACCATAGTTATTGCACTTTTCCTTAAGAGCTACGAATATAGATCTTAAAAAGAGTTAGGCTGATCAGGAGGAAGACATTCAGCTTCTCAAAATAGATCAGACATCACTGTTCAATTTTTATCATCATCTACCTTTTTCGCAGTTCCTGAGCTTTATCGCTGAAAATGTTACAAAATGTAATCTCAATAACAAGGGAAAAAAACATAAATATCGGTATTATAATATATGATTTAATTATTAATAGTTATAATCGATCATTCTTGTTAATATCCATAACTGTATGTTTTTACATCAATAACAATATTATTGACAAGAAATCGGATTTATTCCTACAAAGTACTCTATTTAGTTTTGTTACTTAGGACTTGACAAATTTGAAGAATAATGCTCCAAATTACTTGGTTATCATGATAATTCATCTTGAATTCATACTTCCTAAATTCATAAATATGAGAGGAACTGTGATGTAAACATGACATTTTTAACCAAATTGAGAAAAAAATGTCCTCAGGATTAAATTCAAATATGACCAAAATGTGGGAATGTACACCGTATGTTCAGTTCCTTTGAATTTAGAGGACATTTATATCACCAGAGGGAATATTCAGCCTCCACAATAATTTTTCAGCCTTGGAGACTTGATGAAACCTCAATCATTTAGTTATGGAACAGGAATTCACTCAAATATTCAATTACTTAGGGGGATTTTGGAGAAATTCTAACTTTGGCATAGTGCCTACATTCCGTAAAGTGCCCCCAGTATCACCTGGGCCTGAAAGAAGATGTGTAGGACTAAAGTCTCATCTTTAATTGAAGTACTATTAACTTTAATGCCTTTGTGTATTTATCGTACCTGTGTCGTTTAGCAGTGTCTTTGTTTTTTCCAGTTCTTTAAGATAAGATATGATCTCTCAAAAAGTGTCACGTTAATTATTCCAGAACTTAAACTTCAGTTCACAATCACATTTTTATTAAGTACTCCTCCTTAAAATAATGCTACGTTAGTAAAAAATAGTCACAAAGTTAATCCATTCTCTGCACGTTCTATCCATTGCCAGTAATAGTAGATGTGAAATTTGCAATAGCCAACTCTTCATTGTCCTCACTCATCATTCTTCCCATAATTTCTGTATATGCATGACATTGCGAGGAAGCTTTACTAAGTATTCCGATTGTTATGACAGAATTGCCACCAGTCATTGTGTTTTATTATGCGGAGAAAAGATGGGCTTGGGGGAGATGGGAATCTAACTCTATTGGCTGTATTGTTGGTAATGGCCTGAGATACAAAGAAGCAGCATCGTTGTATTCCGCCGGTCAAACCACACATCAGCTATTGATTGATATTGCTCATCGGACTAAATTTAAGGAATGGCCATGAACAGTCAACAAAATTAACATTACGCACGCTGCACCACTTCACCAAGTTCACTTCGAACCCAATAATGCATGCAAAAGTTTAAGAGCCTGTCCCTCCGCATTTTCCTCACCAGCTTCACAATTTCAATACCGGTGGTTTGGACAAGGGCCTATATTATATTTTAGAATGTAAATTTCAGGGCAATATTAATGCCGCTGAGAAATTGGGCCAAGGGCCGAAGAATCAATACACACCCATATATTTTCGCACAGCTGTCTATACAGTACCCTGAGAAATTCTGAATCGTAACTTATCGAAGCTTTAAAGCCACAACCCATATCTGCTCAGCTGGCGGTGCATCAGCAGTTTGATCAAGTGCCATGATGAGGTAAATGGCCATTCTGATACAATATTCAATTAAATTAAATAGAAAGAACATATTTAATCAATGCCACACATATTGCAAGAGTTTTTACCTTCCTGACGGAGGCATTTCTAAATGACTAAATGTGGTCTATAGGGCTTTAAACTAAATATGGTTGTCGAGTGGGATCATGTACGTTAATATTGAGTAAAGCAGCACGAAACGCCAAGGCCGTAGACAAAGGTAACAGCATAGTTAACAACACACAAGTGTATGGCATGAACGGACAGTGATTGCAGAATTATGGGGTTACCCGCATTTGGATCCAGAGTCCATAAAAAAGTGTAAAAGAAAATCTTAATTTGCAATAAAAGACATGCATTGTCTGCTCAAACATAAGTTTATAGTTGTGACTTTAACGCCGTCACACTGAGGTCTCTACAACAGAACCAAAGCTGGGAGATGAATACCCAAGTTTATGTGACATTCAGGAAGGGCAGAAAGCAGGGAAATGTGGTGTGGTAGCTCTCTTAATTTAAGACAATATTAGTACAGTATTGACAGATGCATTTAGTTATAAAGAGCAAGAGGTATAATCAGCTTGTGTTGAACTGAGAAACAGCGTGAGGCAGGTAACATTGGTGTATTTTTAATATATATATAAATAGGCCAACCAACAGCAATGTTGATGTAAGTAAACGTATATATCAGGATATTAGAAGCACTTGCAGCATCATTAAATCGGTGTTTTAGGAAGATTTCCATGCACATATAGGCTGCGTAATATCAATTAGTACTGATTATGTGGAGGAAAACCTCTTGGAATGCATACAGGATAGTTTTCCAAAGCAGCATGTTGAGGAATCACCCAGAGAACGGGCTATTTCAGATCCATTATTGTGCAATGAATACGGGTGATATGATAATCGTGTTATCAAGCACATCTTGGAAAGAATGACCATGATATGTTGAATTTTTACATTAAGTTTGAAAGTGATGTAGTTCAACAGGAGACTAGTGTCATAAGTCTTATCAAGGAAATTTATAAACGTACGAAGGAAAATTGGTTATGGTAGATTGGGAAACTACTTAAAATGATAAGCATGAATGTAAACAGGCAGTAGGTAACATTTAAGTAACTAATACATAGCACACAACAAAAACACATTCTCTTAATGCACACAAATCTAGGAATGAAAATGTTCCAACTGTTGGGAACAAAATATATCCATGACTGTGTTAGAACAAAGAAAGAGGTGTATAAAGCTGCCAGGAAATAACAGACTTTAGATTTTGGTTCTCTTTAGAATTCTGCAAATCACAATCAAGAAAATGTTTAACAAATGTAAAATTGAGTGAGAGTAAACGAGCAAAAAACTTTAAATCAGACGTCAAAAGCTACTGTAGCGGTCAAAAAGGAACAGATTAGCACAAAAATATTAAAAAAAAACAAACATGGATAAAGAGTGCCCATTACAAGCAGAGTCAGCAGGCTTTATATTTCGGAATAAGGAAATGGCTGACAAAATGAATACGTAGCTTGTGTCTGTCTTTAGGAACAAAAATATCAATCCTCCCAGAAATAACGAAGACTGAAGGGACTACTGTAAAGAGGAAACTGCAAAACACTGGTATTAGCAAAGCAAAGAGTAGTGGGAAAATTAGGAAAGAAGATTTAAGTTCGATATATCCCATGCAGATGATGACCTACATCCCAGAGTATTGGTAGGGGTGGAGGCTGCGATGGCAGATGTATTGCTCCTCATCTGTAAGCCTTTTTTAAAACAAAGTAATGTTTCTTGCAACATTCCATCAGGAAAATGTGATCCCAATATTTTATTCAAAAGGTAGAGAAAGAGCAGGGAAATACAGATGTATTAGACTGAATTCAGTAGTAGCGAAATTCTTACATTATATGATAAAGGAAGAGTTAACGGGATACATAATAATTATAATACAGTTGGGCAGAGTTAACATGGCAGAGATAACATAGATATCTTATTTATGTCACCCACTGTGAATTTAGACCCTTCGAAACGCCTAAAGCGAGAAGTGAGCGCACTCCAGGTCTGGCATACATATCACCATGGTGTAAACAGACCTCCATTGGGTGTATACCTATCAAAGCCTCAATCTCGTTATTAGGAAGCTTAATTTCAAATCTCTGCAAGACTCCTGCCCTCCTCCAATGCTTGCAATTTTAACATCACTTCCCTTCATGTGCGTCAATGTTTGCTCATGCCTTCAGCTGCCAAAGTTCTGGAAAACTCTCCACATGCCCCCCATGCTAACCAACAAACAGTCCTCTTTGAAGATGCACGTTAAAACGTATATTTGTGATGAAACATTAGGCCATCTATTCTAAGAGCTCTTTAAATGCATTTTGTTCTCCCAAAGTTAATTTGCACAGAGTTTCGCTGCTACCACGCCATACTGGGAAGAGTATTTTCAGTTATCATATATCCGGAAGTAACTTTCAATTTTACCAAGGAAAATGAAATTTTAAGGAAGATTTTATCTTGTGCAGCCTTGCAGAATCAGTTTCAGCTAAACCGAAAATATTTTGAAGTTTGTCAGATGAATATTTAAACTTTGCCAGGTAAATTTTTGGATGACTATGATATCGCTTTGGGGTTTGGAAAAGGAGGGCAATGCATTAGATATTCGTTTGCAATATCAAAGAGTTTAAGCTTTTCTCCGATTATGAATGATGCATAATATATCTGAAACGCACAAGTTGGGAAAAAAAAAATAACTCTGTTGTTAGCCGAAATGCTGCATTTCAAGCAACAATTGCCTGAACAGTATTCAAGTGACCGATGGTGATTCCCAATAAATAGTTTGAATGAATAACTTGCAAAACATTTCACCTAAAATCTTTCTCAGAAGCTCTAAATCTGCAAGAAGTGCAATGCAGTGCGATGAGATTGGCATTCATTGCTTTGCGTGCCTTTCCAAATTAAATATTGTCAACGGCTCAAAGTTCACAATGCTGTTAGTTTTCACCAGGTCAGTTAGCGTCACTTCATACAACTAGCTTCATGTACATTCTGTTGCATTGCAGAAATGGATACAACCATTCATATTTATTTAGCTGGGAGGCACATTGCGACATCAGGGAGTCTAATTTCCATTTTCCTACCTTGCGCTCGGTCTGCTGGAAGTATTATTCTGAAACTCACCAGGCATCATTCTTACCATGTAAGAGCTTTCTAAATGCAGGTGCGCTTTATGTTGTTAGTTTATGTGATAATGTCACGTGTGAGTGTAACTGCTACACCCCACCATCAGAAGCAACTTGCAATGCTGTACCATTTACCACTAAACGGCCGTTAACTAGGCTACC
The DNA here is from genome assembly GCF_017639515.1 of Carcharodon carcharias. Lineage (NCBI taxonomy): Eukaryota > Metazoa > Chordata > Chondrichthyes > Lamniformes > Lamnidae > Carcharodon > Carcharodon carcharias. Next base: position 11,485,703 of record NC_054495.1, read on the forward strand.
TTCATTTCGCTTATCTAAATGTTCAGTGTGAGGTGATGCACATATTCCGAGAATTAATACATAAGTAGCTGCATCATCATCTGTGCAATGCAGGTTAGACATAGAGGTAAATTTTCAACCTCGTATTTATTTAAGACGGGGTGTTTTGCAGCCTCCTTCTCACGATCGTTCCTCATAGGTAAAGGGGAGTCAGGAGGTGAGTTACTCACTGCAGAATTCCAAGGCTCAGATCATTCTTGAGCCACCGCATTTGTCTGGCTGCTTTAGTTCAGTTTCAGGTAAATGGAAAGGGATGCTGTTAGTGAGCAGTTCAGCAATGGAAATGATATTGAATTCCAAAAAGGATGGCTGGATTTTCTCTTCGAATTGAAGGTGATGCATTTGTTGCTTTTTAATATGCTCTGTTTGTTAGGTAACATGTATGCAGCCCTCGATTGTATATTTAACTCATGCTTGTGACATGGTTTCGGACCTCCCTTTATGTGATAGAGGAATGAGGGATATATCGGTCTATGGGAATTTGTTTAAATTGAATTCTGAATTTTGTGTGTTTTTTACATGTTCAAAGCCATTCATATTTAAGCGCCTAAATACGTTCAACTTCTTGGATATCTGAAGTTGATTAAGTTTGCTTCGAGATACAATAAATCAAAAGACAGACAAATGTTCCTCCTCGGTATTAGTACGAATCTGGCAGTTCCCCCAGACCTTCAAAGGGATTTTAGCTGAAATTCAGCTCAGTTGCATCGCATATGTGATGGTGAACGCAGCATTTTTATAATAAATTCCTATGCAGTTAGCTACACATCTTAACGCATCTCTCTTAAGTTGTATATTTATTTAATTGATAAATCCTTGGATTAATCAAGTGCCATCAAGTCTAGTGAGTAAATATATTTCAAACCTCACCTTCACCTTTATCAGGAGGCGGTTGAGTTCGATCGCCTGCAATGCAAGGGCATATACCTCCAGTATTTTATTTAGCATACTAGCATTTTATTTTGTTACTAGTGAGGATAAAGGGGGGTGGGGGGTGGGGGCAGGTGTACAAAAACATCTTCAGCAGTAACATTGGGCAATCTGTAACACTTGCAAACATGTGTTCTGATTAAACCTTACTGATAATCAGTCACCTAACATAATACTTGGAGGACATTAAGACGCCGGTTTTCTGCCAAATATCAGAGCAGTTGTACTTAGGGCTAATGATGATGTGCGCCAGTCATAACTTGCAAAGCGTAAGTCCACTAGAACACATTTCATTAATGCACAGTACCCTAGTACTCGACTCAAAATGCTATTGAGATATCCTTCACCGAACTCGCAATTTTAAAATCATTACAAATGATAGATGAAACAGAAACGGACCATTAATTGCAACCAGTCCATGTATATTGCAGCTTGTTGTGTTATGGTCAAGTGAAACCTGACAGTTTCATTACTTTTAATCCTCTTGTTTGTTTTGCTTATTTTCCATTACTGGATCCATAAGCGAATGTTGGATTTTGTAGATGTTCATACAGTAAGGTGTCCTATGCACATGGTAACAAAATCAAACTCTTGCCCCATTTTCCTGAATTTCCCATCCAATTAATATTGAGTCAGTTGAAGTCCCTGGCCGATTATCATTATTATCATTATTGTTATTATTACAGTGTAATGTTTATCTCAATTCCTTAACTATCCTGCATAATTCTTCTTCCACTTTACATTCGTTATTAGAAACACTGTAAAAATCAACACTTAGAGTGATTGTTCTTTCATGGCGTGTTATTTTTGATGACTATGAATTATATTATGTTATTTCGGATAGCAGCGCCCCTTTTTTGCCTCATGTCATTGTTGTATTCTCAATACCACCTACTGCCCCACCTCATATTTCTGTCAATATATTTTCTCGATATGTTATTTTTGCAGCGTTTAATTACCTTTTTTATTTCGCTGTAAGTGTCCCTCAGTAATGTATGCTATGATTGCTTACTCTCAGCAGTTGTTAGGTTAACTTGGCCTTGTTTCATTATGGGTGATGTCCAGACACATTTCCCTCATTTTAATCGTTTGTCACCTAATTTTATGTTGCACAATCTTTTCGTCTCATCTTCTGTGTTCGAATCAATTGCTTGCCAGCTGGTCCATCTATTTCTTATACTTATCTGTGTTCCCATTTACTGTGTATTCAATTAGTCAGATTATGTGTATTGTAAATACACACCTTCGCCCTCACTTCTGCAGCAGCACAAGCTTATTAATTTGAAACAGTTTCCACTGCCATTTTTATAAATAGTACAAACACACGAGTTATATTTCATTTCAATTGGAGCCCATTGCATCAGTACAGGTGTTTATTTTTCCCGAACACGGTAACTGTGTGCCGGGAAAAATTAAACATTCCATCCCAAAGCTCGTCAATGACATCAGGTTATTACAGGCGAGACTATGTTTTTCAATTCAGAGCCTAAATCATAATTCTCATTCAAATTGTCATGCTTTTGCTTTTGTTTGAACATTATGTGTGACATCATCAGCACATTGCCCTCTATGTCAAATTGATACACTCACCAAGCCCCTTATTTAAGCGCTCCGTAGAAAAGGAATTCTGCAACCTGGGATTCACGCTATTTGCTTCAAAGAAATATCTTTAAACATCAGTCACCCAGCGAAGATGATTTTTGTTTTCACCAATGAATTGATTCAACACCAGACAAGCAGTATAATTTATTCTCGATAAACTAGGGCAGGTTATAAGTTTCGACCAAATGGCCAAACGCATGCCACCATCTAAACTTTAGATGCTTCTCTAATTCGGGCAATAATCCTACATCGTTGAAATGCAAACATCCACATTGTCCTTTCTCACCTTTAACTTTTTGGCTGCCCTTCAAATCGTTCAGTTTAAAAAAAAACACAAACACAGCGGTCTCCATTAGGTTTTGGTTAAATTATGAAACTCCCTGGATCTCGATAGTCAAAGAAAAATTATGTTTTTGGCTCTTATGCAAAGCACCAGCTGACGTATCGGCAGCCTGTTACTTTCCAAGTGCATAATCACAACCTCAGTAGCATAATTCATCGGGCATAGAATATAAGAGGCTGCTGCGGGTGATTAATACCGCTACCCTCAGCATCACCTGAAAGATTGTTCACTTATTTTTAAAGAAAAGCTCAACTGTAAGGAATGATGCCACGTAAAAGAGTGAATCGTTGGCTCATCCGCCGACTTCTGATTTTTTTCTGCATCGGAATGAAAATCTCACAGTAGCAAAATAATGGATTGGATAAACAGTGTTAACGTGCCAGCAGCGGTTGCTTATTTTCTTTTTACTGGCAGTCACGTGGGGCAGTAAATTAGCAGAGGGAGGGGTGTAATACATAAACTTAATTTTCTATTCCGTTATCAAACTTATTGGCATTTGTAACAAAATTGTTGAGTTAAGAATGTATTTCCTTCAGATCAGTTATTTAGGAAGACACTGCACATCTGCCATTACTGTTCTGCCGTGCATCCCACCATGTTAGCGCCATAAATTTCGGCTCATTTAATCTACAACGTGCACTGCAATATATCGCCAAGGAATCTTCATCATCTAGTTCCACCCCGTGAGTTCTGTCAGCTAAATGAATGAGTGTACCGAGCACAATTGGGAAAAATTTCCCTCACGTTTCATACAATGATGATTGAATTACATTGCTGTTCCTTCATCGTCAGTAGAACAAAATCATGCATCAATCTCCTTATCTAACAGTACACTCGTGAAGTATTTGCCACAAACTTTTCAGCATTTTCCCGAAGGCTATTCAGTAGCATCTTCTCAGGAACAAGGCTTCTTGGGCATCGAATGTTGATCTTGCAAGTGAAGCCATAAATTTAAGGCGATATTGTTGCTTGTTGGTGAAGCTGTTCCAGATCCTCATCGAATAGCCGCGACCTTGGTGTATGCTGGTTAGTATTTGCAAGGTACAAGTCAAGTCCCGACATTCCTAAAACTCATATGACTAGAAATGTTGCCCTAACTGATATGAAGTGTGTACGTTAAGGGGATTATTTCCCGAGTAGGACACGAAAAGATACAGGGGAGGCAGATCCCTCCAGCTGAAATTGGTTGAACTCAGGATCTTGCTGCTGGAGTCAACCTGAAACATTGTGACGGAACTAAAGTAAGGAATCAAGCTACATTTACTCCAAGAACGCCATTTATGCTCTTGGACTCCGACTTGAACAGAATTAAACGTGATGACGTGTGTTCCTACTTTGTGCATGGAGGGTCAATTCCCTTCATTGAAGCTCGTGTTCTCCGAAATGGTCTAGTTATCTTCCCTAACATCTTTATAAATTGGCAAGCAGGCGCAACTTATATTCAAATTTGCTCAGCCCGTGTATGAAATTGAATTCAGAACTAGTCATTTCCACCTTCGAGGTTTATGTGTTTTCAGCATTGTGATTGGTGTGCACTTGATTTCGTTGTTCAGCCATATTGCCAACAGAACTCCATCACAAAGATTACATTGGAATTTAACGTGCCGCATGAACATTAATGTAAAGGGATGTTCTGCAACACAAATGTGATAATTCATAGATAATCATCGTTGATTCCCCAAAACATTGGTAGAGGGAAACACAGCAGCACTAAGTTTGATAAACATAAGGAACGACCGATTAGTAGATTGGAACTCGTGTGCTCACTGAATTGATTGGAGTATGGTCTGTAAAGCCGTAACTTTTGAAAGTTCTAAAGATCGCCTTCGGTAGTCTCGTCTATTTTTGTAATGAACAATGCTGAGCAAACCGACTAGGTATCCATGTTATTCACTAGACGCCACCCTGCACGTTCATAAAGTTCAATATTCCATAACAGGTGGCCGTGTCTTCAGTGACCTGTGTCTTAAAGCCTTGAAATTCTTTCCTAAAGCAATTAGTGTTTGTAATGCGCTTTCCTTCTGCAAGGGAAACCGTAAAACTTACATTTTTGATAAAACAGCTGTTGACAAATCATGGATAAAAATTGGCCTGTGAAGTGCCTTCTGCGCTTTTGCTACATAAAGAGATAAAGGGAAATCCATTCTGATCGTTGCTATTCAACTTCCATACCAACGCTAAGAACATCCCTAATGAAGGATATCAAGAAAACAGAATCAATTTGATAATCAATGAATACATTAATGAACTGAATAATTTATACATCAATTATTGATTAGAACACAACAGTTTGGTACTCACCTTTCAGACACTTTTTGAGTTTATTCTCTGAAATAAAAATACATAGAAATTCAGCGCAGGGATAAGCACTTGATCCACTTGAACTGCTCTGAATTACATGCGCCAAGTTAGCCCCCTCCGTGTCCAACTGTCAGGGATAAATTGCTAGGGCCAGGAGCTAGCTCAGTGAAAGATCCACACATTCAGCCTTAAAGGACAGTCGTCCTCTGCCCTTAATTCAAAGTTTTTTGTTATTGACATATCTATGTAGAGGGGGAAATTTGTGGGGCACATGCTCAGTATGGTAAATACACATTGGTGCGTCTGTCAATTTTTGCTTAATGTGCCAGGGGAAACTGATGTGGCTTTGGTATCACTGCCTTGGAGGTGGGAGGCAGCATAGGGTGTTCTCTGTGTCTACAACCAAGTGCTCCAAAATCGTGTTTACAGGCTGGTGTTAGAGATCATCTGGAGAATAAACCCTGAGGATGAATTGGATGGTGAAATTGCTGTCAATCATCTAGAAAGCAAGGGTACACAGTGAACAAGAAATGGCATTATAGCTAGGCGTCTTTAATGAACTAGGGGCCAATTAAATGACATTGACCAGAAAGTGAATAACATCTTGGCTCTTAGTGGCGGTGCTCTTGAATTGGTAACGATTGAAAGAGAAAAGATTTGAAGGCTTGGAGTACATACTAGTATGGAAATCATTGTGTTCCAGTTTGTCGGGCATTGGCACAAATAATGAGGAAAAGTACATTACTTTCATTGGGATGGAATCGACATGATCCTGCGATTTAAATGACTAGGAACAGTAGAGTTGAACAGTAAAGGAAGAAAGGGTTTGTGTGAGGGCAGCACGCTCGTGTGAGAGGAAAATAACGCAGTTATCATTAAACAATTCAAGGCCATCGAACTGTGTAGGGATTTGTGTGAAGACTAGCGCCTGACAGGAAGTGACAATGAGTTTATCCGTAATGTTGCATCATTGAATAAGGTCAACGTAAATCATTGTATACGAGTTAATGGGTCTGTCAGTGTTAGTGTTGAATTAATCTAACAATCATTTTCATATACATTATTCAATGGTGACAAAGCTTGTAACATAATTAGGCCAGTGCACTTGGCATCTCATAAATATAGCGAAAATTGATAGGGGGGGCGCTGATACCAAACTTAGCCAAACTAATCCAAGTGCAGAAGGATCTTGCCTCTGAACTGGACTCAATATGACCGGAGATGCCAAGTGAGCAAATTTGAATCAGCAAGAATCATATATTTGATGCAAGTGGCAAAGCAGCTAAAGAGATCTGTACTGTCAATAATTTTTTTAGCAGCGATTTGTCATTATGCTAAGGAATACACTGCTGCAAATGATGATGTTTGAAATTGCAACAACTATGCAGGATATCAGTTTAATGAAATTGCCCCATGATGTGGAATTTTTCTTCTATGATGTTAAGGGAATATGCTTAAAAGTGTTTTCAAAACTTTAAGTGCTCAGATAAAATAAGTCAGGACGACTATCTCCAGTGACAAAAGTGTGAATATCTGAAGCACACGTTTAGGGAAACTGACAAATGCATTAAATATTATAGAAGGGCCTTCTAACGGTAAATACATGACATGATTTCGAATGCATTAGCTCAGAAGCTGTTGGATTTAACTAAAATAGAGACTTTCAAAAGAAAAGAATGCAGTGTTGCTGTAAAAAAGAATAGTGCGAGGCAATGTTTGGTTTTTCGGTGAAACTGTTGACAGTGGCATTTTGGAACTAAGTGATTGGTTCCACCTTACACAAACCCATGGTTCAATAACTTAGCTCGATACACATTTTGCTTTACATGATGCATTTAATTGGTCCATATGGGAAGAGCGACCCACCTAAATCATCGACCTGTGCTTTCAATGCCTTCAGATCTGAAAAACCAAGTTTCGAAAACTGAGCAAGAGCATTCATTTTTGAACTCGTGCTAAGCCTGGGAGCGTGAAGGGTTTGGAGGGGGGTGGGAGTGCCGGGGTGTGGCAAGTCATTTTCGGCTGCTGGGCTGAGGCGGGTTGGCGACAGGTGGGGTGCTGCGGGGAGAGGCTACGTGTGGTTCATTAGAGGAGGAGCGAGTCCATAGCATAGGGTAAAAACTGAGATCAGGTCGTTTGAGAATCTGATTTGTTTCAGAAAGAGCGGGATTTCCAGACAGAGACTAATTCCACTGACTGCATCACCAGAGACACATGGCCGTTACCTGGATTATGGAATCTAATCATCAGTCACTAAGAACATGAATTCCTCCCTTGCTCGATAGCCAATACCACCCAGTCCCACATTATTAAACGAGTCGTCACCACTTGCACCCAAAACAAAAGACACACAATTTGTTTCACGTTATTTAATGTTATCTTTTTATACACTGTTTTTCTTCTGTAGATATGTTGAACAGAGGCCTGGTTTACTAATTCCGAAACAGTTAAAAATGCATGTATCATTGTGCATTGTAATTGATATAGGAATTTCTGTTCAGCTAATGGTATTCATTCTATGTAGTAAGTTACTGTTTTCATGTTCAGAATGCCTGAGTACAGCAATAGAGAGCAGGAATATGTGTCATGTTGTTAGAGTTCCTGTGTGAGTATACAGAATACAGTGGATGTAGCTTATCAAAAAGACTAAAAGTTTCAAAAACAATAATGTCATTTTTATTTTAACCAAATTTGCTGTGATATCTGCGAAGAAAACTTCTATACATTATTTGAGAGATTCAGCTGACAACTTGGTAAGGCTTGATTACCAAAGCTGAAGATGGCTTTAGAACGAATAAATAGTTGAAATCACGAGGTCAGTCTGATAGTTGTGAGTACCTGCAGCACAATGCCGGGTATTCTAAGAGGACAGTAAATGATCTAACATTTAAAAATGTTTGTGAGCCATTGAGTGGAAATTGAAGGTCGGGTGATACACTTCAGCTCATAAAAATCCATGGATAATTGTGCATTGCTCCTTCCGATCTTTTTTTTTCATTTTTGTGCATAATTCAAGGTCATTGAGACTATCTTCACAGCCTGTGTGTTTTGTTGGGTTCCTCTGGGGGATGAGGAACGAGTTGCACCCGCATAGTTTGGCTGCAAATAACACAGGTTTCAAAGCCTACTCATTTTCTGACGAATTGCTGCCCAGGGTTTCCCTCCCCGTGCGTTTTTCCTACTTCCTCTGAAATTATTCCAATATATATATCTTTCTTTTTTTGCGCCAGGTGCAGCAATTGTGGGCGTGACACCCCCTGTTCTTCAATTCGAGGAAAACACTTAATGGACGTAATTCCCAAACTGGCATTCAAATTCTTCTGATGAAGAGGCATATGGACTTGAAATGTTAATCCTGTCTTCCTCTCCACAGACAGCTGATGTTTTCCAGGAATTTTAGTTCTTGTTTCAGAATCCCAGCATGCACAGTATTTTGCTTTAGTCTTCGAATTCTTCAGACGGCTGCAACAGAGTAGCAATTATTGCATGCCTGTTGCTATCATTATAGACAGCTTGAGCCAGTCTGCTGCAGTGATCAGACAAGCTAATCCGCTGAAATATTCAATTCCATGTCCAAATCAGAACCAACAGCTGGTGCACAGTCATCGGTAAACAATGAAACTCTAATTGTGTTATAATGGGAGACTTTAGTAATCGAACTTGGACTAGGAGAGATGTGTTGTACACAATCAAGAGATGAAAGATTCATAATTTGTACTCAGGGAAAAATTCTACAGTATGTTTTCTGCTCATGGAGAAAGCAGTCACGGATGGATTGGCGTTTTGGAAATGAGGTTGACATTGCAGCACAAATGTCAGTAGAAGAACATTTTCAGAAGCATTGAACATTCTGCCCTAAGGTGTAGCCAAGGCTATTGAAAAGAGGCAATGAATAATCAACGGGGAAAAAATATTTCACTGGGCAAAACCAACTTCAAAGTACTGAGTTGTGGTTGGAGGAACGTGGGTGGTGGTGATGAGTGATAGGTCTGGACAACAGAAGCTTGATTTAATGTTTTTTAAAATTAATTATTGATAAATGGGATGTGACCGTCTCTGGCTAGGCTAGCACTTATTAGCCATCACTAATTGCACCTTGCAAAGTTCGTGATGAGGCATTATCTTGAACCGTTGCAACCCATGTGGTGAAGGTTCGGTGGCAGCGCTGGTGGGGGAGTTTTTGAATTTTGCTCCAGCGACGGTGGAGTGACGATGATATATTTTCTAATCAGGATGATGATTCGCTTGGAGAGGAGCGTCCCTGTGGTAGTGTTCCAATCTTGCCCTTGGCCATCTAGATGGTAGCGTTCGTGGATTTAACGGGTGCTGCCTAAGAAGCGTTGGTGAGTTTCTGCAGATCATGTTTTAGACGGTACGATTTTATATGCATTGCTTCCAAATTTCATCGGTAGTGGAGGGAGGGAATGTATGTTGAATGTAGGCTAATGAGTTGGGCTGCTCTGTCCTAGATCCTGTGTGGTTTCTTGAGTGTTTTTGGAACTGCAGCTATCCAGAAACGTCGGCAGAATTTCATCAAACTACTGACTTGTACCTTGTATAGGATAGACAACCTTTGGGGAGTCAGGATGTGAGTTACTCGCTGCAGGGTTCCTGTCTTCTGACCTGCTCTTGTAGCCTTAGTAATTGCGTGGCTAGTCTATTTCAGTTTCTGGTCAACGTTAACCCTCAGTACGTTTATAGTGGTGGATTCAACCATGGTAATGCCATTGACTGTCAAGGGCGATGTTTATATTCTCCCTTGTTGGAGATGGTCATTGCTGAACATTTGCTTGGTGTGGATGCTACTTTCCAATTTTCAGCCCAAGCCTAGATATTTTCCGGGTCTTGCTGCATTTTTATATGGACTTCTTCAGCCTCTGAGGAGCTGCAACGGGTTCTGAGCTTCATAAAATAATCATGGAACTTCCCCACTACTACCATTATCATGATAGCGCAAATGTTGATGAAATAAAGAGGTACATTTAACAAAGAGATGGTTTGGGCCAAGTAAAGGTGCATTCCAAACTTTGGGAAATGTATAAAAAGAAAATCTGGAGCTTGCTGGTGGGCGAAAAGTTCTAGGTTAAAATGACAATGTTTACTTTACAAAACGGTTAGGTTGACAACGTAGATGCAGGCTGAATATGGAAGGGAGAAAGAGGAAGACAACATGAGAAGCAAAAAAAGAAGAAAAGGCAGACTGTAAGCTAACAAAATAAAAACTCAAGTTTTCAATGGGTGTATAAGTAACATAATTTGAGAAGGGAGGAGTGGTACGAAATGGGGAAAAATGGAAATAATGCAGGGAGGCAACGAGCAGGCTGGGATTGCGATGGCGTGTGAGGCATGTAAGGGGGCCCAGGGTATTGAAGTGCAGGAGTATGAGCCTTTGCAATTAGCCAATACGTTCGAGGTTCTCTCAGGTTGTTTAGGAGAGACCAAGGGCTGCAGGGTGCATGACAAGACTAACCATGTAGTAGTAGGCATTCAATTTATGGAGCAAAAAGGAATGCAGTAGTAGTATGGGTCAGCATAGTGAGTGAGATTGACAGTGTTCTCTGTAGTGAAGAACAAGAGCCCAGGCGACTGATTTGCCTACCCGGACTGGGGTTCAATAAATCTACTCACGGCTGAAGAGGATGTTGCAGTGGGAGAGTAAGCATGCTGCAGTCGTGGACAATCCCCAACAATGCTCGCAACACCAGCCAACTATCTCCCCATTACGATTTAATTTCGGGCCAGAGGATAAATAGCTCTATCCCACAGATACCCCCAAGTACAGGTCAATCCACAGATTGCCGCACAGAACGTGCTCTTCTGCTTCATGAGTTGGAAGGCTGGCTTCTTAAATAGCATATTTCATCGAAAGTTTTTTGGCAAATAATTCTGATCAAAATTATAGTTCAATTGGACAATTGGGAAACAATTAAGGAAACTGAGCCACGATTTTGCTTTTTTTTCCGCAGGCAAACCATGTTAATGTATTTTGCTGAAGGATTTGAGTGAAGGGCAGCTAAGAGGATAATTTAGCTGAAATTGTAAACGTGGTGTTCCAAAATGCATTTTATGAATTGCCAAACAACAGGCCTCCGATAAATTGAACGCTCTTGGATTAATTGGGGCACTCTTAATACGGAGCACAAGCCTGTTGAGTAACAGGAAGCATACAATATTCTCAGATGGACATTTCTTTCGGACCAGCCGAAGTTTTATGGTGGACCTACTCAGAGATTAGGTGACTTGTTCTTCCTAATCTGTACTAAAGTGTGAAAACTGAGTGTTGTCATCACGATTTTGAAATGAAAAGATAATCTGATAAATCGAACCTTTGTGAATTGTGAGTTGGGCAGTGCAGAATCCAAAAAGGCCGAGTTGCTGGAGTTCCCCGAACACACGGTGCATGAAATTCAAATCACAGGAGATTTGTTATTAGGAGCAATATGACTGAGAGACAACATACCATAAAAGAAGCAATTCTAAAGGCTTTGCAGGACAAGAGGTACCTGGGTAAATACATGCATGGATAATCGAAGATAGCAACAATTCCTGAGAAAGCTAATAGTAAAGCATTCAGTATACCACGATTTCTTATTAGAGACAGGCAGTGAAAGAACAATAAGGTTACAATAAAGAAACTGAAAATACTTGTTCAGCCTCAAATGTGTTGCATCCAATTTTGGGCTTCAGTATTTGGGGAAGATGATTAGGTATTGGACAGAGTCAGAAATAATTCACTGCAATCCTTCTGGTGTGAATAACTTTGGTTATGTAGACAGATTAAATAATCTGAGACTATTTCCCTTGGACAAGAGAAACTGAGAGTGCATTTGATCGAGGTAAGTAAAATAATGTCGTGTCACGGCAGATTGAAGGGCAAAAAACCAAATACTGATGGAAGTATGGCGGTCAGGAGCCAACAGATTTAACATAATAGGCAAATAATACAATGTTGGCATGAGTGCAATCTTTCTTTTCACGGGGATTTGTGTTATTATCTGAAATGCAATCCTTGAGAGCTTTGTTGGCGGCAGTTTGAATGAAGACATTGAAGAAGAAATTGTGTTATTAGCTGAAGAGTCAGATTGTGATCTCTGTGAGTAAAAGTAAGGAATTGCACGCTTTGAATTGTTCATTCGGAGAGCAGGCAAAGATATGGCATGTTTAAATATTACAATTCCTCAATGCCATTTGCAGGCCTTGGGCTTTTCCAGGTATCGTCTCATTCCCAGCAGATTCGAATTCACGCAATACCCTACTTTAATACCAGGGTCACTAGCCCGGAACGCATCGGAGTAGGTAATGATTACAAAAACCGCAGAGCGTTAGTGGTATGACGTTTATCTATTTTACTCTATTGTGGACTTGGGACATTTCAACACACTCACCGCAGTCCTGAAACCTGCCAGAATACTATCATGGAACTGGGGACCCATGGTATTATTCTCTCAAGGCAGCTGAGTTTCTGCAATACCTTGCAAAAGACCTCAGGATTGACCATATGAACGGCCTTGGTCAGGTCAGTAATGATGGCGTAGAGCGATATGTTCTCTTATTGGAATTCCCCCTGGATCTGGCTAAGCTGCAAGCTCCATATCAGAGGTTTCTCGAAGTACTGTTCAAAGGAACAGAAGATCTTGGAGCAAATGCTCGCCAAGATCTTGCACGAAAATGTTCATAAAGAATATGGCGAAGCTTGTACCAGCGCTGTAAAGGAGTGAGCTTCTGTACGGGCTGGCAAGGGTGGCGCATTGCTTACCACGTGGAGGCACAATTTAAAAATTGTGTTTTATTACTGGTGGAATTTCACTGTCGACAAAAAACACCACGAGAGGAAACTCAGGCCCAGCATTTTGATCTTCACATCTAGGCAAAGAGCTAATTTTCCCTTACCACAGCTGACAAGGAATAAACTAATTGTTTTGCATATTTGGCTTCTCAATGAACTGGATTTAACATGCAATGGGTGGCCGAATGTACACCCCTCACTTTTGGTTAAATGTTTTATTGATGCATTCATGTCTTCTGAGCATCGCTATAAAATCTCATCCCTAACTTCTCATGAGGATAAGATAGCCAGCTGTGTTCTAGAAACACGGCGGTCCATGTGGTAGCTGTTCCCGTATTTCAACCCAGCATCAATGGATGGACAGCAATGTCATTCCGAGGCAGAACAGCCTCTGCCTTGAGGGGGATTTTACTGGTGGTGGTGTGGCTATCACTCTGCTGTTCTTGTCCTGCTAAGAGGAAGCTTTTAGAAATTATAAAAGCTTTGCTGATAGGGACTTCAAGAGTGGCTGTAGTGCATTTATAGATGGTGCACACTGTGGTCACTAGGCACCAGGAATGGAGGCTGCAAATGAGTGCGGTGGACAGGCTGCCAATCAAATGACATTTTCCTTTTTCCATGGCTGGAACCGGGCTTCCTCAATGCTTTTTCTACCTACACTCACCCTGGAAGGAAGAGGGGCTTTAATCGCCCACACGATATTCCACTGTAAGATGATGGAAAGGCTCTGGAGCATTAGGCCATGAGTTATTCGGTGCATAGGTCAAAACCTCCGGTCTGCTCTAATAGCCACCAAATTCCTTGCTCAAATCAAATTCGTGGTCAAATATAATGACAAGAGTTTGATGGTCTGGGAATCAGCAATAATATACTGGTGAGCTTCAAGCAGTTTGATAAGATTTGTTCTTGTTTCAGATTGTCATTGCCTGCTAATTATTTGGTGCAAAAAGCATTTGACGCAGATCAAACCACTTCTGGAGGTTCTCCAGGTCATACTGCTTGCAGGCACGAAGGCTTCATTATTGTAGCAATTGCAAATGATTGACAACTTACTAATAAAGAAAGAAGGCACACAGCATTAACGTTATGATAAGGAGAAACACGCAGCTGATGAAGACTGGGCCTTCAAATATGCTGTACAATACATGCAAAGGTGTCTTTAGGGGACTGATAATTGAGTTGAAACAAAGGTAACTACTTTTGTTCGTTCTGCAACTAAATGAAATCAGTTTACGTTTTCTTCTCCCATTATTCGCTTTGGATTTGCATTCACTAGATTCTATAGTGTACATTGCACTCTGAGAATGCTGTCGTGATTGCCTTTCAAATCCGTCAACTCTTCCACCTAAAAAGACAATGGCAGCAGATGTATGGGGACAACACCACCTGCGTTTTCCGCAGCAAGCCATACACCGCCGTGACTTAGAACAATATTGCTGTTCCTTTACTGCCACAGTGTCAAAATCCAGGAAAACTCTTCCTAATAGCACTCTGGTGTACCCAAACTGCATGGACTGGAGAATTTCGAGAAGACAGTTCGCCAGCACCTCCCCAAGGGCAATTAGCGCTGAGCTATGAATGTTGCCCGAGGGAGTGACGCCCAAGATCCGTATAAGAAAATAAAAAGACATTGAGGCAAGTTGTATCATAATGCCAATGACCATTACAGTCCCCTAAACACTTAATTTCACCTGCTTGTGTTCATATTTGGACATAAGTTAACTTACCTAATTTTAGCGTTGACATCAGTGGCCAAATATAGCAGATAAAAGATACAAAAGATTTAAATAAGATATTTTGTTTCGACAAGACATTACAAACGAATCGTGGATGATGACACTCATCAACAATTTAATTATGGCGAGAATGGTAGATGGCAACCGCGTTATGACAACAGATTCTTAGTCCCATGGAACTGAATTCATAGCGCGGTACAACAATAACAGACCCGCTCAAATGAGCTGCGAACTCGATGAATGCCTGGCATAGATTATGCAAAGTTTATAGGAGAACTTGGCATATAAATTAATTGTGCATTGTTTAGCTGCCTGAAAGAGACAAAGGAACAAATAAATAGTATTCGAGGAGACCATGACAGCAACATAGGTTTTCAATTTGAACAGGAGAAAAAACGATTTCCTGTGCTCTTCTTGTTTAGTATGGATATTAATTTTGCATTGTGAGTTGCTTTACCTTTTGCCGAATCAGCAGCATGGGCAGCTATGAATTAAGCACATGTATTTAGGAGCATAGATTCTATAAAATTAATAATACAAGCATTACTTCATTTCATATTAATTCACAATATTACCAAAAACTACAGAAACATTCTGCATTTACAGCCCTTAGTGTAAGAAAACAGCGCAATGCATTTCAGTGAAGTGTTATGAACTAGCATTCTTCTTTCACCAAGCCTCAAAATGCACATGAAAGAAATAACAAAAACAAAAAGACAAGTTATGTGAAGAGCGTGTTTAATGAGGAAAGAGTGGGAATCATGATCGAATCCTATGTGGGAATTATAGACCCATGCTTGCCAAAGGCTGGAATTTTTGCGCAATTAAAATCGGGCATTCTAAAGAGGGCAACATTCCATTCATGCAGATATCTCGTACGGATGTGGGCTAGGAAGATGTTGCTGAAATAATCAGGAGAAGCCATGATAAATTTGAAAACAACAATGGCAGTTTTTAAAATCAAGTCCCAGTTTAATTGGCCGTCAGTGTATCAGTCAGCAAGGGTTGGCGTGATGGATGGACAAGGTTTAGTGTGAGACGGCAGTAATTACACAAAGTAAAGAAGCAACGATTGAAGAAGGTGGTCCTCCTCACGACTGATTGATCGTTTTTTATGTAAAATTCTCTAATTCTAGGGACGGTGACAAAATCAAAGTTTCCTTTACACATTTCACTTAAATGAACAAACAGTTAAAGCGGAGGGCCAAAGTTGCATACACTGCATGTATATCAAAAAATCAAGGTGGAAATTAAGTTCTGTATTTTTCCTTTGTCTCTCACCCTTGTCCTTCAAATTGTTTATTTCTGAAAATGAATGTCAAACTGATGAGTTGAATGCTTTCGGGTGATAGAATGCATGTATGTCCTTACTGGAAAATAATAATAGCACACATATACCATCGTTGCAGGATGAGCCTGCTAATTCCAGGAGGCACACCCTGCATTGAAAGCAGTTCAACGAAACATCACTCAGTGGATTCGTGGGATTGTGTTTTGGCGAAAATATGAGTATGTAGGATCCATAAACAGAAGCATTTCGAAGACGAAAAGGTGTTCTGATGCAAGTATAAAATATTGTGAGGGAACTTGAAAGTGCACTGTCTGAAGGAATGTTGACACTCGTGTCCAAATACGGAAAAAAATGTCATCAGATCATACAAATGTAGAAAATAGGAGCAGAAAGAGACAAATCAGCACTCACGTCTGTTCTACCACTAGATCAGGTAACGGATCTTTGATTATGGCCTGACTATCACTTTCTTGCCTGCTCCAGATAACCTTGTCTCCCTTGTCAATCAGGGAAAATGGTCCGACTCATAATTGGATACATTCAATATCCAAGCCTCCACTGCTCCCTGTTCAAGAGAATAACAAAAAATCTGATGACTCTTCGAGAAAAGGAATTCTGCCTCAATTCTTTCAGAAATTGAAGGCCCATTTTAGTTGCCGGGCACCCAATATTTACATACTCCCCAGGTGAGGAAGAATCCTCTCAGCAATTATCCTTTCAAACTCACTTCATCCCATTTCCATTTCACCCCCAGAATCTAAGATTCTTAAACAATATCACTCCATTATTCTAAACACCAATGAATAATCTCCAAGCTGTTCTCATGAAGCAGCACTTTTACCCCAGTTATGTGACAATGGAACACCCTCTGAAGTGTTTCCGAGTCTCGTATATCCTTCTCTACGTATTTTGACTTAAACTGTGCACATTACCCAAGGTCCAGTCTTATCTATATCTTACACAGTTGGAGTAAGAAATGTCCCTAGCACTAATGCATCTTGTCCTCCAAATTACTTGCTGTCACTCCATGCTAACATGTAATTCATGTACAACGGGGCACTATGCCCTCTGTAACGCAGCAATCTGCAGTCTTTCACTTTTTAAATAATGTTGGCATTCCTATTATCCCTGCCAAAATGGCCAACAGGAAATTTTGTCACAGAAAATTTCATCGGCTAAATTGTATCAACATGCTAAACCTATTTATATCTGTCGAAGGCTCTCTGCATTCTCCGCAAAAGAAAATTTTGCATCCATCAGTGTACCAACAGCAAATTTGACAAAAATTTACTCTGTACCACCATCCATGTCCTGAAAATAAATTGTAAATAGCACAGGCCCTAGCACTTGATTTTTGGGGCAAACCACTAAATATAGTTCGCCGTTTGAAAATTGTTTCATTTTGACATGATCCTGTTTCCTGTATTTTTAGTCAAATTTCTATGCTTGCTAATACATTAAAAACAATACAGTGGTGTTGTATCTTCCGCAGCAATCTTTCATGTGATGCCTTACCAAATGCCAACCAGAAATATGGAGCAGCAAAATGGCATGGGAAGTAGTAGCTGAGTGGCAATTTGACCTGTGTCAGCCTTTCCTCGGGAGATTCAGGCCATGATTTTACGAATGTTTGCTGATACGTCCTGAATAGTGGAAAGTAGTATTTCCCATAGAGGGACCCCTTTTTTTTAAAAAGGCGCTTCCCATATCAGTCCCTAGTGAGTTGTAATTCCATACTCCGTAAGTCATTGTTCATTAAGCAATTCTAATCCGGAGTTGCTGGGTCAATAAATATAGTCAAAGCTAAAATGGAAAGAAAAATATCTGCTGGGGAGCAAATGCTTATGTGAGACTGACAACAACATGGAAGTAAGGCCACAAGCAAGCCAGCGCTAAATTATTGAAAGAGGAGCTTGGCTCATTGATGCTCACAGATCTTACATTCTTATTCGTCAACGCCAAAACTGAAACAGAATCTCATTCTGAGATCTCAAGTGGACCTATAGTTTTTCTTAAAAATATTAAAAATAAGGCCAGCTATTCTCGATGCACTAACTTAATTTTTCCTCATCCACAACACTGCAGCAGATTACCTGCTAATTAATAAATTGCTGGTTCTGAGGCAATATTCTTTGTGGGCTGACTACAGTGTTTGTAACATTGGAATATTCAGCTTCACTTAAAAAAAAAATGAATATCTTCAATGCATTTAGGGCACATTCATAGACCCTGAACAAAAGAAACTCTGTAAATTCGGCTATTATTATTATTATTATATTATTATTATGTTTTTTATTGTTATTGTACTATTAATCTTATCATCATCATTATTTAAACTGTCATGCTATTTAACCATGAAGGGTTGAAAGTTTATTAGGAATTTCTGACAAGTAAACTTCATGATTTACATTTGTCAGAATTGGATTATAAATTGGAGCTTTATTCTGTATTCCATGTGAAGAAATGGTTCAGCAATTAAATGATTCATTTGAATGCCATCAATTTCCTAAAAGAAAGGCCAGCATAGTCGTCCTGAAAAAATCTACGCTCTTGGGTGCGCCGCCTGTCATGTAAGTAGGGAAGGTCTAATATTAGAAACTCAAAAGAAATTCAATGTTTCCCAGCCAGCCGTTTAGGTAACGTTCAACACTGCACCACTTGGTTTCCCTTCTCCGAAACAACATGAGTGGCTACCGAATGTGAGGCAACTTGCTGAATACATGTTCTCGGAGAGCATTATGCGTGCCTATCGGTGGACATGAACGTCTGCTTATGATTGTGTGTGTGTGTGTGTGTGTGTGTGTGTTTGTGGGCCTGGCATTGAGGGGGTGGTTGAAACGACTGTTTCAAGACAAATTTAGTGTATATGGGTTGTTCACAATGTGAGTCTTCCTCCTATGATGTACACCTGGAGATTTCACTGGAGCACCCTTGACATCTAACCATCAGTTTCGCAAAGTACACGTCCACATCTCTAACAAATCACTTGGTAATCATTTGAGGTGGTAATTCTTAGATTCATGTTTGTGGGAGCTGATTCTGCTGATGTCAGCTGCTATTTCCCAAAGATTTCATCTATGCGTTTTCTATGTACACTAAAGAAAAATACGTTGACTATGAAGCACCTTGAGACGTACTCACGTGGAAAGATTTGCTATGTAACGTAGGCTGTTGTGGAATGATTCAATTGATAGTAATGAATAGTATGATATAGTTTTCCTTTTCTTTATAAGTATGGCATGTTGTGTAATCGTCTGAATTTCGATGTGTACCGTTGATGAAAATGAACCCCAATTTATACTGACTGCCAATTTTTATTAAAATGAGGGCCTCAACTTCAATAACACAAAGTTATAATAATAAATAAAATCCCTGATAAAATTGTAGATGCTTGCCTACCACTAGGAGCAAAAGGGCTCACCGTTCTCTTTCTCAAACAAATGCTTCACTGTGAAAACAATTCGGAGTTCAATGCATTAACCATGGTAATACCATAAGGGATACACTTACATGAAAACAAAACACGTTTTTGCTTATCCGCTGCTGAAAATAAGGCAGCGAGTTTGCAAATCAGAAGCATTGAAGTCTGGAAATGATCGCTGGTGGCGTCGGGTTGTATGTGCCTAGCGTGCATGTTGCATCTGCCAAGGTCAGCGATAATAGCGGTAAAAACTAATTGGAAGCATTCAGGCATGGAGTTGCTCGAAACATGGAAATAATCTTGCGTGGTCAGAGCATGGTTGATGACTGATTTTATTCGGAGTCATTTCCACTGAAAATATAATGCAATATGTGTAGCAATTCTGAATCATAGTCTACTACATTGATTGTGAAATAGATGAAATAAAACAACTTATGCTATTTTTGAACCAAACTCAAGACCAAAAGGTTTGGTTTCATAAGCCATTTTTTTCTTTGTCTAGTCAAACATTACCAATCGCTGGCGAAAGGCCATCGATTTGAAACGTTAGTTCAGTTTCAATTTCCACAGATGGTGCCAGGCCTTCTGAGCATTTCTTGTTTGTTCAAACTTGACTTCACAAACCCAGGATTCAATATGTTTAGCCATCCAAACATCAGAAGTGGAATAATGTTGCTCCGTGGGTTTCCAAATGGATTGTCTGTGCTTTTAGCATGCTGCAAGTTGATCATCTACAAGCTACTCATCGATGACCTTGACAGATGCAATATGCACACTGAGCACACCCAGTCCAACGCCACCAGCGATCATTTCCAAACTTCAATGTTTCTGATTTGCAAACTCGCTGCCTTGGTTTCAGTAGTGGACAATGTGTTTCAAGTAAATCTTAGGACAAGCACCATTGATTTCTGTCCATGAAACAAATCCATTCAATAGGTAGTGACTCCATTCCTTTCCCCAATAAATGCATGGGCAGAACCGTGTGGTGTGCAAGCCTGGTATATAGCTTGGCCCCAAATTGAGCTTTGTTTCATCAAACGTTTCCAGCCGCTGCTGCACCTCACCCTCCTATTGGAATTCTGCTTTATTTTCTCTGGCCTTGTCTACCCCAACGTTCCTACTGACCTGCGATCATCCAAGAATCATAAAAAATATTGAAATCGCCCTAATGTGTTGAATTCACTCCGTACCAACCATTACTGTGTTCACTTGGCTAGCCCACTTCTCGGTACTTCAACGCAAAGATTTTAAAAATACTCAACCATCAGTTAACCTTGCACCCTACTTTTTAACTCGGTGTCCAGCTTCATCCAGAAAAAAACGTTTTCCCCCCAGCATTTATTTACTAGACAGTTGTACGTTAACAAATATTAATTGCTCTTCCAGTGATGCGTTATCAACGGCTGTCAAGACCCAAACTCCCATCGAATGGCTTTCTAAAGTTTTGGTGTGCCGAAATGCCTCTCTTCCTCAACCTTGATCTCAAAAGTTAGCAATTTGATAAACCTTCATGACATGTTTTTCCATGTCTCCACATGTGGCTGGGTAGTGAGTAATGGGGGCTACGTATGTGTGTATGCATGTATGTTTTTATTTATGTTGCATTAGTCGGGTTATACCTCATATTGACGTTCTCTAACATCGTTCAGTGGGTAGGCATGTCATCTGTAACTCAGCTTTTACTTTTCTGCATATTGTGAAAAATTCACTTAAATCCGTGAATCCAAATCCAACAATGGCCTTGTGTTTCGTTGCTCCATATTTTGGTACTGGGTGTTAACACTTATTTGTCTTTTCCAGGAGGGTCTGAAGTTCTGAAAATAAACAGACAACAATGAGTTGGGAACACATGCAAAGACAAATAAACGAGTATTTCCCCACATGGTTAACCGAAAACTGAGCAAATATTGTGTTGGAAATCATTAATAGGGCATAGAAGATGAATGGATTGTAGCGGAAAGCGGTATCACTGCTGCTGTGGAATACACAGTCATGAGGAAGTTCACTTCTGTGCATAAAATTAATCATTTTTCAGCGAAAATAAAATAAGCTGAATGTTGCATAGGCTGCATTGATTTCTTAACCACTTATCGACTTGTTCTTCCACATTCAAGAATTTGAGTTTATGCATCTTCAAGGTCATCTTTCTTGTATTTTATATTTATCAGTAAAATATCTTTTAAATTTTCAATTATCACCAGCTTTTCCCTACCAATGTATGATCTTTCACATATCTGTCATATTTTCAAACTGCCATTGTTTTCCAATGCCAGTAATCCATCTATGTCTTCCTGTTGATTGCTCCTGTGCTGATCGCCAAATGTTCTGCATGCTTGGCAGATGAATTAGCATCAATGAAAGTGAACAAGTAAATGGTCGTTTCGCTATCATACACACACACTGTACGATTGCAGGAACCTCAAATTTCGCGATTTTGTTTTGCAGATGGAATGTAAGTTCCTGGACGTGAAACATGAACACCGCTTCTCTCTACACCGATCCTGTGAAACTGGTTCAGAATTTCAGCTTTGCCGATTTCTATTTCAGGATTCCATTAATCAAAGTAGTTTGCTTATTCGGTTAATGCAGATAAATGTTTAGATATTTGGGTTATAATCCAGAGGTATATGAAACCAACTTCCTAGAGAAATAGCTCCATTGATAGAGATAAATTTGAGAAAATAGGCAGATTACTAATTGTGGATACATTTATCAATAGATCAAGCAAGACGGGCTGGTAGCGTTAGAAAATGACCCAAAGCATGCAGGTTATGGATGGCTAAATAGCTGATTAGTAGAGATATAGTTAGGTAAATGACGGGAGATAGTTTGGTAGAGAATATACGGTTAAAGCTAAGCAATGAAATATTGTTAAACAGATAGATAAATAGTCGTGAGCAGCTGGATAATAGACGTATAGATAGCAGAAATATACGTGAATAGGATGGTACATAGATGGCGAGATAATGGTAGATGGTCGCATGAAAATATCGATAGCTGTGTAGATATATAAACAGAAAGATAAGCAAACAGACATACAGACGGATAGAAAGGTAAATAGGTAGGTAGTTAGATAGATAGATACATACATACATACATAGAAAAATAGACAGACAGACAGGCAGGCAAATAGATAGATGGTGGAGGTAATGTATAGCATGAAAACTAAGAAGAGGGGTGCCCTGAGAGTGGTGTCTATGCCGAGCTCTGCCTGGAGGGCTTGCATCTCGGTTTGCAGGGAGAAGTATGGGCCGCCTCAAAGGAAAGAATTGCCATAACCCTCCAAACTTCTGTGGATACTGGAATATGCCAGAGGATTTGAGAACATCACATGTGACAACTTCAATCAGGAAAGTTTCACAGGACATTCTTGCTACCTACAGCTGATCAGTTTTAAAACAGCGGAGAATTTTTTTTTTGAAAAAATGTATTATCTTTGATTGGTATAAGGTTGTCAAATATTTTGCAAATGTGAGTTAATTCAGAGCAGCCAGAACGAGTTTATTAAAACATGACCTGATTAAACTATTTCAACTGATGTTCCCGTTGAAGCAAATGTGCGAGTTCGATTAAGAGAAAGTGACAGATTCTTCTTATATGGACTTAAATGTTCATATTTGCAAATCTCACATAAAAGGCTTTTTTAGTGGAGCCGATGATTGTGGAACAGGGATGGTCTGTTGACTCTTTAAGTAAGATATTTTATATCAAGTGAAACGTTTTATGGGAAGATGTCAGCAAGTCGTTTTGCCGCATACTTAATGTTTTCAACAGTGTTCTTAGCCAAAGGTTCCGTGTTAACATCCCTGATATGTTTAGTCGTGATGCAGCACTTATGTTTGTGAATACCAAGTGGGATTTCAAAAATTGTCAATACCTTCAAACTTGGAGGTGAGCCTGACACTGAAAATGGTAACAATTGACTGGAAGAGGACATATATTGACTGGTAGAATTTCAGATATCCCACGGATATATGTTGATGCACTATCGCAAAGGCAATGGGGAGAGAACAGTTTGGTTAAATGTCACCGCTCTTAAATGGTTATTACTTCCTGAGAGCTGACGTGCATACACCCCTGAAGGCGGTAGTGAATAGGAAGATAGTGCTTAGACAACAAAACGGATTCATAAATTGGCGTATTGCAACTTGTTAAGTCTTCATATTGATCGGAGGATGTAATGGTCCTTGTCATGTTGCAGGAAAGTATGCCAGAACCTATGCAGCTATGATGATTTTGATCTCAGAGTTTAGGCTGCCGAAGCTGCGGATATTTACCTTGCGGCCAAGGTAATTGACCGGAAGTGCAATAGAGGGGTAGAAGATTGCGACATTCCCCATGAGAGGATTGTTAAAATGCCTTCGGCACGAATTTTAGCTGTTGGAAAAGATACTTATTTTGCTGTATCAGGTTAAAGAAGTCGTATTTTAACACATCCAGGGATAATGTATTGCAATTTAAATGCTTTGAGCGCCAGGGAGGTAGAATGGTTGAAGGGTTTCAAACGCAAATTGCATGGAAGCTATTGATGATTTTCTTCACGTTCCACATTCTTTCAAAATAACTGGTGGAATATGTTTTCAGTATTTTTTCTATACCCGCTTGAAAACACTTCGCACAGTCATTCTATGCCACATTAGAAAAAATAGGGTCACAATTTCTGCCGGTGGAAAAACGGGGAGAAAGTTGAAGAGTTATGTATGAAATAGACAGTAATAATTGAAAAGCTGTTTATTGTCTATTAAAGAAAATAGCTTTCTTAAATATAGTTGAAAAACGTGGTTACCTTCCGGAGATTTGCCCCTGCCTTTCGGGACGCCTACTTTGAACATCATAGGTTAAAATCATGATTAAAAGGAACGATAAATGTTGCACGTCACAAAAATATTAAAAAGAAGCGTTTGGAGTGCAGGTACACAAATCTTGTTAAGCATGTTGACATGTGCAATGAACAATCTTGGAGTCTAAACGAATGTTGGCTACCAGCTCAAGGAGGCTGACATGCACATAATTATTTATTCCAGGAAGAGAACTAGATAACGGAAACTCTCTGCTCCATAGGGTTGGAATTCGGTTCTTAAATTAAGGCTGACATGTATAGCTTAGCGTAATTAACATTGCAGCTAAATTATCTCATTATTTGACTAATTTTCCAAAATCGGTTCTGCCCCTGCTCAACATATGCACATTCTTCGCTAGATGCGGCGTACAGAGCTGGAAGCAATTCTCCACCTGTAGCCAGACCAGAGGCTTACAGCAAGATTCAGCAAAACGTGTCTGCTTTTGTAACCAATGTTTCTATTCAATAATAACAAGATCCCATGCTTCTAAACGATCCGTTCAACAGTGATATATCTATTTCCCTGCGGCAGAAAGGGCGGAGCTGGTGATTTTATTTTGTTTAACTGAAGCGTGATCTTCCCAAATACTTTTGCCTGTTCACTTCTTACCTGTTTGTTTCTTATTCATCTATTTTTCTGCATTAATATGAGTACACATTGTAGAACTTAGACTAAGCAAAGAAAATAAATTTGAATAATGCAGCCCAAACCAATAACCAATAACTTTTAAAGCGAAATATTAACATTTCTTTCCGAGCTGATTTCATTACAAAATTTCGAGTGTGTTTTTGAGCGGGTTGTGGACAGTCGCATGTTGCATGGAATTCATACGGTCCTCGTTATTACAGCAAAATTAGACCATTCACTCGAAATTATGGTCGCTTCACGATTGGTGCAGGAATAGATGTCTGTAATTCGACAGAAACAAATTTATGATTGCATGGTGCCTAATTGTCTCACAAATTGACCCAAATTTGCCCATTTTGGAACATTTATGTACATAAAATTGGAAATGCTTTTTCTACGTGAACAACTTTAATATCATTTTCGGATATGTTCCTTCACAGGACATGAGCGTCACTGGCAAGGGTAGCCAACTATATTTTCGCTTTCGAATGTGATGGTAATCCATCTTCAAACATTGCATTCCATGAGGTGTACGCACAACAAGATTGCTGCTAGAAACAAACCTCCAGGATTTGATGTCAGTCACATGGAAAAGCATGTAGGTATTTGTTTTTTCCCATTACAGGATGCTCTGTGTTTTTTTTTACAGGAAATTGAATGCTCTGGTCTTCCCGTACGCTTACTGCGTTTTCCTATCTAATTGGTTTATGTCACGAATTTGGAAATTGCGGCTGAATGACATGTCCTTAGATGCTGCAGCGCATCATTTTTTTTTTTACAGAAAGCAAAGCTGCTGTTGTACATCGATGGTCAGACAATGCATAAGATGCTGAAGAAGAGGGCTAATTGTTGTTATTATTATTAATAATGATGTTATTATTATATCCTGGATAGCGTCACACCTCTTCAGTCGCGATGGAGTTTTAGCCTTGCAGGCATTGTCCATCGCTGTCCTGACTGATGGTTGTACATGGGAAAAGGCCTTGGGGAGCTTTACTGTGAGTTACTCGCTGCATAGTTTCCGGTGTGTGAAGTGATTTTATAGCCACAACCTTTATATCGCCAGTCACTAAAGCTCCACAAAGAAGCTCATCCCCAGGATACAGCTGGTAAGGCAATCAGCATTGACAATGCCATTGACTGTCAACGGAACATGATTAAGTTTTCTTTTGTTGTAAATTGCTATTGCCTGCCTCTTGCATGGCCGACCATTTCATCGCATCTTTTGCCCAAGCCTGCATATTTTCAAGCCATTTTTGCATATGGGCACAAATGAGGAACTGTGTCTGAATACTGTCCAATGGTCAGCGAACATGCCCTCTTCTGCTTGACCATATGATGGAAGTGAGGTCATTGATGAAGAAAATTAAAATGTTTGGGTGGCAATCATTTCCCTCAAGAATTTCTGCACCGATGCCTTGGGATTGATCCGACAGGTTCTAGAAAACACTAACAATTCCCTTCCAGCTTAATCTAACTACAAATAATAGATATCCACCCCACCCGCCGCCTCACAACCTTTCCAGGGTATTTGACGCTTCATTGATATCACAGGAAATCACTCTCATGCCATGGCTGGGACCTTTGAAACAAGGTTCACCGATGTCAGGAGCCGAATTACCTTGGCAAAATCCAAAATGTGCATTTTTCAACAGGCTATTGTTGTTTAAGTGCCAATGATAGAACGGTCAATGGCATCTTGCTTGTTTTTTTTATAAATGAAAGTTAAAATATGTTGCTTTAATTGGATGGATGAGAACTTTTCCGCATTTTTCAGACTGGGAATAGCTCGGCCTTTTCGACCTGGGTGGGTGGATATTGGGCATCTAGGTGTCGAGGAAGAATCTAAAACTTGGAGCTAATGTTCAGCGAATTGCTTAACTGTGATTTGTTTTTTTTTTTTAATTAATTTAAGAGATTTGGGCTTCCCTGGTTGGACAGCATTCATTGCCCATCAGTAATTGCACTTGAGCAGGTGGTGGTGAGCTGCCTACTTGAACAGTTGCAGTCCTTGTGCATTATGCACACCTACAGTGTTTTAGGAAGGGAGTTTTAAGGTTTTAGCCGAGCGATCGTGAAGAGACGACGTTATATTTCCAATGCAGCTTGGTGAGTGGCTTGGATGGGAACTGACAGGCGTTGGTGCTCCATTGTACCTGCTGCCCCTCTCATTTTTGGTGGTAGAAGCTGTGCGTTTTTAAAGGTACTACCAAAGGAGCCTTGGTGAGTTTCTGCAGTGCATCTAGCACAGTCACACACTGCATCCATTGTACATAGTTGCTGCAGGGAGTGAATGTGTGTGGAAGGGGCACAGGTCTTGCGGACTGCTTTTTCCTGGATGCGATCAAGCTGCTTCAGTGTTTTTGGAGTGGCAATCTTGCTGGAAAGCGAGGAGTACTCCATCACATGCACGATTTATATCTTATAGCCAGTGGCCAGAATTTTCGGTGTCAGGAGGTGAGCTACTAGCCGCAGGATTCCTAGCATCTGACCTGCTCCTGTAGCCACAGCATTTATAAGGCTAGTTGAATTATTTTTCTGGTCAGTGGTAGCCCCCAGAAAGTTGATAAAGGGAGATTTAGTGATGGCAACGCTATTGAATGTCAAACCGTGATGTTTAGATAATTTCTTGTTAGAGGAGGCCATTGACCTGCATTTCCATTGGGACTGTTACCTTCCATGTGTCAGCCCAACCCTACATATTGTAGTGAATGGTTTGTTGAT
The DNA here is from genome assembly GCF_017639515.1 of Carcharodon carcharias. Taxonomy (NCBI): domain Eukaryota; kingdom Metazoa; phylum Chordata; class Chondrichthyes; order Lamniformes; family Lamnidae; genus Carcharodon; species Carcharodon carcharias. The sequence goes on from NC_054495.1 coordinate 11,513,344, forward strand.
CATTGTGCAATCTTCAGCGACCATCTCCTCTTCTGACGTTAAGGTGTAAGGTGTCATTGATGAAGAAGCTGAAGGTTGTTGGACCCGGGGTACTTCCCTGAGCACCTGCTGTAGTGATGTTCTGTAAGTGAGATGACTGACGTCCAGCAAACCACAACCATCCTCCATTGTGCTAGGTATGACTCGAACAAGTGCAGGGATATCCCCATGATTCCCATTTACCAAGGAGTCTAGCGCTCCTTGATCTCACACTGGGTGAAATGCTGGCTTGATGACAAGGACAGTTACTCTCACCCCACCGTTGGAATTCAGAGCTTTTGAACATGTTCGACACAAGGTTATAATGAGGTCCGAAGCTGTCTGAACCTGGTGGAATGTAAACTGAGCGTCAGCGAGTAGGCTATATCTAAGCATATGGCCCTCTGATAGTGTTGGTGATGACCCATCCAACACTTTACTGATGGTGGACAATAGACTTATGGGGCGGTAATCCGTCGGCTTTGTCTTGTTCTCCTTTTTAGTCAACAGTACATAACTGGCAAGGTTCAGCATTGCTGGGAATATGTCAGGCGTTGCTGTTGTGCTCAAAGAGTTTGGGTAGAGTGGTGACAGCTTTTGGAGCACACAACTTCTGTAATATTGCTGGAGTAATATCAAAGTCGTTGCTAACTCCAATGCCTTCAGCCTTTTCTTGATATCCCGCGGAATTTATTGAAATAGCTGAAGACTAGCAGCGGTGATGTTGGGGACCACCGGTGGATGCTAAGGTGAATCATCCGAACTGTTGTTTTGGTTGAAGATTGTTGCCAATGCGTCAAGTTCAACTTTTGCACTGCCTACCTGGGCTTTTCCATCACTATGCATAGAGATATCTGTGGAGCCTCCTCCCCTAGTAGCTGGATGTGGCAGAACTTGTAGAGCTTGATTCTGATCCATTGCTTGTATAATCGTTCATCTGTGTCTATCACTTGCTGTTTATGATGTTTGCACGCTTCTAGCCCTTTGTTGTAGCTTCATCTGTTTAACACCAAATTTTAAGGTATGCCTAGTGCTGCTCCAGGCAAGCCCTCCTGTAATCATCATTGAACAGGGCTAATTCACTGCCTTGACGGCAATAGTTGTGTAGCGGATACGCCGGACAATGAGGTTAGAGATTGTGGGTGAGTACAAATCTGCCGCTGCTGTTGGCCCACAGCGCCTAATAGTGGCCCAGTCTTATGTTACAGGTTTATTCGAAAACAGCAGTAGTGGCATACAACACGGTCGAGCTTATCCTAAATGCGAAGCTGTGAATTCACATCCACAGCGACTTTGCAATAGTCACCTGTGCCAACAGTTTCATGGATTGAGGCATGTGCGGCAGACAGATTGCTGAGAATGAAGTCAAGATTTCTCCCGACATAGTGGTTACCTCACCACATTCCAAAGATCCTGTATAACAGCTATGACATTTAGGACCCGGCCAGGACAGTTTGTCGTGGGGCTGCCCAGCCACTCGCCGTGATAAGCATTGAATTTCCACACCCAGAGTACATTTACAAATCTTGCCACCCTCAGTGCTTCCTCCAAGTGGTATTCAACATGTTGGAGCACTGCTGCATCAGCGAAATTGGGTACCAGACTCCATGCTGAGGACGCCCATGTCATCTCCCTCCCGACTTCATATCATGTTAGCACCACTCCAGCTGTTCTTTTGCTGGGACAATACTACACAGCCCATGTGTATGTGCATGACTAGATCAGACTTTTCCTTGCCTAGTCCGTGTGGCAACTCTGTCAATTTTGGCACAAGTCCCCAGGTGTTATTAAGGCGGACTTTGCAGCGCTGGGTTTTCCGCTGTCATTTCCACTGCCTGGCTCGATGCTGAGTGATCCGCCCGTTTCATTCCTTGTTCACATTTAAGAATGAACCACATTACTGCGGACCCGGAGTCACAGGTTAAGTCAGGTCAGCTAAGAGCCACAGAATTCCTTCTTTAAAGGGCATAAGGAAATCTATAATATGACCATTATCAAACATTTTAAATCGAATGCAAGTTCCACACATGGGCTAGTGCTGGATGTCTACGATCCCACTGACAATATAACTACGCGACCCCTGGGGCTCATAATCCTAGCTATATCCATTGCATTCAGGGGTTCATTGGCATCGTTATTAGTGACTAACATAAAGCAAAAACAGGAATATATTATTGTGGCAATTGCAGGACGACGCTTAGTTAGATCATCTGCTAAACACTCTTGTCTGAAGCTGGTTGCAATTATTCAGCCTTCCATTTGCACTGCAGCGCTGAAATCCACGAATCAAATAGTACTGGGAGATCTGTTGCACCTCCTTGTATATTTCTCCACCATCATTCAGGATTGGATTTGATAGGATTGCAGAGCTCTCATCCAATCATTTTGCTGTGGCGTCAGTTAAAATGTCCATTAAAAATAGTCCAAAGATTTGTCTTATGTTGTTTCTTCATTATCTTGGCTCTTCAATTCGAGGTATGTTTGCAGCTACTCCTGTCGTGTTTTCCCACAATGTACATTATGTACACCTGCACCTTATGTAAAAGAAAGATTGAGGGACATAGCATGCTCTGCAGTTACATATTTCTTTTGAGTGCAATACTGCAGTTGGGGATGCCCCATAGTACCTATTGCAATTCAAGAATTTAGCTGCTGGCTTTATACTGAATATATGCCATTGATTACTGCAGTAATTCCACACAGCACGATGGGGGTACCCTCCATTTGAAGACAGAGTTATGCTCCACAATTACTGAATGGTGTTCACTAATGACAATATTGTGATGGGCTTATGCATCTATGCGTTAAATAAATGGGTGAGAGGCCAATTATTATTTCCTTTCTGTTTGTTCCCTCAACAACATTTGTAGACCTACAGTGGCAACAATGTTCTCCAGTATATAACTGAAGCATGAATTGTTGACTTTTTTATTCAATTCCGCCTGCAATAAATGATAACATTTTATTGGATTTGCTAATTACGTGCTGCAGCTTCATGCCAGCCTTTTGCGATTCATGTACTAAGGCAACGAGGTCCCGCTGCAGGTTAGAGCTCTGTGAACTCTCACCATTTAGATAACATTAACTTACATTTTGTTTACTACCAAAATGGACATTTTCATATTTTCCAACATTTTACTCCACTTTTCAGATCCTTGCCTACTTACTTAACCCTTATATATTATTTTGTATCCTCCTTATGTCCTCTTCCCAAGTTACTTTCTGATCTATCTTTGGGTCGTCAGAAAACTTGTCAACCATCCCATCTATCCCTCTAACCAAGTCATTGATATATATACATACACACATTTATATATTGTAAGCGGTTCAGGCCACGCAAAGGATCTCTGTGGCACACCACTCGTTATACCTTGCCAACCTGAAAAGGGCCCATATATGCCTACTCCCTGTTTTCTGTTAACCAATCCAATGTTCTGTCCATGCCAATATGTTACCCCTATACCATGAGCTTCTGTTGTCCGCAATAAGATTTAGTGTGGGAGCTGTTATAGTCTAAGGACAGTATATTCACCAGTTCACCTTTAACATTTCTTCGTTCCACAGCGTGCTTTGCACTGCCAATATTAAACATTGGAAATCCCAATCCCGGTTACAATTATTATTTTTTTTAAACTGCCATTGCCTCTTAGTGTTTTATTCCCATGAGACCCTCGGGTCGCATTCTATTTCTTAGAAACAAATCAATTTACCGTAAGGAAGCCAGTTAAACTCCATCGGAATATTTTAAAGTCCATGTTTGGCCTGGTGGCCTGTGAAGGACATCATGCAAAAAGAAACGCAGGCTGAGGTTACACATTAGTCATCACCATGTGTGAATAGGGCAGAGAATTTAAGGTTGAAGGATGCCTTCCCGAAATGATATTAGTGAAAAAAGGATTTATTTTTGCCATGTGTTAGCTTTGTATGTCTCACCACTGTTGCTGGCATCTGTTTCCTCTTTGTTTAATGTAAAGGTTGAATTCATAAACTCCACGAGCAGCCGCGCTGGAATTTGATTTCCTGCTCCCAGATTATATTCCTGGCAGTCTATATTAATGTATCCCCCTTGAGTTGATACTGTGTTTCGTCATTCTTCATGTCAAAGCTTCTCTGCGGTTAATTTTATCTCCGTCAGAAGGCCAAAATTTATCTGGTTGCCTTTATTCTCCTGTACTTTGTTATTTTCTGATTTGTTGTCTAATGCCTGTCCATGATTTCTATCTTCTGAAGTTGACAGTTTCTTTCGGCACTCAGCATAGCACTTCCCAATTGGCCACTGATTGTAAGCATGCAGGTGCAGCAGGCGATAAATAAGGCAAATTGTATGTTGGCCTTCATATCGAGAGGATTCGACTACAGGAGAATAGGTGCTTTGCTGCAATTATAAACGGCCTTGCCGAGCCCTAACCTGGAATATTGTGTGCAGTTTTGGTCTCCATTTCTGAGAAATGATGTTCTTGCTATAAAGCGAGTGCAGGAAATGTTTATCAGACTGATTCCTGGGATGGCAGGAGTGACATATGAGGAGAGATTGAGTCTGTTAGGATTATATTAGTTGGAATTCAGAGGAATGAGGGTGGATCTCATAAAAGCTTACAGATTTCTAACAGAACTATACAGGGTAGATGCAGGAAGGATGTTCCAGATGTAGGGGGAGTCCAAGACCAAGGGTCACAGGTTGAGGATACGGGGTAGACCATTTAAGACTGAGATGAGGAAAATGGTGTGCCTTTGGAATTCGCTACCAAAGGGATAGTTGACGCCAAACCATTATGTTTTGAAGAAAGAGTTAGATATAGCTCTTTCAGTGAAATGGATCAATGAGAAAATAGTGGGAGCAGGCTATTGAGGTGGATGATCAGCCATGGTCATAATGAATGGTGGAGCCAGTTCCAAGAGCCGGTTTGCCTACTCATGCTCCTATTTTCAATATTTCTATCTTTCCATGTACTCAACGACCTATATTTTCACCACACATCATCTGAAGTATAATATTGTCTGTTGTTTCCTTTAACTACTTGAAGAAACTAATTTGTTGCTAATTCAGAGCTTGTGTGACCCGTGTGAGAGAGCATGCATTGTCGTGTGCCTTGTCAGGCTTCAAAATATCCGTGGCTGTGAGAAGGAATATAGCTGTCCCTCAATCAGACTCAACGTCCAAAATGGTTAAGTTGGATGTGACGGTTGGAAAGACAGAGATTGAACTTGGTTTCACATGTTTGCAGAAAGTCATATAATTGCCTCTAACTATGTAAGATGGTTTGTTGCATTATCGATTATTCAAAGTGAAATTGTAAATCCTGGCTCCGCGGCTAGACTTTGTTTTCTGCAAAAACCTATCTAATTTCGATCGTAAACAAGTTCATAATTTCCTTTCTTACCGCATTCATCTAATTGCTGCATTAGTTGCTTGATTTCTGCATTTTATATATAAAATAAAATGAACGGAGGTTATTTTGTTGCAACATATACACGGTAAATGAATTTTCAGTTACATTTCGAAGCAGCTATGATGAACATGGCGATTAAATAGGCGGAATTCGCGTCTTCGAGCACTTCAATAACATTATAATGCAACTTTCTCTCTAACTGAATGGAGCATATTGGCTCGGAGGCAGGAATGTTGCAATGGCGTAATCTCCGCACAAAATAAACTCACTCTTGGATCCAGCAAGAGTTCATTCCATGGGAAATAGAATCCTGAAGCAAATAACGTGATGTTAAACCTGCATGATGCATTTGTAAGCCTCCGATGTGATTTTCTAGCGTAAGTATGTCAAAATCAAATATAATAGAGATGAAATGGAAAACATGAAGGAACAACTAAATCCAGAATGTTGAGGCCAACACTGAGAGATTATAGCTATCAGCAGTTCCACACCGCACCACCCCCTCCCACACAAGAAATAATTGTTGCTGATATTTTTATCCCCATAGAAGGCTGAGACTCCCACTTGCTATACTAAACATTAATAAATATTATACAGAAAGCAACAACATATGAAGGTAGGTAAAATGTGAAGTGCAAAAATTTAGCGCTCATATACGTAAGCTAATCAATGTTAAGTACAGTAGTGAATGTGGGAGGACTTGTTGACGCAGAGAGCTGTTGGAATATAGAACATGTTACTACATAAAGCTTCGAAGCGAATATCACATATGCATGCATGGTTAAGATAGTTAAAGACAATAAGTAAACAGTAACATAATTTTTGCATGCATTGCAACAGGATGTAGGCTGGGCAAAAAACTATAAATATTGGATGAAGGCATTCATCCCGACTTGCAAATATCACAAAATTTATAGGATGACAAATATCCTTCCTTAAGGTTATGATAGCTGGCGCAGAACATCCGTTGGATAAACTTCATTTACAAAATGGATAATTTGCATATTTAAGGAGCATGTAGCTAAAGATATTTCAATTAAGTTCACAGCATGGAATGGGTAATAGACCAGGCCCAAGAGCGCGAGTAAAACCTGTCCACAAACAACAGATTCGAGTGGGACAGCATCATGAGACCTTGGGGGCTTTAGCTTACATCACGTTTGGGAGACCAAGTGTGACCAATGTGCCTGCAGCTCTTCCAGGGACAGCTCAAGATTTCAAGTGTTCAGAGGCAACTATTCCATTGCAGATCATTGGGGGTGATTAGTTGTTCCAGGACACTAAATCTTAGGAAATGTCCAGCCCACACGCATGAATATTTCAAAAAATAGTTAGGTGGACATCCTTAATAACGCTGACTGACAGAATGTAAGGATGACTTTGGAGTGTATGTGTGAGTGTGTGTGTGTGCCTGTGTTTGTGTGTGTGTTTATCTCTATGTGGATTTGTCTGTGTGTGTGTGTTTGTGTGTGTGTGTGTGTGTGTCTGTGTGTGTGTGTGTGTGTGTGTGGGCATCATTCAGCATTAGAGGCTGCTGGGAATGCCAGAGCCCTGAAAGAGTGCAATTATGGCCAAGTTCAAGCAACTGCTCAGGCGGATTCAACATTATAGGAAAATTCCACTCAAGTGACAAATACCTGTTGTGGTAAACATCAATGTGAGCCTGCATGGAAAGTTTCCTCCCTACTGCTTGGTTAAATGACATGAGAAAGTGGTCCCAATGTTGTGCAGAGGGAAGCGAGTAAGAAGTTGCTTAACAAACCAATATCAAAAACGTAGCCAGGATAGGTTTTGCCGCCCTAGGCCAGATATTCGTTAATTACAGCGTTTCTGAAAAATGTATCACTTCAAATGGAATAATCCCTGGTATGCCTGGTGCTGCACGAGAACGTGCAGAAAGCAGAAGCTGGGAATAATCAATGAGTGGCTTGGTGCAATCTGCAGGTCGATGGAACATTTATTTTTGGTGCATTAGAACCAGTGATTGGACAGGTGACATCTACTCTAAAGGACTGGCATGCGCAAAAATGGAATTGATCCACTTTTCCTCAGGAGAACTACGTTTGTGTGGTTGGTGGAGGTCGTGGTGGTTACTATGCTGTAACAATTTTTTTGGCAAAAGATGAATAATGGAGAAATAAGGGGTAAAATTCTGAGAATTGTACAATGGCAGATAACTGAACACTACCTTACATGGGGCCCATGAAGAGGGACTAAGAGCCAATGCAAATACAGGTTTGCAGTCCATCTATATAATAAAAATATCAGTGGAGAGGAAGGTAGGTGAGTTACGAGCATAAATCGTCAAAGGTGAATAAGATGATGACGAAAGTATGAACGTTACCTCAGATGGCGAGCCTGTATGCATAATATTTCGGGATATAACGTGTTTATCAATTAATGGGGAAGCAACAAATGGGAGTGTGTGTGTCAATACTGATTAGATAAAACACCGTATTGTTGTAAAGAAGGGTATACTTGACCTGGTATGGACAGCATCAATTTTGTTGAAGATGAGAAGCAGCAGTAGTATACTTACGCTCGTAAGTGTACTATATGGACTCACAAATGGTGATGCAGAGAGATAGAGAGTGAATTACGCAGGGAAAGTAGAGGCATGCTAGAAATATTCCTTGTTAACCTTGGGGACATTAAGCACTCAAGTATAGATTGGACAGGTTTACACTGTAGACTTAGAAAGGTGCAAGTTCTGAAACTTGTTCAGGAGAACATCCTTGATCTGGTTACTGACAATTCATCAAGAACGGAGGCACTGCTGGACGTAGTGATTAAGGGTGACGTGTGCCAAGTGGGCCAATTGTCTTTGAGGAAATACTTGGATAGGAATGACCATCATTTCATAAAGTGAAATAAATTATACTAGTGAATGTAAAGAAAAAAATCATGCTGGCATGACTGTTTGAGATGAAGGGGCCAATTCTTCAATTTCAGGGACATAGGCAGGTTTGGTACAAAAAAATCATCTTTCAAAGGGGCGACTGTATTTCTAGGTTCCCTCCTTCATCTGTGATTTCCTTTCACAGCTTGGGCTGCTTTGTTTAGAACTTGTAATGTATTTTGTGTTATTTCATTTTTCTTTGTGTCAGCTGGCTTTGGGTGTAATCTTCTGCTTCCGTCGGCCAATGAATGCCGGTGAGATTTGTCTTTTCAGCAGTTGCCTGAGTGCTTACGTGGTTCACCTTGGGCATACATCGAATCATATATCACCAGAAACACTGCATTTTTCAATCTGCAAACTTCCATTCGCATCATTTATCATTGCCTAACAAGGTTGATTTTTTTAAGATAGGGCATTATATTCTGGTAAGGTTGCACCTGTTGGAGCAGATACAACTTTAATGTTGGCGTTCGAGCTGTTGCTGTGTTTTCTGTGCAGCGCACATGATTCTGACGCATGCAAGAGGGCCATGATGACAACTTTTCTGCATGAATTTTGTTTTAGAAACGCTCAGTGAATGTTTTCGCAGGGCAGGCTTTGAGAGGCGCCCAAAGGATGGGCCGTGTTTGGAACTCGAATTTTTTCATTCCGTGATGACAGTGTCATTATTGGAGATAATTCTACAATGATTGGTGAACTGGTCTATAGGATTAAGTTTGCTACAGTTAATGTTGATTATTGGTGTCTCATATTTTCCCCGGGCTGTTGTTCGACACATTTAATTGCTCTTCAGATAATAGTTTGGACAAATGCAGTTGCTGCCTTAAAAACCCAATTTAAAAGGATCTGTAAGCCTTGATTCCATTTGCCCGGAAAATAGAAATGATGGAAACTAGAAGTTCTAGAGTATGCTCTTCTCTGGTTTTCGAGTGTACCATTAGTAGTCGCAGTTTGGAGAAACTGCCATCTCTTCGGACACGATTGTGTATACCCTCTATCAAGCATACCGTTGCCTATGCATTATGCTGCTTAAGGAAATGGAGTAAAAGGCTGCTGCCAAAACATACTGTTACACTAGCAGAACAAAACATTTACTTCCTACCTTTACGTGGCCTATCTGGCTTTTGCACTGTTGTTTGAGAATGTTGAGGAACATTGGACTTCACCCCAATATAAAGAATATATTTCACGTTCAGCCCTCATTCAACTTATACAACGACTTGCTGAGGTCTGAAAAAGTGCGTTTTTACTGCACTTATCTATGGATATAACTAATTTCCCCATATGCAGCATTTGTCGGTTTATCAGGGAATGCACCTAATTTATCTTGGCAGAAGCTGCTCGCATGAACGAAGTTAGGACCTCCACGTAATGTTCCTCAAATCAATCATTTATTTCTTCTTTCTTCAGGTTTCGAATCCCACCAATTTTGCATTTTTTTCTAGCAGAACGGATTTCTTGTATGATGGCACGTCTGCAGAAATTAGATCAATGCCTCTATTGAGCTCATGCTGACTCCTTGAAGCTTCCACTGAAAAACCTGTTTATTTATCATACAAATCTTAATGTACATGACTTTTCCTTATTAGTGTCATTTATTTGGCCAATGATTTGCTGCTATTGGCAACACTCGACAGACCTAGCATCTTGTCAGAGCAATAGTGAGTGCTTTGCTGTAGAACCGGGAGATAATTAGGAACGTAACACTATTTTTGGAGAGAGTGCGTCGATTTTGCCTTTATTTTGCCTATGTGATGACGAACAGAAATATTGATGCTCACTTTAGTCTCCATGCAGAAATATAGCATGATTGTCTGATCATTACTCTTGCTGGTGCAATGTCCGCTCACTACAGCTCATCAATGCTCTTGTTCACAACAATTCAACCCGTAAAAGATCAATTAGTATGAGTTTATCCATGGACACATCCTAGAAATCAAACTGAACGGTTCGAGGTAAATAAATAGGGGCTTGTGTTGCTGTGACTAAGCAACCCACTAGAATAGCACCTTATCCACCATTTGCCAGCTCCCATCCTCCATTTCCGACACACAATGAAAGCAATGTGAACCACCTGCAAGGTGCACTTCAGTAACATAGCAAGGTCCTTCGACAACATCTTCTAAACCGCCGACCTTAGCACATTTGAGGAAATGGAAAGCAGATACACGGAAACCCCAGCACCTTCACCTTATCTTCACAGACACGCAGCGCCCTGACTTGGAATTATATCACCCTTCCTTCACTGTAACTAGATCAAAATTCAGCACATCGTTCCCCATCGCCACTGTGAACGTTCCTGCAGCACATGGACTGCAACAGTTCAAGCAGTCAGCTCAGCACCACCTTCCAAAGGGAAAATAGTGATCGGAAGTAAATGTTGGTCTCCCCCAAAACGGCCATAGATGCAAAAACAGTAATACTTTTTTTGTTTAATCCTTCTTCTGTTAATGCATTGGCTTGTAGGAAAGGAACATATATGCTGATTGCGTCTAGTAGAATACTGTCCTCGTTTGGGAAAGCCGTGGATCAGGATTATCACTGCGTAACTTCTTATACCTGCTAGCAGCTGTGTTCTTAAACATTAGGGCAACAACTGAAATACGTTGTTAATCTTTTTTCCATGACTTGACCAGAAACATTTATTACCTGTTCCAAACTCCATCAATGAGTCATGTTCCGCAAAGGAACCTTCATTGTTTGCTACGATATCAGTGATCGACCTGGCAAGGTCTAATGCCATGGCTTCAAAGGTTTTTTAAGATATCTGTGGTCACCTAAATCTGTTATTGTTGAACATTCCAGCACCCAGTTTTCATGCTGTTTTCCTCTCATACTCTCAATGTTTTCGTTCTTGCCTGTCTGCTTCACTGCAGTGTATCTCAATAATTGAGGACTAATTTCAACGAAATTGCATACACACATAGAATGCTGCCAAAAAAAACTGTTAGCCTAGAGAGACAGAGCGAATTGCTGCTTTATTTTTAGCATATTATGGGTTAATTCATTTTTAGCACTGCTGTTTGTTTTGGCATGCATCAGCTGTTGCACTGTAATTTCTCAGAAGTATTAAAGTGTGGTCAGCCTCCTGAGAAGTCTGTTAGGTGTGGAATCTCCTGAAACCTTCAGTCAGATGAACGTTCTTAATAATATTTAAAAAAAAAACATGCAGTGCAAAACGTCTCAAAGGATAGTTGCACAATTGTACTAAATATGATTGAGCACAGCCTGTGCTCTCCTTGTTTAACCCTTCACTTGCATTGCTTTCCTTTTTTATCGTCTGCTGCAACGTTGTATTAGATACCTGTTTGCTGTGATATATCAACTAGGTGAGAAAAACACTGCCTCAACCACCTTCTCCTTTCACCATCTCCGATCAGAGTAATCTATGTGACTCAGGTTTCAGCCGCATTATTTTGTGGTCTCAGGTCAAAAGTCAATCGATCAAAATCCATCAGCAGCACCAATGAGCTATTTAAACTGAGGCCACCATTGCCATTTGACAGCTGCCCTGTCCACCTATTTGCAATTGCAATAGATTTGTTCTTCCTGGTTGTGGTAATTATGTATAAAGTGATAATCAGCTCCCATATAATTTAGGACAGGCCTTTTTTTCATGTTGAATAAGAAAACTAAGATGCTTGAAACAAGCATAGTAATTTGGTGCTCAATTAAAATGGTTTTATCAAATACTTTAGATCAAGAGACAGCCTCAGGAGAAATGGGTTATGTGCCAGTTCCTGGTCTCCCAATCTTCATTTCCAACATGCTTCAACTGATTTCCTTCAAACGTGCAATGCCATATTAATGCATCACTTTTGTTGTCGTTATAACAAGCATTTCTCCTATACATGTTTTGCCAAAAGGTTGGGAGAAAGAATAGAAAAAACAGATCTTAGAAAGGTGTGAATCTCCAATTGTTTTTACCTTTGAGGAACTTGGCTCGCATAAGGAAAGTAGGATACGAGTATATCAAGCAATTAAGAAGGGAAATCACATTGTAGTCGTTAATGCAAATGTGCCAGATTTCAAAAATAATGTTTTCTTTCTCGAGTTGCAGTGATTTGTTCTGAAGCCACACCTGGGGCACTGTGGGAAGTTATTTCTCCACGTTTAAGGAATAATCTATTATCCCGATTTTCCACAAACCAGGAACGAATCGCATTATCCGTAGAGCTTGACAAAAAGTTGACTAATAGTTGACTAGGGCACGGGTGGAAAACAGAGGTTTTCTTGTTTATGTACACGTTCGTGAGATGCAGGTAACGCTGCCTAGGCCAGCATTTATTGGCCAACCCTAATTGCGCTTGTTCAGAGGACATTTAATGGCAAACTACATTACCATCGGTCTGGAATCAGATGGAGGCCAGACCAGGTGAGGACAGCAGATTTCCTTCCATCAAGGTACATTAGCAAACCAGATGTGTTTTTATGATCAAAAATCAACTATGGTTTCATGGACATCTTCAGAACATTAATTCCATATTTGTATTCATCTTTTGAAGTCAAATTTCACCATCTGCCTTGATGGGATACAAACCCATGTCCCCAGGGTCTCTGCAATATATAGCCCAGTGACATCACCACTATGCCACCACCATAGAACTCTACGGATTTTCTTGGACACAAAATACGTATGCAGGTTTAATAGACTCCTCCTGAAGCGGAATGTGATACGTGGTTTTTACAAAAACGATAAATGCTTATGTGGCAACGACTTTAATCTAGTACGATTAAGAAATGGATATACATGGAGCATATGAAGCCTAAATATAAAACGATTAGGGAAGAAAGCAATAAATAAAGGAGAGAAAGGATGTTATAGGAACAAAATGAACTATAAAACCGGTGTTTATAAAATGAGAGGAAATTTGTTTAAACAAGTTGAATTGTTTGTACAGCTAAACATGCAGCCGCAGGAACAAACTGTGGAAGCAGATGAAACTCCATGCTTTGGAGACTACCAATCATAATATGGATTAAGGAGATATGGCATTGGAAATATCATAATTATGGATTAATTATTACTGTGTGTGACATAGTTCGAATAAATATATGCTATATACCAATCAGGCAGTGCATCTGTAATATTAAATATGGCCTAATCCAGTAGAGGAAGGGACACAACTATAGGCAAGGCAGCCACAAATCCATATGGATAGAGAATGTTTTAAAAAAATACAATGACTCTAACAGTTGTAGTCTAATTGTCAACTAATAATGAAATGGATGTTGGTGAATAAATACTCAAGATAATTCAGATATGGAGAAAAACAAATTGTAGAGACATAAACATGGTATTGTTTCACCTCTCGATATTAATTGTACAGAAGATGCAGACAAAATAAATCAGAAAAAAAATGAAGAAGTCGAGATCTTTAAATGTGTATAAGCTCATTTCCCATCTAGATTTTAAAACAAGCGCACACAAACACACAAACGGGGATTCAGTGTCCTATCTGTCAATGAGGAGGTAATAGTGGGGGTCAAGAGAGGTAAAAGCAGGACGAGATGCACGCAGGAAAATAAGAGAAAGTGATTAAAACTCAACAGCCTGGCAGCATCTTTGGAGAGATAAACAAATTGAAAAGAGTTAAGGTTTCGAGTCCGTATTTTTCGTCGTATTATTCCACATGCAAGCAATTGTGAAAAGGGTAGAAAATGCTTTAAAGTTGTAACTGAAAAGCTCAAAAGTGCGTTCAAAGCCAGATTTATGGAAGTGAGATACGGCAATATTGAGTGGGTTGGAATAAGACTTGAACAACATACATGGACAGCAACTTCCTCAGAGGACGATATAGAACAACATTTGGAAACCAATGAAATAGTGTTTAGCAGAGCGCAGTGAATTACCTTGCACTAAAGGATATAATAACTTAAACATTACTGACACTCCATTAATGAAGAAAGGCATAAGAGGACCGGTCATTGTTCAGAGAGAATCATATTAAACATAATAATGCATGGTAAAACAGGATTCCTAAATAATAAGAAACAAAAAATATCTTGGAAGACAGATTAAATACAAAAGTTTATTATTGAATCTTTTAAAAGGCAATGGGTGCAAGAGGGTGGAGAATGGCTGGGCAGATTAACAATAAGTGCAACGATAGACAGATGGCAGAAATTTTAAATAAATGTTGCACTCCCTATTTACGAAGGAGATAGAAGAGCTACATATGATATTGAATGAATAGTTGAGCAACCATGTACGTTTAGCAAACAAATAGATACATTCTTTGTGCTGAATCTAAAAGCAACTCGGTGGTGGGGAGGGGGTGGGGGGCGGAGGAAGAACCAGCCCAGAAGCAAAGTATTGATCCACTTGATCCAGATATAAGTAAGATACTGCAGAGACGTGAAGCACGTAAATGATAACTGGTTTGAAGTAAAAAAAAAGTTGTGTCATAGGAGTGGCAAATAATGATTTGAATATTTTAGGGGTACAGGGCAAATCTGCCTGGAGCATTATTGTGCAGTCACCTGGAAGTTAATGGCAGGGCAAAAAGAAAATGAGCAATCATTAATAGGGCCAGTGGAAGACAAACTTGCAAAGAATAATTTAAGAGTGAATAGGTAAAAATCATATCAAAGAGAAATCTGTTTGTTCGAATTAACACAGTGCACAGGGCGAGTAGTCAATGGAAATGAGAGAGACATGCTTGATCTGGATGTTCAAAAATGCTTTGGAACTTTAGACCAAAATAGCATCCTGAGTAATGCCAGAGGATGTCGATTCCCTACTGAAGGTACAGGATGGATGCTAAGTGCTTTCAAAACAGAGTCGGAGGAAGTAGTTATTTTATTTGGAAAAGAAGAGGGAATGATTTTCATAAGGGAAACTGTTGTGACTACTGATATTTGCAAATAACTGTTGGACTTTGGAATCAAAATCACTGTAGCTGAATGTGGAGATAAGAGCAAACCGATCCTTGGATACCATTAATACTGATAAGGAGTACAACAAGTTGCTTTAGGACAGCAATAAACATCCAGGATTCGGAACAAATGCCAAATACAGATCGACCCTGCTAAATGTGATGTCTTGTAAATTGTTTCGAATAATTGTTATTTAGAATATGCAAGACCGATTTATACAATTGATTTTATTGAATCTGCATGCTACAGCCCAGGGCCATGTTTTGTTTCACATTCTTAATTGGTCTGAGAAGGTGTGTAGCTGGTGCGGCCTTCATACACAGAATAATGTGTCTGCCGCAGTTGGGGCAGCTTTCGGAATTGACTTTTAGAATTTTGATTCAGCGACATAGAAGGAAGGGCAAAAAGTATCATGTCAAAAGTGTGTATGGATTGTAAGATAACTTGGACGCCATCTGGTGTTCCATGTGCCAGTAGGACTTTTCCTTTTAGGTAGCGAACTTGGAGATGTTATCGAATGAATCTTGGAGAGTTGCAGCAACGAATCTTGTATATGCTACGCACTGCTGCCACCTTCAGGGGGTGAATGTTTCAATTGGTGTCTGGCATGCTGATCTTTCTGTCTGCTATATCTTGCATGGGGTCAAGCTTATTGAGGGTTGTTGGAGGTGCACGGATTCAGGCCCGTGCAGCATATTGCATTACACCACTGAATTGTGCCTTGTAAATCGTGGACAGAATTTTGAAAGACACTCCCAGCTGCATTCCCTACCGCTGAAAGGCTTTAGTAGCCATAATATTGATACAGCTGGCCCAGTTCATTTTCTGGACAATTGTGTTGTCCAGAACGATGATATAAGGGACTAAGAGATAATGTCATTGAATGTTATGGAGAGTTGGCTTCAACTTGTTCTTGTAGATAATGAATGCCCAACGCATTTCAGGCACAGGTGCAAAGTGATCTCAGTTTATGAATGCATGAGTCACTAAAAGTTGCACCACATTTTAACAAGGTAGCCCGACTACTGCTACCACCACTACTAATGCTACTACCATTACTACAACTACTCCTGCTACTTGCTACTATTATCACTACTAAGGTTAACCATAATAATAATAATTATGTTATTATAATGATGATAGTGATAATGATAACAATAATAATAATATAAATCTCTGGGCAAATTGAGAAATACAATAGGTAGATTATAAACGGTATCGAATACGTAGATGACAGGAAAGCAACTAACACATTTCAACAGCATTTTAGCCAAACTATGTTGGTCAGTTGTATAATATTGCAGGGAAAGCTATAATCCAAGCACTGCTGTTTGTGTTTCTCCTTCCAGAAAAAAAGGGGCTAAAATTCATAAGTGGACCTGGATCAATTGGATTCTGAAATCTTCCTGCAAAAATGTAGAAGAACAATTGATGTTATCCCCAGAGGTAATGGGCGGAGAACAGTGTAGGGAAAAGGTAGGGAAATAAAATCCATACTTTCCTGGATGAATAATAAACTATGTACAGTGATGGTGTTTCAATTGTTTGTGTATGATGGAGACTAGATATGCAAGACACTGAAGTAACATTTGAGCATATAAACTACCGTTATGAAGCGATAAAGTGAATGTCAGGTGAAGAAGACAAAAAAAGATTGGTGGCTTACATGACAAGGGAGCCCAAATATCCGGTTAATGCTAATTGGGTCTGGAGCCGTTATCAGGTGAGCAGTGATGACCAAATTGGATGCCAAAATGAAGATTAATTCGTGAAGGCAGAAGTCATGGCTGAGAAGTAAAGACAGAATTCACACTTGATGCAGTCACAAGTAGTCACATGATCGGGTAAGGATGGCTTTGCTCATTCTATGCAGTACATTAGAGAAGTAACTAAGTTTTAAAGGCAATCGATTATAGTTTGATGTCACCATTTGAGAGATTAGCAGCTTAAAATCGAAAAATTTATTAATATTTGAATTTAATTTCTAGCAGTTTCAGTGGTTTAAAAGCGATAGTTAGCGATCTGTGGGACATTAGACTGCTCCGCTCACAACTTTTTTTTTTTTCACGTCAGCGTGCATCTTAGCAGAAGATCAATACTACATGTCCTGGAATCACAATCTCTGTCCAACTAGATAAACTTTCAACAGCCAATGTACATTCTCCCCTATCATAGACAGTATGTACAAATTTAATCAACCTGTTTACTTTGGTTCTGTAGTATCCAACTGACAAAAAATATTCTAGACTTACGTCAACAAGTGCATGAATTATTTTTTGTTTCCTCTTTATCACTAGATTGACTGATCATCCTGAGTTCATGATATATAAAGAGGCCTTTCGGACCCTAGAGCTCATGCGATCTATCTCTTGCACAATCCCATCATTCTTCTCCTACTGCTTCATTGATTCATCAACAAATTTTGTTTCCCTTAAGTGCCCAGCCAATTTTCATTATAAAATCACACTTCGATTCTGCTTCCATTGCCCTAATATCTGGTGGGTACCCTCACATTACCTTCATCTTTCGCTTTCATCTTGCCGTCTGTAATCAATAACAAGCAGTAAATATATCAGCCATGTGCATTTGAAAGCCATCTCTGCAGAGTCTAATCCATTTAAGCCATGCCATTGTTATAACATCTTTGACGTAACAAGTTTAAAAGGAAATACCATTCTCTGCGTGCAATCAGAGTGTCAAACAGGGGATGGTGGATTTCGCAGCCCATCAATATACATTTCCATTGCATTCAAGAGGGGAGAGTCGTGTTGTTACAATGCTTATTGATCTGTCACAATAGTGTCTGTCAGCATCTTCACATGTCAGGTCTTGAATATTTGAAACTTTATCAAATTAAAAAATATGGATATTCCGTCAATCTCCAGGCAAAGAAGCAGCAGCGCATGAACTCATAAAGTTTGGGGCGTCAGCGCTGCAACTGATCTGCAGGAAGATTTGGGAAGCATCCGGTATAAGCCATGATGTAAGAATTATGTCCCATAATAAGAATAAACTGACGACAGCGATGGCAAAAGCTATTGTACTATTTCTCTTCTGTGCCTTGTGGAAAAGACATTTGTTCATTATATCCTTGCCATAGCAACTATCCAGGATCCCAGACTGGGTTTATGACTGGAGTGCCTAGAAATGGACTGTCATTCACCACCTGACAGCTGCACACCACTAAATATTTTCTTCATTGATCACGAGAGATAATTCGAACAGATGTGGTCTATATAAGTTGTGGAAAATAATTGCCTTTCAAGCATGGCTTTTCATTTATATCTCCCCTTCCCTTGAAAACATAATGCATAAGGTCAACTATGTCGAGCCATGACTCGAACACTTTGACACCCGCAGTAGGTTAAAAAGGGTTTCATCCTGGAGCCTTCACTGCCTGGAATTTTCTCCCATTTACTGATGTCATATAGCTTCAGCGTATATACAAGAGGAAAACCCTGAGCGATGACAGTGGCGAGGGCAGAGCAACATATTTGGAGAATAAATAATACAAATTGAGGTCAAGACGAACACTCAATGTCTTAATTGTCGAGGAGCTAGAACGGAGCTGCACTGGGGGATTGGGTTGTAGCACGAGCGAAGTGAGGCCACTGGAGGATGCACGTCCGGCGAGATTCCAGATTTTTTTTTAAAGATTATCTACTTTAATGATATGTTGATGCAAGATAAATCAACTTGCAATGTTGTCAGTTACTGCAAACACTAAAAGTATTGGAATCAACTTTATAATTTGGCAAATATGACATCAGTACCCTATCAAAGAATAAGTTTTAGATGAGGAAGTTATAATTAATAGAAAAGAGGTTATAACAAAATGCAAATGGTGACAACAACAACAACAACAAAAACAAGGCTAGAGGAATGGACAAAGTGCGGGACTGTGAGGTGGATCAAAGTGACACCAGATGCCGGTATTAAGCAATTAGATGGGTAAGTACATGGGCTCAGAGCTAATGGAGTGCATTATATAGAATAAAAGACAAAGAAAGATATGCGTAACATTGAAAGAGGTGAAATGTCATTTGGCGATTCTTTTCATCTTTTCCTCCTTTCTCTGTGCAATTTCGGACATTCATTCAGGTTAGGAGCTGGGAAATTAAACATTGCTATCAGTGTTAGTAGATGAATGCATAAGTGAAACAAAGGAAGTCGAAAAGGAGCAAAAGCTGGAAATGCTGGAAAAAGTCAACACAGATGCTGTTGGACGTACTGAGTTTTCCGAGCATTTTCTGTTTCTGTTTAAAATTTCCAGCAAACACAGCATTTTGCCAATTTGTTCACAAAGTTTTGCAAACAATTAAAGTGATTAGTTTAATCAATGTGCTAAATATACTGCTGAAGAGCGAATTTAATAGCGCCATGAATGGGCACGTGTTACATTTGGCTAACAAATTCTTCACCTTTGCAAATTCCACTACTCTTCACATGACATTGCTGAGGTGTGTGTAAGAAAAGCACAGGATTTCCGATCTTGCGGGGCAGCTGGAATCACTGCAGAGAAACAGTGCAGATGAGAATTTCCAGGAAGGTTTTGTTTTGGCATTTGTTCATAATATTGGGAGTGACATTTAAAAATAAATATTCATTCAATGGATTTGGGCATAGATGTTTCGCTCAGCATCTATTACGAATCACTCCTTGACATTTTTCAGAGGGCAATTAAGAAACAAGCTCATTGCTTTGGCTCTAGGATCACATGTAAGCCAGAAGAGTTAAGGACATCAGAACCCTCTTCCCTAAAATGAGGTTAGCGAACCAGCTCAGTCGATGAAAATCAATAATGATATATTGGTTCACCAGTCCTTTAATTAAATTTTAAGTAAATTCAAATTTCATCATCTGCCTTGCTGGAATTCGGAATCACGTGCATTGATCATTACCCTGGTTCTCTGGAATGCTGGTGCAGTGACAATACCACGATGCCACCGGCCTCTGGATGAAAGATTAGAGTGTTAAGTGGATCGCCAGCCAGAGCTGTTGAAGAGCCAGGCATATTGGAAGTTTCATGAGTGCATCCATTATTTGCAGTTTTGGAGACAGTTCATGACTCCGCCAGCCTTTACAGCAGCCACAAAGCAGAGGTCAGGAATATTATTAAATATCCAATACTTGCTTGGATGAGTGCAGCTGCAACATCACTCAAGAAGCTTGGCAGCATCGTGGGCTAAGCAGCCGTTTGTAAGTGCCCCTTCCACAAACATTCAATTCCTCCACCACCGGTGAGCAGTGCCAACAATGAATACTTCTTAAAAGATGCACTGAATAAACACAGGCTGCTTTGGCAGCACCTTCCATACTCAAGAACGCTCTGACCACGAAGCAAAAGAGCAGCAGACACGCGGGAGCACCACCAGCGGGAAATTCCTCCCCAAGCCATTCACCAAACTGCCTTGTAAATATATCGCCATTCCTTTACTGTCACTGGTTCAAATTCCTAGTATTGCCTCCACAACAATACTCTGGTTGTGCTTACGACAGAGGAACTGCAGCAGTTCAAGAACGTAACTCAATGGTGAATTATACATAGGGAATGCATTCTGGCCCAGCTGGCGACGCCTACTGCTCGTTTATGAGTAAAACAAATAATGGAAACCTTTCTTGAAAATGGTGAGAACTGGGCGCTCAATGCTCAAGTATATGATAGTTCAGAAAACAGAAGTGAGAAAAGCTCAGGTGAGTTGCTAGCAGGGATTTGGGAAACTATTGTAGTGTGGGAAAGAGGGGAGTCCCAAAGGAGGCCAATGGCGAATCCAGCCGGTGAGAGCTGTAACTCTTAATCAGAAATACTGCTGGTGTTATTCATCGACCTCCAAATGAAACGATTGTGGGGAAACGTCTGAAGTAGCAATTATGCTGATAAATCATTGAGAGGGGCAAGAAATGGAACTTAGTTGCATTGTGGGAATTGTGATACCTAAATATGGATTGAGATAATGTTCGAGTAAATGGTAGAAGGCGGAGGAATTTCTGAAATTTACTCTGGAGATCTTCCTTGATCATCCTTTTGACCAAATTAGTATGGGGGCATTGTTTGACCTTGTGCTGGTAATATGCTAGTGGAAATGAGCAATGTATCTGCGATGAACACTTGGCTAAGAGTGATGGTCATCAATTGTTTAGTTTATCATTGGAGGTCAGGAAGGACCGATAGAAATAGAAGCATCTGGGATCGATAGAGGGGCAATTTCAATGGACTGTGAAGGCACGTATCCAGACTTAAATTGAGCGAAAATGTGCTTGAAGAACCGTAATGGAGGAATAGATGCTCTCTCAGGAAGCGATGTCTCATCTGCCACCTGGATAAGAGTAGTGTACTGTGGAAACCGGGGAACAAGGGCAAAATGTAAGCGAATCATAAGCAGGGTTCCTTGCTGGAAGAGGGATATAGAGAGTATGATGAAACAAACCATCAGTAGGTGATGCACGGCGGAGTAATTATTCATAGCATAGAAAGAGCAGCTACAATAGTTCCAGAGGGGAGTTGAAGAGAGAATTACCCTAGCATGAAGAGAAAGTGGAATTTATTAGTGCTGACCATAAAAAAAACCCGAAAACATTCTGACAGCATGAAAGATTAAACTAATATATTCAGTGATGGAGTTTTCCTCAATCGGGACAAACGAAATTCTGCATGATTACAGGTGCAGGACAAGTTTAGAAAGCCGAATTATGTATCTTGAATCGGCATCTGCTAATGAGGGGGTATCTGCCCAAGTTTTGACCAGCCTGTAGGTATTAGGAGAAATGACCCTTATGAACATTGAGAGGAACGCCGTTTTGGAAGTCTGCTTTTGCTTAGCATAGTTATTTCAATGTGTCCGGATGGTTTGAAAACTAGTGTGCTGAAGGAAGCCTGGCTGGGCTTAAAATAATGCTTTTCCTTAGTCTTGCGATTTTTAATAGATGAAAGTAAAGTTGTAGATAATCGCAGAGTTGTAAATACAACACAGTTAGTGAACAGGGCATGTGAAGATCAAACTGGCAACTACTGGGCAGTTTGTTTAACTTCAAATGTGCCCATGTCTTTCGAAACATAAATAATGGGAAAATCCACAAGCAGGTCTGGAGAGTTTGGAATCCTTAAGGAGAGCCAGCCTGAATTTGTGAAAGGCAGATATTGCTTCATCAATGTAATTGACGGTTTGAATAATTAATAGGGGTCGTTTCAGGAGTGTACCACGGAAAAGGTCTGAATATGGTCTTATGTGCTTTCCCTCAAACATCATTTTTGGGAACAGCATTTCATTATTTCTTTTTTTGCATTTTACTCCGCATTAATAGTATGAATCTTGAAATAAAGCAAAATTTGTAATGAATAGTTTTGAAAATATTTGCTTGGAGGAGTGGCAAAGCGATTTAATGTTACAAACCACGTGCAAGTTCCCATAGATGTGCTAGCAGAATGCACATGGAAGTTGCAGATGAAATTTCTGCGTACATTAACTGGATGTAGGCGTCAGTCGCTAGGCCAGATATTGTTTCCCAACCCAAGTTGCAATTAAGAAGTTGGAATGACATGTCTTCTTATACCTCCGGGTTCCAGTGTGTAGGCATGCCCAAAATGCTGCAGGGAGGGAGTTCCAGGATTTCCATTGTATAATGGAGTTTGAAATGATGCATTTTGGCAGGGGTGTGGTGGATTGGGAAAAGCACTATGGGTTTAATGGCACAGCTCCAAAGTCCTTTCAGGGGAAACGTGAGCTGGCGTTTCATGTGAATCGATTTTAGAAAGGGGCAGGACATATTCAGAAATCTGTTAGTAAGTCATATGGGATCTTGGACATCCTAAATAGAGATATTGAGAGTGGTGCAAGGCAATGATTTTGAAATGTTATAATGCAATGTTCAGCCCTATGTAGAGTATTGACCTCATTTATTATCAGCAGATCTTAGGTATATCTTGAGGATTCTCATTGAGCATGCAAAATATGTTTACCAAAATGTTTCAAAAACTCAGGATTTGATTGGCATGGATAGCTTAGAAATGTTGCATGGTTTTATTCCTCTCAGCAAAGGAGATGGAGATGAATCCTGACAGAGATGTACAAGATCACGTGAAACGTGGTTAAAACAGTTTACTTTAGGTTATATTACTTGAACTAAACAGCACAGAATTAAGCTCACGATAGAGGAGAAATGTGAGGAGGAAGTTGCTCGCACAATGAGTCTCAAGGATGTCCTACTCGTAGCCACAGAAGGGTGTGGAAGGGAGGAATAGCAATTGCCATTAAAGATTATTGGATGGTTATTGAAATATATAAACTTACAAGACTACTGGAAATAAGCAGTGGGGTAGGATTGGTTCATCTCTCCTCAAATAGACGGCATGGGATCGACAGGCCAAATAAGCTTTTTCTAAACAATAAGTGGCTGTGTGCTACATACTCCCACATGCAAACAGCAGCTCACGCTTGCCTGCCTGAGATTCAAGACACACGTCTGCCAGATGCTCATCAGAGAGGTACTGTCACCTATGGATGGCACGCTAGAATCGTCTGGAAATACAAACATCAGGGGTCGAATGGAGAGAATCACTCCCAAATGCAAAAAGGAAAAATAAATATTCGAGCATCAGCACAACGAGGACAATAATATGGCCCTCGATACAGACCCATTTCCATACATTCATAAACGTTCTTCTACAATAAGACACTAGTTTGATAGAACTTCCAATGTATATTGTTTCAAAAGGGAAATGTCGGATGAACATATCCTGCATTTCATCCCTGCCATCGACGAATGACGAAAGATGAAACAGAAAAAGACGTGCTTTTAAAAGCTGTCAAGTACCATTGTCATGCTACAGGCGAACCAAGTTGGATAAGCATGCTTCAGAGTGCAAATGGAGAAAAAGCGGAAAGGGGAGTGAAAGAAGATGAAAAGGGACTGGCGACGAAAATCAACAGGAATCCTAAAGCCGCCTATGAACGTATAAATACTAAAAGCCTGTCAAAACGAGAAGTAGGGGCGATTAGGAATGAAAAGAATGTTTAAACTTGAGGGTAATGCTGAAGGCTTAGGCATTTCATGACTACTTTACATCTCTCTTCAGTGCGGAAAATATGCTATCATGATCACGGCGAAATGTAAGGTAATTGATAACCTAGAATGATTTAAACTTGATACAGATGATAAGGATGAGGCATTGGAAAGGCTGCCTGTACGTTATAATGCTAAGGCACGAGGACAGGATGAGATGCACCCAAGGGTACGAAGGGAAGTGACAGTGGAAATTACTGAGACACTGGCCGTTGTTCTCAGTTTTCCTTGGGCAAATATGCCAGGGGACTAGAGAATTGTTAATAAGCAACGTAGCTAGAGGCAAGAGAGCTTAACTTCAATAGTGGGGAAAGACCTATAAACAAACAATTTGAAAAAAAAAAATCTCAGTTGGACACACGCCAGCTATCAAATTAACTAATGCATGGAAAAAATAACATTTCAGAAAAATGTCTTTCAATGCCTTGCTGCAGCTTCCCACCCCCAAAAAAAAGTCATCAATTGTCGCCGATCAGGCGATTGCCCTTCATTTCATTCATATTGACTTTCAGAATGCATTTGAAACAGTACCGCAAAAACAATTTTGCAAGCAATGTTATTGATATTGAAATTAGAGAGACAGTATCCACAAGGAAACCAAACTGGCTCACTGGTAAGTAGCAGGGTGTTGTGCTTATTGATGTATTTTTCACGCTGGAAGAAGGATTGTGCGGGAGCTCTTCACTCATCAGCATTGTGATCCTTGTTCTTTCTGAATGGTCTTATTGATCTAAACAAGGGCGCACAGAACAATAACTCAACTTTGAGGATTCTAGTAACATTGGAAGCATGAGGATGATGGCTTAGATTTCCAAAAAGACCTAGAGAGGTTGGGTTATTGGGTAGAAAAATGTCAGATGGTAGTCAGTGTGGAAACGTGTTAAATGTTGCATTTTCGCAGGAAGGAGACGAAGGGGCAACCTTAAAATGATGGGAACAAATATAAATGTTTTTTAATGGGAAGAGGGACCGGACTGTATATGTGTATAAAGCTTTGAAGGTTAAAGGACAGGTTCAGAGGGTGTTTAATACAGTAAAAATCAACCTAAGCATATTGTAATAGAGAAATTTGCTTTAAAATTCTATAAAAACCTGCTTCACACTGCGCTAATTCATGACGTTAATTTCTGGCCACCACACGTCAGACAATTTGCGAAGTCATGAGAAAGAGAGCAGAAACGACCCGCGAGAATCATTCGAGTGATGAGAAACTCGATTGGAAACTAGATTGGAGTAACAGGCCGTGTGTTCATTGGGGAAGAGAAGGTTGAGAAGTGTTGGCAGGCTTGTCTTTTCTTAGGTCGAATCCTTGCGTTTTCCAAAGGTTGGCCTCAAAATCAGCAATCTTTCTCCTCTGCCACAGTGTACCTTTCTTCGCTAACCTCGCTGTTTGGCTGACAGAGAGGTCAGATCACCATCTGATATAGTCCTTCCATTCAATTCTGGTCGTCTTGTGCACAGTTTTCAGGTCTTTTGACTTGCATTTCGCATACATTGCTCCCATATTCGCAGCACAAACACAACATATGTGAAGTTCCTTGGTATTACTGCCTCAAGCAGGTTCCTCTCAACACCTGCTTTTTCTAGTAGACACTCGTTTTCACACTTGACCGTCCATGACAAACGTCATAGCTGTCTGGGACATTTCATTTCAAGTAGCTCATCACTCTTCTTGATGGTCCAGCTTTTGGATCTATGCATTGTAATGGGCCGCACACGGGCTTGCAGAAGACGAACGATTGTTATAATCAAAGTCATGTGGCTGTTCCAAAATATTTTAATGAGTTGCCAACGTCATGGCCTTTGTTAAATCTAGCCAGTATTCTTTTGTATAGTTTCTGAAACTCCTGTGAGTGGCAATCCAAAATAACAGTACATGTGCACCTTTTTTACTCAGACTCCTGCATGTATTTCCACCAACTCTGTCATGTCGACCTTCACGGAGAGACTGCATTTCGGGATAACTTGATTAGAGTGTTACATAACCCCTGTAGCTCCTCCTCTCAGCTAGTCAGACTAATAATATCATCAACTTATCGCAGGTTTGAATCCCGCTACCCGGAAATTGGCATGCGATCATCGTAATAATTGTCCCTTCCATAACTAATCCTGTTCGGAAGTTGAAAATACATGGTGAGAACAATCCTCTCCCACATCCTTTGATGACTGTGAACCATTTTCACAGCGTGCATGATTTTATAGAGGCATTCAAATCACGTGATGCCTGGGCAAATTAAATAGGCCGAAGATATAACCCCTACACAACATTTTCAGGACTTAAAGGGCACAGTTTCAACGTAATTGGCAAAAGATGCAAGAGCTACATGAGGCAAAACTTTTTTTTTCACGCCGTGTGTACTTATAATCTGGAATGCACCATCAGAGATTGTAGTGCAGCCATGCTCAATAATGCATTTCAAAGGGAATTATAAAAGGAAACATGTGTAGGTTTTCGGGGAGAATGACACAAAGCAAGACACATATTTCAGAAAGTCCGTGCAACCATGATTGGCTAAATAACGTCCACCTGTTCTGTAACAATTCGATGAATCTATGTCAACTAGCCTTCACAAATGTCGGCAGTATGTCACTTCATTCATAAACCATCACGTGCAGCTGTTGTAACCAAGCTCATTAAAATAACGTGGTTAAATAGCAACCTGAGAGCACTATCTAAAATTCCATCAAGTCTGATTCTCTCAGTTGCATTCCACACAGGGATGAAGATGTGTCAATATATGCATGACAGTAGAAAACATCTCACGAGTCATCTGGTTTGCAATGATACACCTGCCCTTGGCAGCCCTTGCCCAGAAAACCACAGGAATTTACAGGTCATGCAGTCTGTTTATTCCAACAGTGCACACTAATTCCTAAGTCATTGATATCTGCATTGTTTCCGCAACATACACGATTGCTGCCGGGTGCTTAAAAGAAAACATTTTTGTGCAGTGAACTGGCCATTCATCACAATCTGCTGGGCCTCCATCCCTCGGCCAAAAGAAAACCTGGACCTAAATACGAAGAAGACAGACACTTAGAAAGACAAATGGACTTGACTCACCGTAGACTTTTGTTTGCTGAGTAGCTGGTCGGGAAGGACGATGTTCGTGGAGGTGGGGTGGGTGTGGTGGTGGCTGGGGGATGTGAAACAAACCAAGGCAGGCAAAGTGTGTACCGTCTTACCCAGCTGCCCTCTTCTGTATCATATGCAGGAGTGATTCTCCTGTCGGAGCAGTGCTGTTACGCTACAGAAGTCAATGTTCAACAAAGCTGACCAACACGTTGCATTGTGAGAATGTACAGAATAGAAGGCAGCTGGAATGCATTAGTCCAGATCTGAGCTTCATGCGGTTGACGGGTCAACAACCTGTTGAATTTCCACATGTAAATTAAACTTAATGGGTGGGAGAGCACGGAATTGCTTTGGAGCATAACTGATCCAACCTTGCTCTCTGTAGGTGAGCAGTGATTACTGGCTTGTTTGGAAGTGTCATGGGGTTTGCCGTCAAAGTACTTTGTCAATTGCCTGGAACAGGCTCGCACCTAATCACTGTTTTTTGGAAACATATTCAATCATCTTCCCTGCTGCTCTTATATAGCAACTGACGGCTATCAATTTATTAGAGCCGTGTTTGTTTCCATCAATTTGAAAACACAAGGACCTAGTGCAATCTGTTTATATTCATGTCACGCACTAGGAAGTGAACAATGCGGAGTAGGAGTACAGGAGCTATGGTACAAAGAGGAATGGGTTATATGCAATATAAGCGGTACAGCATCTGCCGCTATGTATCCGCCATGTCATATTAATGTGCATTAGCTTCAACAGCGTGTGCTTCTTTGCCTTATACCCCTATGGATATTAAAATACTTATTTTTATTTAGTTGCCCGATACAATACAATTTCGAATACATCTCCCCAGCGTTTTGTAAAATGAATAACGTATGCAGCAATTTCAGGATAATTGAAACATTTAAATTTATGTATGTATATGTTATTAATAAACACAATAAGAAGGGCTTTGAAACGCTGAGATATGCTCAACCTATGTGTAATCTACCACTCTAAACAAGGATTACACACAGAAAAGGGTTATGGGTCAAAAACAGGTCATTTGCCCCATATTTCTGTTTCTTTTTGTTTATCTGATGCTTTTCACACTCTAGTTTTTCGAATTGTATAGGCATTTAATTATATTCAGCACATTTTTTTTTTAACTGACGAGCATCTATTCATGAAGATTCTACTTATTCTTGAGCTACAGATTCCACGTAATCACCAGTCTATCTGTAAATATATATTTTTTTCTACTGAGTTCTTCTTTTATTTGTTATTTATTATCCTAACTTTTCACCCAGTAGAACGGTCGATATATACTCCAAAGCTAATAAATAGTCTCAAACATTGAAACAAATGTATCCAATCAATTAGAATAGTTTCCACGCCCCCACCCCCTGAGACGTTTAACCAATGACCTCACAGATATTAGCTGCAAGCTAGTCCCAGTCTTCATGGTTTATTTGGTTTTGCGTTCTGTATAAGCCTTGAGAAATGAGTATCGAACTGACAGTTCATATAGTATATTAAATGAAATATTGTTGTTGTTATTATTATTCAATTAGACACATTTCTACAGTGAAGCGAATCACAGGCACAAGTGCAAAGGACAATTAGGAACAGCAATCCGTTGGACTCTTTGAACCGAAATCAAATTTCTGATGCTGACCTTTTTCTTTCAGCTCATCTCTCAGCCTGCGATTTTCTATAAAGGAAAGGACAAGCGTTTTTTATGCATCTGATCGCAACTTTATTTCGGAATACACTATATGCTTCTGCAAAATAAGTCAGATTATGGAACATTATTCTATTCAAGGCAATTGATGCGAGAAATGTTTAACACTCATGCCTGGGCCCTGTTCTCCAGCTCAGAATTGCTGAGTACACTGCTAAAACTCATGCCCTGAACCTGTTCAACAATCCGCTCTAGTAACCCGCAAGAGTTGTACAGATCAAGAGATCAGGATGTAATGAAGGCTCGAAATGAACACTTGATTGACAAGATGAAATATCAATGGAGCAAAATTTGTTTTTGTTGCTTGCGAATAAAAATTTGGATCAGAGGCCTCGCTCATTCTGCTCCCCGCACGATATTCATATGCGTTGATTTCAATCAAGCTGATAATCGAGCGAGAATTGACATGGGCAGTTGCTGAAAAGTGTGTGTTTACCGCAAACTCTCACTAGCAATTTTAGCCAGAAACATATAAACGCCCTCCAGCAACGATGCCACTATCTGCAGATACTGACGATTTAACCAAGGTTTTCCAGAATAAAGAAATTCAGTGCTTGGATACAACATTCAGTGCAGATTTATCTTTCTTAAAATCTGCTTCACCAAACAAATAGTTAGCCAGAAACGCGCAAGACTGTTGTTCAAGACTTCCAGCTGAATAACAAGAAAGCGAGGGCTTATCTTCATATCCCGTTCTGCGGATCAACAATCACCCAAGATCCAATGGAAAAATACTGGGACATCACTGTTTACCTTACATTGACCCACAATCATCGCCTCCAGAACATCGGAGCCACGATTGTGTTATATTCGTAAGGAAAGGCCTGGTAGCACTTGGAGTAACAGGGCCAACAAACACTTCGCCCAGTCCACGCAGCAGCAGTGGACTGCTGCCTAATCTGGCTCAGGAGCTGGCACACAATCAAATCTGATATCCACACCTGGGATGCCATGAGGATTATTTCTGGGACGTTGACACTAACACAGATCAGGTGGCTTCCTCTGCTAGCCCACATTGAAACATCTCATGTCCTCAGGGTAAACACATTCCTCAAAGGATACCGCAAGCTGACAGCTAACAAAGTAGTCTCTTTCAAATGGGACATTAAAGGAAAAACAGCAACGCTGTAGCCTCCACTGGAACACACCACACAGGCCAAAATCTCATTGAATCTCTCATTGGAAAACCGGTTGGATGCCTGCAAATATCACCAACTGCAAGCAGCCAGCTTGTCCCTGTAGCAAGGCCTTCTGTTTCAAACTGCCACAGGAAATCTTCACAACCTTCAACTCGTGAGGATGGACTAGGGACAATGTTTGAATTTGTTCCACAAGATTAAGATGTGTAATATTCCAAAGTGCAATTGTGGCCATTCACGTCAGACCATAGGCCACATATTCAAATTTGCCCTGACAGATCCAGCTTTCCTGTTGGTTTTACAACCTTTCACAGTGGGTCAACTGAACAAGTTGAAAGCATTGCTAACATTGACATCTAACTATAACTACTTCCCAAGCCATTCGATTAATAAAACTATATCAATTATTTACCTGCTAGTTGATCATTCAACCTTTGTTCTGCAAAGAGAAGGTGGTTCAATGCATCAGATTACCCGATACTTTCATCACAAAAAAGGAGAAAAGGAATGCCAAATGACCGGTTCAATTGTGCATCTTATATTGGCCATTCAGTATGCCACCTCTTTCTTCTTGCGTTAGACATCATTAGCCAGCTTTATAATAGGCATCCAATGTGATATAATTTACAGAACACAATCACATAAGCTGCTTATTACTCCTAGAGACGCTTATGTGAACGTTTCCAAATGTCTGAGAGGGTCAATGTTGCCCCCTTCAAAGCACAAGCAGAATTAGGTATGAGTTAAGGCACGAGCCCCAGTGCAACAACGTCGTGATGTCTGACCTCACTAAACCTTGGTTCATTGCATGTAAGGCACAGACAACATCTGAGTTTGGTTCCGATAGTTATATTGAAACAAGTTGTTTAAAAAAAAATACAAAACAACATTGGGACTGCGCAGGAGCTCTCTCCGTTTTCAGTCCATTTGAAAATCAATCAGAACACATAATCACACTGAAAATTTAATGTAATGTTTCATTCCCCCATCAGCTTAAAGGAGAATCATCAAACAAGTTGTGAAAGGAAGCCATAGAAAGAGATGCAAGAGGTGAAATATTGTCGGTGTTCAGCCATGTTTGAAATTAGGAAAAACGCGGAAGGGAAGCGGAGACGTTTAGGCTTGAATTCCAAAGTTTTGAGCCTCGTGACTTGAGGCTATTTTTTCCAGCTATAAAACATTGGACATGCTGGAAAAGGCACAGCTTGCTTATTTGGACGTCAGGTAGTTTCTGGATCTTTCAACGGAAGATTACAATGGTGGACAATGCCCTGGAGACAATGGGTTTAATTTCAATTCATGTGGGGCATGAAGGGTTGGCCGACCATCGGCCACCCGCTGCAAACACCACATAGTTTCCTTTGAAATCAATTGAAGCTGGAGAAGCAGCGAAATGTAGGCAACTGCTGCCCAATCAATAGTTCTCCATTGTACTTGCGCATGTTATGTGGCACAAGAGTGGTGGTATTTCATCAGCGACCAATTATAAAGCATGCAGTCACTTTACTTTTTTATTTAAATTGCGGAAATGCACTTGGATCCTTTCTGTTCACCTGATAGAATAGGCAATCGATTTCTTGGGGAAATAGATTTCTTTCAATAATATCTGAAAACATGTTATTACAATGCCAACTATTCCCGCAACACCTAATAGCCCCGGGGTCAGAAGTGAAGTGAACATTACCGGGGGCACATTTTTAATTAATTACACTTAGGTGTAAAACATATACTCAAGATTTTGCAATTGGAAATGTTGTAATATTGCTGGAAAAATCTTTGTCACACGGTATTTCAATAATGTTGTGCATGAGAAAGTGGCGACTTGGCCTGCCGTCAAGGATCCTATTTTTGGATATTTTTAGAATATCATCACTTCTGACAGCTGTAGTTTGACAGCACGCCATGGGGATTGATGTGCTGCCATAGGACAGTCGTGGTTGTGTATTTGCTGAATGGTTGGAGTAAGAATGTCTTGACATGATACTTACAATTTGCATCAAGCAATATAAAAGCAACAAAAATGGATTGTAGGTATAAAGGGAATTCGCCTCAGAGAAGATTGCACCTTTCATTTTAACTTTTGGGTGACACATTATGCTGCAGATGTTTGCATTAATTGCAATGTATGCAGAGTCAGTCTATTCTGCATTTTAGTGAATTATTGGCATACTGCTGATTTTAACTCACCATCCGGTTTACATTTTCCAAGGACTTCTGCAAACGAGACAGGGCAACAACGTTCATTGGATGAAAAGGTAATTGCTTACGCTCAAAATGTCGTCAATTCATGCAGCTGTACAAGACTTTCGAACAAGTCTCGCCATTAGTCATTCATCTCATTCTCATTTACCTGCTTGTGCTTCATCACGCCTTTTCTCTGTTAAAGCACAAACAATAAATTTTACACGTTTCCTGACAATATTTCCGTTCAATTTTCTTAAACAACATATCAACCCAGAATGCTACTGAATGCAAGTTACATTAATCAGGAAAAATACAAACGAAAGTCCTACCCTAAACCAGGAATGGGATCAGGTAGCTGGCCCACGTGTATTATAAATTATACGGCACTTAAATTCATCATGGGCACATTTTGGTTTGCCAGTCAGTTTTACAATGCCTGACAAATCTCCTTTAATTTTAATGCATAAGAATATCTAGAAGAAATATATACATAAAAAAAGGGGACTTGACGTTGCCAATTTCGAGCTATCACAGAAGGTGACTTTGCACTTCTGTATGTCGAGTTATCTTGCACATCATCTTATTAAAATTAGTCAACGACATTGAAACGTTGTATGTTTTTGTTTATCTGACCTGCATCCTTCAACTTTGCTTTCAATGCCTTCAGTTCTGAAATATCACTGGTACTCTTTGTCCGAATGAGAAGTGCCTGAGTTCAAACTAATCAAATTAGGACACAGAATATATTGGATCGAAATACTTTTATTTGTGAATTGATTTATTTAATGAGTTGGGTCATCCCCGTTTTACAGCCAACGAATGATGGTTGACGTATTGTAAATATTATGAAATAGCCCAGGTAGCCGCCAATGTGCACTTACCTGTATTCCACAAACAGTAATATGGCAATCACCAGGAACATTTTTTTTAAATATTTTACTGCTTCTCCTTTTGGGATAAACATTGACCTGCGCCAGTACCTTTGGTGCCAATTCTAAATGACATTATGGGATATTTTACAACGAACTGAAGAGGCAGACAGGGAACGGTTTTAAGGTTTCATGCTTAAAGAGGGCACCACTGTTAGTCATGTTTTAGAATCTAAGCGCAGTAATTGCATTGCCAATATAAACCGATAGATGCCTGATGAAGATGGACTCGTGCGAGCAACTTAATAATAAGTAATATGGAAAGGTGAATGCACTATTAACAACTTAACATTCGTTAGCGCTCAACACGTCAAATCATGGCTTAATGGGTGCGGGCAAAAATTAATTTCGAGCAATCATATGAAATAGGAAATATCAAAAGTTTAGACTATTATACAATTGCATTGTCTCCTTTCTTTTTGAAGCTGGCAGCAACAACATAAATACCCGCCCTTCTGTACAATTGTCCAAAGTGAAAATTACCCCGTTTTTGCAGCATAGAGTAAGCTGTACCCATGAATTTACTTTATTTCTGACTAATACAAGCCGCCCAATCCGCTAAAAGTTTATTTTTCACTTAATTCCAACCCATGTGTTTTAAGGAGCGAAATAAATTAGCTTCATATCAATTTAGTGGGAGGTCAGCTGTCACTCTTTCAAAGGCCACTCTAAAGGCATGAGCATAATAGCCAGCCTGCTTCCCGAGTACAGCACTGAAGAAAAAAGGCCCTGCGGTTGTTGTTGCTTTTTGGATGATTTGATACGTCACTATTTCTATTTACAACACTTTCAGCGGGTTCGTCAATTTTCCCATGCAATATTTCAAATGGTCGGGGAGAGTTGTCCCCTGCAAGTTAGGTAGATAATCAACCAGCATTGGTAAAATAGATTATCTAATCAATCTCCAATTTTTATTGGGACTAGCTATGCGCAGAAAAGCTCATGTTCCTTTCAACTTATAAATGTGGAGATAATTCATTGTATTTTATTGACTGCCAATTCCTTTCTGGCACCGGGAATTCGGATCAAAAGGCGCGATGTACTTAAAGGCGTCAAGCTTTTGTTTTTTTTTCCCCTTTGCTTCCAAAAATAGGTATAGTGTTTGGGAAAATGCTGCTGTGATTATCGTGGTAAAGTTGCAGTAGATCTCCAACCATTATGTCATCAGGGATAAATGCGGGCCGCACTTAACATGAGTTAATCAAAAATTATGCTGTCCGATCTAACCGAAACATGAAATTTCACTTAAGCACAATTTGCATTTAAGGTGTGGAGATGGCATCTCAAACTTGGGTCATGCATATATTGGGAATAACATCACCTGGGAACTAAAAGGTTATTTCCATGAGGAAGTCGTTACTCTTTCTTGGTTGAAGATGACTGGAGGCTG
The DNA here is from genome assembly GCF_017639515.1 of Carcharodon carcharias. Lineage (NCBI taxonomy): Eukaryota > Metazoa > Chordata > Chondrichthyes > Lamniformes > Lamnidae > Carcharodon > Carcharodon carcharias. Next base: position 11,548,028 of record NC_054495.1, read on the forward strand.
ACCTGAGAGAGGGTTAACAATTTTGAACTCTAATTTTTTGCCTTCATTTCTTTGGATCCCAGCCTGGGGGATGGAATTGAAACATATTCTTAGAACTAGACACCGATTTGAAGCAACAGTTTTGTTACTGTGCAGGATATGACAAGAACTGACAGGCCCAGAGAGGAAAATACAGGAAACAGTGCTAAAGACAGCTGTCATATGTGCAAATTGCAGGATCTCGAAATTAAAAAAAAAACTTTTTGTGCCCTGAAAAGAAAGAGCAGAAAGGCAGCAAACAACTGAATGGCCTCATAAACTGGAATTCAACTTTCAATACCGGTAAGCGTAATGGCATCCCAGAGGACGCAGTGTACACAAATGTGGAGCACTACCAAATACACTGATAGCTGTGGAGTTGGGTGTGGGGTGGTTGTTCTTGTTGTTTTGTGGGGATAATGCAGCAGACGTCATCAAACGTCATGGTGGAGTCTACACTAAAGAGTGTAGCAAGTGGCGGACAAACGGAAATGATTGAATGTGTGCACACATTCCTGCTAGAAGTATTGGAGCAAGCCACAGTTCTGGCACAGAATAAGAACTTAGTGGATGAGTTGCGTCCTTGCAACACGTGTTTGAGGACAGAGGGAAATATATATTAACTAGTAGTGCATCAAAGTTAACAATCCTAAATTCCGCCCCTTTTTGCGTGCATGGCAGCTGGAATGGCATCGGTGGAAAGTACCTCATTGCCATCCAACTCAAAACGTGGATGTGTTCTTTTGGGGGCAGTGTTGTATAAGGCTAAAGGCTGCAATCACAAAGGGTTGACAGAATGATTTGCGGGGAGATTCATTGCTCTCAGCAAATAGGGAAAACAGAGTTTATTAGCGAAAAGTGAGGGCAGATGCTGATGCAGAGAGAAGAAACGTCATTAAGAGAATACTAAGAAAGACAAAGGACAACTAAATAAAGAAAGGTGTAGAAAGAACATAAATTTGAACGAGAAAGAAAATAACAGCCCAGCATGATGTTGAAATGCAATTTTAAAATTTATGGATGTCACAAATAATCTCTTCAGACAATTCCATTCACTCCACATGATGTCAAGAACGGATGAAGGCACTGTATATTGCAAAGGCTAGGGTAATTAACCAGTTTTCAAAAATAGTACTGAGGACTTGCTCTCTTTACCTAGCTCCACTATTAGCCAACCTGTCACAACACAGCAACATATTGGCAACGTGGAAAGCTGCCGACCTACCTTCTGTCGACAAAGCACAGTACAAAGCCAAACTGGAAAATTACCTCCCAACAGCCTACACCCGATCATCAGCAAAGCGATGGACATTGTCGTGGGCAGTGCTATTTAGCGCCACTTACTCAGAAACAAACTGCTCAGTGACGCTCAACTTGGGTGTGCCAGTGCCACTAACCTCACAAAAGCCGTACTGCAAACGTGGACAATAGAGCTGAACTCAAGAGGAGAGTCGAGAGTGACTGCCCTGGGCATCAGAGCCGCATTTGATTGAATATGTCACCAAGCAGCCCCAGCAAAACAGGAGTAATTGGGTATCGGGGTGAAACTCTGCAATCATGTTTACTCATACTGTAGTCCTAAAGCCTGCAGTCTCTAGTTATTACAATGTTATATTTTTGCAGTTCAATCCTGCTGTGCTCTTGCTTTTAAGCCTATATTGAATTTTTACATTTATGCAATATTCAACATCACTCTTTGTAGACATTGACTGAACCCAGATGTGATTGTTGTTTCACTTTTGGTAAATTATATTGTCACTAATATTGTTAACTGTTGATTGGACTTTTTAATCAAATATTCCTCTTTCTCAGCATATTCACAGCTGCTGCCTTGATACTTTGACAGACCATTGTATATTTGCCACCACTGAAAAAATACGATTTATTTCCAATATAAAAACAGCAAATGCTCGAAAAACTCAATAGGTTTTGCAGCATCTGTGGGCAAAGGAATTCATTTATAGTTTCGAGTCCTTATGACACTTCTTCAGAGCTAAAAATAAGTTGAAATGTTATTACATTGATAGTGTTTAAGGCGTTTGGTGCAGGTGAAGCTGGACAGAAGGTCAGTGATAGTTTGGTCTCAGGAGAGATTGACACAGGTGGCATGGACAGATGTCAAACGTGTGTTAGTGGCCGTGGTAAGGGAAAAAGAAGGTGCTGTTAGTGGATAAAAATACGAGAACAGATTGTGTGAAAATCAGCACAAGGCTCTGCACTGTGCGACAGAACAAAATGTAACAAGTAACAGATGATAGATGGAAAGACACCATCAAAAATTTTGATAACAGCTTCATGTTGCGAAGTTAACTTAACCTTGCAGAGCCTCTGAGCAGAATTGATAAGGACTGAAATTTGCTTTGAGAACATGTGGGCCAGACTCCGAAATGCTGGAATGAAGCCAGAACGCTGGCTGAAAGGGATGCTGCCTCTAGGGCTCTGCGATGCTGCTGGTGTGGAAGAATCAGCCACTGGGGACTATGGCAGGAAGTGCTAGGGATGGACTGACTGACAGTAGGGACCACCCATTTATCGTTATTTAGAGAATTGGCAATGTATATTCTAAGGAGAATTTTACAAAATCATGTTCCTTTCATGGCATTACGCAATTTGGGCAGTTGTCGTGAGCAGACCAATTTGGGGTTAACATTTGTAGTATGGTATATATATATTTTTTGCAAAAATATACTTTATTCATAAATTTTCAAAAACATTTCAAACCATTTGAAAATCACAATCACAAAAATACAATCAGGTTCCACTTTTACAACATGAATCACAAGGTGTATCAGTACAAACAATGAATATTAGAATCATTGGCAGACGTTCATTTTGAGCTGTTCATCCCGAGGGGCTCTTTACAGTTCCAAGCTCCTCGGTGCACTGTGTCAGAAAGGTCTTATGCAGCGACCCTTCCCCAATGCGCCTTTGCGGCAGCTGCCCCAAGCTTTGGTGTGTCCCTCAGCAAGTAGTCCTAGATTTTGGAATGTGCCTGTCTGCAACACTCGGTCGGGGACAACTCTTTGCGCTGGAAGACCAACGGTATATATTTGCATTATGGTGTGGTATGTAAAGTGTGTAAGTAGAATTGTTTTATTTCCATTCTTCTAATATATAAATGCTTTCTCCTTTTCATAATATTATCTTTCTTTCTTCTTATTTTTTGTTCCGTGTTATCAAGTCAAATTTAATGTAATTATTATAATTATCAATATACCATAGATATGTTGTTTGAACGCATTGCTTGGCATTGCCTCTCATTCTTTTTATGTTCCGATTGCTACTCCGAACATAAGCGAGACTCCACAAGTGACTCTCACGCCCCTTACAATACCTAGTGGAGAGGAAGATGGATATCATTTGTTGGAGGCGAATCATCTGAGCTCCAGGGCATCACTGCATCAGTTCCTCAGGGCAGTGTCCTCGGGTCAAACATCTTCATCTGCTTGATCATTAACATGATTTCCACCAAAGGTCAGAAGTGGATATAAAAGCAAAATATTTTGGATACTGGAAGTTGGACTGTTCGCTGAGAATGTCAGAATGTTCAGCACCATTCGCAACTCGTGAGAGACTAAGGCAGCTTGTGCCCATGCTCAGCAAGCTCTGGGCAACATGCAGGTGCTGTTTGGTAAGTGGCATACAATGTTCACATCACACTAGGGGCAGGCAATGACCACAAACAGCCCTAGAACATCTAAGCTTCTCCCCTTGATTCTAAATATCATTACTATCATTGAACACTTCCACTGTCCATATTCTTGCGTTTACCATTGACCAGAAACTCTACTGAACCAGTCATATCCTTACATTTGTTACAAGAACAATTCAGGGGTCGGTAATTCTTTGGAAATTACTGACTAAACGTTTTAAAATTAATTGTACCCTAACTCTCTAAGTACTATTATCTGAGCTGTATTCCTTTGCAAGCAGTGTCGACACACCATCTCCACTTCTCCAGGTAACTAATCTCACCAACTGTTTTTTTTAACTTATATTTCTAGTTGACATTGCCTTATGCCAAAATGGGCCCAACATTTTAATTGTAAGAAAATTCAAAGCCTTTTGATTGCATATATTTCATTTTCTGCAGTTTAGCTTTAATCATCCCAGAAGGAAAAACAATATCTAAAGTACTACCGTGAGCCAGACCTAAATATTTTAACAGGTTAAGCAGAAAAATGTACAAACGTTTGATAATAGATTTGGGTTTCAAGAATTTTTCCAATCAAGCAAAGAGGTGAAAAATTTTGGAGGCATTTGGGAAGAAAATTCCAGGAATTAAAATCGAGATAGCAACATATTATGCCCCTATCTCCACAAGGCTTTTCTTTTAAAGCAACTGCTATTCAATTTCATTTTGAAATAATTGTCTCATTTTCCACCATCCTGATGTGCAAAAGCTATAGGTCATTACCAACCACTGTAGAACACGTTCTTTCATGTATTCCCGTGCATCTCATGCAAAAAAAAAACTTATTTCATTTTCTCCAAAGCCTTTGTGAATTCGGCTAATGGTTTTCCATTACAACCTGATCTAAAACTACTGGAATGATGTACAGCTCTATACAATTTACATTTAAGCTCATTTGCTACAAGGGCCACGAGCAGAGTTTACTTAACATAAAAGTGCCAATGCCTTTCCAACGCGGCAGACAAATGGATGTAGGGTTAAAGGAAGAGAGACAATGGTTCGATTAAGTTCGTTATATTGTGAATATCCTGTTTCCGAGTTCGACGTTCTCGATAATTATTTCAAATTAACTCCAAATTTCAGAATTGGCAGCAACATGAAAGCAGGTACCGCAGATTGTAAAGGAAAAATAAATAAAATCCTACCTTTCTCACACTTTTCCAATGCTTCCCCTGTCAAATAAATTAACAGAGATGTAAGTCAATAAAACATTTTTTTGCCTTTTTAACAGAGTGCATATATCAAAGATTTGGCAGGAAAATTGTCATATAAAATTCAGCATCAAGTCATGTTAGCGCGTATTGAGACGAATGATCAAAAACATGAGTAAATAGGGAGGATTTCATGATTCCCTTAAACGAATGAGGATGGGGAATGAGTTTAAGACTTTTAGGATGGATATTTAAAAACAGAGTATCGATGCAGCAGAAGACACTGTTTTAGTATAGTGACATTCAGGAGGGTGCAAATTACCGACAATAGAATGTCTCAAATGTTAATGGGTTTCACATTCTTTGAGACAGAGGAGAAACTGTGATTTTTTTTTCTGTTTAGGTGTCAAAACGTGAATGGGCAAATTAGAAGATGCGTGGAAAATTTTGTGGCAATGAATGGAACTAATAACGATTGCTTTCTTCTTAATAGAAAGTGTGGAAAATTTACACTTCACATTTTGTAAATAATTAAGACAAGTAAACAGACGCAAGATCAGCAAGAGTATATTACATATCCCGTTGTTCTGGTATAGATTTCATTGCATGCAACGATAGTGGAATGAGTCGCTCTTAACTCCAAAAAGGGAACATATAATTACTTGGAAACAGGATAACAATGGTCAAGAGATAGTCGTAGGCCTAATTGAATCGCTGCTGAAAAGAGCTGGAACAAGCTAAAAGGCCGAAAAGTCCCATTCTGTGTTTTAACTTTCTATGATTTCATTTTTTAATAATAATAATACACTATTGCAAATGCTGCCGTTTAAAGGTGGAGCTGGGCGCTACGACGAGCTATTTCGACCTCCGTTCAAAAATTTGAGGATCCGATCCTTGTCATAAATCAACAACGCTTCATCTTTTATTCACAAGGATACAGATTTCACAAATAGTTGTCTCTAACCATTTGCCTCCCGCTGACCTTCACACTTTTTCAGTTCTGAAAAGAAACGTTAAATTGTCAGAAACAACATTGAGAACAACACTATATCTCTCAAATTACGCATTAAGTGACACAAGTGACATTTTGTATGCCCCAAAGCTTTCTCATGACAGTATATAAAGGGAAATGTGTAACATTTATTGCCGACGAACACTCAATCTATTGCACGCTCTGGATACACACCATTATCTCATTCTCAGTGGTGGTAATTCCTGTCGCACGGAAAAGAAAAATATATCCCCATTCACCGAAGTGCAAGGCCACCTAGTATTTGCTGTGGCTAAGAAATTAACCATTGGGCGATTTTCCACTGTTGGCTCCAACTCCCAGACTATTTGCCCACTGCAGGAAACTCATGTCGCCAAAAAATGTCAACACAATCAAATCACATACTGCACGTAAGGGATAAACTGGTATAATTGAATCGGATGCACTTTTGTGCTCCGTTTGATCCTAAATTGTTTTATTATTGCCTAAGCTGAATCTCTACCCAATATATTTTCTTACATTTATGAAAACTCATTTCACACTGGCACATTACAGATGCAGCTGCATACATTTCAAACTATGTTGGATAATTAATTGAAGATACAGGGCTTGAATGCATCAACTACATTTAAACTATGTAAAATTGCATTTCTCTGTAGAAATTGAATCAGGTCTGCATACCAACGATTTGAAAACATGTTGTCCATTAAATTGTGTGCTTACTAAAAGAGGGAAAAATATCACATGCAACACGCAACACAAATAATTCGCTACATCCAAATGGTTCAGGCTGAAGTTGCAGCTGTACGCCTGCTTACTTTATTTAGCATTTTGCGCCTTCGGCATAACCAGTACTTCTTTATTTTGGCGGCGATTCCAGTTAACATTGGCCCGTTTATTTTCCGTTACACTTTGAAGTACAACGCACAGCTTTTGATTCCAATTGCTGCATCACTTTCGACTTTGTATTTACATAACGGTGAGACAGCTCTGCTGATGTCTCTATGTTTCTTATTTTTTAACCTTATGAAAACATAGTAATGCATGAACATTATCTCTTGTTGCTACATACCTTTCTCATTTTCAACTAGTGTTTCCACTAAAAAAAATGTTATATATATAGAATACCATGTTAGCTAATCAGCACATACAGGATATTGTCCACAGCTATAAATATCTGCTATTGTGCTCCAATCCATTTCTATCAAATTCAATCAGAAACACCTGTTGTTCTTTTCTCCTATTTGTACCAATTACACAAGGCGTTGCTGATACTACTTGTGGAATACTGTGCATAGTGCTGCTATTTTCATTCAGTAAGTGATATAAATGTGTTGGATGCGGTGCAGATAAAGTTAACTTGGCTGAAAGTTGGGATAAGGCTGGGAGGGTGATTAGCTGACTGGAGAAGTATGGATAGGCTGGGTCTGTATTAGTTGGAGTTTAGAAGAACGAGAGATGATATTATTGAAACATGTAAGATCCTGAGGGGACTTAACAGCGTGGAGGCAGAAATCGTGTCCATTTGTGGCAGAGAGGTGAACTCGGGGTCACAGTATTAAATCAAGGGCTATCATACTTAATACGGAGATCACAAATCTTGTTCTTCCTCTCCGAGTCATGAATCTTTGGAACTTTCTTCCCATAGAGGCCGTTGAATGCAAGGCCATTATATAAATAGCTGTGTAGGTAGGCTTTTGACGAACAAAGGGGAAAAAGGGAACTGGGGCAGGTGGAGCCTAGAGTTCAGGCTACAAGAGGGTCAGCCATGATCTAACTGAATGGCGAAGCAGGATCGAGGAGTTGAATGTCATACTCCTGTTCCTAATTCGTGTTCTAACATCTTATTTCGTACGTTTACTCATTACTACTAATATTGTTTTACAATTACTTTTCATCTAATTACCCATTTAATAGGCACTGCGCTTTTAAATAATATGCATATATATAGTTACTTGTTATCCCATGATGGCAAAAGAACAATGAACATTTTTAGCAGTGGTGACAGATGCAAGCATGGCGTTGGAGGAATTGTGATTGGAAATCTCCGCTTCTTTCTGGTCTATTTCCAAATGGCGCTGAATACAGCAGTTCTGTAATATGTGTGAGCGGGGGACATGTGGCTTCTGCGAACAGATCAATTAGCAGCTCGGCTTCCTAACTCTTCAGATTTGAGAAAATTCACTGAGAAAGACAAATTAAAACTAGAAAAATCAAAAGATAAAGTGCTTGATATTAATCTATTTCAAAGTACGCACGGCAAAATAAAGCCGAGGTTGGGGAAGTTTGAATAAAGTGTGTGAGCGATAACAAACCCGCCTAACTCTGCATGCAGGAGTGTCCGTGCGGATCTCGTGTCGAAATTTCTCAATTTCTGTTTTCTGCAGCATTCCAGATTATGAAAATAATGTTAAGATGTATGTCCCTCTGTGGAAAAACAGGGTGTCTTTCTTTACTTGCTAAGGTGCTAAAATAAATTATCTAGATACTGCTGTCAGTTTCACCCTTTTAAAACGCCGAGCTGCCATTGCCTCTTGCTTATTATTGACGTAAATTGCGAACCGACTACTGGTGTTTGCACCGGAAAGAAGGAGTGACAGAAATAGAAGAAATGGCCGTAGGCCCAGTACATTTTCCTCAATAGCAATGTAACTCGAGTTGCTGAAGTCAGGGCAGCTAAGTCGCTGTCACTTAATTTTGCATCGTCCCCCAAAGTTACAGTTGCAGTTTAAATAATATCAGTTGCCATCATCAGACAAACGCAAAGTTTTCTAGACTGCAGTGAAAGGTTGGCTTTCAAAATAAACCTAATTCATCAATATCTTATGGATTTATTATTGTTATTAGGAACGTTTCTAGGACATTGTCTTTAATTTTTACATAAAGCTCATGTAGCGTAGGGATAGGAACACATCTAAACAGAACCATGCGTTCTACGGTCACATCCGACATCAGCACAAACGACTCATTTTTAGGCTGATTACATGAATGGCGATCGGTGTCCGTTGTGTGCTATCGCCGGAATGCTACTTAGAACATTTGATTGGTTTTAACACTGATAAAATGAAGTTAAATAGGTCGATGTTTCTCCGTGATCAGAGTTACACAATGCTGCATTCAATCAAAATTATTGGTTAATAGATCACGATGCGTACTTTTCTTTTGAAGGAGTCTCTGAATTTCTGAAAAAGTGGCAAACAGCAATATGATTAACTTCATTTAAGCAGTAATAGCATTAACATCCATACGTGTAAGCTTTCATTTTAACTTCTCAAGGAAGTCCTCAGTGGGGTTATCACAATTTGACAGCGAGAGAGATTCGAAGGCATGAGAATAGGGGGCATAAGGCCAGGACAGAGAGAGGGGTTTCTACGAGCATTTCGAAAAACGCGACTGAGGTAGAATCGAACAATTTTAAAGAATCAATTCCAGATTTGAGGTACCAGAATAAACAATTGACATTAACTGGCTTTTGGCTATGTTTTGTGTTCGAGGCTGTGAGAAAGGCGAGAGATGTATACGCATAGCTATTTAGAGTAATGCAAAGGATGGGGGAGGTCATGGCGAGATGATTAGTATAGGAAGGATGTCAAATCCTGGCTTTTCCATACCTGGAGCTAATGTAGATCAGCGAGCGCAAGAAAAAAACAAATAATAATCGATGTATTAGAAGCTGAAAATTATTTTTTTAATGTTGGTAAGGAATTCCTGTACAGTAATTATGTTTGCAGGCGGTAGGATAAAATGTTTATATGACAACGACTGCGGACTTATTCATTGTTATATGCAAAAGGCGCTTTTAGTGGGTGCCTTAAGTTTCAAGTGCATGATTTTTCAAGATGAGTTAATTATACGAAAAAGGGCCCGATAAGAGAGCAGAGTGCACATGCATTCATAATTAGAATTAACCAGAGCAACTTGTTATAGCAGGCAATGACATCCAATCATGCAGAACATGCAAAACTGCGAGAAAAAAAAAATGTTCCGTAGGGTTGGAAGCTGGCATGTACGTTGTACTGAGCCCTAATCCCATTTTGCTGTAAAAATATAATCTATTTTGCTGACTCCTGTACTTAATTATCCTTTGCTAAGTTGCACACACTCCATACCTCTATCTATATGGTAGCATCATCCACAATATAACTTCTCCAGAACTTACTTCCGAAATACCTGTCAATTGGGTGAGTTATCATCATACATTTATTACACTTAACTTTCTACTCTTCGGAACCAACCCAACCTTTGCTATATCTACAAAAAAATGCCCATCCATTATGTTATTGACTACTGAATGTTCAATGTGTAATTCATTCAAGGGAAAAGAGTGATAGCCTGTCCCATTGTTATGAAGGGTCTGATAAGTTGTGCCTGGCATTATATTTTTAGTGAAATACAAAGAGGTGAAAACCATATTCATGGCTAAAAGGTGTCAGGAATAGGCAGCAAGTATTTCAAAGGGAGACGGTAACCGACAGAAGGTGGGTGAATGACCTTGCCATCAAAATTGAAATGAATAAAATCTATGAGGTAGATCTGAGCTCTTCTTATAGGCAGCGTACGCTATTTAGCTTTATTGAAGGCTTTGCAATTAGATACCAGGTCTAACAAAGGAGAATGTGTATTCTTGACCCTGGCTTATGTTACATACTAATTAATTAATGGGGATGGAATGTGCAAGGAATGTGAATCGTGGCAGCAAACATTCTGGCGGTGTTGTTTCCAACGTTGGCATTTTTTAACCAAGGAGACGGAAGGCCGCAAAATCAGTCGAAATGTTAGCCTAAAAATGCTTTAAAAAATTATACCATCTTGTTTTCAGTTGTTCTGCTTGATGAGACTTTGAGAAAAGTCGGGGAGAGGGAAAATAAAAAAAAAATGAGATTGAGAAGTATGTATCAAGGAACAAAGCATAGCTGATTCAATAATTGAGCAGACACAATCGGAGCCTTTGTGGCACAGGGTGATAGGATATTTGATAATGAGGTGTCCCAGGTGTTTTTTTCATGTGTTGGGCGAGGGGGCCTTCAGCACTCAGAAGTGAACTTGCTATCAACCGGAAGTCCGAGGCTGCCAAAAAAACTGTGGACAGTTTCTTTTCCAAATTGAAGCATACGCCTAATATTGTGGCTCCACTGACAGCATTTGGGACCAGTAGTGATGGAAAGCAGCACACTCCGCAGCAAAGACGGGACTCTAAGCATCAGGACGTAAGATGGGCAGGGAGGAAGCAGAAGTTAGAGCCTCACCAATGGATACACCATCGAAAGTACATAAATGCCAAAATGTCTCAGCACCAAGATAGGTTTTGACTCTCCAGGCAGGCCACACACATCTTTGGACTCATCACCAAAGGCCTCGCAAAAAGCAGCTTGGGAGCCATGTCTTCCAGCAGCTACCAAAATTTCAGCCGTCTTTAACGTCCCCATTGCTAGTTCCATCAAACTATCAGATGCGGACTTGCATTCCATTTCGCATGTGGTTTTATCCTGCTGCAACTCACGGGCCACTGATGTCCTCTTTGCTGAAATTGGACTGTAAATTCATTTTATGGCACAGAAGGCCTCACAGTGGCAAGGAACATTATTTATCACCAGCACTCAAAAGGTGCGTAGATGACTGAGTGCAACCAAAGAACCATCAATTCACAGCGACTGACCATTCAGAGGAGTCAAATTTTAGCTCGGCTATCCGTGCCTGTTCTTTCTTGGCAACATAATTCATCACAATCATCCTTCTTCAACCTGCCCTGTTTTGATCCTTCACCCCAACCCCCAAAATTTGTGAATGGAGAATAGGTGACAAAGCATATACCTCGAACACGTATCTACTCTGCCCTCAACTGCTGCCTCAGGCAGAGTGATAGAGCTGACACTATCACTAACTTTAAGAATGCAGTGAAACGAGATGAGATTGCAGCAGTTGAACTGCTCCGTAAATGCTCAAAATGCCCTTGAGCATGGATGTGGGCTGCAGTCAGCCCTCCATAACGTCGCTCATGGATTGTATATGGATCTCAAAGGTAGTGTGGCATTGAAACAATATTAAAATAACCTATTAACTTTTAATTTGCCAAAATTAACTCATAGAAATTCAGGGAGCATTGCGATATAATTTTCCTCACAAAAGAGAATTCTCCCAAGCAAACGCCCTGGATAATAAATTGCCTGAATATTGAAGCCAGCCCCGGTTGTAGTAGTTGGGACCAATAACATTGAGTCACTTAAGGAAAAAAAAACAGATATGTAGATGGAAGGAAATTGATTGATGCACCTTCCAGTGAAAATAAATTAAACAAGGCCTGCCGATGGTCCTGTGGGCATGCACACTAGCACAGACCAAAGGACAGGCTGACGTTTGTGATAGTCCTATGAAATGCTTTGTAAGTCTTTCTTCCAATCAGTTTCAAACTCTGTAGCTGCAGGAATTACTACCCTGGGCGTGATGTAATATTCGAAGTAGCAACTCGTTAGTTTGAAACACCCATTGTTTGCTATCACCCAAATTAATTTGCAAGCAGTCTCGGTATTTCATAATGCCCATTTCTTGAACCAGTGCCAAGCTGCTGCCAAGTCAACTACAGCCAAGAGCATTCTACTTACCATCATCTGGATGCATTCCACCGTGAACTGAAATATCGATTTTCAATACAATCCGTCAAGCATGGCGACAAGGCTGAAATTCTATCCCGTTTAAAATCTATTCAAACGTTCAGAAGAAAGTTGGGGCAAAGAATTTTGCAGTATACATGTTTGGTCTTCTCCGGCGGTGCTTGTTCTGCATCAAATAACGTAAATACATAACTTCACATTAATTTATACACCAGCGGCAGGGCATAGCTGTCCAAACTTCGTTTTTTATATTATCATTATCAGGTCTGCTCTGATTTAGAGTGCCTACACGCGCTGCATGTACTGCCAGCTAAACAAATTAACGTCCACTTGTTGAATCATTGATGATCTAACTTGTTTTGTGAATGAGAGCAGTTGAATTTCCTAAAGCCTTGAACCAAACAACCCATCAACATTTCTGCACTAATCAACGTTTCAGAACATGGGACACTTGTTTAATCATAATCAGTGTGATCGCATCAGATTACACCCCACAACAAATTCAATCGTAGACACCAATAAACAATTGCATTTGTATGATTGTTTCCCGGAAATTACATTGCGAAGGCACTTCCTTAGAATCAAAGAATGACTATTTTTGCTGGCTGTGGAAACGTGCGTTTATTGAACCTTTTAAGGCAACACATTTTCAAAAGCTCTTTAATTTGGTAATATCAGCCAACGTTTTCTGGAAACGATATAAAGAGATTAAATTTTACGTTTTAAAGAACAGCACCCAGGACAATATTTAAAAAAATATAGATCTTTCAATATTGTTTCATTCTTAAAATACGAACTCGGGAACCACATTATTTTCCATTGACAAAAAACAGCTATGCTTTCTAAATCACCTTTTCACCTTATATAAATAATGTCTCAAAAAAACAAGATATTAGGATAGGGTTTTTCATTCGTAATGGCCAACAGGGATGTTCAAAACATATTTTCAGCGATGTTTGCACTCCTCTGAAAATTGAAAGAATGGAATGCTTTAAGGAGCATCTTGAAGGAAGCACGAAGGAAAAGGACAGTTTGCACTTTTTCTGGAATGAGCTCAAATGCATAGGCCACCAATTGTATCATGAAACATCAACAAAATATGGAATTATTGACGATGCTTCTGCATATATCTGATAAACCGCGCGGCTATATGTTACATTTGCCAGTGGAATTCTATGCTGAAAGATAGCACAACATCTCTAGTATCAAGCCGGCCGCCTATTTGAAGCATTCCCGATAGTTAGCTCAACGGTATTCAATGAACACCGATAACAGTCAGCTGAAGCCTTACTCATCATTTTGCCTTACCACATAGGACACATTGGTGTTCCTTGAAGTCGTTCACAATCCTCCTTGTAACTAAAACTTTTCACTTGACACGAGGCTATCACACTGCAAAGTCATTGTGATTTAATTCCAAATTCTTCCTTGGAACGAGATAAATATCCTTCCGGGTGGTGGAGTTTCCTGTGTTGCATTTTTGTCCAACCAACAAACTACTTGGAAAGAGTAACACAGTAAAATACCAATTAATTTATGTCGTTTTCTGCACTCAACCCAAGGCTTTTTTCCAATCGTGTCAGTCAACCATCTGAACATAACCTTTTCTTTAGTTTTCTCATGCATTTACACAAGTTCTGCTCAAATAAACACTAGTGTTTGCCTCAAACTGGCAACGTGGCAGTGAGCTCTGCAATTTATTAGCTTTTTGTGTTCTTTTATCCTCAGTTGCATTCCTTACTGGTCATCATATATTTCTTCATCAGTCCTCACCCCGAAAGCAGCTCATTGCCTGTCACTTGCCAAACCACTGAATTGGGATCGAGGCCATGTTGTTGAGAATAGTATAATCTGCATGCTAGCTCTCTAAGCAACTAAATTCACCACCACCAACCACAAAGAAACCGTCCCTCCTACACCTTCATATTTCTTTTGAGTTCTCTTGTGGAAATTTTCCATAAGCAACATCAGATTTTCCACGTTACAAGTTACATTTACTGCACATTTACACTTTGAAACAAAAAAAAAGTAACAATTAAAATTAAAAAACATAAGGAGACAATTTAGAACAGTCTGAACACGCCGGTTGACTGAGGGTCGCAACAAAATACCATCTCTGTGCAATCATTCCCCAGTCATGTACGTTCTGCGCCTTCAGATTGTTTTTGCATAATGAAATGAAAATTGTCCAAACTTTTTGGACTAGTATAACATTTCCTGTTCGACATTACTGCCGTAGATCACTTTGGCACAGTCTCAATTGCCTCTATATCAAAGCTATAATGTGCACACGAGAACTTAGCCCAATGCTTGCAATGTCTTTAGTATAGCAAGATTTACGTGAGTAATCAGTGAGAAAATAACGTGGAAGATTTCACGGTAAACATGTAAATGTCACCTGAAACATGGGATGCATTTATGATTCGGACCTTTGGCTTTAAGCTTATCTTTAACGTCTTTTAGCTCTGAAAAGGGAAAACAATTTTTTCGCCTATGTTAGGTTATGAAGATGTAGAATTGATCAATTATGTTTTTCTTTGACTTTCCTGTTCATTGGAACTGAGCAGAAGGGACATCATTGATATAGTAATGTTTTTGACCTGTACAAACATGATACATTTAAAAAAAATATATCTTCTTATGCAATGGAAGATGGTCAGTAAATATCATGCATCAAAGCTCCGCAAGCATCAAGGATTTTCCTTACCTCCTCAACTGGATTTACTTTCAAAATGCACCGGTGATATGAAGTGTCACCCAAAGTCAACATTAGAGATTCACGCTTACATTTTTAGCATGTCACTGCACCTTTGGTCAATACTGTTCCTTGCAACCTTTTGATTGAAGGTCGATTGGTAGGCGGCATTCTATGTTGTTTTCTCGAGCGGGATTTCTCTTTTCAGAAGCGTTTCAGGGAAGCCACTTTTTCTCAGCGCTGCCTCTGCATGAGGGCTTTGTTCAGGAGAAGACAGCCCTGAGCCAATTTAGATACAAGTGAAAGTGACATGTTTTGCTGGCGTTGGATTGGAAGGATGGGTCTTTGTCATTGGATAGCTCGTGTGTGCTTGTTAGTAGATGTGCTAATGATCAGCAATGTTGCATGCCTGCATGTCACAATCAAGGAGATCGAGGGCATTGCAGAAACTGCCCATTGCCGTGATCCCCATTGGTGACAGTTCCTTTTCAAAATGAGGAAGCAGGGGGACACTGGTTTGCTTTGCTGTTGTAAGTTTGTTGCACATTAACTCCTTATAAATGCTGGAACTATGCCATTGAACCAGAACAGATCATCTGACATTTTGCGCTTAAGGCATCTAATCATACTTCTGCAAGTCACACTAATGACGGGTTATTTTTTTCTTAGAAAGGGGCGAGGGCTTCACCCCGGACATTCATATTATTCTTCTTGTGTCAGCTGCCCGTTTGGATTTGGCCTGCCTGGTTAAGCTGTTGATGTTTGACGCTGCTGAAGAATTGTCTTTTCACTATGTTGCCAAAATAATGCTGCCTTTTGTTGCGATCTCACAGGACTGCAAGACTTCCTTGCTAAATTTGCTTGACAGTATTCTCAATTCCAAAGGCGTGCCAAATTACTATTTTATATCTCTATGTATTAAGGTGAAAGGAACTGATCTGTGTATGTTCATGGTTGATATTTGCGGAGAGAATGAGCTCTGTGTTTTGAATTTTGAGCAGAAAGCGACATCACTACGGTGAACCAGTGAGGTTTATGGTTTGTTGTAAGCACATTCATTGATGTACTATTGGGCAAACTGAGGATATCCAGGCATATCCAGGGAGTGAGGGAAAGAGCGGCCGAGAGGTAGGCAAGAATGAATAGGCCCCGGTTTCTATTTCATCCTTCAGACAGCATTACTCTCTGAATACTCGTAGAAAAAGATTATCTGGGATTTGCGGCCAGAGCATAACACATGATTACCTCTCTTGCACACAGATAGGCCAACAAGACGGGGAGACCAATAGTCATGATGTTTTCGATGGACAGAGGATCAGCCACTTGTTTCCCTGACGGCAGGCTTGGATCCAGGACTGTAACTGGCCTCGGTGGTGCCTGGAGCAAGGACACAATTAATTGCTTAATAACAAACCAATGAAGAAGGGATAGGAGTTGGTGGATAGACAGTAGTCGTGGCTCAAATTGGTCCACTTAAGTCAAAAGTCGGCGGCAAACCATGAGCGCTCATGGCTCTGGGTAGGAAATTGGCATGAATAGCAATTCACGGAATACTAACAATCAAACTGGCAATGGCTGTTAGGCATGGACAGTAAAGATTCGCCGAGCCAATGATGTCATCAAACTGGGATCGCCCTAACATGCCTCCTGAGAATGACATATGTTGGTAATCATAGACTATATCTAAAGATGTTATTTTAGGGTGCAACACGGCAATATGATGATCTTGTACTGTTCTGCACTTTAATGTCTTCATTCCTTTGCCAAAACAATCGGACTGCAATAGTATGACTAGTCTGTGACATAGTTTATGTCCCACTTAGTACAATGCTCCTATAGTGTTTGCCAGTATATTGTGACTATCGCCTGACATGATCTCTGCAGGCATACGGATTTCAGAGAATATTGTACTCATTACGGACACACTTGACTTTTCTGATTGGTAGATTTCAATAAATGCAATCTGTGGCTAAGTGAAAGCCTTGGTCAAAAACTTTGGAAGTTCCCTTGCCCTTCTTCCATGGCACTAGACAAATATTCTGCAATAAGGCTCCAACTCATGGATCATTTGATTTTTCTCCATGAGGTTGTTTGCATATCTATTGACAGAAAATCATCAGATAAATGTCGAGTACAGCATCTATCTCGGTGTCTATGCCATCGACTTGCAGGCCCACCAAATATCCCAGATAACATTTTGAATTTGGCAACACACCCTGTGTGGACAAAATGAAGATTTTGATACCCAGTTTGCATCAAATGTCAAATTTGTATCACTGCATCCTTTTTTTGAAGACGTCCTTTTACTCTGGATGCTTTACTCCACAACGAATTGTCACAAATTATCCCCCATAGCTTGTATTCAGTTTCCACAGTTTCCTACCAAGCTAGGTACATGTGAAATATTGTGACACCAAAGGCTAAACTTCCAGCATGGCGGGGGCTAGGGATAGGCCCAGAGGTCACTGGCCATCAAGTGGGGGGAGAGTTGCCCAGCCAGAAGGGAGCTGCTGATGGAGACGCCCTGCTCCCCTTCCCACCCTAGATCAAACTTCTTCATTTTTGAGTTAGCGCCCCGCCTCTAACGCTACAGCATCCCCCCATTCCACTCCACCACCAACCCCCCCCTCTCCCCCCCTCCCTCCCCCTCCCCTCCAATCAGTGAACTGCCTGACAGCATCGAAATTGAGCCTGGGCGGGAAAAGGCCCTTAAGTGGCCATTATGTGGCCACTTAAGGGCTTTAACTGGGCCAAGAGCAAGCTTTCAGTTCAAGGCCCTGCCTGTCCTGGCGTTAAATCTCATCCAAATCAGAGTGGGCAGGACCCGTGAGAGAATCCCTCCCTTGAAATGTGATGCAACCTGTCCCAGCCGCACTGCCCCACCCACCTAGTGGTGATGGTGCGGGGCGGAGTGAGGGTTGCAGTGGCGGAATGGGCTTTGCGGGGTGGGAGATGTGTAGCACAAGATTCTGACCGAAATATAAAAGCGTATCGTTTGAGTACGATGCTTTCATCATGAGAGTTTCGTTGTGATTTACTTCTAAAGCTAAATAAGATTGGCTTGCTGTCTTGCATAGTGAACGTATCTAACCCTTTCTTGGAATTTTTGATTTCTAACCACCTCTATGTTCTCGGATCGTAATCTAGTAGAATACGCGCCTCTTCCAACAAAGACTCTTTCATTTACCCGAGGGTGCCTTCATGGTCCGCTAACCATAAATATGGGAAAACCTTCCTTGAGAGTTCTCTGGTTAAAGAGGCCTTATTGAAATAGTTAGTCAGCTGTGGCGCTAAGAACCTCAAAAGTCTGGGATATCTCAGCAAGTCCTCTGTGTGCTGCAGAGTATACGGGAGCACCATAATTTCTGCTTCCCAGGATGAGGACAGATATGCAATGTTGAATAAATAGATCTGGAAAAAAATTTGACCCCATTCACCTGCTACCTCTTGCTGTTGAAGAACGGTCATTCAAGAGAAGTTGCTGCTGCAATAATTGTGGATTTCAGCCAATCTTTTCAGTTCTGCCTAGCAATGCAACAACATCTGAAATGAATGCACATCCAGGGATATTCTCTGGGAACCTGTCCATATGCTATTGGAACAGATCCTGATTGAGGAGTGAACTCACAGGTGATCTTTGGATCAGCATGTTCCAAATAACCTCTTGAATGTATTGAGTTCTTGAGAATTCCTATTAAATTAACCGGCAAATACTGATGCTTGTCGTAAAACATGGATAAAAGCTCAGCTGAAGTGAGGTTTGGGTTTATTTCTCTTATGTTGGAATCCTGTGTGGTCATCTCTCCAGAGAACAATGTATGCATCTTGGGCCTCATCTACAAGCATTGTGCCGTCTTTCTCTCAATATTGACGTGATAGGACTGCATCGGTCGGTGTGCCGTTGCATTGTGCTGAACAATCTTAATTTTCTCCTGTATATGTACACTACAATTTCAACTTCCCTCAGCTGAAGTACAAAATCAATTAAGATGCTCCATATAGTGTGAAATGGGTTTGGCTAAAGCTATTGAATATCATGGACTGAATCCAAATAAGTGGTCCTGGCCTTTCCCACGATATTGATATCTTTTTGATTGCCTGTATGGTCATATGTTAAATTCTGTACACGCCAGTAAGCCTGTATCCGCTGATCGATTGGCTTCCCCCAGGAAAAATTACCCACAGTTTCCATGAAAGCATGCACAGCTGCATTTCAATGCCAATGCAACTGTGCAATTGGTGAATGGCCATTGACAGAGGTTAATTTGGCTACCATTGCCGTGATCGTTGGATTGCAATGACCCAGGTATGTTGCCTTCAATACACTAACTGTTAGATGTTTGTACTTCCTACTGCTCTGAGTTTGGCTGTGAACATTTGTTTGCCAATTTTCCAATGGCGCATGAGACCAAGAATAACAAAATCCTATAATTATTTGAATTCACTGACACACCTTGTCAGACTTAGGATTGGAAAGCATGTTCGCTTCCCATTTGATTAATTTGTTTAGACAACTCAGTTTCCCAAACATTGCATTCCTTGCCCTGATGGCAGCACATGCTGAAAAACTGCTCAATTGAATTTCGTGAATGTTATCTGAAGTAAATTAGTTCGACATTGCAAACTGTATAGTTCATGTCTATACAAAGCTTAACTTCCAGCATGTACTATAGTTTAACAATTTCCTTCTGATCCTGTTTGGGCGGGCATGAAATGTTGACTCTTTTAAACCCCTCGTTCCCAATAGCAATAATTTTTTTAACCGATTGTTAACCGCGTTCTGTAACACCTAGGTCGAAAAAGCATAGCTTCATACTTTGCTTGAAAAGATGAATTCGGATAAAACACCTGTGTTATTCCAATTCGTGCAGGGAAATGCATTGCTTATGTTCTTGATTCACTTGGAACTGTGGCCATTCTTTTATTATTATTATTAATATGATTATTATATATTTTCTTTGCTCTTCCTTTTCTTTGTGATTGCGGTTCATGTTATTCCACGTTTCATGCAATTTCGTCTTTGCATGGGAATGGCTCGTGACAATAACTTGATATTGCTAAAGCTCCTACTTCCCCACTCAAACCGACTTATTTTTTTATATCAAAGAAAATAAATGTCTTATGTCCAGGAAAACATCAGGGTGTTTATAATGGCTGGTGCACAGCGAGGAGGCTGATAGATTTGAGATGTTGTTCCCGAAATTTAAACTGTTATTTGAGCATGTGTCTGTACTTATGATTACATGTGTGTATGTGTGTGTGCGTGTGTGTGTGTGTGTATGTGAGTTTGTAATTATGTGTGCGAATATGTACCCAATGCCAATGTGCATGTGCCACTGTGTGCACGAGAGAAACTGTGTCTGTGTGTGTGTGTTGGTGGGGCGGGATTGGCGGCAGGGTGGTGCCTGGCATTTGCGTGTTTGAGAACTTTTTTAAGTGCTTGAACTTGTAGTCCAAAAATGCAGCAGTGACAACCAGGTATGATGATAAAAGTTGACTGGAGCAGGACATAGATAGGCTTTCCGAATGGATAGAAACAGGGCATTTGTAATTCAATATGGAAAATTGTAACACATTGCGTCTTGGCGGAAGGGCTACCCAGAGGCTATTGAGATCTATGGAACAATGTGTAACAGTGTGCAGGATGGAAAATTCCGTGATTCATTTCCAGTGGTGCCTAAATGTATTCTTAGGAGAAAATTAGCCAGCGATATTGATACATTTCCCTGAAGCAGTGGTGTTGAACAGAAAAAAAAGGGGCTGTATTCTGAAACTATGTAAATCTCCTCATACCATAAAAAAATTGCGTGAACAGTTCTGGCACTATGCAATCGGAGGTTTTGTTTTTTCTTGTGATGCTGTATTTACCAGGGTGGCTGCAGGGCTGAAAGCTGTAGTTTTTAGCTTATGTTAGAGAAGGTGCTCTTGTTATTCTTGGAGAAATGGAAATTAACCTGTGATTAATGAGGGGCGAAGAAGGTTTGACAGCTTAGATAAGACAATAAAACTATTTCTATCAGCAAACATTATGCCAGCTGAGGGAAACAGAATGATGTTTTAGAGAACAGTGGTAGGGAGTCTGAGGAACCATTAGTTTTAGTCTGGAAATCGGTGTCTCCTGATTGAATAGATGTCCGGAATATTTATTGCTTCAAAAGAAAACAGGAAGGGCACGTGCTGGATTAAACATGCCAAATAAAGTGATAGATTGGAGAAATATCTCTGAATTGTTCCACATGGAGTCCAGGGGGATTCGATTAACTGTTTGGTCTCATTCAGTGCCATTATGATGTTACGACCATTTTGTTCCTCCTCTCTGACAACAATCAGGAAAAGTCTCAATTGAACCGGAAGTCTATTTTTGGTGGAACACAAGGCGTTTGCTGGTTTCATTGGCATTAGTATTTATGCAAACTTTATATTCCCGACTTCTTTAATTAATTGGTTGAACCAAATTTATTCAGATACCGGAAATCCTTAGCCCAAGGACGTCTGCTGATTAAGTTGGAGTGCGACAGCATCCATGGCGCAGCACTGAGCAGCAACAACCCTTCACTTCCTGCAATTCCAACGATTTATGCTTCAGTCTCAACCACGGAAATTTGAAGCACGATTATAACCTGTATTTGTGTTTATCTAATGCAGTTTGTAAAGAAAAAATCAGATAGTTAACAATTCTATTTGATGGAATCGAGATGAAGAGTTAATAGTTGCCTTTAAATTTTGCATCGCCCTCCGCTTACTATGACAACGATGAGCACCATACTTCCAAAAGAACATCAAAGCATGACAGAATGTTTGGAGATTATAAACTAGAATGAGAGAAGAGTTCATGGACGTTATGTCTTTGGAAGACTGGAAAGTAGTACCATTACGGCAGTGTTATTTTTAAACAGGTTATTATGAAATACAATAGTTGTGTTTAAAATTAAGAAGACATTTTTAGTAAATTATTCCAATAGTGGAACTAAGGAAAAAGATTCAATTTTTATCAACAACATCAAAGTTTACGTATCATGCCTTTCATGCAATTAAAATATAATGATGTTTTAAGGAGCGTGCTGAAGCAGAAAATGGAAGATCATACGAGCGAATTTATCAGGGCTGAATTGCAGAAATTATTTTGCATAAACGGAAGGTTTAACAAGCAATCACAGTGCATATAGAATATGTAATAACGAAAAATCCACTGTTCCACGATTGCCAATATCTCGAAGGGTGTTGTTGGTAGATGGAAATATGCAGACGGAGAGGAATGACATCATGGACCAATCTCATGATGTCCACTCGCACATACTTCATATCTTCCTTTCCAAGGCATAGTAAGTTCTCATAATTTCACTTGTCTCATGCATTACTAACAGAACGACATGCCTCTATTTCCTTTCTTAACATCTTTGATGATTGTCAAATTATTTGGATATTGATTTTTCAGCTTTTGTCACTTTCGAACCTGGTCTCTGTAATGTCTAGCCTATCATATCTAGTTATGCTACAAACTCATCCAATTTGCTACGAATGCATTGTGCGTTTAGATAAATATCCTTTATCTCTGCATTGTCAATGATTTTTTCTATTACAATACTTTTTACCGGTGTACTCCTTTCATTTTTAGTTCTGGACCTTTCTGCTACACTTTGGTGATCACAAGCAATATTTAGAAACTGCACCATTCTGTCCTCCTTCCTCATTAGATTTAAAAGGTTGCCTCAAGTCAAAGCCAATAGCCCACATACTCCCACTGTTTGTCATTACTTTATTAAAGACATCTCCACATACCTAGTTATTGTATTATCCAGGGCATTGGTGGCAGAGATGCTCAAGTGAATTCCACCTATTTGTTTTAAAGAACAGAAGAAGATCCTAAATTGAAGCACGAGTACCCCTTTTGTCCCGTCACGCCTGATTCATCAGTGAATAAACAAATGGGTTGCTCGTTATGCTCTTAGCTGGATTTTTTTTTTCTATTGGCTCCAAATAACCCTTGAATCCTTTGTCAACGAAAAATATGTCGAACCCAACCACGAATATATGCAGTGACGAAGACTCCACTGTTCCCTTGGCAAAGAGAATTCCAATTGCAAACATCCACGTGAAAGAAGAAATTCTTCACATGTCAGTGTTAGCTTGGAGAATCATTGTTCTGAATATGTTCCCCTAGGAGGGAAACATCTGCTGAACATCTACTCGAAGTAGCTCCATCAGAATCCTTGTTATCTTTTCAATCGGAATACCTCTCATTCTGTTAATGAAAAATTGGTATAGGTCCAACCGCTGCCCAAACTTTCCTCATAAGACAACACATTCATTCGAAAAATGAGCTGCAAAACTCTTATCTGAGCATCCTCCGATTCAAGTATGCTGCTCCTACCAATATCACCAAAACAGCAAAAAATACTTCAGGCGTGATCTCGTCAATGTCCTTTACAGTCGTAGTAATACATCCCTATGAGGCGGCAATAATTATAGAGGCAACAAATGCCAACATCCTGTTTTCCTTCTTAATTAATTACTGAGCCTGCATGCTGACTTATTTGGTGATTTCAGTAAAACGAGAATCCAAACGCTCTGTACATCAACACTCTGCCATGCCCCTCCAGTTAAGTTATATTCTGCTTTACTAGTATTCCTGCCAAAGTAGGAAATCTAATATTTTCCCACGTTATATTCCATGTGCTGTTTTTCGCTACTTATCTAATGTATTAATATTCCATTGATGGCACTTTGTACCCTACTCGCAACTACTCTTAAGTGCAATTCTGGTTTGAAAATAAAAGCTGGCCTGGTCAGCCACATCCACATCCACGGTCATGATAGAATAAAGAGAAAAAAATTGTACACGAATATACAGCCTTACGAAACAAGAGCATAACAGTTGAACAAGCCTGCTTAACCATTGTATAAGATCATGGCTGATCTGTGTTCTTTTCGACTTCCATATTCCCTACAAAAATATTTTATTCATTGCCAAACAAGAGTATATCTACCTCAGAATTAATAATATTAATTTACAACGAGTCCACCACCATTGCAGAAAGAGTGTCCCAAAGTTGCAGTACCTACGAGAAAATAAAATAAAATCCGGATCTCTGTCCAAATATGGCTAACCTTAATCCAAAGGCAGAGCCCCTGGTTCTGGATTCGCCCACCAGAGTGAACATCCTTTTCACATCCACCTTTCCAATACCATTCAGGGTCTTATATACGTGAATCCAGTCACCCCCTCTATTCTATCCACTAGTGGAAACAAACGAAGTTTGTACATCCATTCCTCATAAGATAATCTATTCAGTCCAGGTATCAATCCAATAAATCTCCCATGAAACACCTCCACCGCATTTGTATTCTTACTGAAACAAAAATACAAAAGCTGTGCACGATATTCGTGATGTGGTGTCAACAATGCTCTGTAGAACTGAAGAGCTACATCATTATTGTAATGCCCAATTCATCTAGTAATAAATAAAAACATTGCATTAACATTTTAATTACTTACACTACCTGCATACAAACATCTTGTGACCCATGTAAAAGAACACCTAGCTGCACCTCAAAATACTGAAGTTTTTCTCTGTTTAAGTAATATCCTGCTTTGTTTTTTTTTCCTGCCAAATTGAATAACTTCACATTTTCTTCCATTACACTGCATCTACCAGATTGTCTTCCCACTCAATCAATGTCTGGAACCTTCACAACTTACTTGATACATAATTTTGTGTCAGCTGAAAATTTAGCTACCATGCTTTCACTCATCTAAGTCTTTGGCAAAAATTTAAAATGTTCAAGCCCCAGCCCGGAGGCCTTTGATACTCCACTCATCACAATCTGCCAATCATAAAATTCCAATTTATGCCTGTTATGTTTGCTGCTAACCAGCCAATGTTCCATCCAAGGTAAAATGTTAACCCAAGGACTATGGGCTTTTACTTTCCAAATTAAACTTTAATGCGGCACATTAAAAATGCCTTCTGGAAATCTAAGTGCAGCTCTTCTACAAGCTGCCCGTTATCCACAGAACATGTTACACCTTTAAACAACTCTAATAAATGCCTAAACCATGAATTCCCTTTCACAAAGACATGCTAACTCTTCCCGACTATCTGGAATTTTTCCAAGTGCCCAGCTATAGCCTCATTAATGATCAATTCTAACAACTTTCTTACAACAAATGCCAAGCTAAATGTCATGTAGACTCTTGCTGGAAGCTCCCTTCCCTTCTTGAATAGAAGTTTTACATTTGCTAACTTTCAATCTAATCGATCATTAGCTGAACATCGGTAATTTTGCAATATTAACAGCAACAAACCCATTACCTCGACATCTACATTTCTAAGTCCCCAGGATAAAGTCCATTAACATCCAGAGAGTTGGAAGCCCTCAACTCCATTGGTCTGTTTAGTGCAGCTTCCCTCGTGCTAGTACCGTAAGACCATAAGACAAAGGAGCAGAAGGCAGGCCATTTGGCCCATCGAGCCTGCTCCGCCATTCAATCATAACTGATAAGTTTTTGAACCCCATTCTCCCGCCTTCTCCCCATTAACTTTGATCCCCTTACCAGTCAAGAACCTATCTATTTCTGTCTTAAAAACACTCAATGACCTGGCCTCCACAGCCTTCTGTGGCAATGAATTCCATAGTATCACCACTCTCTGACTGAAGAAGTTTCTCCTCATCTCAGTTGCACAAGGTCTTCCCTTTAATCTGAGGCTGTGCCCTTGGGTCCTAGTCTCTGCTACAAATGGAAATATCTTCCCCACCTCCACCCTATGCAGGCCTTTCAGTATTCTGTATGTTTCAATCAGATCCCCCCTCATCCTACTAATCTCCATCGAGTATAGACCCAGAGTCCTGAAACGATCCTCATATGCTAAACCTTTCATTCCTGGGATCATTCCCAGGAACCTCCTCTGCATCTTCTTCAGCGCCACCACATCCTTCCTGAGATACGGGGCTCGAAATTGCTCTCAATATACTAAATGTGCTCTGACCAGAGCCTTATAAAGCCTCAGCAGCACATCCTTGGTTTTATACTCCAGTCTTATCGAAATAAGTGCATATGCCTTCCTAACTACAAACTCAACTTGAACTGGATGAATACATTTCGTCCAACTTCCCCATTTGAATTCTAGGTGAAAATATTATGTTGATGCCCATATTTCGTCTCCAAATACATCGACATTTTGTCTCGTTCTCTGTGATGATTTCTGTGCCCGTTCTAACAACATGACTCACAAGATTAATTTCTTCAAATTGGGCACTTCCTATCCCTTCCCTTTCTAAGAGCTCATGTGGTCAGACGTTTGTGGTTGTCGATGAGTGGCGGTTGGACAGTGTTTCCAGTGTCTTGGGGATATGGGGTTGCGGCCACACTCGGGATGTCATGGTTTTGGGGACCTTGTGTACAGAGAAGGTAGTGCTTTGATTGTCTGAAGATTGGTGGAGGACACTGGGATTTTGAAGAGCTCTCATGGGGGCTGATAGTCCTTGTCGGAGGTGTACTTACATGGTCGAATGTTGTGGTTAGTTGGTTAGTTATGTGGCTAAGCTCTGAGTCGCTGAACTAGTTAACAAAGTGTTTTTCCTGCAAGGAAAAATGGTTTTCATCCTTACAACACTTGCTGGATAGTTATGCTGATGAAAAAGTTGAAACACTCCAAAGTCTCCCGCTTCCTTTCATAGATTCAGAGGTTTGGGAGGATACTTTTCCAATGGAAGTTAAACTTTCCCGGCAGTTACCGAGGATTCCCGAGGCGTCCTTCAGCGGACCCTCCGGGTACATCGGTGGGACTACCACAGGGAATGGTGAAGATTGGCCATTGCCCTGTTTTCCATCGGTGGAAGATGGTAATGAACATCATATAGAACAGAACAAATTCATATGTTACACGAACACATACTGTACATTATCGAGTAAAATTTATGAAACTTGGCGGAGCGATTGTCAAGCAACATATAAGGTTGTGGCCATCCTGGCGAAGTATTTTGCAATTACCACAGTATTCATTCCGTTGCTGGACCTGCACTTCTTTGCCATATGTCTTGTGGATTTTGGTGAATCTGTCAGAAGAGCTAGGGTCTTTCTTCATTCCGCTCTTTTTTCTCAATGATTGCCTGGGTTCTGCACCACTTCTAAACACTTCCTGTCAGTTTGCACTTCTTGCCAGATATCAGTGCATTGAAACCAATCGACAGTCATTTTGGTACTGGGAATATTTCGTGGAGAATTAATAACTATTTCCATCTCTCACTCCTGATGCTATCAAAGGTTAAGCCGCTGCACAGCTGGTTAATGATTCTGCCCCTTTGTAAATGACGTTGTCCCCTAAAATTGTTTTCTCCGATCAATGGCAACCATGTCATGGACTAGAGGTTTCGTATCAAAATAAATTTTGTTCTTCTCTCACCATTTTCAAACTTCGCTAATTCTGTAGGGAAAACAAAAAATATTAATTGGTTATGCAAACTTTCCTTTCAGTTAAACATTTAACAGAGCCAAGTGAAACCATGTCTAAAAAACGACCCCACAGTTGACAAGGGTTTGTGCCACCTCATCCCAAACAGAGTGTGCAGGAAGGCAGCTTCCACCCATCAGCTTTTAATTTAACAGCAATCTAATGTCAAACAGTTAAGCATTTCACTCTTCAGCATTACTAATTCATGAAAAATCAAAAGATTATTCAATGAAATGGGAAGATTGTGGACTTATGTGCGCCATTAACCAAGCAACGCTTTTTCGAAGCAGTCTGCTCAGTTTGCATTCTCATTTCGATAGACTGCAGACAGTGATGGCAGTTATTTAATTACACAAGTATTGTTAAGAATTGACCGTATATACAGTCTTTAAAGTAAGGAAGCCTGATATTCGTGTCACAGATGTGTTAACGGAGGACAGGAGACACCTGCACATACAGATGATAAATTCTATGACTGATGGGAAAGAAGGCCAAAAGCTGTTTGAAAGGTGCATGATTCAAGAAACAACCTTAAAAAGTCGGTTATAAAAACAACAAAAAGAAAACATTTGAAATGAGAATTGCTGCATTAAGCTCCTCAGCAAATCAAGGCCCTTAAACCATTTATTCAGCCGTTAAGACACTGATCACGAAGGCATCGGAATATATAGGAATTCCGAAATTAGAATAGCACAAACGTGTATTAATATTGATCTTACTTTGCATGAAGCACGACTGCATCGTAAGCCCTGCATTTATAGTTCACACCAATAACGTCAGATGTTGATGATAGATGGTTTGGTGGTTGGACAGAACAGTTCAGTTTTAAACAGTTTGATGTGCTCTTGGCATTTTCTTTTTCCTTGTTTTTATTTATCTACCTCAGAACCGGTGCCATTATTTCCCCATTGTCACTTGTTTAAACATCTATCATAATTTTCACGATTTCTTTCCAGATCTCATTTGAACGTTCGCAACCACCAGCTCAAACTCTCATGATATATGATATGCAACCATTCATTCCCCTCCTGTAAAGAAAATATGAAATGTTCAGTAGCAAAAAAATTAACCCTGTTATGAGTTCCAATCCCACGTGAACCGTGATTTTTTTCATGTATTATACCACAAAGTAATGTATGCATTCCACGATATTTGGTCTGAGGATCAGAAATCTGAATGGATCACGAAATTAAAAAGAAAAAAAAATCCTTATATATGTTCTGCAACTTTTGGGTAACAGATTGACAACTTAAATCATCCCGTTTGAAGTTTACAGTAGGTAAATGATCACCAGCATACCCATACTCCACTAACGCTCCCTAACAGCTAGTAGAACACTTTGGGATAATTAGTGACATTCTGCACCAAATTTACATGAAATTTTATTATTTGAGGTCATGCAAAATCAATGGGTGACATTTGTTCTGTATCAGGGGAGGAATCTTGCAATGTGACTTCAACCTTAGGTGGAGATTGGCAATGGCATTCTGCCAACACTGATCTATAGCCAAGGACGAGTATTTGCTGACCAAGCCAAAAATCCACTCAACGTATTCATTACTTTAGCTTTGTTCCAAAATTTCATCGCATTCCAAATTCGATCCTCTTCCAGATAGGACGGCAATGATTTTGTTCCCGAGCTTACCATCATGGTACTTTGGAAGTTCTGTCAGAAACGATAGAGAACACAATTAAAGCTGTAAAATGCATTTTTAGCAGAACAATTAACACGTACCAATAAAAGTAACTCCGAATTTCAAAATTAGCTTGATAGAATATTCAGACATCTCAACTCAAATAGCGAACCACTTACAAGGCACATGGTAGTCAATAACCAGTTATATGTCAAAGGGAAGGCGAAATTTCAAGCATAAGAGTATGACAGAATAAAATGGATAGAGGAATAACAACTTTAATGTCTGTGGTATTGGATTCATTATTATCTCAGCATTATGGTCTTAGTGACAAATATTGTGCATTTGCCGATACCGCTTTGGAGGCACCTTCAACCTCACCATTTTTCAAGAAGAAATAAAACCATTTATTTTCTGAGTGTCACGTGCAGGTTTTCGTAATTTTGCAATTATTTCTTAAGGTAGAGAGTCTCGCAGTTTCAACACTCTTTGTAGCTTTTTTTCTAATATTTGAGAACAACCTAAGTGTTTTGAAGTGACTTTTTTCTTGTTGAATTTTTCCAGCTGTTCATTTTCTCAGAGGGTTAAGGGCTAACATTGTGTTTAGGCTAAGAAGGGATTTTTTAATTTCAAAGAGAAGAAGTACGCCCGTGTTTCTGGGGCCTTTAGTGTAATTCATTCTGCAGTGAATTAAGAGACCCTCTTCCTCTTTCTTCATTAGTCTCTTTACTATTCCCCAGGAATAAGTTGAGTGTTAGATAACGAAAACTGTCAATGCTTTAGAGGAATCGTGTTAATACTATGACTAATTCTACGAATGGTGAAGCTGGTAGTGATGATGATGATGATGATGATGATCATGATGGGAATTGTGCTGCTTCTGCTGATGGTAATATTGATATAAATACTAAAACATATTGCTATTAATAGAAATAATAAGAATAATAATATGTATCTCCTGATTAATTTCAATATTTTGTGGAATATGTTTCTTTGATTTACCATAACTTTCCAATTAGGAACGAATTTGGCATGAACCAAAACTTCCTGAAAAATGCATCGCGCAGCCAAATGGTATACCAAGTTATGTTTCAGAAAAACAAGGGAGATGATAACTACATGCGTAGGAAGTCAAGCATGAAACACAGAAATGAGTTTCTATGGAGTTCTAGGCCACTTTTTCTTCTGCACGGCAATGTGAAAACATTTTTTATTATTAAACTGTGGAGAAATATTGGTGTGTTCCAAGTTTAAAGATGATTTGGGCAGGGTCTTCTAAAAATTATATGCGTATTTTCAAGTCATCATCCTTTTAAACTTTAAATTGCATCATCCCTTTTTTTAAACTATTTTTCATGTAAATGACATACAGCAATGTATACTTTCCTCCGTGTTTATTCTGAACTTTAGATATCAGAACAAATCACGTTTCTAGAAGAGAGAAAAATAAACTTGACATATCTGTTGCATCTTTTGGAAATAGTCAGCTGCATTGCATTAAAACGACCCTTTACACTATTTGCTTTGAGGAGAACCTTGCAGTTTATCAAGTTCCTAAAAGTAACTGACCACACCCATACTTATATACTTAGCTAAACCTCTTTTCAACTTCTCTAATCTGTTGTTGTCCATTCTGACATGTGTAAAAATGGACATTCCCCCTTGTTATTTGAGTTTAAAGAAAAAAAAAATCAGGGATTTACATGAATTTTGCACTGATGAATAAATCTTACATTTCTATTTATCATAAAGGATAAAAGTTCGTGAATAGATTACTGTTGTTTCTGTGCAATAGGACTATCTACATGCCATTCTCAGCATCCATGTAGCACATTAGTGATTTTTGCCTCATTACTAACTTTCTTTGCGCTCCAAAAGTTACCCTCTGGCACAGATGATTACTACATGTGTGTTAATAAGTTAGCTTTTTCACACTTATCAACTTTTGCGGGGAAGGATAGGCAATGAATTAAACGCTGCCAAATTTCTTATTGGTAGAACAAATAAAACATCGCAATGGAAGTAAATCAGCTTTAAAACTTCACTTTACCGAATATTTCCAGGTCTCAAGTCAAACATCAGATCCGTTTTATACTACATGGTGCAGTTACATATAGCCGAGGGTGAGCAATCGTTCAGGAACAGGTCTTTGAACGGGTACAACATATCAGATCGCGGAATCACAACAGCTGGTGGAATTGGATGCAGCACTACTTTATGGTATCGATGAATTTTGTGTGTTTGCTGGTACCTGTCGAATCCAAGTTTTGGAATCCTTTGGCGATTCAGGTGGTCTGAATGACAATGAAAGATAAAACAAGGACAAGGATTCTATTTTATAATGCGCACCAAGCCTTGAAGAAGGCGAAATTTTTTAGAGACTGGATTATTTGAGGGGAGAAATAAATTCTAGCCAAAGGCTGTGATGTCAATGGTAGAACAATTAAATCGAGGATGGCCTGCAGCCGACCACTGTAGGAAACACATTTTACCTTATTATTTGATGGGTTATGTTCATCCATGTTAATGACAAGCTTTATTTGTTCATCACCAATTGTTCCAAGGGCTACGGTAATGGTATGTTTACTATGTCACTGAAAACAATGGTTCAGAATCAATTCACTTGCTGCGAAAATGTTGATTATAAAGGCTAGTTTAGATCACGTCAGTGAATTCATTTTCTTCAGAAAGATTTGTAAAGCAGACTGGCATTCCTGATAGACTGGCCTGTTCCAGTAATATTTAAGAGCTAACAAACTAAAGCCTGTTATTCCGTGAGTCATCGGGGCTTTAGGGACATGTCCTTACCTTGGGGCCCAATGCCGATGTTGGTGTACACACTGTTCTAACTACGGATCCATCTCCAATTCAATTATTTATCTACGTTTCACGGTTGTAATATATTGCTAAATCTACCTTCTGATCAACCGGACTGTGCATTGTAAGCCGGATAAGAGGCATACAGCTTACAAGCAGTTATCACAGCCAGCCAGTACTTTCAACAATTTATGCCCTGCTTGAACGTTCTCCAATTTTCCTTGACATTCGTCAATATCTTTCTGCCCTGCATCCAGTTAAACGCGTCTTCTCTCCCTTTAAGTACTTGCATGCACCGACTTCAGCTTTCCCCTCTAATTGCACATTACAAATTATCACCACTCGATGTGTAAATACTTTTGTTCTAACTTTCTTATTTGATTTGCATCAGACTGTCGTACAACATGCCTATATTCCTTTCTTCTGACACCACCCTCCACTCCAAGTGAAAACAATATATATGCTTTCACTCTGACAACAGTTTGCAAAGGTTAGCCGACACATATTAGGACATGCCTTGGTTTTTCTTCCTTAGTGAATAATTGGCACACACTGCTCAGCGCCTTCTCCAGTCAAATTTACACCCCTTCAGTTAACGTTTCATACTTATATCCATTTATTGCATACCCTCCAGTGCATCGTTTTTTTAATAACAATGCAACCTGATTTGGACACCGTGCACCAGGTACGTGATTCATATTGGAGATCAGAGAAGTGACGTAAAATTAAACTTACAATTTCAGCACTACATCTTCTGCAATTTAACTTCCATTTGTTTAGCATTTTTTTAAAAAAAGGCCACGTTGATTTTTTTTTTTCTCTTGGAATGATTTGCAAAGACCGTGGCCGAGTTTCTTCAGGAACTCAAAGTGGCTAACAAAATTCTCTGTAAAAAACAAATAATCTGGTGCCCTTTCAGGACATCTTTTAAACGTATGAGAGCATAGTCCTCACTGAAGATCTCCATTTGAAGACTGGTATTGTTAAGCCATTTCAGGAATTTTGTCTGCTTGATAATCCCAACACCGACTTGATTACTTTCACATGGTACAGAGGCTTGGCACACCAGCTTCCATGTCAACTCCAGTGTCAGATATTTTGCCCTACAATTTGATCCACAGAAGAATGCATAAGCAACTCAAACTGAAGTTTTAGTGTTTGTTAGCGTTTATTGAGAAAAACCCTTGTCCCATCAGAGTGGCGAGGAATATTGCTCTATCGATCATCATTTTCTTTTTCTGCAGACTTCACTCTCATACTCATTTTCTCCAGTTGACAAAAATTATACTTGCTTCGTAAATTGAAAGACGTGTCTGGTCCTCATTGAAGACAGACTGAGAGAGTATGCTGCCGGAGCAAGTACCCTCCTCCACTGCTGAGAATGAACTGTAGAGCTGAGATCTAGATATGACTCGTCAGGAACAGTCTGGTATATTTCATCAGTTTAGTTCGTCCCAATGTTAAGGCCATATTTGGCTCATGGATTGATTTACACTTCCATACTGTTTTGCACGTGGAGCCCTGAACGGACAGATAGTACATCGTCCTTGGCAAGCATTACGTGCCTTCTTGAAGGCATACATCTTTTCCTGGAATCCTCTCAGGTTAAACAACTCACCTGCCATGTGGTAAATGATTTAGTTGCCACTATGCCCACCGTGGAGATAATCAGATAATGTGGCAGAGGGAGAAGAACAAAAGCATGCTACCAATTTGTTGGGCTAGCAGTCAGCCGTGTTTTTTATTCATCTAATGACCGTGATGGCTGTAAATACTCACCATCTTCCAGGGCATTTGTCTGCATGCCTTCAAGGTTCCGTCTGACCTGGTAATGAATTTCTCTGTACAACCTAATTTCTATTTAACCATCCAAACGGATCCATGACAGACTATGAAATAAATAAAAAAAACTCATTTCCAGTTCTATAAGCGTTGTGAAGGATTTATGTTTCGGTGTTGACATTTCTCCCAGAACTGTGTAGCTGAAAAAAAAACATGTCGGTGTTTCTTCGACCTGAATCTTTGGCAGGAAATCCTCGTCGATAAAAAGCACAATTTGGCTCAGATGGATTCCAGCGAAATCATTTTGTGTGTTGGAGAGGAGTGAGCTTCCTGTGTAATTGTCAGAAAGCGGCTCAGTTACTTTCCACTTTTACAGCAGGACAA
The DNA here is from genome assembly GCF_017639515.1 of Carcharodon carcharias. NCBI lineage: Eukaryota > Metazoa > Chordata > Chondrichthyes > Lamniformes > Lamnidae > Carcharodon > Carcharodon carcharias. The sequence goes on from NC_054495.1 coordinate 11,582,254, forward strand.
CGGAGGGATCTCTGTGTTCTTGCAAGATTGTTTCTTGCTCCTGCACGCACTGAAAAAAAAAGGTTGAGTGAGTTACTTGACCAGGAATTGCCTTCTTGCCCTGTATGCCTCTGTCAGGATAGCATCAGGTCCTGGGGACTTGCCTCTAGAAAGCAGCTGTATTGTGTTTGATGATTCTAACTCGATTCTAGGACTATAAAAAGTGCAATTGATTTGCGGCAGTCTTTTGAAAGGTGCTTCATCGATTGATGAAGGGTGAGCGTCCACTTGCATAACGTGCTCTGCTCATTTTTCTAGTATAGACATTACTATCTGTAAGCGTTATGATTTCGCCGGCACCGAGAATTCATGATGAATCAGTAAACTGGAGCTCATTGAATGATTCAGGAGCATCGTCGAACCATTTCCATTCTTTCTTGTGTGCGTATGACTGAACATCCTTGTGTTCCGATTCAGCCAATTTTTTCTTTTATATATTGGAGCTTGAATGGGATGCTTCTTAAGATGTTTGAGTTATCATCTTTATTGCACACTGATGACTTGTAGTTAAGGAAAGGCCTGAATATAAACCTTCCCTCAAATAATTCCTGGATGAATTCAATGCTTTTAAGAATATAATCTGGAAGGATACGAGGGGTAGGAAGAAAGGCATCTCACACAGCGCATCCTACATCCTTGAAGATCAACAAAACGTCCTCAATAGAGTGAGTTTCCAATTTTCCTATGTATAGTCAAATATCCAGTTTCAATCAATGAGCTATCTGCGTAGGTGGCAGTTTCGCCTTGGGGTGTGGCGATGATATGGACGTTTGCATCCCAGGGCTATATATTGCGATATTTTTTGATGTTTAGTTTTGAAATTTGAATACTCTGGGCAGTCAAATATTCAGCACCTAATATGTCTTTCATTACGCAGACATCTGCCTCTCCCTCTGTCTGGCGATTACATCATCCATTGAATGCCAATTCCTAGAAGCTGTGTGCATCTAAAAAAAACTTCTGTTACGATTAGGGAGGTGGTCAACTGCATGGTCGATTACGAGCTCATTCGCAGCGCATATTTTCACCAGCATCACCTTTCTGTTATACCTGCCAATCCTGTTTTTTAAATTAATTTCTGATAACACCTTACCACGCCTAATGATCTGCACCAAGTCTTGAGTTGCAGTTGCCATTAATGATTAATTCTCTGATATTTCTGCAGGAGCAATGAGAGCGGGGATGCCATCACCTAATACTCTTGACTTCGTTCAGTTTTATCATGATAGGGGCATAGTAACATTTCCATTCCTATTGCCATGCAACAGGTGCATAAGCTCAAGGGAAGACAAGTCAGCTTTCTGACAAGATAGTTCGTGGCAGCTCAAACTCCACTTAGCACCATGCTCACTTTCCAAGGCAATGCAAAAGAATGTGGATTTTGAAACCTATTCCTTAAGTTGTCACTCTATATGTGGATGAAACTCACTGAGGTGGGCGATCTGAAAGATGTACCTAGCTATCTCTCCATTGACAGAATGTTTCTCTTCCCAGTTCACCCGGATGTGACGTTCTCCATTTGCCAATGGTGACTTGTGTCACCCTTGCATTCTTTTGCAAGATTTGAATTACAGCCGTGTTAATGGTGTTCAGGAAAATATGTCATGCACACCAGGTTGATGAAACAGGAAATGAGTAGGACAGTTTTCCTAGATCCTTACTCATATGTGTAATGAGAGCATAACGGTCCTGAAAAGGACTGCTCAGTCGAAGGTAGATCTGTTGAGTTCCAATTATTTCTATTTAAAAACAATGCAGACGCATGAAGTTCCTGCAAACATGTTCTAAGCTAAAGCTCCCATGATTCGTCTTCTGCTACTGCTGCTCTGATCCATCAGTGCGTGTAACTGATATATTTTTAGATGATAGAATTGTGGTGAACCTCCCTCTAAGTTGAATTGGATTATAGTGAATAAGTGGTGTGCTACATCAGCCTGAATCCATTGCACTGATCAACCTTACTCTAATGGTAGGCAAATGAAGAAGGCTGGAATTATACCCGAAAAAAATGAGCAACCTGGACGCCTTCCATTTCTTGGCCTGGTAGACGCCTTCCACGCTGCGGTGCTCAACACTCTTCAGGGCATTGGATTGGCTTCTTCCACCAGTCTACTGAAAGCTTATTTCACATGACAAAGTAGATAAATCTCTTAGTTGGGGAATGTAGGATGCATAACAACTATCCTGCGCTGGTTTGTCGCACTGGTTGAAGCCGTTTGCCGGGGTGTGGATGTGATTTCATGGTCACAAACCTTTGCTGCCATGGGGGCGATCAAGATATCCGTGAGGATAAAAACAGTTCGAGCCAATCCAAAGATTGTAGCGAGGTTCCCTATGAGATCTGCTACATTTCCTTTACCATCCTTGCAGCTGAAATATCTACTGTTATTCTAGTAACTATTCAATGTAAATGCACGTTGAGATTTTAATTTATATCCTTGCCTATGTGGTGCTAAAATGGACACAGAGATGTAAAACCTGGTTTAAACAGAGATCGTAGGGCAGTTTGCATGACGTTTCCAAGTAAGTATAGCGATAATTCCTAAAAAGTAGGCCATGGAATTTATTAATCCATCCAGTCTTACACGGCAGCCCGGGCAAATAGTCCCCGTGATTGATATATAGATTTTCTGAACCTTGGGAATGAATTGATGTAAACGGGCTGAACTCTCGGCAGTCATCCAGGTATATCCCCAATTCTTCCTGTATGTTCTAGTCCCTATGTATAGGATGCTCAGCCAGGTGGTTCTGCTTACAATGCCGTCCTGAGGACGTCCTGCAGTAGTGTATTGAACCTGAGATCATGAACTTCCCACATCCTCAATCCACCTTCGGCTGTGCTAGCTATGACTCAACGACTGGAGATTTACTTATTTCCCAAACCCAAATGGACGTCGCTCTTGTTTTGGTTCTTAAATGTCACACATGGTCAAATGCTGTGTTGACTCTCACCTGAAACCCTGAAGTAAGTTGCTTTGTCAATATGTGGAGAAAGGCTGAACTGATCTCTGGATCTGGGTAGCTCAGGCAGTACCAAAACAGAGCTTTATCGTGTGTGCTGTTGCTGAGCAAGTTGATTGTGCCACTGAAAACCCCCTTTCACTTGATTTTAGTGGTTTGATGCTGCAATAATTGGCCAAGTTGAGCCTGTATTCCTTTTGTTTGAACAGGGAATAACTGGGAAAAGCTCAACGTTATTATTGGGTGGCAACGACATTCCTAATTAATTATTTTGGTGTCAATCTAATGTATGCAACAACCATCTACATTTGCATTTATCTCAATTCTATCTTCAACCATACACTCCATGCATACATAGACATCCATTCATCTGTCCCGTTGCTTACCTGCTTCGGGGGACTTAATACCTGCAGGGCACAAAGTAAAACGTTGATCGATTTTGTAAAATTGATTTCTGTAATGGTTAACTAACAGTGCGATGACAGCAAACATAAGCTAGGATTCAGATTTGGCAAAACCATTTGGCGCATCTCATCTCCCGAATAAAACTGCTTCCATGCACATGATGGGAAAGGACTAGCCATATCAAGGCATGAGAGCCGAATAGACCACGTGTTAGCGTCCGAATTGAATAGATTAGCAGAGAGAGGAAACACGTCAACATAAAAAAATAAGAGTGTAGTTGAAGGTCTTACTAACTCTGTGCTCCATTCTTTTAAAAACATATCTTTATGATGCGCGTTTGTTAGTTTTCATGCTTAGTCTTTGTTTCATTCTAGTGTTATGACTCATAGGAGCCTTGAAGGAATTTCATTCATAAAGTCCATGAAATGTAACACTTGTCAAATGACTTGGCAGGTGTGTTTTCAGGTATTAAACAAGTCCATCTCATAAGGAAATACAGAGCAGATTCTGGAATACATCAAAGCCTATCAGCACAGCCCTCTAAATTATTTTCAGGCTGCTTGCCTATTTCCTCTGAATTACATATTTAAGTGTCCATTGAACTGTTGCCCTTGCTTTTGTGCTCCATGGTCTAGGCAAACAATATATTTTATCCGAATTCCTCATTTAATTATTTTATGATTTTATCATATTCATAAAAGTAGCTTTTCTTTTTTTCTGTTTTCTTTGCTGCTTTACCACATGATTGGAATTATTTCCTCCGTGCCTACTCTATGAACACATTTGAAAATGAAAAAAATATGTACCTTAAAAAAACTCCCCGCAACCTTTCCTTTTTGTGAGAAAAGCAAAGAAACAAGTTGCCTGTGCATTTTTTTTCACCTGAATGTTATACTGTCGGTTTTCGTGTATAATGTTTTAAGTTCTTGCTTTCACCTTTTTTTTTTGCCCACATCATCTTAAATTATGACATGCAGAGTTTCCCATCACACTTTATAGGCTTTTCGAACTCTAGTTGTCAGAATTACATGCAGAATCACAGGAACAAAACATATCATCATTTTTTTCAGGTTTTTTTTTGGTAAATTTTGTGAATCCATGGTAATTTGTGTATACGTTGCTCACCACCTTAAAAGTGGATCAAGATTCACCTGAACAAATCTTATCTCAGTTATGATTCCCTCTCTTAAATCTCCCACTTACAAGAAGGGAATTATTGGATGGAAACAATTAACGGTGGTTCAGTCTTCCTCTTAACAAATCACTCACCTCTTGTGGTATTCTCGAAGATCTCCCCTGAGACCCCTCCCAGAGCTTCACCCCCAAGCTGCGAAACTGGACACATTGCTGCATAATTTAAGTTGAAACACAAAACAGGTAACGCGTGAATGGTTCATCAAAGGATGCAGGTGGAAACAATAGTGCGGGGTATATAACAACATTGGCACGATAGAAGTAGTCTTGTGCTATGCACCTAGAACAAAGACATTTATGACCCCGGCCAATCACATGATATTTAGTGATGATAGCCTTACCTTAAATATGCTTGATATTCTGAAATCATGTTTCTCGTCACTCTTACTTTCACACCGTCCAGAGAATCAGATAAATGTGCAAAGATTTACAGCCTGTCCTTACTGTCGTAACGCTGCTTAAGTTCTGTGGGGTTACACTGCAAACAATGGTTAATTCTATTAATTATTTTCTGCATGAACAGCTAAAGCTACCAAATGACAAGGATCTCGAACACAGGCCTTGTCTTTAACGGCAGGGTGAGGCATACTTTGACATGAGCATCATGCAAACCGCAACTTCTAGACACAGGGTGCGTAAAGATCACTCTTACAACATCATGAAGGAGTTAGAGGACATGCGAGAGACACAGAGTTTTGTGGGTGTTAGCGTTCAAAATGGATAAATGGCAGAGAGAGTAAACAAGTAATGTTGAACATGAGAACCTTGTAGGTTTCTTATATTATTATCTCCGCACGTAATTCCACTAGGAATTATACATTTTGCGTCTTTGTCGATATTGGATAATTTAACGCATGTTCATCTACATTGACAGTATAACAGCAGCAAGTTACAACTGCTGCAACGCTTGGCCTAACTAGCCAAGTGGTTATGGTACTGGGTTTGAAACCCCTAGATCAAGAGTTCAGATCTGACACTGGCAAACTATGAAACAATGTAACTTCATCTGAAAAACATATGGAAACGGGTTTGTACTTGAAAGTCACAGCTGCTGCAACAGCGAAGTTGCTCGACATTACATCTTCAAAGTAGAGGCAAATCGTACCAAAATCTTTTATCGACGCCATTGCTGACAAATTGAATCACATACTGACTCACGAAAGGCAATATAAGCAATGGTGTCCAAATAATTTGAGAAATATAGAGAAAACAAGAAGAAGCAAGTGCGAGAGATCTTAAAGTTAAGTAAATTGTCGAGAAAACGAAAGAGCTTAACATTTCTGTGTCTGAGGATCCTGCTTGGTATATTGCATGGCTTTTAAACTGCGTTTGCATAAAATCCAGGAACAGGACAGGCACAACTACTCTTTTCTGTTCTCCTCCATATTATTCACGGTTTGTGCCCAACGATGTTTGAAGCAAGATGTAAGGCAGCACCTGATGCACCCATAGGTAGCTGTCATCTTGAACATAATTGGGTGCATGAAACAAACTATCATTTCAAAGAACAATTCAAAGACACACGCCTTGTTACGTGCCAGGAGAAGAATTTAGTATCATCTGATTACTGATGTCATATTTTTCATTAAAGCATAATTATTAGCACTTTTTATCATGAAGTACCTGTGCCAACTCTGTCAATGAACTTTCCAACTAATTTTTCAGTTCTGTCTCAGCAACATAACCAGCTGCTGGTCATCAATTAATTGAAATATTCAAATATTCCTTCACTAATTATGAAATTTGCTTTTCTCATCCCTGCATTAATAGAACAAATAGGATATGCAGCTCATGAGACCTGATTCGTAACATCAGACGTAAATACACAAAAAGAAGAATCAATAGCCCATTCGGCATCTCGAACCTGCTCTGAGACTGAATAAGATCTTTGCTGATCTGATGTTTGCCTGAACTCCAATTACCTGTCTGAATTCCCTCTCCCTCACGCCGCACACTGAGGCAGTATTTGAAGATAAAAAATGTTTATCCCAGCCTGGAGGATATTCAGTGTTGTACCCTCCACTGTGCACTGACGTGAAAAATTTCAAACCTGAATGACCTCCTTTTCAACCAAATTTTGCGCCATATTTGGGAGTCCCTTTATTCTAAAACAGTGCCTCCTAGCTCATTATTTCCACAAGAAGGGAAACAACCAATCAGCAGAATCAATAGCAAGAACCATCAGAACTTTAAGCGTTTCAATAGGACCAAATGCTACTTATTTAAACTCGACTGAGTTTTGGCCCAATCTGCACAACTTCTCTGTATAAGACAGTCAATTAATTCTTTGAAACAGGCGAATGAATCTGCTATAATACCAGCTTTTTAAGGAGACCAAAACTATGGGCAGTATTCTAGGCATCAGAGACCGCCTTAGAAATTATACCAAGATTTTTGTCCTTTTACAAATAGACCAAAACTATATTTGCCTTCTTAGTTACTTGTGCCTGCATGCCGCCTTTTTTTGACCAGCTGGAGAGAACGCCCTGTTTCCTCTGTATTGAAACAACCTGAAAACGTTCCCCATTGCTTACTACATATATTGTATTGCTATATATTGTTCTTCATAAGCTGGCTAACATTAAATTTTCGTAAATTGTCCATAGGCTAGATGTTCGCCAAATGCTGTTTGGAAAGCTGTATTACTGGGACTAATTGTGCAGCCGTTCTAATGGGCAACTTCAACTTTCCGAATATACACTAGGACGATGATTGATGAAAAGGCAGAGAGACACTAACATTACTGTGGTGTGTTCAGGTCAATTTTAAAATCGTGTTTTTCCAGGGGAAAACATAATGACTGATTCTTGGGAATGGGGTAGACCACGTGGACTTGATGTTGGCAGGAAGCAAATTACGAAAATGAATCATTGTATCATAAGGTCTAACTTGGTTATGGTAAAGAGCAAACAAAACCTAGTACAACAATAATAAAGTGCGGGGCAGCATTTTTGTGGGCTTCTGGGTGGGTGGTGGAGTTGGTGTGGTGGGGGTGGCGGGTGTTGCGAGGAGGTGGCCTTGGGTCAGGGGGGAGGATTAGATCTAGTCCAGATAAATAGGATGCAAAGATTTTCATGCAAATAAAAGCAAAATAACCAGAACATTGGGTTATTTAAATAAAAATATCTTTTGGGATCATGGAATACAGATCCCCATGAAGGGAATCGTAGGACAAGCGTATCAAGAGAACCCTGGATAAGCAAAGAGATAAGCTGAAGATGATAATGTGTGCGTATGATGTCGGGGTGATAATGCAACAGAGAATGAGGCCATACATCAAATGTTCATGGGAGAAGTGAAAAACTAATTTGCAGAAACTAATAGATAGCCTGAAAGGAGACTGGCAGCTAGCACAAAAGCAACTCGATACCTGCAGGCAATATGCAGAATTTTGTATCACTGCCTGCTAAAATAATACTTCGCATTTGTCTTTACCTAGGAATAAGGTGGCTGCTTAGGTCATGGTGAAAAATAAGCAAGTCAGCCACTTTAAAGTTTTAAAAGATAAATAACGTGTTTTACAACGGCCGCCTCAACTTAAATTTGATAAGGCATCAGAAAAAATTGAAATCCATAGAAGGATACTGGTGGAAGTTATAGCAGAAATTGCAAAGGCAATGGCCACAATTTCCCATTGTTCCTTAGGCACAGAAGCAGTGCTGAAGGATTGTAGCATTGGAAATGTTACACCCGTGTTCCAAGAAAGTTGTATAAGAGCTACCACCCAACCAGTTTTACTTCTTAAACGGGCTAAATTTAATGGTCACTTGGGTAGATGCAGGTTAATTTTTTTTATAGATGATGAATGCATTAAAGGAAAACTGTAGTAGGTGAATTTGCTGCAGCTTTTCAAGATGTGATACAGAAGTTTGATTAGGGTAATTTTTTAATGTGGTGTGCATGGCCCTCCAAAGGCATTTGATGCACTGATGCACAACGGACATTTGAGCAAATTTATCGTTCATATTTTGAAGCAGCAGTGGCATCATTCACGCAAAATTTTGCTGGATGACAGGAAAGAGAAACTAATACTTAATTAAAGTTGATGCAGTGGAGGACGTCTCACAATGAATCTCTGCAGGGGTAGCTGTAGCAACCCTGCTATTTGTTGATATATATTAATGGTGTAGACAGGGTACATTTTAACATTTGCAGATTTTTCAAAACATTAAAGCATTATAAACTGCAATGTGGATAACAGAGATCTATAAGAGAATCACCATGCCGAACAAGCCCTTTGTACCATCGAGTCTGCACCGACACGTGAGAAACACCTGAACTACCTACCAAACCCCATTTACCAGCACTTGGCCCATAGCCCTGAATGCTATGACGTGCCAAGTGCTCATCCAGAAATATTTTAAAGGATGTGAGGCAACCCGCCTGCACCACCCTTCCAGGCAGTGCATTCCAGACCGTCACCACCCTTCGGGTACAGAGGTTTTCCCTCACATCCCGTCAAACCTCATGCCCTTCGCCATGAACGTAAGCTCCATTGTGGCTTACCACCAACAAGACACAGAAAATTTCGTGGAACCAGCAGTTAGGTGGCAAATGAAGTTCAATGCAGTGAATTATGAAGCAATTCAACTTAGTGGAAAGGAAACGGAAAGAAAATCTAAACAATGAATAGATTTCTAAAACGGGTGCATGTGCCGAGGGAACTGCTTGCACATAAGCATAAGGCATTCCATATATTAGGATAAGTTAAGAGCACTGCAACAATGCACTCAATGTCCTGGGTTCTATGAATTGGAACTTAGAGTCTAAGAGCTTTGAGGTCCTCTTATCTGGAATATTTTATCCAGATTTGAGCTGCACAATGTAAGAACGTTCAGAATGATGGCAAGGAACAGGACTTAAACAATCGATTAATATATGCTAACTACTCAGATATGCACATTGGTTGTTATCACGTAACTGTTAGGATGTTATAAAATATGTTATTCCTATGCATCACCTACTTTCCTTCCACATGAATTTATTGAAGTGGAGACCCGGGCAGCACACATTTATCGGATTATTGTGGATTTTTCTAAAAACTATGGAGAAGTGAAGAACTTCAGTTACGTTGGAAGGCTATAACAATGACGACCTAATTGGGGAAACCCACATTTAGAGCTAGTTGAAGTGAAGTAACAGCAGACTAACTCCAGGATGTTTTGGAGTGATGATGGGAATCGCCTTACTTACGTTATAATCATATCCATTTCAAGAAGTTGCTCAATTATATATAAATAGTTCTGTGATAACCTGGCGCAAAAAAAAAATGTGGATCCTTTTCCTTCCTCTGCCGGAGATGGATCATTTTCTCTCTCACTATGATCGAAGTGAATTGCTGACAATCTAACCATGCAACTAAATATCACGCTTCCTTTATTTGTCTAATGATGCACATGTGTTTATCTTTCGCAGGATGTGGCACAATAATTTGTTTCATCGGCCTTCACTCTCGGGTATAGCATAATGGAGATTCCGAGGCAAACCTTTTATTTAAAATTTTCTCTGTGGCACTAATTAAATGTGCACTTTTGCACCAGTGATGTGTGTGCTCACACATAGAATGTTTGGCTAAATTCTGGGATAATAGTCAGGCGAATATTGCATACGTTTGCTTGAGGAGTCTTCAAGCAGCCTTGAAGGTATTGTTCAAGTATTGGTGCCTTCGGCCTCATGAAGTCTGTGTTAGAGGCTCAAGCAGCAAATTCAATAATAAATAATTAACCAAAGCGATTTGTCCCCACGTAGAGCTTTCTTGCCATGCAATCCCGAGCATTTTGTAGAATGGCACTTCATGGACTGAGATTTTCTGAACAAATCATAGGCCACATCACTCCTTCTCAGCACATGTACAACCATGAACCAATATTGCTTTGCAATGAAACCTGGTTAAGTTTCAAGGAAGTTGTCCTAATGAAGGAAATGTCTTTTGAGGCATCAGAAGTGCTGTAAAAGGGCATAAACTAGAAGATGTCACTTCTTCAGAAGGGTTTATGGCCTTTGCCTATATTTACTTAAGGCATCTAAGTAAGTAGCAAACGTGAGGCTGGATAATCATGGACGGCGGTATGCCTGGAAGAACGCTCCCAAACAGAGGGCTGGTCACAGGAACAACTCGGCGGTGTCTCCAGAACCATCTTTGTTTCCAAGGCTGCCGTTGCGGAGAGAAGTTCCCTTGCCCTGTAAGCGTGACAAGTGTTGTTGGTGGAATCCAGGGCAACTCGTATAAATATTTATAATATATTATTTAGAAACAGCATACAAATGGGCACAATCACACAAATGCACACGCACCATGCACAAAATGAAAAACCTGCCCCTATTTGTGTGCAGAATGCTAATCTTCCTTTCGACAATTGGGTAGCCATGACATCTCTCTGGCTCCTTGCTTAAGGGTGTGAAACGTACATTTTCGTGGAGATAAGGGGAAATAGGACTGAGACGTATAAAAGAAAATTGTACAATTGTTCGTGGCTTGGCTGGGGGCTGAGATATGTGTGATGACAGCAGTAGTTTCACAGTGAGGCAAATCATATTGTTTTTTTCAAAGCAGATGACTGGCTTGCACATTAATGGTTTATGAGCAATTCGAAAGAGCAGAACATGAACAATTGAAGAGCGGCACTGGATTTTAAAATGGTGAGAGTTCAAATCTGGAGGGTGAGGGGAGAAAGTGGCAGAAATGGAAAAGTGTAATTGGTGAGGAGGCATTAGCAAGGGTTGAAAAATGGCACAAAAATTCGGAGGGCTGCAAGAGCTTCAAGACAAGCGACAGCAGAGGGAGCGGTGACACCAGTTTGTTGGTCGATTACGTTCTGAACATAATCAAAGTCTGAAGTCAATGGGAAATATCTAAATAATTGATAGGTTAGCATTCTGCTTGTTCTTACTTCTTTAACATTTGTTGAAATTTATTTTTACTTCTAAGCTTTTGTTAATATCAACAAATTGTAATGGCAGTGACAAAGCGGGCTTGGAGCAGTGCATTCTATTACTAATAAACCAGTATGGAAAATAATAGATTAAGTGACAAATATCTATGATGACAGGGCAGGCGATGTGTTACGACCGCAGGACATGGCAGCGCCTGTCAGCGCGAGCTCAAGGCTGATCACATCCTCCGTAAGCGTCTGTGGCTTGAAGAAGTTCTGCTCACAGAGATTGTCTGGAGGCCGAGCTGCCAGCAATGTAATGCATCAGAAGGGGGCCAATTTATCTGGGTATTTTATTCCCCAGGACAGCCACATCTATTAGGGTAGGATATTCTGATTTACTCAGCAGTCAGGGCTGGAAAGGAGGCTGGTATGGGAGCCCAGAGGAAATGATTCCATCACCTTCAGCATTTGCAATTATACTAAAGTTTGGAGACTCTTCAAACCTCTATTTTCAAAGTGAGAGCTGCAGGTGGATGAGAAAAGTGGCCAAGGCACCATGGTTCAAAAGGGCATTCAACTGGGAACGGTTAAGAGTAATTGTCGCGGTGGTGGTGGACAGTACGGTCAGGTAGCTGGACACAGTAGTCTGCAGTCCAAACCCCTTTCCTCCCTAACTGGTGCCTGAGTTTATGCTCGAGGTTGGACAGAATGCTCCAGTGGCAGGGGGTGTATTCAGTTCCGTGGTCCATTTGGATGCCGATGTCATATAAAGGAGTTGGTAAGGTTTCTGCATATTGATTATGGACAGCTAGGAGCCAAATAAAAACAGAAGAAAAAGGATCTCAAATGGAATATTATATGGAAAATTGCCTGTGAAACGACCAAACTGAGATAGCCTCAATAAGATTAGAGATGTTAAAATCTTGCCTAAAGACTGGTGTGAGATGAATTGTTTTTTATTCATTGGGCACTGGTACCAGTGCTGGAAAAAGTCAGAGCTGTATTGTTGGATATATTTTCACGTGAATTTTGCTTGGTCCAGTGTCTTCGCTAATCTTGAAACAATTGCTTTACACAGGGCTTAAAACCAAATAGTGTGGAGAATAGAGCATGGGAAATGAAATGTAGTAACTCAACAGGAAGCAAGGAGGTAACAGAGGAGAACGGTGGATGGATAATGGTAAACAAAGTGTGGCAGGAAAGGACAGAGAGTGAAAACGTTTGCGTACACCCACAGCTAATCTCTTGCGATGCATATGTGATAAATAGGCATAGTTGAAGTCTCTTTTTCTGAGTACAGTCAACACTCAACAAAATGAATTAATTGATTGCACATGTAGAGCTAAACATTTATGTTCAATACCCATTACCCCTAAATCACTTAAGCACGACTGCTATTTCAGCATTTAAAGGCCATTTTCGAATTGCCCTTGAGAAAGTCGGGATGGGCTGCTTTCTTGAACAACTGCCACCCACGTGCTTTAGGAACACCCACAGTAATTTAGGAATTGGAGTCCTGAGGTGCTAATGTAGCAGCAGTGAAGAAAGGCGACACAGTTCAAATTCAGGATGAGTTGTGACTTGGGCAGGAACTTGCAGGTGCTGATGTTCCAAATGTTTTGCCAAAGGACAAAGCTAAAGTTCTCTTCCTTCCTAGCTGAAGTTTTGACCAATTCTGGCAGCATCATCCTCATCCAAGGACTTCCCGTTATGGTACTGTTGTTTTGGACAACCCAAAGTTACATTGTTTACGTATCTGGTCCTTGACGAATATTCAGTAGAAATGCAGTTACTTGCAGCACCCGGACCCTAAATTACACCATTCATTAATCTGAACTTGTTTCCTCCTATTTGTCTCCTGAACAGTGGCGTTCCATGCACCCTATCAACAACATTCAAAAAGTATAACATCAATATTAACTTACGTATTGAATGTTTGGAGAAGTTTTGTTGTGCAATGTGGTTTGCTGTTGGCTTGCCATAGTAGTCTGTCCTTTATTGTCCTTGGTCTATGCAGCCTTGGACTCACAAGCCATTTCTTCCAGCAGTTGAAACACAGTTTGAGGAGTGTCGAGCAGAAATTCAGCGTATTTTCAGTTCGGTAAGAGATCAAGCTGCCGTAGAAAACAACAAACTATGATTGACACGTCTGTCTGCAACATTTTACGTGATTGTGTATGTTAAATGGATAGGTACGGCTTTGAGTGATCCATTACCAGCAATAGAGACATCAAGGGAGACGTGGGATTGAATTGAACAGGCTTCCAGATAAAATGGCACAGCCTTGAAATTTTCTCTTCATTATATAAGCAACCTGAACAAATACATACCCATTTGGAACCCTGCTATCAACATTGGCCAGAAAAGATTTACAAGTTGTAATAAACCATATATCGAAATGTAAATCAGAATTGCTAGTCTTGTGAATTTTTGGGGGCATTGAAAATGCGCTTTGAACAGTCCCCTACTTAATAGATGAACGTTTTACGTTCAACAACAGAGCACAAGAAGAAGTGTTGAATGTTTGTTTTTTAAATTACTTCAGCGAGACACCTAACTGAAACTTGTGAGCTTGTTAACCTGAAGGGCTTTCTGATGAGTGATGAGATTGTCTGAGGAAAGAGAGATCCATTGCTGAGCGAAGGCCTGCCAACAGACGTTAACTTTACACTTAAGCAAGTTACTTACATGCACAGAATTGCTGAGGAAGCAAATCATCTGCTGGAGAATATGGATGGAATACTGGCGAGATTGTCCATCATGTTGACGAGTACTCTAAGCCTTCCAAGCGCAGGAAAATGGCTAAAGAGAAGAACAAATATATTGTCGAAAGAAGAAAGATCAAGGCCTGTGTACAGTATGTGAATATTGCGGAGCTCACGTGTTGAAAAGAATAGAAAACATGCCCAGCGTTGTGAAAAGATTACTCTGAATGCAAGAAGCTAATTCACTTTGTTCACAAATGCTTTCCTGGAAAGAAGGAAAGCCAACCTATTGTGATATGTATTTATTGGAAAAAAGGAGGATCGGTATCAGTTTGGCTTTGGTGGAGAGAGTTCATGATATGAAGTTTTGGAACTCAATGTCAATTCTGGAAGGCTGTAAAGTTCCTCGTTAGAAGATCAGTTGCCGTTCCTCCAGTTTGCTTTGAGCTTCACTGGAATAGTGCAACAGGTCAAGGACGGAAATCAGGGCAGGAAATCAACGTGATGTGTTGCAATGGCAAGCGATAATGAGTTCCAGGTCATGCTGTGAACAGGCCGAAGGTGTTCCCCAAAGCAGTCACCCAGTCGACTTTTAGTCTCTCCAATGTAGAGGAGACAACATTTGGAGCAAGAAATGCCATAGAGTACATTGAGGGAAGTGAAAGTAAATTGATGCTTCTATTGAAAGTAGTATTTGGGGTCTTGGACAGTGAGGAGGCTGGAAATATAGGGGCAGGTATTGCACCTTCTGCCGTTCTATGGGATGGTGCTGTTGGATCTGGTTAAGGTGTATTGGGTGATCGAGGAGTGGACTAGGGTGTCCAGGAGGCAACGATCCTTGCAGAATGCTGCCATGAGCGGCGGGGTGGTGTGAAGTGATGATATGCTTCTTGGTGGCATCATGCTGGATTTGGCACAAATATCTGAGGATGAACTTTTAAAGGTGGAAACTGGTGGGATGATAAGTGAGGACATCGGTTAACTTATCATGGTTCTGAGAGGGAGGGGAATATGTGACACTGGATGCTCGTGAGACTGGTTGGATATGGTTGAGTGTCATTTGTGTTTGACTCACTGACTTCCAATGTTCCAGTTCCACTCTCTATCTCGACATACATGAACATCTGCTTCAGTCGATGGTCAATTGCATCTTATTTTCACTTTGAATTTCTGTTCGTTGGCAAAGTATCTGTATAGGCTGTTGCATTTTTGAGGGTGTGTCTGCCACCATATATCGATGTGCACCTCTCCTCGGTCTCTTCCCCCTTTATCTCGTTGACTCTTTCTCTCACTACCTGAGTCAACGTTTGATTCTGCATTAAACATACAGTAAATATAATCAACACTCGACATTAATGTTGTCATTCTGTTTCTATCCGCTATTTTGATTGGTAATCGCCGCTTGCTTTACATGCTGAAGAATCCACAATAACATTTATGATGATTACGTTACATTCCCATAGCCTTGCCCAGTATAACAAAGAAGTCTAATCACTGTGGCAATAAGTTTTCGTTCTGGCAGTTTAAAAAAAAGTGCTTGGAAAACAAAGGGCAACCTTTAGACATGTGTTTGTGTGATGGGAGATTTAGAAATTCAGAGAAATGCCTAGGTATCAAAGCAATAGCTTTGTTGTGTTGGGTGATTTTAACTTTCCCTATATTGACTGGGAATCACTTAGTGCTAAGGGTTTGGATGGTGCAGAATTTGTATGCTGCATCCAGGAGGGCTTCCGGAGACAATATGTAAATAGTCCAACTAGGGAAGGGGCAATACTGGACCTGGTATTGGGGAATTAACCCGGCCAGGTGGTCGAAGTTTCAGTAGCGGAGCATTTTGGGAAACGCGGACCATAATTCAGTAAGTTTCATGGAACTGGTGGATAAGGATAATGGGACCCCCCGGGATAAGGCGCTTAATTGGGGAAAGGGCTAATAATAATAACATTAGGCAGGAACTGAGGAATCTAGACTGGAGGCGGATATTTGATGGCAGTCAACAACTGACATGTCGGGACTTTAAACGTCAGTTGATAAGAATTTCGGGCCGGCATGTTCCTGCTAGGATAAAGGATAAGATTGGCAAGTTTCAGGAACCTTGGATAACGAAGGGTATTTTTCATGACGCAAAATGAAAAGGAAAGCATTCGTCCGTGCTGGAAGTCTGGGAACAGATGTATCACGTGGAGAATATTAAGAAAGTAGGAAGAAACTTAAGCAAGGAGTCAGGAGGGCTAAAAGGATCATGACAAGTCACTGGCAACCAGGATTATGGAAAATCCCAAGGCCTTTTATACATATGTAAAAAGCAAGAGGGTAGCCAGAGAAAGGGTAGGCCAACTCAGTGAAAGAGATGAGAATCAGTGTGTGGAGCCAGAAGAAATTGGAGAGATACTAAATGAATAGTAATCATCAGTATTCACCAAAGAGAAGGACTTTGCGGTCGATTTGTCTAGGCATGAATGTGTAGATATCCTGGATCAGGCTGAGATCAAAAAAGAGTACGTGTTAGGCTTCTTGAAGAATATTAAGGTGGATACATTCCAGGGTCAAATGAGAACTAACCCAGAGTACTGAGAAGGGCAAGGGAGGAGATTTCTGGGGCCTTGACAGGAATCTTTGAATCCTCACTGGCTATGGGTGAGGTCACAGCGGACTGGAGAATGGCCAATGTTGTTCCATTGTTTAAGAAGGGTAGCAGGGATATTCCAGGAAATTACAGGCTGGTGAGCCTTATGTCAGTGGTAGATAAATTACTGGAGAAGTTTCTCCGTGACAGAGGAATGTGATAATAATATTGTGTAGCCTCAAATGTTATATATTAGTCAGTATTCATTTATGAGATGCAGAACCTGCTCTGTCTAGAACCTACTACAGAGCTGTTGAATATCCATACTCAACATGATCGCTCATTTTCCAAATGTTCATGTCTTTGGTAATGCGCCAGATCAACATATTAACATCACAAAAGAAAATAATTGGCATTCCAGCCCTCTCTAAATATCATCCCAAAGCTAAATTCTAATTATTCACCAACATCTTCAATTATGCATTCCCTCTTTAATATCCACCTATTTTCCTTTGCATTCCTTTTGAATATCTTCTATAAATTTACAACACCTACGCCAACCACCGTATAAAGGAAAAACATAGAAAATGTCATAATTCTTTGTCATTAGCTTCCAGTCCAATTTTCAGTTGTTTTTACCAATTCCCCACCATTGCGTCTGAAGCACTGGTGTAAACGATAATAACGAAACATGTCCCTCGTTCCCTTCTACTTATCAATTTCAAAGCAATCTATTCATTGTTATTTACTGAAGTAGAGGCAGGGTCGGTATTATTCAAATATCGCTGCAATTCTGCCTACCGCTGCCAAACTTTTCATCCATTTTCTGATGCTTCTCACTCAAACAGTCCGCGTGAGAACTGACCCGTTCTTTCACATGCTTCACCTTTTTTCTGTTTTCCAATGTAGTTTCCCATTTAGGTTCTTCCAATTGTTGCACTTGCTAAGTGTCTGCTGCTTCACTTCAGCTTGAAGTCAATCAGATTTAGGGTCTACGATTTTACTTCAGACAACGTAATAACTTCCTTGCTCTGTCTAGCCATTTCCATAAACCCATCGTAATAGGTAAGTTTCACCACATGCATGAATCTTCTCGTCGGGATTAACAGGTGCCAGCTCCGGCATCCATAGTGCGCATTGTTCAAAATTAGAAATTTTGCAATTTGTATTACTGGTGTAGATAAACCTCGGAATTCCAAAATAATTAATTTGTCTGACGAATTTCAGAGTGGGTGATCGCTTCCCATGAATTAATTTCAGTGCTGCCATGCCGACCTCACTCAGATTAAATCTTATTTTATTTAGTTCAGGCAGCCTTACTCTGGTACCTCAAAATATATAGCTGAGGCCCGCTTTTCATTCTAATTTTCGCACTGCACCTCAGCAGCATCATTCAAAAACAGTGTAAGATGCCATATGCAGTTTTCTAATCCGCAGCACCACATGAGTGCTGTAATACTTGCAATTATCAGGCGGCTCAATTGGAACTAATTCTGCAGCAGACCTGGTTTACCATCGTCTGTTCGTAATACTAAAGTAAATGATAAACTAAAATGCTAAATGATACTGAGCAGACATTCTCTTCATATCTCAGTATGGAAAATAATTAAAGTTGGACCAAGCTATTGAGAAACTGGATACATTATATAGCTCCAGTAAGATCTTACAACAAATTACTTTCACATAAGACCGTATGTTGCCTGGTTTGCAGCCTTGCCCAGTTCTGATCATGCCTCAAATTATCGACTGCTGAACAATTCATCCATGGTATTCATCCCTCTATGCTTTCCAATTTCAAGGCTTTCGTTGAACGTGTCCAAAAAGTTTACATTGCCCATGAGCTAGATAATTTCACCAAACATCCCAATAGCTCATTTAGTAAAGGTGCGACCTCTGAGGGGGTGCTTCACCTTTGAATTTCCAGTAAGCGTAATTACATGGCCTCGTACCATATCTACATTTACAATATTTTCCACGTTAGAACCCTGCAAGATTTTAATATTTATCCAATTCTGAGAATAGAGCAACCCCAGTATTAATCACATCACCAATGGCATCCGTGCACTCAGCGTCTGAGCTCGGGAATGAGCTTTCTACACCTCTGCGGCTACTGATCTCTCTTCGTCCCTTATAATGAACGTTAAAAAACAAAATTTAGTTGAAACTTGTGTTAATCCTGTGTAATGCCTCAATCTGCAGATTTTTATGCGGGATTTTACTATATTGGGAGCGTTCTATTTGACAATCCTATATGGAAGACTTTTCAGAACTTTTATAACTTAGCAGTGCTGCATAAAAAAGACGGTTTTTAGCTTGTAACCACAATTGGATCAACATGTGCTTCGCCAATAAGTCTCCCTTTCACAATCGTCTAAAAATGCCGTTCTTGTCTCTGTTTGGTCTATGAATTGAATAAAATGTTTCCTTCATTTCAAACTAAATATCGCCACCAGCTGATTTCAAATCTTCATAATTCCACGGAGCATGCGATGTAAACGCATTGAGGTATTGCTCTTCTATGTTTCGAGGCCCTATATAATCACACTCACTTCACTGACTGAGAAGTTGTATAGGTGGTTGTAGGCTTTGGTTGACGCTGCCTTAAGAATTATTCAATTACTCGGAAAAGCTCTCTCGATGCCATCAAAATCAAGACATTAAATGTCGAAAAACACAGAGAAAGATAATAAAAACACAATTAAAGGTGAATTCTCCTATTTCTATGCCACTGGCCTGATCCTCCATTTTGCTACATATGTTGGGCAATGAAATGACATGCGTTCGTTACCCATTTGTTCATGTTGCCTTGACTTGACGCCTCCAAATACCTTGACTATTATAACTATTCAAGCATTAGAACTATGGACCATCAACTAGCTTACAGACTGAGTTAGCATCTGGAGTATGATAAAGCTGGAGTCCAGCCTGCTCACTAGTTGAAGTCCCAAGTCGACTCATGTAAAAAGTCATCAGCGGATTTTGTGTTGCATTGCACAAAGAGCGTTTCCAGCTTGCGAAATCTCAGTATACCCCATTAAATCACAAAGACGTTTGTTTAATTTAGTCGAAAAAGTCCAACCTTTCCCAATCTTAACTGCTCTTCACTGGTCTCCTTGGGAATTTCGAGCTTTTTTGTTCGTGAGCAGTAACTTGGGAGGACACCAATCAGCCAGGGATAAATGAAATTCAGAACATAATTTTAAAAAAGCACAGAAATATGTTTCTCCAACAAAGCTCATGATATTTTTTTCCTTCCAAAAGCACAATCAAACTTTATTTCTTCGCTCAGCCCTCATGTCCTACCGAATTGCTGATCTGCACTGTAAGAGCTCACAAATACTTACACATGCTCAGGCATTTCGGGTTTATTTCAGCGACAGAAGTTCAGTGGAGTGCTCGAGTTGCGTCAGGTCTCAAAGATAACGAAGCCTTTCCACCCTCCCTTACCTTCGCTGCAGGCTTTAAGTTATTTTGAGCACAATATAAACAGAAGCAAAGTTATGACAAAATCCCTATACAAACGGGCATGTAACACAGCTCGCTCATTGTTAACCAAACATTCCAAATAAATGTTACAGAAAACTATCACATTAATGGCTTATAGCACCAAATATGAAGTGTAGCTGGCCACAGTTCTTACTGAAAGTTATGAAATTAACGACCATGCCACCAACGGACAACTTCTCCCCATTTCCCACAAAGGACAGACATTTTTTCTTTCTTCCTTACCGTCTCTGCAGTTTTTCAAATCTATGGGGCATAACAGAAAGCATTGAATATTCTTTACATATTCCAAAACCATAAACTCACATGTCTTCAGTTATTTCTGTCCAGCTATCATTCCTTGACCCATTGATATATATCACTCATTGAAAACATGTATTGGCTTGTGAACGTTTAGCCAGAACTGGATGTCACTCTTAATGTTCTTCACTCTCTCTTAACACTTCTCCATTTAATTTATATCGACTTATCAGAGTCAAATTAGTTCATATCATATTAGCGCAAGCCTCTGCTCGGTTGTCACCCCACGTATCAATGGCCATGCTACATCCTCTTTCCTTTATATGCTATGTAGCTGCTATTCTACAAGATGTTTCTTTGTTTATCTTTTGTGGATTGTGCAGAACTCTAACTGTCTCTATCTGTCCCCTTTTAAACTCTGAAAATTAATCTACTTATCTCCATTGAACTATGGACACATTCACTACAATATTACGGATTATGTATCTTTCTCTGCGTCCTTTGATCTCTGTCAACTTATGTGTGTTCTGTCTGCTTCTGTCAACCACTGGTACTCAGATGTTAGACTCTCAACTACGTGACCTTACTGATCTGCTGTCTCTCTCTGTACCAATATTAGACTATGCAATGGTCAATATTCCCCTTCTCTACCACTTAATATGTATATATGCGCTCTCTATCAGATTTTCCAGCCTCAAAGAATTAGCACAAAACTCAGTAAGCAACACTCTTACAAATAGCCGAGGAATTTGGATATCAAACTGACATTGAAAGATGTAATTGTTCCCTGTTAAACCATGCCACACACTCATTAATTGCACGATTTGAATACCTAAACTTAGGACCAGCAGCTGCTCGTAAATTGTATGAACACAGATATCATAAGTCTCATTGAAATGGACCGGAATACTGGCTTGGTCAAGGTAACTTTCCATGAGTCACTATATGTACAAGACATGCATTTTGTCATGCACATTTTTTTGAATCAGTATCTGTGCGAACATTTCATTTCTCTTTCTATCTCTCTATCAATGCTTACTACATTAACAACCAACTATAGTTCGTGTTGTACTTTGTAAACGGATGTGCCTATCAGCTATTGTGTTGAAGAATGTATTTTTTTTATTCTTTATCTCTGTTTCTTAATCCGTCTGTTAAAATATTTATTTTCTGCCACTGTCTATCGGCATAATTGAACAAAATTGTCCCCAGTATCTGATCTTTCTTTCCAAAGTTGTCATCAAGGCTGCTTTAGGAGCAGCATCTTCCAAACACAGGAAAATTACTATCCAGAAGGACAAGCGTAGCAGATGCATGGGAACACCACACTTGCCAGTTTTCAAACAAATCTTTCATTAACTTGATTTGGAAGTATGTCGCAGTTGCTTCACTGTTACTTTGTCGAAATCTTGGAATTCGCTCTTTAACAATACTGGGGGTGTAACTACACCACATGAGATGCAGCAGAGCAACCAGCTAGCTCGCCACCATATTCTCGGATGCATTTAGAGCTTCGTAATAAATGTTGGACACCAACAATGCCGATAACTCAATAATGAATAACCAGACGTAGATTGTTTGGAGAAGCAGCTTCAAGCCACATGTGCCAATTGCCTATTATATAGCACAATTGTTTTTTTTTCTTTAAGGCAACGTAGTTCCGTCTTATTGCTCATAAAGCAGGAAATGCAAAACAAATAAAATAAAGTAGCAGTAAAGTTCTACATGCTTGATACCAAACAAAAAAAGTTACGATAAGTGCCATAAATATTGAAAAAGGTGCCTCACAATTAATGTAACTCTATCCCGGCCCCCCTCCACCCCCTTTAGTTTGTTATCTTCATGCGTACCCTCAGCAATATCATTAAAATAATAGCATACTATATGAAACTTTTCCAGCTCTCTGTCGGGCATTCAACAAATTACAATTTGGATTTACCTGGAATTACGGTATTAGGAAGACCAAAGCCAATATCTTCTCCATCCCAGCAAAAGCCTTTCTACATCGATGAACCAACTGGCACAATCTGGCAAATGAGTGAGGCTGAACTAGGCCCTTTGCAAACTTGTTCCTCTTTCTACCTCTGTTAACATCTTCCAATGATAAATGTACGTAATGATAACGCCATGTGTTTCGCTTTTGGTATCATTGCCCTATTTTGTTAATGCTTTAACTTACCTCCAGCTGACCAATTCGTCCATGTCTGCAACTCCGCTATGTTTTGCTACTCCCAAGTATTCATTAAAGCTGCTATTCAAGTTTCCACTGCACCTGTTCTAACTCATCGAGTTAGCATCCAGAACGATTCATGTGTTTGGCGGACCATGTTGTCAAACCTTAAGCCAAACATTGTTTTCAATATTGACTAAGCGTTTGAATTTAAAACATCGCCCATTGGATTTCTAAAATCGGTACCAAACTTTTTACTACGCAAATTATCAAAATCTCTCCAAATCTGTATAATCAAGAACTCAATTTTTAATCACCCAGGCAAACTCGATGATGCTGTCATTCTCCTAAATCGGAAAATCGTTTTCTAAACCTCAGTACATCTTTACCCTCATTTGGCCCTTCCTGACGCTGGTGAAATTCCACGACTTTGTCTATGCTGGTGAGAATAATCGCCCATGCCTCCTCATGCAGATTTTGTTCGGAGTTTTATTATATGTGGTTAAATTTATTTGACCAGAGCCTCTGAACTGGAAGCCATCTTGACACTAGCGTTGATATTAAATAGTTTCAGTCCATGTCGGCATTTCATCTCCGTTTTGGACAAATAGAATTACTCTGATAGCTTTAGTAGACTTGCAAACTCCATTGACATCGAACTGCCGGAGAACCCAGAGATCACACATCTTTTCCCGAGTTAAATGGAGCACAAACTGCAGTCCTCAACTATGGTCATTACTTCGGTATTCCCAGATTCGGAGAAGATGCATTGCAAGACCGCAGTCTGGTTTGTAAGCAAGGCCATCGGCACACCAGCAATGCCGAACAGTTTTTGGGTACTGCAAGTGCCAAGTGCAAGTACGGTGCATAAATTCCTCACACATCAGTGGCCATTTTCCTTCAGCATTTTAATAGTCTGAATCCCATCGCCTGTCAGACAGAAACGCAGAAAGCCCTGATCTCCGAAGCACCCCGAATTGACTGTACTTTCCTTAACCAGAAATATTCTTGAGCAATGAATCAGCACAATCGCTGAACTACCGACTTGCTGGCTTACGTTTGAAGGACTAATAGAGAGCAAGCTGTCATTTATAATTCTGATAGCCTTTCATTAGAATTCCAGTCAGTTTGTTGGCAACGTTTGTCAGTAGTTAAAGCAGGGGTGCAATGTACTGGATCTAGGACGTTCAGCTTTGGGCATTTGTAGTTGTGTGCATTGACCGAATGTGAAACTTTTTGAGCCTTCTTCCGACAAGTGAGAGAGGCCAGCAAAGTTCATTTTCTTAGGGCCTGAGCCTCCAACTTCCAAAGGGTCTCTTAGCTGATACCTGATCCCTCTGAATTGCAGCTGGAAGGCTTGCTGCTGGGTGCCAAATGCCCGGCCCCTCCTCTCATTATCAAAAATTGCATCCACTAAACGGTTACTGCACTGGCCTGGGTTCATGACATGTGCTTTTGTTGGCATGACATTTTGTCAGCTTTTCCATCAGTTATTGCGATTCGTATAGACTAATAGCCCTGGAAGATCCTGCATTCGTCTTTTTGAGTGAAAGGTTTTCTTTCATTTTATGTCTGTACATAACATACATCTGTAAATATTTCTGTGATTATACCTATTACCCTCTGTCTTTCAGACTGCATACTTATGTAGATATGTCGTTTGCAAGATGTTTGCATCTGTCACACTGACCACCAATCTATGTCGCCACGTGTGTGAATATCTAACTCTTTCGAAAATTAGTTGCTTTTTACAGTCAGTTTGCACTTCTGCTCGATGACAGAATTTTTGTACAGACTCTTGCTTTCTGTTAGCGTGTGTCTTTGTCACCATATAGCAATGTCCATCTCTCCCTCCCACCCCAACTCACCCCCCACCCCCGCTCTTTCCCTTTCCTTTACCTCTCTCCCTCTTTCTGCCTTAGTCAAATTTGGATTTGTTATTAAACATAATTTTGCGATGATCAACTCTCGACATCAATGATGTTATTTTTCTGTTGGGAGCCTTGATTGATTTTCGCTGCTTGTTTTACTTGCCAAAGTATTTGCAAGAAGAGTTCTGATGATTGCTCACATAGTCTCGCCCAGTATCACATTAAAACTGAATGACTGTGTACTAAGATCCCAGCTGGGCAGTAAAAATGAAATGCATCAAGAGCACATGCAAACTATTAAGCATGTCTTCAGGTGAGGGGAGATATTGAAATCCAGAGAAATACCGAGGCATCAGAGCAACAGATTGATGTGGATAATGAGAAAAGTGATGCGACAGGAAAGTGCAGATTTTTTTTAGCACTAGGAAAGTACATTAGCGAATAAAGGGCTTTGGAGGGGATAGAACATTCATGAGTTTATTCGTTCCATGTTCCATATCCGAGTGTATAAAGCATCTGCAATAAGATGGGTGGCACAAATAGGGGTATATAATTTAGATCTAATCAACATTGCAGAATAATGGTCACAGTATGATCAAGGTGGGAAATAAGTATTCCTGTGCACAGAATATTTCAGAGAGCCAGGCAGAAAGGAGATGGAGGCCATTTAGACCTTATTGTAAATGGTGAAATAATGATGGTACTTTATTATCCTTTAATGTGATATGGACATCCATAGATATGTCAGCATGTACTGCCAACATCGAAATGCCCTTGAAAATGTTGCAATGAACAGCTTTCTTGAACTGCTGCAGCCCATGATGTGCAGGTCAACCCACAGTGTATTTACTGAGGTGGTTCCTGGGCTTTTACCAAGCGAAATTGCAGGAAGATGGATATATGTTCAAGCCAGTAACATGTGGGTCTTGAAGAGGGAATGTCAGGTGGTGGTATTAGCGTGCATATCCAATCCATTTCCTTCCAGTTGCTACCGATTATGCCAGCACATGATGCTGTCTGAGGAGCCTTATTGAGCTCCTGCGCTGCATATTGTAGAAGGCACACGTTGCTGCAAATGGGTATCGGTCTTGGAGGTAGTGATTTTTTTTTTTGTACGGTGTGTAACCCAAACTGTCTGCTTTGTCCAAGGTGGTTTCGAACTTAATGAGTATTGATGAAGCTGCACTCATCAACGCAAATGGAGAGCATGCCATGACACTCCTGACGTGTTCCTTGAAGAGGAAGCCAAGCTTATGGAAATGAGGATGTGAATTACTCGCTGCATGCTTCCCAATCCATGATGTACTCTCGAAACCACGCTACACCTGTTCAGTTTCTCATCCAAAATAACTCCAAGATGTTGATAGTGGGGGATATAGTGATAGTAATGCCGTTCAATGTCAAGGGAAATTATCAAATTTTCTCTTCTTGGACGGGGTGGTCGCCTAACTCTTGTGTGGATCGACTATTACCAGCTACTTTTCAGGCCCAGCCAGGACATTGTCCAATTGTTGCTGAAAATGAGATTGGCTTCCTCGCTACCTGAGCAGACGTGCAAACGGAGATGAATATTATGCAATCATCACCAAACGTGCCGATTTCTGACGTTATGATGGAGGGAAGGTCAGTGATGATGCAGCTGAAGATGTTTGCACTCATGGCACTACACTTGGGAACACCAACAGCGATATCTTGGCACTGAAATGGCTGAAGAACAACAACGGAAACAACAAAAGCCTTGTGCAAGCTATGGCTACAGCCAATGGACAGGGTGCTCTGATTCCCTTTGATTTCAGTAGGGTCACGTCTCCTTGATGCCACCAAAATGCTGCTTCGGGGTAGTGGTCATTCACTCTCACCTCACCTCTGGAGACTGCTGTTTCGTCCAATTATGAACCAAAGCTGAAATGAGTACAGGAGCTCAATGACTGATGGATCTCAAACTGTGTGTTAGTGAGTAAGTTATTGCTAAGCAAGAGCTGCATGAAAAAATACTTGCAGAAAATTTTGAAAAGTTTTACGATGATTGAGGATAAACTGATGACCATTATTTGCTGCGCAACATTTGTCCTTCTTGTGTGTGTGCATTTGTGTGTGTGTGTTCAGGAGATACATACGGAATTTTCCACATTGCCGGTTAGATGCCAGTGTTGTTCTTGTACTAGAGCCAATTTGCTCGCTGTGCATCAATTTCTGGAGCAGCAGTCTACATCACTATTGCCAGAATATTATAAGGAGCCGATGCCTTCGTCCATTTCTT
Source organism: Carcharodon carcharias (assembly GCF_017639515.1). Classification (NCBI taxonomy): domain Eukaryota; kingdom Metazoa; phylum Chordata; class Chondrichthyes; order Lamniformes; family Lamnidae; genus Carcharodon; species Carcharodon carcharias. The sequence continues at coordinate 11,609,044 of NC_054495.1, forward strand.
GATAACACGTAAGTTTAACGAATTGTCTGAAGAGTGGTAACTCAGATGCTGCTGACCTTTGGAGTAGAAAATTCTGTCTCCTCAGCACCCCTGGATGAAAATTCTTGCCAATGCTTCAGTCTTACCTATTTTCCAGTGACGTGCTAGTCTCCACCATTATTGAGGATGGGGATATGTGTGGAGAGCCCCCCTGCAGTACATTGTTCTTTGGCAACCATTATGCAAATCTGTGTTTGGGAGGACTGCAGGCCTTAAATCCCTTTGGTTGGTTGACGGATTCTTTAGTGCTGGAAATCTCATCCGGCTTACGGTCTTTGGCAAGACAGTAGACCTGAGCTGCAGATTCAAAAGTTTTAAATCTCACTGTTATCTAAGCCTGGTAATGAACTTGGCATGCCCTGGCGCACTCTTCATTGAAACATGATAACTCGCTGAGAAGCAACAATTGCAGAATTGGGTGTACGCCTGGACTTCGGGTTACAACAATGTAAATTAGTAGTATTCTATCGCTGCTGATGTCGCAAAGAGCCTCATGGATGCCCAGTCTTGAGTTCCTGAATCAGATGGAAACCTATCATACTGAGAACAGTCGCAGAATCGCACAAAAGCGATGGGAAGAACCGTCAACGTCAGGATGGGCAATATTGTGAAGAAGGGCTATGTGGTGGACATCCTTATCATTATTGTCATAGTCAGATGCATCTGCAGCAGGCAGATTGTTGAGAATGACATCATGTATGAGATGTCACAATGTTACTGTTACCCTTAGCAAGTACCAAAGCCTCAATTTAGCAGACATTTCCTTTCGAACTCGGCCACCTAAGTCAGTAGTGATGGATACGAAACGCTCTTGTTGATGGACAATGAACGCGGCAGCTCAGAGTACGTTATGCAACCTTGCAAATTTCAATATTTCCTCCAAATGTTATCAAGTTTTGATCAACATTAGGGATGGCATTTTCATCAGCTGTGGCCTAGGTGGGAGAGTGAGGATGGGCGGGTCCAAGGTAAACAGCAGGAAGTTCACTTTTCCATGCTTGACGTAATATCATGTGACTTTTTGGGGGCTTATTAAATTCTTTCAGCTCGTAGTGAAACTGCTGCACCCCGGCTGTTTACCACTTTTCTGCCAAATCTACTGGGTCTGCCTGGATTGTGGGCTGGGACATAACCAGATATGGTGCCAATAGTTTTTGGGACATAATCTGCAGTATTTGATTGTATAAGTATGGAAGATGAGGCCGCTGCTTGACGAGCCTTTGGGGCACCTCTCCTATTCTGGGAATAAGCCCCAGATGCTATTATCAAGGAGTTTGCAAGGTCGAGAAGCCCATGATTACCACTGTGATTTCCAGTGCACCAGCGAATGCCAAGTTTCCCATCCGGTTTCATTTGTTACAGATTTTCTAACGGTTTGATAATGACAGCACTGGAATTTCAGAGGTCAGTTAAGAGCCAACCACATTGTGAAGGGTCAGGAGTCACATGGAGGCCAGAACTGTCAAGGACCTCAAATTTCCTTCCTTAACTGGAATTAGTAGGCTAGATGGTTTCTTTTTATGGCAATCAAAAATTTTTATTTTTTCCCCTTTCGGATTTTTATTGATTTAACTGAATTACAACATCTGTGAAAGGTTGTTTGGGGATATCACTATTATGGCGTAAAAGGGCAAAATGTAAGTTCTGTACGTGGATTTAAGCAACAAATTTGAAAGAGTGTGACACAAAAGGTTAATGAACAGAATACGGACACATAGATTTGGGACAATATATCCGCATTGATAGCTGATTGGCTAATAGGTATGAAGAAGAGTGGGCATATACAGAGCCTTATTTTCCAAGTTGGCTGGAAGCAAGAATGGAGCACTGCAATGATCAGTTGTGGGGCCTCAGCTTTTTAAATTGTATAGTCACAACTTAGAGCACAAGCCCTGGTGTAATGCTTCTACATGTTTTGAAGATCGCAAAGAGAACGGAATAGAATGGTAAAGGGTGGTGAGTGGGCAAAATGATGCATAGTGGAGTATAACAGGGAAACATCTGAAGTTTTTTCAATTTGTCTGTAAGACTGAAAAAGCCGCGTATTATTTTGTAATGCCATTAAGTGGTAGGTGATGATGTTCAAAGAGTCCTGAACGCACTTGACACAAGGATCACCGAAAGTTAGCATGCTGGTGCAGCAAGGAAGCAGATAGGAAAATGACATGCAGTCCTCTACTTCAATTGGATTGGGAAAGCAGAATAGATATGTCTTCCAGCAGTTGTACAGGTTTTGATGAGACTGCATATCGAATTTTGGTCACCACATTTAATATATGAAGCATTTGGATTGCAGGTGAAACCGTGAGGGTTAACTAAACAGGCACCTAGGACGGGGGCGGAGTGATTGTGGCCATAAGTTGAGGAGGTTATTTCATTTGGAGTTTAGATCAATAAATGGCGATATCATTTTAATCTATGCAATTTTGATGGGGTTTGAGAGGGTGCAGTCTGAGAGATTGTTTCCATTGTTCGGAGAGCATTAAACATTGCATCTCAGTCTCACAATGATGGCCCCATCATTTAGGGCTGACATGACGAAATATTTCAGAACTCAATGGATGTGAACCTGAGGAATCATCTTTCCCAGAGTATTGTGCATTATCCATCGTTGAATACATTTAATGCTGCGAACTACAGTTTTTTGGAGTACCCCACAATTAAGGGATACATGGATCGGCCGCAAAGATGTATCTGAAGATTAAGATCATTCTTAATCGTATTGAATCTGATGGCGCGGACTTCAAATTTCGTAGAATTAATTAGTTGGCAAAAATGCCACATTTGAATAAATCAATTGTTTTCTTTTTTCTCCAGGTTTGTAAGGCAGGGAGATGATAGAGACATTGGAAAAGAAGTCAGCAACAAGGTTAATGAAGGCGGGCTGAGTCCCACGCCAATGCAGGTCCAGGCCCAATCAAAAAGAATGAAATTCGGTGGTCACACCATTTTTGTTCCTTATCTTTGAAGTGGCGAATGATTTTAAGTTATACACCTCTTGCATTGCCATTGCCCTGCTATTTTCACAGTGAAGTATGTTACTTTTTGGAAAGAACCAATTTTATCTTCCAACGCTGCATCAGATAGTTTATTCAAGATGGCAATTCCCTGATCTAAAAAAAAACTCACCTCATCTCTGGATTTTACCATTCTGAATTAATGTGTGCTATTTGGCAATACAAAGTTGGGGTAAGGCAACATTTCCACATGATCACCATTCCTTCGATTTTGATTCCTACCGTTTCCACTTTTTTTTCCTGATGCAAAGCAAGAACAGCCCTCATGGTGCATACTAGGATTATGATCAGTTTCATCCCTTCGCTGCAACTCCTTGCTTTCAAATTCTGTGGGATACAATACCGACTCGACTTTACATAACCTTGGAGTATATAACTCAGTGCTATGATGATGCTGCCACTTAATCATTCCACTGCATAACAGACTAGAGACTTTGATGCTTTATCCATGAGCCAGAGGAAGATGGAGATGATACGTTTCAAAGCGCAGCGGCAAAGACCGGTCGAGGCTGATGAAAAGCAAAATGATGCACCGTGCAGCTTGTGCAGCTAGCATTGCTTCAGATGTTAGAAACTGATTTCACTGTTGTTCCCATGTTCTCAATAACGCTTAGTTGTTGTGAGGAAGAATTGAATGTGATTATATTATTGCGTAGCCTGAAATATTAGACAGCGGTCAGTCTTCATTTGTGAGACACAGAACCTGCACTGTGGACCCTAATACAGAGCCTCTGACTATCCATTTTCATTATGATCCATTTCTTGATATTACGTGAGTTTATAGATTTGTCTGAAGAGTGGTAACTGTCATGCTGCTGACCATTTGAGGAGGAAAAGTTACGTCATCTTCACGGCCCCTCTTGGATGAAGAATGTTGCAAATGCTTCAGTCTTATCTGTTGCAGTGATGTCCTCAGCTCCACTATTACTGAGGTTGGGAAAAAGTATGAAGCCTCCTCCTGCAGTGCATTGTTCAATTGACCACGGTTGTGCACTGCTGGAAGTAGGATGACTGCAGAGCATGAATCTGATTGCTTTGTTGTTGGATTCTTTACGCTGTAAATTGCATCCTGCTTCCATTGCTTGGCTTGGAAGTAGGCCTGGGTTCTAGCGTGACAAGGTTGAAACCTCATTTTTGGTATTTCTGGTGCTGAATTTGGCATGCCCTGCTGTGCTGAACTCTGCATTGAACCATGTTAAAGCGCTGGTTGCAGCAATGGCTAAATGTGGTATATACCTTGACATGCGGTTTCAGATTCTGGTTGACAAGAATTCTGTCGCTGCTGATGGCCAAAAAGAGCCTCATCCTTACCCAGTCTTGAGTTTCTGTATCAGATCTAATTCTATTCTATTTGCCACGTTCGTACTGGCACACAAAATCGACGGGGGGGGCGGGGGGGGGGGGGGGGGGTGGGGGGCGGTGCGGGGTGTGGGGCACTGTTAATGTGAAGATGGGCAATGTGTTGAAGAAAAGCTGTGCGGTGGTCTGTTCCTGCCATAAATGTCATGGAAAGATGCATCTGCAGCAGGCATATTGCTAAGAATGACGTCATGTATGAGCTTTCCACAGGCTTTATTTCACATTCAAAATGTGCCAAAGCTTCAGTTTTGCCGCTATGCTTTTTAGGATTCCACCACGCTAGTCAGTAGTAATGTTTACAAAACAGTCTTAGTGATGGAGATTGACCTCCCCTCCTCAGATCACAGCCTGCACCTTTGCAAACATCAGTGCTTCCTCCAACTGTTGTGAAGTGGTGATCAATTTGACCCGAGTGCTAATTCATCAGCTGATGTCTGAGGGGAGGGTGCAGGTGGTAAAAGCAGGTGGATTATTTTTCCATGTTTGATGTGATGCCATGAAACCTCATGCCGGCGAATCTAATGCTGAATCCTCTCATGGTTACTGCGCCCCGGATTTGTATCACTGTTCTGCCACCTCTGCATGGCCTGCTCTGCACGTGCGGCAAGACATTACTGGGGCTGGGACAGTGGTGTTTGTGGCATGATGTGAATGATATGATTGTGTGAGTATGAATAGTCAGGCTGTGACCCAATCTCGCAATATAAGCAATAAGCCCCAGAGGCTGGTGAAAATGACTTTGCAGGACGACAGGGCCATGTTCACTGTTGTAGTTTCCAGTGCCTAATGAATTGCCTAGTTGTCCGTCCGGTTTTATTGCTTATATGATTTTAAACGGTTTGATACCGTCAGCATTGGAATTTCAGAGCGCAGATATGAGTCAACCAAATTGTGGTGAGTCAGGAGTCACATGGAGGCCATGCCAGTCAAGGGCTGCATCCTTCCTTCCCGAAAAGGAAATGCTAACCCAGCTGGTTATTTTTATGGCAATCGACAGCTTTTATTATCCCCTTTTTGATGTTTCATTTATATATATGAATGTCATCATCTGCCGCGTTTGGATAAAAATGTGTGCCCCACAGCGTTGCCAGGTCACTGGATCTTCTGTCTAGTGACAGTAAGTCTACGCATCCCCTCCATTCATGAAGAGAAAGGAGCTGGGCTTCAAAGGTCTTGGAGTAGAATCAGCATGTGTGGAAGTTAGGCAATGCAGGAGTAGGAAAGCATTGATGGGAGAAGTTCACAATATCTCTACCTGCCATTATGTCGTTGTGCAAAAAAATTACAAAATTAGAAAACGTTGGAGGTTATAACAAACAAAATGTTTTTATTGTTGGAAAAAGTAATCTTCAATTCAGCTGGAACAATTGATTGGACACAGTTGTAGGGAAGATGAATTTTACATTGTTTTCTTGGAAGATTCTTGGTTCTGAAAGCAGTGGAACTATCGAAGAATAAAACTAGCTTTGATCTAACAATGCATTAATGCTCATGTTCAATTCTTGTCATCATATTAAAAAATCAAATTGGAAATAGTGACCATCATAACACTTAATTGTACGTGAAGGTTGAAAGCAGCATATTCCAATAGCAAGCAAGCCCTTCAAACCAAAACACAAAGCAATTACAAGGATGGGAAATATTATTAGGCTGTTTTTGATTGGTAAATTCCTTAAGTGTATAGAGGTGAATCAACTGTGGGCAACGTTTAAATAAACAATTGCAATTGTTCAACAAAAATATACTCCATCGAAAAATGAAAACTCAGCAAAAAGACCTATCTGTGGCCCAAACGCTCTGTGAACACGAGCATTGCAATAAAAGAAGAGGCTGGTATTTTTGCTAAAACCAATATCAAGTCTGGTGATTGTTTTACATATCAGCAAATGTCAACCAAAAATTTGATCAAAGAGAAACATAGAACATGCGAGTGCATGAAAAGCAAGAACACAGCCAATTAAATGTTGGTTCCTCAGATTGAGATAAAACAATGCATCAAGGGGAAGAAATATATGACACAGGTATTCAACAAATATTTTGTGTGTTCCTTCAGAATAGAAGACACAAGTTCAGTTCCAAAAATACACAACAATCTCAGGTTAAAAGTGTAAGGATATGATGGAAATTAATTTCAGCAGAGGTAAATTATTGATCAGCATGAGGTATTAAGCACCGAACAGACCATGTCACCAGATGGCCTACCCGCTCATTTTCTAATGGATGGCCTCAGAGATACTGTGTTATCTATCACTGTTAGAAAATTACTTATATTCACAAGCAATGCCACTAGATTGGAAATTGGCAACTGTTGTACCACGATTCCAGAAAAGCAGGATTGAGAAAAAAAAAACTATAAACCATAGGCAAGTTAGCCTAAGATCAGTACTTGGATAATTTTACACTCTATTATGAGGAAAATCTCAACAAATGCATCTAGAAAAGCATAATATCAAAGTAACAAGACAAAGTAGTTACAGAAAAGTATATCCTGTCACCTGAACCAATTGTAGTTTTTTGTGGATGTCACCGATACTGTATAAAGGGGGAGGAATATAAGTCATGTACTTGGATTTATTTAGACATTCCAAAGTGTGCGGCACCCATGGTTAATATGCAAACTAGAGGCACATGGAGATAGGCTAAACAATCATATTGATAGTGGATTTGTTAACGGATAGAAAATAGAGTAAACGGTCCCATCTTTTACAAGTTGCCAGGCAGCAGAGAATGTAGACCGCAATGAACAGATGTGTGCCACAGCTTTTTAAAATATATGGTGATAATTTAGATAAAGAGGCTGAGTGCAATACATCTAGGTTTGCTGATGATAGCAATCAGGGTGAATTGGTGTGGAGTGGTGACTGGGCAAAAATGATGGCAAATGCAGCAAAACAGAGAAACATGTGAACTTATTCATTTTGTAAGACTTAAAAAAAACATTTTTTTTTGAAGGTTGAGTAAATAGTAAGTGTTGTTTCTCAAAGGGATCAGAGTGTAATTGCACAAAGAACATCGAGGGTATGCATGCAGGTGCATTAAGTAAGCAGGGTGGCAAATAACATGTGGTCCTTTAGTGGAAATAGGATTGATGTGCATATGTTGATAAGCCTTGTTGCAGTTGCACAGAATTTGGTGAGATTGAATCTGGAATATGGGCAATATTGTTCACCACATTTAAGAAATAATACACTTGGCTTCCATGTGGCACAGTGACATTGCACTGGAAAGGTTATTATAAAAATGCAGCGGTACAGAGTGCCAGGAGCCAATAAAGAAAAAAAAACATACACCGTACAGGCAATGCCCATAGCATTGGCCAAGAAAATTGGAAACTTATATGACTGTTGCTTCCCAGTTTGTCAATTATAATCACTGCATACGAGGTGGAATGAAATATGATTATATTATTGTGTCATCTGTAGGAATTGTATAGCAATCAGTGCGTATTTATGAGCTACAGCACCTGATTTGTCAACCATACTACAGAATTGTTGACCATCCTTATTTAACATGCTTGAACATTTTTTTCAATCTTGCATATCATAGGTACTGTGCCAATATAAACATATTAACATCACAAAGGAAAATACATGGCACATCAGCTTTTCCAAATGTCTTCTCATATTGAAATTCGATTTCTTCACCAGCGCCTTGGACATGGAATTGAGATAATGTATTGAACTTGAGTTTTAATTGCTTAACAGACAGGTAAAACAGATGAAGACTGCATTTTTTTTTTCTGAAGTGGCAGGCAGTTACTTGTGCGGTACCACAGGGATCAGTGATTGCACCCGAACTGTTAACAAGATACATCTATGTCTCAGGTTGGGGAAGACAATGTAACATTTCCTTTTTTGCAGGCAACATATAGAACTGGTTGGGAAGGTAGTTTTCCAGGCAGATGCAATGAGGCTGCAAGACGAATTAGGCAATTTGAGTGAGTTGGGAAATATTTGACTGTTGCAAAAAGCTAATTAAGAAGTTAACAACTTCGCTAGGGGAAAAAAGCAGAAAGCAAGGTTATTATTTAAATTGCGTTAAGTTGGCAAATGTTGATCGACAAAGGTTCCTCTGTTTACCTGTTCACGAGTCACTGACAGCCAACATGAAGGTGCAGCAATCGTTTAAGAAGGCAAATGGTATGTTGTATTTCATTGTAGGGGATTTGAGTGCAGGAGAATGGAGTCTTGCTTAAGCTGTGCAGAGCCTTAGTATTGTTTGTGTGTGCTGTTGTGGTATTCTTCCCGAAGAGAGGCATACACATGTCATAGAGAGAGTTCGAATTTTCGCCAGGGACACTACTGAGATGGCCGGATTGTCCTATGAGTAGGATGTGGGTTGAGAAAACATGCATTCAAAAGAGTTCTGAGGAATGAAAGGGTATCTCATTGAAAAGTGTAGCGTGCTTGCAGGACTTTACAGACTGGATGCAGGAATCATGATTCCCCTCACTTGGCAGGGCGGATGGGGTTTGAGGATGCGGGGAACATTTAACAATTTGTTACAGTGCGAGGATATGGCGTAGGTATGGAACTGAGGTGAGATGAATGTATTCATTCAGAGTTTGGTGAGTCAGTGGAATTCTCTCCCAAAGAAGCCTGTGGAGGTCAAGCCACTGAATAGGTTTAAGAATGAATTAAATAGACTTCCATAACCTGAATGCGTCAAGGGCAATTGGAAGAGAGTGGGACTCTTAATTTTAGATGGAAGATCAGCCAAGATCATATTGAAAAGCAGTTCAGAGCCGAAGGGTGGAACTACCTACTCCAGCTCCTATTATCAATGTTTCTATTACACAGCCACTAATCTTATTGGCACACACACACGCACACACACAGGCATACTCAGAGAAACAAACACACAGTGACACAAACAAACACACACATGCATAATCAAAGCTCAATTTAGACTTAAGTACGGTGGTGTTACAATGAACAGTTATCAGGACTTGTAGCAACTTTCAGCTTCTGAGCAACGAACGGCGACGTTCGTCCTTTTGAGTTATAGTGGTCCATAGGCAGCTAGTAGAAATTTGCACACACTTCGAAGCTACCACCATCGCGCAATTTCATACATTTTTTCACAGGAATGCAATTTTTTTTAGTGACCTAACACCTTGGCTCTTTTTCAGTTCTGTGGGGCATAACGACAAAGCCATAAATATTCTGCCAAAAACCTACTGCTTATGGAACAATAACATATCCCCTGAGCGAAAATGCAAACCTAAGGATTCGATCAGTTTCGAATATCTGATCACATCATATGTACTCAATATCCCTGGGAATAGAAATTACCAGAAAATGAAATGGACAAGCGGAATGAGTACTGTGGCTACAAAAGCAGGCCGGAGTCTAGGAATCCTGTGGCGAGTAATTCACCCCCTGGATCAATCCTACTTGTAATTTTGTCTGAATATGCTGCTTTCCCCATTCCTGTTTGGATTCGGAATACAATGTATTTTTAATTTTATTTTCATGCTGGACATTGCCAGGAGGTCACACTAATCTCCATGGTTCAAGGGTGTAGATGATGCGACTGCATTGAGGTTCTGATATCCCTTTTACTGATGGTCCCTATATGTGCATTTTTTTTTTCACTTGCAAGTTGAACATGTCGTTCTAGACGTTGTGACACAAAGCCCCGGAATTAATCCATTAATTTGAAAAACGCCCTTTCCAGAATATCAGCATAATGACAAGGGGTGGAAGAATGTATTCGAAGGCAAGTTTGCCCGATTTTGCAAGGTAGCTCTGTCCGGATCTTTGGAATATAGGACCTCCGCAAATACGCGTTTGCGTTCCATTCGTCTAAGCATTTTTAATGTGATGCCTCCTAATATATTAAACAATGTTAGTGAGCAGGCTATGACCAGATAGACAATCTCTTATATGGCGACTAAATATTTCCGGTAACGTGACGGTGGAACCAACAGAAATTCACCAGGTTCTACCCGCATCCTGCTGTGTGGGCAAAACACCATGAGGGGAGGTTTTGTAGGGCACTACGCCGTTGTTATGAAATCTGAACATATCAAGTGTCAAAAAAAATCAGCTATGGCGTTTTTTTATACTTCAATCATTACTGTTATTCATGTGATGACAACGTAGATATAGATAAATGGTAAACTTTGGAAGTTTATGCTTATTGTTCATTGATGAATGTCGCCCAATCATCAGAGACTTGCCTCTATTAGCCGAGGAGTAGAACCCAAGAGCAGGGCTGTTGTGCTTGAACAGTATAAAACACTGATTCATTCACAACTGGAGTACTGCGTGCAGTTCTGGTCCCAACAGTATTGGAAAAATGTGATTGTACTGGAGAGGGTGCAGACGTAATTTACCAGGATGCTTCTGGGTTGGAGGGTCCGAGAGAGTAAGAAAGATTGGATAGGCTGGAGGTGTATTCCTTCAAGCTGCGAAGGTTTACATGGAATCTGATAGCGCTGTGTAACATTATTAGGGGCATAGGTGTGGTATAGAGGAAGGCAGTTTTTTTTTTCCATTAGTTAAGTGTTTAATAAACAGGGGTCATAGATTTAAAGTTTAAGGTAGAAGGCTAAGAAGGGAGTTTAGCGGTATTTCCTTCACCCAGGGGATGGTGACAATCATTAACTCACTTCCTGTAATGGTGGCTGAGTCAGGAACCCTCGTAACATTTAAGAAGTATTTAGTTAATCATTGCATCGCCAAAGCCTCTAGGCCTATGCCCCAAGGGCTGTAAAATGAGATGACTCTAGTCAGATCTTTGTTAATGGGGGTGGACACGATATGTCTCAAGGCTGCCTTCTGTGTTGTAAAGGTCCATGAGTCTATTGCCCAGCAAAATCAACAAGCGAATGAGGGGATGGTAACCACCGTAATGCAGGGCCATGTATTGCGTTCCACCCCGATGGAACACTGCCATCAAATCCTCCCACCATACCATGCAACATACCGCCCCCTGCCCCCCCTTTCTGATGATTTCATGTAAGGGTTCAATGGCAATTGCTCGGGCAATCAATTGTCGATACCCATATGCCTTGTGGTGCGAAATGTCCGAGAGTACAATTTAATTGCGAATCACTGATGAATGTGACTATTTTGAAGCAATGGTTGGCCAAAAAAAGGTAGAAAAATTAACTACCCTTCTGCCTTCTGGTAACTTTTGAACCGACCTCTCTTGACCCTCTACGGAACACTTGACCACCTGCATAACCCTCTATACCCCCTGAGCACCCAGAGGAGGGATGTACAAATCATCCCTACACACATCCGATAAGCCCAAAGGATCTCAACTATCTTCAGTACTCAAGACTGTACTTCTCATGGCTGCACGTTACCACAATGACTCGAAACTCCTTATGCACACCCAGATCATGGGGCCCAAAGCCCGCCTACTCTTTTGCAACACAGACACACCCAGGAGATCAAATCACCCATCCCCTTCATCGAACACCCGAGCCGTCTCAACTCACCGGAACCTATTGCAGACCGCGCCACCAATCCAGGAATAATCAACACCCAACACCGCACTCCACACATTCTCTCTAATTACTACACAACCTTACAAAAATAGCTACAAAGTGGCTTGTACTTTCATCTCATCTGACTTAAGGCAGCTTATGCCATAGTAAAAAAACGAAAGCATGGCTTCCAGGTGTCCGGCTCTAGAACCTTCTCAAAATCAATAATGGATAGGGCATAAATGCTGGCCTAACCACAGAAGCCCAAGTGCCAAAAATGAATCATCTTTCAGAAATACAACGTTGATAGGTGGCCTCAGGTGCACACTTCGTTGCAGAATTCTCTTCCGGCCTGAATGTGAAGATCTGGCTAGTGCTATTGGAAATAATTTTCATTGAATAAAAACCAATTAGCAGAGGAGTGGTAAACCGCCTCAGTTTGACATTCATATGAACCTATGAAATGGAGCATCAAAGACCATTTGAGTCCTCGATCCTACTCTGCCATATGATAAGTTCATGACTGATCAATTTGTTTCAAATTCCACTTTCTGATCTAACCCTGGTACCCCTCCATTCCTTTGTCTCACAGAAATCCATCTTCCTCTGCCTTGAATATATTCAATACATCGCTTCCACCATTTTCTATTGCAGAGAGTTCAAAAGTCACACATCCCACCAAGGGATTAAAAAAAATCCTCCTTCCTGTCCGTTAAAGGGCGACACCTATTTGTTTTCTCAACTGCGCCACCTCGTTCTAGATTCATCCATTCCATGCCCAGTCTGTTATGATCATTCAAGACCTGATGTCCTTATATCAAGTCACTCTGTACTCTTCGAAACTCGAGTGGAAACAAATCCACACTGCCCAAGCTATCCCCATGTAGTAATCAGCTCTCGCCAGATATCAGTCTCATGAACTCATCTGATCCGGGTACAATGTATCCACATCATTCACTATATAATGGGACCTTAATATATGCACAGTGTATTTTATGTGTGACCTCACAACGGCCTGCAGAACTGAAGCAAATCATCTTTACATTTATATTCAATTTATCTCGTGTTGAAGGACAGCAATCCTTTAGCCTTCTTGATTTCATGGTGCACCTGCATACCAATTTCTTGTGACTCATGCACTAGAACATCTAGATCCCTCTGCACCACGGAGTTCTGCTGTGTTGTCCTTTTAAGTAATTCTTTGTTTTATTATTCTTCCTACTAAAGTTACCATGATCACATTTTCCCGCAGAATGCTCCACATCATCTCAGCCTATCCATATCTATATTCCCAGAAGACCATAAGACCATAAGACATAGGAGCGGAAATTAGGCCATTCGGCCCATCGAGTCTCATCCACCATTCAAACATGGCTGGTAAGTTTTTCAGCGCCATTCTCATGCCTTCTCCCCACAACCTTTGATCCCCTTACCAATCAAGAACCGATCTATCTCAGTCATAAATACACTCAATTGCCTGGCCTCCATAGCCTTCTGTGGCAATGAATTTCATAGATTCATCAGTCTCTGGATAAAGAAGTATCTCCTCATCTCTGTTCTAAAAGCTCTTGCAGAATCTGAGCATTCGGGTCCTACCCTCTCCTTCTAATGGAAACATATACTCCACATTCATTCTATCCAGGCTTACTATTACTTACAATTCTGTAAGTTTCAATCAGATCGCCCCTTATCCTTCAAAACTACACCGACTAAAGATCCAGAGTCCTCAAACGTTCACCATTTATTGAGCCTTTCATTCCTGGGATCGTTCTCGTGAAACTACTCTGGACCCTCTCCAGGTCCAGCACATGCTTACTGAGATACGGGGCCCAAAATTGCTCACAATATTTTACATATGGTCTCACCAGGGCCTAATATTAACCTGCTGCATTGTTTCCCATTAGACATACGTCTTGAAATTTTACCCTTCACTTTCCCTCCACTTTATAGTTTAAAGTCCTGTTGACCACCCTAGTTATGCTTTTCACTAGATCATTGGTCCCAGATCAGTTTAGGTGAAGGCCGTCCCAATGTTACAGATGCGTCCTTTTCCAATACTGATGCCAGTTCCTCACGAAATGGAACCCATCTTGCCACATCACTCCTTTAGCTACGCATTCACTTCTTTTTTTCTCGTGTCCCTTTGCCAGTTTGCAAGTGGATTGGGTAGTAATCTGGATACAATAACCCTTGAGGACCTGTTCTTTAATTTAGTTCCGAGTTCCTGATAATCGCTAAGCAGGTCTTCTTTCCTAGTCTTACCTATGTAATTTGTCAAACGTGGACCACAACAACTGGACCATCCCCCTCTGTCTCCAAAATCCTTTCAAGCTGGTCAGATATCCCTCACCCTGGCACGGGGCAGGCAACACACTCCGGGGTACTATCGATCCTGCCTGCAAATGATGTTATCAATTCCCATTTTTATAGAATCCCCAACATACCACTTATCTTTTTGCACCCCCCCCTCTTGAATGGCCTCTTGTGTCATGGTGCCGTGGCCAGCTAGCTCATCCTCACTGCATCCCTGTTCCTCATCCACAAAGGGAGCAATAACTCGTACCTGTTGCACAAGGTCAAGAGCTGAGGCTTAACTTTTCCTGAACGCAGGATCCAGGATTACCCTGCAAAATCCCCATGTCTTCCCCACAGCATATTTTCCTACCTACCTTGGTGTCATCTCCAATTTTAGTCACTGCTCTCAATTAAGTAATTGTTATATATTATAGAAAAAAAAAAATAAGGCACCAGCATAAGCCTCTGAAGAAGTGTCATAGGCACTCGAAACTTCAACCCCGTCTTTGTCTCTGCAGATGCTGTCAGACCTGCTGAGAGCTCCAGATTTTTTTTTTCTTTTTGTTCCAGATTTACACCATCTGCATTATTTTGCTCCTTATATTATTAAATCAGCTATGTTGGAGTCAATATGATTCACACCCTAGCCATCCATTCATTTGAACTAATTGGCTCACAAACCATTTTCCGAACTCACCCCGTTTCATGCAGAAAAGTGAATCGTATTGCTGGATCAGGAATCAACCACTTGTTAAAAGGTCCTAAGATCCTTGACATTGTTCTCCATATTAAAAAGGAGTAGTTTCAACATTTTTCAGTGACCGAAATAACAAAAGGAAAAGCAAAACATCTTTTTTCGAAAATTGCCTACAACATTCTTTGTTGACTGAGGAGTGTCTATCCCCACTCCTCTTACAAGTGTCTTTAAAAAGAGTGCCGAATCGATCCGTACAGTTCTAATTTATTTTGGGTTATATAATTATGGCTATGGGTTTTATCTTAACTTCTGGCTTCATGAATTGCCATTCTCTTCCACCCGTGCATGAACCAATCAGCTAATACAGTCTGTAATAAGAGCTCTGAAGCATTCTCAGTCGTTTCATCAGTGGGTCACAATGTCTCTCTATTCATCAGTTTCTTAAACAGAACAATGGATAGTTGTTTTTCAAGCTATTATTCATCGATTATTATATGCAGATGTGTCTTTGGAACCTGCCATTGACTTGAGTTCTCTGACACACCTTTGCACTGCCGAATGCCTCTCAAAGTTTATATTTTGTTTTCTGCATCCGGACGGTGATTCCAATACTATCACTCTCAATAAATGCAATCATCCTTGAACGGTTGAATTCGGCCTTTAAACTAGCACAAATAACTCTCTTGGCTCTATGCACTGAATGGCCGTCGAAGTACATATATATTTCCTTGCCTCTCTCCATTTTTATGTGTGCATAATTCTAATTCTATCTGTAATTCTGTCGCAGTTCCCTCTCTCCTTTCCACTCAGTAATGCATGTATGTTTTCTCTCTCTCAATCTATGTGTATTTCCCTACAACCAAATGCTACTGTTTTTGTTCGTATCATTTCATCTCTATCTAAGTTTACTTGTTCTTTCCGCTGCTGTACACCATGTTCCTCAACCTTCCATCTCCTTCCTCTGTTTACATTTCCAGTGTCCTTCAGTCTCGCTGTTTATACTGTTTTGACTGTACGATTGTCTAGGTTAAACGTCCGCTAGCAATGTGTGTCTATACCTACACTTTTCAATACGACTTACCAATATCTGAAATGCAACAATAGATCACCACATCTGAAGATTCCTTACCAACTCCCAAAGCACCTTGATGCTGATAAATATAAAGTATTTATTGGCTGTCACTTGTTTATGTCTTGGAACATAGTCACAAATTACAGTATATGAATACCTACAGAAAATGAGAAAAGCAGATCAGAAATTCTGTCCATCACAAAATTGTCACGACCAATTAGGGATGAACAACACACCTTTCTTGGTCATAAAAACCACATGCCTTTAACGAATATTTGTAAGTGAAACATGCATGCCCTTGGTATGTGTTTTAATGAATATATATGTGGCCTCGCTCTGTCTGTCTCTTTTTCTCCATCAGTTTTTATCTCTCTCCCTCTCCCTCAAACCCCCCCTCCACAGCGCCACCCCCCCCCCCCCATCCACACACACATGCTATATCTCAGTGCTGAAAATATAAAGAACATTTTGTTGCTTCAACGAAGATTGATGTGCTTCCCCCTAATGTTTCCAACGATACCTAAATGGCATTTGCTTATTTTATGTCTCTCTATCTCTCAATCCATTTGTTGATATTTTTGAACACCGCTTGTTCTTTTCAAAATTGTATTTTCCCAAACACGTCTCTGCCTATTAAGTTAGATACTGCAGGAGTCAGAATATATAGGTGGGAGGAGCTCAGAGTATCCTTAACAGTCGTTATGCCGTTTGAAAATAATTACAAAATAGAAATAGTGGGAGGATATAACAAAGGAAGTGTGATTGTTTTTGGAACAGTTAATCTTCAGTTAAACGGTCACAATTGATTGGCCAGAATGATCGGGAAGAATAGTTTTAGAATGTTTGCATGAAACATTCTTGGAACCGCGTGCCATGAAATTATCTAAGCATTAATCTACCTTAGATCTAATAATGTGTTACTGAACATGCTCAATCCGTGATGCCAGGTTGAAAGATCCAATTGGAAATATTGATCATCATAACATTCGATTTTATGTGAAGGATGAAAGCGGCATGTTCCTATCGCATGCAAACACTTCAAACCAAAGAAGTGACCAATTAAAAGGACGTGAAAGGAGGACAGGCTGATTTTGATTGGTTAATGACTGAAGCATATAGATGCAAGTCAACTCTGGGCAACGTTAAATGCAACAATTAAAAATCTTCAACAAAATACATTGCACTGAAAACCGAAATCCGGGCAATCAATAGTAACCTCTGGCTCAAATGCGATGTTAAGAAGAACATTGTGTTAATAGAACAGGCTTATAATTTTACAGAAATGAATAGAGATATGGGGAGTGTTTCAGATACCAGCAAATCTCCACCAACTCTTTTAGCAAAGGGAAACAAAAAATATCAGAGTACATGAAAGGGAACAGCACACTTAAATAAAATGTTCCTCCCTCAGAAATTGACACAAAAGATATGATTAAACAAATATTTTGTATCTGTCTTCACACAAGTTCTGTTCCAAAAATGCACGACACTCTGCCGGTAAAAGTGCAAGGATATTATGGAAATTAATAGCAGCAAAGGCAAAATAGTGATAAATATAACTGCCCAAAATCCGAACAGTCCCTGGCACCTGATGGTCTACACGCTTGTGTCCTGACAGAGATAGCTGCAGAGATATTGTGTTACCTATCACATTCAGAAAATTATTTATATTCAGCAAACAGTGCCACTAGATTGTAAATTGTCAACACTTGCACCGCTTTTCAAGAAGAGCAGGATTGAGAAAAAATGATGAACATAGGCCAGTTAGCCTAACATCAGTTCCTAGATAACGTTGCACTCTATTATTAGGAAAATCTCAACAAATGAATGTGGGACAGCATAACATCATAGGAACAAGGCAATTTAGTTACAGAAAAAAGAAATCCTGTTTCATGAAGCAATTATAGGTCTTTGGAGGTGTAATTATTATTGTATAAAAGGGGGTACATATAGATTCTGGACGTGGATTTACAGAACACATTCTAAAGTCTTCAGCACCAACGGATAGCGTGGAAAATAGGAAAACAGGGGGTTGGGCTAATCCAACAGCACTGATAGTGGATTTCTAATTGGATAGAAAATAGAGTAAACGTACTCTTAAGTTGTCAGGCAGCAATAAACGGAGCTCCACAATGAACAGTGTTGAGCCTGAGCTTTTTACAATATATGGAAATGATTTAGATAAATAGGCAGAGTGCAATACATCTAAATTTTCAGATTACAGCAATCAGGATGGACTGGTATGGAGTGGCGATTGGGTAAAATGACGGCAAATGCAGAAAAACAGAGAAACATGTCAAGTTATTCACTTTGTCCGTATGGCTTTTTTTTTTGAAAGGTGAGTAACTGGTAGGTGCTGGAACAATGCGATAGACCCAATGATAATCCTCTTAGCATATGTTTTCTCTTAAGACTTCAAAAGGAATTAAACCACAAAAGGATGAAAGAAACTGTACAGCTCTCTTACTTTGTGTCATTAAAATATCCTTCGTTCAGATTACATACCACGTGTGTGCAGAGAATTTTTTGCCAATATTTTGAAGCGCTTAGCTACATTTGTCTGGTGCTCTGGATTTTAAAACATATATATATTCTTGTATTCCTTCCCAAAACCTCTCCGAATATAGAAAATCTTCCCAAGTTTTAGACGCTAAAAATGATTCATTCAACAAAGCTTATGATCGTTTGCAAAAATATCTAATTAGTCGTATTTATCACAACTTGTGTCTCATGTTAGTCATATAATCAGTCTTGGGACTATTCAATATGTTAAAGATGACCTCTAGAAACGCGTTGGTTGCTGCCAATATGGCTAAGCACTGCAAACTATTGGCAAGCAAACTTTCTGCCAACCCGAGATACGTCAGCTGAACAGAAGGGGAACCAATAGACAGGAAATTAGAAGGGATTGCGATCAAGTGGAAATAGTCTGTTTGTGCTAAGTTTCATAACCGAAAAACACATACTAAAACCGTTTGTTATACAATCCATAAATGAGATGGTCTGAGAAGCAGCTCACACTCATTTTTACTGAGAAAAAGCCAGAACAACACTCATGGTACATATTAGGAATACGCTCGCTTGCCCTGCATCGTGGCAACTCCGTGTGTTCCAATTTTGTGGGAGACAATACCGACTCGACTTTGCATAACTGTGGAGTGTATGACATTTTAGAATTATAATGCTGCATATGAATCATACTGCTGCATATCAGATATGAGATCTCGATGCTTCATCTGTGAGTCAGTGGACGATGGGAAAGCGCATTTTTAAAGGACAGCGGTAAAGGGTGGCAGGCGCCGAAAAATAAATCATACTCCTTGCTGTTTATTCCCACAGCAGTGTTTCAGGAAATTGGAAACTGATATGACTTCCCACTTTCTCAATTATACTCAGCTAAGAACCATGCAAGCGTTCAATATTTATCCATTTTTCTCGTTTGAACAACCCTGACTTTAATTTTCTAGCCAATTGCAGCCCTGCTTTCAGGCTCCGATTTTGGAAATTCGCTTTCTACATCTCCAATACTTTTTGTCTCCTTTCCTCCTGCATGATGATCGATGTAAAGTACGATTTTTGCTTAGCCTGTCATAATCTTCGCAAATAGCTCATTTTGCAGGGGTTTTTTCGGGCTTTTACAAAGATTGGCAAATTCTACTTGACAATCCGTTGGAGAAGAATTTTCAGAGCTTTTGACATTAACAGTACTTTATAAATAACCGTTTTTAGCTTTGAAAGTTATTCCCAGGCAGTATCTGATTCTTCAAGACGTCTCCCGTTCACAATGGTCTGAATGTGCCGCCACTTAAATCTCCATTTGACATCTGAAAGAGTACAATTCGGACTTTATTTCAATGCAGGAAACCTCACCAGCCGTTGCCAATTTCCAGGATTCGACAGGACATTCGTCATTGAGGTATTGATTAATTGTTATTGAGCCCCTGTATACGTACACTTCTCATTGGCTGGGAAGTTAAATAGTTGTTTGTAGGCTTAGGTTATCTTTCCCCGAGGAATTAATCAATTACTCAGAAGACATTTTGCAATGGCTTTACATTCAGGACATTAACCCTTGGAAAATAAAAAGAGGAAAAAAAAACTTTTCAGGACGAATTTCTCTATTTTCCTGGAAACGCCTTACACTGCCCGTCTGACAAAGATAATGGGGTATAAAACGGGACACGTTCGTTTTCCATTTCTTCACGTTGACTTGTCATGCTGCATCCAAATAATTTGGTCACAGTAACTACTGCTAGATTAAAAATCGGGGCCATCAAGTGGCTCACAGTATGATTAAATGTCGTTCAGCATGAATGTGGAGCAAAAACATCTCACCAGTTGAAGCACCAACTGGAATAATGTTAAATGGCAGGGCCTGATCTCGTTAGGCTTTTTAGAACAGTTCGCTTCTGGCCTGTGATACATCCATATGCCCCATTTAATCACAAATACTTCTGGTTAAGTGGGTCGAAAAAAATCAAACTTTGCCAGTCTTCACTAATCATCTCTGGCCTCCTAGTAACTGTCATGTTTATCATTAGCGAGCAGTGCCTTAGGATGTAAGCAATCATCCAGAGTTAAATGGAATTCAGAACATAATTTAACAAGCATAGAAATAAATATTTCCAACACAACTCACGGCATTTTTCCTTCCAGGAATGCAATCAAACTTTAATCCTTGGTCCATTCATCATGACCCGAGGAATTGCTGATCAGCAATGAAGGAGCTCACAGCTATTTACAAGTGCTCAGACATTGTGGGTTTATGTCAGCTACACGAATTTAGGGGGATACTCGAGCATTTAACCTGTCTCCCCAGGACACAGATATATCAACAAATTCTTTCCAGCCCCAATTCCCGTTTTTGCATCTCTCAAGCACTGTTGGGCACAACAGAAACACGTACAATCTCATGAGATCTTGCGATTACAAATGAGTATTTAACACAGATCAGTGATAATTAACCAAACATTCGCAATTAATGATGATGAAAATTCTCACGCCAAAGGCAAAGAACGGCACCTCAGTTCTATAGCTGTCCATGGAAAACTTGCTGAAAGTTCTGAAATAAATGACCACACCACCAACGCAGAGTATTTCCAAATGTCACACAAAAATGCATGGTTTTCTTCTTGCTGCCTTACCGTTTTCCTTCTCTGTAAGATCTATTGGGCATGAATGAATATAGTAAATATTCTTCAGACACTCCTAAATCGTAAAGTTGCTTGTGTATAATTATTTCTGTCCAGCTATCATTCATCCACCTATAGATGCATGTAACTCTTTGAAAATGCCTATTGAATGTTGATCCCCATATGAATTTCGTTTTTAACTTTCTTTGTTCACTGTTAACATTTGTGCATTTTTTTTCCAACGGCTGATCATTATCACTCGAACTCGCTTGATAGATGCACATGAATCTTCTCCTTTGTCTTTCTGCCTATCAATGCCCATGTTACATCATATATCTTCTATATGATATGCAGCTTCTAAGCTACACACCTGCCTTTGCCTTTATCTCACGCACATACAGAACTCTACCTGCCTCTTTTTGTCTCCATCTGTCTCGGCGTGGCCTTCTCCTTTTAAACTCTGAAGCCTAACCTACTCATCTCCCATTGAATCTCAATGCACACGCTACAATATTACAGATTACGTATCTTTCACTGCATCCTTAGACTTATATTGAATTTTTTCTTCGTTACAGATCCGATAATTTCGTCTCTAAATCACTCCCAAACTTTTTCGCTCCCTCTCCACCCCCCCCCACCCACCCGCCGCCACCCCCACCCCCGTCTCTCTCGTTTCTCTATTACTCTCTTCTCTTCATGCATTAAGAACAATATATTGCTAATTTTGTATGATTAATGAAGTATGTGCCTGTCTGCCATTCAAGCGAATGATGTTTTATTTTGCTCTTTAAAATTGTATGTGGATCCCTCCATCGACATATGTATGTCCCTGTCCTTCTGCCTATAAAGATAATTCACCAAACTGGACTCCGTCTAGCGGATTTTCTTTCTATTCGATGTTGCCACCGGAAAAGAAGTCAGTCCCTTCATGCACCAAAAATTCGTTTTAAAGAAATGTTGTCAAAAGCTCACATTAGTTTAATGTATCTTAAATTATTCATGTTATTGCTTTGAACTGTGAGCATTATTAAAAATTTTTCATACATCCACTTACTCTGATCAAAAATGTATCTACCGTCTGGTTCAACCTACTCCGTGGTAACGTCTAAGACCAGATTATAATTGCATCTGTCTCACCATTTGTCCATCCATGTCTAAATCAAAACATGCTCAGTATTTAGAATTATATAAATGTCATGCTTCTGAATGTTTAATTATATGTTTCTTTCTCACATATCAAAGGTTTGTGCGTTTTGATGATGCAGCAAGCACTCCCCTTCTCTCTCCCTCTCTCTTTCTCACTTTACCTCTCTCTTGACAGACCGCTGTCACTAAGTGAATGCAATTTTGCCTCTTTTCCTCTGCTGATCAATGATTGAACGTTTCTATGATGTTCTAACTCGCTCCCTTTCAATCCATCTTTGCCTTCCCACGTTTCTTTCAAACTAGGTTTCTACATTTCTTACTGTCTGTCCAGTAATAAAAAATGTATATCTCTCTCCTTGTAGAACTGTGTGCCGGCATCTCTTTCACTCTATCACTCTTTCACTTCCTCTCTGGTGAAAACGAGACCCATCCTTATATATCATTGTTGCTTCATCGACAATCGCTGCAATTTCCAATCAGCCACAAACAAATAGTTCCTCATTTGTTCAGGCCCAAAAACCTCTTTGGATATTTCAGCTCGAACCACCACTCCAGTAGCTTAGTCTCTCCATTTCACACAGGGTTGCAAGCCACACCCTCATTGCACTTTTTCAGTTCTGGTAGCCAGGCATAAGTACAGCGAATGAATAATTTGCAACCATTCAATTTTCATTAATCAATAATGAGAGCATAATGACAGCTAATTTCAATTTTAGATTCAACATTGACGAGGGACAGTCCAGAATTATTCCTATTGGATAACTCATAAGAGTGCTACAATTCCCATGGTGCATAACTGCCATTAATTACACGCTACTGATGTGCATCATGCAGTTAGATAGCGATAGAAAAACCGAGAGCGACCACTAGAAGTACAAGGAAAGTAAGGAGATCCAGACTGTGTAGCCTATTCATTGCGCACATATTATGATTCTATTATGTTCTTCTCTATGTGGCCTTTAATATATAATGAACATTGATAGGACTTGGGAATGGTGGAAGTAACAAATGTCTTTATTGGCACGGTCAAAGTCGAAAAAACTCTGATAGTGCTTTGTGGGAGTATTAACACAGATCATCTGGCAAAAGGCCCTTAGGACAGATGACTACAGGTTTCTGAAATCAGCAGATTTCAACCTCGTACCGAGCAAAAGAGAGCTCAAGATGTAAAAACCTTTTGACGGCAACTGCAAACGCTTGTGCCTGAGCAAGAAAGTCTGGATTACAAACTTGCTGCTTTGCAGACAAATGCCTTCATTACGATCTGTCTCCCTTTCTCTTTGGCTCCCTCTGACCTTCATGTTGTTATTCCACTCAAGCCCCTACACAAGAAAAACCCCTCCCCCACATATTGACAGAGAGATGCACATGCACACACACACAAACACAAACAAACATGGTGACGATATGATTGCAATTACAGTGCCACGGCTTTATGTTGTCAATGGCTGGGAACTTGATATCCATGGATATTTCATATTTTGGAAGGATAGGCAAAAAGTAAAAAGGAGATGTAATGATGCTGATGGAAAAGCATGGAGCCTTGCCAATGTTGAGAAACGCTACTGGTTCAAAAAATCTGAATCTAGCATTAGTCAGGCTGGAAATAAAACAGACTGAGCGGTTAGGGCAGGATAGCTTTTGGAGAAAATCCTAGACTCTGTTATAAATTATCTGAGAACAGGACACAAAGAAAATATGAATGAGATTGTACAAAGTCAAAATTGATTTTTCAAAGGTAAACTATTTATGGCAAACCTGCAGCAGTTTATTGATTACACAGATAGTGGAAATGATGGGAAAGTCAATGTATTGTATTGAGTTCTCACAAAACCTTTGCTAAAATCCCACATAGAATGCTCATGCACAAGAATAAAGCACTTGCAATTTGGGTAATACTTTGGGCTTGATTAGTAATTGCTTAACGGGCAGGAAACACTGAATAAGAATACATTTATTTTCACGAATTGCAGGCAGTGCCCAGTGCATCACATCAGGTATCACTGATTGGATCCCAGCTGTTCACAACATGTATCTATGATTGGGGAACGCAATGTAATATCTCCTAGTTTACTAATGGTATAAAACTAATTTGGAATGTGAGTTTTAAAGAGGCTGCAATGCGGTTTCAAAACGAATTAGACAAGTTGGGTGAGTTGGCAAAAATTAGACAATTGCAGAATAATGTCGATAATTATAAAGTTATACACTTCTCTGGGAAAAAAAAAATCAGAATGCAAGATTAATATTTAAGTCATGATAAGTTGTTAAATGTTGACCTCCAGTTGGTCCTCTGTATTCTTGTACTCAAGTCATTGACAGCAAACATGAATGTTCAGCAATCGGTTAAGAAGAAAAATGGTATTTTCTTCATTTATTGCAAATGCATTTGAGTAGATGAGCAAGGTTTTCTTACTTCAACTGTACAGGACCTATGTATTGTTTCCATGTGCAGTTTTGGTTCCCTTAGCGAAGAGCTGGATAAACATGTCATGGAGGGACAACGAAGTTCCGCCGTGGATACTAATGGTATGGCAGTATTGTCGTATGAGGAGAAAGTGGGTTGAGACAACAAGTATTCACAAGATTTTTGACGAGTGAAGGGGAATCTCATTGAAATGTGCAGTATTTTCTCAGGGCTGTACAGAGTAGAGGCATGACTGAGATTCCCCACACTTGGCAGGAAGGATGGGAGATGCTGTGGGGGGAAGCTACAACAATTTGTTAGGGTGTGAAGATATGGGGCAGGTATAGGACTGAGGTGAGATGAAATGTCTTCATTCAGAGTGTGGTTATCCAATGGAATTCTCTTCCACACAATGCTGTGAATGTAAAGCCAGTGAATAGAATTGAGAATGAATAAAGTGGGCCTACACACCCTGAAGACGTCAAGGGTGATTGCAAGAGTGCGAGACCATGGTGTTGTGATGGATGATCAGTCATGACCATATTGACATGCGGTGCAGAACCGATGGGTGGAATTACATTCTCCAACTCTTATTTTCAATATTTCTATGACACTGCCATTTATCTTATAAACACACTTGCATGTGCGCACACAAACACACACACAAGAACTTTCAGAGAAACAGAGACAAACACACACAGACTCACCCAAACATACACATGCATAACCAAAGCGAAATTTAGCCTTATATACGATGGTGATAAAATAGACAGTCAACAGTACTGGCTGGCAACGTGCAGTGTGTGATCAATAAATGCTGACCTTCATCCTTTTGCGTTATAGCTGGACATAGGCATCTAGTGATATCTTCTGCAAATTTCGATGGTTACACCACAGCATACTTTCACGCAATTTCTCACTGAAATGCAATTGTTTCTTCAGTGGCTTACCATCTTGGCACTTTTTTCAGTCCTGTTGGGCATATTGAGTAAGCAATAAATAATTTGCGCAAAATTTATGCCTTATGCATAAGTAACATTGCCCCTGAACAGCATTTCAATATTTAGGACTCGACTATTTGACAATATCTGATCATCACATTTAAAGTCAACACCCTTGGAGATAGCAAAGGCCAGAAATTGAAATGCACAAGCAGTATCAGTACGTTGGCGACAAAAGCAGGCCCTAGTCGAGGAATCCTCTGGCGTGTATCTCACCCCCTGGATCAATCCTGGTTCTAATGTTGTTTGAATTTGCTGCTTTACACATTCCTGTTTGGTTTCCAAATACAATATAGTTTTTAATTTTAATGGCATGCTGGATATCGCCACCAGGTCACGCATCATCTCCATGGTTCGAAGACTTATATGATGGGACAGCACTGAAGTTCTGATATCCCAGGTAATGATTTTCTCTATACTTGCATTCAGCTCCTTCATGGGAAATTTAACACGTCGTTTTAGACATTATAAGACAAAGACCTAGGAATTAATCGATCAATCTGAAAACGTCCCATTCGGATTTGCAGCATAATGACCAAGGGGTGGAAAAAATATTCGAGAGTAAATTTGCCAGATTTGCAAGGTAACTCTGTGTAGATCTTTGCAATAAAACATATTCGTAAACAAACATGTGTTCCATTCATCTACACAATTTTGACGTGACACCTCGAAATACATTAACCACAGTTAGTGAACAGGTAGTGCCAAGAACGAACATCCGTTCCCTAGTGACTAAATATTTCTAGGAATGAGAAGGCGTAAGTCACACAAATTCACTAGGTACAACCCGCATTGTGCTGTGTCAGCAGGGCCTCATGAGTGTCGTTTTTAGAGGAAAATATGCCATTGTTATGATTTCTAAACCGAGTGAATAGCAGTAGAATGTCAGCTATTAAGTTTTTTAAACTTTTAGTATTTCTGTTATTCATGCGATGACAATGTAAATATCGATAAATTGTAAACTTCAGAAGGTTACGTTTAAATGCTGTTTGATGATTGTCAACCGATCGTTGGAGACTTGCCTCTATTAGCTGAGGGTTAGAATCCCAGAGCAGGGCAGGTATGCTGGAACTGTATAAAACTCTCATTAGTTTACAACAGACGTATTGCGTAAGATTCTGGCCGACAAATTTTAGGAACAATGGAATTGTACTGGAGAAGGTGCAGAGGAGGTTTGCCAGGAAGCATTCGGCAAAAGAGGGACTGAGCTATCTAGAAAGATAGGATAGGCTGGAGTCGCTTTCTTTGGAGCAGCGAAGGTTAAGAGGTGATCTGATAGATGTGTCTTGAGTTATAAGGGTCATAGTTAGGGTATGGATAAATTCACATTTTCCATTAGTAAAAGGATCAATAACCAGGGGTCATAGATTTAAAGTTAAAGGAAGAAAGCTAAGAAGGGAGGTTAGCAGTTTCTTTTCCACCCAGATGATGGTGGCAGTCTATAACTGACTTCCTGAAGTTGTGGCTGCGTCAGGAAATTGCTTAAGGTTGAATAAGTATTCAGATAATGATTTGCATTGCCAAAGATTCAAACCTTTAGGCCAAGGCTGGAAATTGAGATTACTGACCTCAGACCTTTTTTTTACCAAGGGCAGAAATGAAGGGCCGCAAGCCTTCCTTCTGTGTTGTAAATGTCCATGACTCTATGATCCAACAACAGCAACAAGAAAATGAGAGGATGGTAGCTACCATGCTCCAGGGCAGTGTCTCTGGGTTGTACCCCGATTGGACACTGCCATCAAACCTTCTAGCCATACCCCGCAACATACAGCTCCATCCACTGCCTTTCTGATGGTCTCAGGAAAATATTTAATGGCAATTGCTCGGACAATCTTTTGTGGAAGTTCAGCTGCCCTGTGGTGGGAACTGCCTGAGAATATGATAGAAATCTCGAGCTTATCCTAATTCTGATGGTTTTATAGCAATAATTAGCCCTAAAAGATAAAATAATTATCTACGCTTCTGCCTTCTCATATGTATTGAACCAAACTCCCCCGAACCTCTCTAGAATCCTTGACCGCCCAAAGACCCGTCTGTATCCCCTGTCCATCAATGGGAGGCATCCACACACCACTCTTATGCACATCCAATGCGTCCAGCGGATTCAGACTACCTCCAATACTCACAAATGTACTTCTCTTGGCTGCACGCCACAACAACGCCTCGAAACTCAGTTTGCGCACCCAGACCAGAGGGCACAAAACCGCCTATGACTGTGCACGCACACACACCTGGGGGACCAAGCCAGCCATCCCCTTCCCAAACAGTGCGATCCCTCTAAACACGACCAAACACTCTGTGGACCTCCGTACCAATCCCGGAACAATTAGCACCCAAAACCACTCCAACAAATTCTATACAATTCCGTCACAAGCTTACAAGATTGCTTCAAAGTGTCTTGGCCTTTAACTCATCTGATTTAAGGCAGCTTTTTTGCCATACAAATAGTTTGCATGGGTTCAGGGTGTCAACCTCTGACAGCTTCTCAAGGGAAGTTATGGATGGGCAATAAATGCTGGCCTAACCACAGAAACCCACTTGGGAAAAATGGATATTGACAAATAATTACCTCCCCGATAGGAGACTTTGTGAGCATGCTGCATTTCAAAATTCACACCTGGCCTGAATCCGAAGGTCGGGCGAGTGTGGATTGGAAGCGTTTTCAATGTAAAAAAAGAACAACTAGCTGAGGAGGGATAAACCAAATCAGATTGCCACTCATACGGAAATAGCAGAACAGGTAGGCCGTTCAGGCCCTCAAATCTCCAACGCCAATCAATAGGCTTCTGACTGCTGAACGTGTGTTTCGAATTCCCCGTTCACATTTAACCCCGGAACCCCATATTCCCTTTTCTAACAGGAATCTATCTACCTCAGCCTTGAAAATCTTCAATGACCTTGCTTCCACCGTCTTCTAATGCAGACAGTTCCAAAGTCACGAAGATTAAAAATCATCCTCCTCTCCCTTCGAAAAAGGTCGACACATATTTTTTTAAAATGCTCCCACCCCCTAGTTCTAGACTGATCCATTCCACGCCGTTTGTCATGCCGATTCAGGACCCGATGTCCTTCAATCAAGTCACCACACTTTCTTCAGAACTCGAGTGGAAACAAATCCACACTATCCAAACAGTCCTCATAAAGTAATCGGCTCTTCCATATATCAGTCCAATGAAATCCTCTGAACAACCTGCAATGTATTAACATCATTTATTAAATTAGGAGACCTTATTTATTGTGCAGAATATTTTATGTGTGGGCTTACCAATGGCCTGCAGAACTAAAGCAACACCTACTTACATTTATATTTAAACCCTCTCGTGATGAAGGACAACAATTCATTAGCCTTCTTAAATTCATGGTGCACCTGCATAGTAACATTTGTAACTCTAACATGAGAACAACTCGTTCCCTATGCACTTCTGAGTTCTGCAGTCCTTCTAGTTTTAAGAAATTCATTGTTTAATATTCTTAGGCTGAAAGTGCACATCTTCACAGTATCCCGCATTATTCTCCAATTGACAGATTTTTGTCCACTCAACTCGACCTGTCAATATGCTCCTGCAACATCATGATATCTTCCCCATACCATACTTTCCTCCTTATATTTTTGTCCTCTGCAAATTTAGTTCCCATGGCTTCGCTGCTGTCATCCAGGTCATTGATCTAAATGATTAATAAGTTTAGGCGCCAGCATAAGCCTCCAAGGAACAGCCAAGCAGACTCGAAAAGTTAACCCTGTTTTTCTCTCTGCTGGTGCTGTCAGAAGTGCTTATTTTTGGCAGAACTATTTTGTTTTTGTTTCAGAATTAAAGCGTTGGCAGTATTTTGATTCTTATTTTATCAAATCAGCTATGTTGGTGTTATTCTGATTCACACTCTAACCTTCTATTCAACTGAATGAATTCGCTGACAAACCAATTTCCTACCTTCTACTGTTTCATTGATAACCATGAATCATATTGCTGGATCAGCAATCAACCACTTGTTATAAGGTCCTAAATTCGGTGAAATTGTTCTCTACATTAAAAAGGAGGGGCTTAAACATTTTTCAGAGGTCGACAGAAGAAAAGTAAAAGCAAAATGTTATTTTCCATAATTGCCCATAACATTCTCTGTTGATTGGGGAAAGTATATGTCCTCTCCTCTTATAAGTGTCTTCAAAAAAAGCGCCAAATCGAATCGTGCAGTTTCACTTATTTTGAATGCTGTTAAAATGGCTATGGCTGATAACTTACATTCTGGCTTCTGTCAAATGGCAAACGATCGCTCACACGCATGAGAGCCCTCAGCAAAGACCATCTGTCATCGAAGCTCTGAAGCACTCTGAATCGTTTCGGCAGACGCTCAAATTTCCTCTCCATTTATCTGTTCCTTAAACTTTTCAATGGATAGTTTTTGCAGAAGCTGCAATTCATCGATGAATATGTTCAAGCATGCATTTGCAACCTACCTTTGTCTTATGTTCTTCACGCACTACATAACTATCATTTCCACCACACACCCAGCCCCGGGCCCCGTTCTTCGATATCTCTCAACATTTCTTATTCCTTTTCTACCCATCGGCATATGAGTTTCTCTCCGTCTCTCCTGATATGTGCACCTGTTTCTGACCAGTTGGTTCCCTGGCTATCAATGTCCCTGCAGCAGGCTGCATCCTCTATGCCGAGGTTGCAAGTGATTTGCAACATGTCTGTATTTTGCCCTTTTCAGCATGGGCATATGCATTACCTTGTCTTTGTCACTCTCTCTCACTTTCTCTCTCTCTTTCTTTATAACCACCTCTCTCTCTCTCTCTCTCTCTCTCTCTCTCACTCTCCCTTCATTTCCATCTCTGTCTCCCTCTGTCTGTTCCTCCCTCCTTATCACACACAGCCATACATGCACACAGATATTCTCGCAAAGTTGAATTTATAAATAACATTTTCTTCATCCACGCAGACTAATGTGCCTCCCCTTATTTTGTCCAGCGACAGCTATATTGCATTCATTTGTTTTGTGCCTCTCTGCCTCTGAATCTGTTTGTCAACATTTTTGGATTCCGCTTTTTCTGGTCAATGTTATATTTTCCCAAATCTCTCTCTGCCTTGCTGTTTATATGAAATTCTAATGCTGTCTCTACTTGGGGAAGCCATGTCCACCACAAGCACCACCAAATCACCGCATCGGACCAGCACCCCACACATTCTCCAGCCACCCTCCGCCGCTTCCCCACCCCACATTCAACCCATGTCACAAACCATGTAACGCACTCAAGATGCAGTTTTCATTCTTTTGACAGCAGTTGATGCTATATGTTGCATGAGTTTCCTATTAGTTTAGTGTTGTTTAAATATATATATATTTTCAATTAGACTTTAAAGGTGAGTCTTCGCACCATGGCTCTGCCTTCAGGTCCTTCATTAGCATGGCATTAACCAAATCGACGAGGCACTTCGATTCCCTCTTTAAGCAGTGACAGCTCACACTTCATCTATCGATTTCGAAATCTATAAAATGCTCAAATTACGATAGAAAGCCTCCAATAGCGTTTCAAATATGGAAATTAATTATTTGCGGCCTTCAATACTAGCACAATGCATGTAGATGTCATTTCACAACAGTCTGGAAGGGCATGTGTAATCATGTAAGGCTGAAAGGTTTCAAAAATCCAAACGGCTTCAGAAATACCAACAAGGCGTTTTGGCTGGTATCTCAACTTTCAGAAACTTTTAAAGGTGCTTCTCACGAGAGTTACTGTGCATAAGGTGATGTGAAGCTATCTGATAGAATATTTGGGAAGATGACGGTAAATTTGATTAAAGCAATCGGTATTAGCTGCTTAAATAAGTAAAAATCTGAATCTGCTTTGAGGGATGAATTCCAGAAATTTTAGCATGTGTAACTTAATATGGCAGTCAAAATTAGAGCAACTCGGCATGACGTTGCACAGAACAGGCCAAAAGTTGATTAACTGCACAGTTCGGTATGGTATGGAACTTTTGCAGACATTTGCTTAAAGTGAAGGGACATTTCAAGTCAAGGAGAACATTTTTAATTGCAAAGTGTACTTTATAGAGTCAATATTTCTCAGCCAACAGATGAAAGACTGGTTCAGCTCATCAATTATCTGTCGCTTTGTACTAATTATGCAATTACCCCGACGTTCCACTTACATAACTGTATTCTGCAACAGTCCGATTCATATATTTATTGCAACATAAGCCAAAACCTATTACTGCATATTCTGCTACTACCAATGTCGTGTTGCTGCATAATAACAATTACTGCATTAAAGACGGGATGCATAATAAGTCTTCTGGGCTTCTATCAAAATTTTAAATCAATGTTATCTACTTAGAAAATTGTGACCAATGGGAACAGTTCACGTTACAACATCGTTAAGGTATTGCACTTCATTCTGCTGAAATTAGTTGTTTGGTAGCAGAAAATTCAGTTTGGTGAGTTCCGGATGAGCTCAACTAACGTTAACTAAGGTGTCTTCAAATCCTGGTATTGAATCCCTGGAAGATGGGAGTGCACAATAAAATCAACTTAGCAATATAGTCTGCTGGTAACACGTCTTAGAAAGCTCTAAGCTGTTTTCTGTAAATTACGCTCTGTGATAGGCATGTCGCAGCGGAATGCAATGTTATATTCTGATTCGAGTAGCCGTTCGAGGCGCGATTGCTTCCTGCCAACCAACACAGCATGTTGATTGGAAATTATTTCGAGGTTCCCTCATCATTGTTATGTCAAAATTTTGGAACCCCTCCCGAACAACACTACAGGTGCACCTACGAAAAATGCACAGAATTGGTCAAGAAGGTGGCTCAGTACTACATGCTCAAATGCAATTAAGTCTGGGCAATAAATGTCAGCCTAGCCAGTGGTGCACTCAATCTGTGTAAGAATTAATCACTTTTGAAAACGTTGTCACAGTCATCTCTGCCAACTGCCGATTGCAACTGAAGATTATCTCCCCTCAGTTTGTTTTCAATTGAACTTTTTACATTGCACTTTGTACATGTCATTCTGATCGTTTCATACGGCTCCCTAGAATTTTGTTTGTCAAAGGGCAACTATATGAACTAGCAGAATTGTTCTCCGTGGTTATGGCTGCTCTACTTAGTGGTTTATTGGACATTGAACAGCGTTCGGGCATTAAGGCATTTCTCACCTGGATCACTTGTACAATTAATCAGAGCAGAAAGCACAAAATCCATAGGAGTTCCTATTACGGTAACGTTATCCTTGACCCCGTAACATTATTTAATTTTTTATTTCTTTCCCTTCACATGCCTAGGTTTGCCTTATTTTAAATGGTGCCATCAGACATATTTCATTTCGATTCAGCACCCTCTGTGGAAATTTCAGAAAGTTTTGTTCGCTTAATGAAAGGACCATTGTGCGTTTAAAAAAAATACGAAAACGAAGTTTTTGCGTTGAATGAAAAAAAAAATTCTTCAACCAAGCGCTTACCAAAAACGACCTGCAAAATGGGCAGTGTTGTGCTACCTGGCCGGTATGGAGATTGCTGTTCAGAGGGCCACTTCTAGTTCTGTTGATCGATCCCACCTGGCCGGTATGGAGATTGCTGTTCAGAGGGTCACTTCTAGTTCTGTTGATCGATCCCACCTGCTGCCAATGCTGTGATCAGAAATGCATCTTCCCCTTGGAATTTTGTTTGATTTTTATTCCGAAATAAGCTACTGACTCATGATAGTAAAAAAGCTCAAGCTTTTTCTGTATTGTCTTGATTAACTTTTGCAGGTGATGACATCCGACGTAATAAAGCTATACATCATGGCCGCAGTACACTGTTGAATTAAACTTGGCCGGCAGGTAAAGGTATTATCGCTAATGTATCCTTCAGATATGAGTGATATCTGATGTCAGCTCCTGAAGGAACTGGTAATTGGCATGTGTAGTGGGGAGAGAATAAATAAAATTAACAGTGTTTAGCTGGCCCTACTTGCACCCAAATGCGCATGGAAATAACACGTAATAAACAAGATGTCGGGGGCTCCATGAACGAGAGTAGCGGGTCCCTTGCATAGACGCTTTCCCGTTGCTCTCATGATAACCCTGAACTCTGCTGCTGCCAGACAAACGTGTAACATCCTGCATTCATTGAACCACTTCCAGCTATCATGTTCCATGTCAACCATTTTTTAATCTTGGGTTATAAACCAGTTGCATGTCGCTTGTCAGTAAGCTGAACATTCATCTGAATTTAAACATTTTCTATCGAAATGCTGGCATCATATTTCTATTTTGCATGCTTCCATCCAGTGTATGTTAACCCAAAAGGCCTGGGAACTAAATACTCTCCTCATTCCAATGAAGCCTGGCGCCGCAATTGTCTATAATATCTGGAGGTTAGCGCATGTACAGGCTGTTTACTGGCAGGGAGATATTTGAACTTTTAACTTTTTTTTTCATTGCTTCTAATAAGTACGATCAGCTGACAATTAATAAGGAAACTGGCACAGGAAAGGGTAACATTGCTAAATTCGGAGGAGGAGGTGAAGTGTGACGTGTAAAAAAATTCCTGACGATGCAAATATATTCGTTGGGATAAGGACATATGGAATCTGCACGGGAATATGGATAGGTTGAGTGAGTGGTCCAAAGATTAGCAGATGGAGTTGCAGACAGGGTGTGGTGGGATCATGCACATTGGCAAGTCATAGTCAAAGGCAGACTATTATTTAAATGGAGAAAGTCTCCCGAAAAGTGCAGCTGTTGTGTGTGCATGAAATACAAAAAGGTAGCATGTCGGTATAGCAAGTAATTAAGAAGACAAATGGAATTTCGATCTCTATTACTAGGGGGTTGGACTTTCAAGTTAGCGATGTCTTGGTACAGCATTACAGCCTGTTAGTGAAGCCACTTCTCGACTGCTGTGAACAGTTTTGTTCCCCGTATTTAAGAAAGGATATGTTGGTACTGGAAGTATTTCATAAGAGAATCACTATGCTGATTCTCGTGATGAAGTGGTTTACTTATGAATAGTGGCTAAACAGTTTAGGTCTTTACTCATAAAAGTTTAGAAGAATGGGGGTAATCTTGCTGAAACATTCACGATTCTAAGGGGGTCTGTCAGGGCAGATATTGTGGAAATGTTCCCACTAGTGGTGAAATTTCGAACACAGTTACAGGATAATGGGACAATAATTTAAAACTGAGGTGCGAAGGAATTCCATCTATCAGGACAGTTGATGTCTGGAATTCTTTAGTCCAGAGAATAGTGTAGGCTATATCAGTGACTCTACTTAAAAGTGACATTAATACAATATTTTAGATTGAGGACAGTTCTGGGGTATCAGGAGTTTGTACGAAAGAATAGCTGAGGCCTGGTGTAGATCAGCTATGATTTTATTGACTGATTGTCAGGTTTGATGGGCCAAAAAGCCTACCGGAAATCGTATTTCATATGTTATGTTCTGATCTCGTCACCTACACACCAGGCAAAATGTGTCGACTGGTTTCAGACATTAAGAGCTTTTAGAATTTGCTCTATAAACATAACCACAGTATATGTGCAGTGCATCTACTGTAAATATACGTTTAAGGATCTTGAACTTCGAAAACATGTTGCAATGTTCTCTTGGCTTCACCTGATGTTGATATGCACAACCATCTAAATACTTAAGGAGTCGAATGTCCGACTCTGGAACGATGCATTAAAAAACAGAAAGTAGGCCTGCAGTGCTGCATTGACATTTTGAGCATCGCCCTCAAAACGTTGTCACTTTAGCAGCGCCTGATCTAATACCCCCTCAGGCACTCTGCAGATCTATCAAATCTCAAGGAATACTTTTCAGAAAGCCCACTTCAGTGCTGAAATTTATACCTCCATCCTGCATCCCTTATCCTTCAATTAGACTATCTCTGGCTGGCTGTGGGGCGATTTATTCAAGTGTAATGCATGTGATCCTTGCGGTTCCCAGTTATCTGAGTGTTCTGTTTGATTGCAGAACTTCTATTTTCTGGTGCCGTCCCCTAAACATTTTGTACTCTCTTCCATCATTCAAGCATTCTGTCTTTGTCATACAGCAGCTACTTCACACGTTAATAACTGATGCTCCGTGCAGATAAATCTTCTTGTTGTTTTTGGGTGGTCCTGGTATCCAAGAAAATACGTTAATTGCTAATTGGCATCTTAAGTTGATGGGGCAGAAATGAACACATTTTTTTCTTCACCTGAGTGACTTGATCCTCCATATATGTGCCTTCAGCGTGTTCGAGATAAATTGAGAAAAAGTAACCTGGTCGAACTGTTAATCAAACAGCCTTAGGGAAAAATCTACAGCCACTTCCTTTTTTTTCTAATTCCTGCAGCTTGGCCTATGCTACCATTAAAGATCTATCCATTGTGGTTCAGGTCCATCATTTTCATTCTGAATGTCTGGATATATTTTTTGTTAAATTCTGCAAAGCTCTATACACCGATAATCTCCCACCTTATCGTCCCTAGCCTGTAAATTTGGAGGTAGATTTTCCGGCGTGCAATATTTATGTGTAGAAAATTCCTTGTGTTTATTACTTGGAAGGTCAGGGCCATTCTCCCTTACCCCTGAAACAAGCAACCTCTCCAGTTCTACATAATAATTCGATTAATTTTTCACTGCATTCTGCTCTTACCTTGGACCTTCATCTGAACCTTTGTATGGTTAAAAGGGTGCAACTGTTCTGCCTGAATTTCTGCTAGACTGAAAATATTATATCAAGGTCACAGCATTATTTACTTTTGCCAGTAGATTGATGAGATATCAGGCTGCGTGATGTCAATCCGTTCCAGAAAAGGCGTAGTTTCGAAGAAATGGTCTTATACTTCCCAATATGTAGTCATCCACCAATAGTCGGATCTCTCTCTCTTCCTCTTTCTACTTCTCTCTCTCTCTTCCTCTTTCTCGCTCTTTCACTCTCATAAGTGACTTGTTGGTTCAAAAATAGAATTTCCTATAGAAATGTTGCAGAATTTCCACCAACCTCTTGAGTAATATTGATACCTATTACTCATCATCATTCATTGTTTTATCTGTAGATATGCATGAACATTTTCCTCTCTTACCTGCTTGACACTTCATTAGTTCTGTGAGATATAAAAACAAAGTAGTTAATATTATGCCCAATTATGATTTTATGAAGAACGAACAGAGCGAGACAGCTGCAAACACACATTGGAAATCAACATTGACGAGGGACAAGACCTTGTTGTTCTTTTGTGATATGGAGCGCAATAACATCGATAATTGCTGCGTGGAAGGCTATTGTTTGAAGTAGAAGAGTCACAAATTCAGGAGAAAATGAAGCAGAATGGTGGTTGCAATGAACTCAGTAACGTGTTGCCCTTTAAGCACGTTGTTTAATTTGGTTGCATTGTATTTCTGGTACTGCAGTGAATGAGCTGGGTAATGCTTTGGAACGCGTTGCCTATTTTGGCCTTTACTGCTCCTGCACGAACTTCCAATATAGGAACCAAAAAAAAATGTCTTCATAATGACATATATGACGTAATGAAACTTCTGAACTGTTCCATCGCATCAATAAAGAACTCCAAGAAAAGGCAAAATTTCATTCTGGACCAAAGGAAAAAAACACAGAATCGATGAAGTAGAGCTATTATGGAAATGTGTTCGATATACATTTTTTTCGCCATTTAGTCACGTTAGTAATTCAGATTACATTATATATTTGGAATGAAGCAACTGGGACTTCCAAAACTTTGGATCTCTGTGTTTAGAAACATCCTACAAGAACAGCAACAGGATAAATTGTTTATCTACAGTGCAAGGTTTCCCAAGGCCGCTCACAGCCGTTCACCAAAAGATATTTGCACTCAACTCACAGAAGGAGACAACGGGGCAGTTGATGACATGTTTTCACCAAGCATTGGCTTTTAGCCTCGAACGTTCTGAAATATAATTAAATATTTAGAGATGTTTCGGAAGGAATTTCGACCGATTGAGAATTTGGTATTTGCAATGCTTGGCTTCAATATCGGAACAAGTAAAATTGAGATTGAAAATTACAGGTCATAGTTGGATTAATCATGTCCCGTGCAGGTTTCAATGGCAGGCGAAGTTTGTAGAGGTACGATTCAGTTTGGAATGCAAGCATAGAGGTTTAAAAAGAGCGTAGGGAATTATAAAAGAGTTAATGCAAGTCAGCAAAAAAAAAAAGACTTAGAAAAAGTGTTTGGTATCTCAGCATATCCCAAACCATTTCAGAGTTTTGCTGTTCACCCTAGTCCCCTGTCAGGATATTTGCAGACGTCAAGCTCAAATGCTTCTCTGATAACATTTAGAGAACAATCAAAAAGCCATTGATTTAGCTTCTACCTCCCTTATAGTCAGTGTTACGAATTTCACTTTATTAATAGGAACAATCTGCAACTCACTTCTGAATTTTCGCTGCAGAATTCTGTGTCATGTCATTTCGAAACGGCAGCCAATTGCATCAATTCCAATGGATCCCAAACTCCCTCCATATAAAGGAAACTTACTTGAATGAATCAACATCAAGAACGTCTCAAGCAGGGCATCCTAGGGCTCGAGTGCGTGGAGTGGACATCTCATTGCTCAGAGTTGATGTCCTGTTGAGCTCAAATAAATATTGGGTCTGCAGCTTCAATTCTTCATCCAGAAATCTTTGGAAGATGCGAACAAAACGAGACAAGAACAAAGGCTGAAACTGCGCTTATAAACAGCCTCAGAGTGCGTTCATTTATTTTGCAAAAGCGCATTCTAAATAAAGCATCTCTTTTCCGATGCAGAGGAAAAGTTGACTGGTTCAGCTTCCAATTATTGTGGACAAACGAACGTCTTTTTCCCGGCCCCTATGTTCACTGATTTTTATAGGTCTCTATCTTCTGCGCTGTTATCCTCAAATAAGTGAATAATACCAATGAAAAGTGAACAGTCGACTACTTAGCTCCCTCTAAACACCCAATTGGTGTGTGCTGCCTTAAAGCACTTAAAACCTTTTAAATCGATTCCCATCTTGGAAACCTATTCTTTAATCACGTCACTCCATCCACAGTATTGTAGCTTTAAAGTTAAAGCCAAGAACACCACCTTAATCCCACCGTGAAAGTGACAAACATTTCTTTTTTTATCCCCCATGAGCGCAGCATTCCCTTGTGATGCGTATTCTTCGTCATTGAGCTAAGTTGGTCTTTAGCTGGAGCTAAAATGAAAGGTCACTTAAAAAGTATTGTCTTCAAAGTCCTGCACGCTGACATCCTCTGCCTCCACTCAAATACCTTTATGAAACTACTGTTACTCATTAACACTCTGCCCTACAGAATAATGTTTTAAGATCATGGTCCCCTGTCCCAGATTTGCGTTGACAGTTCAGAGCTCCATATCATGCAAACCTCCCTCAAAACAGCACAGGACCTCTAACTTTGGAACCAACATTTGAAAGGCCAGCATTTTACGAACACAAAAATTCTCCAATTAATTTTAATTAAGACATAGGCCATTTTATTTGGACTCTAAAACTAACATAATTCCCCAGTCACCAAATTCGAAGAGCATAGTGGAAAATGTCTAAAATGTGACTAGTGTGTTGATAGTATCAGCTTTTTATCTGCAACCACCCCATGATAAGGACACGTAATTCCATCACTGTATCATTTCCCCTTTCCAATAGTATTTGGTTTTTCAGTTGGTGTACACCTCATTCCTTACACTGTTGCATTCTACATTTGATTTATTTTCATACTTTATAATTTAAATAAACTTGTGTTTATTAAAAGCTGCTTCATTCAAGAATTGAACGTGTTCGTTGAGCTGCACTGGCATTCCGAAGCAACGTCAGAAGATTGTAAATCAATGTATCTTTTTCTTTTAAAACCTGTCCACTTTTGTGGCTTTCAACTCCAGATTATTTCGGCGAGCCTGTCAGTGCTTATAGGTCTCTTCGTTTCAAATATTTTCGCCTTTTGGTAAAACCCACAGTTTTTAATCAGTTACTTATGTGGCAGAGCCTTCAGATGCAGAGCTCTGAAATTGCCTTCCTAAACCTCACTTTGATCCTTGATGGCGTTGCTTCAAAAGCTCCAGCGTTGAAGAAACGTTATGTCTGCCTCATTTATAGCATCTTCCGTGGGAATGTCGTTGAAAACCTCCTGAACATGTTATGGAGCATGTCTCAAAATAGGTTAACTGTGACTACTACACAGGCTGACCCAATATGTATCATTGTCACCGTTTCATGCAATGTGCGTATTTCTGGGGAAAATAAGAATATTCCATAAGATTTACCAGTTACATTGCGCACCTCAGTAATTACGGCAGACAACTATGTTCATTGTGCAGCAACTGTATATGTAGTTGTGATGGGTTGGTGCGTGAGTCATTCCACCGTACAGCAGTAAAACCTGCAGCTTTGCTTTTTATTAGTGCCTTCTCTCGATTGTAGATTTACATGGTCTGCTCTCTCTCTCTCTCCCTCTCTCTACCTTTCACTGCATCTCTCGATCAACCTTTAGACATACAGTTTTACTTTTTTGCAGGCTTACTGTGGCATTTCAGATGAACCAATTGCAAACGTCATCCCCACAAACAGACAATCTTGTATATGCTCACATAGAAATCCTAGAATTCATCAATGCCCTTCCAGTTTTACCTTCTTCAGTCTTAAATTCTATTTAACGAAATAAAAAAAACGGGTTGTGGAGCAGTATCATTAAGCCTGAATTTAGCTTCACATGAAATATTGACTTATCGGTGAAAACAAAACAACACTGAGAACACTTCCTTTTTCGAACCACCTCGCTATCTCATTTCAAAGTAATCAAGGAGAGAATGGGCTTCAAGCTAGCGCACAATACTTATACATATAACTCCAGAAGGTTCGATAACCTTACCCTCACCCACTTTCTCTCTCTCCTGTCTCTTTCTCTCTCTCTCTCTCTCCCCTCGCCCTCTCGCTTTCTCTCTCTCTTTCCCTCGTATTCCCCGTCTCGCTTTCTGTATCCCTCTCCCTCGTACACACACTGAATCACTCCACTTCCAAATTTCTCATGAAATAGCAAAAATTAATTTTCTTCTGCCTTACCTCTCTGGCAGTTTGCTAGGTCTGTAGAAAACAATTGCAACGTAATGAATATTTAAATAAACGTGATAACAGATCTATGTTTGCTCTCAACTTTGATGGCATATCAGGCGATCCAATGCCAAGCCATTTGTTCGCATCCTTACTCTCATTACATTCCTATTTTTCCGCACTTCTGAATGGATCCTTGGGAGTTTGTACCATTGTCATTTCGCCCATTCATGTTGCAAAGCGGCTCTCATCCATTAAATCTGAAAGGATCTCGAAATTGTTAGTCAATTGCAAGGTCTGAGGCTCCGACATATCTCCTTTCTCGACATGAATACCTAACTCAACTGCATTCAAATCTTTCTGTCTACTACCATTGAAAAACCATACAAAAATTATCCGATGGGATATGAGTGCCTCCTGGAACAAAGTGCTGTGGAAACTTGCCCTCTCCCCGAACATCACAGTTCCCAAAACAAGGCCTCCATCTCATTGACTCTGAGGCATATCTCCTCGAACAGGATGCCCAAGGGTCTAAACATATTTATGATGTATATATATTTTTTACTTACAGTGCTTTACACACTGCTCCCTAAGTGCAGCCTGCAGAAATCAATCAAGATTCCTCTTCAAGTCAACACTTTCTTTTCTTTCAAACTGCTGGTCTATTTGCATTCTCCGATTTATGCTTCTTCAGAAGTTCCTTTCTCTCCAACTCTCCCTGAAGGTATGTGCCGGATGCCAACTTCAAAAGGGCTTTATTTTTCTGCTCCGTTGCCTGCTTTCCTCCTGCAGGCCCGTTTTCTCCCTAAAAGGAATCATTTACTTGAAAGGCCAAAGATGTTTTCTTTGACTTCCATCACAATATCCATCCCACAACTTCTAATTCATTGTCAAAATGGTCGCTGCTGGAAACTGAAACATATCATTCGTATATGTCAGACTAATGTGGCAAGATTTAGTTACAAATAGGACCTGATGCTCTCTGCCCATCAGGCCTTACCAGCGTCGTTTCAAACTTCTGTATGGTAGAAGTGAAAAATAAACTTTCTACCAGCAATTATTCTGAACAAAAAGAACACCACAACAGTGACGCCAAAACTATACTCACGAGCCTGCGCTGACAAGACATTGGGCAGCTGCTTGGCAAAACTATAGTAAAACGTTCAACTTCAGGAATATGTGACAACAGTTCATCCATCACATCGAAAATCTCTGAAAAGTTCAGGGGTCTCAGCCATCCAATACATTCCCGTTGACTTTGGACCCTTTAAATTCAATTTATTTGGCTACCACGTAACGAGTCGCCTTTCGGCAACTTGTTCCCTGGTTTCTTGGCATCTGTCTCTCTCTCTCTCTCTCCCTCTCTGCTTCTGTCTCGCTCTCACCCCCAGCAAACCCCCTATCTCTCTGAGTTTTTCAGTCCTGCGAAGCGTTAGTTCATCACTCCTAAACTTAGGTACTGACCCCTTGCGGACTACGCAACAACAACAGTGACGAACATAATTTAAAATTTTGTAACTTCCTCACCTTCTTCACACTGTTTCATTTCTGTGAGTGATAAGAGAAATTTAGTTAATATTCTGCTAAAATCCCATGCCATATGGACAATTAACGTAGCTACGTTGCAGCAAAGCACATTCAAAATCAAATTTGCTGAGAGATGGGCACATCTCATGTCAAGCGGAACAATCAAAGGTAAAGTGTTCAGTCATGTGTTGCATCGTTACTAATAATTCAGTCGTAGGAACGGCCTAATTTCTGTGAGGAGAGATTTAAATGACAGGAAATAATCAGAAAAAGAAGAGCGGTAGGGGAAGGAACTATGGAAAATTTTGGGTTTGAGACAGATTAGTAATTAGGTTAAATTACATAGCGGGCGATGCACCAATTAAGATATTCAAATCGCTCTGGATAATGTCAATAGTGGGATATTTTCTGGGTGTAGATTTATCGCAAAGGAGTAGCAGCAGCATTAACGTGTTCAAAATGGTATATTTTATGTGGTGAGAATTGCCAAGACACTTAATTTGCGTGTTGTCAATTTTCCTACCGAGGTGTTATTAAGGCAGATTCTTGACCTTGTACTCACCAACTGCCTGGCGCAGATGCATCTGTCCATGACTGCATCGGTAGGAGAGACCACTGCAAAGTCCTTTTGTAGCTGAAGTTCCGCCTTCACATTGGTGGTACCCTCCATCGCGTTGTGTGACATTGCCACCTTTCCAAATGTGAGAGTTTTCCAACAGATCAAGCAATTCAATGCTGGGCATCCATTAGGGCCTAAGGGTCATTCACAGCAGCAGAATTGTACTTGAACATAATCTGTAGCCTTGTGAACCCGCATATTTCCCAGTCTTCTGTTACATAGAGCTAGGGAACAACCCTGGCACAACGAAGAGTGCAGGAGGCCATGCTAGGGGTAGCACAAGACATCGCTAAAATTTAGGTGTCAACTTGGTGAAACTATAACACAGGACTATTTGCGTGTTATCCAGCAAGCCACAGACAGAAGTAACCGATTCAACAACACAGGAATCATATCTAAGATATGCCATCCTGCAAATCCAGTCGCTGAAGGTGGTGGACAATGACACAGCTTATTGGGGGAGGGGGCTCCACAATTAGCCGCATCCTCAAGGATGAGAGAGACCAGCCATCAACGCAAAAAATATGGCTGAAGCTACAATTTCCAGCCAAAAGTGCACAGTGGATGATATATCTCCATCATCTCCGAATACCCCCAATACCACAGATGCTTGTATTAACCCAAGTCGATTCATTCCCAGAGATATCAAGGAACAGCTGAAGGCACTGGATGATGCAAAGGCTTTGGGTTATGACAATACTCCGGCAATAATACTGTGGACAAATGCTCCTGGACTTACCTTTCCATTGGAATAGCTTATCCAGTAGAGCCACAACACTGATTGCAGGATATATGGAACATTACCCAGGTGTGTCCTGGACAGAAAAAAGCAAGAGAAATCCCACCTGGCCAAGTTCTGCACCCTCACTGTACTATCAATCACCGGTAAAATTTT
Organism: Carcharodon carcharias; assembly: GCF_017639515.1. Classification (NCBI taxonomy): domain Eukaryota; kingdom Metazoa; phylum Chordata; class Chondrichthyes; order Lamniformes; family Lamnidae; genus Carcharodon; species Carcharodon carcharias. The sequence goes on from NC_054495.1 coordinate 11,652,733, forward strand.
GGAATATGTCATATACAGCGCTATCAAGTGGCACATGGTTAGCAATAAGCTGCTTGCTGAAGTTCAGTTTGGGTAAATCCAGAGCCACCAAATTCCTAACGTCATTGCAGCTTGTTACAAATATGGACAGAAGAGCTGAACCCCCGTGGTTAGGTCAGAGTAAGAGCCCTAATAATAACAGCCACATTTTAACCTGTCTGGCATCAAGGAGCCCCAGAAAAAACTGGAGTCGATGCAATTGCGGGGGGGTGGGGGGTGGGGGGGTACTCTTTAGTGTTTGCAACTATACGTAGCACAAAGGAAGGTTTTTGTTGTTGTTGGAAGTTTGTCAGCTGAGCTCCAGGACATCACAGCAGGTGTTCCTCAGGGCAGTTTAATCAGCCGAAACATTTTCCATTATATACATTTCTTCCAGCATAACGTCAGAGGTGCCGATGTTCACTAATGAATTCACAATGCTCAGCACCATTTTCAACTTCTCAGATACCGCAACAGTCCTTGTACAAAGACAGCAATTTTTGGATATTCTCCAGGCTTGCACTGACTAATGGCAAGTAATATTCACCTACACAAATGCCAGAGAATGACTGTCTCAAACCAGAGAGAATTCAACCACGACCGCTTCACGTTCAATTCCATTAACGTCACTGTGAACCCCACTGTCAAGATTCTGGGGGTGACTATTCACCAGAAACTGAACTGGTTCAGTGATATACGTAACGTGGCTACAAGAGCAGTTCAGAGGCTAAGACTGCTGCGACCATTAATTCACCTCCTGAGGCCCAATGCACAAGTCAGGAGTGTGATGGAACACTCCCAAATTCTCTGGATGAGTTCAGCCCCAACAATACTCAAGAAGCTTGACACTGTTCAATACAATGCAGGCCGCTTGACTGGCATCACATCAAGTAGCATTCAAACCCTCCACCACCAAAGCACGGTAGCAGGAGTGTATCTACAAGATAAACTGCAGTAATTTATCAATCACCTCCGAAAGCACCTTCTACGCCCATGCCCACTACCTTCTAAAAGGGCAAGTGCAGCAGATAGATAGGAAAGTGACGAAACTGGAAGTTGCCCTCGAAATGAGTCATGATCCTGCTTTGGACATACTCCACCATTGCTTAGCTGTTGCTGGGTCCGAATAGGGGAAATCCCTTTTTAACAACAATGGGGATAAACCTACAGTTCAGAGACTGCAGAGGCTCAAGGAGCCTGTTCTCTGAAAAATAACTAAAGCTTGTGATTTGATTGAGAGCCTTTACAAGATTTGTCAGTTGACGGGCAGATATTTCCACCAATTAATTCGGGCTCAGACTAAAACAACTTTCCTTTAATTCCAAACAGTATCAATTCCCCAGCCTTCCATGCCATTATTTGAAACTACATATTTTCAGGAATAGCATGTTTCTCTCTCTCTCTCACTCTCTCTCGCTCTCTCTCGCAAGCACACACAGAGAAATGCACAACTTCAATCTGTGTCCACGCAAACACCAAATAATTTTTCAGCTTCCGTACCATCTTCACACTTTCTAAGGTGTGTGAGTTGTAGGAAAAAAAAAATCGTCTTTTAATAGTCCATTCTTCAACCAAAACTAACAGAGCCACTTTGCAACAAACGAAAATTCAAAAGTAACTTTCACAGTAGATTGGGGAAATGCATGTCAAGCAGAACATTCAAATATATATTTCTAGTCTTATGGTTCGCAAATGGAAATGATATAGCCCAAAAAAACCTAGAAACATCTTAGTTAGAAAATGCTAAAGCCACAGAAATAACTTAAGAAGAATGATGTGGAATGAACTCCAGAAATATTTTGTCTTTAAACCATGTCAGTAATGTAGTTTAGACTATATATCTGATAATGCAGCAATTAAAGTATTTGGATAATATGTGTGCATGCTGTGAGTTTTTGCTGTTCTGGAGTCACCAAAGAAGAGGAACCGCAGCACGTGCGTGCTCAGTATCGTTTACTTAACGTGCTGAGACTTCTCAAGTCGCTTCAGGGCATGTTATCAATCAACATTTTGCATCACAATATAGAATTGGATATTGGGGCAGATGGTCACCATTTTGTCCGAAGTCATATGTTTAGCCTCTTAAGTGGGGGCATGGGCAGTTGAGTACATTTTTGGAAGGATTTCGAATGATTGAACCTTTGGTAATTTTGGGTCTGGAAACTAAAATGACGAAAATGTAGTTTGAGAGCACAGGTGTCAGGCAACCTGATGTTTTCTGCCATTAATTGGCAGGAGGATCATACAGAGAATCAATTGCAATTTGAAAACAAAAGAAAGTATTAAAAAAACCACAAAGCTTGCTAAATAAAGAACCCATTTGTTTCAGTCACGACAGGCGTTAATGAAGGACATAAAAACAAAAAAAAAACTGCGGATGCTGGAAATCCAAAACAAAAACAGAATTACCTGGAAAAACTCAGCAGGTCTGGCAGCATCGGCGGAGAAGAAAAGAGTTGACGTTTCGAGTCCTCATGACCTTTCGACAGAACTTGAGTTCGAGTCCAGGAAAGAGCTGAAATATAAGCTGATTTAAGGTGTGTGTGTGGGGGGCGGAGAGATAGAGAGACAGAGAGGTGGAGGGGGTTGGTGTGGTTGTAGGGACAAACAAGCAGTGATAGAAGCAGATCATCAAAAGATGTCAACGACAATAGTACAATAGAACACAAAGGTGTTAAAGTTAAAGTTGGTGATATTATCTAAACGAATGTGCTAATTAAGAATGGATGGTAGGGCACTCAAGGTATAGCTCTAGTGGGTTTTTTTTAATAATAGAAATAGGTGGGAAAAGGAAAATCTTTATAATTTATTGGAAAAAAAAAAGAAGGGGGAAACAGAAAGGGGGTGGGGATGGGGGAGGGAGCTCACGACCGAAAGTTGTTGAATTCAATATTCAGTCCGGAAGGCTGTAAAGTCCCTAGTCGGAAGATGAGGTGTTGTTCCTCCAGTTTGCGTTGGGCTTCACTGGAACAATGCAGCAAGCCAAGGACAGACTCCTCACCGTCCAAGGACCCAAACACTCCTTTCAAGTGAAGCAGCATTTCACTTGCATTTCCCCCAACTTAGTCTACTGCATTCGTTGCTCCCAATGTGGTGTCCTCTACATTGGAGAGACCAAACGTAAGCTGGGCGACCGCTTTGCAGAACACCTGCAGTCTGTCCGCAAGAATGACCCAAACCTCCCTGTCGCTTGCCATTTTAACACTCCACCCTGCTCTCTTGCCCACATGTCTGTCCTTGGCTTGCTGCATTGTTCCAGTGAAGCCCAACGCAAACTGGAGGAACAACACCTCATCTTCCGACTAGGGACTTTACAGCCTTCTGGACTGAATATTGAATTCAACAACTTTAGGTCGTGAGCTCCCTCCCCCATCCCCACCCCCTTTCTGTTTCCCCCTTCTTTTTTTTTCCAATAAATTATAAAGATTTTCCTTTTCCCACCTATTTCCATTATTAAAAAAAAACACTAGAGCTATACCTTGAGTGCCCTACCATCCATTCTTAATTAACACATTCGTTTAGATAATATCACCAACTTTAACTTTAACACCTATGTGTTCTATTGTACTATTGTCGTTGACATCTTTTGATGATCTGCTTCTATCACTGCTTGTTTGTCCCTACAACCACACCAACCCCCTCCACCTCTCTGTCTCTCTATCTCTCCGCCCCCCACACACACACCTTAAACCAGCTTATATTTCAGCTCTTTCCTGGACTCGAACTCAAGTTCTGTCGAAGGGTCATGAGGACTCGAAACGTCAACTCTTTTCTTCTCCGCCGATGCTGCCAGACCTGCTGAGTTTTTCCAGGTAATTCTGTTTTTGTTAATGAAGGACTTGGTCATTCCAGGCATACGGCAGGCAAATGCAGTGGCTATGCAATCAATCTTACTTTACATGTTATATCACAGTAGTCTAAATTATGTCCACTTACATGGAGAATATAATAGCAACATCACTTTAAACCTCCTTTGCAATCAGAGCAGTACAGAAGTGCATGTTTGAGTTCCTAACCTGTATAAATCGGTTTTTCACTGTCACCTGTTTGGCAGCCCATGAAATCTGCGAAATGCTGCTACCAAACGATAGTCAAATGAATTAATTCCAACGGATTTTAAAGCTTATTATTGTCTCCTTAAAAAGTGGAATTACATGCAATGAGTGAAAACCAACCAAGGCACTTTACCTGCATCCTTTGTATTTGGTTGCAGATATATACAGTTATTCATTTTCTGTTGGATTGATACCTGCAATGTCTTCGTCCATCTACAGGCATAACCGCCCTTTGCTCCCTTTAAACTTTAAAATCGCTGAGCTGCCGATCAACTCGGTGTGTATCTTGACACCTTAGACTTTAATCACTTCCGTTAAATAACCATCCCTGCTAAAGTCAATGTTCTCTTTCTTTGTCCATCCGTAGAACGTCAGAAATATCTTCCTTTTTCGCTGCGAAAGAGGCAATTTGACGTGTTTCAAGTTTCATCACATGATCTTCAATCATCGAGTTGAACTGCACGATTCTGCTCCCTTCGCGTCACCACTAAGCCAGTCGTGTCAAGAATGTCACTAAAAACGGCTTATCTTCAAAATTTTGCATTCTGCCCCCTGCTGTTTCCAATCGATTTGTCCTTCACACTGCTTCTTGATTCAACGCTCCCATTTAGTAGCATAATTTTACATCGATGCACCTTGGCCATATTTTTGTACACTTTGCCGAATTCTAATCATTTCCACGTCTCTGAAATCAGCCATAGCTTTTGATTTGGGAGACTGATTTTACAAGGTTCAGCATTGGCTGAGCAAATACATCCTCCAAATAATTAGGGCTTAGACCAAAGCAAAGTTATTTTAATTCTGACAACAACACAATTCCATAGCAACCAACGTCATTCATAAAATTGAACAATACCTAAACGACGCCGAAGACACGGGAAGGCAATGTTGTGGTGGAATAGTTCCTTCACCAATAATCCAATGACCCTCTGGTGACACAGATTCGAATCTCATTACAGCAGAATATGTAATTAGAAGAAATGTTGTAAAATCACATCTGGTTCATTACTGCCACTTTAGGGAGGGAAGCTGCCTTTCGTACATGCTCTGGCGGAGCCACATCAATGTAGCTGACTCTTAAATGCCCTCTGAGTGTTTGAAAGCAAGCTGATTCGGAAGCCAAGTCAGGGACAAGAAGGATGAAAACAGAAAACCAGGCATTAACCAACGCAAACGAAAATGGGAATCTGAGGATGGCGACACTGCAAAGTGCTCCTTTAAAACAGCTGGAGGTAGTGAAAAAATTCGGAGAGCTGTCTCACAGGCAAATCAAGGAGCAGCCTGTCGTAGTTTTCCCCGATACAATCATCACCATCCCTGTGTAGACCCTGACCCACCAGCAGTTGTGGCGGCACAGTGTTAGACAGACTGGAGGTAGCTCAATTAGCACCCCTCAGCATGTATTCCGAACCGCATGAAATCTCATGAATCACGGCAAACATGGGAAGCAATACCTCCTGCTGATTTCCATCGTGTTGTGTTGTACCACCATTTTGCTAAAATGGACAGATTTTGGAAATGTCTCTCAACTTAATACAGAGTATCAATAATGATGCTGTGTATCTTCACCATCAGCGGAATTGCACTCGAATACAAGCCCTACTCTCATGGCCCTGCATACTCTACCGGTAAAATCAAGCGAGGGGGATCAAATCCAGTGCAGCAAAGAGTGCAGCCGCGCTAATCAGGATCAGTACCAGGCATACCTAAAAATGAGGTGACAACTTGTTGAAGCTATAACACAGGACTAATCACTTGTCAAACAGCATAGGCAACAAGTGATAGACAGAGATATGCGATCCACTAATTAATGGAATAGATCTAAGATCTGAAGTTCTGCCACATTACCCTTGAATGTTGGAGGGCAAATTAAATAATTCATTGCAGGAGGAGGCTATACAAATAACCCCATCCTCAATATAGGGGCAGCCCAGCACAATAGATCAAAATTTAAGGATGGAACACTTACTACAATCTTCCGCTAGAGTAGAGGAGCTGCTGATCCATCTTGGCCTCCTTTGGAAGTCCCCAACATCAAAGAAGCCAGTCTTTAGCAAATAGAATTCACATCATATGAAGAAATGGCTGAAGACACTGGATAGTGCAAAAGCCAATGAGTCTGACAATGGTCCTGCAATATTACTGAAGACCTGTGCTCTAGCACTTGGCGCACGGCTTGCAAGCATTCTCCAGTAAAAGAAAAACAACTTCCTGAGCTATCAGGCCATATGGAAAATTATCTGGCTATATCCAGCAGACAAAAGCGAGGCAAATACAAACAGCCAATAACCACCTTATCAATATTCTCTCCATCATAAATAAATTAGTAGAGCGGGATCAGCGACAGTCCTTTCAAACAGCTCTTGCTAAGCAATAAACTGTTCACTGACGCCCATTTTATGATTTGCTAGGGTTACTTCGATCCTGGCCTTTTTACAGGTTTAGTTCCTAACATGGACAGATGAGCTGAACTCTGGAGGTAAGGTGAGAGTGTATACCTTTGACATCAAAGCCACATATGATCCAATGTTGCATCATGGAGCGGTATCAATACTGTAGTCAATAAGTTTTTTTTTGGTGGGGGGGGGGGGGCGGAGGAAGCATCCACTTCTGGATTCATTCCTAGCACAATGGAAGATGGTTGTGGCTGATAGAGTTCAGTTATTTTTTCTCGAGGATATCCCTGCAGCTGTTCATCATGTCCGTGAACTCGGCTAAACCATCTTCACTTGCATATTTAATGAACACCCTTACATAATGCTGTCAGAATTGGAGGTTTTCAGTGTCGATTTCTCAATTATCAGCACGTCTTGCGACTCCTCTGGTCCATGTCCAAATACAGCAAGTCATGGACAATATTCAGGTTTGGGCTTACAAGTGGCAAATAACTTTTGCACCACTCATAGTGCCTCGAAATCACTATCTTTAACAAAGAGATATCCAGATATTGCCTCTCCACCGTCAATGGCATTAACAAAACTGAAACCCAGCATGCTGGGGTTACTGTTAATCATAAACTGAACTGGATCAGTCGTAAAATACTGCGTATTCAAGATCAGCCCAAACTGTACGAACTCTGTTACGAGTAAGAGCCCCCTTAGTTCCAAAAGTCTGTCACTATCTAGATGTCACAAGGCCGACAATAGGGAAACTATTGGAGAAACCTGTGATGTAGTGAGTCCATCTCCAATTGCAGAAGCAAGTTTTGAGCAGGGATAGCCAGCCTGGCTTTCTCAGAGGGAGATCATGCAAAACAAATCAGATTTTTTTTTTGAGAATGTGACAAGGTGTGCTGATGAGGGTACGTCAATTCATGTAGTATATATGAATTTCAGGAAAGCTTTTGACAAGGTCCCAAATAGGAGACTTATGAAGAATGCAAGTGGGAGTGAGTGAGGGGGGTACAATTGGTATGTCACGGATGACACAGGGATTGGCCGGATGGTTGAAAGTGAGGTTGAGTGTCTTGGGCTACAGGAAGGTATATACAGGATGTTCAAATTGCCAGATAAGTGGCAGATGGAATTTAAAGGGAATACACTTTGGAAGGAGCAAGTTGAGAAGGAAGTATTCAATGAACAGAATGAATCTAGGAAGTTTGGAGAAACAAAGAGACCTTTGTGTGAATGTGGAAAGGCATATTAGCGTGGTGGTGGAACAGAAATAGAAGATACCTGCCTTTGTCAATCAACGCATATTTTACCAATGTAGGCAGGTTGTGTTGGAGTTATATAGAACCTTGGTGAGGACACACCTGAAGTACTGTGTGCAGTTCTGGTCTCCAGAATATAGGAAGGAAACGATTATACTGGAGGGATTGCAGAGGAGATTCAGTAGGATGTTGCCTGGAAGGAGACATTTAATTGATGAGGAGAGTTTGAGTAGACTTCTTTTTTTTTTCATTTGAGGACGGAAGGCTCCTGGGGGACCTAAACATTGTGTACAAGGATATGAGGGGCATGCAACGGATTGGATAGGGACCTGCTCTTCCCCTTATTTGAATGGTCAGTCACCAGGGGATCTAAATGCAAGCTGAAGGGCAGGAGGTTTAGGGGATGTGTGAGGAAAAAAGTTTTTACCTAGAGGGCGGTTCTGTTCTGGAACGCGGACCCTTGGGTGGAAGGGGGTGGGGGGGGGGGGGGGGGGGGGGGGTGTTGGGGGTTGGTGGGGGTGGTGGTGGAGGCGGATCACTCACAAAACATAATAAGTAACTGGATGAGCACTTAGCATACCTTTCAATGCTAATGGCAAATGTCTCATAAATGTGATGAGGAAGTAAGATCAGGTGTTTCTTACGTGTCTACGCAGACTCGATGGGATGAAGGGCCGCCTCAGCACTTTGTGGTTCTGTGATTCTGTGATGGAATACCCTCCACTTACCTGGGCGAGTGCAGCTCCCTCAACATTCAAAAACATTGACACCATCCAGTACAAAGAAGCGAGCTTTATTGGCACAACATCCACAAATATTCAATCTATCTACCTCGACAGGAACAGGAGTAGCGATGTGTACCATCTACAAGGTGCACTGCAACAATTCACCAACGGTCCTTCGACAGCACCTTCAAACCCACAACCGCTAACATCTAGAAGGATGAAGGCAACAGACAGATGAGAATGCAGCATCTAGAAGTTCCCCTCCCAGTCACTCACCATATTGAGTTGCAAATGCATTGTTATTGCTTCACTGCCGCTGGGTCAAAATCCTCGAGCTCCCATCGTAATTGCACTCTGTGTTTACCTACAGGACGTGGAATACTGTGGTTTAAGAAGGCAGCTGACCTCTATCTTCTCAAAGGCAACCAGGGATGGGCAATAAGTTTTCACACAGATAGCGAAACTCACACTCAGTGAATAAATTAAAATGAAAATTTACCCAAATTGTATGTATTCATGTTTTTTGGCAAGGCAGGAACACATATTCATAAAATTTTGCATCACACTTTTCAGGTGATTATGTGATATTCTGCTGAAACCTTATTCACAATATTTTTGCCTGAACACTTTGCTATTCGATTGTGACCTTGTTTGTGTCCCGCATTTTATTTTCACTGAGCCCCCATATTCCAAGTCGAATTAACATTCACAGTGCCCAACTCGTCTAATGCCGGTTGCTAGCCCTGGTTTTCCCAAGACTCGCTAATGGATGGGATCCTGCTGGGGTGCTGTAGGGGATACTCCATCAATACAGTATGCAGGAGTGTAACAACCGTTCCCTGTTTCTGTATTCATATTTGTTCGATATAATGTATTTGCATGAGAGGCTGATATCTCTCTCTCTCTGCCAAATTTCTCGTTCATAGACCGAATGTTTGCCACCAACATTTGCAGTCTTTGCAACAGCCAGTGCTAACCTAATTTATACAACCACACAATTTCACCATATTTCTGGGGAATTTGCTGCACCCTTACCATCTTTGCACTTTTTTAGGTCTGTGAGTCATATGGAAGGAATGATGAATATTCTGTCAAAATTCAATTTTCATCGAACAGTAACAGAGCCATGTTACAATAAAGTCAATCTGAAATTCAGATTTGGCAACAGATAGGGTCACCTCATGTTAACCGGATCACTGAAATATACAGCTTTAGCCACATAATGCACAAATACAAGTAACACAGCCTCAAAGACGCAGTCGTCCCAGTTAGAGAAGATTTTTCAAAAATGCAGAAATGACTTAAAAGGAATATCAGTTGTGGGAACGAAATCCAGAAATGTTTAGGGTCGTTCGTCTACCTGGCAATGCAGTGAAAATTTGGATGATATTTACATATGGTGTATTTCGTTTTTGGCTATTAAATAGGCAGCAAACAAGAGGATTAGCGTCACTAATGTTTTCCGAATATGAGGCTTCCAAGACGCTTCATAGGCGTGTTATCAATCGGTATTTGCCTTTAGCCCACGCAAGTGTATACTTTGGCAGATGGTCATAATTTTGTTCAAGGTAAAATTTCTTGGCCTCTCAGATGGGAAAACATATTCAGCTGACTGCACCTTTGGACATAATTCGAAGAACTGGTGCTTTGGCAATTTTAAGTCTATGATTCCATGTCAGAATTAAATAAATTTGCAGGCACAGATGAGAGGATATAACTTTTTTTAACTAGATGATTTGGGGGCTTAAATTATAATAGGATATAACACAGAGCCAACGGATATTTTAAACCAACTGGAAGCAGTAAAACATTATCTATCTCTTTTTGCTGAATCTTGAGCCAAGTTAACTCAGTCAGGCTGTATCTGAATGAAATCCCTGGTCACTCGAGTGCTAAATCACGTTAACCTTAAACATTCCCATTTATGTTTGGAAAATAATTACTAAGTCACTTTGTAAACCTATTGCAGACTGCGCTGTATGGATCAGAATTTTTCAGTGCCTTAATACTAAAAAGCCTCAACTCATTTCTACACTTTTGGCAGCACTGAATTCTGTGTAATATCATTAACAAATGGTAGCCAAAGGGAGCAATCACAGCCGATCTGGAACCAAATGATGGTCTCACTAAAATTTGCACTTAAAATAAATGAGTGTAAAACAATCAAGGTCTCGGTTTTTGCTGTGAACATCTCAACTTTCTGAAATTTATGTGCGCTAAAAGACATTGTGTTGTAATGATTACAGCGGATTTCATTACTGGGCAAGTCAGAGCAGGGAGTGGTACCTGGCTTCATAGATCTTAATTTAGTTTTCAAAACCGTGGAGTGCTGTTAAAGAACACATGTCCTGCAGTTCGCTACTGTACATTTAACACAAAGAATAAGACGATAATTATCAACGTACAATGCAATTAAATACAGAAGGCAAACAAAAACAAACATTGGTGAATAGTGAAGTCAGTATTCCTTCACTCCAACTATACCTATAAAGGTGTATAAAATTTCGTTACCATATTACAATGTACAATATTGATCTTAGACTGTATTACTCAGCGTACGTTTGGAGCACATGTAAGTTAATAGGTGAACTGCAGTTCAATACGGCATGCACCAAAACGAGTGAGACGTGCCACTAAAACACATTCCCTTGATTTATGGTTATTATCCCAGATGCTTGTTGCACCGTAAACCAGCCAATATCACTGATTTCTGTCTTTTTCAAGGTGTCTTCCTTGAAATTTTCTCCCAGAGGAATTTTCCATTCGGAACTCTTCAACATTGATGAATCCCCAAGATTTCAACCTCACCTTCCGATTTGCCCTTCCCCTGAATCTATGGATCCATTCAAACATCACCATCCAGGCACATTCTCAGATTGTCAGCCTTGCCACACAGAATCCCATTGCTCCGAATTTAGGCTGAAAGGAGTCACAAACTTTGGCTGGCTCCACGAATATCTACCTCATCTGAAGCCCACTTTTCATCACTTCTGTCCCTGCTGGTTTCTTGCTTTAACTTCTGCTCCTGAGTTTTAATTTTAACAGAAATGGCCTGCCTCAGAATCCTGTCCTGTGTGTCTTAACGATGACTGGCTGCTAGGACCTTTTCCTCTCCCAGTACCTGCTGTAGCAACTTCTCAATTATCTGGGACTTGTTCTATGATCACCTCCCGCATCCTGTTCCTTGGGACAGCTCTAGGAAATGTCGGCCCTCTTCAAGGTCACCTGACAATTCCTTGCTGGTTATCTTCACCGCAGGCACAGGACTGGTTTCCAGACTGCTTGGAAAACAAAAACTCGAGCTTCTCATTTACGTAGGGTCAATTACAGGAGCGAAGACATGAAAATCAAACCAACCTTGCATGTGTGGCTCTGCTGCAAATGATGCATTCGCAATAATTCAGTTGTATGAAAAATAAGTTCTGTGCATGGGCAGAAGCCCTGAGGCCTTTTTGGCACAGGTGAGGCCAAACTCCGCACTCTGACTCTTCTTCTTTGTTGCTCATCATAGTGCCTCAGTTCGTTCTACCAACAGAAAGAACATTTTTAATCTCACACCTGTGATTGCCCTGACACCTTTCAAACCGATGTCTACCTTTAACTCCAGACTTTCACGGAGCGTTATATAGCCATTCCTTCCATAGTAATGTAACTTTTTTTCACCATATATTCTAAAAGCCGGAAATGTCATTTCCTGCCTAAAAGACCATTAATTCGTTCCTGATTCAAATTGATTACATCATCTTACAACAAGGTTGTTTTTTTCATCAAGCTGATATAGGCAATTGTCTTCTCTTAGAGTTATCATTTTCCAGCAGTAACATAATGCCACCAAAAACGATTTGCTTTCAAAGCCCTCCACCTTGACACATGTTGCCTCCAATGTTTGATACATGTTCAATATTTTAGCCCATTCATACATGGCCACTGAGCGGAATATGTTCACAACATAACCTGTGGAGCCATTGACAATAGTTAAGTCCACGTCAGGTCCAGCTCTGTGAAATGGAACGTAGACTGTCATTTGGAAGACTGAATTCATGGCATCCCGTGATTTATTAGCAGCTATTTTCTCCTAATTATTATTATTAAGGCCAAAGCTGTTGACTTGGAACTACGGTACAAAAAAGATTTCCAAGTTTGTAACATCATTCGTCAAACTGGCAAATGCTGATACTTGAACCCGAAAGTCCAGAAAATCTGTTACATTTTTTTTTAATCTCGTGCCAAGAAGGAGCATTTGTTTTGTCCTCAAATTAAGCGTCATCTTTTTCTGACAGTGCGTAAGTATTGTGTTGCTGAACACAGCATTCTTGACATCAGTGCGTTAAGTATTTGCTTTTTGAGTGTGCGCATTTTGGGGCTGTTACATTGTGCTTTCCATAGACTTGATGTGATGAAAACCTGTGCCACCTTGTGCTGATCTCAAAAAATCACAAGACAAAAACAGAAATACCTCGAAAAACTCAGCAGGTCTGGCAGCATCGGCGGAGAAGAAAAAATTGACATTTCGAGTCCTCATGACCCTTCAACACAACCAGGTGGAAATAGGAGCGGGGTGAAATAGTAGCTGGTTAAAGGTCCAGGGGTGGGGGAAGTAATAGCGGGGGTGTGGTTGTAGGGACAAGCAAGCACTGATAGGAGCAGATAACCAAAACATGTCACAGACAAAAGAACAAAGAGGTGTTGAAGGTGGTGATATTATCTAAAAAGAATGTGCTAATTAAGAATGGATAGCAGGACATGCAAGGTACAGATAGCTCTATTGGGGATGGGGTGAAAAAAGACTAAAAGGGCACAAAAGGTATAGAGTTAGAAATAATGGAACTAGGTGGGAAATTAAAAATCTGTAAAAATTATGGGAAAAAAAACAAAAGGGAGGCAGAAGAAACGGAAAGGGGGAGTGGATGGAGGAGTGAGTTCAAGATATGAAGTTGTTGAACACAATATTAAGTCCAGAAGGCTGTAAAGTGCCTAGTAGGAAGATGAGGTGCTCTTCCTCCCGGTTGCGTTGAGCTTCACTGGGACAATGCAGCAAGTCAAGGACAGACATGTGAGCAAGAGAGCAGGGTGGAGTGTTAAAATGGCAAGCGACAAGGAGGTCTGGTTCATTCTTGTGGACAGACCAAAGGTGTTCTGCAAAGCGGTCGCACAGTCTGCGTTTCGTATCTCCAATGTAGAGGAAACCACATTGAGAGCACAAATGCAGCACACTAAGTTGGGGGAAATGCAAGCGAAATGTTGCTTCACTCGAAAGGAGTGAATAGGCCCTTGGACGGTGAGGAGAGAGGAAGTGAAGGGGCAGGTGTTGCCTATTTTGCATATGCATGGGGAGGTGCCTCCGGTGGGCATTGAGGAGGAGGGCATTTTGGAGGAGTGAACCAGAGAGTCACGGAGTGAATGATCCCTATGGAATGCCGCCAGGGGCGAGAAGGGAAGATGTGTTTGCTGGTGGCATCATGCTGGAGTTCACGGAAATGGTGGAGGATGACCCTTTGAATAAGGAGGCTGGTGGGGTGATAATTGAGGACAAGGGGGACACTATCATGGTACTGGGAGGGAGGAGGATGCATGAGGTCGTTTGCACAGAAAATGGGCCGGACACCATTGAGGGCCCTGTCAACGAACATGTGTGGAAAACCTCAGTTAAGGGAGAAGGAAGACATGCCAGAGGAACTGTTTTTGAGGGTAGCATCATCAGTAAAGATGCGATGGAGGGAAAGGAACTGAGAGAATGGGATGGTGTTGTTATAGGAAGAGGGGTGTGAGGAGCTGTAGTCAAGGATCAAAGTTCAGCTGACATGTCCTCCTTCTTCCTTACTCGAGGTTTTCCACCCATGGTAAGTGACAGGGCCCTCAACGGTGTCCGGCCCATCTCCCACGCATCCGACCTCACGCCTTCTCCTCCCTCCCAGAAACATGATAGTGTCCCCCTTGTCCTCACTTATCACCCCACCAGCCTCCTCATCCATGTGGAAACATCCTCCATGGGTTTACTCTATCAGTTCCTCTCATAATCTTTTATGTTTGAATCAGAGAAGCTTCCATTGTTTTACTTGATAATTGTCCTGGTTCAACTTGGTCAATGTTTCTTCTACACATTGTTCCAGAAATGGCACCAATATTTCCCTGTGCCGCTGCAGTAAAAGTTCCTGACATTTATATTCCCTCCTCCTTGAAGTAAACGACAACATTTCATTTGCCTTCCTCATCACTTGCTTTACGTGCACCCCAGCTCTTCATATTTTTTTCCTGAATTCATGTAGCAAGACGTTAATATTTCTCTGTACCACCGAGTTCTGGAATCCGTTTCCAATTAGATCGTATGCTGCTTTATATTCTTCTTGTCAAAATGGGGATGCTCGATTTTCTAATTTTGGATGGTATGTGTATGTACTGCCACACACGTCACCTATCTGTATACATTTGCAGGCTCTCCAACTCTTCCTGACATCTTACTTCCCTACCAATCTTGGTGTAATCGGTCCATTTAGCTGTATAATTTTTGGTCATTCATCCAAAGCACTGAAATAGATTATAAATAGTTGAGGTCCCAGCACTTATCATTGCGGCACGCCACGAGTTACAGCTTGCAAAGCGAAGCCACGAACAATGCATCCACTCTTACTGCTTCTTCCTATCAAATCAAGCCTACATCCATGTTGATACTAACTGGCTTAGTAACCTCTGGCATGGCACCTTATATATGCTTTTTCGAAGTCCGTGTCACTGTTTCTACAGGTATGCCTTTTAACCAATTGCTTGTGACTTTCTTAATGAAATCTGATAATTAGGTCACCACCAATTCCCTTTCTCAAACCCATGTTGCCTCTGCCTGACCGCAATATGGTTTTCTAGGTTCCCAGCCTTAACTTCTTGAATAATGGATAGTGGTAATTTGCCAGTTGGAGATATTGGACAAACAGGTGTGCAGTTTCCTGAATCCTGTTTGCCCTCTTTCATTAATAAAATGATTACATTGTTTGTGACCGTTAACAGATTCAATATTTTTTTCGAAGGCGCCTTTTATCACTGCAGCCAATACTTTTAACACCCTCGGATGCAAGACATCTGGTACTGTTAGCTGTCAATTCTCAATGAGTTCCAGGAACTATTCCATTCCAGTTGTGGTCGTTTTAATTTCTTCCCTCCTGTTCACCTCTTGGCTTTCAAGTATCTTTGGAAATTTATCAAACTCTTAGACTTTGAAAACCGCCACAAAATAGAACCTAAACACATCCACCACATGCTTAATTCCCATTACCAATTCCCAGATTCACTCTCCAGAGGCCCACCACAAACGTTAGTTTCAACATTCCTCTTTAAATGCTGTAGAAACGTTTAGTATCTCCTTCGTATAACTATTTAGATTTATCACATTCTCAACTTGCTCCTTCTTCATAATATTGGTCAATATTTTATTGTTCAATAACTCTGCCCCATCTTACGACTTATCCCTATCTTTGGAGATTCATAGCATGCATGTCACAAACTTTTCAGAGATTCCTACTATCTTGCTGGGAAAAATGATTTCTGAGAGTTATTCGTTATGTATTTTAAAGCCTGCCACTGCATCTCTACAAAGTCATCTTTCAATTTAGTTCAACAGTTCACTTGAGTGTGCCCTGCTTTCAATTTCTTGCTTGTATTCAAACGATTTCCTTTATTCGGGATCGAAGAGCCAGTCTGAGCCTCACACTCCTCCTCTTAAAACTGAACATTAGATGCAATTACGTTATGTTCGCTGCCATTTAAAAACACCTTTCCAGTGAGGGCATTGATTAATTCAGGCAAACTGTTCATTACCAGGTTTTGGGAAATAACAACCTCAGCCCCACTGCTGTACTTCCTTCTGCAGGTGCACTGTCAGTCTCTTGGTTGCCATATGAAGTTCGGTTTGGTCTTGCTGTTTGTCAAGGTGAAATCTGGCCCCTTGCACAGTCTCGTGACGCCCGTCACCATTGCTCCTCGCCGAGGTTAACGCTTGCTCATTCACAAGCCTTTGAAGCCCCACTACACTCCTTGATTCGCAAATTGCTTCCCTGGTGAAAATAACGCAATCAGGGATCTGCAGCATCTAAATGTTGAAGTGCAGGACTTTTTTTTTTGGTCCAGGAAAACCCATATGTAGGCGTAGCTTGATATCCAATTTCATTGCTATCATGAGGGGAGAACGTGGGGTAAGTTGGGGTAAGTTGGATGACAGATGATCTTTCGGTTTCAACCCTAATTCAGTTGCGGCCCACGTTCAATTTAATTCATTAAATTTGTTTTTTTTTTGTTTGTCTACACGTACAAAAGCACTCTGTGGAATGTATGACATCCTCTCAGGATGCACAACCTCAATGCAACTGCACCCTCGCTCTATGGCCAGTCTTCCACTGCACCCAGAGTAGTTCCTTTTATCTTCCTCCAAACAATGCAGGCCCAGCAAAGTGTCATTTCAGCTACTCATTTAGCAGGTGGAAAATGACCACGCAGTGATGTTGTTTTCAGTAGACTGAAATATATGTTTTCAAATCATCAGCTTATTTTGAAAACTTTCATTAGGCTGTTTCCAATAACCTCATGCGCACATGTGTAAAATGGGGAAATATCAAAAAATTACTCTTTTATGTAGAATTACATTACTTTTTATAGCTTAAGAATTCTTTAAAAACGGGTATTTATCAATGGTGGCTAGCTGCATTAATATACGTGAACTTAGGAACTCAATTGGTTGTTCACTGACCTGCATGCCAGTGATTCGATTCGACCAGTCTCGATTTGCTATTCAGTTTCACCGTTTTTTAATCTTAATAATGGATTAAGGATGTCCCTCCAACAATTTGTTCTGCTGGCAATAAAAAAAAAACTATGTGATGCCTCTTGTATCTGAATATCACAGTTCCTCTGCTGTCATGCTATGACCTCACTTATTTAAGCTGCCAATGACTTTGGCGCTGAGTGATTTGACAGAGGAGGGAAAGAACAAAGCCCGTGGCCTCACATGGATCACAGACCTATCTCCAGCGAGTAAGGATGTTCTGAATTCACCGTATAATTCCAAATTTATATATGCATGACACGACGATTATTTTTAAAAAAAAACAGCTGGGAACGGATTTTTTGCACCTACCTGTTAAAGTCTGTGCATCGTGCTCACTGTGTAAAGCAATCTAGAATGAGAGCATCCCTGGCCAGTTAACATTTCAGATCGGCATAAACTCTAATCATGTTCTGATGCAAGATGTTGATGACTTGAAATGTTTATTCTTTTCCTCTCAACGTATACTGTCCAAACTGCCGAAGTTCCCTCCACCACCCCATAGTACCAACCTCAACCGCACCCCCAACCGCCCTGATCACACTTCATTTCTTTTGTTGGGTTGCAAATATGTGCACTATTACATTTTATTAATAATGAAAAGAGGGAGGTGGCCGTGAATATAATTTGTCTGAATATTTTTTATTTGTGCAAACAGACTGACCTGATATTAGAAATTAATTTCGTGAAATTCAAATTGAAGTACTTGTTGTGGAGACGCACAGTGCTGTTACTGACTTAGATATCCCAGGTAGCTATATGGCGTTACTTAATCGCTGACTCATGCCCGATATTCAAGAGAAATTCCTATTTTTTTTCTGTGTGTGGGAATCATATAATATAAGGCATCAAAATTCTTCAGCTTCAATTTGTGGATTAGAAGAAAGTGGGCTTTGTCATATCTGCCACCTGCAATACTCTCTGAATGACATTTCGTCAATTTGGCCAGCATAGAATAGAACCTCAGGAACCTTGACATTTGAAGGAATCCATCACAATATCACGCTTTTAACGACTCTTTCCAATTCCCCATATTATAGACACTACATTGTGTTTAATTATGTACTCAGTCCCCTTTTAATTTGAGCAACTGGATATATTTAAATCACCATATGAAGCAGTGTGATGTAATGTTTACTGAATCTCTGCATAGAGATGATATATCGCCATCAACACCTCCCCTGATTATTCTGCCAATAAAAGTACGTTTGCATCTTCTTCTCAACAAAGCCCCGCAAATTCAAATGCAAAGAACATATTTTTCCCCTCGAACGTAACATGGGCTAAAATGTTTATGTGCCCCCCCATATTTGTGATCCATGGTTTATGATGGTCTTTAGTGATTAATGAGCGTAAATGTAGGTTTTCCTTTGCTTCCAAATAACTTGAGGAAACAACTGAATATCAATACATTGCCTTTTAAAAAAGAAAACAAATTCAAAGTAGAAAGGTTCCAAATCCCATTATCATTGAGCATTCAGAGGGTAGACTTGTATTGGGTATGAATGAAATCCAAAACAGGAACAGCAATACCAGGAAAAACTCAACAGTTCTGGCAGCATCAGTAGAAGAACAAAGTTGACGTTTTGAGTCCTAATGACACTTCAGCAGAACTAAGTAGAAGTAGGAAAGGGGTGAAATATAAGCTGGTTTAAGGGGTGGGAGAGGGTGTGGGACGGTGGAAGAAACTTCTTCCCCCACCACCGCACCCCCCCCCCCCAACCCCCGTTAACCTGCTTATATTTCACCCCTTTCCTATTTATTTTTTAGTTCTGTTGAAGGGTCATGAGGACTTGAAACATCAACTTTGTTCTTCTCCGCTGATGCTGCCAGACCTGCTGAGTTTTTCCAGGTGTTTCTGTGTTTGTTTTGGATTTCCAGCATCCGCAGTTTTTTGGGGTTTTTTTTGAATGAAATACGGGTGTTCTCACTCTTTAAGCACACCCTCCCTTGTGACAATTGTATTTGCTCTCGGCCCAAGGATAAATACATCATCAAATCCACTAGGAGCATCAGAAGGACACATATCTTATTTATATAACAGAGCTTGAGATAATAAACTAGAGGTTCAGAGATGTCACTGTTGTGAAGTGCGTTACAGATATTTGAATATTATTATTATTATTAGTAATACATTATTATTTGTAGTATTATTTTTACACGGGATGTGGACTTCGCTGACTGGGCCGATACTTATTGTCCATCCCTTTTACGTAAATGACACTAACCTCCAAACAGTCAGAGGTCATTAAAGTGGCAAAATAATTGTTTATTTGTGATGATCATGGATGCTATGGAAAAAAATAACACTAATCAAACAAAGAGCCTCGATTAGTTAAGCAATTTTTAAGCGTGTGTAAATGTATTCCAACAGCTTACCCGATTGCATTAATAAAACATTGATAGTAGCTGCATTAAGACCACAAAGCAAAACAAGGCTGCATGATATGTATCAGCTCTCAAACGAGAACTATCAATAGAAGTTAGATAGCTGAATTTAGATGCAGCCTAGTTGGATAGTTGTATCTCAAAATCACGCAAGCGCTGTTCTGCATATCTTGGCATAACCTTGCTCGCCCGGTGGCGACCTGTTCCATTGGATCACAGAATTGAAAGGTTCCATGAATGGGAACAGTGAAGCATATTAGTTGCAAATCCATGCAAATCGAAAACCATAGTGAATTTAGTGGTCAGAAAAACGTTATATTTTGTAAACAAAACAATGTTGCTGAGGATAAAAACAAAAAAAAAACTGCTGATGCTGGAAATCCAAAACAAAAACAGAATTACCTGGAAAAAACTCAGCAGGTGTGGCAGCATCGGCAGAGAAGAAATGGGTTCACGTTTCGAGTCCTCATGACCCTTCAACAGAACTGATGCTGAGGAGTTGATTCTTGAAGCTTTGCACAGTAATAGCTATGCTATGGATGCACGTTTGAGGAAGGACATCGGTGTTTAATGCTGTTCAAAGTGCTCAATTCAAATTTGAATTCAAAATTAAAAAAAACAAGGAAGTTCCCCAGTCACCACCCACACATATGTACAAACGGCTTCCACATTCCACTATTTCCAGCTGTTCTGTAATTTCTTCGAATACCACATATAACACATTTTGGTAGAATCTCTTAGTAGCGACCTGATCACCACCACATCTTTCTGGTTTCCTATGAAAATTATAATTCACGTTCAAACCAAGCAAAACATTGTCAGTAATTTGGAAATGGAACTCCTAGGGATAAACATCAGTATTTTCTAAATATCAAGCAGTCATGACAATGTTCAGAGTGCTCTGAAGAGGCGTCATACGGATTTAAAGGCGTTAACTCTGTTTCTCCCTGCAAAGATATTGGCAAGTTTACTGAGTTGCTCCAGCATTTTTGCTGCTTTTATTACAGATTTCCAGCATCCACAAAATTTGTGTTTGCTACTCAGAGTTGGTCGAAGTTTCGTTGGTACCTCTGAGAAAAATCAGTGATATCTCAGTTTATATGATGTCTTGAGAACGGATTATTGATGTGGGGAGTTGACATAAAACTTTAAAATATTATTAGCTGCTATCATGGATATTTTTCCTTTAAATTTACTTTTCAAAATGGACAGCTGGCTCTGCCTGTCAGGGAATGACAACGTTGTTAATTTCGAAAAAAATGATGTTGAATGACAAATATAAAATGGTGCGAAGCTAATCTTGTGTTCCATTAGAATCAAAATATAATAATAATCATATTATTATTACTACTAAGAATAAAAAAATAATAACACTACTATTACTAATAAAATAATAATAACGTGGATTATGATTATTGTTGTTATTATTATTATTCATGTCATTAGAATATCAATTCATAGGTATCTATCGAGGCCAGCCTGTTCCATGATCGGATTGGTGTCTCCCCGAGTCCTGACATGCCGTACTGAGTGGCAGGATTATGCTTGCTACACTTTATTTTCTTCATTGAAGACCTGGGGTTAGCTCGTGTTGTAAAAGGTAACATATCGACTTTGATATCAAATTGTCTAACTAACGAGATGCATAGAATTGACTTAAATTGAACTTTTCCTGTTTGATTCGATGTGAGGAGTGGTTTGCTACATTGAACAATGCAGGGGCCTCAGCTTCTTACAATTTATGTTCATCACTTGGATGAATGGGCCGATGGAATGGTCCCTAAACTTGCTGATGACACAGAGGTAGGTAGGAAAGTAAGTTGTGAAGCGTACAATAGTACATTGCTAATTGACATTTAATAAGTGAGTGAACAAAGGTCCGGCAAATGGAGCACAGCATGAACAAGCGTGAAATTGTCACTTTTGGCGGCATTAATAATATGAAGCTGATTATGCAAACGGTGATAGATTGCAGAGTTCTAGAACAGAGTCCTAGTGCATTAACAACAAAAGTATAGTATGTGGGAACGACGAGTAATTAGGAAAGCTAGAAGAGCGCTGCAACTAATTGTGAAGTACATTGATTACAAATGTAGGGTGCTTATGTTTTAGCTGTACAGGGCAGTAGTGAGTCCATACATATGATATTGTGTCCAGTGCAGGACTCCATATTTAAGGAATACATTGAAATCCATTAGAAGAAGTTCAGAGAACGTATGCTAGCCCAACACCAGGAATGGGAGTGTTTCTTTTTAAGAAAAAAAATGTTGGACACTTGAGGCATGTATCCACTGGGATTTAGAAGAGTAAGAAGCAACTTGTTTGAAATTTGTAACATGCTGAATGGCACTGCCAGGGTGGATGTGTTGAGGATGTTTCCTCTTGTGGGAGATTCTAGAAGTGGAATCACAGTTTAAGTATAATGTGTGTCAATTTGGGACAGATATGCAGATGTTTTTTTTGTCTCTCAGGGGGAAGTCATGCATTCGTTTTTTTTTCCACAAAAAGTGGTGGAAGTGTTTATTTTGAATATATTTAAGGCAGATCTTGATAGATTACTGATTAATGAAGGGTTGTAAGACCACGCTGGTATGGAGGAGTTTGGGGTTTTAGGTTACAATCAGATCACCCATAATCTTATCGAATGGCAGAGCAGGCTGGAAGGGCCGAATGGCCTACTCCTGCTCCTAATTCGTACGTTCAAATGTTCGTATATATGTTTATTTCCAGTCGCGTTGTAAAGCCCTGGGCAGAAGCATTTATCATGTGTTTTACTTCGTCATGTCACTTCCATATCAGTGGATGTTCCTCTTTGAACGAATCGCAGTTTTTTTCCCTTTGTCGATAATGAGGATGATGCTGAACGAAATGACATGTTGCATACTGGCCTGGTAAAGCGTGTCAAGAACGGGCATTCCATTGAAAATATACCCTGGCATCAGGGATGCAGTTTGTAGGTTCAGTACTCCACCATGTGAGCATTATTTTCACATTGAGTGAATTCCCTTTGGCAGACCACTTGCCCTGTGTCCACCCACTTCAAGGGTGGACCTTGGTCACTTGACGTGCTGTTACATGGATGAAAAGAAACCGGAGCTCCATGTGATTGGCTGTGGATTTTATTTTTATAACTGAAGTATTTATGGCTTTATTTCAATCGGCATAAAGCTCATGGAAAGAAAACAAACTCACCACCCGTTTATGACATTGTGGGGAGAAAATGGAGCACTGGACAGTTGAAAACGTTGGTTGGACTCAATTCAATCGTTAGTTTGAAAAAAAAGCTTGAATTGGAAAATGCCAGCCTTAGAGGAAAACTCCACGGTGTCCGACTGATTGGAATGATTTTCCAAAACAACCCAGAACAACTTTTTACTTCCTTTTGAGCTGGATGCTGCTCTGCATCAAATTTGTGGGAACACGAGTTTTATGATGTAGATTTCACTTGATAAACAGTGGTGAGAGTTCATTTAGTGGTATGATTTAGAAAGTAATTGATAAATACGTAAAGGGTAATGGGAGCTCTGAGTATAGGGGTGTGTGGAGGAAATAATTGCAAAGTTCCTTCAAATACTCGGCATAGGAAATGTCAGCTGAATTGATTCACTGAGTGTATATGTTTTAGTGTAGTATGCAGCTTTTGAACAGCACCATTCCCAGGCAATGAATTCGGCGGTAATCGAGAACAATGTTAAACACAATTTTGTATACCACAAGGCAAAGCAGTAAGAAAACAGTTAGTTTTTTGAAGTGAGGTATTAAAAAAAAAACAGAATAACAAATATTGATACGTTGATTTATCGTACATTAATCATTAGTAATTTATTTTTTATAATTTTGGCTTTGCTATTTTTTGGAATCAGCGTCCTCATGAGAAATACTTCTTCCATTTAATGTTGGCGGCTGGGGTCTGAGGGGCTGATGTTTCTCAACTTGTGCAAGAGCCCAAGGCTGGAAAATAATAAGGTAAAACAATTATCCGTGTTGGGGAATTGATTCTCAGATGGAGTCGTGAGGTCTGCATCTTAGAAGCAACTAAAGTGAATTTAGACAAGTGCAAGCAAACAGAAAGGAAAAATGTATTACCGTGATGGTCTCAGTCCAATAAGGTCGGGAGATGGTTGTGTGGCGCCCAGCGGCCCGGAAATGGATTACGGACCCTTTACATATTATAAAGGGTCCGCATTGATTCCCTCAAAAATGCCTCACAAAATTAAAGAAAAACAATGCAACCACGATCATACTGAGTTAAAATAGAGAAAGAAAAAATACAAACGCTAATCATCAACGACATTTGTTTTAGCTTTATGGAGCTCGATTTGTAGAGATACAGCTAATGCCCAAACAGGACTAACTTGTAAACCTGAGAATGAATCATTCTTTGTTTTTATTCTGCAAAGTAATGAGATTACCTGAAAGGATTGGGTTACAAGCCATTCATGATTTCACTGAATGGGTGAAGTGACAATTGAGTACAAGGCGTACAGTTCTTTTCCCTCAACTCCGTTCATGTCTTCTAAACCATATTTTGAAAGTATTATGTGTGCTGTTGCACTGTGCGCAACGCCTGATGCATGGTATGCGATCATTTAAAAGCATGGCTGCCGTGGCTCACTGGTCGGGATAACTCAGTTGAATCAGATGTGTGTGATTTCGGGGAAAGACAATCCTCTTTGGTGCCAGTACTGAGAAGCGACAAATTTAAGCATCACAGATTAAGTGTACAATTAAGCCTTCATTTTATTCATGATGAGATGCGAACGTCGCTGGCTAGGCCAACATTAATTTACCAACCCTAAGTGCCCATGAAGAGTGGTGGTGATCTGCCTTTTGAACGGCTGCAGTCCATTAAGTGCTGTTACACTCACAGTGGGATGGAGGATAGATATCGTGGATATTGATACAGTTGCAGAGATTGAAAGGCAACATTTTCCCTGTCAGGCTGGCGGGTGACTTGGAGGGGAGGTTCAGTGTCCTGCCGTTCCCATGTGTTTCTTGTCCTTGTCCTCCCAGAGTCTGCTGGACGTCGTTTTTGTAAAGTGCTATCAAAGGACGTTTGATGATTTTCAGAACTGCATCTTGTAGATCGTGCAGTCTCCGCCACTGTGTTTAGTTGGTGGAGGGAGCGGCTGCCTGCGAACGGAGTGCTAACTGAGCAGACTGCTTTTCCTGGATGGTGCTTAGCTTCTTGAGTGTTGTTCGAGCTGCAATCCTTTGAACAAGTGGCGACAATTCCATCGCACCCCTGACTTGTGCTTTGTAGAGCCTGGACAGGCTTTGGAGAGTCAGCAGCTCAGTTACTCATCACAGGAATCCTAGCGTCTGGCATGGACTTATAACCAAAAAACTTATAATACCAATGTTGTTCAATTTCTGGTCAAAGGTAACCCACAGAATGTTGATTGTGCGTCATTCAGTGACGGCAATGTCACTGAATGTCGAAGGGCGATGCTGAGATTCTCGCATGTTGGAGATAGTCATTTCCTAGTATTTGCGAAGCGCAAATTTTCCTTGCCACTTTTCAAAGAGACATAAAGTTATACAGCACAGAAACATGCCCTTCGGTCCATCGTTTCCCTGGCGACCTTCAAGAAACTAACTATTCTAAGCCATTTCCCAGCACTTGCTCCAAAGCCCTTTATACTATGGCATTTAAATTGCTCATCGAAATGGTTATAAAATGATTTGAGGGCCCCTGCCTCTATCACCTCCTCAGGCAGGGTCTTTCACTGTCCATCCACCCTCTGGCTGAAAGGAATATTTTCAAATTCCCTCTAACCCTCTTACTAGCTAATTCAATTCAATGCTCCCTCATTTTTATCACCTCCGCTAAGGGGGAATGTATGTGCCTATCTATCATATCTCTGTCTCACGTGATTTTATTTAACTCTATCCTGTCCACCTCAGGCTTCGCTGCTTAAAGGAGAACAAACCTAGCCTATCCAGCCTCTCTTCATAGCTGAAACTATCCAGCCCAAGCAACATCCTGGTGAATCTCCTCTGCACACTCTCCAGTGCAATTACATTCTTCCTTCTGCTGACTACCAACAACCACAACCATTTTCCTTTTGTGCCCTCCTGAAGTCTTCGTTCAAACATGTCTTATCCCGTGGCTTGGTGTTAATGGTAAATTGGAGAATATGGTGAGCAATAAGGGTGCAAATTGTGGTTGAGTTCAATTCTACTGCTCTTGTTGGCCCACAGCGCCTCATGCTTTCCGAGTAATCAGTTGCCAGATCCGAAATGTATCCCAATTAGCAGTGTTTTAGTGCCACAAAACAACAAAGGAGGGCACCCTCAGTGTGAAGATGGAAATGTGTCTCCATCACGCAGTAGTGACTGAAAGGCAACCGATTAGGTGCAATTGTGGAATAATCCAATCTTCATTTTTGTGTTGCTTTATCGCCTTCGCCCTGGAAGGATATTGATATTAAGGGGCCACAAGATTTTCTTTAAATGTCATATAACATCTAATTTCTGCCTCCTGATAAGTGACTACAAGACAATTATCACTCAGTCTGTAAATAAAGCATTCACGGTCAGACCCACTTTACTTTCATAGTCCAAAACATTAACTAAGTTGCCACAGCCTCTGTGCAATCAACTAATGGAAAATATTTTAGTTTAATAACTAGGTAAAACTGTTATTTTCTTTTTATCCATTTTAAGGGTGCCCATATTGCCCGAGTGAACTGAGCACCATCCTTCCTTCCCCAGCATAAATATGTATCTGAATTCTTTTATACGTGCAACAATTGTTGTAAATCTTATGTTCACCCTTCGAAGTGTTCTCACACACTTCCTACAGTTTTCTGACGAACGTAGGATGGAATATTGTAGTTGCATTTACGCATACTTGTGTACAGGTTCTGAATAACGTTCCTTATGTTGTTCTCAATGCCTCATTTTATGCAGCCCAATGTTACCTAAGCTTTGCTAACTAATCTCCAACGGTATCTTTCCAGAAATTCAAAACTTCCCTTGTACATGTCTTCATGCTTCTTAGCCATCTATTGCCTATTATGGCACTAATACATTTTCATTTACTCTTTGTGCTATTAATACTTGATACACAATCTTCCTATTTCACACAACGCTATCTTTCCTTTTCGTCAAATCAATTTAATTAAAACTTTCCCCAACACTCGAGTGAAACAAATAGCGAGCACACTCAATCCATTCATTTATATGCAATGCATCATTTTGTTTAGGTGACCCTTGTTACCGGATTAAGCCGGATGTACTAGGAATGTGAAGACCTCACAGCAACACTTTGGTTTAACCGATTCATTGATCCCCCTTATGTTCCTAGTTCAAATCCTTATGGTGCATCACACTGATGGTGACCGAAGATCATTACTTTCCAAATCTTACGTTCACTAATGTTTGGATAATTATTTCTATATCATCGCACCTCTTGCTCTTTCTCTGTCCTGGTGCCGAACGTACCCCAACGTCTGGCTCACGTCTTTGCCATAGTAAATATTGTCAACACTCTCTTTTAACCTGGCAGTTGGGAATCAACACCACATGCGGGATACAATGATTTTTACAGAAATGTAAGTGAGGCAAGACCACCCCACCACCTCACCAACACCCAGCCCCACAACACTCGAATGCATACACACACACAGATTTTATGTCCTACAACCTGTGCAGATCCAATTTCGTTGTTCCATCCCCTATTGTCCCACGGAATAGGTGCGATGGTCCATATGTCTTGATTCTGCGTATCATCCCTGCAATTCGCCTCCGAAACTCAGGGCTACTTAAGGGTGAAAAAAAAACTCAAGAGATTTCAGCTCCTACTGTCACTTCCTGTTTTTTTCCTTTTGATCGCGGTTCACGTAATGCCTTAAACAGACTGCGCTTTTGTGGAGGCAACCTACTGAAATTTAACACCCAGTAAACTCAATTCACCCCTGATCCTAGGTCTTGACTCCAGCCCTAACACAATTTCAGACAAATAGAGATGTAGTTTAAGCAATTGTAGCCACTTTCCGCACAAGTACTCCCGCAAGAGACAGCCTAAGTCCGGAAGTTCCCAAATAGGATTGTAATTACAAGCAGCAGTTCATTGCAGCCCATCCACTATCTCCGAAAAGGAAACTATTACTAATTGAGGAATTCATTTCCGAGCTTGGGTTGGTGCTTGCTTTTATTTTATGCCTCCAGATCTGTTCAGTGCTAACAATTTAATTAAATCACTGCTTTTCGTATATACTCTGATTTAAATGTCATGCATTAAGCTGACCTTTTAATTTGGTACAGTAGTTTGTATTTCCAGGGAACATTTTACACATTTGCTCAAGGTTAGTCAATGCAATAAAATGATCTCAATTTCAATTGCCAATGACCTAACTGCTTTGCTCTTATGTCAACATTTTTCATAAACATTGATGGACGTCTGTATTTCTCCCAGGCTGATTTAATGAACATCCCTGCTAGCGTCAGGTCTCTCTGCCTCCTGCTACTTCACTCGCGTCCCTTGGTGCTCTACGCACATGTGAACATGCAGATTAAGAGCAGGAGCATTCCATTCGGTCCCTAAAAGGCACACCAAATATGAACGAGTTCATGACTCTAAAGGTTGTGGCTGCAAATGCACGTTCCACCTATCCACGCTAACTTTGCCTGCTTTGTTTGCCAACAACTTAGGTATCACTGCCGCATGAAAAAGAAAAACAAATATGAGCCTGCCACCATCCGCTCTCTGGGAATAGAGCTCCAGAGTCTCATGTCCCTCCTATATGCCGAAAATGGGCGACCCATTATCTGCAAATTGTCAGTATCTCTGAATCTGAGCAGAATTGGACGTATTCTCTCGATGCTACCGATTTATTCCTTTATCAAACTCCAGAGTAATGGAATTTAGGAGTGATTATTCGTCGAAGCGGTTTCCATGTTACTTACTTCATTATTTTTTCCCGCCTTTCCAAGGTTGGCACTGATGCGCTAGCATATACAATTGCTTCGGACGTTAGTTTGCAACCTTCTGAATCAGAGGGCAGCGTATTATGAACGAGCCAATTAGCTTTTCTGACTTATATGGGGAGTGGGGGTGGTATTAGGGAGGTTGAAATAAAGTCAGTCAAGCATCTAGAATTTTATAGCTAATGTATAAAAAAAGTCACTAATTATAATTAAATGGTACAATGTATAATTCAACAGCAACACAAGCCAAATTTCTATCCTGAAATATCCTTATGTGTATGCCCCACAATCCGCCTTTGCATATTTTTGTACCAAACTTGGTTACACTAAAATCACGTTTTTTTTCATAAAATGCCTTTATGATAACTTTTAACTTAAGGGCAATGACAAATTTGACTTAACTATTACCTATTGTAATGAAACCCCTATCTAAAATCTCACTGGATAAAGATGAAACTTTGGAAAATATCGTTTCATTTTCTGTTGAATACTTTATGTCAGAGGCACCTAATGCTGCTCCTCTGCGAAAAGGTTCATGTTTAATGGACAAATAACAAATTGCTCTTTCTTAAAATTGCAACGCCTGACAGTACAGGTATCACATTGAAAACTGTTTCTTCACTGTGTCCTTTCCCCTGTTTAGTATTTGGAATCTGGAGGTCATAACAATGTATTCAGCTTTGTTTATAATTTACTTATTTTTGATCAGTCCGATACTGTTACTTTTAACATTTATACTCCGATTTTTCAAAGAAGTAACAATTTTTGAATTGCACCTCCTTGGAAACAGCACACACTCGAAGTGCGAAGAAACCAGCGAATTGCTATTCTGTAATTATCTGTGGTTCTGTAAAGGTATATGTGACATATGTACATACATTTATAATACCTGGTTTTAATTCTCCAGGGCATATACTTATCTGCAACACACTTCAGTTCCCGACTAGCAGACCAAATTAAACTTGTTTTATAGTCCAGTTGTATTTAGCCCCAAAAATTTGTCATGTCCCCGTCACACACGTAAGGCACAAGGTGCAGGTTGAGGCAACAAAAGGATATAATGTATGTCAGCAAACTAAATGCGATGCAACAAATACTTCACTGAATCCACAGACGTTAAGTCTCCTTGAGATTATTCGGGTCATATCCGGAATGTGCACTGAATAGGTTAAATTTGGCAACTTTGCACTATTTTCAGCATGAGTGGAATCTTGACACTGACTGCACATTACAATTCCTGACAGTTTCAGCGATGTTTAATCTCTATAGCTACCGTTTTTACGGATTGACCTTGGCAAATCTGCCAGCCATTAAAATTATCAACAGTGTGGAATAAAAGAACAGTGAGGAGCACAATTGCAACATGTGCTGAAGCATGTTTCTGCTGTGCTGACCGAAAAAATACGAAAAACAGTCCACAAGGTTAGATTTTCTTCAAAGAACACTGGCGATCACACTCTACAATAATGATTGCATTCAGACAAAAAAATCCAATAGGGAATGCAACTGATGGCGTTCTAAATGCAGTGGGTAGAGATCTTCACACATCAGTGGGCAAAGTGTAATGTATCAATAGCTTTGACATATGGAAAGGTTTTTATTTATGCAAAAATGTTTGTCTTAAGTGTTTAAGGTGATTTCTGTCCAATCACTTCAGTTGACATTGGCAAGTCTGTTTGAAAAGGTGCATTCAAAGTTGGAAATAAAGATTATAGCAATGATGATACTCAGTAAGATACTTTTTTTTTCAAAGCAGATCCGTTTGCCACGTTTGCACTAAATTATTGTTAAAGCATACTTATGTGTCATGCATATTGCCAATAGTGAGAGGGCATTGATTGTGTAGACCAATACAAGGCGGATTAACTAACAATATCGGTAATGTTTCAATTTTCCTAATCGTATGGCAACCTGATGCCTTGTGTTGTGTGTTCGTCTGTCTATCTGTCTGTATGTGTGCCTGTCTGTCTCCGTTCAGTAACATCAACAAAACATCTGCATGCAAGATTGTGCATTGGGATCAACATTTACATCAACGGTATTTAAATGATATGAGTAGTTAAAGTATTTAATTCAATTTATACCCCAAATTTAGGCTATTACAATTTGCAAGACATTTAACATCGAGGTTGGCCTGCAGCCAGAATATATTAAATTATTTTAATGAAGTCAATAATCATGAAGTGCTTCAGTCGGTTTCAAATCTCATTGCGATCAAAGGAAGAAATACACTTTCTCTTCTCTTAAGATTTTTGACATCTATTTCGATTCCTGCGCATGGTATCCTGACCTTTTTGTCCGCAGAAGCTTCACAGCACAGGATGATCTTAGTAGTAATCTATCAACTGAACGGGAACATAGCAAGCATCCCAAATGATGAATCAAATCATTTTCGAGTGAAAGGACGAACAAGATAATAAATTTGTAAAATGATATGTAATTTAATACTCGGCAAAATACGAGGCTATCAAAACCGAAGTCCAAAAAAAAATGTTAAAATAATAGGTCCCAAATAAAACTCTTTAAAATTACATATATATATATATATATTTTTTTTTAACATTGCTCAGCATTTCTGGAGGGACATTTGGTGACCGTTGAAGGTGCATGGTATATCATCACAACTAGAACACTTTAGAGCTGTAACAGAATTTAAGCAAATACACAGACAAGGGAAAGGGAGGTGAAAGGAAAATTGCATGTTGGTTCCTGAGAGCGCATAGAGCAAAAGTTATTAGTTGATAACAGGTATGTGCAAGGATAACGATGGTGGTTATATGATTACCACAAATAATGAAAGGTGGAACTGAAACAGCGGCACATGCAAACTAAGTAATCATTTACAACAGTTAAACATATCTTTCCAAGTGTTGTAATGTATGAATGAGATGCAGAGAGTTGCTGTGCTTGATGGATGGATACCTGATAATCGGATGCAGGCGATTAAAAACAACCATCCAGCGTGTTAGCAGATAAATTGCAATTAATAATCAAAACACCCATCTTGATTAAAATACAGCCAACATCAGCAAAAATAAAAATAAAATAAAACGAGCAGCTTTAACAATGAGTGATTAACAATTCAGAAAACGAATAAACGATCCTGCCAACATTGAAAATAATCCAGTTAATATCAGCACCATGATTGACATATATTTCAATTCAGCACTCACCACAGCCTAGCAATTAACTCCCAAACAGCATATAATTAACTTCATGGGGGAAAATGCAATGGTAAAGTCAGCCCCTTATTATCTGAGACTACGAAAGGTTGTCACATTATACCAAACAAAATCAGCATATTCAATGCTAATGCATATACTGATTTATTCTCAATATTGTAGCATTGAGTGCAAAAATCACTCTTGGGCATCTCAAAATCAAAACAGCAGTATCATTGAACACCCCTGTCGACAGCATGCAACTGTGTACTGATATGTGACAATTCACTTATCACATATGTCATTAAAATAAAATTAATTTGAAAGTAGTGAGCTAAAGGTGCTCGATTTTAAAACTGGGAAAAACAACCTTTTGTGTAAACATTTAGTAAATGTACATAAATGCAGCAAGCATTTCAAATAAAACGGCCGCACATGGATATTTATTTACTTGCATATCTCGCATTTCCACGGGCCATTTGAGGTGAACAGCGTAGACTCATTTGAGAAACTAAGAACGCACATTTGAGAATTCAAAAGAAGTAATTATTTAGTATTATTTAATAGTATTTTTTCGTAGGTTTTCGTCCTTGACCAGGCCATTCCCCACCACTTATTCTTCTGGCGGAGGCCGTGGCATGGTTCATTCTTTTAGAGCTACAGAACTGTTCGGAAGAGGGTTATCGGATTCTGACCCCGCTACAGTGAGTAAACAGTGATACAGTTCCAAGTCAAGGTGGCCTGTAACTTGAATTGCACCGTGCAGGTGATGCTGCTAATAGGCTGAGGCAACTGACTGGGAAGATGCTTGTTTATAGCATTAACAACGAAAGAGAATAGGTGCAGAATTGGTCTACTTCTGTGTTGTATATTCTACGCAGAGTGTTAATTTCTTACAAAACAGTTAACCTCGTTCCTAACAGGAAAGATGATGATGATGATGATGACAATTACCGTGATTTTCATGATAATAAGGGAGTCAGCATCAGTTCAACGGAATTGCATTTCTACTCATGTTTCACTGATTGCAGAAAATAATGATCCCTGTCGCAGATGCTGAAATAATACCGAGACCAGTGATGAAAAGAAACAATCTCCCTCAGAATAAAAAAAAACATTTCAATCTTTTCCTTCGTTTGTTCAAATGATGAATCACCTTTCCCTGCATTGATATATAATGATTGATTCCCACTCTATCCTCCTTAACACACCAATACTCCACCCAAACCAGCCCCCCGATTCTGTTAACCATTAAATTATCTATCAGAATAATGGTTTAGTTTATAGATTCTTCTCAATTACACTATCGTATGTCGGCCCGCGAGCTGAACGAAATAGACAATATAGACATTCCAATGCTTTTTCATTCCAACAAGATCCTTCCGGTATTCTTCTCATAAAGGATTTAATCATTTCAGTGTTATTATTTTTGCTAAAGCTGCTGATCCCGTGCTATGAATTGTTGACTTTTGAATATAAAGACATAGGGCCCATAGGGAATATGGCAAGTGTTGAAACAGCCGAAGCGTTCCTGAAATGGTTCGAAAGGAATCCTATTGTACTATAAATATTCAATGACGTTTACTTTTCATTGAATTAGAAGAAAATAATATCACCTGTATTTCTGCTCAGCGTTTAAGACACCATCAGGCCAGGTTCTGATAATATGGCACCTGGGCAGGTAAAAAGTTGCAAACACGCCTACATTATTTTAGTCGAAAATCTAAATCACATTTCCGTCGATAATGACCACCTTCACTGCCATGATACATTCGAAACAAAATAATGCACCTTTCGGGCAGGAATCAGGGATGCGGGAAACGATTTATTTTAATGGGAAATCATATGCTCTCTTTCAATTCATTTATTAATTTAGTTTTCCTTTACTAGGGGAGAAAGCTTTATGATGCAGATGGCCTTTTCTGTCTCAGTTCGAGGAACATGCTCCAGTTTAGAGGAGAGAAGACATGGGACGAGGAGGAAGCGGAGGGAGAATTGAACACAGGGAGGCTCAGGATGTTGTTTTTCTTTGTGAAGGGATCAGAGCAACGCCAGGCGGGAGGTTCAGGAGAAACCAGGGCACCATCAGGGCAGGCACAGAATGCCTTATGCATCAGAGAAAAAAAAAAACAGTCAAAAATGAAGCTACTGACTGAAAATCAGTGCAGAAAAGCTCAGGAATTCAAGAAAAACTTTGATTCAAATTGTGGGATATTTGCAGGATAGGTACTTTCCTAGCTCTACTGGGGTCAACCGATGCCTCTTGCACTGATGATAACATTGGCACTTCTTATCAACAGCTTCGTTCCAGACGTCCTTTGCAGGCTTCAATGAGTTAACACTGCATGCTGCACACCATTGCATCAAGGCGTTCACAGATGTGATGGATTGAATGACTGGGAAGCAGATTTGCATCACAAGGATGTCCAAAGTCAAATGGATAGAGCCAGGAGATTGCAGCTTGCCAGGAAGAATTCAACACCGAGAGAGAGATATTAAAACTTCTGCAGGACTGCCTTGAACATTCATAAGCAGAAAGATTTTCAATCGATGTCCACGTTGTTATCTCACTGGCGTTCCCCAGTAATCAGAGGTTTTAGTGGAGGCAGTGGCAATGTCGCCGGGCTGGCATTCCAGGTCCCCAAGGTAATGCTCAGCGGAACTGGGTTCAAATCGTGCTAATGGTGGAATATTAGTTTTAAAATGTATCGATTTTTTAATCAAAGTGCCTAATGATGAACAATGACCCATTAGTGAGTGTTCCAAAAAGCCTATCAAATTCACCAATTTATGTTTGGAAAAGGAAGCTGTTGCCCAGAACTGGTCTGGCCTACATGTCACTACAGACACACAGCAATGTGGTTGACTCGGAAATGCCCTTTGAAGAAGGACAATTAGGCATAGGTGATAAATGCTTGCCTGGCCAGCGACGTCCATATCCCGTGTTCCAACACTTAAAAAAAAAATTGCAGGCATCTGCCGGGAACACAGTCAGTCGTCACGACTCCAAAATCCTTCAGAACCCAGAAATTCCAGAATTTTTCACCATCTTAGATACTTTGGAGTGATGGCTGTAGTTTGTAAGGGTTACCCACTGAAAATATTGCTTTTACACCTTTTAGGATGCCCAGACCTGACATAGAGTGCAGGTTAAATGAAAGCCATGCCAGCACCAGGGTCATAGTTGAGCAGACCGTTGATTTCTTAAAGGTCTGTTTCTGATGGCTGGCCATATCTGGAGGTGGAATACATTAATCAACTTCAAGTGCTTCTCTGATTGTGGTTTGTTGTGAACTCCATAACATTCCCATTCAAATGATAGATGACCTGGGGAATGATGGCGCACCAGGTGAGGACAAGAGTGATGATGATTTGATGAACCAAGGCAATGCTTCAAATAATGGCCCTCAGAGTTTTCAGTGGTTGACCGTGATACTAGTGATACCTTATTATGGCAAATTTTTCTATCGTGCATTTTTCCAGAGCTAAATAAGGGGTTGGTTTAAATGTTGCCTCTTATTTTGTCAGCGCTCAGTCTGAGCTGGCTATATTGATAACGTACAACAAGGAAGACGGCACGAAGTGCGCTCTCACAGAATATGGAGGCAGCTTTGCCCTTCAAGAACGCCTCTGCCCCACATCGTTGGCACAGACATGCATGGGAACATATAACAAATGCACAATTGCAAAGTGAAAATTGTGGCTGGCTTGCTACTTTTCAAAATGTCTGCACCTACAAAAGTTCACCTTATTTGCAGATATGTTACATGCATTAAATTAACTAAGATGACCACGCTGAGAGAAAACAAAACTAAACTATGTGAAGTAGGTGCACTCGATTAATCAGCTTATTGACTCATGTCATTGTCCCTTGCAGGTGGCGTACTTAAAACTCTAGCTGGTTACCTTTTTCTGACTATGGTCCTACAAGCTCGAAAGGTGGAACATTATGCTGGCCAAATTTTGCTGTCCCACCAAAGCCAAGGGAACTTTGAACAGCTCTTTCCATTTTACTGTCCCGCATCCCACCTCGACGGGGTCATTAAAATACGCCCAAGAGTTTATGGGCAAGATTATTAGGCCGGATTTGAAAACTACGATTGGGGCCACACTGAGCTTTGCAGCAGTCAACACTTCATTAACTGCAGGGACTGCTAATGTCATTCATCAGAGGAAGATTTTGGATATTGTTTATTCATGAGCACTCCCAATCGGTTTAGCAGGCTCTGTTGATTGATTATTTTCCCGTCCGTTACCTAGGGCTGAACTGTATCTGAAAATGATGGATGTTGTGTGGATACTTGGAAGCGCATCCCCCAATGAGGAGGGGAGAAGTACTAGAAGGTGGTGGAAGAGAGTGAGAAGAAATTGGCAACACAGCACTTTATTTTGAAAGGGCCAGAACAGTGCCTGATGCTGCCATTCAAGTGGAACCAAGAAACCCTCAGTGAATGACAGACAGATTTATGTTTTCCCAACGGTTGTTACAATTGGCAAAGTGAGGCTGCAAATTTTATGTCTACCCATTGCTCCACAGCTCGCACCATAATGTAAATGTTCATTTGAGCGCCAAAATGGTCAACTGATTATTTCAATGTTGTTAGTTCATAAATAAAAGAGGTTTCGACCAGGATTCTTTCAATAAGCTCACAATATTTTAAGAGTTATGAAACCAGAATTTTTTTCCTCAAAGCACGTTGCAAAGCAACTGGTTAACATACGATTTGGCACACCGGCACACAGGGCACACACACACACAGACACATACACAAACAATGGACAAAAAATCGAAAATGTCAAATAAGGTCTGTGCAGATGTTGTTTTTAAGGAGAAAATCAGCTTTTTCAAAATAGGGATACTTTATGAAAAATGAGTACGTTTGAATGGCTTTGATGCTTTTTGATTGTGTGTTCTTGCATGTGCAGAGAGAAGGATGGTCAAAGTAGTCACCTGGAATTTCCTTCCCATGGATTAAATGTCCTTGGAATCTCTCTCTCTCTCTCAGCTCAGGTTCTCATGCGCCCTTATACTGGCGGGCTATATTTAGGTCTGTGAATTATGGCTGGAAGTTTAAACAAACTTGGCAGTGTGTTGGGTTCCTGCGTGAAGGTTCAGCAGGGGGAGATGCACAGCCAAATTTTGAAGAGAGAACAAGTGATTCTAGAAAGCATAGAAATTATAGTCCAGATAAGGCATCAGGCCGCTTAGCGAGGTTGAGTTGTAATTATTGAAATGCAAGGAGTCTGACGAATAACAAAGATGAAGTGGGGCACACATTAACACATGGATGTATGATGCAAATGCTGCCACAAAGGCATGGTTGAGAGAGAGGCAGAATTGGCAGCTCAATATTCGATGGTATAGGGCCCTCAGGCCAAATGGGGAAGGAGGTAGAAAAAGAAATGATATCACAATTTTGATCAAAGAATCAGTTACAGCAGCAAGGTTGGATGACATATTAGAAGGTTCCTGGAATGAATCCAAATGTGTATAACTTAAAAATTGGAATGCTCACATTGTTGTTAGATGTGCTATAGGACCCTAAAGAGTCATTGAGAAATCGAAGAGCAGACAGTTAGGCAAATCTCAGAAAACAGTAATAATAGGAGGGCAGCAATAGTGGGCAATTGCAAATCCCCAACACTAAATGTGTTCGTCTTAGTGTGAAAGTTTAGAGGGAGTGGAATTCTTAAAATGCTTCCAGGAACATTTTTTAACCCAGTACGTAGAAGGTCCTAAGGAGAGGGGGAGGCCCGGAACGAAATTTTAGGGAATCAAGCAGGAAAAATGGTAGAGGTTTCAGTGGGGGAGCATTTTTCAGATAATGTTCATAACTCCCTTCGATTTGACATTGTTATCCAAATGGACAGGGATGCGCCAGAAATCAGATTTTTAAACCAGGGGAAAGACAATTTTAAGAAGGTCTGATATGATTGGGCCAGAGTGGACATGGGGGAGCTAGCTTTAGGTAAATCTGCACCAGTGCAGTGGGGCTCAATCAAGAAGGAATAAGGGAAAATATAGGTCGAACATATTGCTGCATAGAATAATGGGGACACCAACGAATCCATAGAGCCCTGGATGTCGAGGGAAAGACAGGATTGCATGAAGAGACAATGTATGACTGATGATTGAAACCAAAGGCTCAAAACATTGGAAGCCCTACAGGAGTACAGAATGTGTAGGGTGGGGGGCTTAAAAAGGAAGTTATGAGAGCAAAAAGGGGGCATGAGAAAAACAATGTCAGGTAAAGGAAAGGAAAATGCAAAGTTATTTTAGAAGACACTGTACATAAGAAGATAACCAGGGAAACATTAGGATCCATTGAGGAACAATTTTGTAATTTATGTGTTGAGGCAGATGACGTAGGCAGGATTCTAAATGAATTATTTGCATCGGTGTTCAGAAGTGAGAGGGACCACATGAGTGTGGAAATCAGGCAGAAGGACGGCCATATAATTAAATAAATTAGCCTAGAAAGGGAGAAAGTTCTTAATGTCCTGGCAGGAATAAAAGTTAATAAATCCCCTGGCCTGGATGAAATGTATCCCGGGTTGTTGAGCGAGTCAAGGGAGGAGATAGCGGTGGCGATGTAAATAATTTTTAAACCATCGCTCGTCACAGAAAGGTTCCAGAGGACTGGAGGATAGCTAATTTGGTAATTTGAACTAAAGCCAAATCAGTCTAACTTCACTGGTGTGGAAACTGTTGGAAGAAATTCTGAGAGGCAGCATTAATCCACACCAGGGGAGGCAGGGATTACTTAAGGAAAGTCCGCATAGTGCTGTTAAGGGGAGGTCACTCTTAACCAATTTGATTGAGTGGTTCGAACAGGTGACCAGAAATGCAGCAGAGGGCAATGAATTTCACGTTGCCTGCTTGGAAATCAGAAATGCTTTTGAAGCAGTCCCACATGGAAGAATGATAAAGACCTCAAGAGCCCATGGGATCCACGGCAATTCGGCAGATTGCATAACGAATTGGCTGATTGGAAGAATGCAAACTTTAAAAGGTCGCACTCTGTTCAAACAATTGTTTCTGGCAAACCGTTTGCAATGCAAATTGCAAAATGTGAAAAATCCAAGGTCTCTTTTTCCATCATTCAACATGTTCTCTGCTGTACATTGAACCTCCATGATCAATAGCACTTTCGGCTTTCAATTCCAGTATGACCTTCTTGTAACAATGCAGCTTCAATGACTAAGTCACTTGCATCTGCGGCTAACGTAAATGGTTTGGCATAATTGGGCACTGCAAAAAGTGGTGTTTTAGTTAATATAGTTTCCAAACTGCCAAAATGTCTTCGGACACTCCTGTGACCATTGAATCTTCTTGTTCCTTTTTAATAGTTCAGTCAATGCATCAAACAGACTGCAAACGTTTAGGACAAATTCATGATAAAACCCAATCATGCCCAGAAATCTTAAAACTTTTCGTGTTGTTAAGGCACTGGGTATCCATGATAGTCTTGACATTCACATCTCTCAGAGCCATCTTAAAATGTTCAATGTCATGGCACCGATGTGTAACTAGCGCTTTTGCAAATCCAGGATTAGCCAAGTTCATAATCAAATTAACTTATTTTAATCGATAGAACAACTCATTCAGATGTTGCAATGCTCCTCCCACGTCTAACTGAAAACTATCAAGCAGTCAATAGAGCAGCACAATCGCTTTGACCTGCAATAACTTTGTTTGTCAGCCTTTAAAATGTTTGAGGTGCATGTTTGAAACCAAACGCATGAGTTTAAAATGATATACTCCATCTGGAGTCACAAAAGCAGATATCTCCTTTGCCCTCTCCAATAATAGCAATTGCCAATACCCTCAAGTCAAACTTAGTGATAAATTTTGATTGCCCCATTTTCTCAATGCAATCTTCCAGCCATGGTATAGGCTATGAAACCGCTTTTGTCACCACATTCACCTTTCGATAGCCCACACACAGTCCTTGTGTTCCATCCAGTTTCAGTGCCAGCACAGTAGGCAAGCTGCAGTTACTCCAACTAGACTCAATCATACCATTTTGAAGCATGAATTCAATTTCTTTCTGTACTTGCGATAACTTTACTGTATTCAACCTACAAGGATGCTACCTTATCAAAGACGAATCTTCAACAGATACATCGTGTATCATTAAATTTGTCATCCCCAGCATGTTCCCACAAATAGTTTTCTGCAAAGGCATCTCCAAATCACTTTGACACTTGTAGGAAGGAAACTCAATAATACATTTGTATTTTCAAGTACCCCCTCATTATCCAATTTGATTAGATGAAAACCAATTACAGAAACATGAATTTCTACCTCTTTCGTATTATCTACATGCACTAATGCCTCCTTTCAGTCGTCTTCCCTGTCAAGCAATTTTTAAGCAGATTTACACGACATAGCCTATACCTATTCCTTCTTTATGGAGTAATTATTACATCATTTACTTCACTTAGTTTATTTTTAATCCTTTAAGGCCCGTAAAACCTTGTCTTTAACGAGTTATGCAGTGTTGGTAACAGAACTCACACTTTTCCCCCAGCAAGAGAACTATGAGCTGTATCTTTTTGTCTTCCTTCACTTTCATCAAAAGCTGTGATATATTTATATGTTCCTTCGCTAACCATCACGCTCTATCCAACCCCACTCTGAAGGTTGATACATAATCCAGAAGGGTAGATTCTGAATTTTGATCAATCAATTTCTCATGAATCAATTTCAGTAGTCCCCTTATCTCATGACCATAAACTAATTCAAAAGGACAAAAAACAATCGATGCATTATGAACGACCTTAATAACAAACCACATGAGTGGAGTTTCCTTCCCCAATCATGTGGATAATCCTGGCTATAAGCCCACATCAGAATTTTTAGGGATTGATGCTATCTTTCCAAAACCCTTGTGACTAAGGGCTGATGGATATAATTGTTTTACCCCAAACTGTTCATTACATCCTTAAACAGCTGTGACATGAAATTTGAACACTTATCTGATTGTATTCCCTTTGGTAAAACATATCTTGTAAAAGCTTAGTCAACTCATCCACAATTTGCTTTGTTATAATATTTTTCAAAGGAATCTCTTCAGGAAACTTTGTAGATGATACATTATTGTCAATACGTGCTGATTCGCACTTTTTGTCTTGGGGAGGGATCCTACACAATCAATCATGACCCTAGTAAAAGGCTCTTCAAATGCTCCAATTGGAATTAAAGGTGCCAGCTTAATCACAGCTTGAATTTTCCATATCAATTGACATGTGTGACATGCCCTACAGAAATTGACTACAAACTTATGCAATCCAAGACAATAAATACTTTCGCCTGTGCCGTTCTAATTCCTAAAGCACCCCCCCCCCCCACCACCCTCCATTGGAATTTCAGGAGCAATTTGCGGATTCTCACTTCTTTATCCAAAAGTTATTACAATCTGATGCATTTCTCTTCAACTTTCATTTGCTGAAGCACAATGAGACCTTCATTTTCTCATTAAAACATTACATTTAAAGTAATAACATTCTAAAAAAAAAACAACTTGCCTCTATTTCTGTGTAAGCTGTCAGATATAAATGTTTTATTCGCGAATCTTTTTTTCTGCAACTCTACCAACTGCCTTGAGTTAATCACTTCAGCTGAATTTTCTTTCAACCTTTCTTTCTGACCAATGTATAAAAAAAAACTATGCCAGCTAATAGGACTTCTCTATTGCTTTGAACTTCCTTTTCATCTTGTTTCAAGCTATGAACCTGCGATCTTCTTATCACACAATCTGGAAGCAGCACAAGATACTCTTTCTGAAACAGTTCTGTTGAAGTACTTGGGTTGAAACCACTTCTACAGGCTGCTCAACTACTATGGGCATCAACCACATCTGGTACCCGGTTATATCATTCCACAAAATAAATTGAACCCGTGCAATGGGCAATTTTTCCACTCATCCAACAATCACTAAACCTGTTTTCCAAATACTCGTTAAATTTACCTTCCAAAATGGAATAGGATTAGCATTGCCATGAACCTCACTGCTTAGCGCCTGCTCCAGAAATACTCCATCTGAACAACAAATGTCACTACTCCACAACAATAAGAATTGACTAGCTCCTGTGCCTCTTTAAATTTTAATATATTTACCTTCTCCACCTCCTATGTATGGAAAGTATTCCCCTTCACAGACAGATTCTTTAACATTTCTGTAAACTGCACCTCTTGGGTAAATTGTGAGCACATTCGCACTTCTTTACCTTTCACTGATTCTCCCTCATTTACCTATACACAAAGCATTGTTTTATTTCCTGTGCCTGAACCTTAGAACCTACAGTACTTCTACTTCCAGAACGTTCCTGCACCCAAGTAATCCAAAAAGCTTCCCCCTGCAATTTCCAACACACTGAAATTGTACGCCCAAATTTCTTACTACTTAAACATCTCAATTTTCAAATGTCACTTCTACCTTCAGCACCTTCGTAAATATACAGATGAATATACAAATTGCAAAAGAGTTGTGATAGTCATTTCAAGATTCATTTTGGGATTTGAGCAGCTCAGCATTTATTGTCGGTTGTGCATTTACTGGCCACAAAACAAAAAACACTGCAATTCCTTAGGCAGCAAGAACACCAAACTCTCTGACTTGGGAGCATGAATGAGCTCAGGCCTCCGACAGCCCATAGCACAAGATCATTGGAAATCCTGGAGCCATAGGAATTCCTGACCATAATTCAACCCTAATGCTAGCTCACTCTCTCCCATGGTGGTTAGGGCAGAGGGGCTGGGGGTGGGGGTGGTGGTGTTTGAGGACAAGAACATCAACCTCTGAAAAAGCTTTGTGCCACAGTCGAATTTCAGAGCATGTCAGCTTCTCAAGTTGTAAATAATCCTATAACCTCCACCTGAATTTGCAAGGTGGAGCTTCTGAAAGATGAGGTGAATTTAGCAAAAGCAGGTGAACTTATCAAAGCCTTCACATCATTTGGACATAAATATCCTTTGCCTCTCGGCACAGCATGCAGCAATCCTTCAGTGCTAGTTTGAAGTCTCAACCAAAGGTTTGCAACAGAGACATAAGAAATTTGAACATGATGACGAGAATTCATGCACTCAACCTACTCACCTATTCAATAAGACCATGACTGATCTCCTGCCCTCCAAATCAGAGATAACTCCAAACATCCTCCCAGAGGGCATTGGTGGCCAGAGACTTTCACTGTGTTGGTCCATGCTTGGAAAAGTGCTACAGTAGTTTGTTGTTGCCTTCTGCAGTATGGCCTACCGTAAATCTCTGACACTCTTACTACAGAGGTATATTGGAAGGGTCTGAAGCCTTATGACCAACGTCTTTGGTCATGTCATGTCCATGGCCGGTAAGTCCTGAAGTGAGACCTGTACCTGAATCTTCTCACACAAAAGTAGGGACACTTGTCACTGCGCCACAAGACTTCCCTACTCTAACCCCTGATACATTTATTCCTTTCGTGTACAAATATCTACCAATCACAATCTTAAATGTGCTGAATGGCTGACTGTTCACGACAGCCTGGGATGCTGAATTCCAAACATTCACCAATGCCCCTCTGAATAAATTTCTACACTTCTGGGTTCCAAATGCCTAACCACTTCTCAGTGTGACTTTGACCCCTATTTTTAAACTCTCACTCCAAAAAGGTAAAGCCGATTGCAGCGTCTCCACTGGCTTGTTCTTTAATGAGTTTCTATATCCCAATGAGGTCACTTTTAACCTTTTGACCTCCTGAGATATTGGCCTATACTATTCTTCAATTCCTCATAAGGCAACATTCTCATTCAAGGG
The DNA here is from genome assembly GCF_017639515.1 of Carcharodon carcharias. Lineage (NCBI taxonomy): Eukaryota > Metazoa > Chordata > Chondrichthyes > Lamniformes > Lamnidae > Carcharodon > Carcharodon carcharias. The sequence goes on from NC_054495.1 coordinate 11,696,270, forward strand.
AGCAGACTGATTGGTGCGTGCACTGCCAGTCTTGGCAAGTGGGATCCATGTTTACAGGCTCTATCTAGCCTGCAAATGCGAGCCAACCTGCTAAGAGTAATTAGCCTTTCAAGTTGACTTTAAACAAGATATTCAATCTCTGTCTCTATATTACAACCATGAATCATCTTATTAAATGGGTGAGTAGTTTAGGTGTATAAGTCCTCTTCATTATGTTCTCATTTCTTATATCTCTGTTGTAAACTTTCGACTGAGACTTCAGACCGATACTGAAGGAGTTCTGCATGCTGTGCATACCCATTGCATTCCCTGCAATTCTATGAGAACTTTGAGTCGTTTTAAGCAGTTGTGTATGCAATCATACTGTAGAAAGGCGAAGACTCTTGGCCGATCTTGCTCACTATCCATCGCATCGTACTGGTGCACGACCCTCGATCACAGATATTGACAGGACATTGTCCTTCCTGAAACCCATAAAGCTCTCCCAGTTCATTCTCCACATGTTCACCAACTTTACACATAAGCAGAATTGGCTTCAATTTATGTCTGATCACCCATATTCTAACATATTCTAATCATGACCCCTCTCAATATATTTTTTCTCGAAACAGAAAAGAAAGCGAGTACTCAGTCATTCCTTCTAAAATAGGATCATCTGCCCTTGGCCCGATACTTGAATATGTAACAGAATAACATTTGTTCCACACCAGTGCCAGGTGATGATAATCTCCTACGAAAGCGAATCCAACCATCTCCCCTTGACATTCAATCTTATTACCATTGCTGAATCCTCCACTGTCAACATGCTGCAGATTGCCTTTGATTAGAAACTGAACTGTAATAGCCACATAAAAATTCTGGCTAAGAGAGCAGATTAGGTCAGGGAGGTTATATTTCCAGCAGGGATCCTCTGGCGAGCAACTTACCTCCAAACTCCTCAAAGCTTTTGCACCATCTACAAGTCGCAAGTCAGGAGGGTGATGCAATGCTCTCCACTTGCCTGAATATGTTCAGCTCCAAAAACAAGCAAGACGCTTGACACCATCCAGGACAGTATAGTCCAATTGATTGGCACTCCATCCAAAAACGTTTACTTCCTCCACCATTGATGCACAGAGGCAATAGTATGTGCCATATACAAGAAGGACTGCAGGAAATTACCAAGGCTCCTTAGACTGCACATTCCAAACCCACACTCGCTACCATCTAGAATAGAAGGACAAGGGCAGCAGATGCATGAAAGCACCACCGCATGGAAGTTGCCCTCTAAGCCACTCTCTATTCTGACTTCAGAATAGATCATCATTCCATCACTGTCATAGGGCCAAACTCCTCAAAGTCCCTCCCTAACAGCACTGTGGGTGCACCTACATCACAGGGGCTGAAGCAATTCAAAAAACCAGCTCAAGGGAAATAAGCGTTGGGCAACACATGCTGGCCTAGCCAGCGATGCCCACGTCCCATGAGTGAATATGAAAGGAAACATACTTTATTGTATCCAAAAATGTATCAGGCTATTTCTCTCTGTATAGATGTGGGAGTGGGAGCGAGGGGGCGCTGTGTGGAAGGTGGAATGGTGAAATGGTGAGTGAGCAAACTGATCAGGCGCAGTGATACAGGAAATCATTCAAGTGGCAGGGACAATAGGCATTGTGAGCGTACCTATATCGCGTAGACCGCTGTGGTACATGAACACAGCTCACCACCGCCTTTGTAGGGCAAATAGCAATGGTCAGTAAATGCTTGCCTCACGACGTCCAAACAGATAAACGAATAAAAGAAGAAGCAATGTCAGTGGAATCAATTCATCCGATTACAATAAATATAATCATGAGTTCATAGAATCTACCCCAAAAGAATGGGTCAAAACAGCCTATCTTGCCTTTGTCAGCTCATTTAAAGTGCTATCCAATTAGTTACACCCTCCTCCTCTTTAACAATAGTGCTGCATTGTTTTTTTCTTCAAGTGTATAGCCTTTTTAATTTTATTGTTTAATGTTCTGATAATTGTCGTCCATGCAATTCATTCCAGATGGAAACAGTTTGCCGGGTTTCAACGAAAGAAAGCCTTTAGACACCCAGATAGTGCAGCATGTTGGTGAGGTTATTTGACCAGTAAGGTACATGTTTAGGTTCATTATGTGGAAACCAAACCTGAAAGCCCGCCATGAAAGCTGCTGAATTTGAACTCAGTAAGAAACTCGCACTGAGATAAACATCAGCTACGGCTGCAGGGCCAACAGCTCGGCTAAAGCCGCACCTCCGTTTGCAGAAATTCTGCTGGTTTTCCAGTGGAGAGAGCTGCCCCCCACACACTGTTGCAGACTTGCCCATTCCAAGGTCCATGACTATGTGCTGAGGGTGCACAAATGCTTGGGGGAACAACTGCAAAGATTCAATGGAGAAAGGTCACTGTCTAAAGCCTTTCATGCATAGCACACCGAGGGAGCGAGAAAATTTTGTAGAGCCCCGGTGCTAAATATTTGACATTGAATGTACTTTGCAAATGCAAGAGCATTGATGTTGCACTGAGGCAACCCGCAGAGGAACATGCTGTATGAAGGAAATTTGAGCTCTTTTGCACTTTCTGTAATTTTTGAATCTGAACTGTTTTCCATCGAGGCTGCATGCCTGATATAGAGTGTATATCGAAAATATGAAGAGACTCACAAAAGTATAGGAGCACATAAGTGTGAAACATACTGTATGAAGACAAGCCAATATATATTGCACATTCTGCAATTTTCAGGTTGAAATGATTTGGAATGTACTATTACAAATTTTATGAGTATTTTTGGAAAACACATGATGAATTTATTAAACAAATGACTTAGGAGAAATCGAATGCAACAACGAGGCTTTCACACGTTTCCAGTTGGTTGATTATTGTCCATTTACAGAAGAGAATCTCTCCTCCTTATGCACCCTGGTCTACATGTGATAATCTTTTAAATTGGTCTACATGTGATGTTGCCTCCCTACGACATGCATGCATAATTGTATGCGTGGCTGCTGTCTGTATAGGGGCCAATGGCAGCATGTGCATGAGCAGCCACCATCTTTACAGGGGCCAACTTGCTCCAGGTGCAATGGCAGCCGCCAGCTTTATAGTGGGCAATGTGCTGCAGGGCTAATTAGCAGCCACCATTTTTGTGGGTGACAACGTGAGATAGGAACCCAACTTATTTACCTTCAAGAACTATGTATCCTGCATCAGAATAAAGTGGCTGTCAGTGCTATGCAACATTATATTTATCTCTGCAACATAGTTAATCCTTCTAAAACCCGTCAACTGAGTTTACTGCTCAGTAGGCCTTGAACCCACAACCTGCCAAACTAAAGATCAGATTGGCGAAGGGATAAAATCCTGATTAATTGCCTTCCAATGGATAACCTAAAGTGCAGGCTAACACATATTGACGTTATACAGAGGACTTTCTGCACATTGAAGTCTGGTTTGCAATGGCCGAGGCAGCAACTATCACAACAATCTTAAGAAGGTTTGTTGAAAATGGAAAATTAAATCACCCATGAGTCTGCTTCCACAAATGAATAAAACAGCAATAAGTAATAACTAATGCTCCTGTAATATGGTTTCAAATTCTACCAGGACGACTGCATGAATTACAATTTGATTAAATAATAAATCTGGCACAAAATACTTGTCTCATTAGCAATAATAATCATGAAAGGTTGAACAGGTTGCTGCAACAGCCCAGCTGATTCACTAACACCTAACAGAGGAGGAAGTTTTTCGCCCTTACTTGGCCTGGTCTACTTGGCAGTGGTTGTCCACAGAGATGTGCTTACTCTAAAATGCCCTCTGGGATGAACCATCAAACCCTTCAATTCCATGGAAAATTTGGTATCGGCAATAAATGCTGGTCTTGCCAGGGACACTGACAGCCCAAAATGAATATTAAGGAAATAAACACAGTTTCTGCTTTAATCTGGATAAACCACTCATAATTTTAACACCTCTGTTAAGTGTCTCCTTAAACTTCACTACTTTAATCTAACTGCTCTGTGCAGGTTATAAATCAAGAATGCATGGACGCTTGGGCATACCTAGTACTTTCATTGTGATATCCCCCCATCTGATTCCATTGCGGTATCTGGTGAACTTGCACTTGTATTCATCTGCATTGCTCATTTCCAATTCTGAAATTACCAGCGTGGCGTCCTGGCAAGAGGAATTTTTGAATCGTAGCCATGAGGAGCCAGGTTGCTGGTGATAGCTTGGTCCATGTTTTGGCTTGCAGAGTGCCAGGGCTCTCCACAGATCAGCTTTCATCGCCCAGGTGACCTTGATAACTGTCAGACCTGTTTGGGAAGTTTCTAATTGACACGGGAACATCACTTCCATTCCTAAGTAGCCGGTGGCAAACTCATTCACACTTAATTCCTCAGCATTGCATACTGAGAAAGCGAAAATTTAACCACGCAGTTTCATTGGCTCCAGAAATGTTTCAATTATAATTCTTGTTATTTATAGCCTGTATCATCTTTGTATATATAGACAGTAATTCAACAATAGGTTCATTGAAAGGTATAACAGGTTTAATATCAAAATTAGCCAACTACTCATCACCAATATTTCACATATACAGTTAAAAGGCTATGCAGGGAGAGTGGGCCAGGTGATAAATCTTGTATTAACTTAGGCTCTGAAGAGTGGGATGGGCCATGGGATTAGTTTGTGATTAATGCAAGCCTATGAGGTGATAGTGTGGGACTGGTATTAGTTTGTAATTGATACAGGGCTCTGAGAGAGAGCGGGGCAGTGGGATTACTTTGCAAATGATACAGCATCTGGGGTAGAGTGGGGTAGTGGGATTACTTTGGAATTGATGCAGGGCTATGGGACGAGAGTGGGGAATGTGGATTAGTTTGGGACTATTTCAAGGCTATGAAGTGATAATGAAGCACGAGTATAATTCTGTTTTCGATATAGGGCTACGGAAGAAGGTACGGCATTTTGGTTGGTTGTGGGTTGATCAGCGGCGATGGGGAGAGAATTGGACACTGGGGGCAGTTTGGATTTGATATAAGGCTATTGGAACAGCAGGGGGCAGTGGGATTTGTTTGGAATGATACAGGGCTATGAGTTCAATGCGGTAAATAGCCTAGATTGAGATTGATCCAGAGCCAAGCAGAGAGAGCAGGGCAGTGGGAGTAGTTTGGGAACTGATGCAGGATCGTGGGAAGAGCGTGGGACAGTTGAATTGGTTTGGAATTGATGCCATTTTTATGGGGTGAGGCAGGGCATGTCATTGGCCTGGGATTAAAGGAGAACTGTAGGGAGGGAACTAGGCAGTCTGATTATTTTAGAATTGAAAGAGGGCTATGGGCAGAGCTGCAAGGAGATAGCCTGGTGAGTCCTCAATTTGGGATTAATCAGTGCTACGCAGAGATGACGGGACAATTAATTTCATTTTGGATTGATCCAGTGCAATGGTGAGAGCATGCAGCCTTTGAAATTCCAAGGTTTTCATGTGTCTGGTACAGTTCGTGGAATTTTAGAGTATGTAGGAACCCATTTCCTTAACTTATGGCGGCGTTTCTCAGAGCATTTCCAAAGTAATTTCACGGCTGTGCTCTCCCCATGCCCCTCTACCAATTCTACCACATTACTTTCTCTCAGTAAGCTTGGATCAATCCCGAACTAATCTTACAGACCCGCTCTCTCTCCCCATAGCTCTGTGTCACTCTGAAAGGAATCACACTCCACTGTGTGGGTTACTCCCTCTGGCAATCTGTAAATGAAACCAAAGCCCCTTCACGCCATGGCTTTGTACTTATCTCCAAATAAACCCACATTTCCGCACAGTCCCCTTATACATGTTGCATTCTCAAACGAATCCCACCCTGCCAATCTTCCAATTGCCCTGGCTGCATCCCAAACTATTCACAAAATTCGCTTTCTCCTCCTAGCTGTATCCATCCCAAACTAACCCCAATGTCCTGCTTTCTCCCCATAGGCCTGTATCCATTCCAAAATAATTCCACAGTCTTTCTCTCTCCCCATGACTATCTCTCCATTCAAAGATAAACTCACTGTCTCGCATTCTCCCCATAGGCCTGTATCCATCCCACACTAATCTAACTGCCCCCTCTCTCCCCTTAGCCCCGTAGCATTCCCAAAGTATTCTGACGGCCTGACACCCTCCCTATAGCTTCCTATCTTTTCCAATATCTAACCCAAATGTTCCTCTATCCCCATAACGCTCTGCCAAACACAAAACTAATCCCCGTACATTTGTCTATCCTTACTGCCCTGTATCAGTCACAAACTAATCCCACTACATCTGTCTCCTATTAGGCTTCATTAAGCCCGTATTAATCTCTTTTTCCACGCCTTGCTTTGCCGGCTTGCAAATTAGAGCACTTCAAGTGAATATCCAAATAAATTTTTGAAGAGATTTTTTTAGATTTTCTGTCTCTAAAATTAGCTCTACCGGTCTCCATATCACTGTCACACTAAATCTCAATCTATGCACTGTGTAAATATACTGCGGATGCTTTTTATATTACAATTTGCACAAAGAATCTTAAACTCACAGATTGATGCAGCATAGATACAGGACAGTGTGAATCGGTTCTCTACCAGCTCTTTGGTAGAAGTGTCCTACTAATTCGACGGCCTACTCTTTCCACGTGGCCCTATTTTTTTTTTTCTTTCTCTTCAGCTACATATTCAATTCACTTCTGAAAGTTGCGAATGCATCAGCTTTTGACACATTTTCAGAATGTGCTTTGTACTTCACAACTCCGCGCCCCTGAGGTGTCCTCAAAACACGAGATTCTTTTGTGCTTCATCTACATTCTATGGCCTCTCTTTTCTGACAATACTGCCTCTGGAAAAAAAAAAATCTTCTCCCTGTTTAGTCTTCCAGAACATTCATTATTTTGAATAAAGCAACCGTGGCCTGAACGTTCCCCGCTCTATTGTGCAAAACATCAACAAAAAATAAAATAAACAGACAGCTTCTCTAATTCTCCCATACAACTGAAATTGACTCATGCCTGGTCACGTTTCAGACAAACTCCTGTGCAGTCCCTCCAAGGCCTTGATATCATTCCTAAAATTTGTTGCACAGATTTCAACACCACAGCTGACTTCGAACCATTGTGTACAATAAACAAAGGGGGCTTATTTTGTGCGGGGAAGAACAATTCTGTCAACGAGGAATGCAATATAGAAACCTTTAAGGTTTGGTTGCATTTCCTCTATCTGATTACTGTATTAATATTTGAATATCTGAAACTTACCAAGCAGGAAAATGGTTAAAAACAAGACCGCGCCGAAAATGACTTCCATCCAGATATATCATACAGATGTATAACTCAGGGTTATCGTGTTTTTGAGAGCAAATAGTTCCTTAAAAAATCTACATTGTTTTTTCTTCCTTGTGGAAGAACATGAAATAAGGAACTGGCTCTGCACGAATAAGTGTTTTCAGAAAGCTACTTCAAAACATAACTATTCAGCTGTAACTCAGTCCAAACTGCAGAATTAAAGTTCAAGGATGTGAAAGAGGCAAGCTGCAAAATGCTTGAACAAGGACCGTTACGATGATATATCCTGCACACGACTTAGACCGTCCAACAGTCCACGCTTCAAGCTGTGTCCTTGCTTTTACCTGTCTTCAACTGTCCACTGTAATCGAGCAAACACGTGCACACACACACACACACACACACACTGACAGAAGACAGACACACACACACAAAACAGATGATTCAAAGCGATTTCATCGGTTGTATGTTACATTTTATCTTCGAGGTAATTCCTTCCATGTTTAATACATTGTTCAAGCAGTAATTTGCCTGTCAGGCCCACCCACACGGCATCAATCAACGAGTCTCAACCAATGAATAAATACATGAAAGAATAAATAAAATATGCTTGCTCATTCTGCACCTTGCCTTTCCAGTTGCTTGATAGTTCCATCTCCCAGAAGTGCGGCGCTTCTTAAAGATTCACCTAAGCATTCATTCAGCGAAACTCTCAATTTAATGCTTTAGCTTAAGTGTTACCATGCGAGGAAACTATTTTCAATCAATGATCCCAAACTAAAGGTTAAGCAAAGTGCATGGAAGTCATTGGAACAATTCGATTGTTGGTTAACTAATGAATATTTAGTCAATGTAAATAGTACAAAATATGTGTATTGCTAAAATAGAGATATCTGTGTGTTTGAGTGTGAGACAGAGAGTGTGTTTGATTCTGACAATATCCAGCAGACTACTGAATGCGAGTGTGTGTGTGTCTGTGTGTGTGTGTGTGGGTATGTGTGTGTGTGTGTGTGTGATATGGACAGTATTGGTCTATGACAGATTGCTTAAGCTGAGCGTCTGTGCGAGTGAGTGTGTGTGTGTCTGGTTGTTAGTCTGTGTGACTCTGTATGAATGTGTGGTTGTGTGTGTGTGTTGTTGTGTGTGTGTGTGATTATGTGTGTGTGTGTGTGTGTGTGTGTGTGTGTGTTGGACTATGTCTGTGTGTGTGGTTGTGCATCCGTTTGTGTATGTGGTTGTGTGTTTGTGTTGTTGTGTGTGTGTGTGATTATGTGTGTGTGTGTGTGTGTGTGTGTGTGTTGGACTATGTCTGTGTGTGTGGTTGTGCATCCGTTTGTGTATGTTGTGTGTGTGTGTGTGCGTGTGTGTGTGTGGGTATGTACTTGTGTCTGTGTGTTTGTTGCTGTGTGTTGTTGTTTGTGTGTTTGTGGGGCTGTGGTTGCATGCGTGTTTGACCATGACATTATCAAAGAGTGACAGATTGTTGAAGATGAGCGTTTGTGTGATGTTGCTATTCTTGTCATATCTGTTCTCTCCTGAACTTCTCTACTCATCCTTAATGCAAATGCACAATATTTTAGAAAATGTTAATTGTTTCGCTCACCGTTTTTGAAAAAAAAACTGGTTGTTTTATTTTCGTCAGCTTCCTAAAGACTGTCCGACACACTTTGTTTTATGTTTACTTGTTTTTAAAACTTTGTAGAAGTTTTTTATTTATTGAAATGAGTTCAAATTTTTATCAAATTTTTTACAGTTTATCTCAGGGCTCTGCACAGTGTTGCTCATCTCTCAATCTTCAGATTGAATTTGTTGCTGTGCTGATGCTCCTCTACCTTAAGATTGATGTTCTGTGCTGGTGACCCCTTATGGAATCCGCAATGATTTCTCACCACCGGAGTAGTAGCATCAGCCCACGAGCAGAAGGTGGGCTTGCATCACTTTAGCCACAAGAAAGGGAAATTGGCTTGAGGAAGAAATGCATTTCTGTCTTTTCACAATTCAGTTTCTGTCTCTATTCTCATCTTTCTCTCTGCGTATTCCTTTCATTCTATTTTTCCTTTGCATTTCCTCCCCTAAGCTCTCTCCCTCTATCTCCCTTTCGCTCGCTCGCTCTCGTTTCCTTCCTAATCCCTCTAACCCTCAATCTATATCCTTTCTCCTTCTTGCAGTTCTTCCTCTCGCTCTCTCTGTCTTTTTTTTTTCTCTGCCTTTTCGTCTGCTCCTCACTGTCTTTCCTCTGTCTCTCTGTCCCTCTCTATTCCTCTGCCTCCCCATCTCTCTCCTTCTGTCGGGTATTTCCTTTCTTTGTCACTCTCTTTGGCTGTGAACAGTTTTTAAACTGGGCACCGCTAACAGATCATTTATCTCTTCTATTTATAAACCAGCTTGGACTGGATAATCCATCAGCTCAGGAAACCTCTTTCCAAATTGAATCACCCCTTGATCTTCAGATGGCTTTATGGATGGAGGTAGTTCCCCACTTTCTTAACTCCCTCCATATTTTCACTGGGCAGCAATGCACCTTCCACATTTATTTCAGTTTTTAATTTTAATTATTGGCATCGTGACATGGGTGAATCTAGCAAAATTATAGTGAGAAACCAAGATTTTTACTATTGTACAAATGGGTTGCGAGAAAGACTCTGCTGGATCGTTATTGTTTGTTTTTCACTCTCCATAACTGGTCTCGATTGCATAGCAAAATTAAGTAAATGATTTTTGTGTGTCCCTTGAGCAGAGGTATACTTAGAGGGAGCTAAAAGATCTGTGGGACATCATGAGAGTTTTTGTCAGAATTAAGCTGTGATAAATCATTGCCGCTGTCAATAGGGCGATGAGAGATCATAGGTTTAAAATAATTTACGAAAAATCAACAGGAGAATTGAAGAGAAGTGTTTTCTTAGGGAGGGTGGGCAAGCTTTGGAGAATACAACTTGAATGAGTGATGGCAAAAGGAAGGATCCAGAGGTAATGATACATGTACTTGAAGATGATGAATTTCCAGGAGTAAGTGGAGGAGCGTGTGGTGTCAGTATAACGTTGGCGTGCGGCTGAGTAGCTTTGCTCTGTGCTGGCCCATCATATTCCGCATTCTATTTGGGCTTGGGGGAGTAGTGTTAATGTCAATACTGAATACACAAAACACAACGATCCGGGACTAAAGGGGGCCAAGTGGCTGTGAATGGCAGAGGGACAGACGGTCATAATCTGTGTTTACTCAGGGAGAAGCTGTGCGAGTGGAACTGGGAAAATTGCCTTCAGGCGTCTTTCTCTGTTGTGGCAATTCAGCGATTCCTTAATTCCGTCCCTCCTTCTGCTGTTCAAGGCTGCCATGTTGCAATTTAATGTCCTTAATAAGCTTCTTTTGTTTGAATTCAGATTGCAAGTCGCTTCACTCTCTTTAACTTTTCCTGTTGTAAAATGTTGAACAGTTTGTTTATCTGTGAAAGCTAACTTGTTCTTTAGCTTTAGTTGATTACGTTTTATTGCACTCATTTGAATAGACGCCGAAGAAAGCATGGCAAATAAGGGCATTTATATTTTACTATTAGAGTATGTACTGGCAGATTCTGTGTTAAATTAATACTTGATGGTTTGAATTAAATTGGGAGTATTGAGGTTAACTAACCTCTAATGACATAAAATATATAATTTCCGTCATTCATGACATTCTAACACTTTTATAAAGTTGTTTGTAGGCTAATAAATTAGGAGAATAAGGCTCACACATCTGAAGCATGGCAGTTCCGAATTTTAAATTTTTGACTGCGAGAGTCAGGAATTTATTCTAGTTGCTAATTAAACTGTTTGCAGCAGGAAGCATAGCAATATCAGAGGAGAAACCACATACAATATGTTGAAACATTTGCAAATATAACACATAGTTTCCACATTTTCACGTGATACTCAATTGGAATTACAGTAAACATGGAAAAAGTTTGTTAGATAATATTCAGCGTGACAGAAACAGGTTGGTGGAACGAGGAGCAAATATCGAGATGACATTTTGGCGGAAGAATTAAGCAGAGGAAACCCTTGGTAATTTTTGCATTATCAGGGAGGAGAACGAAGTTTCAGTCCTAAAAAACCGGAAAGGTGGTGGGTTTGATGGCAGCGGGGGTGGTGGGAGGCTGCTGCCATAATAGTGAAGGTGACAGGGCAGTTATTGAAGCGATTTTTAAAAAATCTTGGACTTTGTAATTTGAGGCATACACGACAAAAGCCAAGGATATATATTATACTTGAAATAACAATAGTTGAGCTCCAGCTGGATCATTATGATCAATTCTGCCCAACCTTAGTTTGAAGAATGAGAAGGATTTGCAGATAGCTCAAAACAGGTTAGTTGCTACAATGAGGGATTGTAATGCATCTACACCCGTTCTCATCAGATCGATTGCAGCCACTGCAATGTGTAGATGTGCTGGTTATACTATGGGTCCTGGACGTTTAATTGAGGTTCAGATGAACTATTTCATGTACTTTTTTGAGAAGAGATTCCTAGGTTGTCTGCAGGTGAATTTCTACCTCAGTAGGCAGGCTTATTAAAAAAAAAATATATAACATAAGAATCAGATTTAGCATTATTTCAGAAATTGGTGCTTCAAATATAAATTATGCTTTCCTTCTGGTGAGAGCTGTAGAGGATAGATTATGGAAAGGGGCTCAGTTGGATTGCCCATGCAGGAGAAGTAAAGAACCCTTCATCTTTTTTATCATTTAAGAAACTTAATCATTAGGTTCACTGGGTACTTCAGCGCATTCTTCAGCTCCTCTGTTAATTTAACCTTGATCGGGACATAGATACAAGTGTTGGTGCAGGAACTGAGAAGCTGCAGCATAATCGATGCAGATTCCACGCTGGAAAGTGGGTCAGAGTAGGAATAACATTCCTGCACAGCTTTAATTCATACATAATTTTGATACACAAGCCGGCACACTCAGTAAAGCATAAAACTGGCGGATACACTGAAGAGTAAAATGATGGTTTTCTTTCGATTTTCCATGTCTAGATCCTTTTTATTTTCTCCTTTGTTGCAGCCCCGAAGATCTCTACATGTTCTACTAGCTGATACAATATGTCTGACTGTCAGATTTTTGAGCAATAATATCAGAAAGAAAGGGACACAAGGAGTAAAAATGCTGTGAAAGAACTGAAATGAGAACCATGCAGGAGAAGTAAAGAAGCTCGGTTTAATGACACAATCGCAGGGAATATCATCAATTATAAACTTTGGTCAATATCTAAAGCACCAGGGGATATGTGTTAAGCAGCTCAATGCGCTCACTGTTCCGATGACCACAACCGCTGTTTTATGTGTACAATATTTTGTTTTCAGTTTCTCACAACAAATAACTACAAATCGTTTTAAGGTGAAAGCAATAGTGTACCGGATAGAAACCACGATTGTTGCAATAATCATTGAGTAAACGAGGCTAAACGCAGCAGTAATATTCAAAAATGAAAAGCGAAAATAGGTATAAAAAATATACCTCAATATTCGAGCCGTGACGACGACCAGCAGATCGGCCGCTGCCTTTTCCAACAGAGAGCATTTGATACATTTGGAGAGACCTCAGTTTCCTTGGCACAGTTTCACGATCGCCCCAAAATTGACTATGAGAGAAGAACGAGGAATTGGACAAGTTAATAGCAGAGCCAGAGCCAAAGCAGCATTATGTCAGGATCAAGAGTAAATTTTCCACAATTGTTACTGGACCAATCAATTGAATATGATTCATTGGCCTGAGAAGTGCTTTCTAACAGAGGCAGGATTGAAGAATAATTGTGAAGTTTGAACTAAGAACTTGACTGCTAAAGTGAAAGCATTTTGCACTGGATCAACAGGAAGTGCCGAGGGTCCATGCGGTGCAAATGAAGAAGGCATAGGGGTTTTAAGAAGTGTGAACCTACCGGTTGAAATTCAGTTTTGTGTTCCAGATGAATGAAGGCCACGAAGGTAGAACGACAGGGGCAGAGGTTGTTTTTCCTTCTCTTGAGTTACAGGCATTTGCACGAAACACTATGCCTGAGAGCAGAGGTGAGCATTTTAAGGTTGAATTCGGGTTGACAGGGTGATATCAATGTACTGCCAGTGATCAAGTTCTTTAATGAAATGTAGACTATGTTTAGCAAGTCATGAGGTAAGGAGCAGGAAGAATCACCAAAATTGTATTGAGTCCTGACATGACAAAGCCAAGGTATCTGGTATGACAATAAAAAAACAGCCAACCTAACAACATCCTAATTACAAGTTCAATTCACACGTTCCATATGTAATTGTTCTTTAAGCTTCTTGCTTGATCTCTGACCTTGTTTTTAACTTTCCTTCCTGTTTTCCTTCTCTATTTCTCATTTCAAATCACTGTTGTCAATATCCAAGCGGCATTTTGTACTTCAAGGTCCATTATTACTCCTAAGTCAATCCGTAGGAGTAATAACATCCTGCACCCTGTCTTCTGTTTACCATTTCCACTTTCCATAACCCAATTCTCAGAATTAGTTTGTTCATTGGGACAGCCATTGCGAATGGTTGGATGTATTTGCACATTGTTCAAGATTCCGGTGGCTTGACTGCACTGCCCACCTCATCCACAATGGATCTCATAAAAAGAATGGCAAGTCTCTTTCAGGTAGTCCTGACAATTTCTATTGTCATTCCCTATAAAAAAAGGGTACATGATAGAGTGAACCCATTTGTTGCTTAACGAATCACCTAAAACACCGCTAATGTTCATTACTTTGAGTTAGGTAAAATAAATCATGATTCCTAAAGCTTCAGTGCAAATTGTTTCAATGTTGCAACGTTCAGTTTAAAATCAATTTCGGCAGTGGGCAGGCAACTTAACACACTGAAGCCTTAAATGAGATGTGGAAAAGTCATCACCAGTTTAAGTGCAGTGACCAGACATCTGTGGCTCAGCAGGTTATACACAACATGGACAACTAGTCAAAAGCTATAACGATCAATAAAAGCCTTCAGATTCCATATCTGCTAAACTGAATTATTACAAAGGGAGGGTGTTCCTCTTTGGTGACCCTGTAACATTGAGACCGCAAGTTTTTTTATTACCAATCACTAAAATCCAGCGTAATTATTTCTGAACACGTTTATTCCATTACTTACTTCTCTGTAATCAGCTGTTCGCTTCGCCCACACATGTGATTCTAATACATTCTGGGATTGAGTAACTTAAGAATATTCTCAAAGTTGGATACATGAGGAACCTATAATACGTTAATTAGAAGACTGAAAGAGCAGAGACTCTATTCAACCGACAGAAGAGAACTTGCTGCAGTGAAAAATAAAAATTCCCAAATACAGCAGCCCGGATAATAAGATTGGCAACATTAACAGCGTAGATAATGGCTTACCTGGAACTCCAACGATTGCAAGAGTACGGTAGTAAAATTCTTGTATCTGAAATATTACTGGGTATTCAATTTCTGTGAAATCGGAGGCTTCTGCTGATCTAGAAACGAAAGCTCCAGCAGGCATTCTGAGCTCGTACATTCCAAAAGGTCCAGATATATACTGGGGATGTGTTTACTGGCACTGTTAAACCCATGATGACTGGAATTACGTTTAGTCATTGAACAAACACATTACAACAGCAAATTTGACTCCAATGTAATTGCTGTGTTGTCTAAAACACAGGCATCTGAAACGCTAGCAAATTATTTCAATCAGGCCATATCGGGAGAAAGATTGCAAGCTGTACTCATACATGACTGATTCAACAATAATGTAAGGATTCATTTGCAGATTTACTGCTTTAGAATTGCTCAACAATAGCGCTGTTTATTCATTTATAAACGCAATGAACTTTTCCAAAGTGTACATGAAATTCAGAGAACAAACAGTCATATTTCATTCTTCTCCTGTTGATTCCCTGTTATATAATGAATACCGGACCTGTGATTCGGGGCAGCCTAAGGCCAACTTCAGGACTGCAACCCAGAAATCACAGTTTGTTAGCGAATGTTAGGCATTATGTTTTATCCAATATTCTTCCATCTGCATGTTGGTCTCCTTTTATTCTGTCTCATGCTTATTGTTCCTCTGTTTTTCTCTCTGCTTCCCTTTCATCTAGTCATCACTCTTCGTCATACGTTTAATCTTTTTTATTTTGCCATCCTATACTTGCCTAAAATTATTTCCCTCTTTCTACTTTTTGTCTTCCCTTTTCTCTCTGTTCCTCTCTCTCCCAGTTCATATCATTCCCACTGGATTAATTGTAACTGAAGTTTTACACCAAACTATTTCGCTCAATTTTGATATTACAGGCTCTCGAACATGATGTTCTCTGTCATCTGTTATGACACAACAGTTGGTAAAGTCTCAGTTTTCTAAACACTGCATGGAGACTCGTACAATTGTCATAACCTATATTTTCAAAAGGCATGTTTGAGATGCAGCTCTGAATTCAGGAATAAGAACACCGTGACTTAAGAGGTGTTTTTGCATCAAACTAATTTAAATCTTCATTAATTTATCAACAGATTAAACACCTAAACATGTCTACAAGTTACTGCCATAATAATCAGTGAACAAATTTCCAAATTAGTCACTCGCAAAATAAATATTCACCAAGGAAACAGTAACCCATATACTTTAAATAGACACCAGGCAAAGCACATTTAACTTTACGAATTCAAAATGATTGTCCTTGCAATTTGGTTGCTTTGCAGACACAGTTGTGCGCTTAAAGGCTGGTTAGATTTAAATGCTTCTGACTTACGCACCCAGATTCCTTTCCGTTTACATTCAGATTTTTTTCTTTCAATGTAATGTTTCCATGGTATCACTAGGCTTTTCTTCACATATTGTAACAATAACGCTTTCATCCAACTAATGTTATTAGTAATATAAAAAAAAACATTGCTGGCCGTCTCCTGGCTATGTTCAAGATTTTGCTCCCAATCCTGAATGCTTTATTCAGCAAATGCCAATGTCGACTGTACCTTTTATTCTCTTTACATCTATCTAATTAGCATCTCGAACTACGAAATATAAAAGCACCCAGACTAGCTGAACTTAATCCAATTAAACTGCACACAGACACACACATAGATGCAAAACCCACTACAATTGCAAATTAGAAAACTTTTCCCATAACAATATATTCATTAATATCTCTTCAGATCTTCCCACTCCCTATCAAAAAATAAACTATCATACTATTAAAAGATGGCTTCATTTTTTTCATTAGCCCACCTTATAATATTTCTTATACATTCCACACTAATACATTACCAGATGCATGCATTGCCACATCAATAGTTATACACCACTCCTTGGTATCAATAGAATTCACTCCATTCTAATGTCTAGGTTTTTAAAAGTATCATTTTTTTCCTTTCAGCTTCAAACTCTTGATAACGTATCTGTGAATAGATCATCTATACCCGCAACGTGTATAATCCACAGATTAAATGGTTGCAATAATAGATTCCACCTGAAATGTCTTGCACTTTTGCCTCAAAATGTGTCCAAAAACTTCAGCATCAACAATACTTTCTGAAGAATTGTTTGCCGCATCAATTTCAAAATACTGCAATGCTAACACCAAAGGGCTCTTTTTCGATCTTGAATATCTTATATGTTGTACATTCAGCTTCATGAAAAATACCTGATTGGCTTTTCAATTCCAGTGTCATCCTCTTGCAACAGTATGGCCGCAATGCATATATCACTCACATCAACGGCCGACATAAATTGCTTGGCATTATTGGGTGCAGTCAAAACTAGTGCTGTAGATAATACAGTTTTCAAACTATCAAATGACTTCTGACACTCCAGTGTCCATTGGAACTCCTTTTCGTTTTTTTTAATAGTTCATTCAGTGGTTCAGTCAGTGGAGCAACCACATTGCTAAAATTTGGTACAAATTTCCGGTAAATCTCAGAAATCCCAAATTTTCTCATTTTGTTGTAACCACTCGGAAACCCGCAAAAGCCTTCAGTTTTGCACCTCTCGGCGACACTTTAGCATATCCAATGTTATGGCTTAGAGACGTAACTTTCCCTTTTGCAAATTCACCTTTAGCCAAGTTCATCACAAAATTAGCTTCTTGTAATCGAGAAATTATTTCTTCCAGATGCTGTAACTACCCCTCCCATGTCTGGCTGAGAACTACTAGATCATCGATATTAACAGCACGGTTCCTTAGACCTGCAATTATTTTAATTATTATTATTATTGTTTATTTTTTTTGTCAGTCTTTGGAATGTCTCAGGTGCACCCTTTAAAATGATATATGTCCTTTTCGCATCACAAAAGCCGATACCTCCTTTGGTCTTTCCTACAACGCTAGCTGCCAATATCCTTTTTAGTAAGTTAACTTTTGTGATATATTTCAATTGTCTTATTGTCTCAATGCAACCCCCAACATTAGTATAGATTATAAAGCTCTTTGATCACCACATTCACGTTTTGATAGTTCAACCTCAGTCTTTGTGTTCCATCTGGTTTCGGTAACAACCCAAATGTGAACTCCATTTACTGCAACTAGACTGAAATAATTTTAAAGCACGAATGTCAACTTCTTTTTGCACATGTGATAAAATATGCCAGATTTAAACAGTAAGATCATTGTCTTATTGAAGGTGAAACTAGTATAGACACATCATATAAAGTTAAACCTGTCTTTCCCAACTTATTCTCACGAATTGGTTTATGTGCTTGCAAGAGCTTTTTCTACCAAATCACTTTCACACTTTTTTGAAAGGTAATTCAATATTTCATTAAAATTTTGAAGTACCCCCTCATTATCCAATTTGTTTAGAGGAAAATCAATTACAAAGTCCTGCACTTCTATCTCTTTCTCATTATCCACCATCACTAATACATAGTTTTGTTCCACTTCCCTGTCAACCTACTTATTAAGCATATTTACATGACACACCCTCTGCTTCTTTCTTCTATCTGGAGTATTTATTGAATAATTTACTTCACTCAATTTCTTCTCAACCCTGTAAGATCCACCGCACCTTGCATTTAATGAATAACTTAATACTGTTAACAGAACCAGCACTTTCTCTCCAGAATCAAAATTACAAGTTGTCACATTCTTGTCTGCCTTCATTTTCATCACATTCTGTGACTTCTTCACATGTTCCCTAACCAACTCACTTGCCCTGTTTAATTTTTCCATGAAATTTGATACGTAATCTAGGCAAAAAGCTTCTTAATTTTGACCCACCAATTTCTCATGCATCAATTTCAATGGTCCCCTTACCTCATGGCCATAAACTAGTTCAAAAGGGCAAACAGCAGTCGGTGCATTAGGAGTGCCTCTAATAGTGAACAAAAGGAATGGAATTCATCTACCCCAATCCTGAAAGCAAGCACTTATCATAGTTTATAAACTTCGATGCAACCTTTCCAAAGCTGCCTGTGTCTCTGGATGATAAGCGGTTGACTTAAAATATTTATCCCCAAACTGTTCATTACTTCCTAAAGCATCTGCAACATGTAATTTGAACGCTGATCTCATTGTACTTCCTTAGGTAAACCATATCTTGTTAAAATTAGTTAATCTTCCACAATCTTCTTAATTATAATATTTCTTAAATGTATCACTCCAGGAAAACTGATAGGCACGTTCGTTATTGTCAGTAATTAATGATTTATACTTTTAGTTTTAGGGAGAGGTGCTGCACAATCAATTATGACCTAGTGAAAGGTACTTCAAATTTCACACCGAGTGAAAGCAGCTTGAAAACTGAGTGAAAGCAGGGGGAACAACGAGCAAAAGCAGTGGGAACACAGAGTGAAAGCAGCCAGAACACCCAGTGCAAGCAGTGGGAACACTGAGTGAAAGCAGTGGGAACAGCCAGTGGAAGCAGCCAGAACACTTAGTGGAAGCAGTGGGAACACTGAGTGAAACCACGGGAACACCGAGTGAAAGCAACAGGAACACCAAGTATTGGAGTAACGGTGGCAGCTTAATCACTGCATGTGGTTTCCCTGTTACCTGCCATGCGTGACATGTTCAACAGAATGTGACTACATCCTTATGCAATCCTGGCCAAAAACAAACCTGTATATTTTCCAGTGCTTTCCTATTTCCTAAATAATTCACAATTGGAATTTCATGACCAATCTTCAGCATCGCATTACTAAAACAACTTGGGATAATAATCTGATGCACCTTCCTCCAGCTTTCGTTTTCTGAGACACATCCAGCCCTAATTTTCTCATTAAAATAGCATGCTTAAAGGTAATAACATACTGGAGCTCGTTATGCTTCTGTTTCTGAGCAAGCTGCCTGATATAGCTGTTCCAATTTCTATTATGACACAGACGATTGTAAGGACTGAGTTGTCAAATCCCAAAGGGAAACTTGAATAACTGTCATAACCTATTTTTTTCAGTTGATATGCTTGGGATGCAGCCCTAAATCCAGGAATAATAAAACCACCGGGTTTTAAAATATGTTTTTTTTTTATAAAAACAGATAAAACATTTATTAATACAAGAAAAGTTAAAGAAAAAAAACTACTATAATAAATACAAAAATCCCCTAATTAATCTGATTCTCAGTTAAACCACCGCTAAGGCAATAGCAAAACTCATAGATTTAAAAAGGCGCCAGACAAAGCACACCTGGTGTTACAAAACGAGTTTCCTTGCAGGCACAGTCAAAAGGGTACAGGCTTGTTAGATTTTAAATGCTTTATGCACACAAACTCCATTCTGTTTATGCCTAGCTTTTTCCTTTGAATGTGATTTTCCCATTGTATACTAGGCTTTTCATGGCACATCTTTCGAAAAATAATATTTGCATCACACTATTTGCATTAGCAATCCAAACACGTAGCTTGGTCTCTCCCAACTAGGTGCACGATTTTACTCTGACTCCTGATTGCTTTATTCAACATGCAAAAACACATTTTATCTGTTATCCTCCTTATTTTTATTTAATTCACATCTCAGACTGATATTCATCAAAACACCAAGACTAGCTGGCTTTAGTCCAATTAAGAAGCACACAGTTACACTGATAGGCACAGGCCCCACTACAATTCCAATTCAATGTAATTCCCAGTAACATTACAGACATTATTATCTCTTCGTAACACATCCTAAGTCTCTTCTTTATATTATTCTACCCTTCTGTTGCCCATCTCAGTTGTGCCTTTCCCTTTCTTCCGCCTCTCTTTTCAAAATTCTGTTTAGTCTTATTTTTCCTGCTTTGCTTCTTTCTTTATTATGTTGATGCAGGGACATAATTGAATACCGCTGTTCACACGTGGTGTTGGTGTATTATCATTTTACGTGTTACTCAAACGATAACGCTTCTAGCAGCATCATGTCTACATACATTTCAAAGAATTATTAGGTCCAGGCACATTAAGCCGTTAGATTAGAACATTTGTTCCAATAATATGCTGCACGCTTCAGAAATATTTCATCGTTTAAATTGTTTTAAAGCATGCAGATATTGAATGCCCTTAATCCGTTCAAATTCTTGAAAAATGAAATCTGGCATACACTAAAAGAATGGCTTATTTTTGTCACTTTGTTTGCTTCCAGTTGTTAATCTACTGCTCCACGTCCTTGTGGACCTCTAATTCCAGTCGTTTAATTTTTATGTCTCTCTGTCTATCTTTCCATCTATTTTCCTCCTTTTTTTTCTACTTTATTCGTGGATGTCCTATTCTATTTCATTCTAACTGCTTTATATTTCTGTCTATCTCTGTAGTTTTTCACTCTTCCATGCCCTGTCCCCTCTCCAATGTTTCTCCGCCTCTCACATTATATTTGACCTTCTCTTTGTTTCTCTCTCCCTCTCTCAATCTCTGCCTTTTTGCCTCTCGCAGTTTATATGAAATGTCCTGTCTTTTACTATTTACTTTGCTTTGCATCTGTGTCTCATCCTTTAATCGACATTTTTTTTCACCAAAGCACAGGCTGATGGGGCGCAAGACTGCTTCAATTCCAGAGTACGGAGAACTGGAATGTGAGCCATGAGGTGGTCCGTTTTAGTCTCTTAGCTAGGGAGTGTTCCTTCCGTTTGCCTCCAATCTAGGAACTTTTCCTATGCCATTGCTTTCCTATATTTAATTAGTGGCTGATTTTCGAAGTAAAATACATGTATAGACATGATTAGATGGATAAGCGAGACCAGATGTAAAGCTATAAATTGAGAAATTGGGCATTTGTGGAACGAATTTCCACTGCAGACAATTAGACCAGCAGCAATTGTCCAGAGCTCCAAGAACATCAACTCAGGGATGGAATTGCAGCCATGGTCGGGCATTAGGGAATTGGGGGAGTTATCAGGTCACTTTGTTCCAGAAGGACAGTCACGTTAGGCAAGAATGGAAAACTAGCATGGGATGTTTGAACAAAACTTGACTCTTTATTTTGATCAACAGATACACGGTACTTACAACCTGTGAGAATGGGAAGAAGTACTTAAGGTTGACTGTGAAAACAGACCATGGTATCAATGCGCTGGACGCCACTCAAGTGCGGGGAGTGCAAAGTGATATGGTGATGCTTGCGGACCGGATAGGTAGAGTGAGAGACACTATTTTCTGCAGCCGTGGGTAAGAGCTTTGAAGGTCGCGATGCTCCCTGGTTGTTAGAGTAAAAGGCATAGCTCCACAGCAATAGGTAAATCTGGAGTGTGAGGCGAATGCTCCAGGTTTCGTGATCCGCTAAAGAATCAGTGACATAGTTAGAACTAGGAATGATGTTCTAATCGGAGAGTTCCAGGAGGTGTGGCTCAATTGGAAATGCAGAACTCGAAGGTAAAAATCCCTGAATTATTATCACAACCAAGTGATGAAGTTTCTCTCTCCACTTTTCACTCATTGTTGTTTCTTCTGCCTGTGTTTCTCCATGTCCTTTTCACTGTGCTTATCTCGGCATTCTTCCTGTTTCTGTATCACTACCTGAAATAACTCCTTTGCTCTGCTGCTTTATGCGTGTGATATTCCTCTATATTTTCCCCCATCCCTCTCCCTCTGATTGTGTTTCACCTATGTTTATCTCTCTATTCTTCTGTTTCTCTCCATCTCCATCTGTCATTCTATTTCTCTAAGTATGTTGATTTCACCTTTTCTGTTTTGCCCCACAGCAGCAAAAATAATCACATCCCGCCTGCAGAATGGGCCCTCTGTCATTGGGTCAGATTATCAATAACAACTTGTTGTCTATAACTTTCAGTTTAATAAAGCTTCTCAAGGATCCTGGATATTGTGAAGGAAAATATTAAAATCAGTCACTTAAGGCGATATTAGGGCAAATGTCCAAATGGATGTTCAAACAGCAATTTTCTAAGGACTGCTCATATGACGAAAGAGAGATATAATGAGTTGGAGAGGTGAAGGGAGAATATTCGAGAGCTTAGGGACCTAACACCTTATAACACGGCCTCTAAAGGTGTAATGATTGAAATCACTGATACCTAACAGGTCAGAATTAGCGAAAGGCGGAAACCCCATTGGCTTGGAATGAAATAACAGACATGGAGAGGGGAGGGGCCATGAGAGGAACTGGAATGAAAGATAAAATTTTCAACAAAATATACTACGAGTATCAGTATTAAGATCATAATAATGTTCTGCATTGCTGATAGATAAAGTAGTCACAGTACCTTGGGTAATGCTGGTGATGTAGTCGGATATTGGTTTAGATTTTAAACACTTCAGCTATTTCTACGATTTAATTAATTTTATAATGGGATTCAATGGCTATTTCACGGCATTGTTCAGCTCTCCTCTGAATCTACTGTGGGTGACAACGTAAAGAGAAATGTTTTTGCAGCAGCTCAGCTTATGCAGCATTCGTGTTGTGGATAAAATGATAACTTCAGTGTTAATATCAGAGGTAATATATATGTTTGCAATTTGGCGATAAATGTAATGCGTAACGTGAGGCATCCATAACAGCAGAAAACTGCCAGAAATGCTGAACAATAAAATAATTGATTTCCTTCGGTTCTGTAACTAGGGATCCTTGTGATTCTCTTCATTCATGCTCCGGAGGCCCCTGCGAACTATACTGGCCACTAATATACGCCTGACCCTCAGAACTATGATGAGCAAAATTAGAAAGAATGGAATCCAAGGCGTTGAAATGATCAAAGGAGACACAAATGTCCTCCATGCTGCTCAGTTTGGAGGAAAAGGGCACTCAGAAAAAAGAGCTCAAATGCCAATCTTAAGGCAATTAACTGTGGCAATTAGACCTTTGCTGGATCAAACTGAATTAGTGCTGCTGGTACATTGGACTGACTTTAAGATTTCTTTGAGATGTTCTGACAAGTATAAATAAACAGAAATAACTTACTGTTGCGGAACTCATGGGTATTTTATGACTTTATTGACTTTATGCATTGCTGTATAATACAAATTCCTTTAGCTGTGCTGTGTTCGAAATCCAAAAGGCTAATGGCATAATGGGGTCAGTCACTCAGAAATAAATAATGGGTGAATACAACGTATTGCCTTGGCTACAATTCGGCACTTTGTTTGGCTTTGCCTCCATCTTCGGGCATGTACAGCCCCATTTACTATCAGTTGTACATCAGCTTCACCAGGTTATTGTCAGCTACATTCAGTTCTGTACAGAGCTTGAGACGCCATTTATGTTTCTGTAGTGGCAGAGCTTTCTCTAAAAGGAGATTTCACAGAGGGTTTACATTGAAAATTGGAGAGGAGATTTTGCCAGTCAACCAAAGAAGACCATTTCCCGTGGCTGATGTGTCAATGGCAAGGGTGATTAATGTAAAATGATCACTAGAAAAGAGAGAAGAGTGTTGAATTAATATTTTTCTAGCAGGCAACTGGAACTATAAGACTATAAGGAATCATTCAGACGGTCATTATTATGTCAAACTGCTTTTCATGTTAATTAATCCAAGTTGATTTCCGAGCTTTAACATTAAGTACAACGTTAAAGCAGTTCTCACAAGCAGAAAACCAGCATCAAGTAATGCTAATGACCTGAAAGCAAAGAATCAATTTAAGAATCATCAGGACAACCAGCTAGTGCGTGGCACTCAAAATTATTTCTACCCTCGTGTGAGCATCAGAGCATCAGGTGCAGGAAAAACGTCATGGCGGCTCCTGTCCCTGCATATTTCCCGAAACTGGGGAAAGGTATCTCGCTGTCGCAGGGGACGTGGCTGCGCTCCAGGAGTGCCCTCCACATGTCACCAGCTCCGAAACCTGAAGGCCTCACAGCTTCTCTTTTTTAATTGTTCTTCACTGGTCGTTCCGGGGAGGACAGCACTGCATCAGGGGCAATTAGAGTGATGCCCTGTGGACACTGCATGAGCAGCAGTGAGAGTGTACCCCTGTCAACACTGCATGCGCGCAGTTAGAGTGACCCCCCAATGACACTGCAAGAGGGGCAGGAAGAGTGCCCCGCTGGGCCCCTGTATTAGGGGCAGTTGAAAGCGACCCACTGTGGACACTGCATGAGGGGCAGTTAGAGCGACCCCTGTGGACACTGCATGAGGGGCAGTTAGAGCGACCGACTGTGGATACTGAATGAGGGGCAGTTAGATAGAACCCCTGTGAAGGCTGCAGGATGGTCAGTTAGAGCGGGCCCCTGTGGACACTGCATGAGGAGCAGTTAGAGCGACCCCCTGTGGACACTACATGAGGGGCAGTGAGAGTGACATCCTGTGGACACTGCATGTGGGGCAGTTAGAGCGACCCACTGTTTACACTGCATGATGGGCAGTGAGGGCGACCCCCTGTGGACACTGCATGAGTCACAGTGAGTGCGACCCCCTGGGGACACTGCATGAGGGGCAGTTAGAGCGACCAACTGTGGACACTACATGAGCAGCAAGAAGAGCGACCCCCTGAAGACACTACATGACCAGCAAGGAGAGCGACGCCCTGTAGACACTGCATGAGGGGCAGTTAAAGCAACCACCTGTGGACACTGCGTGAGTGGCAAGGAGAGTGACACCCTATGGATACTGCATGAGGGGCAGTTAGAGCGACCATCTGTGGACACTGCATGAGCCACAGTGACAGCGGACCCTGTGCAAACTGCCTGTGGGACAGTGAGAGTGACACACTGTGGACACCGCATGAGGAGCAGTGCGAGCGACCACTTGTGGACACTGCATAAGGGGCAGTTATAGCAACCCCCTTGTTTACACTGCATGAGGGGTATTGAGAGCAACCCCCTGTGGACACTGCGTGAGCTACAGTTAGAGCAATCCACTGTGGATGCTGCATGAGGGCCAGTGAGATCGTCCCCCTGTGGAAACTGCATGAGGGTCAGTTAGACCAACCCCCTGTTGACACTGCACGATGGGTGGTTAGAGTGACCCCCTGTGGACACTGAATGTGAGGCAGTTAAAGCGATCCCCAGTGGCCGGTACTGATGATTTAACAATAATTTGCATTTAAATTTCATGCCCATGTGTTTTTGTAACAGGAATTATGAATTATATGATGGGAACAAATCAATGGCTGTTGGGGGTGTGCGGGGGGATCAGTAGGTGGTGGAACGAGGTGGGGGGGGGGGGGGGCAGGTGATGGATAAACATACATGGTAACAAGGGTTCCCCTTGGAGATTTTGGGGAAAAAAAGCTTACTTCTGACAGATTGAAATGGTAAAGAGCCTAGTGCATCTTAATATACAATAACCCTGGTGGACGGCAGTCCATCTTGTCCTCTATCACAGAGGACTCAGACAAGAGTACACGGGAGGTCCTGGAGAAATCCTTAAATCCCCACGAACTGACTGAGACCCTTGTGTCCTTAGAGAAGAGTCAGACTCCCAGAAGCAATGACTTGCCGGCTCAATTGTGTTCAACACTGTTGGACTGGATCGGCCCTGACCTGCTTGAAGTCTTTGAAAGTATTCTTCTCGCCGGCAGCATGTCAGAATCCATGATGAAAATCTTCATCACCCTCATCTACAAGCACAATGGGGAAACGGAGGAAATTAGAAATTGGCAACCCATTTCACTGCTGAATGTGGACCATAAGATTCTTTCCAATGTCATCGACAACCGTGTCAAGTCCGCTCTGGAATTGGTGATCCAGCCTGACCAGGCCTGCACTGTGCCAGGCAGGAAGGTCTCTGATCTCATGCTGCTGAGGGATTTGATTGCCTGTGTGCAGGAAAGGGTCGTGGCCACGTGCTTTATTAGCTTGGATCAGGAGAAGACCTTTGAGAGAACATTGCACACCTACATGGTGGATGTGCTCTCCAAAATGTGGTTTGGGGAGGAGATCCGGACTTGGATCCAAGTGCTCTATTTTAACATCAGTAGCACAGTCTGAATCAAAGGGTCGGCATCACATAGCTTTCCGAGTAAATCTGGAGTCAGGCAAGGCTGCCTTCTCTGACTTGCCCTGTTTGTGTTTTGCATAAAACCCTTCGCTGAGTCTATCAGGAAAGACCCAGCTATAAGAGCATTGACAATCCCTGGCATCGGAGGCACTCAGGTCAAAACCTCCCTGTACATGGATAATGTCACCATCTTTTGCTATGATCCGCTGTCGGTATGCAGACTGATCCACATCTGTGACAAGTTCGAACTGGCCTCGAGAGCTCAGGTAAATCATGTGAAGAGCGAGGCCATGTTCGTCTGGAACTGAGCTGACCAATCCATTGTCCCTTTCATCCTCAGGGCTGACGGCCTGAAGGTGCTCAAGATATGATTCAGAGGGTCTGGGGCCTTTATCAGAAACTGGAAGGAGCGAGTTTCAATGGGCAAAGAAAATAGGGCATGTGGGAGCGTTGCTCCTTCTCCTTTGCGGGTAAGGCCCTGGTCATCAGGTGTGGGGCACTCTCGCTGTTGCTGTTCATGGCACAGATCTCGATGATTCCTATATGATTCATCCGAGCCATCTTTCGCTTTATCTGGAGGTTGAAAATGGATTGTGGCCCACAGCGATGCAATATCCAGGCCTCTAGATAATCAGGGGAAAACGTGCCAAACATAGCTCTCATACTGATGGCAACATTTGGGTGAGGCTGCATGAAACTGTGCTAGACCCTTGGTACGCAAAGAACAAGTGTCACTACGTGCTGAAATTCTACCTGTCATTGGTGTAGTGAAGGGTGGGTCTGGCCACACTGCAGCCGAATGCTCCAAGTAGTTGGACCGTGCCATACCACCTGTCCGTCGTGGAAGGAATTATGCGCAGAAACACCTTTGACCCAAATCCATCAGACAGTGGTCGGCACGTAATGCCTTAGACGCCCTGTAGGAGAAGAAAAGGGCGGATCCTTTGGGATGTTTCCCCGAGCAGACTATGAAAGTCATTTCACAAAATGCCTCATTCCCCGAACTTTCCAATAAGCACCAAGATGTAGATTGGATGGTGGCAATAAAGGCCCTCCCTGTCAGATGCTTCCAACATGTCAGGAGTTTCAGCCCCTCAGCATGTTGCCCTCGAGTTGGCTCTGATTGTTGAGAGATCGTTGTTCACCTCCTTGTGGATTGTGCCTTTGCAAAGAATGTCTGGAGGGAGATGCAAAGGTTTCTTTCGAGGTTCAGCCTGATCAGTTCTGTGACACAGGACTCTGTACTCTATGGACTGTTCCAAGGGACACACACCGAGATAAGTATCAACTGCAGCTGGGCGATCATCTACTTGGTGAAAGACACTCTTGAGTCTGCACGAAAACTGTTGGTCTTCCAGCACAAAGAGTTGTCCCCAACCATGTTTTGCAGACTGGCACATTCCAAGGTAGAGGACCATGTGCTGATGGATGAAGTAAAGCTTGGGACAACTGCTGCAAAGGCGCAATGGGGAGCGTTTGCTGCCTAAGACTATTCTGACATAGTCCACGGAAGGGCTTGGAACTTTTGAGATCCCCTATGGCTCTACAGCTCACAAGGAATTTATGCATTGAATAATAATTGTATTATAATTGTTTTGAAGCACCTCAGAGTGCAACATTATGTATGTTGATAACTCCAATCCTATTGTCTTATTGTCTGCTTTGACCATATTGAAATGATTGTAATATTCATTGATTGTACTGATGCAGCTCCTGATCTATGTGTAAACGTTGAATCTGACTTTACATTTGCAATGGTGATTTTGAAAAATTTTGGAATGTTCTTCCCGATATTTTATGATTAAAGGACACTTCTAAAAATATATATATGTATATATACAATTACACTGGTGGATGGCAAGTTCGAAAATGTATGAAGTGTCCAATCTTAACGGTTAACCAGACTTTAAAAGGCGTTTTCCAATGAAGTGAAATGTTTACAAATAACCATATCTCTTCCTAAAGCTCTGTTCGGCAGTTTGAGGCACTGGGATCCTCTTAATGGACAGCTTATTCTAAATTCACCGAATGCATGGATCATCCACGGTACAGAGCAGTTTCTATCTCTATTCCCAGTCTGTATTTCACCCCTTTCAGGTCAACTGTTGCCTAATATGATTTACACGTTCATGTATTAATTTAAAGCCGAAATTAAATCATGTTTCAAATTTACTTCTAAGAGGAGGAGGTGGCAAAGAGGTATTGTCACTGGAGTAGTACGGCAGATCCCCAGAGTAGCGATCTGGGGTCGCCGTGTATGGGGGGTAGGGGAAGTGAAATTTGAATTCAGTAAAATAAAATGTGCAATAAAATGTCCAATGATGACCATAATTGATGCCAAAAACCCACCTGTTTTACTAATATTCTTTAGGGAAGGAAATCTGCCATTGTACATGCGACTGTAGACGCACGCCAATATGGTTGATGTTCAAGTACCTCTGACAGAGCACCCATTTAACTCTCATGCACAATAAGTGCTGGCCCAGACAGCGAAGCCCAAGTCCCAAGAAGGAATAAAAGAAAAGTGTCAGACAGCATTCAGATCATCAATTACACGTCTACACTCGGAAACTTTGAGAATAAAAGCTACTTTGAGTTTCAATTTTTCTTGTGTTATTTTCTTCATTTCCTCTCTGGTTGACGGCAGTGAAGTTTACATTATTAAACAACATAGATTCTACCCTTGTTGCAGAGTATCTTTATTCGCATACTTGCTTTGGGTGTTAATACTTCTATTGGCAAATGAAGTGTAATTTAGGCTCCTGGTTGATTGTAGGTTGGGGAAAGTGTGGCTGTACACGCGAGCCCCCGCGCATGTGTGTTTGCATCTTTATGTGCATGTGCATGTTTGTGTTTGTGTGCTTGTGCATATGTTTGTGTGTGCATGTATGATTGCTTGTGTTTGTGTGGACGTTTGTGTTTGTATGTGTGCGTTTGTCTGTGTTCATTTGTTTATGGGTGTGTATTTGTTTATGTTTGTGTCTGTGTGTGCGTTTGTATGAAAGTGTGTTTGTGTGTGATTATGATAGTACGCAATAGAGGGTGGTTCCTGAAGGTGAGACAGTGTATCTGTGTGTGCGTGTGTATTGTTGCTGTGTTTTTGTGTGTTTGTTGTTTTTGCTGTTCTGTGTGTTTGTTACTGTTGTCTGTGTGTGTATATGTATGTTGTTGTTCATGTGTGCGTTTGTATGATTATGATAATACCCAGTAGTAAGAGACTGCTGAAGGTGATGCTGTGTGTGTGTGTCTGTGTGATTATGTGTATTTGTGTGTATGAGTCTATGCACATGTATATATGTGTGTGCATGCACGTGCATTTGTTGGTGTATGCGTGTGCATGTATCTGTGCGTGTCTTTGTGTGATTATGATAGCACGTGGCAGAGGGAGGTTGGTGAAGGTGAGGCACAGGGTCAGTGTGAGTGTGTGTGTGTGTGTGTGTGAGTGTGTGTGAAAGTGCGTATGCTTGCATGTGTATGTGTGTGCCTGTGTTTGTTAGGGTGTTTGCGTGCGTGTGAGTTCGCTAGCGTGTGTGTATGCGTGTGTTAGTGTGATTACGACTGTAAGTGGCAGAGTGAGTTTGCTGAAGGTAAGACACACTGTTAGCATGTGTGTATGTATGTGTGAATGTGTGTGTCTGTGTGTTTGTTGGAGTGTGTGCTTGCTTGCGTGTGTATTTTTCAGTATGTGTTTACCTGTGAGTGCTTTAGGGTGTACTTGTGTGTATCTGTGTTTGATTATGAGCAGAGGAAGATTGCCGAAGATAAGGCAGTATGCATGTGTTTGGTGTGTGTGTTTGTTAAGTGTGTGTGTGCTTGTGTGTGATTCTTTTGTGTGTGTGTGTGTGGGCGATTATGGCAACGCCCAGCAGTAGAGTTTTCTGAAAGCCAGGCTGTGTTTCTTTGTATATGTGTGTGTTTGCTTGTGTGTGCGTGTGTATGTATGTTTGTATTTGTGATTGCAACAACAACCAGCATTAGAGATTTCTGAAGGACAGACACATATATATATATGCGTGTGTGTGTGTGTGTGTATGTTTGTGTGTGTGTTTGTGTGTGTGTGTGTGTGTGCGTGTGTTTGCGTGAGTGTGAACGATTGTGCCATTACGCAAAAGGCAGTGATTACCAAAGATGAGCTTTTTGTGGGTTAATGACAGTACTTCCTCAGTTATCTATTGAGATGCTATCTTATGTAGAATAAGAGCACACAGCTTATCATAAGTTGTAAGTTGTTCTGTTCAACTTGTAAGAAATGTTTTCTTCTATTTCCTCAGCTTTTTACAGAATGTCCAGTGCACTTAGTCATATATTTCTGAGCATTAAATTTTGAATCGTTTTTGTCTATTTTAATGGTTTCAAACTTTATCAAAGGTTTTACAAGTTTACATCGGGGCTCTGTTCAGTGTTGCTCGCCTTTTCACCTTTCTCACTGAAATTGTGCTAGTTTTGATGCTCCTGTACTTTTTGAGTGATGCACTGAGCTGCCCCCTTATCGAATCACTGATGTTTTCTCTCCACTCGTGTAGTAAGGACCAAGTGCCAGGAGAGCGCGGGCTTGTACAACTTTAACCACAAGATATAGCAACAGGTTTGAGGAACAGAATCTTCGCTGACATTTCACAGCTCAGCTTCTTTCACTATTCCCACCTCACTCTCTCTGTTCTTCTCTCATTCTCTCTTTTCTCTTCTGCGTTTGCTGCCCTGTTCTCACCCTCTCTCTTGGCGTTTACATTTCTTTCGCCTTCTCTTCCTGCTTTCCAGCCTCTCCTCTCTGCCCTCCCCCCTCCCGTCTAAATTTCCCTCTCTCTCACCCTGCCGTTTCATCTCCTGCTCTGTATTTTTCTCTCTCCCTCATATGAAGTGTTTGCTAACACAGTGCTCTAATTGCTTTGCAATGTTTTGTATTTAAAAAATCTGGACTGAATAATCATTCTCAGAAAATCCCTTTTCAAATTGCACCTTGATCTTCAGATGTTTTTAAATAGATTGAGTTAATGCCCCACTTTTGCAACCCGTTCAATATTTTTTCTGGGCAATGATGCACATTCAGTACTTTTTATTGGCGTATGTTTTTTATTTGTTGTCAGGAGCTTGGAAGTGAATCCAGCACAATTACAGGAATAAAGCAACACCGAGGCTGAAAATAGTTTACAAACCAGCAGCAAGGGAACAGATATGTGTTTTCTTAAGCAAGGTTGACAAGCTGTGGAATGTGGAACCTGAAGTAGTGATGGCAGCAGTAATCATCCAGATGTAATGGTACAAACACTTGAAGAATTGAAGAGGGCGACATTATAACAACACGCGGGAAATAATGCAGTGCCTGTCCATTGCTAACATGGGGCTGAATAGCCTTATTCTGTGCAGAGCCATCATATTTCAGTTTGCATATGGGCGTTGGGGAGCAGGTTCAGAGACGCCATTCACGATTATTCCAGTGAGATTACTTCTAGCCAACCAACTCTTCTGTTCAATAAGGAATTCCTGAAGACCCTGTGTGCACATGATGATTCTATGAATATGGAACCCTCTCACACATGGAGTAAATGGGATGAATAGCATAGATGTACTTAGTGGACGGTGAATATGGGACATAAAAGGAATAGAGGGAAAGGCTGACAGGGCGAGGTGTAATAGATATGAGAGCGGGAGAATAGAGTGGAAGATCAACATCAGCATGAAGCAGATGGGTTGAATGACCTTTCCTTGCGCTGTTTAATCAATGCTCCCCATCTAAGTTAAGGATATGGTTCCATCAGGGTGAAGGGTGGCCCAGAGTTTGAAGACAGGATAAACTTTGCCTGTGAACCCAGCATTGAAAGTGTGCACATGAGATCCGTTCACGGGGTTGTAGAAGGATATCCGGCCTTCTGCGGTGTCCACGTAGACCCCCAGCTTGTTCAGCTGAACGAGCAGGATGGAGTTGCCCAGTGTCCTTAACATCTTACTTGTACCCTTAATGTTCCAGAGCATCAAGGTCCAGTAACCATCAGCAGGGGGAGGCCTACTCCATCTGCCCATGGGCCGAATGCGCTGGGAGACTCCCACACTCCAGGCTGTTCCTGGCGTGGCCGTCACCTCCCAGTAATGATTCCCAGGGGGAATCCCTTCTGTGGCCCAGATGGTCCAGCTTCCTGCATGTTTTAGCTTTATGTCCAAGTTTTCTGGCAATGCATCATTCCAGGTGCTGCTTGTACCGTCCTTGCTCATGGAGAATCTGGGATCAGATGCACTGGTATCCAACTGGATCGGAGCTGGAAAACAAACAGACCAAATAAATAAACATTGAAATTCATGAAATTATATATCATTCACACTATAAAAATATCTTTCTCCTTGACCCAATCATAATATGCTCCAGGAAAACTTCCTCCTTTCAGCTCCCTCCATCAAACCATACCAATACACTCAAGTAATTTTCCCTGAACTACATCCATGTATTTGCCTTAACCAACTGATGTGATAGCCAGTTCCACATTACCTCTACTCCCTGGTTCAAGCCGCTTCACCCGCTTTTGATTTATGATGGCTAGTTTATATTTCAGTGTACCCGGTTCAGGGCTTCACCCAGCAAGCGGAAGTATCCTCATCACTCGCTCTGAAACCACCGCAAAATCTTACTGGACTCTTGAAGCCCAGTCATCAACTTTGCTTCTTCTAGGAACAGAAATTGCCACTGCTGAAAATGTTAGAAATATCTCCACGTCTTCTTTTGGGCTGTTGGTTTTCATGGGGCACTGAAAGAGTTCACGCTACTGGAAATGAATTGACAGGTTGGGGGATGGGGTTCAGCGAAAGGAAAATATTATTGGGAGTGATTAAGTGATTGAAGAAGTAGAAGGTACTCACAGTCTGTAAAGTGGACTTCATTATGCCTTACCTTTCTGTTTGGACACTTCTTTCCAATCTAAATAAGAATGTTTGAGAGCAGAGAGGAGAGGGGGTAAGCCAGACAGCCATCCAACCATCCATCCATCCACAATAATCTTTGATGTTTCACTTTATCAAATGCCTTCTGGAAATCTAGGTAAAGTACAACAACGGGTTCCCCTTCCATCTATTTTGTTTTGCATGCTACCTGCGTTTTGGTACATAGCCTTTAGTGTTCCTTCTATTATTATTTTTGTTGCATCTAGCTTTATTTGTTGATTTACTCTTAGATTTTTATTCTTTCCTCCTTCCTATCACGGTCTGTCTATCATTTCCTATATTACTAGCTTGCCCCCTTGCGCTGTCTATACTGTGGTTTACCATGTCTTCCGAAATTGATACATTGACCCTACTATTTAATGTAAAATCCTTTCTATTCCACTAGTTTTGCAGCTCGCCAGGACACCAGCTACAGCATTGTTCAGGTGTAGAACATTCACATGGTACATATCCTGCTTTCCCCAAAAATGGTGCAAATGCCCCACAAACCGAAACCAACTTCAACCACACCAGTCTTTGGGCCATGCTTTCATTTCGCAAATTGTATATGTTCTATGCAGATTTTCACGTGGATGAGGTAATATAAAATAAATCATTACCTTTGAGGTTCTGCTTCATCATGTGGTGCCTAGCTCCTCATAGTGGCAATGCAAAGCTTCATTTTTCACCCTGTCCATGTCGTTGGTACTTAAATAGACTACGACCACGGGACTCGTCCCCACTCCTGAATTTCCTCTTTAGCCCTGAGCAGATGCACGGAACCCTGGCAATGGACAAGCAACATAGCCATCTGGAATGTTGCTCGTACTACAGAGAACAGCTTCAATCCACCCCATTGCACTGTCCTCAAATTCTACTTTTCCTTTTCTTCCCTTCCTGCACTTGAATGGCTTTACGTAAAATGGTGCCTTCCACCCTCCAGAACCTGCTGTCATCTAAACAAATTGAGAAAACCTCAAAATTATTGGACAGTTGCAGAGGCTCAAACGCCAGTACTCTTGCCCACTTTTTCCCCTCAGGGTCACAGTTTGGGAGATTTTTTTTCTACTGAGAAATATGGAAGATGTTTTCATATGGATGGATATGGGAGAATTATTTATTTCATGCTGATGTAAGTGGGAGGTGTCTTTTAACGCATTCTTGGATATAGGAGGTGTTCTAACATATTGATGGATAAGGGTAATGTTCTGTTTTCACATTCTTGGATAAGGGATTTTGTATTTTAATCCATATGGCATTTTGTTTGTTGATGATGATTGATATGGGAGTTATTTGTTTTTATTATTGGGTATGGCATATGCTTCTGAATATTAATCAGTATCGTTGATGTTGTTCATATTGATGGATATGGGTTATATTTTGGCATTTCTATGAATAAGGACGATATCTTTTCACATTGAAAATGGTTATGGATATGGGGGATTTTTTTCCAACATGGAGGATATGGGAGATGTTTTTATCATAGTTATGGTTATGAGATATATTTTGATCTTGATGGAAGTGGGAGATTTTTTTTTTCATTTTGATCGAAATGGGATATATTTTCTTGTTGATGAATGTGGGTTATTTTTGTTTTTCATAGTTTTGGATTCGTGAGAGGTTTTCTCATTGATAGATATGGGAGATGTTTTTACATGTTGATGGATATGGGAGCTGTCTTATCATATTTATGATATGGGAGGTATTTTAACATATTGATGGATATGGAAGATCTATGTTCAAATTTATTTATCTGGGAAATGTTTTTTTTCATATTGATGGAAAATGGAAATCTGTTGCATATTCGAGCACAGGGGAGATGTTGGAATTTTCATGGAAATGGGGGATTTTCTTTTGATGGTATATGGGAGATATTTTCCATACAGATGGATAGGGTGATCTTTAGCTTCATCTAGATGTACATGGGAGATTTTGCTCTCATGTTGATGAATTTGCAAAATGTTTTGCACAATCGAAACAATACTTTTCCCGTCATTAACATAATGATTACTTCTCGAAAGCTCCATTACTGGCTCTGAAATCCCCATGGGATTTTACTGCTATCCACGAGTTGCTTTTCAAAACCGAGCTCTTCCTGCAGCCAGCGTGTTCGAGCTGCATATGCAGAATGAGGGCATAATTTTTCACTGCTTTGAGCTGATGCTGAATTGAACCGGAGAAATGGCTCCTTTAGGCGCTGGGGTTGAAAATCAGGATTCGAGGGTGGAACTTCCGATGATGTTTGGGTTTGAAAACAATGATAGAAGATCTGCCCAATGCCAGCTGCTGCAGTAGAAACAAAAACTGGTTCCACTGATATTGAACCTTAACAGGAAGGAAATTAATGTGGACAAAAGGATAAACTACCAGACTCGCCAGTAACCTGCCCAGATCTAAAACCAGCCCATCTCGAAGTTCAAATAGCCTATTACCCAATGATTGAAAACAAGAGCAGCTTCTCTCCTCAGCCAAAGCAGGAATGGTCTCACCTCTGGTGGGATCCTTGCATACTGTAATAGAGTGAAGGAACATAATTATTTTCGTGCATGTATTAATATTTATAAGGACTGCCGGGAGGAACAGTGCGTGAAAATTCGACGTGATGACCCAGAAATACCTGTATTCCCTATTGCTGCAAGGAGGATGCGGTAGATTGATGTTCATGATAGAGGGCTGCCTCAACAAACTTCAGATTGATGTTCAATTCCATAACCTTTAGTCTAACATGAATCACCGTTCTGTTACACATTGTTAATTATTACAAGTTTCTTGTCCTGTTGAAGGTTCAACAGCAATGTTCAATGTTGGCAACTGCGCATCACAAAAAATCTTTGCAAATCATGAGGAATCTAGAAGTACACGTTTGAGAGAAAGCATTCCTCCTGGCTGAAAGGTCAAGATCTGATTTGGGAGGGCAGTGGGTGGTGGGTGCAGAGCATAGTGGCAGGGGTGGTGGTAGTTGGGTAGGGAGGGACACCAATGTCAAGTGATTGTGAAAAGTATCAAAAGGTGACATGAAGGTGAACTTTACTTACTTAGTGAATGCTTTCCATCTGGGATGAATTAGAGCAAAGAAAAATGCAGCACAGGAACAGGCCCTTCGGCCCTTGAAGCTTGCACCAATCATTGCCCGCCAACTAAAATATTTTTCACTTCCTTTGTCCGTATCCCGCTATTCCCATCCTATTCATGTATTTTTTGCAGCTGCCTCATAAACACCGATATAGTGCTTGCTTCCACCACCTCCTCTGGCAGCAAATTCCAGACACTCGCTACTGTCTGCTTAAATACTTGCCCCGCACATCTCCTCTATAGTTTTCTCCTCTCACCTTAAATTTATGTCCCCTAGTGACTGACTGTTCCAGCCTGGGAAAAAAAGCTTCCGACTATCTACTCTGTCCTTGCTACTCATAAGTTTGTAAACTTCTATCAAGTCGCCCCTCAATTTCCGTCACTCCAGTGAGAACAATGCGACTTTCTCCAACTTCTTCCCATAGCTAATGACCTCCAGGACAGGCAACATCCTGGTAAACCTCCTCTTCACCCTTTCCAATTCTTCTTTATTCTTCTGATAATGTCCCAACCAGACTCGCATGCAATATTCCAAATGTGGCTTAACCAAGGTTTTATAGAGCTGCAGCATGACTTCCCAGCTTCTATATTCAAAAACACTGCCAATGAAGGCAAGAATGCCTTATGCCTTTTTAATACGTTATCCACCTGTGTTGCCACTTTCAGTGACCTGTGGGCATGTACACCCAGATTCCTCTGCCCGTCAATGCACTTAAGAGTTCGGCCATTTACTGTATAATTCTTACCTGCATTACTTATTTCAAAATGCATTACCTCGCATTTGTCCGGATTAAACTCCATCTGCCATTTCTCGGTCCAAGTCTCCTACCGATCTATTTTCTGTTTTATCCTTTGACAATCCTCTTCTCTATCTGCAACTCCTCCAACCTTGGTGTCATCTGTAAATTTACTAATTAGCCCAGTTCCTTTTTCCTCCAAATCATTTATGTATACTACAAATAGCAAAGGTGCCAGCACTGATCCCTGCAGACATCCACTAGTCACAGCTCTCCATTCAAAAAAGCACCCTTCCACTGCCACACTCTGTCTTTTATGACCAAGCCAATTCTGTATACATCTTGCCACCTCAGCTCTGATCCCGTGCATCTTTACGTTCTATACCAGTCTGCCATGAGGGACCTTGTCCAAGACCTTACTGAAATCCATGTATATAACACCCACTGCATTTCCATGATCGATCATCTTTGTCAGTTCTTCGAAAACCTCCATCAAGTTAGCGAGACACGATCTCCCCTTTTCCAAACCATGCTGCCTCTCAGTAATACGACAATTTGATTAAGATGTAGTAAATCCTTTCACGAAGAATCTTCTCCAATAATTCCACTACCACTGACGTAAGGCTCACTAGCCTTTAATTTCCTGGAACAACCCTGCTACCCTTCTTAAACAATGGAACAACAGTGGCCATTCTGCCGTCCTCTGGGCCCTCACCCGTAGCCAGTGAGGATACAAAGATTTCTGTCAGGGCCACAGCAATCTCCTCCCTTGCCTCCCCCAGCACTCTGGGGTAGATCCCAACTGGCACTGGGGACATATCCACCTTAATATTCTTCAAAACGCCTGACATCTACTCTTATTTGATCTCAACATGATCCAGACTATCTATACACTCTTCCCTAGACAAATCAACAGCTAAGTCCTTCTCTTTAGTGAATACTGATGAGAAGTATTCATTCAGTATCTCTCCCATTTCTTCTGGCTCCACGCATAGATTCCCTCCCATGTCCGTGAGTGGGCCAACCCTTTCCCTGGTTACCCTCTTGCTTCCTACGTATGTAGAAAAAGCCTTGGGATTTTCCTTAATCCTGGTTGCCAGTGACTTTTCATGACCCCCGTTAGCCCTCCTGATTCCTTGCTTAAGTTTCTTCCTATTTTCTTTATATTCTCCACGGGATCAACTGTTCCCAGCCTTCTTGCCCTTATGAATGCTTCCCTTTTTTTTTGACTAATCTCACAATGTCCTTCGGTATCCAATGTTCCTGAAACTTGCCATGATTATCTTTCATTCTAGCAGGAACATGCCGGTCCTGTATTCTTAGCAACTGACGTTTGAAAGCCCCCCACATATCAATTGTTGACTTGACGTAAAACCTCCACCTCCAGTCTCGATTCCTTAGTTCCTGCCTAATATTGTTATAATTAGCGTTCCCCCAATTAAGCATGTAAACCCGAGAGCTCCTGTTATCCATGTTCACCAGGTCCTTGAAGTTTAATGAATTATGGTCACTTTTCCCGAAATGCTCCCCTACTGAAACTTGGACCACCGGGCTGGTTTCATTCGAAAATGCCAGTTCCAGTATTGCCCCTTCCCTAGTTGGACTATCTACATATTGTCTCAGGAAGCCCTCCTGGATGCAAATTACAAATTCTGCACAATCCAAACCCCTAGCACTAAGGGATTCGCAGGCAATATAGGGAAAGTGAAAATCACCCACCAAAAGAACACTAATGCTTTTAGATCTTTCCAAAATCTGCCTACATAACGTTTCCTCAATGTCCTGCCGGCAAATGGGAGGCCTATATTAAACCTCCAACATTCTGACTGCACCCTTCCTATTCCGGAGCTCTACACATATTGCCTTGAAGCATGAGCCCACCGAGGTGTCCTCCTGTCAGACAGCTGTGATAGTCCCCTTAATCAGCAGTGCAATTACCCCACCTCTTCTACATCCCTATCTATCCTGCCTGAAACATCTAAATCCTGGAACATTTAATTGCCAATCCTCTCCATCCTTTAACCAATTCTCTGTAATAGCAAGAACATAATAGTCCCAAATTCTAATTCAAGCTCTCAGCTCATCTGCCTTGCCTGTCATACTTCTTGAAACAAATGCACCTCAGACCCCCAGTCCCCCTGTGTTCAGTAATTTCACCCTGTCTGCCCTTCCTCTTTGTCCTTCTGGCAATATTGACTGGTTCCCAGTCATTTATTTCACCCGCTGACCCATTGCTCTAGCTCCCATCCTCCTGCCA
The DNA here is from genome assembly GCF_017639515.1 of Carcharodon carcharias. Taxonomy (NCBI): domain Eukaryota; kingdom Metazoa; phylum Chordata; class Chondrichthyes; order Lamniformes; family Lamnidae; genus Carcharodon; species Carcharodon carcharias. The sequence continues at coordinate 11,735,825 of NC_054495.1, forward strand.
TACTAGTTTAAACCATCCTGAGTGACACTTGCAAACCTCGCAGACATGATATTAGTGTCCATCCAGTTTCGATGCAATCCTTCTTTCTTGTAAAGGTCCCAAGTGCCCTGGAAGAACTCACATGATCAAGCTAAAAGAAACCTTCCCTCCTACAGCATCTGTTCAGCCAGGTGTTCAGATGCAGTATCTTCCTATTTCTTGCCTCAAATGCGCATGGCGCAGGGATGAATCCAAAGATTACCACCGGAGATGTCGGTGTTTTTAACTTTCTGCCTGACTCCCCGAATTTCCGCTGCAGAGCCTCGTCACTCTTCCTGCCTATGTCGTTAGTACTAATGTGGACCACGAACTCCGGCTGTACTCCCTCCCCCTTAAGAACGTCCTGTAATAGATCATCCTGGACCCAGTCAACAGTAAGGCACCATGCCATCCTGGTGTCTCTTTCACACCACAGAAGTGCCTATATGATTCCCTGACTCTCGAGACAGCTATGACAACTGCGCTTCCGTGCTGTAACCCCCTCCCCCTGCTGAACAACAGAGACAGCCGTGGTGGCACTGCTCTGGCTTCTACTGTCATTTTCCCCTGATAGGCTATCCCCCCCAACCCCTCCAAACAGTATCCAAAATGGTATACCTGTTAGAGAGGGGGACAGACAAAGAGCATTTCTGTACTGACTGCCTGCCCCTTCTAGCGGCCACCCATCTACCTGTCTGTAACCTGGGTGTGACCACGTCTCCAAAGCTCCTGGCAATGGCGCTTTCTGCCACTTGAATGCTCCTACGTGCATCCACCTGCTGCTCTAACTGATCTATGTGGGTTTGTAGGGAGCTGCAATTGGGTGCACCTCCTGCAGATGTTGTCGTCCGGGACACTTGAAGCGTTACACGTAGCCCACATCCCAAATGTGAAGCACTTCACCGCAGCAATGACATTTCTTGAACTATTTAATTAATTAATGTAAATCTAATAACTGCTTATTGACCCCTTATTAAGTGTGGATTCCCTAGGGCTATATTTCTAATATAAATGCTAAATTCTAAGACATTAATCCCTAGATTCTGGTCTAGATACCCTCTACGTATTAATTAAGTGATTAATGTATTTGGTTTCATTTGTTTAACAATGTCTTATTTTCAAATTCAGTGTAGATTCTTTACCCAGCCAATCAAGTAACAGATTTACCATGATGCCACTTTTAATTATTCGCTAAGACCCGAGGTTCACGAATCCCTGAGGTTAGGTTTTTTAACTCACCTCTCCTCCTCTCTACCCTCCGACTCTGATCCCTGGAACTCTCCTTGCCCTCTTTTATCCTCTGTCTCTCCTCTCTCCTCGCACTCTTTTATCCTGTCTCTCTGCTCTCCTTGCTTTCTTTTACCATGTGTCTCTGCTCCCCTCGCATTCCTTTATCCTGTGTCTCCGCCGCTCTCCTCACGCCCTTATATCCCGTGTCTCTGCTCTCCTGGCGGTCTTTTATCCTGCGTCTCCACCGCACTCCTCGTGTCCTTTTACCCTGTCTTTCTGCTCTCCTAGTGCTCTTTCATCCTTTGTCTACACAGCTCTCCTTGCTCTCTTTTACCGTGTGTCACCCCTTTCCTCGCGTTCCTTTATCCTGTGTCTCCGCTGCTCTCCTCATGCTTTTTTATCCTGTGAGTCCGCTCTCCTGGCACTCTGTTATCCTCGCGCTCTTTTGCCCTGTGTCTCCACACTCCTCGCATGCTTTTATCTTGTGTCCCTGAGCTCTTTGAGTTCTTTTATCCTTTGTCGCCACGGCTCTACTCGCGATCTTTCATCCTGTGTCTCTGCCAATCTCCTCACCCTTTTTTACCCTGTGTCTCTTCTGCTCTCCATGCACCCTTTTATCCTGTGCCTCCACCACTCTCCTCGCTCTCTTTTACCCTGTGTCTTAACTCTCCTTGCTCTCCTTTATCGTGTGTCTCCACTGCTCTGCTCACGCTCTCTTATACATGTTTCTGATCTCCTGGGGCTCTTTTATCCTGTGACTCCGCCTCTTTCCTCGCGTGCTTTTATTGAGTGTCTCGGCTGTCCTTGCACTCTTTTACTCTGTATCTCCATCGCTCTCCTTGCATTATTTTATCCTGTCTCCCTGTTCTCCTCACGTTCTTTTATCCTGTGTCTCCTCCGCTCTCCTCGCGCTCTTTTATCCTGTGTCTCTTCCGCTCTCCTCGCTCTCTTTTATCCTGTGTCTCTGCCGCTCTCTTTGTGCTCTTTTATTCTATGTGTCCGCTGCTCTCCTCGCTCTCTTTTAACCTGTGTCTCCGGCGCTCTCTTTGCACTCTTTTATCCCGTGTCTAGCTCTCCTTGCGCTCTTTTATCCAATGTCTCGCTCTCTTTGCGCACTTTTATCCTGCGTCTTCTCGGCTCTCCTTGCGCTCTTTTACCCTGTGTCTCCCCAGCTCTCCTCGTGTTCTTTTATCCTATGTCTTCTCGGCTCTCCTCACACTATTTTATCCTCTGTCACTGACGCTCTCCTCTCTCTCTTTTAACCTGTCTCTCTGCCGCTCTCTTTGCGCTCTTTTATCCTGTGTCTCCACCGCTCTACTCACATTCTTTTATTGATTGAGCAATTGGTTGAAGTCGATTCAAATATTATATTTAGGAATTTGATCAAATTTGCAGAGGTACTGAGTAAAGGGGGGAAAATGGGGACTGGCTTATTTGCCTTTTCAGAGTGCTGGCAGGGGCCCAACATACTACTTCTGTGCTGGAAACATTCTATGATTATATCTGTGACCGTGGGAGCAGGACAGCACATATTCCGTCGAATGGTGAAGGCGAGGGGAGGGGGGTGGTGGGTGGGGCCAGGGATCCAACTGTTAAATGACGAACATGAATTGCAGATTCGTTTGCCCTTCAATGTCAAATGTAATCTGATGAATTTCATTGCGGATTTGTAAGGAAATTGTTTGCGTAGAGAGGCAAAAGAAGCTTACTTTTTGGGGCAGATAGAATTGACTCAAGTTCGTGTTGTACCAAAACACCAACACAAACCAATTGGGCTATGTGGTGTGTTTCCCTCCTACACATCCTTATACAATTATTTTCAAATAAGATCTTTAAATCAGAAATTGACAGAACTTTTTCTATTCAACGATACAAAAAGATGTGCAATGTGGGTGGAACTAAAGCTTGGATGGAGAGGTGTTGAACCATTGACCCAACATTGTCAAGGACCAAATACACTCCGGTAGTTGAATCATTCCCTTCCTGTCCTTCCGTTTCTATTGCACAGGCATAAGAATTTGAGACCAAATTGGACAGGATTCAGTCCTACCTCCGGCATTTCGTAGCTTGTCCTCAAGCTCTAAATGGGAAGAAGATTCATGATTGAGTTGAATAGCAATTTAATCCAAAACAGACAGAGTTCTATCTTTTCTCGGCCAATGTTTAATTTATACCATTTGCCAAAGTACCCTCACTAAATCTGTGGGAATAAGTTTCGGGACGCGGCACACCACTGTAGGCAGATTAACCATCGCCTATTTGATACCAAATGAACCAAGTTAATATGAAAAAAAGGAGAATGGAAACCGCTGGAAACACTCTGCAGGCCTGGCAGCTCCCATGGTAATAAAGGGGCATATTTATGATGTCCGGTTGAGTACTTTGCTTCAGAAATGGACATCAATTCTGTGGCAACAGGGGATTCATTAATCTGCTAAATATTTGCAGGATATTTATCTCCACTTCTGATTTCATTATACAGTTTATTGTCCTTGTACTCGTGCTTCATAGCTACCCCGGTGTCTTCAGTGGAACTGTGATATTCATCCCTACTGTATTGCATCTCAAAATTTATGTGTTCACTTTAAATTGTGCGCTTTCGAATGCTGCAAGGCAGAATGTGTCGGGTTGTATGCGGGGTTGAACAGATGTGTGCTCTGTGTGTCAGTACTAACTTTATCAGGTTTGGCTTCAGAAAGTTCATGATTTAAGCACTGTCAGAAGACAGAAGTATATGCAGCCATCTGTGGCCACTGCTGAGGGAACGCTGAATTGCCATAAGTGTCTTTATTTCACATGAGTTGTGATGTCAGTGCCCCATCTGTCAACTGGGGGAGATTATAAGTGAGCCCAGAGCGCTATTCAGAGGGGAGGACTGAGTTGGTATTGCAACCAACAATTATCCCTTAAAATGATCATCAGTAAACAGAAAAAAAAATCTATTTTTTTTATATTTGGTATCTTCCTGTGTTGAAGAAATTTGTTGCTGCTTTTCCTGACTTGCCACATTAATTAAGGGTGTGGCACTTTAGCACGGCGCTTCAAAAATAATTAATGGTTTGCAAGGGCATTTAGAAAGTCCTTGCAGTTTTTGAAAACCACTAGGGAAATGTAAATCCTTCTCCTTGTGACATGAAGCACCTCAGCAGAAATTGTTTCCAGTTGCAGGAGATGTGGTTAACGCCAGCTGTGCAGTAAAGGTAATCGACTGAAGTTCAAATGTGGAGATTTGTGGATGTGTGTCTTATTGTCAGTCATTAGGAATCGGAACATATTGATTGAAAGGAAGTTTGAATTATACCTTTGAAAACGGAAATAAGATGAACATTCAAAAATAAAATACATGCATTAGTGCCCCGGGAGAAGAGCAGGGAAGGAGGACTAATGGGTTTGCTAATCGAAACTGCTCTCAAGGAATGAGATGCCAAATGACGGATATCAGAGACGGAAAATTCAACTTATTTGCCAAGTGATGACATTTGTTAAAATCTGTTCAAGCTTACCTAGAAGTTTGATACAGGCATCAACTATGGAGATAGAGAGAAACAGAGAACGGGAGCCCATCAAAACATAATAATCAGGGGCAAGATTTCATCAATGAGCCATTGCACCCCATTCCTCCATTCAATGAGTTTATGCCTAATCTTGTATCTCAGTATTATTTTCCAGTGCTGTCACCAAAACCTTTGATGTTTCAATATGCAGAAATCCATCACATTCTTGGACATACTCAACTACTGAGCCCCAATTGGTGGAGAGAATTCCAAGACTCACCACCCTCTGAGTGAAGATATTACTCTTCATTTTGGTCCAAAATGACTTGCCTCTTATTTCGGGACTGCGATAATTCATTGTAGACCCCCAGCCAGGGCAAAGATCCTTTCTGCATCTAATCTCTCAAGCCCTGTAACAAATGCACGTCTTTGAATGTGGTCACCTTCCATTCACATATTGAATTGAAGTGACTCTTCGGGAAAAAAAAAAAAACACACTTTATGTAATTGGGTTTTGGGGATGTGGTGTGGGTGTGGTTTTGATATGCTACAGACGCTAGGCAGGTTGAAGAAGGGAACAGAATCAGTCTGAATGCATTGGACGTCTTACATTTAGATGAGAGAATGTTGAATGGTGACCAATCGATGCTTTTAAAGGTACGAGTACATTCTGTCAGGTCCGTGGTTATAAAAGGACCATCAACGGGGCGAAATGCTGTGTTTTGTATGCTCAAAACATGCTGGTGTAAAGTATTGTACTTTACCGAGGATTGCAGACTGCGACATGTCAAGGTTTCTGTGCTGAGGTATCCAGGACAGCTTGGGGCAGACATGCATTGGGGAAATGTTGCTGTCTAGGCCTGTTCTGTCATAGTACATGGAGAGTCTGGAAACTGTTTTAAATCTCTCATGATGTATATGCAACATGGAATGCACAGTGCAATTATCAAGACTATTACAATTGTTATGAGGGACAGTGGGCTTTAGAATACTGTATGGAGGGGTGTTGATTTGTATCGCACTTTCTTTAATTTTTAATTTCAATTCTTCTGCCTTTGGGCTGAATGCCTGTCATGGAATGTGCATTGTGCATATGAAGAGTATTGCAATGCCGTGAGGCATCTAAGAATGGAACTTACTGTATGGTGACAAGTTGAATTTCATTGTAGTTTCTTAAAGTTCCAAGTCGAAAACTTTTTGAATATACTTTTGCAAATTATATGGATGAAGTGTAGTTTGAAAGATTCAGAACTCCAGAACCCTGAGTCTATTCGATGTTGCACTAACATAAATCGTAGTGATTTTGGTGCCACTTTCAATGTTCATAAGTCAACAGCAAGACAGTAAAGGCTGGCTTGCAAGCCCTTCTACAGGCTTGGGGAGGCAGAATAGGGCGGCATCGAAATTGCGTCTTACAATAGACCGCCCCCCTCCCCCCCACCCCCACCCCCCACCCCACCTCCACTCACACATACATTCACTCAGTTTTCTCCTTGGACAGTTTTACTAAGACACTGCTCCTATTGAGTGCTTCAACAGCTACGAGCAGCAACTTTCCGTGCAATCCTGAACCCATTACCCAGAATATGATCAGAGGCAGGTATTTTGAGGTCTGTCTCCATTTATGTGGGAAAGAATGAACACAATTCTGCAGGAATAGCACAATAATAGAAATGAAAACTCAACTGTATTTCTGCCGGAGCATTTGAAGTTCTAGAAGAAATGAGAATTACAAGCTGTGGTAAATAGTTTTCGTTTATTGGCTACATATTCAGGATAATGAACAGTCGTTTGACCACAAATCTGCCACAGGTAATATCAGTAGTGATGGTTTTGAAAGCATGGGTATGATGAATCACGTGCAACAAGGAAGCACCAACGGATTAAGGAATTGAAGATCTGAGCGACAATAGTTATTATGACCAGCAGTGTTGCAAGTAGGTCGACTCCCAGTAGAGAAAATGCAATCCCTTATTCCCTATACAGTCCAGTAGGTGGGAACTTCTTTCAGAAGAAATGTTGAACCGAGGTTTAGTCTGCTACTTTGGTTGGAGGCACCAGGTCTCATGAGTCCCATGGACCTTGAACCGGGGGGAGTTGGTTGGGGGTGAACGTCCTCCGTAGTATCCTGTACCACTATTTGTCTCTCAAAATTCTACCAGTTAATAAATGGCTAATGCAGCCGCTATACATTGCTGCTGGGGCGAGCTTACAATTCACGATTTGATAGAGCTACCTTCCCTCCTACAAGAGCGTTGACACCAAGGGGATTTAATTAGCTGCAATTTACTTTTGAAAGCCGTGAGCTAGTGAGAGAGGCAATCACAATTGGAATCATTCTTTTCTTCTTAAGTCATTCTTGCAGAAGGTTTGAGAGGGCCTGAGAGAGACGTGCACAGAAACTTGCATCTATTTAGCTGATCATATCTGCTGGAAAATAAAACTGTGCATAGGTGAAAAACAAAATAGCCACTTCGAACCCCATATCTCACAAATGATGATACCTTCATTATCGGCGCACTTCTCAGCTTCTGCACCTCAGATAAAGAAAGAATAATCAATTAGAACACAAGGTTTTTATCTTTACAAAATTCTCCCAAATAATGTTTCATTGGACAATCTTTGATATGACAAGGGTTTTCAACGTGTTACCTGAGATACAAGCTGGAACCAGTTTTGGCGCCTCTCTCAACTCATCTTCAATCTTCCATTCAGAACATTAGTCGACATTTATTAAAGGTGGTGAAACAAAAATAATGTTCAGTCCACGAAGCGACATAGAAAGATGGGAAACCAACATATGAGATTCTGGTGATTTACCTCTGAGGACAGGTTGCCCAAACTTGGATACACTTATATTGGAACAAGTAACTTTGATGTAGTCAAGGTGTTTTTAAATGTTAAGAGAACTGGTAGGCCAGAAATGGAGAGATAATATCCTCCTGGTGATGAAATAAATGAAGAAGAAGAGGACATGAAATTAAAACATTAAACATTAATTTGCTATGCGACCAGTGCACCTCACCTGCAGTGCCTGTCGCCTTCAAAGGCAAGGCAGAAAATCGCCAAGGAATTTTGAATATTTTCCAAAGGTGGTATTTCTACATTGTAGATGGACAATGCATCAGTTACTTGGAAAAAACCATCAAGAACAATGTCCGCTCACTATCATTGGACATCCTGCCTTTGTTACATCTCTGCTTCCTCACTGTCACTTGGTTTGAAATCCTGGAATGAGATTTCCAGTAGCACCTGCGAAAATTATCTCCACAAGTTTGCAGCATTACAAGGAAAAGCATCAGCATCTTCTCAAGGGTGATTAATTGTGGAAAATAAAAGCTGGCCTTGCCAGCAGCTTTCCAATACATGGACCTAATAAAGAAAAGGTCGAGATCAGTGATTAGCAAGAATAATATCACAGCATTGACATGCTTGATTCTCTTCCTAATGTCCCTCACAATCTTGGAAAACATTCAAAAATACATTTTACCAACCTCCAATTTTCCCTGCTTCCTTCAGTTTCTGGAGTTCTGTGGAAAGAGCCAAATACAATCCATTTGCTTGTGGTGTTCAGCAGTTGGCTTTTAAATTTCTTACCCTAGTCTACATCTCATATAAAGTAGACAACAATGAGTCGTTGGAAAGCAACATAAAATTTATATAACGTATTTCGTTGTTACCCAAGTCTTTTTCTTCCAAATCTTTCTCTAAAAAGAGGAAGGAAGCTCTTCTGAGACACTGTGTAATTAGTAAAGGCTATTTGGCATTATGTCCCCATTTTGCATTAAAGCCATTTATCAACAAGGAGTCAAATACAAATTATAGGCTAATACATGGTGCGCTTTCAGCATAAACTTGCATAAATTCTCAGTTAACCAGCGCTGAAAGGTTTATGAACAGTTTTAGCATGTGAACGCCTTGGACAGATCACACAGAGATATATGTAGAATTTGATCCCACATAATTTTTGAGAGAACATAGAGAGCACCACATACTTTTCTACGCTACATATCTATTATTTAGATAACACTCGAAATTATGTGCATAGTCCTGATCTTCAGATAAAATAAACAACAGTTAGCGTGCTCTGCATAGTTCTAGTCTCCATACAATTTGGGTCGATTTGGGTACCTGGACAGGGCTCATTCCGATAAACGCGCTGTCATTTAGTGCACTTTGCACAGTTTTGCCTCCATTTCCCATGGTTATCCAATCCCTGGATTATTGTGAAATAAGCATTAAGTACCTCGAGACAGAGGGAATAATGTGCACAGTTGAGGCCTCCAGAAACACCAGGATGAATTATCTTGGAATGCTGTGGAAAATTGTATGCTCGACATACATTGGTTCGATTTCACATTCTCTGCCTTGTGCAATGCTTGTTTCCAGGTGCATTGGTTAGACACAAGTGGATTATTGCCCGCAGTTATGCTCTGCATATATGTTGTTATAAATGCAGAATATTGCTGTCTATTAAATATATGTGGAGGCACCAGGCTAGTGGAAAAATGGTTGACAATAACGATAGCAAAACGGAGCTGGTGACATTACTAATTGCTAGAGCTGTTCATCTTAGAGAACTGCCATGGATAGATTGAATAAGCAGGTGTTTTTTTTTTTCTTATAAGTGATAAGGTACAGTGTTAACCTGGCAGAGGTGCTAGAACTGAAGAAGGGTCTTGAGGGGAGATTTTTCCACTCCAGCGCGATTTCAGGACTATGACCATCAAGCAGAATAAGTTAGGATGTCAGATTTCCTTCAGTAAATAACATTAGCAAAACATTAGGTGGTTTTAAAAGCAATCAATGATATTTTCATGGTCACCATCACTGAGGCAAGCTTTATGTTTCCGATTTATTCCTTGAATTTAAATTCCATTAACTTGGACATCTGGGTCACCATTTCAGTAACATTACCGCTACGTCACCATCCGCATCGACACCCCCCACCCCGCCCTTGGAAACTCTAAATATGCCATATTTGGTGTTACTTACGGCACTTTGCTTTGATGTGTTCAAGTTCTAGATATACAATGCAAGTTTAAATTGCAGTAAGTGTTGCATTGTTTAAGCATGTGATTATACATATCTCTGGGAGGAGCCAGATCGTAAAAGAGTGAGATTTCAATGCGTAACTCGTACTGTTCAGGGTACGGAACGAATGCCCCAGGATCTCTATGAATATATTAGCCATTCTTCTCTCAATCCGCATGAAATCAGACTGTCTTATGGCTTACATATTTGCTGACACATATTGTGTGACTTAATTTGCCAATGGACTCAACTTTTCTAGTGCTCTTTCAGCCACTGTCAATCTCATAGCACCCATATTTCTACCATATCCCAGCTCCCATCACATCTCTCTCACTCATTATCACCATGTGCTCATTGGCCTACATTGCTTTCCATTCCAGCCACGGAAGTGAATTTGCTCCTTCTGTTTCAAGTTCCTCTGTGGCGCTTTCACTATAACCTTCTACCAACCTCTAGATCTGGCCTCGGGTGCCCCTCACTTCCTTTGGCCCACCGTTTGGCGCCCTTTACAATGTGCACTCTCTCTGTACGAAACACACTCACAAAATGATAAGGTTTATGTGATGATGAAGATGGCAAAATTGTGTTCCATTTGGCACTTGTTGCATTCCATGTGTTGGAGGGAAGCCTCAGGTGGGCTGTTTGTGTCACCATTTTAATTGGCGTTGGGCTAAGCCTAAGTTAGATCTCAGGTGCTGGTTCTTTTCATGGAGAATGGGGGACCAATACAATGAGCATTGCTTTGCAATCAGTTTGTCCAATCCCTTCAAGCCACAACTGTATGTATTTCAGGTTGCCAAAGACATCCTTTCTTTCTAAAGTATTTCAGGGAATGCCAAGCAGATTGTCCTCCAAAGCTTATTGCTTGCATCAGAGAGGAATTTCCCAGATTCTCCATTGCAACTTGATCGGTTTTATGTTGGTCTCATCACAGCCCAGGGGATCTTTTTTTTTTTATGGAGCAGAGGAGTGGACATGCCATGATAAATACAGCACCGCAACAATATGACCCAGGCTGGATAGACCAGAGCATTCTCACCGCTGTAATTGTTCTTGCGATTGCAAGTGTTTCAGTTCTTGCTGATTTACCCCCATTCTGGCAAAAATCAATCTCGTAACTAACTAAAAGTTTTGGTTTCATGCGAAAGAGAGGAGAATGTACTTTTTGACAGCTCCTTCTGTGAAATGAAAGTAAATGGCAACCATGCATCGTGCGATCTTACCAATCATTTTCATTCGTAACTGTTCCTCTGTAATTATAGGAGCATGCATCAGGGTAGATTCGAAACTAATTTGGCTAGCAGACCTTTCTATTTGAATCTCAGTATGGCAAGCAGCGTCCCTGTACGTTGACGCCTTGTTTTTCTTATGTGTGACCTGCCTACATTTTTAGACACGTTTGCGATTAATTTGCATGATGATTTCATGTCAAGAGTTTCACATTTGGACGAGCAGCAACGAAATAAACTTTAGTGGAATAAAGAGAAACAGATTTGAACAAAAGTGGGATTGTGCATTTAAAAGGGACTGAAATTTATTATGATATAGAATTCATTGCACAAAATTATTTCAAAGGTATACGATGCAGGCTTGTGAGCGACCATTTCTCACTTATGAGGGAATGGATTAATCACACGCCTTTTTTCAATTAAATGGCAGAGGTCGAATGGGCTGAATGTCCTTCTTCATCGTTGCATCTTTCTCCAATACTCCAACTAATGTCATTCATTGGTAGTTTTTCCCATTAGAATTTTTAGGCACTTGCCTTTGAAGAAATATAATTAAAATATTCTGCACAGGGATAGGATGTGGCCAGTCCACGCCCTCGGACTATTTCATCATTCAGTGTGTTTATAGCTAATGCTCATGTCACTTCAACCCATCCGTCTTGGTGGCTTAACAGGATATTTAAATCCCCCCAAAAATGTAGCATTCTATATGTTGTAATTTACAATTTATCTTCCAGTCTCAACTGATTTTTAAAGGGCTGAGTTATAGAACTCAAATACCCCTTGACTGAAGATATGGCTCTTGATACCATCCCTGGGAGTCTTAAATCTAATTGTAAACTTTTCCGAGAGAAACGTATCTCTCCATAACTGCACTCTCAAATCTTCCATCAGAAAGACCCGACCTTATCTTCGGCACCGAGGTAGGACAATGTACATTTCTGTAGCCACTGCTCCCCATTACTGCCTTGGTCAATAAGAGTTGACTCGGACGATTGCGAGTTACACTTGAGCCAAGGCGTCCTGAAGCTCGCTGCCCAGGACCGAGTGTGAAGTGCTCTAAGACGGGTTTTTGCAGAGACTGATAACAATTCCGTTTACTTACCCATCTTTGTGCAGTCCGGGCCTACACCTACCAGTCAAAAAAGTGAAGGGCATTCAAATTAATTAAACATTTGGTAATATGACAGGGAACAGTCATTATATGGAGTGACTAAGTGAAATTGAAATAATGGATTCAGGTGCAATGCATTATTATTTCGTCACCTATACCCTTGTCTTTCCTCAGGATAATCAGTTTATGAATTAGAAACAAGCCATAGTCATTACCAAACCGATGGGAAGCGAAAGTAGCACATAAAATAGTCAGAATGCGTGATACTTGGGAGTAATATACTCGGTGTTAAAAAAAAATGTGAATGTTCATATAGAGATAGTTCTTTCAACATCAACCTCTGAAGGCATTTAAACTATGCATTATTAAACAAAATTTGGCGACTTGCCATCCAAGGTAATATTAGTGATAATGGCTAAATTGTTTGTTAAGTGCATAGTTTTCAATACACACCTAACTGGAAATAAAAAAAAAGTGATTAAGATTCGGAGGTGTTTAGATGGGGCTATTCAAGGGTATCAGGACTAGGCAGCTGAAGGCGCACTCCTCGATGGCACAGTGATTAGGATGAATGATGACCTCCAGAGGGCAGAAATATCACAAAGTTCTGCGGGATGCAGTAGTTTGTAGAGTTATGTAGGGATGCAGAGGTGGCGTGCTTTGAAGACCATGACTATGACAATTTCAAAAGAAAAAGAGAATTTGTTCCCGGCCTGAGTCTAGGCTTTCCAGAATAGTGGCGATGGTTCAGCCAGGCTTGCGGAAGAATTTTATGCTCCAACATCAGGACCGTTTCCCTCTTTGCAAAGAGCATTATGGAGCGTAATGACCCTGCACGCTGTTTGCAAAGTTCTCACGCCAGATTTCCGATAATACGGCAGGCAGGTGTGTCAAGAGGTCGGCAATAGGCCCGCGTTATTTATATGTCAACTTAAAAGTCAATTCAACTAATACAATCCCCATGATATTGTAGTGACACAGCCAAAAGGCAATAATAAGCCTCCAGGGCGCGTAATACAACAGGTGGGGAATCTATTTTTTTAAGTGCAAGGTGCTTTGGGCGGGATTTAGAAGGGCAGCAGAGACCATATACTCAGCTTTGCCTGTCAAAATCTTTTGACTGCAGGGGCTGCTCACTTGAGTGGACAAAGGAACCGTTAGGATATTTCATATGTGCAGCACTCCTCTCCGGTTCAGAGGGCTGTTTTGATGGAATGTTTTCCTGCCCACTACCCAGGCCTGAGAGGTGAAATGTGCCTGAGACAGACGGAGAATGTTTTCCCAGTTAGAGAAACAGCTTCCATTGGGGGGGGGGTGGGGGGAGGAGGTAGGAGGGGTAGAAGGGCACAGGGAGGAGGCGGGGGTGGAGACTCAGGATGCTGAGCTTCTTCATGAAGGGGATCGAGCAGCGGCAGACTCCAAGGGTCAGAGAGAATCCAAAAAACCTCGGCCTGGGTGCAGGCGAATGGTTGCCGCCCCAAGGGAATGCAGGGAGACTTCTAGCTATCTGCAACCGACCTTTCGAGGTCTTTGAGCCAAGTCGTCATCACTACATCAACTTTATTGACATCACTGGCCACCTCATCCAATACAACACAAGTCTGTCTGGGCGTCCTTCTCTTCCCAGCGCTGGGCTTGAGCCGGTGACGTCTATCATATATTGCATGCTGGAGGGCATTATGGGCAGCCTCACTGAATCTGGTGGCAGATTTGTTGATTCTTCAACGTCTCCCCTGTCTCGCTGTGATGGTGAAGATCATATGCATGGCATTAGGTAATAACTGTATAATTCCTCAATGTTAAAAGCAGGGAGATTTGCTGCATTAAAAAAAATAATGCCTACCACGGATGAAGTTTGACATGGTTGGCAAAGATTAATCAAAATTTAAAAGAAAAACTGAAAATGCCATGAAGCACTGAGTAGGCCTGGCGGCCTCAGTGCCGAGAAGAACACAATTAAATTTTCGATTCCATACGTCTCTTATTCAGAGCTTGAGAGGGCTAGGAATATACGGAGTGTTATATTTTGGAAGTAACAGGATTGAGCTGCTGGAGCTAGATACAAACCCAGGAGAGATTTGACAAATATATCATAAGTACAAGACACAGGGAGTGTTCAGATAGTGTTGAAGACTAAGGCAGGTCCCAGAGGTTGCTTAAGGTTCATGTAGCAGAATGTGTTAATGGCACAACAAGGGTCAGCATGCTCTCAAAACAAAATATAAGACTGAACAAGTGGGTGAAGTGGGATGGAGAAAATATCAGCATGGAGGAGAGAGTTCAATGGCAGACATTTTGTGAACTCATGAAGCCGGTGATGTGCTGCTATTCTAGTTTGCTTTTGGTAAGTGAGGCAACAGCACCACATCATCTGATCTGATCCAGTGCAGTTTTCTTCACTAAACATTGAGCTCCACAAGAACAGCAGACCAAGAAATTTGCCCTTCATTTGGCAATCTTCTCCCAAGACCCTTACAGGGCAGTTTTCAACTCGTTCTTAAATTTTGCTTTCAGGGAGCCAATACCCTGCCCTTAATACATTCTGCTGTCTGACATTCATGTCACAATTATCAACTTCCTTTGCCTTTAATAATATCACTACCGGTCCCTTTGTCTTTTATCAGTGACATCACCGTCAAATCCCTCCTGAACCCTCACCTATCCCTGCCCTTCTATTTTACTCCACCTGCTTCAACGCCTGTCTTCAATACTATAAAACCCGTTATATTTCTACTCTCTTTAAATCTGCTTCAACCCCTCCACAGATGCCACCATAATTTTCTGCTTTTATATCAGGTTTCCAGCGTCCAGAGCATTTTTGCTTCATTTTACATCAAAGTTAAATTCACTTTAGGCATGTTACAGTCTTCTGGAATTAACACTGACTTCAAGAACTTCAGGCCATGAGCTCTTTCCTCTTTGCTCACCCCTTTCTTAATTTCCTTTTTTCTATATTCATTTTTCTTTTTTATCCTCTTTTTTATTATTATTCACTTATCCATGGTTTTATCGTCTTTTTCATGCCCCTTCTATCAGATTTTCTATGCTTTTCCCGACCACTGACTCTCCCCTACGCCATCCCCAAAATGGCTATCTGTTAATTGTTCATGTTTAGTTATCTCTTTTTACAGAATGATGACCCTTGTTCTGCTTTTATCACATTCTGCTTTCTTACTTTTGCCACGAACAACAACTTTTTTAACCCTTATGACTGCCTTTAACCTGCCCCTTGTCCTTTAGTTCATGACATCATTGTCTATCTCTTCTTTGTCCCCAACTATCGCTGGCGTTCTATCCACCTTCACCTGCTCCAACCTCAGTAAACAATATAAATTGAATCATATGTTCACTTCTTTTCAGCTCTGATGAAGTGTCATGCGGACTCCAAACTTTAACGCTGTTTCTCTCTCCACAGATTTTGCTAGACCCACTGTGTTTTTCCAGTATTTTCCTTTTTTTGTGTAAGTTGACTTACCTGGCTAGACTCAACGATGCACTAATCTTCACTATGAATACTAAATACAATCGATTCATCATCTGATGGGGCACCTGCCACTGTGACATTCAAGAGGGACCTCTTAACTAGCTCGCCATTGATTTGTTGTCCGTGCCTGCAGCTTCTGAGATTGGATATCTCGCCCTCCAGCACACTTTTGGAGAGGTGACGTTGTGCAAGTCGGCTTTAGCGCTATTAGTCGCAATTAATTCTCATCAAAGTTGCAGTGACTGCACAGTTCCTTTTGCAGAACTCTCTGTCGGCCAGCGATCGCGTCATTCAGCCATTGGTGTCAGTAAGTGATGGGAGTTCGCAGATGTCAGCATAAAAGCAGTCTCCCAGATGGCGTTCGAATCCCCAAGTCAAGAGATATCAAAATCTTCAAAAAGGGTATCTCCAGCATTTGAACTAAAGTCGGGATTATGCCGGACAATTGTATCAAGGTGGAAATTGTCGGCATTTATTATAGGGCAGATGTTTGAATGGGGATTCATGTCCCAATCAATAATGGCACCAATGTTAGGAACCGCACTAGGGCCATCTGCCACTAGCTTGCTTCCAATAATGTCACCATTACCACATCCTTTAGATAATATCACCACCGTCAATACCCCTTTTTCAATTTGTCTGTGACATCTTTGGCAGTCACTTCTTGGCCCCCTCACTGGCTCCCTGTCGAGCTCCCCTATCCCAGCCACTTCTAAAAGCTTATATTTCATCTAATTTCTATAAGTCTGAGTTCTGATGAAGGGTTATACGGACTCGAAACATTAACTGTATCCCTCTCCACAAATGCAGTAAGACCTGTTGAGTTTTTCCAGGTATTTTTGCTTTCAGTACGAATAGATTGGTTCAGCTACATGAAGTTGGTTGCACAGCCTTTTTGGTTACTTGAAAAAGCTTTTGCTTTTGTTTTGTTTGCATGTCAGCCCCACGCTTCTGATCTCTGAGCACCCATGCGGAAGTGGACGTGTTGGAGAAGCAACTCTTCGTGAACTTGCTCCTGTGTCTGGTCAAGTTGGCATCCAATATACCCAGGCAGTGGGCGATAGAGGGCGTTGTCTGGCCTGACTATCTACCCATCTTCTGTAGTTACATTCACTGCCATCTGCTCCTGGAGAGGGAACACACAGTGTCTGCAAGCACTGCCGAGCCCTTCCGTGCTCCTTGGGCACCGTACGGAATGGTGTGCTTTATAGACACCCTTAATCACATTTTGGTTTAATATTTGTAAGCTTTCATTAAAAGTGTTCTTTTGTTTTTGCAGTTTCCCTTTAAGGGGCTGCCTTTTACTTCCTAACGGATTTTGTTAATTCAGTTTAATTGTTTTTTTTTTAACAAAAGAGTTACATACAGTTGGTGGTGCTTGTGTTTGTGTGTGTTTTGGGGAGCTAGACGTTGCTGGGTATGGTGGCAAGGGGTTGAGTGAAGCCATTAGCACGAGAATGTTTTTTTTATTTCCCCTGGGGCAGAAACAAATATTTAACTGGAAGGCATTTCTATGCCTCTGGTAATGGGTATTGGAAACACAGCCAGATAAGGTCAGACTGGTGAAGGGGGTCCTGAGATGCAATGCAGAAGTAGAACTCCACTCCCCTGTGATGGTACTTACATTAAGAACATGAGACCACATGAGCTATGAGAATAAGTCGACCATTCAATTCTCTGAGCCTGCTCTGCCATTCAGTGAGATCGTGGCTGGATTTTTACTTCAACACCAATTTATCACATTATTCCAGTATCCATTCATGCCTTTAATATGTTGAAATATGTCGATCCTAATATTGAAGACACTCAATGACTGAGCCTCTACAATCCACCGTGGTAAACATTTCCAAAGATTAACCGAGCACTGAGTGAAGGTATTCCACCTTATCTCAGTCCTATATGACCTTCCCCTTATTCTGAGACACAGTCCCCTGATTCAAGACCCGCACCCCAAAGCAGCCAGTGGAAACATCCTCCCTGCATCTACGCAGTGAAGCCCTGTTAGAACTTGCTATGATTCTATGGGATCAGCTCTCATTCTTCTAAATTTTAGGGAATAAAAGCTCCATCGATTTAATTTTTAATGTTGTTAACTGCAGTGTGTCTGGAATTTCACAATCAACCCAATTATTTCTTCTTTCCTGGAAGCTGAATTCAACACCCAATATTGCAATGCTTCTTTTCAGAAAGCTTTGAAGAGAAAAACAACTAAGTTATATTAAATACTTGCAATGCAGCATAAGGTTCAACAAGAAAAATTAAGATATCCATCCATTGGTGATCCCTCATCTAATTAATTCAACCTTTTCAAATTTGCTTCATTTCCTGATATAATGATTCAATCATATACCTGAGAAGGAAGCCAGTCAGCCAAATATGGTTGTTCTGGCTCTCTCAAAGAGTTATCCAAACAGGAACCATGCTCTGACTAGGCTAATTCACTTTTTACCTCTTTCCTCTGCTGCCTGTCTGTTACAAATACTGTCTGTTACAAATGAATGTTCAATTACTAGCTTTGGTTAACTTTAATCAGGCCTCTGTAATGGTGATTAGACAAATGTTTTGATTTCTTACTTACCACGATTAGTTACATGGACATTTTTTGCTAATACAAGAATACAGTTGAAACGCCATCCATACCTATGTCACTGTCATTATCTTTATTCATTTCGCTGCACCGTTCCTCTGCTTCGACTTCCCTTTTGAGTTTTCTAAATGTTCCTTCCAATAGCCCACCCAACATTTCATTTTACTTTCATTCCCCTTCAACAGCCCTGGTCATACCGTTCACAAGGTCGTGTATAGGCGCCCTTTTGAAGTGCTGCTGATTACAATAGTGAAGATGCCATTTGAGGGCAAATGGTGGCGACATGTCAACGTCGCTAGATTAGCAATTATAGAAAATCTAGCAAATGCACTAGGAGTCGGATTCAACAACGATCAAAAAGGCTTCTGATTTTAAATTCAATTAATAAAATCTGGAATTGAAAAGAACTGATTGATTTCATTAATTTGTTTTAGGGATGTAATTCTGCTGTGTTTTCCGGGTCTGGCTTAAATGTGACTACAGATGACGAGCAATATCATTGACCCCCTTATTTCACAATAAATGCTGGCCTTGCCCATGGCTCACCAACACCTCATAAAAAAGACCCTCCCTCTTTCCTCGGCGTTGGTGCCAGTGTCTCATGAACCAAAATCCCCTCTTCTCCCGCAGTTCATTGATTAGAGCTTTAATTGTTCCATCCCTTGTCCTTTGGAACAATTGGCTGTTGATGCAGGTGGAAATGCATTTATTTTTACCCTTGAGGTTGTTAATATTAATTTAGATTACAGTTATTCACTCTGCTGCCCCAGACTCTCAGTTCTGTCTGTAAGGTCCTTTACCACATGGCCTAGTAGAGCAGCAGCCTCTGGAATCCCTCACGTTGTTCTGATATGCACTTAGTCCATTATCTTTCTTCTTCTCATGCACAGAGGGAGCCTGTATTTCCCAACTGTGGTGCAAAGGGGAAAAATCGAGTCTGCACTGCCTCTAAACCCTGGGTTACACACCTGTCCGTCTCAATGTCAAACCCTGTTTGCACTGGCCATTAGAAACCAGGGCCAGCACCAAACAGGCGTCAGTTCAGTTAGCAGCTATTTTGATCTAACTGCTGAATACTATCACAGCCAATCACACCCACCCTCTGCCACCCTCCAACAGTCCGCCCCCTCCCTATGCCCCCAACCCTGCAGCTAATATCAACTTTCCTTTAAGAGGAAATTGCTGATCGCCCACCTGTTTGTAGCCACACGCCAGCGAGAATTTCTGATTCTGGCAACACCAACGCCAAGGGGCTTTTGTATAGCTCGCCACATTTTATGGCCCCGCTGACATGACAAGGCCTGACTGTGTCGCAATTGATGTCCATTACTCGCATTTAATTTCCATTGTTGCTATCAATTAAAGATATGATCCAGACACAAAGCCCTTTTTTCATCTTCCACTCAAAATCTAAAGAATCTTACCGAATCAAATTACAGGAGGACCCCACTACTAGAAATTAAAATTAATGTTTTTTTGTGACGCGGAATGATCGATTATGCCCAATTGGCGTGTCAGCATATGAAATATGAAACAAGCCCCTCCCCAACACTGCGTGTTTATATGGGTACTTGCCTTTTATTAAGTTGGCCAGCTTCTCCTCTGTTCATTTTATTAAGAGAGAAAAGAAATGTTCAGCATGGAGATATTTTCGAGGTGGTGAGCTTAGAAACATAGTTGTTGCATAAACAATTCTCAGTTGTTTTAGGACAAATGCATGTGTGCGGAGGTACGGCGATTAAGCAGGGTTATATAGCTACATGTGTTTCAGAGGATTGTACTTATTCCATTCACTAGAAAAACAAAATGTATGTGGATGTGGGGTAAAACATAGGTCTGGAAGTGCGCCTGAGAGGGAGAGAAAGCCACACCTCTTTAATGTTCAATTCCATCGCACTTGTGGAATACTTAACAGCCAATACCATTAGCATTACAAAAGTTCAATTTAATTTAATTGCAAAATTTTAGGATTGCAAACAACCAAATTGAATGTGGCAGAACATATTGTGTCTGCAAGAAAAGGTCAAAATATTCTGAGGCAAGTAAATCACCTTGTGACTGCCAAATCACAGTGCACCATTTTTGGTCACAAATCATGGATGTGAGTGGATGGTCCGCTTGACTGGATATTTACAATGGAAGCAAAACTGACAGTGCTCGACACCACCAAGGCCAAAACAACGCGCTTGACTGTCACCCCAGCACTGACTTCAAGAACTCATTGCCTCCAAATTCGACACACACTGTGTATCATTTGCACGAGGCACGGCAAACAACTCCATAACACCATGTAAGAACACTTTCCGAAGAAGGGCTCTCCAATGTCAAGAGCAACAAGGGAAACAAAGTCATTAAAGTATTATCAGGTAGAATTTCCCCTCCAAGTTATACACAAGGCTGATTTGGAAATATTTCATCGTTACTTCACTGTGGCTGGGACAATCCTGAAATTCCTCCGTAACTGAACAGTAGGTGAACCCACTCCAGAAGATCCCGGGAATCAGCAAAAGAGCCAACAGCCTCCTGGAGTGCCCGTGTTATGTTAAGCGGGTTTCAGGTCTGATCTACGAGGAGCCCAGCATGGTGCTGAAGGATTTTCTGTGGAACTTCATCAGAGATGCAGTCACCTACACCAGGCAGGCCAATAGAAAGACGATCACGGCCATTGAGGTGGTGTACGCACCGAACCGTTAGGGCCACACTCTCTATGTATTTGGTGGATGAACAAATCGACCCAGTTTTAAGAAAATACACCAGAAGACTGCAACTGTTCAAAAAGCCGGCTCCCTACTCGCTTCAAGGTGTTGATTCAGCACAGGCGCCTTGACAGCGACCCCTACATATCATAAACTAATAAAAAATATTGCAGCATCATTAATAACTCTAATAGTTATATAGAGTAATATAATAGAGCACAGAACGGGACAATGCTTTGCAATTTGTTTATGCTTGTGGGCATGCTCAGCAGGAGCTATGTCGCTTGTACTGTTATCTAATTTTGTCAGCAAAACCTTTCTATTTAGTTTTCTTTCCTCTCGTAGTTGCCTAGCTTTCATGTAAATGCATCTATGCTATTCAGCTAGTGCTGCTTCTTGTGGGAGCGAATTCCACATATTGAAATAAGCTAAAGTATTATGAAGCCTCTTAAACAGAGAACTATCTACCTAAATACATAACTACCTGCATGCCTTACTATCTAGCTTTCGACATTTCTCTCTATCTGTCTGTTTATTTGCTTGTCCATCAAATTATCTATCTATATAAATATATTTATGCATTAAATATATCTCTCATATGTTATGTCAGATGTTTCAGCTTTTATCTGACCTGCTGCCCTCAGAGCCTTCTTCAGATTCGCAATTTCTGGAGAGAGAAAAGGAACGTCTTTAGCTGTTATAAAACCCTTGAGTGAAAAACAAAAATATTTGTCCCTTTGCTTTCGTCTTCGACCTCTCACCACGCCATTGGGTGCTGCCATTAAATTTGCTATGCGCTTTAACGTGAGGTACATTTATTGAATGTGGTGGTATGGTAGAGGTCTGTGTGGTTGTGCTACACACGGTGAGTCTCTCCTTAAAAGTGTTATTTTAATATTATTGTGGAACAGCAGAACTATTGACTCTGGAATGTTACTTTCTCCTCTATTCTTCTCTAACGTCCTTTAGCTTGCTTTCTCTCTTCTAAGGTAGTGGATAGCTCTTCACCCTTTTTAAACACTGCTTCATTTCACTGTTTTTTTGTTGAAATTCATATGTCCTTTGTTTAAATCTGCCTCTTTATTGCTCTATCATTATATTGTTACTTTACACTTTGCCCAATATTAGGCACACCATGATCAAAGTTGAAATTTTAATTCCATTCATTGGTTTGTTGACGGGATATCAATTCTAGTCAATGATGTTATCATAAAGGTCCACCTCTGATTTTGACCTAAACCTTTCCTTTCAAGAATTTTAAGCCCAGGCGGAACAATTTCCCTTCATGATGTAACCCACTGAAACCTTTTATAGCAGGAGTGCAGCTCTGCAACAGTGTGAACCATCGCCAGCATAAAGTGTAGCAACTTTGCATTGTATCACCGACATGTTCCTCAAAGTGCTCAGAAATCAGAAATTCAGTGTTTCAATGTATTACCTGCATTCTTTTCACGTATAGCCTCATCTGTTTCTCGGCAGTAGAGAAGGAAAATATATTGGAGATAAATCCAATCCCCAACCATTAATGCAATAGGCTGCGATCTTAGTATTTGCAAAGCATTTCCAATCTCTTGATGACCTACGCTGTGTCCATGATTTAGACAAATGTTCACTCCTTTTGCCCTTGCATTACATTCTCCCTCGCTTGTTGAGACAGCTTAAAAAAGTATATTTTATCTGTCACGGGATGTGGGCGTCACTAGTTTGGCCATCATTTACTGCCAAATCCCTTTGAGAAGCTAGTATGTGCTGCATTCCTCAACCGCTGCTGTCCATATGCTGTTTAAAATTATCAAAGGTGTTCCAGCATTATCACCGGTGAAACTTAAGGAATGGCAAAATAGTTCTATGTCAGGAGGATGTTTGGTTTGAGGGTGGTTTTCCCAGTTGTCTACTACCATTGTCCATCTAGGTGATGGGGTCGAGTGTTTGGAATGAATTGTCAAAGGAGCCTTGATGATTTGCTGTCGTGCATCTAGTAGATGGTGCACACTGCTACCACTGTGCGTCAGTGATGGAGAGAATGAATGTTGAAAGAGATGGACGGGGTGCCAATCAAGCTGATGTGCAAACTTTTGCACATGCTGTTTCATTGAGGCATCTGAAGTGCAGGATTGTGGTTTCTGAATCCCTCCCCAGAGACCACTAATCTGGACTGTCAGAGCAATGCAATGTTATTGAAGTGCAGCACAATCAGAGGGCAGTTCTGTGGTAATTGTGCGATGCTGAAGGGTGAATAGGGAGTGAACACTACACTTTTGGAGTTGCAATATTTTCGATTAAATTTTAATTATAACCACTCAGTTGGGTGAATTTCTGAGTTCCTCAGAAATGCAGTGGCTAATTCTTAAGGGACAATTAACCTCTTAAAATCCATGATTTTCCATTATCACATTTCTTGTTGAGGGGGATTTCTTTGGGCTAATTGGATCCTGGGTCTCCGATTTTAGTCAACCAACCACGCCTTAAAGTCCATTCTTAATTAACACACTCGTATAGATAAGATCACCAACTTCGACACCTATGTCTTCTTTTGTTCTGCCGTCTGTGACATCTTTTGATGATCTGCTTCTATCACTGCTTTTGCCTACAACCACACCACCCCCCTCCACTTCTCTCCCCCCACCCAACACCCGCCCCCCCAACCACCTTTAACCAGCTTATATTTCAACCCTTCGTGGGATTCACCTAGTTCTGTCGAATGGTCATGAGGACTTGAAACATCAATTCTTTTCTTCTCCGCCAATACTGCCAGACCTGCTGAGATTTTGTTTTGGATTTCCAGCATCCGCAGTTTTTGTTTTTATCAAAGTTACTTCTTCAGCTTCAAAGCACTTTGTGATGTCCTTAATTCATGAACAATGCTTTGGAAATGCAGGTATTCCTTTAATTTTTGACTACCCGGCGCTGTTGCAGGTCATGCATTCGACATCAACTTACATTGTATGGTAGGGTCAAAATACCGAGCATCCTGTTAATTCTAAGCTGGAATAGGGATAATGGAATTTTTCCGCACCGTCTTATTTTATAATTCCTTTTTGCTCACCTTCAAACGGGACTTTAGATTCCAGTTCTAAAAACAAGAGTCATGGGGTTATTTAATCTCTGGAGGATGTTCACGTGAAACAGGCCACAGGCAGCACATTTCAATATTCCCGAAACGCAATTGAATGCTTCCATTTACCTTTCACTTTTTCTTTTAATTTTTTTTCTGTTGAGAGGTCAGAGAATATCTAATTATTGCTTTCAGTTGGACATCATGTAGAGGCTGAGTTAGGTGAAGCTGTTTGAAGAAGCATAAGCAAAAAGTATGGATAATTTTGAAACGAGAGGCCAGCAAGCTTCGGTACTTCACATGTTTGGGAGCCAAAACATTTCCGCTTGGCTTTCATTTTTCTTTTTTCCAAACCGTCTCTGAACAGCAACATCTGCCACTAACATTTTCGATTATGTAATTCACAATAACCTTGGCTAGATTGGCCACATAAATGGCATGGCCACTAAAAAGAATTTGCTCTCTCCTCACCGTCCAAGGGCCCAAACACTCCTTTCAAGTGAAGAAGCATTTCACTTGCATTTCCACTAAAGTAGCGCATTGCATTTGCTGCTCCCAATGCAGTCTCCTCTACATTGGAGAGACCAAACGTAAACTGGGAGACCACTTTGCAGAACCCTGCGGTCTGTCCACAAGAAAGTCCCAAACCTCCCTGTCGCTTGCCATTTTAACACTCCAACCTGCTCTCTTGCCAAGATGTCTGTCCTTGGCTTGCTGCATTGTTCCAGTGAGATCCAACGCAAGCTGGAGGAGCAGCACCTCATCTTCCGACTAGTCACTTTACAGGCTTCTGGACTGAATATTGAATTCAACAACTTTAGATATTGAAATCCCTCCTCCATCCCGACGCACTTTCCGTTTCTTCACCCTTCTTTTTTGTTTTTTTTCCAATAACTTATATAGCTTTTTCTTTTGCCACCCATTCCATTATTTTTGAAACTATATCTTTTATGCCCTGTTAGCCTTTCCACTGCACCCCCACTAGAGTTTCCCTTGAGTTTCCCGCCATCTTATTAATTAGCACATTCGTTTACATGATATCACCACCTTCAACACCTCTTTATTCTTCTGTCTGTGACATATTTTGATTATCTGCTCCTATGACTGCTTTCTTGTCCCTACAACCACACCCCCACCACTTCTCTCCCCTCCACCCTCCACCAACCATAAAGCAGCTTATATTTCACCCCTCTCCTAATATTCACTCAGTTCTGTTGAAGTGTCATGTGGAATCGAAATGTCAACTCTTTTCTTCTCCGCCGATGCTTCCAGACCTGTTGACTTTTTTCCAGGTAATACTGTTTTTGTGTTGAAGAGAACTTGCATTCGGGTAAATTGTAGAGAATAATTCATCTGCCTATTAATTCACTACTTCGAAAGCAGAAGTTCGATTGATTACAAAAAAAAACATTCCCGGGATGTGGGCTTCACTGGCTGGGACAACATTTATTTCCCATCCTTAGCTGCCCTTGAGAAGGTGGTAGTGAGCCCCCTTTTTCAGCCACGATGGTCTATCTGGTATAGTTACACCCACAGTGCTTTTATGGAGCGAGTACCATGGTTTTGGCACAGTGGCATGGAAGTAATGGCGATATATTTCCAAGTCAGGATGGTGAGTGATTTGGAGGGGAACTCCCAGGTGATGGTGTACCCATCTATGTGTTGCCGTTGTCCTTCTATTTGGTAGTGCTCGTGGGTTTTGAAGAAGCCTTGGTAATCCCTATAATCTTGGTGAATATTATCCACTTTCCTGGGTGTGTTTGTAGCTCCAGTAACTCATGCACTGTCAGCCAATTGGCCTAATTTCTCGGAAAAGTTCACCTACACTTGTTTATGACGTGTTTTTATTTGGGATGAACAGTGCAGATTATATAAGCGGGTGTGGTTAGAAACTGAGAGTGAAACTTCTCACCAGATGCAATTGCACACAGTGATATTAGAGTTGACAAGGTGTTACATCGGTAATGTTTGTAACTCACAATATCTGTTCTTAACTCAAAATCGTAAATATTCCACCTACCCAAGTCTTTGATCTTTTGTTGCATTGCGTCCCCATCTGGAATTAAAAGGTGAATCCAATCTGCTTGGTATCAACAAGTTAAGAATGTCGCTAAGATTTTCTTTCCTCTCGCTTGTACCTTTAAATGTTTACATTAAAGTGGCATTGACAGCAGAAGAATTTTGAAAATTGCACCGCATATGGTGAAGAGCTTACGGCCAGCTCATGTCATAGCTTAGGGAATGCTAGAGTTACTTCGCACGTGAGAAGTTTTCACAAACTGCACTGTGGTTATTTGTGCTTTCAGTGATCCTAATTGGGGAGTAAGCGTGTCCGAGTCAGGGAGTTCCCTACTTTTTTTGGGAACAAAACTATTGGACCTTTTGTAGCTGCCTGAGTGGCCAGACTGGAACCCGGGTAACGTTTCTCATGCTGTCATGTCAGCCCAGCCACCTAGCCCCCCTTCTACACCCTCTATGATCCTCTGAATTGCAATGTGGTGATCGACAGGACTTCCTTAGCCAAAAATCTCAATTCATCCTCGCATTCTGCATCAGCTGGTGCAAATGGCAGGAGCTTCAGCCATCAAACCATAGCTATCACTGAGCATGACGTGGTGATTTCGAAGGTGGGCAAGATATGTGGCCATTCAGGAAGACTTAAACACCCACAAAACCCTTGCTATGATTTATGCAGAAAGCCCGTGGAACAACAATTTGGTTGCCATGTTGTTAAATGAGTTGAAATTTCAACTTTGAATTACCAATTCAAAGGTGAATATATCTTTAACCTGTAATTCCTCCAGCAGAGAAACATGGAGGGATTGGTGACGTAGTTAGACTGAAATAGCGTGAAACAAACTGATGGAGGAACATAAGTGCAGGAACTGTCCACTCAGCCCATCCCATCGAGCCTGGTCCACTGCTCAGTATGATTATGGATGATCATGCCCTTCTATGCTTTTTTTCCAAAAAATGTCCCCATAGATAATTTTGCCATTGTATTTAGAAATCCCTGTCTCTGCTTCAAACATGCTCAACAAATCTCAGCTTCCACTGTCCTCTGGGGTAGATGATTCTAAGGCTGATGACCTTCTGAGTAAAAAAGACCTCCTCGTCTCGGTCCTATGGGCCCCCACCCCTTTATTTTGAAATTATGTCCCCTGATTTTGGCCTCCGCAACAAACGGAATTACCTTACCTGCGTCCACCTTGTCTAATCATTTAAATATTTACTAGGTTTCAAACGGATCACCTCTCATTCTTCGAAACACTAGGGAATACCGGCTCAGTTTTCCAAAGTGCCTTCATAGGAAAGACCCGCCACCAGGGGAACAAGTCTGCTGAACTCTTGTTGCACTCTCTCTGTGGCAATGACATCGTTCCCAAGGTAACACCCCCAAACTGTGCATGGGAGAGGAGGCACATAAGTTCCATACAATTGATGCAAGACTTTGCAGGTCCGTTTTTCAAAACCCCCTGCTAGGCAGGCTAATATACCATCAGCATTTCCACCTGCCTGCTGCATCTGCATGTCAGCTTTCAGTGACATATTGAAGAGGGCAACCAGGCACCTTTGCATGGCTCACTTTCTAATCTCTCACCATTTAAGCAATACTCTGCACATCTGGTCCATCTTCCCAACTTGATAGCCCCAAACCTTTTTCCACATTAAACTCCACCTGCCATGTTTCAGCCCACTCATCAAGTCTCTCCAACTTCTCTTGAAACCACTTTGCATCTTCCTCACAATAAATATTCCCATCCAACTTTGTGAATCTTGTGAACTTGGAAATGTTACATTTGTTGCCCACATCCACAACATTACTATGTATTGTGAACAGCTGTTGCTCAAGTACGGATTTTTGTGGTAACCTACTAAGCACAGCCTGCCAGCGTGAGAATAATTTGTCTATTCCTACTCTCTGTTTTAAGCCTGTTAAAGCAATTCCTCATTCGTGTCAGTGGGTTACCTTTCAGCCCATGGGCTATCTTTTCACTAATGATGCAATAGATATTATAGAGTGCCTTCTGAAAATCCAAGTCGACTTCAACCACTGACTCCACTTTTTCAATTCTGTTTGTAACATCCTCAAATGAAATACAACATTTTCGGATTTCCCATTCATAAATCCATCTTGACTGTGCCCAAGCAGATCATCATTATGTAATAGCCAATTTATCAAGTCATCTATGCCAGATTCCTGCAATGTCCCTAAACTGATGTAAGTCTAACAGGTCTGTGATTGCCAGTCTTCACCCCCCTCTCTCCTGAAATAGTGAGATGATATTTCCTGTCTTCCAATCTGCAGCAACTGTTCCAGAATCTATAATATTTTAGTAGGTGATCACCAATGAAAACATTATCATCTTAGCTGCGCTTTTCAACACTGTGGGATGTAGAATATCGGGTCCAGGTGCCTTATCAATCTTCAGTCCCATTAATTTGTCCAACAAAATTCTTACTAATACTAATTTACATTAATTAATGATTCTCCCTATTCCCTTGGATTATAATTCTGCGAGAATGATTTTATCTTCCTTAGTAAAGGCACACAAAAAGCACTCATTTGGCTAATTTGCCATTTCTGTATTTCCCATTATAAATTCTCCTCAATCTGTCTTTAATGGACCCGCCTTTGCCTTCGCCGAACTTTTCCTTTTTACATGCTTTTTCTGTCTTGCTTTAATATATTTTGCTCGTTCATATTCTGTTCCGCTTTTCTTAATCATTTTCTTCGTGTTCCCCCGCTTTATTTATAAATTGTTCCAAATCATTAGGTTTACGACCATATCTAACATATTGATAGGCCTTTTCTTCTAATCTTATGGAAGTTAACCCGGAAAAGTGTATGGTGATACATTTTGGAAGGAGTAATTTGAGAAGGAAGTATTCAATGAACAGCATGACAATAGCGAGTTCAGAGGAACAAATGGACCTTGGCGTGCGTGTCCATAGATCTCTGAAGGCAGAGGGGCATGTTAGTGGTGTGGTGAAAAAAGGCACATGGGATACTTTCCTTTATCAACCGAGCCATAGATTACTAAATTATGGAGGTCATTCTGGATCTGAATAGAACCTCAGTGAGGCCACAGCTGGAGTACTGTGTGCAGTTCTTGTTGCCAGATTATAGGAAGGGTGTGATTACACTGGAGGTGGTGCAGTGGAGATTCACCAGGATGGTGCCTGGGATGAAACATTTACGTTATGAAGGGAGGTTGGAGAGACTTGGACAGTTTTCGTTGGAGCAGAGAAGACCTAATCGAGGTTTACAGGATTATGAGGGGCATGGGCAGGGTGCATAGGGAGCAGCTGTTCTCCTTAGTTGAACAGTCATTCACAAGGGGGTTAAGTTCAAGGTGAGGGGCAGGAGGTTGAGGGGGGAATGTGAGGAAACATCTTTTTTACCCAGCGAGTGGTGAAAGTCTGGAATGCACTCCCTGGGATGATGGCGGAGGCGGGTGGCTTCATATCCTTTAAAACAAGACAGGATGAGCACTTGGCACGTCATAACATTGAATGCTAAGTGCCAAGTGCTGGTAAATGGGATTAGGTAGGTCAGGTGTTTCTCACGTGTCGCTGCAGACTCGATGGGCCAAAGGGCCACTTCTGGGCTGTGATTCTGTGATTATTGTAGAACACTTAACTTCATCTTTAGCCTCGGTTAACTGACATCACTTTTTGGATTTTTAGTACCTTGAAGGAACGCATAATGGCAGTAAACTATGTAATAACACTTTAAAGATTAACCTTTGGCCGTGTAGTGTCAAAACCTATGCGCTATTTTCCAAAGCTACTTTAGTCCATCTCGCTCTCATAGTTTCATAACTTCCTTTGTTCAGATATAAGAACTGGCTTCAGATCGAAGGACCTCACTTTGAAACATAATGCAATATTCTACCACATGATGATTTGTCATCCCTAAAGTCCCTTTGCAACAAGGTTATTCATTATCCATTTCTCGTTACATAATACTAGGTTTAAAATATTCAGTTTTCTAGTCGGCTCTTCAACTTACTGGGATGCACAGAAATAATCAGATGGTGTTATAACGTCCGATAGATGGAGACCTTTGGGACAATTTCTTCTCAAGTACGGTGGTTGTTCCGAAGCAATATTTAGTTCAATGCTGAGATTGATTGAGATTTGTTAACAAATATATTAATAAATAAGTGACAATGATTTTGTGTTAGCATCCCACATGATCTCTTGAATAGTTGAACATTTTTGGAAGATTAATGAACTAATCCTGTTTGTATGTTCTAACTTAGCGTCCCATCTGAAATACAACAACTCAGACAGAGGAGCATTCCCTCAGTGTTGTCTTTGCAAGTGTAAACCGAGAATAGGCAAACACATTTCACGAGTGAGACTTTAGCAATGTCCTCCAATTTCACTGTCCGGCCAGCTGCCCATTGAGCCACAAATTAAACCTTCAGTGGGATTAAAATCACAATATGCCAGGTGTGCAATGCATTGAATTGGCCTTTTTGCCTGTCCTCACAGTGTAAAATAGCGGCTTTTTCCAAGAAGATGTATAGCCAGGAGATATATTCTCTAAGCTTTCACGATGCCTCCTCTGCCGTTTAAATATCCCCTGGGGTTCTCTGGGCCTATTGCCAATGTGGTGCTTTGTCTTAATAATGCTGTGGAATTCATATTTGGGGAATGAGTTAACCTTTAATAGTGCTTCAATGGATTTATTCATTGGTTTATCGCTGCTCGCATCTGAATCCACGGGCCGCAATTTCTGGACGATATTGTGCAGAAATCCCTGGAACTTACACACTACACCCTGCATCACGGAATACATGTGAACTACTAATCTGATCATTGGCATTTAACTAGAGCGGAATGCAAATGGCCCGGAGACTTATTTGGAAACAGCAGCACAGTTGGCAATACGATTGCACAATGTTAAATGGTTTAGGGAGAATTCGGAGAGAGAGAGTTGGAGATGCTTCGGGAGGAAAATCCAACGTTTCGGGCCAGGACGGTTGAAAGGATTTGTGGCGAATTTTGGAGCTAATGGAATTGGAGATAGGGAAGTTGCCACAATTTGAGAAATGCAGGCATCTCAGGGGTTTGTCGAGTTCAAATAAATTCAGAAGTATGGAGAGTTAAAGCTTTAGGCTATTTGACAACTATCATCGACAAATTAAAGTGTTTTTTTACTCTAAAGTTGAACCTACTTTGCATCATCAATAAGATGTTGCACGAATTCTGTGGCGAATAACTCAACACTTGATTCTGCAAAGGCTGTCCAGCATCCACAAGGCACAGTTCGGGAGTGTGATGGAGTAGTCTCCATTCCCACAACAATCAAGAAGTTCGAAACCATCCATTGCAAAGGACCTCGCCTGAACATCTTCAATTTTCACACCCTCCACCACTGATGCACCGTGGCAGCGGTGTGTACCAGCTACAAGGTGCATTGCAGGAATTTGCCCAGTCTCCTTCCACAGTCCCTTCCAAATCAATGATATTAACCTAGGAATACGAAGGCAGCAGATGTTTGGAAACAACAACAGATGCAAGCTCCACTCCAAGCCACACATCATCCTGACTTGGAACTGTATACATATTTAGTTCATCATTCATGGGATGTGGGCGTGGCTGCCTCGCAAACAAATTGTATTGCCGATCGCTTATTGCTCTTAAGTATGTGGTGGTGAGCCACTGCCTTGAACCACTGCAGAGCATGTGCGTAACAACACGCAGAGTGCTTTTTGGGAGGGTTTTCCAGGATTTTGTCCCAGTGATAGCAAAGGAACGACCATATAGGTCCAAGCCAGTGTGGTATGTGGCTTGGAGAGGATCTTGTTGGTGGTGGCGTTCCCATGATTCAGCTGCCCTTGTCCTTCTAGGTGGTAAAGTTCGCAGTTTTTCAAGATGCATTCGATATCGCTGGTGGACTAAAGTCTTCGAACTCCCTTCCTAAAAGCACTATGGGTATGCCTACTAGACCTGACCTTCAGCCGTTCAAAAAATTGTCTCACCAACATCTTCTCAAGGGTAATTAAGATGGGAAAGAAATGCTGACCTAGCCATCGACGCCCAGGAAGAAATTGAAAGATCAAATAAGAGATTGATGAGGTCTCATTTGCAAACACCAGATTTTTCAGGTGGGTTCTCAGCTAAAGAAATAACCTCAGAATTTTCAAGCCCAGAGGTCACTAAGACCTAGATAGGAATTTTGAAGCAGAAATGCAGAGACAGGGACGGAGTTATCAAGTGGAAGTTCTAATGCATTTGTCGCCAGACACAAAACCAGTGCTGCAAAACATCTGGTTCAGCTTCATACACTTTCGTTGGCCAACGATGTTAGCAGTATTTAGTGAATAGTGATTGCGAATGTTAGCAAAGAGAGTATGCTGAATTCTGCAGCTGGGGCCCAACTCCCACATTCATGACCTCAACCTGCAGCACCGAGAAATTGGGCCGACTCACCAACTGCAAGGGGGTTTTCCGGTCACTGGCCAATGGTAATTCGGCAGACACTGCTGCCAACCAATACTTGATTTGAGGTTCGCAGAGGAAATGAGAAGTGTGAGGACAAGATGTGACAATGGTTGGTACCATTTTGACGTGCTGCCACCCATCTCCATTTAATTCTCAGGTGAGCAGTGTAATACCAGAATGGCTTGCGAGGGTGGAGGATTGCCTGACATTTAAATGTTGCATCTTTTTTGTGGGCTTGACGGTGACAGCACTGCCACAGGTACAGGCACTGCACTATTGCAAACGCCCCAAAGCATGCTAATGCACTCTGGGCCATTGGCTGCCGGATGACCACTGCCAAATTCACCAGAAACCACCAGGGAGGATCGTCAGCCACCTACCTTACACTTCGCTGATTGCACAGCAAGACCAATATGTAGGCACATACAAAAAAGATTTAGGGATACCAAGGTTGCTTTTCGGGTTCACAGGTGCTGAAAGTGTAAAGGTGGGAAATCATCCCTTTCTTCTTCTGTATCAGAATAGATTAGTCTGTTAACCAAACAACTCCTACCATTCCTGAGCACCATTGAAGCTTCTGGTAGCCGGTCTCTCTAAATGTCTGGATGCGTGTAAGGGTAAGGACATAGAGGCAAGATTAAACCATTCTGTCCCTTGGTCTGCTTCGCTATTCTGCTAGATCATGACCAATCTCCTACCTCAACGCCATTTTGCCCTGCATACCACAATGTCATCGGTATTCAAAAAAAAAACATCTACCTCTGTTCTGAATCTGCTCAATGCCTGAGCCTCCACAACCGTAGGGGGTAGATAATTCAAAAGATTGACCATCCTGTTGGAAGAAATTCATCCACAACTCCGATCTAAATGAACAAATGGTGATAGCTGCCATGGTCACCTTGCTAAGACAAGCTTCATATTCAAGATGTATTAACTAAACTCAGATTCCTGGACCTGCCACGATTGGCGTTGAACCTATGCCCCCACAAAATTCTGCCTGGGCCTTTTGGTTCCTTATCTAGGGGCATTACGAGTAAGCTAGTTAGCTGCCCCTTGACCGCACAAAGCAATTTGTTGAAGGTTCTAAACGTACAAATCATGTGAGCATTTGGCAACAGCGGGATTTGAAACTACACTTCCATGAGACTGGAGAATGGAATGAAAACTTAGATTACACGGCCACACTGCCAGATTTGCCCAAGGACAAAGGAGCAGGAGTAGGCCATTTGGCCTGTCTGGTCTGTTCCGGCATTCAAACAGATCATGGATGATCATCTATTTTCACACAATTGACCCAAACTGCCCCGCATCCCACTGCACCTTTTATTTCCAGCAAAACGTTGATTTCTGTTTTGGCCATGCTCAATGGTTGCGGTTCCACAGCCCCCAGGAGTCGAGAATTCTGAAGATTCTCTGCGCTTTTACTGAAGAGAGTCATCCTCATTTGAGACTGTGTGCTCTGTGTTCTCGAGTCATCAGCGAGGAGAATCATCTCAACTGCATTTTCCCTGCCCAGCCCTATGAGGATATTGTAAGTTTGATCTGGATTACCTTTCATTTTTAGAAACTGTAGAAAGTACTGGCATTGTTTTTTTGTCACTTGCAATGTGCAAATGCGTGGAGAATCGTGCAATGGTAAAGGAAAAAGGCGAAAACGGAGTGCTAAATTGAAGATTACTTGACATGAATCCAATGGTTGGTAAGAGACATCTGAAATGCATGCGTCTCAATACATCTTCAGCCTTACAAGAACACTTTAACACAAGAGGGTGCAGCAGAAATAGGCCATCATATTTAGGCGGGTCTGCCCCACCATTCAATTCTATAATAGCTGATTGTGAGACAACAAAATCCACTTTCCGCACCCACTCTACATATCCTTTGATTTCTTGAGAGACACTAACTGTTTGTCTATCACAGCCTTCGGCATAGTCTGCGTTGGAGGATGTATAAAAATTGTGATAGAGAATTCCAAGGATTCACAACATTTGTGTAAAAATAATATCTCTTCATATCAGTCCTAAAGGGCCAACCATTTATTCCAAGTGTGTGAACACGGCCACCCTGTAATGTTCTCGATCCTCCACCCAGCAGAAACAACGCCTCTTTTCCTAACCCACCAAAATCCTTTAGCATGTTGTATGTTTCAATAGTATCACCTCTCGTTCTTAAGAATGCGAAGGACTATAGGCCCAAGTTACTTTGCCTCCCAGATTATATGAAAGTGTGCGCGAAATGGGGAGTGGGCAGGAAAATGGAGTCGAAGCCCAAGATCAGTTTTGATCGTATTGAATGGGGGAGCACTTTGAAATACCACATAATCCTTTTTCTTTTGCTCTTACAGGATCATACCCTCATCCCAGGGACCACTCGAGTGAATCTTTCCTGCACCGCCTCCGAAAGAACTATATTCATCCTTAAATAATGAGACCAAAAAGTTATGGGATCCTTCAGGTGTGGCCTCCGCAAACCCTTGTAAAATTGGAATAAGGCTTCCTTATTCTTGTGCTCCAAATGCCTTTCTATGAAGTCCAGCATGCCCTTTGCCTTACTGATTGCTTGTTGGACCGGAATGCTAAATTTTAGAGTTTTCTATCCAAGCACAGCTATGTTCTTCTAAACATTACTAATTACAAGCTTCGTGGCTCCTAACAAATCCAAATTATCTACCGTTAGGACAAATCTGCATAATCTTACTCTTCCTACATTATTGCATGCCTGTTATCATCTTGCCTACTAACTTAAGCTGCTTTGATTTCTCCACAACCTCTCTGCATCCTCCTCGCTAAGTACATTTCCACATTGATAGTTAACGCAAATAAACATAGGTAAGCTACTCTCGGTCTCTTTGCCTGAGTCATCCACAGATATTATAAATAGATCATCCTCTGCACTGATCCTTGTGGCACTCCACTTGTTACGGCATTCTAACTTAATAATGTCCCATTTATGCTTATCCTTTGTATCCTGCCCATTAACGAGTCCCGTTACCATGCTAATATAGTACCCCTAATTCCATGAACGCTTAGCCAGTGTGTGAGCCTTTTCCCTAGCATCTTATTGAATGCAATTTAAAAATCCAGAAATAACATACTGACTGATACCACTTAATGTACTTTACTACTTACATCCTCAGAAAAAAAAACTTATTTTCAAAACAATTCCCCTAATTTAAAACCATGTTGAGTTTTCCTGATCACGGTATGATTTTATAATAGCATTTTTAAGACTTCTTTATTAATACATTCCGAAGCTTTCCTAAAACCTTCCATTCTAACTGGCCTGCAGTTCCCCGTTTTCCTACAGCCTCCTCTTTGAATAGCAATAATACATTTGATAGCTTAGAGACTGCTGGTATCATTGCAGAATCTAGGAATTGTGGAACGTCTCTGAAACTATCTGTTTTGAAACACTAGAATGTAGGCTCTAAATCCCTTGGGATTATCCAGATTTTAATCTTCTGCAATACTTTTTCCCCCTCTGATTATATTATATCCTTAATTTCCTCTGTTGTCATTATACGGAAGTTAGCCTACGTTTCTGGTGTACAACATTTGTCTTCAACCACAAAGACAGAGCAGAATTATTCAATCTCCCTGTCATTTCTAAATTTCCCATAATAATTTCTCCTGTTCTTATTTCTCAGGACCCAAGGTTTTCTTTAAATATTTTGTTCTTTTTTAAATTCCCCTAGAAGTTTTTACAATTTGATTTTATATCCCAACCTAAATTGCTCACGTATTCTATTCAGTTCAAAACAAAAAAAAACTGCGGAAGTTGTAAATCCAAAACAAAAACAGAATTACCTGGAAAAACACAGCAGGTCACCCCTTTCTTGGACTCACTCAAGTTCTGTCGAAGGGTCATGAGGACTCGAAATGTCAACTTTTTTCTTCTCCGCCGATGCTGCCAGACCTGCTTAGTTTTTCCAGGTAATTCGGTTTTTGTTTTCTATTTAGTTCACTTGTTTCTAACTTTTCTTTTTTTTTCCCTGTTCTCGAAAGCAGTAACCTTGCACCTTCTACTATGACATGTATAGGTGAAAACTTCTTCCTTGACCTTTGGCTAATGCTAAATCTCTTAGTAAACCAGAAAGTGCCTTCTGTCTTGAGGTTTCAGTTTTCGGTGGAATGTATATTTGTTGATAATTTTCATTTGGCTCTTTAAATGTTTCAACACTGTATTTTACTGCCAAAGTTTTATTCTATTGACCCAATCAACATTAGAAAGTTCTCATGTCAGAGCTTTGTAATTTAATTTCCTTAAATTAAAGGTTATTTGTAATATGAGCATGCCGCTTTCATTTTTCATGGAATCACAGAACCTTTACAGTGCAGCAGGAGACCTTTCGGTCCCATCAACACTGCAATATCTTAGCGGGCACTATCTAGTTCCATTCCCTTGCCTCATCCTCGTACCCTTGCTCATTGTCTATATCAGAGAATAATGCTGAAACGTTTTGAATACCTCAATTGAACCTTCCTCCACCAGACACTCAGAAGTTTGGTCCTAGAATCCAATGACCCACTGGCTGAGAAAAAGAAAATCCTCATATCACTTTCACTCATTTTCGCAATCATTTCCAATCTGTGCCCTCCATCTTCTCAGTCTTCAGCCTGTCCATGCCCCTCAGGATCTTGAACTTATCTATCAAGCCTCCTCTCATCCTTCTTTTCTTCAAATAATACAGTTCCAATCTCTCAATCCAGCCTTATAGCCACAGTTCTTTATCACTTGATTCATTCTTGAATGCCTCGTCTCCAATGTCTTCATATCATTCCTCAATTAAAGCGCCCAGAGCTGGACGTAGCAGTCCCATACTAACATGGGATTCCATGGTTTTGTGATCACTATGTCGAACCAGATCGTTTGTGATGAAATTTCCAATTAACACTACTACGTTACTCAATATTAGATATAAAAAAAAACGTTTCCTGTAGTTGTTTCCATGAGGTACTGCGGTAGGAAACTGTTAGATAAGAATTATACAAATTGATTGTGTTGACAAGCCTTGCCAAATTAATTACTCCACCCTTTAGAAACATTAAATTCAACCACAATGTGCACTAACACTTGGTTATTAGTTTTGATACTGTCTTGCTTAATGACCTGGCCAGCAGTACATCGTCTGCTTGAGGACCAGTGAACTACCAGCTCGCCAGATGTTCTGACTCTTGCTGTTCTGTATTTCTCCCCATTCTGATTCTACTTCATGATCACCTGAGCCAAGATCCTTCCTCACTAATGTCCTTATTCCAGCATTTACTCTGAGGGCGATATAGCCATTCATTCTGTCTTTCGGAAAACAATGTGCACTATGGAATATTTGGTTCCCAATCTGGTCACCGTATAACCGTGCCTCTGAAGTGGTGATTACTATGCATAACCGTTTATCTCTATTTGCGCCAAAAGGTTCATCTACGTTATTCTGGGTGCTTCCTCCATTCAGTTAAACAAACCTTTAATTTATTTTATTTTCCCGCTTACATTTACCTCAACGAAAATTTCGAAGAATAAAATATTTTGCAGCTTTCACACACTGATGACCTCAGGAAGTGTTTTACAGTCAGTTCGTTGTGTTTTTTTCAATCACTTATATAATCTATTACAGACGAGGCATATTGCTATTGCCTATAAAATGCTAAATGTTTCCCTAAGCCGAAGCACCAAAAGACTCATTGTTATATCTAATACTTTGGAAGACTTTCTCCAACCGGCAGCGTGAAAAATGGAAATAATTCAGGCTCAAGGAATTTCCAAAAAAAAAATACCCTTCTCCATGTTTTTCAGTTTCGCTTCTGTGGATGAGAATAGAATTCCATGTGAAGGTCTACAGAATAACTTCCCAAATCTTCTACAAGCATATTCCTCTGTTCCACTCTCCCCTTGTACTTATCTACATTTTATTTCAAGGCATTTACACTGGTCAACTTAAATACTCAATATGGAAATGAGATTCACATTCACAACACAAGGTGGGTGATGGGGAGTATTTTTATTTCCCTATTGAAGATCATGCTAAATTTTGATTCTTTTCTCTCGTAATTTTAGAATATTAAAATAGTTCTTCATTGCAAGGCCTCCTATTCAGCAATATGTCAATATTTTATTTCCAAGAGGATTGGGCCCATTCCTATCAACCCATCTTGCATTCGTCTCAAGTCCGTTCAACAACACAGAATTCACAATTGCATTTTAAAGGGGAAGATGTTGCATGATACTTTGGAGAAGCACAACAAATAGGAAGCCATATTTTAAGTTCTGTGACATCGTGATGAAGTTATCATAAATGAATGTTAGGCCTTGTGTACAAGCAACGTGAATACACCCACTCCCCCGCCCCCTCGTCCCTTTTCTTTCCTTCCTATGACTAGAGATAATTTTTCACCCTCTTATCTGTTGTGGAAAACAATGGAGCAGTCTATAACCTAACAGTGAACTC
Source organism: Carcharodon carcharias (assembly GCF_017639515.1). Lineage (NCBI taxonomy): Eukaryota > Metazoa > Chordata > Chondrichthyes > Lamniformes > Lamnidae > Carcharodon > Carcharodon carcharias. The sequence continues at coordinate 11,774,668 of NC_054495.1, forward strand.
TTACCTAATTCTTTTAATGCGCTTTGACACTCGCTCAATTCTGGAATGCAGATAAGAATTTGTCAGCTTGAAACTTTAACATCATGCCTTTTTTCTGGATATTAAGCAAATTGTACAAAATGTTGATTCAATTAATAACTGCTTAATTCTTCATGGGGAAACAAAATATGTTTTTGTCACCCACTTCACTCATAGAATGCTCTGAATTATAACGCACATGCAGCCATCATCAGTTCAGTTCCTATATTTACATAAACATCCAAGATGTATCTACCAATTGACCCAGCATCTTGAAAGGTCACCGATGGAAACGACCACAACTTGCATTTAATAATCACTATAGAGACATTTCAGTTGCCCAGCTTATGTCATGAATTGAGCTCCTTAAAATAGCTTTTCATCTAACTCTCTCCGCATATCCTCCATGTCCATTCTTACTCATGCCATTAGTGGTGGTCACCTTTAATTTATTTATCCTGTTTTCTTCCACTATTCCCTTTGGTGATGAATTCTACGTTTTTCCATTACTACGCTGGACGTTTTTCCTGCATTTCCTATTGGCTTCATTATTGCCTAAAAATTATTACCAACCCATATTTCTAATTTTCAATTCTTGTTTCATTCATTTGAATCTCGTTAGCAAATTTGCCAGTTCATCCATATATTTTACACAATATTCAATATAAACATGTGTTTGTGTGTATGTGTGCGCGTGTGTGAGATAGATAGATAGAGAGAGAGAGAGAGCCTTAGCAGTTTCGTGAGTGTAATCCAGACATGAGTGAACTCTGTTCTTAGCAGGTTAAGGAGCTCTGAAAATTTTATAGGAGTATAATAGCATGTGTAATAGAAAAAAATAATCTTTTCCACAATTCATGAATACCTATTTAATGGACTTCCCCCATGCAAACCATCAGCCAATTGTTTATCCATTTGACAGCAATTGCTTTGAATCAGTAAAATTTTGTCTCTCTAGGGCCCAATGCATGGACTTTTCATCGGATGTTGTACAGCTCAGATGCTACAATTTTTCGGAGCATTTGGCCTGTTTAATTCTCAAACACAATGTTTTGCACACTTCCTCTAAAACTCCTTACCTTTTTGATTTTTTTTTCAGTAATGGATTACCCATTTATAAATGATCAGCGAATTAACCTCGTTACAATGGGTTTCGTGCTGAGTGGCAGGGCAAAAGGAATCTATAGATTTGCCTATCATCCTCTCGTCAAGGAATTTAGATAATGGCTAAAGCAATTGAATATCAGATGCAGGGATGCAACGGGCAAGAAAATGAACCTCTCGTTTTCAACTTCATAGTCACGAAATTACATTGTAGAGGGACTTACACCCATTTTTATATCCCAACGATTTATAAATATTGGGAGCAGACCACACTTTACAAACTTGTGCCCACATACAGATGCACCATCGATATCCTGAATATAAACTTCATCAAATTGCAAGCCACTTTCAGCATTTTGGAGAATTGATCTTCATCGTAATTTTATGGAATACCCTATGGATTCTAGGGGTTCCCGTCAATTCCCTGTAACCTGCTAGTTGGCCAATGTTGGCTTCTAGTTAGGCAACCCCTCAATATTAAAATTCGTGTTGGTCACTTCAAATTTCTCATGACCTCGTCACTTCCTCTGTGAAGCCATAACTCTACCTCCTTGCAATGAATTCCTTGACTGATTGATGGTTTCTTATGCGCCTCTCCATCTTCCTCTCCCTCTCACACTCTCATCGGTGGCTATGCGTTCCAATGCCAACATCCTACAGTCTGGAACTTACATCCTTCACATCTACGGCTCCTTTCTCAGATAAAAGGCGTTTTTTGTGAAAACATTTGACCATATCTATAATTTCTGTTTCTGAGTGTCGGTGTGAAATTGTGTTTGGTAATAATCTTCTAAAACACATTGTGCCCTATTTTTGTTTATGCCACCTGCGCCAAATGCAGGCATGGCAAAATTATTGCGCAAATTTGCTAACATTCAGTTCAAGGTTCACATGTCATTAACTTGTAAAACGTTTCTTTTTTTTTAATATTCCCAGCAAATATCATAGAAAACTGACGAAAACCAGAACATAACAAAGCTCGGAAGAAGGCCAGTCAGCCAATCGTGTTTTTGATGGATATTTGAAAGAAACATCGAATGTCCATCACTTCCATGATATTCCCGATATCCATGCAAGAATCAAATCATCAGTCCATGCCCTTTGAAAACTTCAATTATATTTCCTTCCAACAGCGTTTTAGGATGTGCATCCCAGGTCGTAACAGCGGAAACAAATAGTTTTCCTCACCCTCTGGCTCCTTCCCCAAATTTATGCTCTCTTTTTGCAGATGAATCAGCAAAGTGCAAAATCTTTTCAGCCTTTACTGTGTAAAATTCTGAATGAATGAAGACCACAAATTTCCAAATTGACAATTGACCGCTACTGTTCCATGTTCCTCTGCACATCATTGTATTTCAAATTGCTTTGCACTGTTGTATGTTTTTAAATTGTTCCAGGAATTTGAAAAAAAGGCAGATACCTTTCCCTTTGAGTTTCTCTTCTATTGAGGATACAATGCTCAGGTAAGTACCAAAACAGCTACTCAAACAACATTTTACTGTAATTAAAACATCGATCCTTTGTGGGAATATTTATCAGAAAATAGATCACGGCCATTAATCTTTAGAATCAGTTACTGGTAAATTATATATTTTAATTGAATCCACTATCAAAGGAAAGGTAAAGTTTGAATCCTTTCCCTATATATTGTAACACACACATTAGGTGTAGGGGAAAATTAACTGAGCACAGTCGCCCAAACTTGGTTTAAAAGAGATATAAGAAGACCAGAACCGCGTACAATACTCTAGTTTTGGTCTAGCCAAAATATATAGAGGCCAGAATGGTGCACATTCCTCCAGGCGTGGCGCATGCAAGGCATACAGAATCCTAAACTTTACACCTTGTTGTAGGTAGGTAGGGGTTAACGATGATTTATGCCTTCTCAAAATGTGTATGGTGTCCTATGTGTGATGTAATCAAGGCGTATATATAGGAGAAATGTGGCGATCACACTCAGATTATATTATAAATGTGAGGGTGGTGCATGGTATTGTCAATGGCGCGAGAATAAACTAGAAAAAAAAATGTTAAATTAGGATGCGTATTTGAAGAAGAAACAAAATATTTTTGAAGAACACACCATTCGCTTGCAGTTTTATCTTTCCTTCTGCGTGAACAAAAAGACCGACATGGTTACATGTGGTAGAAATTTGCCCCCCTGTGGCACCACAGAGTACGTTGCTGCTGGTCTGCCTGTTACTCACTCCAACTATATTCAACGGAGCTGCATGTGAGGTAGGCGTATAGATCTTGGTCGACACATTTAGGCAACATGTTTTTGTTAATACATATAATCATTTGGTAAAGTTCACATTCACCATCAATTGCTGCAGAAGGCACAATCCAAGTTCTTAGTTTATAATGTTGAAATAATATAAATTATTCAACAACGGAGCTGCCCTAGCCATGAAACATATATAATGGAAAATTCCTACCGTAATGCCTACTCCAATGCGGGAAAAAAAAAATCTTTTAGTGCTACAACGTTTTAGTAGCCAAGTTCCTATCAATGAGGACTGGAATAAAGGGCGAGTACTAGCTACCGAGCAGATCATACTGTTTTCTTTGCACCCAGAGATTAATTGCAACTCATCAGGTATCATAGAGCCAACAGTCCTTGAATAGATTAAATTTACCCTTGATTTTGAGAAAGAATTGTTTCGGGACTGTGGGAGTGCTGGACATCAGTTTGGGTGGATTCAGTCATGAAATGCTGGGAAACGTAACAACTAATTGGGAGTGGGCAGTACCCAATGGATATTGGGCAGCAAATTGACTTTGAAGATGGGATGATGTTTTACAAGGGCTGAGGTTGTCACGTTTTGGACTTTTGGGGGGATGAATGATGGCCATAGATTTTGGGGAGAGGGGATAACAGCTGAAGAGATATAACTATTTTAAATATCCGGTAAAATGAGGCCCAAGAGGGGAAGATGGAGATTAGCATTAACAGGATAGAGGGAAAGGGATTTGGGCTTGAGGAAGAAGAGAAACTCATTGATTTGATGGGGAGAGTTGATTGATAACCTACAGGAAGATAAAGGAAGATAATGACTAGGGTACGGTAACTTTAAACGAAATAAGTTGGTGTCTCTGCCAAAGCCAGCTTTGCTTGTCATAAGTTAATTGCCCATGAAAATGGCGTAGTGACCGCCTCCTTGTCTTAAGTAATTGCAGTAGACAATATTGTGTTGATCTAGCTATGGTGTTGAGAGAAAGGGAGTTGCATCTTTTTCTTTTTTTTCTGAATCAACGGCAGTGAAGGAACACCCAGAAGTAGCTCTAAGTAAGGGTGGTGTATTCCTTGTTGGCAGTTAAATGTGCGTGCATCTCACGCGTCTCTTCCCATCTTTTTTTTCCAGGTGATAGAGGTCGCAGGATTGGAACGTGCAGTCGAAGGGGACTTGATGAGGTGCAGCGGTGCATCTTTTAACTGGTACACGCTGCTTCCACTTTACACCTCTAGTTTATCCAAAGACTGTTTAAGGATTCGTTAAGGTGTTGGATTGGATGACAATCAATAGAGTTGCGTCGCCCTGCATGCTTTCAAGCTACGGTAGTGCTTTTCGAGCTACCCTAATCGAGACAAATGGAGAATATAGCATTTGTCTGCATTGTAGATGGTAAACAACTTTGGGGAGTCAGGCGGTGAGGTACTCACTGTTGAATTCCCAAGCTCAGAGCAGATCTTGTAGTGAAAGTATTTATGTGGCTGGCGGAGCTGAGAATCTGGCCAAGGACAATGGGATGTTAATGGTGTGGAATTTGGCTACAGTAATTCCACTGAGAGTCAAGGGGAAATTTTTGAAGTAATCTTATTTTGAAAGGGGCGTTGTCTGGCACTTATGCAGCAAGATACTCAATCGCCACTTATTAGCGCAGTTGTGCTTGGATACAATTCGGCTGCTTCTGATGGCCCACAGCGCCTCATGGCTGCCCAGGGTTGCCAGGCATATTGCAAAGAGATCCCATTTAATAGGATGACAGCACGATGGAATGTATCCTCCAGGCAAATGCGGTACACGGCCACCACGAGGAGTGTACGGCTGTCAGCCCTACCGATACTGTCACGGACAGATGCATCTGCGACTTGCAGGTTGGTGAGGAAGATCTCGGGGAGATTATTCTTCCTCACTTGATTGGTTACCTCACCACCATGCACGGTCGAGCAAGCCCAGCATAGCAGCTGTGCCCTTGGGTCTCCACCACCTCGTTCAGTCGTGGTACTATCGCTCCAGTCTTGGTAATATTCACTGAAGTCCCACTCTTCTTACATCCTGTGCCAGCCTCATTTTTTTCAAATGGCGTTAAACAGGGCCGAGTAATGATGCATCATCTTATGCGTATATGTGTATGCTTTGGAGGTGGAGGGTGTTGAACAGGATAAGCTGGCCACATTTAGATATGGGATTCTGTAGAATTAAAGATCGTGCAAGCAGTCAAAGTGGTTAAATGAGGGGCACAAATTGCTTATTTGATATTTATTCTTTCAAGCGGTATAGTTGTTGCTGGCAGGGACACTTGGTTTTTTTTTTGTCTGCCCCGAATTGCCTTTTAGAAGGCAGTGGTGAGATCCCTTCTTGATCGCTGAAGCCCATGTGGTGTAGACACACCCACAGCCCTGCAAGGGGCGAAGTTCCAGGATTTTGGCCCAGCGACGGTGAACGAATATTGATGTATTCCAATTCAGCATGGCGTGTAGCTTGGAAGGGAACATTCAGGTGGTGGTGTTTCTGCACCTGCTGTTCTTGTGGTCCTCGGTGGTAGAAGTCCTGGGTATGAAAAGTGTTCCCGAAGGAGATTCGGTGAGCTTCTGCAGTCCATCTAACTTTATCTGCTAAATATGATATGCCTTTTCCCCTTTTTTCGTAGAGCTACGAATCAGATGGGCCTCAAATATTCGATTCTAATATACAGTTCCTGTATCGAATTCCAGAATTTCACAAATCTTTTGCACACAAATATTTCTTCATTCTCGCTACTTGATTTATTGGGTACCGTCTTATAAACATGACCTCATCACCCTTTCCAGATTTTATACAACAAAAAAAACAGTGGTATAACATTTAGCCATTCGAGCATTATCCACTATCTAATGAATAAGAGGCTCAGCTCTGGGCGAACGGCATACCTGTACCGCTGTGCTTAAAAAACATCTTGCAAACTTGTTTCTTGTTTATCTACTGCTTGACATGTCTACACTTTTTGGAAGAGCATTACAAATTTCTAAAACCCTTTGTCTGTGTAGGTCTTTATTGATTTTGATTGCCCACAACAAAGCCAGTAGGAAATAGATGTGGCTTCTTGCTGTGAAGTAAGGATTTTCTAACTCTAAGCTTCAGATTAAATCTATGCCCCTTAGCACAAGACTACTAACCCGCAGAGATAGTTTCAACTGATCCACTCTCCAGCGCGTCCCCTTAATATGTTGAAAAGTTCGATCAACCCCACCCCCACCCCGCCCTCCCCCCAATATTCTAAATTCTAGATAGACTACTTTTCATATTGTACTGTGGTAAGCAAATGGCCATAGTACAGGTAACAGTCCCTAAGACCTAGCCTGCGATTGCACCAAGGCTTCTATGTCCATGCCAAACTGAGTTTCCCTCAAATACTCAGCCCTCAAGGTATTGTCTAATCAGGGCTCTGTAGAACTAAAGGCTGAGTTTTATCCCTTTGTTTTCTTTTCTTTTTGCAACAACCATAAATTTTTAGCTTTCAATTAGCCTATTGGAAACAATTTCTGCATCAACCTTGGAAACATTTTTGCAAACAATATTGACGGCTGTAATTCCCATGTTACATTATTGACCACAATTCTCAGATATATTGTTAAATATGGAACAACGGAACCACAGAAATTTTCTGGCGATAGAAAACGGCCATTCAGACCATCCTGATTGCACCGGCCATGAAAGAAAAAATAAATAAACCAGCAATCCTTTCGAAAAAAATTCAAGCAACCAGTCCATAGCTTTCTCGGTTACAACACTTCTTGTTAAGATTCATAGACCTTTTAAATGAGTTGAGGTTGTCTGCCTCCACCAACCCCAGCATGCAGCGAATTTCAGAAACCCACCACCCTCTGGATGAAGAAGCTTTTCCTCATGCCCACTCTAATCTTTCCGGCAATCACTCTAAATCATTATTCCCTGGTACTTATCCTCCCCGCTAAGGGAAACAGGGTTTCCCTCTCTAATCTATTTTATAATCATAATCTTGTAAATACATCTCAATCAGGTAACTTCTCAGAGATATAAAGCGATTTTGAAGGTGATGGTGATAAACATAGCATTTCACCTACCAGGTAAATATAGAAGAAACAAATTTACCTTTTCGGCTATTTCTTATCAGACATTCAGTGATAGTGTGACGCCAATTATATAAGTCGTACACCCCAATTGTTGGGGGGATGGTATCAAATAGCATGTTCCTGCAGTTACTCACAACAGGCAAAGTGCTGACTGAATCCAGCCAGTGCGAGATCAAAAACTCAAAGCATAATGTCCAACATTATGTGCGATTCTGAACTTGGAGAACACCTGCTCAGCAATCCTGATTTTGCTAAGAATGAAAACCAATAAAATGCCTTCAGTCAGGCTTACAAAGTGACTCACCTAAGCATGCCGGAAACCACATATATCCACACACAATAGATGTTCTTTGCAGACAGAAGGAATGTGCCAACACTTTGGGCCTTTTTCAACTAAACAAATGTTTAGGGAACAGCCATTCCCTGGTTCACTTCTCGGTGCAATAACTTGAGCAATCAGAAGCGGCCATCATGATTAGAATTGGAACTAAACTGGGCATGTAACTGACCCGTGCTGCATTCTACATGGAAACGCCTCCAACAATCATTGTCCACTGTCGAAGAATGAACAGTTTCTTTTCTTAGGGGATAAATCGTTGATCCCTTGTTGCAGTTGATAATTTCAGGCGAGGTGTCCTGCTTACTGCAATACAAGAAGCTTTCAGTGCTGTCTCCTTTTTTCAGGAACACTCACGCTCGGTGCTATCAAACGACTATGACCTCATTCCTTGCCTGCCATGCAACCTAGCTTTCTCTTAATGGTATTAATCCCATCTTGAATATGTTTTTTTTCATGTGCCCTGTACAATATTTTACTATTTACTTTATGTCTGGATAATTTCATCTCCGTGTCCTTCTTTGCTTTCCTAGTTATGTTCTGTTGCACTCATAACCTCTTGGGTTTCAGGCATTTGGCCTCTCTACTGGTATCCAAAAAATACTTGTGTCTCGTTTTCCTTACCATCATGTTTTCTTTTGGTCTTTAACCAACCATTTCCTTTCATTATTGCTTAACTTTTTTCTCTTGTTGAATTCTTAAACATCCAGTTCCAGGGAACGTTAAGCAATGGTGACACACGAGTGTTGAATTCATGGCGACTACGAACTGGATGTAGCCCCATCCACAGGTCCCTGAGCACTTTTTTTGAAGAAGCGTGGGGAATGTCTTCCTGGTGTGCTGGGCCAGTATTTGCGCCCGAAAATACAGACAATAGATTGTCTGCTTAATTTCACGTATTCGATTGTGGGGCCGTTCTCTATGTTTCCTCTCATAGATCAGAGTCAACAGGTCAATAACTAAGGTTCGTTGGCTTTAAGATGGTTCGGAAAAAATGAAGGCCTTGTGGCATGGTAGCAATGTCCCTCCACTATCCTAGGGAAACTGGCTTGAAGTCCCACACCGCTTGTTGATGACCACTTATGTTGCCTCGAAACGTGGAAAAGCTGGTTGATTAACCACCTGTAAGTCCTCACAATGTGACTAATGGCAGAAGAGTTTCCTGGAGAGATATTCTGCAAACCGTAACGACAACAAATGCAAGGCTTTGCCAAGAATGATCATAAGGCAATCCTGAAAAGTCCATGATTGCCATTGCTGTCTTAGAGTACTGCAATTGGAGGAGCAGTCCTCTACATTTTTTTGGAGGTGCTTGGTTGAGAAACATTTTCTACATGCATATCCGTTCTTTATTTGAATTGAGCCCTTCCCTAACACTTCCAATTAATACATCTACTTTCGAAATCGCTGAATGGACACATTCCTTATTAACTTCCATTAATCATTTTCAGTGTTAAATACAGTTTAATGAAGAAACAATCAATTACTCACCTAAATCTTGCAATTTCTTTTTCAGTGCTTCCATTTCTGAAAGAAGCAACACACATTATGTTTGAGCCTATATAGAGGAACATAATAAATAGGCCCTGTAGATGGTTCCTTCCAGCTTCAACATTGAATCTGATCATGTGGGAACTTCATAAATGAATTCCTCTTCCCTGTCCTTTCTGCACATCCCTAAAGTCCTTACATTCCGCCCCACAATCTGTCAACATCAGTCTTACAACACTAAACTATTGAGTATTTTCAACACCCTGCAAAAGATAATTCCATATGCACAATCATCTTAGAAAGAAGACGTCTGCTCAACTCTATTTTGTATGACTGGGCACTTATCCGAGCACATTGTCCTTGTTCTAGACTTTACAATCAGGGGAAACAAACTCCCTGCAGCTAGCGTCTCAAATTCTCAAAGGATTCTATATGTTAGTAAACCTTGGAGTATAGAATATTTAGAGCAGTTTCGGGAGCTCTATTCGACCTGGAGCCACTATATCTGCTTCCTGCAAGTACAACTGTGTTAGTTCTCCACTTTCCACCTGTTTTCTGTAGCCTACATCATCCTCCCCAGTTGCCTGCCAAATTTCCTGCAAGGCAGATGCGAGAAAGAGATAGTACACATAGCACAAGAGGATGGACATGAGGATTCTCTTTTGAATTGAAGAAAGAATGCTCAACTGTGAGTTTTCAGAGTTGTTTAAAATTATGATCCGTGATGCTGGAATGGAAACGGAGACATTGTTTCCTCTTGTGGTAGGTGCATCATTAGAGGTTATCGATACAAGTTGGTCGCCAAGCAATTGAATACCGAATGTGGAAGAATCTTCTTTACTCAACGTGTGATGAGAATGTGGAACTCACAACAGCAGGGACTTAATGAATGGCTGGATAGCGTGATAAAACAAAAACAAGATGGAGAGTTTAATGTAGTGTTACAATGCCAAATTTGGATGATGCAAGTAGCATGGAGCTTACTGTAGAGTCGAAATTCTGGGATGGATTAGGTGGGGCTAATGGCTATTATCTGTGCAATATATGCAATTTAAGACCACCTGTCATTGACAAGTGAATGGTTGGAAGTTTTTATGTATGAACAGCGGCAAATACCAGGTTATCCTTGCTAATTTGCTGTGGATGGAATGTTGTCATGTGTAGTTGTGACGTTGGTTTGGATGTTTGTTGCAAATAATTGGTATTTGGAGTGAAGATCACAAGGACAATTAAGTGAAAGTAGATACACACACAATTTTTTCTGTTCAAACAATGGTGTTTATTTCATCAAAATAAGGAATGAAAATGCCTGCCATTGACTTACACAGAACATACATGATTACAGAGTCTTACAGAAACACAGAGGCGCACACAAAGATACACACACACCCACACTCTCTCTCTCTTTCACTATCCCTTTCTCTATGTATTTCTTTCTGAATTTGGAAGCTAATGGAATACCACCAGTCATATGATCATTCCCTCAACTCTATTCAATTGGACACTGTCTTCACTTCGTCAATGACTTCCTCATTTTCAATCACGACGATGTCTTCGTTAATCTGGATCCACAAGCTTCATTTTCCTCCCCTATTTTTCTATACATTTTGCATGCTTTTCTATTAAGTGTCCAGTTTTCAACATTTTGTCTGCTGCCTTCCACATATAGCCTCTCGAATATTTGTGCTGGAATTTAATCTTTTTCACCAGACTTTGTGCGTTTACATGCACGTATTTGATGCCGTCCTTCTGATTGTTTGTAGTTCATCCTGGTCTGTTGCTTGCTAACACGGCTCTAACTCTTTTTTTAATATTCCTCTTTTGTACTTCTATATGCTAGTACCTTCCCAATCCCTATAACTTTGGTTTGCACCCTCCAACCCCAGTCTACCCCTTTCATACCCTGCTGATGTTGCCAACGTTTTGTGTAATCAAGAGGTGAATTGCCCACTGGAGAATATCCAGACTCTACTGAAAGTACTCCCGTGATACGTACCACGTTGTAGTTTCTGTACATCTTCCTCTGTAATAAAATGAGAGGAAACCAGATAAATTAATTCTCACCAAATGTTGGAAGCATTTTAAAAACAGAAACAAAATTTGCATCTCAGGTCGATGGGCTTTCTTTTCAGAACTGAAAGTGATTAGCAATATAATTAGAGAGATTACCACAGAGGGCACACAGAAGACGCTAGGGCCTGTTACTCAAGTGAAGGGTTTTGAACATATTAAAACAAAAACAGAATTACTTAGAAAAGCTCAGCAGGTCTGACAGCATTGGCGGAGAAGAAAAGAGTTGATGTTTCGAGTCCTCTTGACCCTTCATCAGAACATTGTTCTGTTTCATCTGACATTTCAGTATCATGGCCGCTATTTTGGGAGAAGTAGTGGCACAGTGATAATGGCATTACGCTCGCAATCCAATGGCCAACGCTAGCGAATTACATCCCACGATGGCAGTAGATGGAATTAAACTCCACATTAACCAAAATATATTTGGAATGGAAATGCAGTCTCAGTATGTGTGACCCCGGCAACGATCATCCATTGCAATGATAACAAAAAAGATCTGGTGCACAGCTGAAGTTTTGACTACAGCCAAATGCTAATTGCTGCATAAACAAATCACCAGAAGGAAATTTGCCTTACGGGCCATATTCTGCAAACGAGAAGGAGGTATTTTGATCTCAGCAGCAATGAGTATAGTAATACATATTTGATTTGAAGAAAATAAAAATAAACGTTTTATTTACAACAGCAAAGGAAAACATATGCACACAAGGTTAGAGTTACAGTGTAACTTAATCTTGCAAAACATCCAAAAAGGATTACTTGGTCAGACTCATAGGTAAACAGCTTTCAGGCAACTCTTCCTTTCAGATGATTCCCTATAAAAATCCAGTAATATTATATAAGAAAAGCTGCTGCAACTTTAATAAAGGCACACCACGTGATCTTTAACTCTTTCACTTTGCCGTGGACATCCAATGTTTCAAAACAAAGCTACTCTTTGCAGCCCAAGACTTAGAACCAACGAAACATAGCAAAGTTAAGGCACAAAAGGAGTCCATTTGGCCGACAATGTCTTTGCCAACCCAAGGACACCCAGGTGCCCGTTCTAATCCCAACTTCCTGTACCCGGCCCATAGCCCTGCAGCTTAAAGCACTTCTCTGGCTTTACTGGATGGCTGATTAAAACCTGCATCTTCTCCTAGCTCAGAGCTACAGCCAATAGCTAGATCTGCCAGCCAGCCTCAGCTCCCCACGCTACCTATAATATGGCTCCCCCTTTCGCCTTCAACGCAATTTTCCCCATGCCTCTTTGAGACTCAAAACCTTATAAATATCAAATCCTTCATGTCTCTATTTTGTCTTGCCCTCCGGTCAATAAAATCTAATCTCCCATCTTCTATTTGCCAAAGGAACTCCTGAAAGATGCGAACATGTTTCTTTTTTCCTCTGATACAGCTTTGATACTAAAGCAAACTGTCAGCTTATCTAAAAACGTAAATGTTTGATCAAACCTATTCAATTGTACAACAACACAAACACCTTCATCCTTTGAATGTTTTAGTCTACTCTCTCTCCCAGTACCTGTCTGCCAGTAACATTTGCCCAGCTTAACTAAATCATTTATGCATCCCCACTCCACCCCGCCCAGCCCCAGCCCACCGCCATCCCCCACCCACACACAATATTCCTCATAAAATATTAAAAGAGATAATATCCATTCTGAAACGGTCCTTCAGGCAATTAAATCTGCCATCGTAACACTAACTGGGCCACATGTGACTCCAGGAACATTGCAATATGTTTGAAACTTAATTTCGCCCAGAAATGGACCAGCAAGCCTCTCAGTGCGAGGGATGAGGGATGGCCAACAAATGCTAGCCTTGCCAGCAACACCCATATTCCATGAATTAATATTGAAACAAATTACTGATACTGGTTTCTATTGCATGGATTATTTGAAAGTAAATTCCAAAGTCGCTGTTCTGGGGTTTGATCACATGTTTCCTAGCTATTACTCAAGGATTTGGATTACTGATCAAATAACATAACCAGTCTGCTACATTATAGATTAGGTGTGTGTGACACGTGGAACCCTCCCCTCTATTGATAATCTAATGCTTCAATTTTATTTCCTCTTTCTGTCTGATGTACTTATCCTGCTTTAGTTTAAACACATCTTTGTTATTCGTATTTTTTTTTTACCCAGTAAAGTACCAAATCTTTAGCATTCTCTGTGAAAAAAGATCAAGTCACCCTGAATTCCTACGTGGCATTTGATTCAAATTTACTCGGACTCGATCCCTTTTTATCAATATGAGCACGCCCTCTTCCAAATTAGAAGTCCTATTTTACATTATTCAATGGTCCTGTCCATTACTGATCTAAAATTTCAACAGACTGTTCTGTCTTCCTCCAATGTGCACCAGCAGGCACTTAGTCCTCATGGCCCAGTGCACTCTCCAGGAACCTATTCATCAATCCCTAAGTTCCACTTGTATCAAGGATATCCTGGTCAAAGAAATTATCCGGAAAACATTTAAGATATTTTGAGGTTTCCTTTCCTTTGCACTAACAACATAATAATTGATATTTGGCTAATTAGCGTGCCCTTGATGTCTATATTCTGTAGTTCTTGCACATTTAATGTCTGTTCCCGGCGGTTGTTCGCCTGTATCTCCTGCTGATTGTGTGGAAGTCTTTAGAATAATGCCAGTAGCGTGGCCACATTACTTCTCGCACCAAATTTGTTGTATCTTGACCATCAAATACCTCTGCTCCTTCAATTCGAAAGATCATGTGCGTTAAACCTTTTACACTGAAGTCAGTATGGCTCATTTTTCATTGTCCTTATATTCTCGATTTCTCGTTCCCCACACATTTTCCCGGTGAAATATTTTTTTCTACCAACTATGCCAAGTTCCTCAAGAATATGAATACTCCAATCAGATTTCCTCTCCAAATTTTCTTTTCCAAGACGAATATCAGCCCCTGATCTATGCTATGCACGTGAAGGAAGGCCGAAATCATTTGGAATCACTCTCATAAAATTTGTGCACTCTCACGGAAGCCTTGGAAACAACACTGCCTTTGACGCTGCACAGATATTATATAAATATTCATAGCTTCCTTGTTTTTGTGTGACATGCTTCTACTTATAAAGAGCAGAATCCACGTTTGTCTTCAAAACACATTTCCAACCTAACCTGCCAACGGTACTCGAACCTTACAAGAAGCGGAATAATTGAATAAGTGAGCATATTGACCCTTGTGTATAATTAAGCATTAAGATCCAATTTAATAACCTGCAGTAATATTTGCCCCGGGATAAGTAGGTGCTTGTCTCAATGCCTTCATGTCATGACCCAGCTGTAATGGAATATGAATTGAATCATTTCAAATCTTAAAACCTTCCCTTCTACCATATAACTCAACATAGTTCCTCTTATTGGAAGCACATGAACATATGGCACAAACAGGACGCTCGCTCACCCTTGCCAATCGTAATGCTAATGCTCCACACGAGACACATCCCCACTCATTCCATTTCATCCTTTCATCGCATCCTTCCAATTCATTCTGCCACATGTGCCTTTCCATCTTATACCTAAAGAGGCGTGAACAACAAATATTCCACGTGGAAATTTCTTCCATATTCCCACCATAATCTTGTAAAAACGTTACCTTTTTGATCATATTTTCATCATTTAACACAATATCTTCATATGTGGTGAGGTGGGATAATTGTTTTAAAGTGCTCACAGGAAGCACCTGGGATTTAACGGGCTGCGATCTAATTATAAAACGGTTTAGCTAAATTGTGGAAAAGGGCGAGGTGCAACCCAGAGTTCAGTAATTAATTGGGCGACAGCCAACTTCGATGTAGTGAGATGGCATCCGGCTCAGGTTTGTTGGAATCAATGATTGAGAGGGAAAGCCGCAAAGGAACAATGGCCTGCCTTTAGAAAAAAGAATATGCTCCACGTACAGAGCAGATGCGTTATTACAAACGGCAAAATTAGTTAGGTTAAATAACAGTAACCGTTCCCTGGATGACGAATAAGATAAGGAAGAAGGTGAATTAGACCATGTGTATTCATGGCAGAGCACACAGTCACAGAATTGGAGCGGTGTGGAAGGGGGCTATTCGGCCCACTGCATCTGCAGATGATCTCTGAGTATTTTTACTAGGTGCCAATCCCCCGCCTTTTCCCCTGCACGTTGTTCCTACTTAAATAATCATCAAGTGCCCTCTTGAATGCCTTCGTTGAAAATGCCTCCACCACCCTTCCAGGCAGTGCATTTCAAGCCCTAACTATTCGCTGTATGAAAACATGCTTGCTCAAATGTCGGCTTGATGATGCAAGTGAGGAGTCAAACGAATATCGAATGTTCACAGGGAAAGTAAATCAAAAAGATAAAGGACCAGCTAAGTTACTCTACGAAAATAAAAAGACAAACAACTGAAGAGGGAATGCAAATGTCTCTAACTAGTAAGAGATGACAATAGAGGAATAGGGTCCAATTTGGACCACATAAATTGATTTATGTATGGAGTAAGTGGGCATGAATGACTTACAGAATTACTACTTTGAATCTTTATTTACAAATTAAGAACATTGTGTCAATTTCGGAGCGAAAGAAAAGGTAATCAAATGGTCTAAGCTTTGAAAAAGCAAAGCCATCGGGAAGGCTGGCTTTAGTTCATTTTGATAAGTCAGCATGAGCTGCTCAGATGCATGTGAGAATAGTCGGGGGAATGGAAGGGAAATTATGTAGATATGGGCATGAACTCCCAATCCTGCTTTGATTGTTTGTTATTGTTGGAGCACAAGGGAGAATTTTAAATGTTACACCCCTCTCCAAGAAAAGGCGTTAGAATAAACCCAGCAAATGCAGGTCAGTAATCTAACCTCGATAGTCACAAAATTTAAGCGAACATAGTTCGAGATAAAATTGAGACTCATTTTCATAAATATGTATTCATTAAGTGAAACCGGAACATATCTGTTAAATCTAAATTGGGGTTCAAAAATCTCGTTGCTCCGTTCTGTGAGGTAAAAGAGAGGGTTGACGAAGCTAATGCAGTTAATATGATGTGCATGGGCTTCGACAAAGGCATTTTACAAAGCACTGCAAACAAGAATTATCAGTACACTTTAGACACATGGAAATTAAAAACAAACGAAGAAAGTAACAGCATTCACATGGTTATGTCACAGGAAACAGGGTAATCTGAGCGGTGACCATTGCAGGGTGGAGGAACGAACATATTGCGGGTCACAGTGAACTGGTACTAAGACCCCCTCATTAACTTCATGCATATTAATGACATAGGTTCTGGTGTGCCGGGAGCAAATTCAAAATTTGCCAATTGGCCAAAGCTTGGAAATATTGTGAACTGTGAGGAGTGTATTGAAAGGCTTGGGCAGGACATGGAAACAAGGTTTAAATGGCTGTAAAAGTCGAAGCTGGCACTTAATGTAGAGACAGATGAGGCAATGCCTTTTGATATGAGCAACAAGCAAATTAAATATAAATGAAATGATGGAATTGGAAGGTGCAGGCTTGGAGGAAACGGGGTCTATATGCACTAACCGGTGAAGGTTGCAGGGCAGGTTGAGAAAGTGGTTGAATAAATTGTGCAGAAAAAAATTTGCTTTATAAATAGAGGCTTGGTGTACACAATCATCAACGTTATTGAGATTCTTTACATAGATCGGGTTCAGCCTCAACTGGAGTTATGAGTACAATTCTGGCACTGCTCTTTTGGAGGATTGTACTGGCATTGGTCTGGTTGCAGAAAACATTTGCCAGAACGGTAATGGGTATGAGAAAATTCAGTTAGTTGGATGCATTGGCCAAGCTGCTGTTGGTCTCCTTAGAGAAATGGAACTAGAGCGAATATTTGAGAGGATTTTTCAAAAGTGGAATGTTTCTGAGAAAATTCAGAGGGACAAAAGATTCGCAAAGGGGCCCTTATCAAGATTTTAAAGTCTGTAAATATGTTTGTGCCAGTTCTAATCCTAGTTTTAAATTAATAATTGGATAATGTTCTCAAAGGATCACTGGAAAATGAAATGGTGGAGCGAGATTAGGTAAAATGTTGTTGCAAAGGGCGGGCATGGACATGGCAGATCGGATGTGCCTTTCTCTTTCCATGATTCAATGACTCGAACTTGATTGCTGCCAATTTCAATATTCCTCCTGTTTTTCTTTTTTTCCTTATTTTTTGTTGGAGGAGGGGTGCGGGGGGGGGGGGGGTGGCGGTGGGGTTGGGGGTATGGGGTGGGTGTGGGGTGGTAGGGGTAAATGGGGTCTAATGGTTTCAAATATATCCTTAATTCTTTAAAAAGGACGGAAATATGTAAATAATAGTGAAACAGATTGAAAGAGATGGAAGTTCTCATGGAGTAACAACGGAAATATATCATTTTCATAGTGCCTTTCACGAACCCAAGGCATTCCAATACACTTCACAGATGTTTTATAGCTTTCTGAGTGTAGTAATACAGGAACTTCAGTGGAAGCCTAATCTAATGAATACCAATGTGATAATGTTCACTGTTGTACTTTAGTGACTGCGATAATGAAAATCTGGAGAAGGCCATTCAGACCTACTTTAAAATAGTGAAGTGGCAACTTTATATTCACCTGAAGCACCAAAGGGTCTTAACTTACTCCACCTCTACAGCTTGTGTTAGTCCTGGAAAGAAGAGCTTAGATATCTAGCCTCTGGAGCGTTTGATAAATGGGAGACTTTCAGACTCAAAGCAAAAAAGCTAACAATGAGTCTCAGCTAAAATAAAAAGGAAAAAAAAAGACCTTCAAAATGGGATATGCTAAACTGACAGATTTATTTTGCAAAATATGGAAGATTAAGCACACTCTTAACTTTTCTTTCATTGTCTTTCATTAGCTCTAAATCAAAGAAGAAGAGTTATTGCACCAAGGCCTATTATAGATATATATAAACTATGTCGCAGTGGCAACTGTTTTGCAGTCTTTTATTTTCATCAGAGTTAGGAGCCTTCCTAAGATATTGCCATCTGATTATGTTGGTTCCAACACTTCGGAACTGGAGACAGATTCGATTCATAAAATACATTCAAGATTTTGAATTTATAGGTCTAGTATTCTGCAAAGTTCTGGGTTATTTCGTATCCTCTGGATACCTCATCATCATGCAGTCGAATAACTTATTAAGATTTAAAGCAGCATACACCAGCTAAAATAGAACGCAATTTTGAAATAAAACCATACCGATTGCACAGGCATGGGTGAGGAAAAGACAAAGATTGATTGGGTTATTACGCCAATAGTTTTACAGTAAATAATCAGTGGGAAACATTAAATAAAAAAAAACTGATCTATATTTTCAGCAAAGATGTATGCAATTGACTAAAAATATAGTCAGTAAGAAAATTATTTATTTGGCTTTTTGAGGAGGTAAAGGATAGTGTTAAATTAACAAAGACAGACTGCAATGTTGCAAAGACTAAAGGCAAGTCCGAGGATCGGGTTGTTTTAGAAATAAGCTGAGAGGAAAAACTTGGATAAAAAGTGAAAAATAGATGAGCATTTCAAGATAAGGCGAGAATTTAAAGTACACGTTGGTACTAGAAACAGAGGTAGAAGAAATTCCTCTGGGTACCGAAGGAATTGCAGAGTTGTGGTACAATGGAATTAACAGATTATATTAAATTAATTACACGCATAGCATTACACGTATTATGAAACCAAAATATGGCACTATCGCAGAAGGATATGTAAGTCAGATGAACATAGGAAAACATGAGCAGGAGTAGGCCTTTCGGCTAGTCGAGCCTGGTTCACCTTTCATTTGGATCATGGTTGATCATCTACCTCAATTAAATATTCCTGTGCTATTCCCATGTCCCTTAACGAGATTAGTGCCAAGAAATCTGTCGATCTCTGTTCTGAACAAGCTTAATTATTGTGATTCTGCAGACCTGTTCGGTGGAGCATTTTAAAAGTTCATGACCAACTGAGTGAATAAATTCCTCCTCATCAAGTTAAATGGCCAAACCCCTATTCTGACACTCTGTTCTCCGGTTGTAAGCTTACTAGCAATCAGAAACAGCCTGCCTACATCTACCCTACTACGCCTGATAAGAATTTTCTAAGTTTCAATGAGATCAATTGTCATTCTTTGACATTCTACTCAATCTCTGCTCATAAGGCAACCACACCATTCCAGGGATTCGTCTGGTGAACCTCTGTTTTATTCCCTCTATAGCAAGTACGTCCTTCCTAATATAAGTACAATAAACCTCTGCATAACACTGCTGGTGCGGTGTCATGAAGGCTGTATAGAATTTTAACAAGAACAGCTTAGGCAAGGAGGCAGGTTTTGAGGAGCGCTGAAAGGGGCAGTGTGAGGTGGAGAGGATTAGATGTGCTCCAGATTTTTTGGTCGATGTATCTGAAGGCACGTCAGCTGTCATATTTTGATACAATATGCTGAGCACAAGATGCCAGAGGAGGGAAGATAACTCAGACTATGGGTGAGATTACAGAAATAGTGGATGCAAAACCCTGGATGGATTTAGAAACAAGGATTAAGATTGTAAAATCCATACGTTCCTTAATTGGGTGCCAATATAGCACAGTAGGCATGGACAAAAGGAGGCTTGCTGCAATTCACGAGACAACCAGCAGAGTTCTTGTGATCTCATGTTTTTAAGGGTGAAAGGGGGAATCAGATGCAAATGTTTTGGAGTAGTTGAATCTGGAGGAAACTGAGGCAAAAATGAAGGTTTCATTAGCAGATGAACTGAGACAAAAGCTTCCTACGGCCATACTGCAGAGATGGAAACAGAAGGGAATAACATGAGGTCAGAATCCAATGTCTGAAAAAGAAAAGTGTGCATTTCTTTTTGTCTGTCTTCAAATTAAATACATAATTGATATCTCTGAAAAGAGGGAGTCTCAATATAAATAATACTAGCGAACAAAAGGTATTGAATGCACTTAAAGGACTAAAGCTGACCTGCTGGCTGACAACCTAGAGTTTCACTTACTGGTCTAGATGGTGGATAAATTGGTCAGAAGTTTTCAAAGTTCCCCAGATTAGAGAATAGTCCCAGTATATTCGAACATAAATAAAGTAAGCCCGGTATTCGGCAAAGAGGTGGGGCTGATGTGGTAGAGGAAATAAATATTCAGCTCAATTAGACTCACAACAAGCACCGGGAAATTCTGGCGTTAGTTAGGAAGTCGTAAAATTTCGCTTAAGAGCATAGTTTGATGCAAGGAACATTGTGTTTGAGGGATATATCAGGACCTTAAAAATACAATTAGTAGAAAGTTATTTTAGTGTCAGAGGGAACAGCGATGGACCAATCCGTTTACAATCTATACTATTAACTTCCACTTAGAGACTAATATATCTTATTGACTTCAAATTAGAAACCAATCTATACTATTGAATTCCGCTTAGAAACAAAGAGCATTTCATTTAAATTTGCGAACCATTGAAAACTAGCATGGAATGTAACGGTAAGGAGAATACAAAAAGACTGCAAATGAATATATGCAGGCGAATTAAATGGGAAACAACGTAACAGATGCAGTACAAAGTAGCAAAATGTGACATAGCCAATTTTGATAACACAAATAGAAAAGTTGAAGCGTCCTGAAAGTTGGAGATGAAAATGCTCAGAGAAACTTGGATCAACTCCAACAAGGGTAACAGAAAAAGAAATTTCAGGTTCATCAGCAAATTAAACTGGAAAACGCCATGCTGGTCTTGATTTAAAGGATATCACCATATAATCAAAAGAAAGTCTTGATACATTTGGACTGAGCTTTGGTGAGCCCACTTCTGCAGTACTATGAGCGGTTTTTGGTCTTCATGTTGAAGGTCACAATTAGTTTTGTTCCAGGGGTGAAAGTGTTGACCATTGAAGAAACGTTAAGCAAATTTGACATATACTCCATGAATTTCAGATGGATTAGAACTAATCACATTGAAAATTATAGGCCTGATAGGCCTGCATTTAATTCCTATCAATAATTGCGTCTGAGAATCTCGTGGTGAGCCGCATTCTCAAAAAAAAACTGCAGTCCATGTCACGCAAGCACACCCAAAGTGTTGCTGGAAAGGGAATTCCATGATCTTGACCCAGTGAAATTGAAGGAACACCAATATCACTCAAAGTCAGGGTGGCATGTGCTTTGGGGAGCAACTGGCTGGCAGTCGTGTGTCCATGTATCTGCTACCCTTGTCCTTCTAAGTGGTAGAGTTCAGGGCTTTGGAATGTGCTGCTGAAGAAGTCTTGCTGAATTGATGCAGTGCATCATATGTGTGGGAATCAATACTGTCATACTGCATCGGTGGTGCAGGAAGTGAATGTTTAAGGTGTTGTTTGTCGTACTAGTCAAGCAGACCACTTTGCCCTGGGATTAATCAGCATTTCTGAGTGTTCTTGGAGCTGCCCTGATGCAGGCAAGTGGAGAACATTCTTTAAAACTCTTGACAGGTGCCTTGGCGATGGTGAGCTGGCTTTGGGAGTCAGGAGGTTGGTTGTTCGCTGCAGTTCCCTATCTCTGACTTGCCCTAGTAGGCACCTTATTTTTATGGCTGATCGAGTTCTTCTTCTGGTCAATGCTAACATTCAGGCTGTTGATATTTCGGGATTCATCGTTGGCAAGCCATTGAATGTCAAGGTGATTAAATCCAATTCTGTCTTGTAGATTTTTCTTCTGGCATGTGTGTGGTAGCATTGTTGTTTGCACCTTTTCAGTCCATGGACAAGGGCTCCTTCAGGATCTTATAACTTGCGAATGGGACTGAACATTGTGCAGTCATTATTGGACAATCCCACTTCCGGCTGAGGTGGACATATTGCTTCAATACATGATACCCCACATTTTGCGATGCTGCCAGTAGCCGAATGTCTACGCTGGGAATTTATACAATGTGAAATATTGCTAAGCATAGTTAGAGAAGGAAAAGTTGCCCAACAATGTTCACGACTGGGAATGCCACGGAAGGGAAGTCTAATACATAATTGCAACTGGCAAGAAGAGCTGGAATTAGGAAAATCAAAAAGAGAGGTAAACCCAATCTTTTCTCCACACGGCAATGCTCAAAATTATTGCCACTGGCTTTCTCCATGGTTATGTTTGGTTTTGGTGCATTATTGCAGTGGTTTGCCATTTGCTTACGCAGTATAACTGAGCAGGAAACCTCCTTTCTCTTATAGCCTGTCATCAAGAGTAATGGAGGGATTTATAGCCTGCTAAACAGCCTCATTGGCCACGCCATGGACGCATATTGTGTGGGCATCAAATCCTGAAGTAAGTCTTGAACCTCCAGCTTTTTGATGAGGGACAAAAAGACCTCCATGCATTTTCTATAGATTGATTTTAAAAAACCTGATAACTGGAATCGAAAACCTGATTATAAAGTTATTTTTTAATAAGGAGAAGCAGAATTAACTAAAATAATCATGAAAAAAGACAGATTGTCACAATGAATACATTCTCTCTTTTTACCTTTTCCTTCTTTGATTAGCTTTTGCTCTAAAATGGACATGAATGATATTTTAGATCATAACAACAGAACATCTACATAAGCAATCGGTTACATTAATAAGCATTTTACAGGAGTGTTTAACAATGGCAATTCAAGAAGGAACCACATATTAAGACAGATCGGCAAAGTCTTGGACAAAGGGGTATGTTTTAAGCAACGTCTTCAACGACGAATGAAACTTAGTCATTCAGAAAGTTTTTTTGGATGTAATGTCACAGCTTAGGTCTGAGATAACTTCGCCCATGTTTCCCAAGGGTCTGGCAATTAAAATCTATCCATGTCAAGAGGCCCAAATTGGCGGACGGCCAATCATTAAGAATTGTGCAGCTGAAAGAGATTAGGGGAATAGGATGAGGACAGGCCATTTCGGCACTTTGGTGAGCATTTTAAAATGGAATATTTGCTTGAACCGGGAGCAAATGTCAGTTAACGATCACCGGGAGTGATCATTAAATCGAACTTGGTTCAATTTCACCTGAGAGGGTGATGCAGGCAGGTGCGTTTGAAATATTGATAAGGGAATTGGAATGCTATCTTGAAGAAAGAGTGTGAAAGATTGGGAGGATAAGGCAGGCAAGTAGGGTTAGGTGGAATGCACTTTTCGAGAGCCAGTGCGGATACGACGGGCCGAATGGCCTCCTTATACACAGTAAAATTACTGAGGTGCTGTGAATCAGTTAGGATCCGAGTCTTCGAGTTTTAGGGAACCTTCATTGTATGGAAGGTAGAATGTAGGAGACCAGGCTAGAGTCTGAAGAGTCAATTCTAAGGTTGACAAAAACAAGAAGTAATGTGCCTGCAGCAGTTGAGCTGATGCAGTGGCCAGGTTCCGCGATGCTGGCATGGCAATTTCAAGATATTGGGACATGAGAAATCCATCTAGCAGCTTCCAGACTGATGCGCAGCTCAGTTCTTCAATTATACGATGGTTGATTTTGGTCGTAACTTTATTTACCTGCCTTAGCAGAAGAAGACATAACTCGCTTAACCTAACAGCAATCTGTCAGTCTCAGCTTTGAAGCTCTGTATTTAACTTTCAGCCGTCGCAACTTGCGGGGAGACCCTGCCTCATTTTCATGATAGCTAGTGGAGGAAACTTATCCAAACATATTAAAGGTTTACATTTCAATTAATGTTATGACGTTTTTCTGGACACTAAACCAGAGGAAACAGTTCCTCTGTACATCTCTACCTATGAACTAATCAAATTGGAAAACACATGTGGGTCACTGGGAAAAATAAAACTTTAATAATTAAGGAAATATAAGGTTTGACTGTTTAATGTCACCTCATAGCTCAACCGGTTTAGCTTCTGCTCTTTTTTGTTTGTTTCATTGATGGTTAATTTTGCTTAAACTTTACTGTTATTTCAGTATTGATGCCTGTAAGCTTAATGGCGTGTAAATGCACCGTGATCTGAAAACTTAACGGACCGGAATCAATTCAGGCACACGATATTGAGTTGTGTTAATTTAATTCGAGTTTAATATAGAGGGGACTTATACCAGATAATGGATTCTAAAGGAGCGGCTTTGCAACAGTGCCTAATTTCACCCGTACTGCTTTAGGGATCAAGCAGTTGATAAATCTCTGCAATAAATCACAGAATCACAGAAACTCACAATACATAAGAGGATATTCGGCTGAACGGGTCTGCACCGACATGTGTCAAACAACTGATCTGCCTACTTAATCTCATTTGCCAGCACTTGGCCTAGAGCTTTGAATGTTATGACGTGCCAAGTGCTCATCAAGGCGCTTTCTAAAGGATGTAAGGCGGCACGCCACCAGCACCTTCCCAGGCAGTGCTTTCCAGACTGTCAAAATCCTCTGGGTAAACAAGTTTTACCTCACATCTCCCCTGAACCTCCTGCCCCTTATCTTAAACTTATATCCTCGCTTGACTGACCCTTTAACAACTAAGGGGAACAGCTGCGCCCTTTCCATGCCCATCATAATCTTGTACACCTCAATATGGTTGCCGCTGCATACAATGAAATTCAAAATGCAAAGGAATAAGTAGCATGGATTTTCATTTTTTTTGTGCTCACCACAGTCTTGAAGCTTCTTCCTTAGCTTCTCCAGTTCTTGGGGAAAGAGTGAGAGAACAGGAAAGAGGTGTTAATTTAATATGACGGTACATAGAAAAATTATTGCTCGGTGATTCCAACTGGATACAGATAGATAAAACCTCATCACTAGCACAAACGGGGTGATACAGAGTAGTTCAGGGGTTACATTTTCTGCCCGGTTTTTTGTTCAATGGAATTAAATATGAAGCAATGAGCACAAAAGCCGCTCAACACAACACAACATGTTCCCCCCCACCACCACACTGATTGAGACAGCTGTTTGAAAACGTTGTGGAATCAATTCGTTTGTACCTCAAATTATTTGTCTGAAAGCATCTGACAAATACTCTATTGCCAGCTAGTCCTGATCCTGCTACCATCTCTCTTTTGGTGGTGCTTTCCAGAGATGAGAAGAACCTGAATAAGCAACAAGCTGTCATCCAAATTTTGCTAATTACCTTAAATAAGTGTATTGTGGTTGTCGACTTATTTTCAATTGCATAGTTTCTCTCTATGCGATTTTTCATGACTTATTCTAATTTTCAAAATATTTTGTAAACTGGTCCTCAAAAAATGCTCCAAGGAAAATAAGCTCAGCTACTCTGAAGTTTCCAGGCAACTGGTTCCATTCTGTTAAATCTCATTTTCTTGCTGCCCAAATCCATGGAATCCTTATGAAAGTGTGGCACTCATAAATCGAGAGATTTTTCCATGATTTTGATTTATGAAGATTTAGGACAACTTCCTTGTTGTTGAGTTCCTTGTCTCTATTCATAATCTCCATACACATGAGAAAGTGATGCACTAGAATGTTCAGGTAATTTGATGGGCGAACCGACATTGGCGCTAATATTAAGAGATACTGATAAAAGCCCCAGCAATCATTTTACTGGGGGTAAAACAAGATACACGTAAGGAGTAAACTGGAGGATCAAATTAACTGCTCCACATGAAATGCAATTGTAAAGCATTGAGCGAAAGTGGAATATATTTGGAACAAATATTCTCTGATGTAAAGGATAATATCATTACCTTTGTCCTGCTTGGCCATTTCTTGTTCTAAGAATATTGATGGATTAATGCATCACATTCACAATTGTATGAACAGCAGGGACATATTCACGCACTTCAGGGAATGTAATGTTACATTGTTCTCTTCGAATGATTTGATAATATCTCAAGTTATCTGGATCATCACAATTAGAACTAACTGGGAGAACGATTAAATTTAAAGTCATGACGAAGCTTGTTCAAACCACATTTGGACCACGAGGCACAACGCTGGACTTCACATGCCTTCGTTAGACAAAGCACATTTACACAGTTCCTCCTTCGATTTTCCAAAAGAATAATAGGCAGAATAATTTTGAGGGATTGGATAAGGTGAAAGCAATACCCACTAAGTTAGTACCAGAACTGCGAAGCTATATCTATTAGGAAAGGACATCTTTCTCAATATGCTCGAGACTGAGGGGTGATGAAACGAAAGTGCCTAAACTTGTGAAGCAGGCACGCAATATTGACGCAAAAACTTATTTTCACATGCGTGGAGTTCACAATTAATCAATATAAAAAATAACAATGTTGTTAATAAATCTAACAAAGCTTTCAGTGTAAACATTCTTTACTGAGAGACCGGTAAGTCATTGGAGCTTCCTACCTGAAGGATATTTGAGGAAAATAACAGAGTTCCATGTGGATAGCTGATGCATGAAGGGAAAAGGAACAGAAGGATAGTCTAATAAACTGATAAGGGAATGTTGGGAAAGCATCGTGTGGAACATGGAGATATATCTGATTTATTTGGACCGAATGGCCTGTTTCTGTGTGGTGTAAAAGCAATTATAAGCAGTCAAATTGCAAACCATTGCAAGTAATATGCGCCCAAACGGATCCAGTGTGCTCTGATATTTTGAAAATGTGCTGAAAAGCACAATGGTGCACATTGAATCCCAAACAGTAATCACCGATTTCTCAGATTCTTCCAAGCAAGGCCTCGTAAACAGTCGCAGTCACTTTTGTCACACGTTAAATTACACCTCTGACAGCCGGTTCTATTGGTGTTATCGAGATTAATAGTGAGGAGTGACTGCTGGCAAACAAAACAACTGTCCACGGTATTTCTGCTTCTTTCAATCTCTCCCCATTCAAATCTAGATCAGTTAATATTACACTAACATTCGTAAAATCGGCTTGCACAATGAGGGAATCAACAGAAACAATGTTTAGATTGCTTCTGCAGCATAATGACGTAGGATTAAATGAGGATGCATATGTGGAAAATAGAGACACAAAACATCTGGTAAGCCATCTCGAGAGGAACAATTAAGGCTCACCTTGATCATCAATGTTTTCTTTCAGTTTCTGAATGTCTTCAGGGAAGGAATAAATAAAAAATCAGTTGACGTGGGTGGTAAGCAGAAGGGGCGTGGGACAGAAGTAAAAAAAAATGACTGTTACATAAATGGGATGGTCTGGAACTTTAACCTACGTATTGTGGGAATCGTAGTGTAGGTATCATTTGTTCAATGTCGGTTGCAACACGCCATATTGAAAAAGGTTTTGAAACTTAATCGAATTGCAATAGGCGAGATTAAATTGACCACCTGCAATGGCGTAGTTCTAATATTGAGTTCCATTAATTAACTGGGACTAAACATTTGATGGGGTGAGAGGTGAAATCAAGAGATTTATAACAGGAACAAGATGCCTATTAAAAATGGGTTTTGAAATCCGTCTTTTGCAACAGAATGGAAATAGTGCCTGTCATACCCTTTTCCCTTGCATCGAAAACTTTTGAATTCAGTGTTGTGGTGACACGCCTCATTCTGAACAAATTAACCACTGGTTGAGGCGAAGCTCCCAATGTTCGTCCTGAGGGCGTGCTGCATCATCAGAGGGACACTAATGATGGGGCTGGCTCTTTGGATCAGTGGTAAAATCAATATCCCATCTCCCATCTCACTGAGGAGATCAACTGGGCACTAAATCGAAGCAGATGTCACCATCCTACTTTGACCCAGGCCAACATTTGACCCTTGTCGAATATATTTTTTCTAACCAAGAATCGTCTTAGACTCGAAACATTAAGTTGCTTCTTTTTCCATAGATGTTATAATACTTGTTTAGTTCTTCCAGCATTCCGTGTTTTGATTTCACATTTCCAGCAACTGCAGAACTTTGCTTTAATTAGATAATTGGATGCGACCCATTTTACCTTTCCCTCCTTTTGCTAAGTGGGAGATGAAGGCATACTTGTGATGTCATTGCAGGAGTAAACCAATGACACAGATTAATTGCCTTGAGGTCACAGCTTCAATTAAGGCATTGTTTCCATTAAAAAAAAACACAATTGAAAGCTAGACTCAGCGCAGTGTGAATAGTTTCTCATTGACTTTCATGAATCTGTTTGGTTCAGCCTACTTGACGCAGCTTCATCTGCCCATGACAACATAGGTATACATAACTACCATGCAGTCACGTATTGTTTACAGCACAGGAGGCTATTGAGGGCGACCTGTCTGTGCTGCTTCTCAGAAGGAGCATTTTACTTAGTACCAGTTTCACACATTCTCCAAGAAGCCCTGCATATTCTTCCATTGAAATAATAAACCAACTGTCTCCTAAATTACTGAATTGAACCTGCTTCCAGCAGAGTCCCAGACAATGCATTACAAACCCCAACCATTACTGCATTAACAAGCTTTTACTCATGTCTCGATTGCTTGATTTTGCCAATTACCTTAAACCTGTGCCATCATGTTCCCGATCCTTCCACTACATTGAACAGTTTTTTACCCTTCTACACCATCATGCCATCATAATTTTATACCTTCATCTGCCCTCTTTGCAATCTTCGATTTTCCAATGAAAACGATTCAAATCTCTCCAATGTACCTGAGCAACTGAAGTTCCTCATCCCTAGAACCATCTTTGTGACACTTTTCTGCACTCCCTTTGAAAACTTCACCTCTTTCCTCAATTGTGACAGGAATTGGACACAATACTCCATTTGGGTCCGAACTTGCGTTCTACACAATTTAACATAACTTGCTATCTTGATTAATCTATGGCCTTATTAAAAAAATGTAGGGTCGCAATGTGCTTTATTGCTCACAACCATCCCTGCCACCATCAATGACATGGGCAGACATAGAACCAGGTCCGTCTGCTCCTGTTCACGTTTTAGAATTGTACACTTTATATTACTGCAGAAAAATCAAGACATGACATGAGTTTCACGAATGGAGTGAGCGCTAGGCGTGCAGGCTCTCCATGTGGACTCGAAACGTTAACTGTGCTCCCTTCCACAGATGCTGGCGGACCTGCTGAGTTTTTCCAGGTATTTTTGTTCTTGCTTTCGATTTCCACCATCCACAGCTTTTTTTGCTTTTATCTTAATTTGTTTCCTGTCTGCCAGCTAATTTAGTGTCCATATTCTATCAATGTTTATTCCATGCCTTATAAATTTGTTTACAAGCCTGTTTTCGATATTCTATCATATGTCATGTGGAAGTCACTGCACACCAGATCAAAACTATTAACATTATCAAACCTGTCAGTTCCCTCATTAAATAACTCAAGAATGTTAGTTAAAGCGAATATCCTTCAGAAATCGACTTTGGTGTTCCATAATTAACGCACATTCACCCAATTGACAACTGATTTTGTACTGAATTATCGTTTCAAAACGTTTTCCTACTATCGAGTTTCAACTGTTTGGCATGACAGATAATTGGTACGCTTATCCTTACACACTTCTTTGAAAATTTCTTGAGAAGACAATAACCAATAATAACATGGAGCATATACTCCATCGTGTTGTGTAGTATAAGTGCAGAACTAAGTCTAAAATATAGAGATGCTGCTGGACAACACAACACTGGGCATCTCTGAGACACTCTATGCCAGCTGCGGCAACGTTAGTTTCAACCACAAACTTTAACCTCATGACCGGTCATATCCCTCAATCCAGCATTGCCATAAAACCAAGGGTCAAACTCTGGTGCAATCAAGAGGGCACGACAGCTTGCTGCAGCGGCAGCAGGTTTAAGAAAAATAGGTATCAACGTGGCAAATCCACAATACAGGAACATTTTCATGCCAAACAGCGGAAGCGGGGTGCAATAGACAAAGTTAAGTGATTCCACAAACAACAGAACAAATCCAAACCACAATCAATCATGAGTGTCAGCGTATAATAAGTGACTAATCAAAGGAAAACATTTGGCATTGCCTACGTGGAGTTCAGCACTGCATGGGAGAAATAACACCACAAAAGCCAGTTAATAAAACTGAGAGTCACAGAATATATTTATCTGTACAAACTCGCTTTTTTAATGGTTTGAGGGTAAGAAACAACGAGTCGTGGTAGTTGTTTTTCTTTCAGATTTCAGAATGGCAGGCAGTAACTTTCCATAAGGTGAGGCTGATGTCAATCAACTACAACAAGACTGATCACCTTATTGATAGGCTAGCGAAATGGGCTGCAACATGGAAAATGGGATTTAATACAGAAAATTGAGATGCGTTTTGGGCAGGAGTGTAGGGAGAAGCAGCAATATCTAAATGGAGCAGTTCTTAAAAGCGAACAAGGTACGAGGTATCTAATGGGATTCATGCACATAGATCTGTGAATACGGTGCGGGGCAGTGAGCGAATAATTGTGAAAGCACAGGGCATGTTGAGCTTCAGAAATATAAGTTGGGATCACAAAAGCATGGCAGATATATGAAACACCTATATTGCTCTTGTTCAAACATGATTAAAACATTGCATAAGAATTTTCATCACCATAATTTATGGAGGACCTCACTTTTTTGACAAAGTGCAGAATAATGCATCAGAACGATGTGGCATTAACCTAAGAAGGCCGGTTGGAGGAGCTGGGGTTGTTATCCCTGGAGCAGAGTAAATTGAATGGTGATTAGATAGCGATGTACAAGAATTTGACAGGTTTACATAAAGTAGACAAAGTAAACCTGAGCCCTTGGGTGATGATGGAAGGACTTGGGGACTCATCTAAGATTTTTCATGTGATACAGGGGGGATGCAAGGCAGAATCCTTGTAAAATAATAATGATAATTCCAGGGACCTCGCTCTTTATTAGGTTGGTGGAACGGAGCGCATGAACAACTTCAAAAAGGCAGTCGGGTGAAAACTCATCAGAAGGGATCTCGCACGCGATGGGAATAGGGAGGGAGAAATTGACTGGTTGTGTTGCTATAATCTAGAGTTCCGCGATTGGCTCAACCCCCCAGGTAGCCTACTTCTCTGAATTATTGATTCCATTACTCTACACGAGGTCACATATAAGAATGGTTGATCGAAGAGCAGAGTTTATAAAAAGAAAAAAAAAATCGTTGATCACTTTGAAACATATTCACCAGCTTACCTTTGTTTTTCGTACTCATGCTTTCCTCTGTAATGGACAAGTATTTATAAAAATATATATTGTGAAGAATGAAGGAACACAATCACTGACACTTGGAAGGAGCAATACAAAGAGCGATTAGAGTTATTATGTGAGATTTATTAGAAACGTGGAATTTACACCAGACGAACAGACCATTCGCTCTAACTGTTTGATGCTGTTATTTATGAAAGAGAAGAGCCATCAATCAACTGAATACATATTATCCTATTTGTAAGGTTTTCTATCTGTTCTTCTCTCATGCATATATCAAACTTCCTCTTAAATGCACCTGCAATCTGCGATGGAATATTAATTTCCACTAAGATTACAAATATTAGCACTTTACTGATAATGATAATTATGATAATGATGACGACGATGATGATGATGATAATGATGGTTGTCTGTCTAGTTCTCGAAGACGATAAATGTGCAAACTCACCAACCATAAAAACGGATATGACAATGTAGCCCCAGCCTGGCCTCACAGTGAGCTTGGGGATTTGGAAGTCATATGTTGTGACGTGGACAGATGCTGCTCTACGACATTGTTCCCAGCATCATTAAGACATTAACGTCGATCTTCTTCAAAATTTTCAGATGCTCTGCAGGTCAACGGTCTCCAACGAGTTGCTACTGATGCTGGTTTTGCAGCTCATTTTGCTTTATGCCACAACAATTCAGATTTTCCTTAACTATGTCTTTATAGCACTTGTACAGCTGACCATGGTCTATTTTGCCAGACGCTGTCTCGGAATGCGATTGACGTCCATTATAAATGCGAGCCCTACCCAACGAAGTTAGGCTCTCAGCAGCTTTGCATCAATAATTATTGTCTAATTTAACACTATTAGTGAAATACATATGATATACTACATCAAAATATCCAATTAGTCAAGCACGAATTTCAGTTTAGCAAGTTCAAGGCGGTTCAAAATAATTTATTAGTGAATATTGGTTAGTATTGATTAATCTGATATTAATGTTGGATAATTTATTGTAACAGTATTTGTAGTAATACTGAACTACTGACTTCCATATTCTCACCAGTATTTGGCTAGATGATATTCTACACAATTTCCCATTACATGTGTAATATCCATCTTATATCGATGACCCCAGGTTTTAGTCTCCACGAGACCAGGAGCAAATATCTATAAGTCTCTCTTTTCAGGTAATTCATAATTCTAAAAACCTTCATCAACTCACCTGTCAGGAACCGGATTTCCACAGAAAAGAATATCAGGCTGTACTGGCATTCTTAATATTTGTAAGATTTTACTTCTGGTTCTATCCTTGAAATGTTTGCTCTACTGGCATTAAAAAAAAAGACTTTAAGGCGTCAGGTGGCTGTGATAGTGAAGTATAAATGCAAGGCTTATATTTTAATTCCATTTTTATTTATAACTTTCTCAGTATGTATGTGTTATTTTTAAATTATGTTGCATGGAACTTTGCATTGATCATTCGATTGCATTTCTGGTCCTACAACATCCATGCCTCATGCTCCTACCATTATTCACCTGCCCTTCTCTTGCCTCTCTACATTAAACTCCCCATCTTTGACTAGCCAATCAGAAAGCTACATGACTCTTTGTTTACTGATTGCATGATTTTAGGTTGCTTGTCAAACGGCCGTTTTTATTTCTGATAAATAATAAACCGATGTGTGCAATTAAAGTGCAAGCGTTTCCTTGGCCTTCTTTGAAATTTTGAATATCCCACATAATTGGACTAGAAGGGTTTATGGATTAGGAGGGAGAGTCTTGGCTATCAATGTTTAATTTGGAACAGAGGAGGCTAAGCGAGGCCTAAGTAAAGTACATAAAATTATTTAATATCCAAGTAAAGTGGATACAGCGGGTCTATTCACCATATTTTATCCATCCACAACCACGGGGTGTAAATTTAGGTTAAGAAATATTAGGGGAAATTCTCCCACTTAAAGGTTGTTGGGGAATTTGAAGCCAATGTCTGAAGGAATGGCAGAGTTCAAACACACATCCAACATTTTAAAGAATTCCTCGCTTGCCCACTTGAAGTGTTGGAAATCATAAGTCTTTATTCCTAGAACTGGAAAGTTTGATTAGGCCTTAAGGCTCCTTCCCAGCCGCAGAGATCATAATCGGTTAAATGCCCTTCTTCCACGCTCATAGTGCTAATGAGTCCGTAAGATTTGGAATCCGTGATTGTGTGCATTATTTTGGGGAGTCTAACTTAGGGCAATCACGTAGTATTAGCCGTTCACAGTGGGGCTTCAAATGTGGTGAAATTCGACCCAATTTGTTGGCCGGCCTTTCACATCGTAAGACTTATTTCAGCCAAAATTGCTATCTTAACCCAAAACACAAGTACTTTTCACATGTGCCGTTGTGCTTACTGAACTGTAGTGTAGAGCCCGACTGTGAATGTCATATTCAACTCTCTCACGGGTCACCAGCCACCGTGCAACAAACACACAAACACACCATTCCAATCATTTAATGTCCTTATGATTTTTCAATCTTCCAATTTGTACTGTAGATATCCTGAACAATCATGGCTGCAATATCGTTGGTCGAGCCTTCAAGTCCCAGCTTTAGAATGTCTTCCCTAAAATTCTCCACTATTGCTCTGCTTCTTTCAGATGTTCAATAAGAACATCTCGATGTTTGATAGAGATTTAGACAATATTTCCTAATTGCTCCATCTGAGATGTGCAGTCACAGTTTTGTTGCAGTGAATTATTAGTGGAGATTTTCCTTAGACAAAAATACTCCATATTAAGTCAAATTTATTCATTGCCAGTTATCACATCACATCCTGCCTAACTTTCAGGTCGAGTGCAGGCAAAGGACTTTATCATTGACGGATATTACGGCAGTCAATCAAATAACAACATTTTTATGCATCTGCGCAATACAAAGGTCTACCATAAAGAGACCAGAGTCGCTCGGAGTCATCCACTGATTTTTGACTGAATATTTGTAACCTTTGCAGTTCTTTTCCTTAAAACATTCGATGTCCTGGAAAAATATACAATTACAAATGATACCCAAACCCTCCCAGTAGCCTAGCAGAAACACATTTCCTAGAGGAAGATGCACATGTCATGGCCGACAGATGAATGTGATAGTTGCCTGGCTTTGAATAACGACAATGATCCAAATATTCCTGCACTCACCACAGTCCAGGTTATTCTTTCGTAGTTTCTCTAATTCTGTTAGGGAAATGAGAAAGGTTTGTTTGACGGTTGGCTTGACAAGGTTTTGAATGGTCCACTCAAAAATCATCTATGAAATATAGTAATTAAATTGAACAGGTTCAAAGGTGGATACAGTTTCTCTTAACTCACCTCCTTGTGTGAGAAGGAACCAACATATATCGGCCAGGGGCATCAGGAAAACCTTTTTGTTGGGAAAGAATGAGCAACAACCATGGCGTAAGAGATAGCATGACTTGTGTGCGGGTGTGTTGTACATTAAGTGAGGGATACTGTTTATATGGTAACTTTTGGTGAAAGAGTTAATGATAGACATAGTGGAAGAGATATTGTAATCAATTGTTCAATGAGGCAGTTACTGTCCCCGGATTTTCTTCTGATTCTTCTTTCATTGGGTTTGGGTGTCGGTGGCTAGGCCAGCATTTATTACCCTTCCCTAATTGCCCTTGAAAAGGCAGTGGTGTGTCGTCTTCTTGAACCGCTGCAGTCCATCTGATGTAAGTACACACATAGTGTTGTTAGGGAGGGAATCCTGGATTTTGGTCTAGTGACGGTGAATAATCCACAACATATTTCCGAGTCAGGATGTTGTATGGCTTGGAGAGAAACCTGCAGGTGGTGGTGTTTCCATGCAACTATAACGCTTGTCCTGCTAGGTTGTAGGGGTTGAGAGATTGGAAGATTTTGCAGTGATACTCAACAAGAGCTTTCCATTTTTTGAGATAAACTTTTCGTTAAGCAGGTTTGTGTTCAGCAGCTTTAGTCCAGGTATGTTCAAATCAATTACTGCTGCACTTATTTCAACCTCAGTATATCCTTCCTGATGTTTGCTTCCCTGAAATGAACCAAATGGTATAAAATGTTTGAAACCAGAGATATGCATACCTGTGAAATGAGCTTGCAACTCTGCACAATCCATGCCCCTTGGTGAAAATGCTAATCTTTCATCAGCATTATAAAATATTTTTCCACGTGTTTATTCTACATAGCTACGGTTGACCATTGCAAGAAACACAAAATGTAAACACACATCAAGTAGCTGGTTAAAGTAGTGATGACCAGCCAAGGGACTAGGTCAACGAGGAAACTGAATCAGAGCAATAAATTGCATCTTATAATAATGGATCATACTATAAGGCTAAAGGAAAACGGCTATTTATATCCGTATTTTCAAATAACCTGCAAATAAATGTTGACTTGTAGCTGGGTGGAGTTTCAAATGGCTTAGCAATAATCTGGAAATATAGATTGAAATCCCACTGTGGTAGTTCTTGAAACTTTCAATTACATTCATATACCTGGAATAAGAAGCTAAACTTAATCATGGTGACCTTTAGGCGAGGAAATATATCTTACTTACCGGGTCTGGCCAAAATGAGACCCCCAGTACTGTGTTTGTTTTTTTTTTTAACTCAAGTGCTACTAAGGATGGAAACCTAATGCTGCACTTTCCTGCGACACCCGAAAACCAGGAAAGAAAAAAACAAAGAACAAATACAGAAATATAAACGCTGAAATTTGTATGCAATACAAATTATTATCCATTATCCATTATTATAAGAACCAATTTATTGCTCTGATTCAGTTTTGTCGTTCACCTACTTGATGTGTGTTTACATTTTATGTTTCTTGCAATGGTCAACCATTGTTATGTAGAATAAAATATGTAATATAAAATAACTCGCCTTTGTCTTTCTTTGCTAAGGCAAGGTCTAACAGGAACAAAGCATATTCATCATGTTAATAATATTTGAAGCAAGTATGTTCAGCTTCATGTACAAAAAAATACCTCACTACCTGATTACCACGACAAGTAGATTTTTTATTTGAGGAACTAGAAAATATTAGTCTGTTATACTTATATCTAATAACTAATTTCTTCAGCCACAGCTATGTTCGGATATTATTGCCGATTATATGCACTACACAATCAGAGGGATGTCGATGACAAGCTACCTATGCAGAGCAACTAGAATGATGGTGGTAATGAGAAATTAATTTACTTGGAATACAGGGCAAGTTGGTATTTATCCATGCAGAACACCTTTAAAGGATCTATAATAGGACTGTTAAATCAAGAAATTTTGGGATGCTAAATACGGAGAAATTTTTCTTTCTACAGAACTGTCAGTAACCAATGCAGGCAGTTTCAAGGTATCTGAGTGGAACAAAAGCTAAGATTAGGAGATGCCATAAGCACAGTGAATTTATTATGACCTTGAATAGACTTTCTGAAAGGGTAGTGGAAGCAAATGCAACAGGAACTTTCAAAAGGGAGTTAAATAATTACTTGAAATTGAGAAAAATGCAGGGTAAAGGGGGAATAATTTCAAGAAGATAGTGAAGATATGGGATCATTCTATTTTGAACATTTGCTTATTCTATCATAATTATATGAGCTTATCATGCAAGAGTTGATATTAGTGGAAAAAAATACAGTTCTTGTAATTTGGCACTGCAAGAATATCTTGATAATCACATTTCCCAATGTGCTGCTCCCAAGCTTATTCATCTCACTCTGTGCTCATACCGTTTCTTTTCTTCTCCATGGCATGTTTTTAACCAGCTCTACCTCTCAGCCTCATGTCTCAAATGTTCATGTTATTCTGCTCCAACTCTTTTTCTGCTATAAACACCGACTCCGATCAAGTTTTGTTCCTTTAAAGTCATTACCATTTCCTTAGCTGATGTACCATGACATTTTTTTTTCTCCAGCACTCTCTAACCTATCCCTGACTTTCTGTTTTTGTTCCACCTGTCTCTCCCCATTTTTTCAAAAGAATTAGACCATTCACATTTCTACTTCTGCAGCTCCAAAGAGTCATATTTGACTAGAAACTTCAACCGCGTTTCCCTCTCCACAGGTGCTGTCAGGCCGGTTGAGTTTTCCCAGTACTTCCTGTTTTTATTCCGACAAACATTCCATTTAGTATAACATTCCAGCTTGGCTTCACTCTCCACCTATATATGTTTCACCTGACTTCCTTCTCTAGTTTATTCCTGACTGCCTTATGATAGCTCCACTATCTCTACTACGTTATTTCTTCCACAATTATGGAAGTAGATTCTATACTACTAGCCGATCAAACTGTTTCATAATATGCAAAACTTCTATTACGTCTCCTCTGTTGGACAATAGGATCTCAGCCCATTCATTGTTTTCTCCCGGCTCTAGATTCAGCATGTTCAATGATGTTCTGAACTTTAGACACTCATGTATTATTTTCTATTATTTGTGGGCCAGAAAGGTGAACAGTACTCCAATTGTGGACCTGCCAAGTTGTAAGGAAGGCAAAATTCTGTGCAGCCCACAAGTATAGTTTTTTTTATCGTTCATTGGATTTGAGCATTGCTGACATTTAGAGTCTCCATAGTTACCTCGATAGGATGGTACAGAGCTGCTTTGTTCAACAGCAGCAGTGCACGTGCTGGAGGTACAGTAGGATTGCTATTAGGGAGTGTGTTCCAGGATCTTAGCTTAGTGGTAGTGACAAAATGGTAATAACAGCACAAGTCATGTTGTTGTGGGACATGAATGAAATCACAAAGACAGCGATGTTACACATGGCCGTTGCCCTGGCTCTTCTAGCTAGTAGAGGTGGCAGAATTGGAAGGGCCTGCTGTAGGAGCCTAGACGAGATGTTGAATTGCATCTTCTAGGTAGTTCAGATTGCTACCATTATACCTCTATGGTGGACCTGCTGAGTACTTCCAGCACTTTCTGTTATTATTCAGGATGATGCCGATTTTGATTTTCCTTGACCTACAATCTTCCAGGCTGCTGGAGAGAATCCATTATTCCAACATACTCCATACATGAACATTGTCGATGGTGAACTGGCTTTGAGAAGTCAGGACGTGAAGTACCTTGGAAAATTATCCGGCATCTGACCTTATACCCTAATACAGCCAGATTATTTATAAGGCTTGTCTAGGTAAGTTTCTTATCACTGGTAATTCGTAGCATATTCATGTTGCGGAGTCAACGATAGTAATGCCATTAAATATCAAGAGGAGATTCTTAGCATCTATTTTCTTGGAGATGGCCATTCTCTGGCGTTTTTGTGGTGTGCATGTTCTTGAGAATCATTAGAGCAGAACTAAATGATTTCCCTTTCTCGCTGTGTGAACGTTTGTTTACTTGTGAGGTGCAAATTTGCCACCATCACCGAACATTTTCACTCCTGAGGTTATGTTGGGTGGCTGAATATATCTGCAACTCGGACATTATCTACAAAATCCCCTGCAACTCTGTGCTAGGTGTAGCATTATTGGTATAAAAAAAAACATAACAGTCTTGTTTCTAACTCGGCATGACTTCAACCAGTGAAAAGATTGAGCACTACCTGCCCAGCATCGCCTGCTATCGCCCTCTCCTCCGATTTGCATTATATTCAATTTTGCTCATTAATTCTCTAAGTATGTTTAATGTAATTCATATGCTTGTTAATTTCACTCATCCATTAGTGATCTTTGCAGCATTGCTTGCATTTTAAACAAAACTACGAGTTTTAAGAATTTTTGAAGCTGGATGTTAACAACAATAACAAACAAATATAAGCAATGCATTCAGATACCTTTAGTTTTAAGACTGTCCCTTAAGTCTTGGCATTCTGGGGGATTAAACCATTTAGTGGGCATTAGGTTTTGTAGGATAAAATGAACTGATGGCTAGTGCAAGCGATTAACTGCACAGTGCATCTTAAAAATGGAATTGCACCATAAATTGTTCTGTAGATATGCCAATAGGTTTTAAATTTAACGTTTCCGACTTGTTTTTGTTGCTTCTGCCAGGAAAAGTCCATTATACACATAGACTGATATGACGATTGGTCGATGTAATGCTCTGGTGCTGCTTTAAACCCACGTCTTTGGCCAAGTTTAGGCATCTATTGATACACTTTGTATATGCTTATACTGATAACACAGTTGCCAAGTGTTTTATTTCGTGGTGCTCCATTAAAGGCACAAGTCAATGCAAGTTTATTTTAATTAAACATAGTAAAATATTACAATTACACTCAGCATCTCTCTAATCCGGATACATTTTGTGGCATCCCTATTACCGGCAGAACTGTAAGGAATCTATAAAACTCATGATCAGTAATCCAGAATCAATGCATCCAATAATGGACATTTTTCATTATTTTGGTGTCCGTAAATCGGGGATCAACTAGAAGTACAGTGATTAGGGGTAATAGGAATTACGATCCCGAAAGGTTACTAGAAATCAGACACCAAACTCAGTCAGGTACGTGGTAGATGCACCAATGACATGGACTGGAATTTGGAACCACATAAAGAAAGGTTCTTCTCCTCTGAAGGTCAGAATAAAATAGACCTCCAAAGGCAATGAATGGTTTGTGTTATTGTTATGACAACATGCTTTACTATTGAGATTCAGGATGCCACATTTATAATAAAAGAAACAATTGTTCGCAATTTTCCTGAAACAGAAACTTAATCAACGGGAGACTCTCGGGAGGTGCATTTGAATCGAATAATTTTGGTTGAAAGATAGTGATTGTCTTGTGTTTTCAATAATTTCTATTCCACCATAACCGTAAAGAGGTTGATAACATTTATATGTGTGTTTCTATATCATTTTGTGTTTATGTGTGTGTGTGTATCCATTTCTCTCTACCACTTTGTGTGTGCGTGTGTCAATGTTTCCCTGTGTGTGCGTGTGTGAGTCAGGGAGAAAGAGAGAGAGAGTGAGAGAAATGGAGAGAGAGTGAGAGAGAGAATATGTGTGTGAATATATGTTTGCATTTAGATAATTCTGCTGCATATGGCTTTACTTGGCATTTGTCTACCGTATGTTTTTAAATAGAAATTGTCCATTGATTGAAAAGAATGAAAATACATTGATACATTCGCACAAACTTCCAATGGGAAGCTGAACACACGTTGAAGTTGTTTATGTACAAGCAGCAAACTCAATGTCAGTGCCACACATACAATTTGTTGTAGCAATCCAGTGCCAACACTGAAGACGGTAATATTGATCAGAAATAGACACTTCTTCACGACAAATAGAATTATGAAGGTTATCCAGCACTGCGAGGCCGTTAGGCACACCGAGAGCATGCAGCTGTTTAGACATAACTCAAGTATCCTCGCATCTTTCCACATGTGGCATCGTAACTCTCTGTTAACCACTCACACCCATCTCTAATTATCTGGCCATTTCATGCATCAATGCCGCTTGCTTCGACCGCCCCTGTTGTAGCCTGTGCTAAATTCTCATCACTCTTTGAGAAAATAAGAATCCTCAAAATCCCTTATTGAATTTATTGGTTACTATCACATATCAATGGCCTCTAAAATACACCTATCGCAAGAGGAAGAATTGTCTCCGTTTTCACTCTAACAACGCTGACCATAATTATAAAAGCCTCTATTCGTTCCCTCTCAGCATTCTCTTTTAAGGCGAGAGGGAACAGATCTGTTTATCCTTTCCTCACGTGCAATCGCAGGCACTCCTGGTATGATCCTTGAAAATCATCAATGCACCCTACCACATGCCCGTATTTTCTTTAATAATGCATCGACGAAATGCATAGGATACTCTATGTGTGGCCTAACCAAGATTCAATGTCAGCTCAGCAGAATATCTCTACTTTTCAATCTTCTCCTTTTGGAAAGAAAGTGCAGTGATTTGCTTGTTGCTATGGCGCTGCTAGCCAGCGATGCAAGCTGATGTGATTGGTGCTTTTTCACTTCGGGATGCTCAAATCTTCTACCTGAGTTGGACTTGTACATTCTAATAATTGACCTCCACATTTCATTAGAAACTTGACTTAATCTGTGATGTCCTTTGTTGATCATTTGGTTTCATATCTATTTCGAATAAGCTTTTAGAGTGACTAAACATGGGAAATGTTTGCAGACTCTTGCAGAGTTTTAAACTTAATTAAATGAGCAAAAACGGATTGTCAATGTCCCCAAGGCATTTACGAGCAAGAGCCATGTTGGATTCGAAACTTGAACACTGTTGATATCTGTACAGATGCCGCCAAGCCTGCTGATGTTTCCCAGTATTTTTATTGTGGCAGTTTTTTGACTTTTTTGGGGAGATTATCTTGACAGTCGAAGAAACTCCTGTTCACCTTGCATCAATTGGAAAAGATAATTAAAGGATTCAAAAAGTTGCACATAAAGAGAGGCTGTTCTCGGTATCTGATTTTGCAAGGACTATGGGCCACAGTTGTGCCGTGTGAATAAGAGGGGCAGAAGGGAATAATCGGAGGTTTTATTTTTAAACTGAGGTCTCTGTTGACTTCAGCTCGAGCTCTACTGCTGTGGTGGAAGCAGAGGCGATCAATTATTTCAAAAGTGAATTGGATGGAAACTTCAGTGAAACACACTTGGAGAGATATGAAAATTGAATGGTCCAGGAGGAATGTCCAGATTGCGATGCAAAGAACCAGCCTGCACTTGATAGCCCCAAAAGTCTTTTTGTATGCCTTAACTACACTTTCACGCTTTAAAGCTCATTTGTCAGTTATTTGCATGGAATGTAATTTTAATATTAATCTCCTGTAATTTGTTACCGTCCTTCTCTGTATCTCAAACTTCCCATTCCTCCCCCCCCCACAAGCCCTCCCAAATTCTGTGCCATGTGCGCATTTAGAAATTCTTTCAATTTCAAAATTCAAATCATGAATGTTATTTTTGAACATTAATTGTCCCCTCGCTAATCCATATCGAAAACCAATACGTGCTTTTTGCCACCCTGAATAACTACCGTTTGAATCCACTCTCTGTTTTCTGTATTGAAGCCAACGAACAATCCATTCCGGCATTCGGTTCTTTACTCCATATACTGTGCCTTTATTTATCAGCCGATTATGCAGCAGATTCTGAAAACTGTAGTGAGGAGAACTGTTTCTGCACCAAGATTCTTTAGATGGATTAAAAAGCCTGAAAAATCTCTGAAACGACACCAAAACAGACGGTTTTTGGTAGAGAATGTGGAAGAAAATGCTATTACCGATAGGCAAATGCGTATAAGGGCTTCATAGCAAGTTAGAATCATAGAGCGGAAAAGGCACAGAAAGACGCCACTTGGCACATAGTGTCTGTGCTCGCCAAATAATAGAGCCATGTAGCCCCTAATCCCACTTCCCAGAATTTGGTCAGTGGCCCTGCAGTTTAAAGCAATTCAGGTACATTTCCATAAATCTTTCTCATGAGTTAAGGGT
Source organism: Carcharodon carcharias (assembly GCF_017639515.1). Lineage (NCBI taxonomy): Eukaryota > Metazoa > Chordata > Chondrichthyes > Lamniformes > Lamnidae > Carcharodon > Carcharodon carcharias. Next base: position 11,817,404 of record NC_054495.1, read on the forward strand.
TTCCGGCTCCACAAGCATTTCAAGCAGTGAGTCATTGATTAATTAATTATTCGATTCCATATGCCTCCTTAAACACATTGTCCACCTTCCTTGCTACCTTGAAGGATCTGTTCACACCAAATCCCTCACTGGTCAATGAGAAAGTCAACTAGGTACTTTTAAAACAAAGGTAATAGGCTCTTTGATAAAGGTCGATGTTCGAATAACCACTGTCCGCTGTCATTGACTCTTAACGTGCTTGGGACATAGAGGAGTGAAATTTGAAACAGCCAAGTAAGCAGAATATATGGAATCATCACTCCCACCACAATCTTTCTGATATTTGATGTGAGTTACAATCCACGAAGGAAAAAGAGATTGCTTATTGGGCACCATGTACAAAGAAAGCTCAAAGCTATTCTGCAGGCTTTACGCCTTTGCAATTATGAAATTTCAACTCCTCTGTACTTGACTGAAATGAATAAGGCGTAATTGCAATTTCAAACACAGCACCTGCATAAATAAACTCTCATCGTCTTTTGGATTAGCTACTACTGACTCTAACAGGGGGAGTGTCCTTTCGTATCAACAGAAGAGTGTTTTTCAAGGTTAATGAATCATAAAGAAAAAACATAAAAGTTCTGGTCCAAATGCAATCACTTTGGATAAAATTATTAATATTTCAATTTCATATTCAAGTTTTATTTAAGATAATAGACTTTATGCAGGTACTTACCAGTGTCCTTATGGCTCAATTTTCGATCTGATTGAAACATATGCAAAATGGGATGAGTATATGGACAGTAAGATTATTAACAGTGAAAGTGTAGACATTTGCAATGTTTGTGGCTGGCATATAATTCTGGTCAATGTTTAAAGGGTGGCTGGTAAATATCCAGCAACTTACAAAGGAAAACAAGAGACAACAGTAAACAGAAAGATGGAATCCAGGAAGGAAAGTAAATAACTGAAGAATGTAAGAATGGAAAAAAAAAAAGAAATGAAAAAAAGGCCAAGAAAGACAAGCTTCAATTTTGTAATGCCATATTCGCCTACAATATGTCCAATGTGATTTACCGATAAGTATGTGCTTCTGAAGCCTTGAAACCGACAGCACACTCGAAAAGTGAGACTCAACAAGCAGGAGAAGGCCAACTGAAAGAATAAGGCGTCCAGTACATTATTTTCTGGAAGGATCTTATGTAAATGGAGATACCTTCACTGAGTTGGCTTCACGCGCAAAAATGGACCTCTCTGGCGTATTTTCTACTCACCTGTGTGGGAAATGTGTGCGCCTTATGAATTCTAGACTCACCCTAACGAAGAATTAGCGTGCCTGTGTCATCGGCACGTATGATCCTAAACATGAGGCAAAAAATTAGAAAGAAAACAAGGATTGTTCAACAACCTTGAGCAGTCATTAGCCCGCATCTCAGCAGGCAACAATCTGATCATCGTCGGATATTTCAATGCCAGTGTCTGGAAGTTCACAAATGTCTGGAAGGTTTTGACAGGCAACAAGCGAGTAGGAAAGCAAGCCCCAATGGAGAGCTCCTGGAAAATAGCCTGGGACACGATCTTGCCATAGTCAACACTCTGCTACCAGTAATACGAGCAGAATGTCCGCATGGCAGGACCCATAGTCCAAAGATTACATATCAACTTTCACAGAGATGTCCATATCACATCTGCAATGTCAGATACTGACAACTACTCAACCAATCGCTGCAATATCCAGTCTGCTACCCCAGTCTGCATGCACCCCCAAACCACCACCCCGCCACCCAAACAGTGTAGCAAAAAAAGCAATACCATATGAAATTAAACATCGAAGGCTTCAAAGGTCCCAACAAGGTTGCCCTTCTCCGTCAGCGCATAACTTTCAACCTGTCAACATGCAGCCAAAGGGAGCTACAAGGGTGCCCGTTCTGCTTGCACAAACTACTGTTGACCTTATAAAACATCTGTGAAGATACCCTATCGACCAGGAAACGTCATGACTGGCTTGGCAAACGTGGCAGTGAGATACAGGATGTAATCTAGCATATGCTCCAACGTTTCATTGACAGGAAACTTGAGTACAACATAAGAGATATGCAACAGGATTACATGTGGTTGATGGCAGCGTTAAAGCATAAAGGAAGCGACATGGTGAACAATGGTGATTATGAACGGTATGGGAGATCCACCAGCCCACGGACACCAACAAATTCCTTGTTTTCTCCATCGTTGTCAAGCGGGTCTATGACATGGGCACTCAGGAGTGCACCCTGCTAAAAGTCATGTTTAGAGGTAAGTTCATCAAGGATAGGGAGAAAATCAGTGGTCACTGAAGAAAGCATTTGAAAGGACTCCTGAACAGATAGTCAGCCTTTGATTTGAGTGCACTCAACTCCATTCCTCAGTAACCCATCGGACTCTGTCTTGGAGTGAGATTGAAAAAGCGATTCAACAGTTGAAAAATAACTAATTTCCTGATGCAGATGTGAACACTGCTGAAGTTGTGAAATATGGTGGTGCCAAGGCTGCGCAATGTCATAGCCCTCACTTGGGAACAGGGACGCAAGTCGGGAGATCTCGAGGACACGGTGATCATGATTATATTCCTGTAAACAGAAAAGAGGTGAACGACCATATTTCTGTTTCTAGTGATATTATTTGAGGGGAAAAGTTATTGTTCAGTTTAAGATGCCGAATGCCATTGCTTCGCTTAGAAAGAGTGCAGTTAATCATTTTGTGTCCATCTCAGAGGACAGACTGGGACGTGGAAAATCTACCATGCAGCGCTGCTGAAATAATGGGTGCGAGCCAGTTTGCCCAGGATGCATGCTCATGTCTCTGGAGAGGGTTAAGCACAAGAGATTTTATCTCAGCGTCGAAAATAACACAATTAGCGCCAAAACAAGCAGAAAAAGGCTTTGTTAATTGACTGATGAAAATATACAGATATAAGTTTAGAATGACATAAATGAACCATGTTAACTGTGCATCCATTTGGTCTTTCTCTGTCGGAGCAATACTGTTGCTTTATTCTTAAGCAACAGGAAGTGAAACAATGCTTACAGCTCATGTGTTGCTCTGTGCAAGGTGGCCACGTAAATTATGGCATTTAAATTAATCAAGGAAACAGATTTTCAGGTTTACAAACGATCATTGCTCAATAACTTTCACCCACCTAGATCATTAATGTTCTCTTTCAGCTTCTCGATAGCTGGAATTGAGGAAAAGGGAAACGTTCAAATATTATCTGAAGTGCATCTGGAACAGTTAATAATTGTTCAATTGGGAGTAACGCAATAATGGTTCATAGTACTCGATGGGTCTGAACGAATACGATTGAACACACCCAGATGCATGGAGTGCTACTTGTAGAACTTAATATCCAGTCCATGGGGATCAGCAACATGCCCTCAGTAAAAAACGCTGTGCTCAGCAGATGGTTCCATTGAGACACCGTTTAAAGCTTGATAAAAAAAAACAAAAGTAACTAAGGCATTTCTGCTGTAATATATCAATCTGTAAAAACTATTCTTGGCTCATACTGAAAGACGAACAATATCATACCTCCTGCTTGATGTTAAGCTTTGTTGAGTTCACTTGGTTTGAACGTTATTGCGCTTTTTCTTCCAGACTAATGTGAACCCACTTGTGCTTCAAATGGCACGGGATAATCCAAGACTGTTTAAATCAACAACTTGCGTCGACATTGCACCACTTAGCGTTGTCACCCATATAAAGACGGTCTTTCACTGGGCCATTTAGTCCCTCGATCTCCTCATATAGTTTACATAATACGTCGACAGATAATTCTCCAGAGAAGTGCCAGGGGAGATTTTGCAACGTTATAGGGGCTATCTTAAAGTAACCTGATTGTTGCCTGCCCTGCAGAGAACCTCATGTCGAAATTAACAACAAAATATGTATGTCGCATAATGCTACTTGGTTAACCATGCCTAAAATAAAATTGCATGCTATATCGAAGTGATAGAGCAGGTGCACTGAATACGGTAGAATCTATTTCATTGTTGTCCGGTTTCGCCTGCGTGGGGATAAACTCCAGGTTGCCTAGTTGGAGCAGAAATTCATTTTACATCTGATTTCAAAAAAATGACCCTCTGCTCACCCAAATCTCATTTGCACATTTGCTTATTGTCTCTTAATTGAGCTTAAACTATTATTCCTTTGCTCTAATACCTACATTACACGAGCTCAAGCAACACCTCAATTTATCATTTCTTAACATTGTTTTGAAAACTCGCCATTGTATCACATTCCTGTCATGCATTCCAACTTCTCGAAGATATTGGTGCGACTCTAACGTTGGTGTCCTCAGCAACTGTAATCACTCCACCAAACAGCAGCTTTCAATGCTAAGGCCCAAAGTGTTTGATATCGCTCCTAAAGACACATTGCCTTTCTATCACTCATTCTTCCTTGTAGATGTTCTTAGAAACGTACCTGTTTGATCTTGTCTGTGGCCGCCTCTCTTAATATCTGTTTGTGCAGCTTGGTATATCTGCTCTTTTTTTAATCTTCAAACTCGTATATGTCCCTTGGGAAACTTAATTTAATTAAAGATGCTGAATGAATAATGTTGGAATTGTTGGTGTATCTGATGCAGAGAGAGCCCAACAGTTGCATTTCCTAAGGCATAATTCTGCTCCTGTGATAGTGATAGCAGCGACGTCTGTAAATGGTCACATGTTAGTACAGAACTGGAGTATTGATGAAAAAAGTGAAATTTAAAGGTTTTACTTTTTCACTCATCTGGGCAGTTCTCCAGGATACCCATATAAGAGGAAACAATAGTTTATCTGTTTGTGGAAAAAAGTGTAATTGATTGGCAAGTGGAATCTGATTGGTAAAAAAATTGCCATGGAAAAGGCTCTAGTGATGGAGACTGACAGTTAACTGCCAAACACAGCTTGAAGTACACACCAGGCAGCTTAGCACTGATTGGTCAAGGCATGGCCCTCAAGAATGAGTCAGCGAATGGCTGCAACTTATTTCGTTTGGCTGAACTTGCTGCAATGTCTGTACATGTTCCTTCTGTCTGCAAAGTATAAGGCCTGTGTGTATTAATATATGTATTTCCCAGTACACACAACAGCGCCCAGCTGATATACTGAAATTGCTGGTCAGTGTAATTCTTTGTACAATGAGGATTACTTAACATATGCTGCCAAACCGTGGAATCACATCTAATGTTGGACACTGTGCTTTGTGATTTGACAGGGTGGTTTAGGTTGCGCAATGTCTGTACAATTCCCATTGTGAAAAGTGGCTGTGACATGCTGCGTTTTATGGTCTGCCAGGCTTTGGGGCACATGGACTACATACTTAGAATCACACTGGCACTAAAACTCATGTTTCACATTACCCATTTGTTTCATAGCAGAATGTCTTTTTGAATTGATGACAGCGTCCTGTTGGTGACGAATCCCATTCGTGTTGCTACTTCATTGTAGAGGCGTGAATCAGGTATCTACACCTATTGCTAAAACTATTTGAGAAAACTTGCCCTTCCAGGGTAATCTGAGTTGAGGACGGCACAATTCATGGCCGAAAGTGACGCCCTTAGGCCAGTTCATTAGTTTGCATGATATACAGCGCTGTATTATAACATCAAGTTGCATTGTGAACAAAAAGGTGGATGTGATCCATTAGTGCCACTATATGGCTTCACCTGATTACCTCACTATAAAAAGTACCCGTTAGAAACTGTCTGCACAATAACCTCACTTAAGAATTAGCGGCTTAGCAACGCAACTAACGATGCCACTAAACAGGTAACCAGCCTCTCTGGCCATGCCCTCAAAGAAAACGAGGAGGTTGTTCTAGTACACGGTTTCTATTTTCATGACCTTCATTGTGAATCAAACGGCAAAATTTATTTCCTGAGAAGATGCCGCCAGAAACCTGTGTCCTCTGAAGACGTTGAACCCTGGAAAGCGAGCCGAGCTGATCTAGGACGTGTATTTTGCAGGATTTCCGAATTACCTGCCTGACTTTCACATTCAACGTGAATGTCTTACAACCTTAAGACCATCCCGGATATATACATTAGTAAACCAGAAAACATGACAGGGATAGTCAACGTGACTATATTAACAACATTCACGTCATTCATAATGCTGGGTCCAAATTTCTATCCATTGCACACACTGCTCATCCTGACCGGACAGCCTTGCACGAAAGCAAGCTAAACTAAAGCTTACTGTTTCGATTCCCCAAGACCCTTCAAAAAGACTCCAAAAGTCAACTGTGCTCTTCTCCACCGATGCTGCCAGACCTGATGAGTTTTTCCAGATATTTCTGTTTCTGTTTTTGTTTTGGAATTTCAGCATCCACAGCTGTTTACTTTTATCTAATGTTTGCTCTACTTGTCTTAAGAGAGATAAGGCATCAGGTCATATATGTGACAGGATTCATCCTCACAGTTCGCTGCATTTGCATATGTTTAGGCTGCATAAGGCAAACAAAAGTGAAGCACCTTATCTCACCTATGACTTTTTCTGTGCAACATGAATTGCCAAAATGGTAGGGTGAATTGTTACAACCTATTTTTGACCAATTTTTCCACATGCAGGGTGAAGGATTCATTCAAACTTGAGAAGGCTATACAGGACTTATATATGCATTTCAGTGCTTTGTCCCTGTGCTCATTTTTCCATTTTTAGCCGATTGCCCAATATTCCAACCATGGAAGCCACATATATTTCTGCTCCGGCTTCATAATGGCTTTCCACCATTTTGTGAATCAATATTCATTGGGCATATCGAAACGACAAATTGCCTTGTTGATATCAGTTTTAATGGCACCATGTATGCAAATATAGGTGAAGTAGCCATGGAATCCCCTCTAGGTCCTGCTCTCGCAAATATTTTGCTGTCTTTCGTAGGAAACTTGTCTTAGGTGGATTTCCTGTCTCTAGCATATTTCCGATATGTGGTTGATACATTTGCTATATTAAAGTCTGCATGTAATCATTATCTTGCATTTCTTAATGGGCTTCATCGGGTGCTCAAATTCAGCATTGAAATTCCTTTAAGTTTTAGGCGAAACATGAGCCAATTGCTCCCTAGTTGATACTGAAATAGAAACCATCAGTGCCATCTTGCAGGATAATGGCTAAACTGATGAGATCATTTCCCATTGATATCACACAAGTTCATGAACGTGCCCCAGCCGTCACTATCGACTATGAAAAGTGCACAGGCGACCTCAGATAACCCTGGAAAGGCAAGTTATCTCAAATAGTTGAGCAACAGTTGCAGCTAGCTGATTCGTGTTGTTACCATGCACTGGAAACACGTGTGGCATTCGCCATTAACAGAGTGCTGCGGCCAAATAAAACAGACGTTTTGCCTATCACACACCAAAAAAACTAATGTGGTACACGAATTGCAGTGCCAGTGTGATGATAGGTATATAGGCCATACACCCCAAAGATTGGCGCATCGTACCAAACACCATGTGATAGCCATTGTTCGCCAAGTCCAAGATACAGATGATACAAAAGCAGCTCATGCTGGCAATAGACAAGTACAGTATCCAACATTAGATGTGTATCGAGAATTGGACAACACTTGTGAAACAATCCTCGGTGTTCTAAAAATTAGGCTTACAACCGATTTAATATTGTCAGTCTGGCTCACACTGCGGGTACTGGAAACTACATATATCAGTACACAGGGCGCTGTTCCAAACAGGCAGAAAGAACATGTGCACAGGCTGAACTTGTTACAGCTGAGCGAAATAAGTTAAAGCAGGCTCAGTCTTCTGAGCACTGACTCGGCCACTCAGGTTCAAGCTGCCTGGTCTAACTTTCAAGCACTGCTTGAAAGTTAACTTCAGTAATTATCACTGGTGCATTGTGCGTGGCGCCACCTCTACTAACCAGAGGCAACTTCCCAACCAATCAGCACTCTCTTCACCTTAAGTATAACTTGCTGTTTTCCCCTTATGTTGGTGTTCTTGCGAGTGTTCTAATGAGTGCATGTTGAAGAGATGAGAAACATAAGAAAGAGGAAGAGGATTAGGCCATTTGGCACCTCGAGCCTCTCTGCCATTCAATAAGATTATGGCTGGTCTGATTGTGTTTCGAAATTCACATTCACATCTATCCCCGATAATTTTTGATCTCCTTGCCAAACAAGAAACTAACTGCCTCTTCCTTGAAAAGAAATATTACATTACCCCGTCTTCACTGCTTTCTGAGGCAGAGAGTTCCAAAGTCGCACAACCCTCTGACAGAGAAAACAAAATCGCCTTTTCTCTGTTCTAAAAAGGGGAGCCTTAAGTTTAAATCAGTTCCCCCTATTTTTGGACTTCTCCACAAGGGGGAACATTCTTTCCACGCCCACCGTTTCAAGTTTGTTCGGGTCCTGCATGTTTCAATATAAAATCACTCCGTGCTCTTCTACATTACAGTGGAAACAAGCCACGTCTGTGCAACCTTCCCTTATATGGCAGCCCGCTCATTCCTGGCATCAATCTAGACAGCTTCCTATGAGCCATCTGCAATGCATTTACTCTCATTTTTAAATAATGATACCAAAACTGCACACGGTATTTGTGATGGGGTATCTGCAATGCCCTGTATAACTGTCGCATAACATTCTTAGTTCAAGCTCGTAAGAAAATCTTTCATTCCATTAGCCTTACTCATTACTTGCTGTAGCTGCATGCTTACTTTTTTGTGTGGTATGCGCTAGAACACCTAGATCTCTCTGCACCTCAAAATTACGCAGCTGTTCTCTAGATACGTAAAGCTCATCTCTTTGTTCTTCCTTTCAAATTTAAAAGCTTCACTTATTGCCACATTAAACGCCGTTTGCCAGATCTTTGCCCACTCACTCAACCGATCTATCTCGGCCTGCAACCTCCTCATATCCTCTTCACAACATAACTCCCTGCCTGTCTTTGGGTTATCTGCAAATTTATCGACCATTCCTTCGCTCCCCTCATCTAAATCATTGATGTAAATTGAAAAAAAAAAGGCTCTGGCACAGACCCCTGCAGGTCTCCACTCGTCACCTCCTGCCAATCCAAAAAAAAAAAAACATTTTTACATGCTCCCTGTTTTCATCCAGCCAGCCAATTTTCTATCCACTCTAACATGTTACCACTACTGCACGGGCTGACATTTTCTCAATAACCTTTGATGTGGCACCTTATCAAATGCCTTCTGGAAATCCAAGTACAGTATGTATATAGGTTCCCTTTTATCCACAGTGCACTTTACTGTTTTTAAATCGCTAATAATTTGGTTAAACAATTCTTTCCTTTAACAAAACGACGTTGATAATTCCCATTACTTTGAGAATTTCTAAGTGGCCGGCAGTCTCCTCCTTAATGTTCGTTTCCACCAAATTCTCCACGACCGACGTCAAGCTCATTGCCCAATAGTTTCCTGTTTTATGCCACCTTCCCTTTTTTAAATTAGAGCGGTTTTTATTTGCTACGTTCCAGCCTGGTGGAACTGTTGCACAATCAAGCGAATTTTGAAAAGTTATTATTAGCTGCCACTCATTAGCCAATACAACGTACTCATTTTGAATATTCTGAACTGCACCTTCTATGTCTGCCGCGACATCTCGTTTGATTTATCACCTAGCCAATAGTATCCCAGTCCACTTCAGCTAATTCAACTTCCATGCCCACATAGTTGCGCATATCTAAGTTTAAGATATTAGTCTTTTACCCACTCTTCTCCCTTTCAAACCGAATGCAAAATTCAGTCATATTGTGGTGATTGCTACCTAAGAGTATCTTTGCTCTGAGGTCATTAGTTAATTTTGTCATATTACACGGCACCAAGTCTAATGTCTTTTGCTTCCTGTTTGGTTCCAGACCATGCTGCCCTGAGACACGATCTCGGAAACATTCTGAGGACTCCTCATCCAGGCTAATGCTGGCAATCCGATTTTTCTCGTTTATAATTAGATTATAATCAGGCACGATTATTGTCGTCTCTTTACCACAAGCACAGAATATTTCCCATTGAATAGCTGTCCGACACTGTGGCTACTGGTAGCGCTCCTATAGATCATTCTAACTAGTGACTTGTTTCCCATATTATTCCTCATCTCCACCCAAACTAATTTTACATCCTCACCTCCTCAACCAAGGTCAGATCGAAATATTGCACAAATTAACTCTTTGATTTACAGTCCTAACTCTCCACATTTAGCTAGCTTCCTATGCTTCTTCGATGTTATGTACCCCTCAATATACAGAGTACAATTCTTGTCGGTCTGCAGCCACATATCCATATTTGCTATCAAATCATATGAGTTTACTTCAATATGAACCATCAATTCAATTACTTTGTTATGAGTGCTATGCATATTCAGATACACGCCTACAGGTTAGTCTTTTTTGTTACATCTGCATTCTCTAGTCCAGACTGTTGATGCATTGTTAGATGTTTTCTGTCTGTCCCTCCCTGCCATTTGCTGTCCCTCATTTTTCATATTACTATTTTGTTCCCCTGTCTTGACTCTACTCCTTGGATTCCTATCTCTACCCAAGTTTGATCCCTCACCCCGCCTGTTTAGTTTAAAGCCCTCCCTAAATTAGTAAATGCTGGTTTAACATATCTATTTTTTTTCAATAATACTGAACAATATATTTGCTGGTGTTGTGTCAATTCGTTTTCCCACTCTCATGTGAATCCCAGGAATACAGCAATCTGCATAAATTTGTTTTTAAAAGATTCAGAGGTAATGGAGAACGGTAGAAAAAGACAGAATTCAGATCTGAGAGGTTTCTCTCTATAAGGAAAGACTGAAAAAGTTGTGACTGCATTTTTCGCGAAACAGAACATGACCTGAAAGAGGTCTATAATGCTTGAACTGTTTTGACAAAAAATAAGAAAAAATGTGAATGAATCAAATAAAGACGTTAAGTCAAACTTCTGTGTCCATAGTGTGTTGAGATAGTGGAGCACACCAACACAAGGCATAGATGACCCAAATTTCAAGGGGCATGCTGGAATAGCGATAATCCCTCTGTGCAAATATACCAGAGAACCAAGCTAATTATCTGCAAACAGGGATCCAAATGTTACCACTCCTGCTTGTGGAATTTACATTCAAATAATTTATGGATGAGAAATTGAAAACCAGTCGTAATAATTGTGACCATGGCATCTGCCATCAATTGGAAGAACAACAAGCAAAATAATAAAAAAAAAATGTTTCATGAAAGCACGTTCAGGAGGGCAATCTCCCTTCATGACCAAGTCCAACTTGCATTTGTCTCCGGACTCAGGACAACATGGTAAACTTTCATCTATCCTCTGAACCTGTCTAATAACCTCCTCCCACAACTCATGAAAGAATATTAAAACTTAAACACCGTTGCTGCTTTCAAGGGGAAGCTAAATAAACAAATTTGAAACGAATAGGCCAATACGCTGATAGGATGAGATAAAGTGGTTTCGGAGGAACCTCTTGATCAGCACAAATGCCAGCATTGGCCAAATGGTTCGTTTGGCCTGACCTCGAGCTGTACACGTTATTTTCTATGGACAATGCCTCCATGATTGGAGACAATTGTGCCCCAGTTTATAGAGCAGGAGGTGAATATACTAAATGCTGCCCCATCCCTGGAAGAAAGAAATGGTTTCTTTTTCGGGATTGGTTTTGGAGCAAATTCTGATAAACACCAGCCACCTGCAAACACTGAAGATTTCACCCTAAAAGTTAAATTTGCAGTGTACAACAGTTTTTTCTTCAGAACCAAATTCCAATAGTACGTAGATTGGTTAGAATAATAAGACATATAGAAACAAACATTGGAAATTAAAATGAACAATAACTCCTGTGTTACCTTTTTGTGTGTTGGCCAGCTTTAGTACTAAAAATAAGATGATTAGTGGGTCAATAATAAAACACTGTTAATAAAACAGTTTTGTAAATGTTTATCTACCTGCCCCCATTTCAGTTGCACTACGTGATATTGGAAAAAAGCGTATATAATGTGTTAATTTATAGGCCAGCAATTTTCATTGATTGGCGTTCCAGGTTTTGAGTGAGTGAATGGTCGCCTCTTCTTTCAATGTTCCTCATGGAATGGTTGAAGGAACGATGGGGATAAATGATTGTGATTATCACGAAAGTACTTAGCAGTGGGTTAACTGGATATCATTCCAAAGAACAACTTCAGTGTGAGAGGCCCTATGAAGTCATTTTTTCTTTAAGGATCTATGATTTCCAAGTAAGTCAATCAAATCTGTGCTATTGCAAATCATCGTTCTTCATGATGGAAGAAATATTAAGTAACATTATGTAGCATCATAATTCCTGATCATTCGTTTTGTTTGTTTTAAGGCCCTCGGTCAACCCTATGCTTAATTGCATAGCTTTTATTGTCTTTAAAAACAATTATATTAACATGAGAAACAGAAGTTTGGTCCTTAATCGAGCAAAGGGAAGATCGTACACAGAAATATAGCCAAAACGAGAAGAGCTAGGAAGAAATTTACATTGTCTGAATCTAAGTACCATGTGCACACGTTAGTCAATAAATAACATACAAAGTGAGGATATGTTTATTAATGTAACGCTTGATGAAAACGTAGAATTCGCTGAGAACAAGCGGTAGTGAAACTCAGTAAGAGACATGAGGTCAAGGCGGAATTAGACCAACACCTGAGGGAGAAATTACTTGATGGGTTTAGATGACGCTGTTGATAGACCTTGATGAGGTTCTATGGCAGGAGGCTCCAGTGGACCATAAAATCCCAATTAGATAATTTCTGTCAAATTGCATGATCCTGGACTATTAATTTAGATTCATTTTCTGGAGAAAATGAAGAGTTGCCCCTGGTGATTGGTAAGGAGAAATCCGTTCAATATTTTTCTACTTACCACAATCTTCAAGATCACTTTTCAGTTTATCCAGTTCTGTAGAAGAGAGGTGAGATATCGTAATGAACAGATGGATTCGATCATGGAAGGAGGTTGGGTACAGTGGGGTTCTGTGTTGCAGAACCGATCACTGAAGCCACTGCCACCATTTGAGTGAGGAGGGTGACAAACCCGAGTGGATCGGTCATCATATATAGATTTGGATAATAGTTCAAATTGCAGAAGGTGAAGCTCGAATGTTTGCACCAGCAAAAAATGGATGGAGGACTTTCATTCAATCAGGAACGGGTAGTTGGTGGCATTCCAATTGGTTTGATGCCCTTACCTTTTAAAGTGGTAGACGTCTCGAGTTTGGAAAGTGTTGTCGAAAGATGTTTGATGAATTGCTGCAATATAACCCTGGAGGTTACACACGTTGAAGGCACTTGGAGGGAAGGATTATGTGTTTAAGTTGGATAGGGAGCTAAAGATCAGAAATTCTGCTTCGTCTTGGGTGTTTCTTATTCATTAGCATGATGGATGCATTGCTGGCTGGACCAGCATTTATTGTCCATCCTTAATTTTCCTGCAGAAGGTGGTAATGAGCTGTATTCATGAACAGATTCAGGCCCTGTGGTGCAGCAACACCCACAGTGCTCTGAACGAGGCAGTTCCAACATTTTCACCAATTGGCAGTGATTGAACAGTGATATATATCCAATTCAGGATGGTGAGCGGCTTGGAATGCAATTTACAGGTGGTGGTGTTCCTTGTATCTTCTGTCATTCTCTTTCTAGACGGTTGTCAGGTTATGCCTAAGGAACCTTGGTGAGTTTTGCTGTGTATCTTGTAGGTGGTACACACTCCTGCCACAAAGCATCTGTGATGGAGGGAGTGAATGCTTTTGGAAGCGGCACCAATCAAGCGTGCTAATTTGTCCTGGATGTTGTGAAGCTTGTTGAGTGTTTTTGGATCTGTAGTCAGACAGGCAAATGACTCGTACCTTTTAGATGGTGGAAATGCTTTGGGGTGTTATGAGTTGAGTTACTCGCAACATGATTCCTAGCCCCTGACCTGCACTTGTATTCACATTGTTTATATAGCTAGTCCAGTTCACTTTCTATTCAACGTTAACCACCAAGTTGTTGATAGTTGGGGATTCAGTGATGATAATACTATTGAACTTCAAGGGACGATGGTTATATTGTCTACTGTTGGAGATCTTCATTGCCGACACTTGTGCCACGCAAAAGTTACTTGTCACTTGTCAGCACAAGACTGGAGATTGCCTGGTCGTTCTGCATTTGTTCATGGTCTCCTTCAGTAGCTGAGAAGTCATGACTGGTGATCAACATTGTGCAATATTCAGAGAACATCCACACTTCTGAAGTTATGATGGAAAGTAGCTCATTGATGAAGCAGCTAATGATGGGTGGGCATAGGACACTAACACGAGAAACCCCTTAATCAATGTCCTGGAACTGAGATGATTGACCTCCAAAAACGACAATAATCTTCCTTGGTGCTTGGCAGGACTCCAACGGGCGGATATTTTCCCCCTGATTCTTATTGACTTTAGTTTTGCTCGAAATCCATGATGCCACACTCGTTCAAATACTGCCATGTCATCAAGGGCAGTCACTCTCACCTCACCTCTGGTGATAGCTTCCCTTGCCCATTTGTGAACCAAGACTATTTGAGGTCATAAACCTAGTGAACGAGGTGGAACTCAAACTGAGCATCAGTGAGTAGTTTACTGCTGAGCAATTGACACTTGATATCTCTGTTGATGACCACTTCCATCACTTTACTGATGATTGAGACTAGACTGTTGGAGCGGTAATTGGCCTGATTAGAATTGTCCTAGTTTTTGAGTAAGGCACAATTTGGGAAAACGGCCATTTCCTTTATTGCCAGGTACAAGCCTGTGTTGTAGGTGTACTGGAACTGCAAGTCAAGATCTGGAGCACAGGTCTTGATAAAGTTATCGACAGAATATTGTTAGGCCCATAGTCCCAAGCCGTTACTTGATATCATGCAGAGTGAATTAAATTGGCTGCAGGCTGATGAGGGGGACCACTGGAGTTGACCTAGGTGGATCATCCACTCAGCATCTGACTGAACATTGCTGTGAATGATTCAGCCTTATCTTTTGCACCAATTATGTACTCCTCGATCATTAAGAATGAATATATTTGTGGAACCTTTTCCTCCACTGTGTTGTTTACTTGTCCACCACCATTCACGACTGGAAGTGGAAGGAGTGTAGAGCTTAGATCTGATCCGTTGGTTGGAGAATCTCTGATCTCTTTCCATCACTTGCTGCTCATGTTGCTTAGCACTCAAGTAGCTCTGAGTTGTCGCTTCACCAAGCTGATGCCTCGTAGGTGCTATGCCTGCTGCTGCTGCTGGTTGGCTTCCTTAACTCTTGGTTGACCATGTTTAATCCCCCGGCATGGTGGTAATAGTACTTTGGGGGATACGTCAGGTTATGCGGTTACCCATTGTGGCTGAGTGTAATTCTGTTGCTGCTGATGGCCCAGAGCGCCTATTTCTAGCTCAGTATTGAATTGCTCAATATGTTCGAAATATGCTCCATTTAGCACGGTGGACCTTCCATAGAACAAAAAACAAGGGTTTACACAACGTGAAGAATGTTCTTCATCTCTACCAGAACTTTGCGGTTGTCCTTCATGCTGCATGGACAGATGGACAGGAGCAATTGTGGCAGACAGGTTGGTGAGGACGAAGTCTACTATGTTTTCCCTAGTGTTGGTTCCCTCACCATCTGCCGCAGACCCAGTTTAGCAGCCACGTCCTTTAGTGCTACTGAGCTTGTGGACAGTGGGGTAGAGGCAGTTTTTGTTAGTCAGAAGGTTTCCCATGTTCGACCTGATGTGATGAGCCTTTTTGAGAGTTGGAGGGATGTGGGAAGGAAGGGGCGCAGTCAGAGTTGAGCACTGTCAGGCAACTCCCTCTCGAGTGTATACCAGGGTGCAGCTAACTCAACTGGTGGAGCAGTAATGGTGACTGATTCGTGGCTCGGACAAAGTCAGGCTTGCAAATTTTGCTTGTATATTGCAAGTAACATGCGTGTTCCATAGGTTCAGCCACTGGGCATTTCCAGGCTATTGCCTACGTAACCTGTAAGCCTCCAGAGTCGAGAAAGTCAGGTTCATTTGCAGTTTTGCAGCAGTTCCATGAAACGGAGTAACTTGCTAGGCACATTACTGAGGATCTGGAGTTACACGTAGGCCAGCCCAGGTGAGGACCACAGATTCTGAAGGTTAGCTTATTCCATTCTCTCTTGTAAGAAATGTCCATTGGCTGACCCTGTGGAAAATGAATGTGACTTGCAACTTGGCAACCAAAGTCGGATGTGTTTACATTCCTTCCTGAATGTGGCAAGGATATATTCAGTATCTGAGCAGTCGCTCATAAAAGGGAAAAATCTTTAATAATTAGTCAAAATCCCTTCTTCTGAACACATGCTGGAGGGTATATTGTGAATGAAGCAGCTGAAAATGCTTGGGCCGAGGACACTACCTTGAAGAACTCCTTTGTGATTTCTTGCATGAAATGATTGGTTACAATAACCACAAGCAGGTAAGAATGTAACCAATGGATTTTGCTGACTGTGCATGAATAAAAGTCCATTCCAGCTGAAACCCCTAAATAAAGTTCTTCAGGCTTAGTATGGAGCTACTGATCTGCTTGTAAATATTAAATATAACACGTGTTAAGTTTAGAGCATAGGGTCAGAAAAATACAATACATGTTTTGGTAATTGATGAAAGAACTTAGATGAAACATCTTCACTGAACGGCTTGTGGGTCTCTGCAGTTAAGTGGGAAACTGCAAAAGCAACTGGATGTTGTAATGAGAAAGAGAATCAGCCACGGTATTATTGAATGGTGGAATTGGAGGTCAGGGCAATATGGCCTATTCTTACTTTGTATTATATCATTCGGCATGCTCAACTCATCCAGTCATGCAATACTAGCTATTGTGTGTCTGGACCCCATTTCACTGATACAGCATCTCTGCAGCCTTGCTACCAAATTGTATCAGTTGTGCATGTTTTAAAAAAAGGCATGTGCCTGTCCACTTTGTAAGTATTTCCAGGCCGTCCTGCATTCTTTTCACTTCATTTGCTAATATATTTATGCCTGTATAGGTGAAATGTCTAAGTTTTGGCCTCATGTTTATGAAACAGTTTTTTTAACATCTCACTCATTCTCTATTTTTGTTGTGACATGAAACCATTCAGACATATTTACCTTTCTGCTTGACCTTTAACTTTTCTTCTATGAGCAACATAATTGCAGTAATTAGTAAGTAACATAATGAAGAATACCAATAACAGCTCAATTGGGGGAAAAACACCAGCGAAGGGCACATATCAGAGAAAAGTTCATCTTGGGTGCAATGATACAGTGGTGATAGATCTTCAGTTCCTAAACATAATTCCAATGAAATATTTGATCTTTCTAACTACATTTGAAAAGGATATTAGGCTGTGTGTTAAACGCATGGCTTCTAAGTTAATTTACCCATTAATATAAATTACATATTTTTTGGTGAGGGCTACTTCATGAATTAACATGGGTTCAAATCTCGGTTACGAAACTCTAGAAACAGTTTTTGAGTGTAACCTGCTCGAAGGGATGGCGTGATCCTGCAATATCTCAGTTGGCAGTTTGCTCGTCTCGCTATCAGAGACTGGGCTGAAGTCCCACTCCGGAGCTTTGAAATAAAGTGCAAGTTGAAACGCAGTCTTGCACTGCTGAAATTACATGCACACTGTTAAATATTAAACTACAAGTCATTTCGCTGGTGGACATACAACAATATATCCATTATATTCGAATAGGTATCCCATGTTTCCAAGCCAACATGTCCAATAATCAAACAGTGAAAAGAAATATTCATCTCTGCATTATCGCATTCAGGTAGCACCAAGCTGTGCACAAATTGGTGAAATAGAGCTTTGCTAGATCCTGCAGCAGTGAAACGCGCAATTTAAACATCAATCTTTCTTCAACATATCACAGCCAAAAATTATCAATCACCAAAAACTTCAACAACGTTTTAACACCTGTACATGATTTGATATGCTTCTCTAGAAAACAAACACTTGGATTCATTTTGTGCTATGAAATTTGATACAACAAACTTACCACGTTTCTAAACCAGGGAATAGGATTCCAAGTTTACCAGAGTAAGAGGCCTTTCAGACCAATGGGATACTGACAAAAATGAACTTTCCTGAGACTGGTTGATAAATATTGGCATTAGGAAGAGGAGAGTAACTCGTGCATTTTTATGAATTGACAGCCGGAGATCTTATATATTCACCCTGAGAGGGAAGACGGACTCTCCACTAAGGCAAAAATTCCCGGGGGCTCAGAACGAGGATTGCCTGCCTTGATGATAGAGCTCAGAGCGCCAAAGTGGCACTTAAAAGCACAAATTCTCCTCGCAGAGATATTGAGTGGAAAAAATATGGAATGGATGACAGGGTAACTTTAACATGCATTGAACTCAAAGCAGTGCAAATCGATAACCAGCCTTTCAACTGTGTAGGAGATAGAGCTGCTGTGGAGGAACTGGGTAATATAAACGTGAGATCAATGAATGTGATAATTAATTTGGTAGTAAAGTAAATTAAGAAAAAGCAAATAGCTCACCGCAATCCGAGATATTGTCTTTCATTTTCTTCATCTCTACGAGCAAATGTGAGAATCATGTTGTGAGAAATACCAAACAGTGATAAATCACTGGTTCGACTTGCACCAACATATCATGTATGCTTTTGGGTATCACCCTTCAAGAATTATTCTTAGATATTGCCAAAAGGAGCCTTAATTGAATAGCAACAGGAATGAGAAGCTTTGGTGACATGGATTCCAAGAAAAGTTATGTTCTTTTTCTTCTTTGGAGGGACAAGATTCTGGGAGGTTGAGTTGGCATATCCAAGGTAACGAGCAGTAATTGAGAATACAGGTTTAACATAATTGGGAGAAAATGGGAGAGGAGGGTTGAGAAGATTTTTTCTTAAAAGCTGAATGGTTACAGAATGGAATTACATGAAAGTTACATTTTGTAGGCTGCACAACTAGACGCTACTGTACCCGACCAGGCCGGATTAACATGCGCTCGATACGTGAAACTCCCCCCTTCCCTGCTCTTCCCACTCTATCGGTATAACCTTTGAATCATTGGCCCTTAAATACTTATGAATGTTCCCCTAAAACCGTTATGTGCAATTCGCCTCAACTAACAACTTTACTGTTGTCTTTCACAGTTTCACGAATCTTTCGGTAAAGACCGATGTTTTGATTTCAGTATTTCTTTCTTGGTGGTTATATTGCGCTGTTGGCTCTAACTTAAAACTTCCCAAGAGAAAACTCTTTTCCTTGGCTATTCAGTCGGTGCCACCTCTTAATTCTAAGTAAGTCTGTTATAGTGCCTCAGAGAGAGAATCAAAAAAATGCCTATCCTTCTTGATAGTGATATGCTCTAATCTGTGATATCATGCATGCATAATGCAGGACTCTGCATAGAATGCTAATTGTGGTTGAATCAAGGGTTTAACCAAATGTGTTTTGACTGCTATACTTGTCAATTCCATGTTTCTAATCATTATGTCTCGTGCTTGCTTTGCATTTCTATTGGTCTTAACAACAGTTCTCGGGGTTACAAGGAGCTTTAGCCTCACACCCCTCTGCCTCATGTAGCTTTACATTTCAAGGGATATATGACTTATTCATTTGTATAATCAAAATATAATACCCTAGGCTTGTCTATGCTGAAATTGCTCTGACATATATATGGTCAATTCGTATCCATCACAACCAATTTAATCACATCCAGCAATTTAATAATTGGGTTTTGGTTTCCAATGTTTACACTATTTAGATAAATTAAATGCCCTCTTTTCTAAACAATAAATTCCTGGAGAACTGAAATTCCCCATCATTATTATTGTATGCATTTTACTGATTTTCTTGGTTGGTCAGCATATTTCTTGCTCTATCCACTTTCCAATCTTTCCGCTTCCTACTCCGCTGACTAAACACTCCAGCAATGGAGTCATGCTGTATATGCTACAGTAGTATAAGGCAAATTGGATTCATGGCGAGATTATTGTGTGCCTTCTTTGAGCTGAAGAGGTTATGCAGGAAGATATTCAACTGGACATTGGATGACCCATAACTGAACTCTTATTGAATTGTCTCTCATCGTAGCCCTTATCATCCTTGCCTACCAAATGTTTAGCCATCATATTATGAGATATTGAACGTAATGATAGTAAAATGGGGAAAGAGTTTCCGATAAATTAATAATAATATTGAAAGTCGCCGTTCCATAGCGCTACACGGGTGGTAGCATATCTGACACCAGTTCTGCTCCTCCTCAGATATTCAATTTACTTAGCATCAACAAAACTGAATGTCAACTGGGAAGTTTCACTGCCTATAGATTTCAAACCTCAATATGTCCCATAAACAGAGTGCAATTCATTCACTTACCTGCATTTTTCTCAGTTAGTTTTTGTTCTGTGAGCAACATAAATGAAAACATTTTTTTTGTGTTTACATGTGTGATAAGAGAACAGAAAAAATATAAGTTGGTAACTATCAGGAAAGGGATAATTTGATGGAATTCTTCCCTGTTATACAACAGAGAAGGATAAAAATTGCCCTGAAAAAGAACTTTAACACTCTAAAGGTTTAAGCTATCATACACGATTGTTTGATTGTTGGATGGCTAAAATTAAGGCTATAAATATAGGTCAGACACTCAATAACTCAATAAAGGATTCTGCAGAAAGTACATTATCTAAGCAGTGATGAAATGTCTAAATCTGCCTAATGGATTGATTGAAGTCCATCTTCCTCCCTGAAGTTAAATGCATAAACAGGGTATAGACATCTAATCTCTTCCATTGGATTGGTCCAGGGTAATGCTTGAAAAAGAACTTCAGTGGTTTGCTGTTGTTTTCTGCAGGACGGCTGACCAGGAAACTCTTTCTGCCTGCCATCCGGCATATTCGAATGATTAAAGGCTGATAACCCACCTGCTTTGCAACGTAATGAGGGCACTTTGCGTGGCTATCATCGCACTGAATGGAGCCTGAACCTCATGCTTTTTTCTGCAGCGGGGAGACGCAAACACTGCACCACAAGACGTCGGGAAGTGAGAGCAACATGTGAATTTTAGATAATTTCTCTTAGGAAAGAAATGTAGAAATTATTTTTTTTCCCCCATTGGCTTTCCCGTCGTATAACTGTATGGTCAACAAACAATAAAAGGTTTCATCGCCAATTAAGTTTCTTGAAGTGCAGTCACTCTTGTAGTTTGGGAAGAGTGACAGCCAACATTCCCACCGAAAAGCTCAACAAACATGAATGTCTTATTGACCAACAAATCTGCTTTCATCTTTTGGCTAAGGGGTATACTGAGCCGAGGCACCAGGGCGAACACCACTTTGCATACTCTAAATAACTGAGTGAAAAGTATATTATCCATTCTAGAGGGCGGCAATGATTTAGTGTAACTTCATAGAGTGCATCATTCCCTATCTCCTTCCAACTCAGAATTTCTGCAAGGCATTCGGTCACCAGGTTTGCAGTGTGACTGCAAACCACGACTTTCTATCTCAGGGCCTATAATGTTAATAATGGCTATAAACTGAGGGCGAAGTTATTGGATAAATATTTGAGCTGCGAGCCATATACTTTTATGGGTTTAAATGGAGGTGCAAGGGGCATAAATGCACCAGGTGGGCTTAAATCGTCCTTTTTGGTGCTGCAACCTATTTGTAATTCCAGCTATTTCAGGAATAACATAACCAAGGGGAACGTTCTAATCAGATTATCAGAATGCTGCATGAGCTTTATCTGTGCACATATCATTTCTGGTCATTGTGAGTGAAATTTTAGCCGTTCAATTGGGATTTATTTTATGATTCATTCATGGGATGTGGACTTCGTAGGCTAACCCAGCATGTATTGTCCATCCACAATTGCCCTTGACAAGATGGTGGTGAGCTGCCTTCTTGCTCTGCTGCAGTTTGAATGGCGCAGGTTGGCCCCAACTTGATGTTAGGAAGGGAATTCCAAACCTTTGACCCAGCGACAGTGAAGGAAGAGCAAAATATTTCCAAGCCAGGATGGTGAATAATTTTCAGGGGAACTTCCAAGTGGTGATGTAGCCAACTATCTGCTGCCATTTTCCTTCTAGATGGTATTGACTGTGGCTTCGGCAGGTTATGTCGAATTGCCTTTGGTCAATTGCTGCTGGAATTTTGTAAATGGAGCACACCGTGCATCGGTGGTGGAGGGAGTGCATGTTTGTGGATGCGGTGCCAATCTAGCAGGTTGAATTGTCCGGGCTGGTGTAAAGCTTATTGTGTGTTGTGGGAGTTGCACTCATCCAGGCAAATGGAGAGTATTCTTTCATTCTCCTGATTGTGCCTTATAGATGATGGACAGCCTTTTGGGGAATTGGGATGTGAATTGCTTGCCGCAGGATATGTAGCCTCTGACCTACCATTGTAGCCACAGTATTTACAAGACTAGTTCAGTTCAGTTTCTGGGAAATGGTAACCTCCAGGCTGCTGATTGCGAGTGATGTAGTGACGGTAATGGCACAGGACATCGAGCGGCGATGGTTGGATCCTGTTTTGTTGCAGATGGCCATTGTCTGACAATTTTGTGGAGTTAATGATAATTGTCAATCCAAGCCACGTCTTGCAGAATTTTGACATGGACTGCTGAAGTATCTGAGCAGTGATGAACATTTTGCAATCATCAGCGAACATCCCCAATTCGGATATTATGAGGGCTATTGACGAAGCAGCAAGCATGGTTTGGCCGAGGACACTACCCTGGGAAACTCCTGTATTTTTGTCCTGTTTTGAGGATGAACTGCAACGACCACAACTACATTTCTTGCTGCTAGGCATGACTCCACGCAGTGGAGAATTTTCCCCCTTATTCCTACTGACTCCAGTTTTGGTCGGGGTCCTTGATACCACAATCAGTCAAGCGGCCTTTATGTGAAAGGCAGCCACTTTCGCCTGACTTTGGGAGTTCAGCTCTTTTGTCCATTTTTGAATTAAGACTGTAATGCGGTCAGCAGCTGATTGGCCCTGGTGGAATGCAAACTGATCATCAGTGAGCATGTTGTTGCTCAGCAAGTGCTGGCTGCCTGTGAGCACTGTTGATGACCCCTTCCATTACTTTACTGATGATCGCACATAGACCAGTGGAGCGGTAATTAGGTAGGTTGGATTTGTCCTGCTTTGCTTCTGATAGATCATTCTGCCTTCAGAGAGGACGAGAGGTGAAAAGTCAATCAGCATACATCAGGTAATATTGCAGCTTTAACTGTCTGTGGCATGTTCACTTAGGAAATCTAAGCTTAAATAACGTTTCCATATATCTTGATATAGCTATCTTAAATGTTGAGTTTTCTGTGTTGGAAATTTGTCATGGATTGTAGTAACAGATGTTATCTAAGCGACAGCAGTGTTATGCTGTGCCGTTGATCCACTTGCGCTGAAGGAAATTAAATTGAATATCATACAAAGAGGAAAGGAATTTGACCCTGGAGTGGTTGTTTTGCGGTATTTTCTAATATTGCCGTCTATCCTCGGCATTTTATGTTCTTTAATCAGCTGGATGATAAGTAAATACATCTGCTCTTTAAACACATTACACCATTATCCAACAACATCCTACGACCACTTTGCGCGAAATATGTTCCTTCAGCATGAATATCGATGTAGCAATGGGATCATTGATCGTGGGGAGTCCCAAATCCAATCGCATCCACTCACCACAATCCAGAATCACCACTTTTAGTTTCTCTGTTTCTGTGAACAAAAGAAACATGAAGAATGAAAATCACCAAATAATCTGCTCAGTTTTGCTGAATATGCAGCCAAAATTTGCATGAAGATATGATTGGCAGGGAATCATTACCGGTACGAAGGAAACAATCATTCTGCAAACCGCTGGTCCTATCGTCAGCTCTCATTGATTTCAATGCAAGTGAATAACGCTTGCGTTTTGTGGCAGCGCCCATGTCCAGTGCCAACCTCACAATGAATTAGAGTCGCAAAAATAGCATAAACTGTCGCATTTACCTTCATTTTTCATGGTCAGTTCTCGTTCTATTAAGGCCATGAAAATAATGACTACTTTCAGAACCAAAAAGAAAACCAACCTGCATTTCATTTGTATTTTGAAATCAGAATTATGAAGCAAATTCAATGGTTTTCAATAAAAAAAGGTGTTACAGTGGCTCAGTAAGGAGACATCGGGGTATACGATAAATATTGAGAATTCAGTTAAGATTCAGAGGCGGAAAGGCAGAGAATTGTAGGCAGGTGATTCTAGATCGTATATCCCAGTGGCCTAATGGCATGGAGACTAACAGTGGAGAAATCAGGTTCGATAGTGCCAAAGTTGTCTGAATTAGAACAACACAAAGTTACTTGAGAGTTGTTGATTGGAGGAATACACAGTGCTCGTGGTTAAGAACATGGAGGGATTTCAAAATAAGGATGAGCATTTTAAAATGCTTACATTACTTAGGAGGTATCCCATGTAGGTCAGCGAACAAAGAAGTGATGGATGACAAGAGATTGTGCCAGTTAGGATGTGAGCAGCAGAGCCTTGGACGGCTTCGGGGTTACAATCGGTTTCAGCAGCTAATGCTTTTAGGCAGCGGTAAGGTGTCTGTCGACGTGGATGTGTCTTGACATGGACAATAGTTGATAAAGGTTTGTCCGATTTTATGGCAGTCGGATAAATGTTTTTTTTAAAAAAAATACTCGTTCTCAGGATGAGGTTAACCCGCGCTAGGCCAGGATTTATTGCCCATCCCTTCATTGCCCTTGAGATGGATTACATGATTATTGAATGTACATCACACACTATATGCAATTGTGATGGATTCAGTGAATTATGTAGAGCTTTCCATATTTAGACGAGTGCAGCGGTGACTTTCGTGACGCTAAAAACAGTTTACATATTGCCATGCCTTTTATTTAAAGACTGTGCACCGACCTTAGAGAAACATATACATTGTACTGAAACATTATTACAGAAAACTAAACAAAAAAAAAATCCCCAATTTGACACTTTCCTCCAGGTAAAGTATGAATGAGGAAACAGAAAATGAGATAATCATCACTTGTCAAATTTAATATTTTCCATTCTACTAACCATGTTGTTGACAGATCTCCCTCGTTTTCTCCAATTCTGTCACATGAAAGAAACCACAAGCATACATCACAGCGATCAGAGGAACATGAATGGTCCGTAATGCTCCCTGAGCATTTCCAGCATTCAGCTGTACCTTCCTGGATCCAACTGCGTTTCCTGATTCTGTCATATTAATAAATCTATCTCACACAAAAAATCCATCAATAGCCCTTCAATGACATCACCTGAACATTCTCATTCCACAAAATAATTCAAGGATTCCTGCACTCTTTCACTGAAGAAACGTTATCCCAAGGAAAACTGATGTCAGTTCTAGGTACTAAAGTCTAAGGAGGATGTCAAAGACCTGGGCATAGTACAATGAAAGTTCAGTTTAATTGTACCATCGCAGAGAATCTTTAGTTATGTGACCACGTTGGAGAAATACGGATTATGGTCCTTTGAACAGGATAGGTTCAAAAGGAGAAACAATGTTATTTTTAATAATGAAAGGTTTTTATTTGCTTAATAAAAAAAGTCCAATGCCATAATAGTAGGCACGACGAGGAAATATGTTTACTAATTAAGTCAAAAGAACCGATTTGTTATGAAGGCACTTATTTTGTGAAGCAGCGAGGTGATGTGATCTGGATTTCACTTAAACAAAGTATGGGAAAAGAAGATTTATCAGCTCATTGAAAATCCTGAGGGGAAAGTAATTCCTTTGTGGGAATAGAATGGAATTGCGGCCAATTGGAAATCTTTACCAAAGGACACACATAGGGACAATGGAATTAATGGCCTCATTGCATACCTTTCCATTCGACAGTTCGACAATTTTTACAAACTATTGTTTTTATTTCCAGATCTTCGTTATATCGCCCTTCAAATTCAAAACTCTACCCTTAATGTTAATGTCACTGGACGTGAATTCCAGCGACTCATAAGTATGCTCTAGGGAACCAAGTTCGATTCCCACCATGGTAAAATGTGCACTTTGAGTTCAATTAATACATTGAATAAAAAAAAATCTGAAGATTACTACTTAACCATAGCCGATTTCTACGAAAAAAAACTGTGATTCACTAATGTCCTTCAGGGAAGGAAATCCGACGCCCTTACCTGGTTTGACCTACACGTGACTCCATGACCACAACAACGTAGTTGACTCCTAAATGCCCCAGAAAGACGGCAATTAGGGATGAGCAATAAGTGCTGGCATAACCAGCAACGCCCACTTCTCATGACCGAATGTAAAAAAAAAATCTCCCCTTGTTTGGAATTCCTGAACAAGAAGAGTCATCAGGGGACAGAGGGAAGCCATTCTTATGATCAAGTGCACCTCGAGTTTCTGCCGATAAATCCAGTCAGCTAATTCTTCAAAAAATCTCTGCACCCCACACGTTTATTTCACCCAATTGCCCGTCAATTTCCATTTCTAAGCCATTGATCTTCTCCAATTAGATCACGTGCATATGCAGTAAGCACCAGTTCATTAAAACTCGCTCTGAAAAAAAAATGTCCTTCCTCACTGCCTCTGAGTCTCTTTATCAAAACCGTTATCCGACGACAGCAATACAATCAGCTAATTGGAACAGTTAGTCTGATCTCTTCAACGCTTCAATAACTTTCCACACCCCAGTCAAATCTCCGCTTAATCTGTTTCCCTGCGAGCACAACCTCTTCACACTCTCCAAACCGATATTGCAGCTAATACCACGCATCACTCGAGCCATGAGGTAAATCTCCACTCTATCCTTACCAGAACCCGTGAATCCATCGTGAATGCTACTGACCAGAACTGGAATCAATGCTCTAGTTGGTGCAGAATCAGAGCTGTTTCGAGGTTTCACATAAATTCCATGACAAAATTACTCACTTTCTCTATTTATGAACGTCACGATCTTACTTGGTTTCAGAAATCCTCTCTTAAAATGTCCTGCCACATTCAAGGTTACATAAACATCAGCACCCTGTCCTTAATAAATAAATATATTAACTTTTGAAAAAAGGCTGAGTAAAATTCAACATTCACTGCATCTACTCATTTAACTTCCTGCTGCTTCATTTACTATTTAATCAAAAAATATTTAGTGAGATCAGGTTTCAAGCTGTAATTTTGGGGGATTATCCTGGTAAACATTGAATAATGTTTAAATTGAAGAACTATATAATATGACCGGACAAATGCATTACATAAAGATGTTTTCATCCTATTTCATATACTGAAAAATGTAAATTGAAATGAGGGGCACCGCCTATGGGTGTAAATGTGCGGCGTGTGTATATAATGCAGGTGAGTTAAAGACGCATATTGCTAAGTGGAAATCTGATACTGTGTATAAGGGAGGGACGTGTCAAGGAAGAACAGAGATAGGCATCAAATATTCCCGGATACAGTGTGTTCAGGAACGATAGGGAAGTTAGAACTTAGAAGACGAGCTATAACTGTAAAGTAGTCAAAATAGGAGATCATAATTATCTGCATATTTACTGGATATGCAGAGAGTTAAGAGAGGAAGATGAAACAAAATAAACTGTGTTTATAGCAGATGTCAAGATGGCATTAAAGTCTAGAACGTGTCTTATTATATGAGGTCAGGTGGGAATTGAAAACCATGAAAATAAGCAAAGGTTGAGGGTGAAAACCGAGCGACAATCAACATAAACGGGATACAAAAACGTTTTCCATCGAAATGCACATCTTAAGATGCCCTGAATGTCGGAGCGCATTCGACTAGAGTGCAAACAAGATTCTATGCAGCGAGGCAGAGTACTTCACTGAGGTTCGAAAGAAGTATATTGCTTTTGATAATAGCAAGGAAGAAAATGCTGCAATGTTTTTTGTAAAATATCAAGGAGAAAATGCTTAAAAATGGAGGGAGGATTGATTGAATACGATATGGGTTAATAATTGAAAATCCTGGGCACTAGAATGGCTGGCTCTACTAAAGGTTGACAAGTTATCGGACTGGGATCAAATGCATCAGAAAAAATGAAGGGAGGTAAGAGCGGGCATTTTGGTGATACTGTAAATAATCGCCAACATTTACTATAAACCGAGGGCTGGAGATTTGCAAATGTTCAACCATTGTTTAAAACAAAGCGTGGAAAGGTAGGACAGCAACTACAGGCAGCCAGCTTCTCGTGCTGTTGGGGAAGATGTGAGCAATGGTAATTCTGGACAAGGTGACTACTTTTGGAAAAATACAGAATAATTAACGAATGATAGCACGCATATTGAGGAGCAAATCATGGTTAACTAATTTTATTGCCCTTTGTAGACGAGATAAGAAAGAGAGACTTGATGGCGACATTGGCGTTGACGTCATGTACTCAGATTTCCAAAACTTGTTTGGTAAAGTTGCCGGTAACAGGCTTTTCAGCACAATTAAATGGCCTGCAATAAAAGGGAGAGTGTCCGCACAGATAGGTGCTGGGTGAGTGACAGAAAACAGAAAGTCGCGATCTACATTTTTTTTTCAGATAAGTGGAAGATTTTCAGAGCAGCTGCTAAGTGTATTAAGGCGACACGTTGCCTTTATCTGGGTTAATCACCTGTTGTGCAAAATGAAATCACATGCAAAAAATAAAGATGCCAGGAAAACTTGGAACCATTGTGAACTGCGATGAAGATTTGTACAGTTTCCAATGGGTCATAATGTAGCAATATCTGTGGATTCGTCATTGATGAAATTCAGTGTAGAGCAGTGTGGTGTGATGTGAGCGAGGAGAAACAAAATCAAATAAAGGGTAGAAGTCACAAACTTTACAGGAGCATTGGGCCCTGGATTTACATGTGCAGACGCCCTAAGTATGCATAATGCCTTGACATAATAAGGCATAACATAATCTCGCATTAATATTGAGGTATAGGTCGTAAAAGCAAGGAAGACCCCACGAAAATTAATAGAACACCAGTTTGACCTCAGTTGAGTTAATTTCCGGTCACTACATTGTAGACGTTATGGAGGATGTTGGGGAGCATAACAAGATTCAATTGAATGGTTGCATGTAAGAGGGATCTATTTAGCGGATAAAATAGTTAAACATGAGCTTTCCTCCTTTGCGAAGAAAAGGTTGACAACATATTTAATAGAGTTCTACCTGAAGAGCTTGAACCATGTAGACGGGAAACACCATTCCCTTTTGTGGAAAGATGGAGAACAATGGGCACAAATTTATGTTGCAGTGGAAATGAACAAAAAAAAAATTAATTATTTTTTTTTTCCAGGAAGTGAATGCTCAGGATCTGGAATGCAATGTATGACAATGTGATGGAGGCAGGTTCAAAGGTGGCCTTCAAAATGAATGACATTTTGATCTGAGGGAGACGTCATCAGAGTAAGGGAGGAAAAGCAGTGGGGTGGGGCCAAGTGAGTTTCTCTTTCAAATATCCGGCACTGACACAATGGACTGGAAGGGCTATTTTTTTGCTGTTGCCATTCTATGATCCTATGGGATTTGTTACACACAACATGGCTTTTCCAACTCCATGCTTGTTCTCCTTACCTAACTCCAACCTCTGCAATTGGGTGTTCATTTGCTGAGAATTTTGTTTCTAAGACCTTACTCAAAACCTAGGTTAAATACCACAGCCTGTGGTCTATAGGATTACTCTCGAACACATCCTTCTACAGTCTTTCAATCCACAATCCTATTGCTCCTCTCCAGTTTACTGGCAACATTGGAAGATATGGAATAGCTTCCACTGTTTTCACCTCGCTTTCCTTTTCAACCTGCATGGCAAGCCATCGAGAGTGGATGATGTACTTACTCTGCATATCATCAGGCATTAGAGCACAATTTGCCTATCTATTAAAGCTCTATACATTAACTTTACCACATCGACTTAAAGCAATATTTTGTCAACATTCTTATTCTTCATATGACCCTATATAAAATAGGGTCAAAGACTTGCCATGCCGTTCTAAGCATGTGCCTTCCTCTTTGCCTCACACCAGCTGTTACAACCTGCTGCTATTTACAGACTAATACATTTTTGTATGGTTTTCTTCTGTTTTAAATTTCATTATAGTCTCACATTCTTACTTTCACAGCTTTTATTTCTTCCTCACTTCGTGTCTGAAAGTAACTTATTTGGCAGTTTTTATTTCTTTAAGAACAAATTTGACATGTATTAAACTTTAAAAATTCTTCCCATCATAATCTCTATGTCATTATGAAACTAATCTGTAACTGATGGATCTCCTCCATACAGAGCACTGAATTTTCATTACAGTTTTTCCTGTCAGGCTTTACTTCCATTTTTCTTACGATGCTGCATCGTATATCATCCATTGAAGTTAGCCAGCTTCCAATCTGTAAATTCTATTATGCCAGTCATATAACCGATATGCCACAAAATCAGTCAGAGCTGATTGCCCTGATGTCATTCAGAAAAGGTACGATATAATAAAATCTACCCAATGGCAAGAAATGTGTCTGCACACTTACCAGCCTCCTTATCCTTTAAATCCTTTCCTAATGGAGCCAGAACGGGGGAATAAGCAATATAAATGTCAGGAAACGTGAAGGGGTGCAACCATGTAACAATCTCCGTTGCTTTTGACGGACCCAGAACCTATGGCCAGCGAAGTTGCAGGTGCTAGTTTCTGTGTTATCAGCTCCAACAATAAGCAAAGAGATAACTGACAGTAAGACTACTTTTTCTTAGTTTCATTTCGTTAAAGGATTTGTGGAAATTATTTTGTACTGTGAACACCCTTGCACTCATTTGAAATACAGCTTCGAGATCTTTTCCATAGACGCTAAAAAGTTAACCCAAGATCCTGTTTCTTGTTTCTCCCAAATGACAGCACTCTCCTAGAGTGCAGCAGTGCTTCATTTCGTCAATCAATTTTACGCCCATGTTATGGTTCCAGTGTTGTATGTAGTATTTGAAACCTTGACGTTTTGATTCAGGGGTGATAGTGCTGCCAACTTAATCAAGGCTGAGAGTATAGTACAGAACAACACGTTACTGAGCACACAAAGCCTTTCAAACTGTTTTACAAATTTTACAAACTGGAACATCAACCTGACATAATTTTATGGTGTTTGACGGTTGAATCTTTCATAAGTTGCAACTTGGAAAATTTGCAATTGTGGTAACTTGGTGGCTGAAATAAATTGTAATCTTTGCACACGCATTAAATCTGATGTATTTTGAAAGCCGCCAATTATGTTGGTTCTTCAGCCCTGGTGTTCGCAATTTGTCTGGGGCTCAGACTTTCTGCTTCATGCTCAGCATTAGTAGAACAATTGTAACATGTTCATTTTGTAATAGGGATTCTATGGGATCATGCTTCTCCCCAGGGACTTGAGGAGCCATATATACGACCCACAATACCGGAGTACTCGAGATTTAGGCAATGTTTCCTAACTGCTCCATCTGAGAGGTGTGGTCACACTTTTGTTGCTTTGAGTCATTTGTGGAGACTTTCGTTAGATGAAAGAAATCCAAGTTAAGTTAAATTATTTTTCTTGCCAGTTATCGCATCACATGCTGCCCAATATTCAGGTCCATTGTAGCCACTGGAATTTAGTATTGACGGAAATTACTGCAGTCAATCAAATAACAACATTTTTATGCATCTGCCCAATACAAACGTCTACAATAATGAGATCAGAGTCGCTCAGATTTTTCCATTGATTTTTCACTGAATATTTGTAACCTATCCAGTTCTGTTTCTTACACCATTCGATGTCATGGAATTATACACAATTGCAACTGATATCCAAACTATCCTAGTAGCCTAGCAGAAACATATCTCCTAGAGGAAGATAAACATGTCACTGCCGACAAATGAATGTGCTAGTTGCATGCCTATGAATAACGACAATGATCCCAATATTCTTGCACTCACCACAGTCCAAGTTACTCTTTCGTAGTTTCTCTAATTCTGTTAGGAACATGGGAAAGGTTTGTTTGATGGTTGCCTTAACAACGTTTTGAAAAGACCACTCAAAAATCATCTTTGAAATATCGGAATTAAGATGGACAGTTTCAAAGATGTATACGGTTTCTCTTAACTCACTACCTTGTGAGAGAAGGAACCTACATATATCGGCCAGGAGCCTCAGTAAAACAGTTTGTGGGAAAGAATGAGCAACAACCATGGCGTTAGTGATAGCATAACTTGTGTAAGGGTGTGATGTATATTAAGTGAGAGGTACTGTTTATTTGGTAATTATTGGTGAAAGAGTAAATGCTAGACATAGTGAAAGAGATACTGTAGTCAATTGTTCAATGAGGCAGTTACGGTCCATGTCTTTTCTTTTTATTCTTCTTTCATTGGCTTTGGGTATCGCTGGCTAGGCCAGCATTTATGACCCTTCCCTGATTGCCCTTAAAAAGGCAGTGGTGTGCCGCCTTCTTGAACCGCTGCAGTCCATTTTTTGTAGCTATATACATAGTGTTGTTAGGGAAGAAATCCACGGTTTTGGTCTAGTGATGGTGAATAAACAGCTACATATTTCCAAGTCAGGAAATTGTGTGGCTTGGAGGGAATGCTGCAGGTGGTGGTGTTTCAATGCAACTACAGCCCTTGTCCTGCTAGGTTGTAGGGGTCGAGTGATTGGAAGATGCTGTAGTGCAACTCACTAAGAGCTTTCGTTTTTTTGAGAAAAACTTATTGTTAGGCTGGTTTGTGTTCAGCACCTGCAGTCCAGTTATATTCTAAAGAATAACTGCTGCACTTATTTCAAGCTCAGTATATCCTTCCTGATGTTTGTTTCCCTGAAGTGAAACGGATGTTCTAAAAGGTGTGAACCCAGAGATTTGCACACCTGTGAAATGAAGCTTACAGCTTTTCGCAATCGACCCCCTTGGTGAAAAGTCTAATCTTTCATCAGCATTATAAAATATTTTTCCACTTGTTTATTCTACGAAACTACAGTCGACCATTGCAACAAACACAAACAATAGGCAAACGTCAAGTAAGTGCTTAAAGTAGCCATGACCACGCAAGGGACTATGTGAACTAGGAAACGGAATTAGAGCTATAAATTGCTTCTTATAATAACGTATCAAATGATAATGCTGAAGGAACACTGCTGTTTATAACCCCATTTTCTGTTAACCTGCAAGAAAACTTTGATCTTGTAGCTGGGTGGAGTTTCAACTGGCTTAGTAATACACTGAGAACGTTGATTGAAATCCAACTGTGGTAGTTCTTGCAACTTTAAATTACATTCATAAACCTGGAATATGAATCTATACTTAGTCATTGTCTCGATGATATTGGTAACTGTCATGGATGCCCTTTAGGGGAGGAAATATATCTTACTTACTTGGGTCTGGCCAAAATGAGACTCCTAGTACTGTGATTGTTTTTTTTTAACCCAAGTGCCACTAAGGATGGAAACCAAATGCTGGACTTTCCTGCAACGCACAAAACCCAGGAAAGAAAAACAATGAAACAAATACATAAGTTTAAACGTTGAACATTTTATGAAATACATAGAATAATATAAAATTACTCGCCTTTGTCTTTCTTTGCTAATGCTTGGTCTAAAAGGAACAAAGCATATTCATCGTGTTAATAATATTTGAAGCAAGTGTGTTCAGATTTGTGCACAAAAAAACATACCTCACTACTTGATTATCACGCCAACTCGATTTTTTTTTTATTTCAGGAACTACAAAATATTAGTCTGTTATGCTCATATCTAATAACTCATTTATTCGGCCTCAGCTATCTTCAGATATTATTTCCGATTGTACCCACTACACATTCAGAGGGATGCTGATGAGGAGCTAAATATGCAGAGGGTAGGTAATAGAATGATGGCAGTAATGAGAAATTAATTTATTTTGGATACTTGGCAACTTGGTATTTATCCCTGCAGAGCAAGTTTAATGCATCAATAACAGGATTGTAAATCAGCAAATTCTGGGATATTAAATACGGAGAAATGTTTCTCTCTGCAGAACTATCAGTAACCAATGGAGGCAGCTTAAAGGTATCTGAGAGGAACGAGAGCTAAGATTAGGGAATGCCATAAGCACAGTGATTAATTATGATCTAGAATAGACTGTCTGAAAGGGTGGTGAAGGAAATTTAACAGGAACATTCAAAAGGGAGGGAAAAAACTACTTGCATTTGAGAGAAATGCAGGGTAAAGGGCAAATATTTTCAATAAGACTGTGCAGATATGGGATCATTTTGTTTTGAACATTCTATTATTCTATCATAATGATATTAGCTTATCATTCGAGAGTTAATATCAGTGGAAATGTTAACAGTTCTCGTAATTCAGCACAGCAAGAGTATCTTGATAATTACATTTCCCACTGCACTCCTCCCAAGCTAATTCATCTCAGTCGGCGGTCATACCCATTCTTTTCTACTCTATGGCATGTTTTTAAGCAGCTTTGCCTCTCAGCCTCATGTCTCAAATGCTCATGTTATTCTGCTCCAGCTCTTTTTCTGCAATAAACACCGACTCTGATCAAGCTTTGTTCCTTTAAAATCATTACCATTGCCTTAAATGATCTTCCATGATATTTTTGTCATTTTTTCTGGCGCGTTCTCTAACCTATCCCTGACTTTCTGTTTTGTTCCACCTGTCTCTACCCACTTTTTTAAAAAAAATAATTCGACCATTCACATTTCTACTTCTGCAGCTCCAAAGAGTCATATTTGACTCAAAATTTTTACCGTGTTTCTCTCTCCACAGGTGCTGTCAGGCCGGTTGACATTTCCCAGTACTTCCTGTTTTCATTCCCAGAAACACTGCATTTAGTAGAACATTCCAACTTGGCATCACTCGCCACGTAAATATGTTTAGCCTGACTTCTTTCTTTAGTTTATTCGTGACTACCCTAAGATACCTCTGCCATTTTGCTAGTTTATTTCTTCCACAATTTTGGAAGTATGTTCTATACAACTAGCCAATCAAACTGTTTCATAATGTACACAACTTTTATCATGTCTCCTCTGTTGGACAATAGTACCTCAGCCCATTAATGGCTAACTCCCTGCGCTAGAATCATCCTGTTCAATGATTGTCTGAACTTTAGACACCCATGCATTATTTCCTATTATTTGTGCGCCAGAAAGTTAAACAGTGCTCCAAGTGTAGACCTGCCAAATTGTACGGAGGACACATTTCTGTGCAGCGCACCAATTGTGGTCTCTTTTTTTATTTTTCTTTGGATTTGAGCGTTGCTGGCATTTAGAGTCTCCATAATTACCTCGAGAAGATGGCGCATAACTGCTTTGTTCAACCGCTGCAGTGCACGTGATGCAGGTACAGTCAGATTGCTATTAGGGAGTGAGTTCCAGGAACTTAAGTTAGTGGTAGTGACAAAATGGCGAAAACGGCACTAGTCATGTTGTTGTGGGCCATGAATGAAATCCTAAAGACAGTGATGTTACACATGGCTGCTGCCCTGGCTCTTCTTGCTAGTAAAGGTGGCGGAATTGGAATGACCTGCTGTAGGAGCCTAGACGAGATGTTGAATTGCATCTTGTAGGTAGTTCACATTACTACCACAATACCTCTACAGTGGCCCTGCTGAACACTTCCAGCACTTTCTGTTATTATTCAGGATGATGCCGATTTTGATTGTCCTTGACCTACAATCTTCCAGGCTGCTGGAGAGAATCCATTATTCCAACATACTCCTTACATGAAAATTATCGATGGTGAACTGGCTTTGATAAGTCAGGATGTGAATTACCTGAGGAAAATTACCTGCATCTGACTTTTTTTTAATATAGCCACAGTACTTATAAGGCTTGTCTCGTTAAGTTGCTTATCACTGCTAAGTCCTGGTATGTTCATGACGGGGATTCAACGACGTTTATTCGATTAAATATCAAGAGGAGATTCTTAGCATCCATTTTCTTGGAGATGGCTACTTTTTGGCGTTTTTGTGGTGTGCGTGTTCCTTGAGAATCATTAACGCAGAACTAAATGATGTCTGCTTCTCACTGTGAGAATGTTTGAGCCTTTGTGAGGTGTGAATTGGCCACCATCACCGAACATTTTCATTCCTGAGGTTATGTTGTGTGGCTTAATATATCTACAACTCAGATATTACCGCTGAAAACCCCTGAAACTCTGTACTAGGTGTAACATGATTGGCCTCAGAAACAAACATAACAATCTTGCTTCTCACTCGGCCCGACTCCAACCAGTGAAAAGATTCGGCACCACCATCTGCCAACGCCCTCTCCTCCAATTCGTATTATCTTCAATTTTGCTCAATAAGTCTCTAAGTACTTTTAATGTAATTTATACACTTGTTAATTTCACTCATCCACAATTGAACTTTACTGCGCTGCTTGCATTTTAACCAAAACTACGAGTTTTAAGAATTTTCGAAGCTGCATATTAACGACAATAAGAGACAATTATAACAATGCATTCATATACCTTTAGCTTCAAGGCTGTCCCTTATGTCTTGGCATTCTGAGGGATTAAAACGTTTAGTGGGCAATATGTTTTGTAGGATCAAATGTGTTGTTGGTTAGTGCAAGTGATTAACTGCACAGTACATCTTAAAAAATGGAATTGCACCATAAATTGTTATGTTGATATGCAAATAGGTTTTAAATTTAACATTTTCCGACATGATTTTGTTGCTTCTGCCTGGACAAGTCCATTATACACATACACTGATATGATGATTGGTCGATACAATACTGTGTTGCTGCTTTAAACCCACATGTTTGGCCAAGTTTGGGCATCAATTGGGCATGAATATGTTTATACTGATAACGCAGTTGTCATGCACTTTATTTCATGGTGCTCCATTAAAGGCACAAGTTAAAGCAAGTTTATTTTAATGAAACAGCGTAAAACATTACAATTTCATTCAGTGTCACTCTAATCCAGAAACATTTTGTGGCATCGCTTTTACCAGCAGAACTGTAAGGAAACTATAAAACTCATGATGAGTAATCCAGAATCAATGTATCCATTCATGGGCAATTTTCAGTACTTTGGTGCCTGTAAATTGGGGATCAACTAGAAGTACAGTTGTTAGCGGTAATATGAATTACAGTCCCGAATGGATACTAGAAATCAGACAGCAAACTCAGGCAGATACGTGATGGAAGCACCAATGACTTGGACTGAAATTTGGAACCACATAAAGAAAGGGACTTCTCTTCTGAAGTTCAGAATAATGTCGACCTCCATTGGCAATGAATGCTATGGGTTATTGTTATGACAACATGCTTTACAATTGAAATTAGGGATGCCACATTTAAAATAAAAAAAAACAAATTGTTCGCAATTATTCTGGAAAAAAATCATAATCAACGTGAGAGTCTCGAGATGTGCATTTGAATGAAATGATTTTGGTTGCAAGATAGTGATTGTTTTGTGATTTCGATAATTTCTATTCCACCATAACCGTAAAAAGGGTGAGTAAATCTATATGTGTGTTTCTCTATCATTTCGTGTTTGTGTGTGTGTCTGTGTCCGTTTCTCTCTATCACTTTGGGTGCATGTTTGTGTCAATATTTCTGTGTGTGCGTGTGTGTGTCAATGTTTGTGTGTGTGTGCGTGTGAGGGAGCGGGAGAAAGAGAGAGAGAGTGAGAGAAATGGAGAGAGAGAGAGAAAGAGTGTATGTCTGTTTGCATTTGCATTTAGATAATTCTGCTGTATATGGCTTTACCCGATATTTGTCTACCGTACTTTTTTTTTGAAATAGAACTGGTCCCGTGAGTTGAAAATAATATATTTACGTTGATAAATTCGCACACACGTCCAATGGGAAGCTAAACAGATGTTATGGTTGTATACGTACAAACAGCAAACTCAACCACAGCGCCAGCCATCCAAATAGATGTAGCATTCCAGTCCCAACATTGAAGACAGGATTATTGATCATAAATAGACACTTAATCGCGAAACATAGAATTACATAGGATATCGGGCACTGATAGAGGCTATTAGGCCCACCGAGAGCATGCAGCTTGTTTAGACTTAACTCAAGTCTCCTCGCATCTTTCCACATCTGGCATCATAACTCTCTGTTACCCTCTCCCAACCATGTCTCATTGGCTGCCCATTTCATGCATCAATGCAGCTCGCTTCGACCACCACTGTTATAGCCTGTGCTACATTCTCAACACTCTTTGAGAAAAGAAGATTGCTCGAAACCCCTTTTTGGATTTATTGGTTAGTATCTCATACCAATGGCCTTTCAAATGCACCAATCACAAGAGGAAGAATTGTCTCCATATTCACTCTATCAACACTGACCATAATTATAAAAGCCTCTATCCGTTACCTCTCAGAATACTCTTTCAAGACCTGAGGGAACAGATCGGTTTATCCGTTCCTCACATGCAAACCCAGGCACTCCTGGTATGATCCTTGTAAATCTTCAATGCACGCTACCCAGTGCCCGTACTTTATCTAATAATGCATCGACAAAATGCACATAATAATCTATGTATTGCCTTACCAAGGATCAATGTTTGCTCAGCAAAATATCCCTACTTTTCAATGTTCTCCTTTTGGAAAGAAAGTGAAGTCAGTTGCTTCTTGATATGGCGTTGCTAGCCTGTGATGCAACCTGAAGTGATTGGTGCATTTTCATTCCCATATTCCTCGCTGTTCTACCACAGTTGAACTTGTAATTTCTAATAATTGACTCCACATTTGAGTAAAAACTTGACTTAATCTGTGATGGACATCGTTGATCATTTGGTTTCACATCTATTTCCAATAAGCTTTTAGAGGTAATAAACATGGAAAAGGTTTGCAGGCTCTTGCAGTGTTTTAAACTTAATTAAATGAGCCAAAATGGATTGTAAATGTCTCCAATGCATTTACGAGCAAGAGCCATGTTGGATTCAAAACTTGAACTCTGTTGATATCTGTACAGATGCCGCCAAGCCTACTGATGTTTTTCAGCATTTTTATTGTGGCAGTTTTTTTACTTTTTTGAGGGGGAATTTCTTGAAGGTCGTAGAAACTCCCGTTTACCTTGCATCAATTGGAAAATATAATTAAAAGATTCAAAAAGTTGGACAGAAAGAGAGGCTGTACCCAGTGTGTCTCATAACGGAAAGACCATGGGCGACAGGTGTGCCATTTGAATAAGAGGGGCAGAGGGAATGAAAGGAAGTTTTATTTTTACACTGAGATCTCTGTTGACTTCAGCTCGAGCTCTACTGATGTGGTGGAAGCACAGGCGATCAAGTATTTCAAAAGTGAATTTGATGGAAACTTCAGTGAAATTCACTTGGAGAGATATGAAAATGGAATGGTACAGGTGGGCTGTCCAGATTGCGAGGCAGAGAACCAGCCTACACTTGATAACCCGAATAGTCTTTATGTATGCCATAATGATGCTTTCATGTTGTGAAGCTCATTTGTCAGTTATTTGCACGGAATGTAATTTTAATAATAACCTCCTGTAAATTGTTGCCGATCTTCACAGTAACGCAAACATCCCGTCCCTCCCCCCCCACCACACCGCCAAATCCTGTGCCATCTGTGCATTTAGAAATCTTTGGAGGTCAATATTCAAATCATGAATGTGATTTGTGAACATTAATAGTGCCTTTGCTAATCCATATGGAAAACCAATTTGCGCGTTTTGCCACCCTGAATAATTAACATTTGAATCCACTCTCTGTTTTCTATATTGAAGCCAACTAACAATCCATTCTGGCATTCGGCCCTTTATTCCAAATACTTTGCCTTCATTTATTAGCCAATTATGTGGCAGATTCTGGAAACTGTAGTAAGGAGAACTGTTTTTTATACCGTGATTCTTTAGATGGAGTAACAAGCCTGAAAAGTCTCCGAAACTACACCAAAACAGAGGATTTCTGGTAGAGAATGGCAAAGAAAATGATGTTACCGATAGTCAAATGAAAGTAATGGCTTCATAGCAAGTTAGAATCATTGAACAGAAACGGCACAGAAAGATGCCACTTGGCCCATGGTGTCTCTGCTGGCCAAATAATAGAGCCACGTAGCCCCTAATCCCACTTCCCAGTATTTGGTCGGTGACCCTGCAGTTTAAAGCAGTTCGGGTAAATATCCAGAATTCTTTTAAATGAGTTGAGGGTTTCCGTCTCCACAAGCTTTTCAAGCACTGAGTTATTTTCTAATAAATTAATCGATTCCATATGCCTCCTTAAACACATTGTCCACCTGCCTTGCTACGTTGAAGGATCTGTTCACCCCAAATCCCTCACTGGTCAACTAGAAAGTTAATTAGATACTTTTAAAAGAAAGGTAATAGGTGCTTCGATAAAGGTCGATGTTCAAATAACCACGGTCCACTGTCCTTGACTCTTAATGTACTTGGGACATGGAGCGGTGAAATTTGACACAGCTGAGTAAGCAGAATATATAGAACCATCATTCCCACCACAATCTTTCCCATATATGACGTGATTTACAGTCCACAAAGGAAATAGCAATCACTTATTGGGCACCATTTATAAATCTCAATGCAATTCTGTAGGCTATACACCCTTGTCATTATGAAACTTTTTCTCTTCTGTACTTGACTGAAGTGAATAAGGCATAATTGCAATTTCAAAGACAGAGCACCTGCACAAATAAACTGTTATCTTCTTTTGCATTTGCTGCGACAGACTCTAACAGGCGAAGTGTCAGTTTGTTTCAACAGAACAGTGCTTTGCAAGGTAAATGAATCATAAAGAAGAAACTTAAAACTTCTGGACCAAGTGCAAGCACTTTGGATGGAATTTTTCACATTTCAATTACATATTCATGTTTTATTTAAGATAATGAACCTTATGCACGTAATTACCAGTCTCCTTATGGATCAATTTTTGATCTAATTGAAACATATGCAAAATAGGATTAGTACATGAACATTAAGATTACTCACAGTTACCCTGTATACATGTGCATGTTTTTTGGCTAGCAGGTAATTTTGGTCAATGTTTAGAGATTGTCTGGTAATTGCTAAGCAACTTGCAAAATAAAATATGAGAAGAGAAGGCAGAAAGTTGGAATCCAGGAAGGAAAGAAAGTAACTGAAGATTGCCAGAATGGCTAAAAAAATATGAAAAAAAGCCAAGATAGAGAGGCCTCAATTTTTGAAAAGCCTTATACGCCTGCAATACGTCCAGCGTGATTTACTGATAATTATGTGCTTCTGAAGTCTTTAAACGGACATTGAAATCTAAAAGTGATACTCAGCTGGCAGGAGAAGGCCGACTGAAGGAATAAGGCAGCGAGTACCTTATTTTCTGGAAAGATCTTCTGTAAATGGAGATGCCTTCACTAAGTTGGATTCACAAGCGAAAATGGACATCTTTGTCTACTACCACTCAGCTATTTACTACGCACCTGTGTGGGATATGTGTGCGCCTTATGAATTCTAGACTCATTCTAACGAAGAATTAGTGTGCCTGTTTCTATGAACATATACTTGAGGCAACAGATTAGAAAGAAAACAAGGATTGTTGAAAAACCTTTAGTAGTTAGTAGCCTACATCTCAGCAGGTGACAATCTGATCATCCTCAGATATTTCAATGGATGTTCACGAATGTCTGGAATGGTGTGATAGGCAAGAAGCGAGTGGGAAAGCAAACCCCAATGGAGCACTTCTGGAAAAATGCCTAGGACACAATCTTGCCATAATCAACACTCTGTGCTGCCAGTGATATGAGCAGAATGTCCTCATGGCCAGACCCATAGTCCAAACATTACTCATGAACTTTAATAGCGATGTGCACATCAAATCTGCAATGTCAGATACTGACAACTGCTGAACCAATCATTGCAATATCCAGTCTACTACCCAAGTCTGCATGCACCACCACCCCATCCCCACAAATAGTGGAGGAAAAAAGCAATACTGCAAGAAAATTAATATCGAAGGGTTCACAGGTCCCAACAAGGTTGCACTTCTCAGTCAGCGCCTTACTTTCAACCTGTCAACGTGCAGCCAAAGGGAGCTACAATTGTGCCCGTTCTGCTTGCTCAAACTACAGGTGACCATATGAAATATCTGTGAAGATACTTTATCTACCAGGAAACATCATGACTGGTTTTGCGAAAGTGTCATAGAGATACCGGATCTAATCCAGCATATGCTCAAACGTTTCATTAAAAGGGAACTTGATTACAACATAAGAGAAATGCAACAGCCCTACATGTGGTTGAAGGCAGCGGTACAACATAAAGGCCGCAACATGATGAACAATGGTGATTATGGAGATTATGGGAGATGCACCAGCCCACCGATACCAACAAAATCCTTGTTTTCACTATCGTTGTCAAGAGGGTCTAAAACATGGGCACTCAGGGGTGCACCCTGCTAAGAGCCAAGCTTAGAGGTAAGTTCATCAAGGATAGGGACAAATTCAGTGGTCACTGAAGAGAACATTTGAATGGACTCCTAAACAGATATTCAACCTCTGACTTGAGCGCCCTCAACTCCATTCCACTGTAGCCCATCGCACTCTGTCTTGGAGTGAAATTCAAAAAGCGATTGAACGGTTGAAAAACAACTAATTTCCTGATGCAGATGTGAACACTGCCGAAATTGTAAAATATGGTGGTGCCAAGGCTGCAGAATTTCATAGCCCTTATTTGGGAACAGGGATGCAAGTCGGGAGATCTCGAGGACACGGTAATCATGATTATATTAATAAAAAATGAAATGAGGTGAATGCTCATATGTACTGTTTTACTGTTATTATTTGAAGGAAAAAGCTATTGACCATTTTAGGATGCCGAACGCCATTGCTTCCCTTAGAAATAGTGCAGTGAATCATTTGAAGTCCACCTCAGAGGACAGACTGGGACATGGAAGATCTACCATGCAGCGCTGCTGAAATAATGGGTGCGAGCCAGTTCGCCTAGGATGCATGCTCATGTCTCTGGAGTGGGTTTAGGCCACCACCTTTTATCTCAGTGTCGAAAATGACACAATTAGCGCTAAAACAGGCAGACAAAGGCTACTTTAATTGACTGATGAAAATATACAGATATAAGTTTGAATGCCATAAATGAACACACATTTTGTTAACTGAGCATCCATTTGGTATTTATCCATCGGAGCAATACTGTTGCTTTATTCTTAAGCAACAGGAAGTGAAACTATTTTTACAGCTCACGTGTTGCTTTGCACAAGTTGGCTACTTGATTATGGCAAATAAAATAATCAGGGAAACAGTTTTTCAGGTTTATAATGGATCATTGCTCAATAACGTTCACCCACCTAGATCATTAATCTTCTGTTTCAGCTTCTCCATAGCTGGAATTGAGGAAAAGGGAGAGGTTGAAAT
This sequence comes from Carcharodon carcharias, assembly GCF_017639515.1. NCBI lineage: Eukaryota > Metazoa > Chordata > Chondrichthyes > Lamniformes > Lamnidae > Carcharodon > Carcharodon carcharias. The sequence goes on from NC_054495.1 coordinate 11,860,718, forward strand.
ATTATCTTCCCTGCACCTGGAACGATTAATAATTGTTCAAATGGGAGTAACGTAATAATGTTTCATAGTACTCGATGGGTCTGAACGAATACAATTGAACGCACCCAGATGCATGGATTGCTACTCATAGAATTTGATATCCAGTCAATGAGGATCCCCAGCATCCCTTCAGTGAAAAATGCTGTGTTCAGCAGATTGTTCCATTGAAGCAGCGCTTAAAGCTTGTGAAAAAACAAAAGTGACTAAGGCATTTCAGCTTTAATATATCAGTATGCAAAAACGAGTCTTGGCTGATACTGAAAGACGAACAGTATCATACCGCCTGCTTGATGTTAAGCTTTGTTGAGTTCACTTGGTTTGAACGGTATTGCACGTTTTGGTCCAGCCTAATGTGAACCCACTTGTGCTTCAAATGGTACTGAGGAACCCCAGGCTGCTTAAAACAATAACTTGCGCCTATATGGCGGCACTAGCGTTGTCGCCCGTATAAAGACAGGCTTTCACTGGGATGTTTAGTCCTTCGATCTCCTCATATAGTTTAAATACTATTTCGACAGATAACTCTCCTGAGAAGTGCCAAGGGAGATTTTGCAACGTTATAGGGGCTATCGTAAAACAACAGGTTGTTGCAATCCGACCTGATTGTTGCCTGCTCTGCGGAGAACCTCATGCCAGAATTAACAACAAAATATGTATGTCGCATAACGCTACTTGGTTAACTGTGCCTAAAATAAAATTGCATGCTATATCGAAGTAATAAAGCAGGTGCACTGAATATAGTAGAATCTATTTCATTGCTTTCTGGTGTCGCCTGCATGGAGGATCACCTCCAGGTTACATGGTTGGAGCAGAAATTCATCTTAAATCTGACTTCAACAAAATGACCCTCTGCTCACCCAAATCACTGTTGCACGTATGCTTATTGTCTCTAAATTGCGCTGAACCATTATTCATTTGCTCTAACACCTACATACTCAAGCTCAAGCAACACCTCAATTGATGATTTCGTAACATTGTTTGCAAACCTCGGTATGATGTCACATTCCTGTCATGCCTTCCAACTTCTCGAAGATATCGTTATGACTCTAACGTTCTTGTCTGCAGCAACTTTAATCGCTCCACCAAACAGCAGCTTTAAATGCTAAGGCCCAAAGAGCTCGCTATCGCACCTAAAGACACGCCGCCTTTCTATCACTCTTTCTTCCTTGTAGATGCTTTTTGAAACGTGCCTGTTTATCTTGTTTGTTGCCGCCTCTCTTATTATCTTTTTGTGCAGCTTGGTATATCTGATCTTTTATTCTCTTCAAGCTCATATATGTCCCTTGGGAAGCATAATTTAGTTAAAGGCACTGAATGGATAATGTTGTACTTGTTGTTGTATCTGATGCAGAGAGCCGAACAGTCGCATTTCCTAAGGCATATTTCTGGCCCGGTGATAGTAATAGCAACAATGTCCGTAATTGGTCGCATGTTAGTACAGACCTGGAGTATTGCTGAAAAAAGCGAAATGTAATAGTTTTACTTTTTTTCACTCATCTGGACACTTCTCTAGGATACCAGTATAAGAGGAAACAATAGTTTATCTGTTTGTAGAAAAAATGTAATTGCTTGGCAAGTGAATTCTGATTGGTAGAAACATTGCTATGGCGAATGCGCCAGTGATGGTGATCGACAGTCAACTGCCAAGCACTGCCTGAAGTTCACACCAGGCAGCTTAACACTGATTGGCCAAGGCATGGCCCTGACGAATGAGTCAGCGAATGGTTGTAACGTATTTTGTTTGGCTGCAGCAATGTGTCTACATGTTCCTTCTGTCTGCAAAGAATAAGGCCCATGTGTATTAATATATTTATTTCCTAGTACGCACAACAGCGCCCAGCTGACATACTGAAATTGGTGGTCAGTGTAATTCTTAGCACACTGAGGATTATTTAACAAATGCTGTCCGATCGTGGAATCACATCTAATGATGGATACTGTGCTTTGTGTTTTGACAGGGCGGGCTGGTTGGGTCCTGTCTGTACAATGCTCATTGCGAAAAGTGGCTGCGACATGCTGATTTTTATGGGCTGCTAGTCTTTGGGGCACAGGGCCTACATACCTAGAATCGCACTGGCACTGAAACTCATGTATCACATTATTCATTTGTTTCATAGGCAGAACATCTTTTTGAATTGGCGATAGCTTCCTGCTGGTGACGAATACCATTTGTGTTGCTATTTCATTGTAGAGGTTTGAATCAGGTATCTACAACTATTGCTAAAACTATTTGAGATAACTTGCCCTTCCATGGTAATCTGAGTTCGAGAGAAAACAATTCATGGCCGAAAGTGACTAAAGGTTGCTGTTTCTATTCCTCATGACCCTTCATAAGGACTCGAAACACCAACTGTTTTCTTCTCCGCGGATGCTGCCAGACCTGCTGAGTTTTTCCAGGTATTTCTGGTTCTGTCTTTGTTTTGGATTTCCAGCATCCACAGTTCTTTGCTTTTATCTAAAGGTTGCTTTACTTGTCTTAAGAGAGATAAGGCATCACGTCATATATGTGGCAGGATTCATCCTCACAGTTCGCTGCATTTGCATATTTATAGGCTACCCAAGGAACACAAAGGTGAAGCCCCTTATCTACCTATGACCTTTACTGTGCAAAATGAATTGCCAATAAAGTGGGGTGAATGGTTACAACCAGTTTTTGACAAATTTTTTCACATGCAGGTTGAAGGATTCCTTCAAGTTTGCGAAGGTCTTATGGGACTTATATATGCTTTTCAGTGCTTTGTCCCTGTGGTCATTTTTCCATTGTTAGCCAATACATCAACTTTCCATCCATGGAGGCCATGTATATTGGTGCTCCCGTTTCATAACGGTCTTCCACCATTGCGTGAATCAATGTTGATTGGGCATATCGAATCGGCAAGTTGCCCTGTTGATTTCAGTTTTAATGCACCAAATATGCAAATATAGGTGGTGTAGCCATGGAGTCCCCTCTAGGTGCAGCTCTCGCAAATATTTTGCTTTGTTTCATAGGAAACATGTCTTAGGTGGAATGACATCTAACTTCCTGCCACTCGAATCTTTCTGATATGTGGTTGGTACATTTGCTATATTAAAGTCTGCAAGTAATCAATATCTTGCATGTCTTAATGGGCTTCATCTGGCGCTCAAATTCACCTTTGAAATTGGAGCAGGCAAATTAACTCTCCTTCTTTACGTTTTAGGTGGAAAATCAGCCAAGGGCTCGCTACTTGATACTGAAATAGGGACCATCAGTGCCATCCTGCAGGATAATGGCTAACCTGATGAGATCATTTCCCCTGGATATCACACAAATTCATGAACATGCCCCGGCCGTCACTATCGACTATGAAAAGTGCACAGGCGAGCTCAGGTAAGCCTTGAAAGGCAAGTTATCTCAAAAAGTTGAGCAACAGATGTAGCTAGCTGTTTCATGCTCCTACTATGCAATAGAAACACGTTTGGCATTCGCCATTAACAGAATGCTGCGGCTAAATCAAAAAGATGTGTTGCTTATCACACAAAAAACTGATGTGGTATTCGAATTTCAGTGCCAGTGTGAGGCAATCTATATTGGCCATACACTCCAAAGATTGGCAGATTGTACAGAGCAACGTGTCATAGCCGTTGTTCGCCAAGGCCAAGGCAAAGATAATACACAAATAACCCATGCTGGCAATACTCAAAAAACAATATCCAACATTAGATGTGATTCGAGAATCGGACAACATTTGTGAAACAATCCTCAATATTCCAAGAATTAGGCTGACAGCCGATTTAAGATTGTGACTGTGGCTCACACTGTGCGTAGTGAAAATACATATATCAATACAGAGAACCCTGTTCCATACAGGCTGAAAGAAATTTTGCAAAGGCTAGGCTTGTTACAGCCAAGCAGAATAATTTAAAGCTGACTCAATCTTCTAAGCACTGACTCGACGACTCAGGATCAAGCTGCTTGGTCTAACTTTCAAGCAATGCTTGAAAGTTAACTGTCAGTAATTTTCACTGGTGCATTCTGCTTGGCGCCACCTCTACCAACCAGAGGCAACTTCCCAACCAATCAGCACTCTCTTCACTTTATGTATAATTTGCTGTTTTCCCATTATGTTGGTATACATGCGTGCAACTTGAAGACATAAGAAACATAAGAAAGCGGATGAGGAGTGGATCATTTGGCACCTCGAGCATCTCTGCCATTGAATAAGATTATGGCTGATATGTTTTTTTTGGAATTTCGAACTCCCATCTACCCCCGACAATCTTTGATCCCCTTGCCAAAAAAGAACCTATCTGCTGCTTCCTTAAAAAAAAAATGTTACCCTGAGCCCGCCGCCTTCTGAGGCAGGGAGTTCCAAAGTCGCACAACTCTCTGACAGAGAAAACAAAATCTCCTTTTCTCTGGTCTAAAAATGGGAGCCTTGAGTTTAAATCATTTCCTCCAATCCTTGTCTTGTCACAGATGGAAACATTATTTCCATGACTACCGTTTCAAGGGCGTTGTGGTGTTGTATGCTTCGATATAATATCACTCCTCGCTCTTCTACATTACAGTGGAAACAAGCCAAGTCTGTCCAACCTTCCCTTAAAGGCCACCGCTCATTCCCGGCAACAATCTAGACAGCTTCCTTTGAGCCATCTCCAATGCATTTACATCCTTCCTTAAATAATGATACCAAAACTGCACACAGTATTCGCGATGGGGTTTCTGCATGCCTTTTAGCACTGCAGCATAACATTCTTAGTTAATTCTCGCAATAAAGGATTTCATTCCATTAGCCTTATTAATCACTTGCTGTATCTGCATGCTTACTTTTATGTGACGCATGCGCTAGACACTTAGATCCCTCTGCACCTCAATATTATGCGGCCGTTCTCTATATAAGTAAAGCTCAGCTGTTTATTCTTCCTTCCAAATTTAAAAGCTTCTCCTTTTGACACATTAAACTCCGTTGGCTAGATCTTTGCCCATTCACTCAACCAATTTATCTCTGCCTGCAACCTCCTAAAGTCCTCTTCACAACTTAATTCTCTGCCTGTCTTTGAGTTATCTGCAAATTAATCGACAATTCCTTCGCTGGCCTCATCTAAATAGTTGATGTAAATTGAAAAAAAAAAATGTTAAGCATCAGGCACAGACCCTTGCGGTACTCCACACGTCACCTCCTGCCAATCTAAAAAAAAACATATTTGCATGCTTCCTGTTTTCATCCAGCATGCCAACCTTCTGTCCAATCTAATGTGTTACCCCCTACACCATGAGCTGCCATTTTTCTCAATACCCTTTGATGTGGCACCTTACTGAATGCCTTCTGGAAATCCAAGTACACCCTGTCTACACGTTCCCTCTAATCCATAGTGCACGTTACTCGTTTTAAAAACTCTAATAAATTGCTTAAACAATTCTTTCCTTGTTCAAAAGGATGTAAACACTTCCCAAATTTTTTTGATATTTGCTAAGGGCCAGCTATATCATCCTTATCTACCAACTTCTCCACGACCAACGTCAAGCTCATTGCCCGATAGTTTCCTGTTTTATGCCACCTTCCCTTTTTGAATTACAGGGGTTTTATTTGCTACTTTCCAGCCTGATGGAACCTTTGCAGAATCAAGCGAATTTTTAAAAGTTATTATTAGCCACCATTTATTATCCAACACTTTTAAGACCCTAGGATGTTGCCCATCAGGAGCCGGAGACTTGACAGCTCGATGCTCCATCCCTTTTCTCAGTGGCAGTTACCGACTGATTTCAATTTCACCATGTTCCTCTTTCCGTTTCATTTCCTGGTCTGAAGCTATTACTGGCATATTTTTTACATTCTCTGTAGTGAAAATAGAAGCTAAAAAGGTACATTGCCTCGGTCATTTCCTTATTATGTATTAGTAACTCACCACAGTCATTCTCTAGACGATCAACACTCACTTAACTTATGTTTTTCCTTTATTAAATACTTGCAGAAAATCTTGCAATCGCTTTTTACTTTTCTAAATAGCTTCCTCTAATACTGCAAGTATTTCTGCTCATTAACCTTGTAGTAATTTTCTGCCATTCTGTATATTCTGACAAATCATCTGCCCTGCCATATCTTTGCTTAGTTATATCCATTTATCCTTACATTTGATGCCTTCCTTAACATCTTTAGTTTACCAATGATGGTGGGTCCTCCCCTGAGTATTTTCATTATGTTACCAATGTACTCATTCTGAATATTATGAAATGTCCCTTATATGTCTGCCACTGCTTCTCTATTGATATGTCGCCTAGGCAATAGCATCCCAATCCACTTCAGCTAATTTAGCTTCCATGCCCACAGAGTTGCGCATATTTAAATTTAAGATACTAGACTTCGACCCAATCTATTCCCTTTCAAACTGAATGCAAAATTCAGTGATACTGTGGTCATTGCTACCTAAGAGTATCTTTGTTTTGAGGTCATTAGTTAATTTTGTCACATTGCACAGCACCAAATATAATGTAACCTGCTCCCTGTTTGGTTCGAGACCATGCTGTTCTGAGAAACGATCTCGAAAACATCCTGATAACTCCTCATCCAGGCTAATACTGCCAATCCGATTTTTCTAGTTTATAAGTAGATTAGAAAAAGACACGATTATTGTCATCTCTTAATAACAAGCACAGAATATTTCCCACTGAATAACTTGTCCGACACTGTGGCTACTGCGTGGGCACCTGTAGATCAAACTAACTAATGATTTGTTTTCCATATTATTCCTCATCTCCACCCAAACTAATTCTACATCATCAACTCCTCAACCAAAGTCACATCTAACTATTGCACAAATTACCTCTTTCATTAGCAGTGCTACACCTCCACGTTTAGCTTGCTTCCTATGCTTCTTCGATGCCATGTACCCCTCAATATTCAGAGTAAAATTTTTGTCGTTCTGCAACCACACATCCGTATTTGCTGTCAAATTATATGATTTTACTTCAATGTGGACCACCAATTCAACTACTTTTTTATGGATAATGTGTATTCACATACACAGCCTTCAGTTTAGTCTTTTAGTTACATTTCTAACATCTAGTCCAGACTGTTGATGCATTCTTAAAATTTTTCTGTCTCTCCCTCCTTGCCATTTTCTGTCCCTCGTTTCTCATATTACTACTTTGCTCCCCTGGCTTGACTCTACTACTTGGATCCTACCTCTACCCAAGTTTAATCCGTCACCCCTCTTGTTTAGTTTAACGCCCTCATTACTTTCGTAAAAACTAGTTTAACATATCTATTTTTATCAATAATACTCAACAATCTCGTTGCTGTTGTTGTGTCAATTCGTTTTCCCACACTCATCAGAATCCCAGGGATCCAGTAATCTGTTTAAATTTGTTTTTAAAAGATTCAGAGGCATTGGAGAAGAGAAGAAAGAGGCAGAATTCAGATCTGCGAGGTTTCGCTCTATAAGGAAAGACAAAAATTTAGTGACTGCATTTTTAGTGAAACAGAAGATGACCTGAAAGGGGTCTGTAATGCTTGAAATGTTTTGACAAAAAACAAGGTAGAAGCGAATGAATCAAATAAAGATGTTAAGTCAAACTTCTTTGTCCATAGTGTGGTGAGAAGGTGGATCACACGAACACAAGGCATAGATTACCCTAATTTCCAAGGACATGCTGGAGCAGTGATAATGCTTTTGTGTAAATATACCAAAGAACCAGGCTAATTCTCTAGGGACAGGGGTCCAAAGCTTACCACTCCTGCTTGTGGAATTGACATTCAAATAATTTATGGATGAGGAATTGAAAACCAGTCGCAATAATGGTGACCATGGCATCTGCCATCAATTTTAAGAATAATAAGCAAAATAAAGAAAAAATACTTCACGAATGCACTTTCATGACTCTCCCTTCTTGACCAAATTCACCTTGCATTTGTCTCTGCAGAAGGCACAATATGGTAAAATTTCATCTGTCCTCTGAACCTGTCTAGTAAGCTCCTCCCACACCTCAGGAAAGAATATTTAAACAATAAACACCGTTTCTGCTTTCAAGTGGAAGCTAAATAAAGATATTTGAAATGCCTGGGCCAAAATGCTGATAGGATGAGATGAAGTGGTTTAGGAGGAACCTCTTGATCAGCACAAACACCGGCATTCCCCAAATGGTTCATTTGCCCTGATCTCGAGTTGCACACTTTATTTTCTATGCACAATGCCTCTATGATTGGAGACAATTGTGCCCCAGTTTACAGAGCAGGAGTTGAAAATACTATCTGCTGCCCCATTCCTGGAGCAAAGAAATGGTTTATTTTTTTGGGATTTGATTTGGAGAAAATTTAAATAAACACTAGACACCTTTAAACACTGAAGATTTCACCCTATAAGTAAAATTTGCAGCGTACAGCATTTTTTAAAATTTCAACGACAATTTCCGATAGTGTGTAGATTGGTTTGAGTAATAAGACATATAGAAACAAACATGGGGAAATAAAATGAACAATAACTCATGTATTACCTTTTTGTGTGTTGGCAAACTTTAGTACTAAAAATAAGATGATGAATGGATCAATAAAAAAACACTTTTAATAAAATAGTCTTGTAAATGTTTATCTACCCGCCCCTGTTTAAGTTGTCAGAGGTGTGTATAATATGTTAATTTTTAGGCCAGCAATTTTCGTTGAATGACGTTCCAGGTTCGAGTGTATGGATTGTCGCCTCTTCTTTCTATGTTCCCCGTGGATTGTTTGAAGGATCGATGGGGATAAATGATCATGATTATCGTGAAAGTACTTAACAGTGGGTTAACTGGAGAACATTGCAATGAACAACTTCAGTGCGAGAGGCCATACAGTCTAATTTTTTACTGTAAGGATCTATCATTGCCAAGTAAGCCGATCGAATCTGTGCTATTGCAAGTCATCGTTCTTCCTAATGGAAGGAAATATTAAGTAACATTGTCTAGCATCATAATGATTGATCATTCGTTTTGTTTTTTTTAAGGCCCTTGGTCAACCTTATGCTTAATTGCATGGCTTTAATTTTCTTTTAAAACAATGATGTTAACATGAAAAACAGAAGTTTTGTCCTTAATCAATCAAAGCGAAGATAGTTCACAGAAATATAGCCAAAACAAGAAGAGCTAGGAAGAAATTAACATTGGTTGGAGAGTCCGAATCTAAGTACGATGTGCACACGTTAGTCAATAAATACCAAACAAAGTGAGGATATGTTCATTTATGTAGAGCTTGATGAAAACGTAGAATTCGCTAAGAATATGCAATAGTTAAAGACAGTAAAAGACATAAGTTCAAGACAGAATTAGACAAACACGTGAGGAAGAAATGACTTGATGGGTTTAGATGACGCTGATGATAGGCCTTGATGAGTTTCTGTGGCAGGAGGCTCGAGTGGAGCGTAAAATCCGAAATAGATAATTTCGGTCAAATTACAAATGTCCGGGACCATAAATTTAGTTTACATTTTCCGGAGAAAATGAAGAGTTGCACCTGGTGGTTGGTAAGGAGAAATGCCTTCAATATTTTTCTACTTACCACAATCTTCAAGATCACTTTTCAGTTTATCCAGTTCTGGAGAAGAGAGGTAAGACATCGTATTGTACAGATGGATTTGAGTGTGGAAGTAAGTTCGGGACAGTGGTGTACTGTGTTGCAAAATCGACCATTGAAGACAATGCTACCATTTGAGTGAGGTGGGCGACAAACCCGAGAGGATCAGTCATCATATATAGAGATAGATAATAGCGCAAATTGCAGAAGGTGAAGCTCGATTGTTTGCACCAGTAATTCCAGGGCTGTCGAAAAATGGATTGAGGACTGTTATTCAATCAGGAATGGGTAGTTGTTGGTATTCCAATTGGTTTGATGTCCTTGCCTTTTAAAGTGGTAGAAGCTTCGAGTTTAGAAAGTGTTGTTGTCGAAAGATCTTTGATGAATTGCTGCCCTGGAGGTAACGCACATTGAAGGCACCTGGAGGGATGGATTGTATGTTTAAGCTGGAGAGTGAGATAAAGATCAGAAATGCTTCTTCATCATGGGTGTTCCTTATTCATTAACAGATGGGTGCATCTGGTGGCTAGACCAGCATTTTTAGCCTATCCCTTATTTTCCAGTAGAAGGTTGTGATTAGATCCATTCGTGAACTACTTCAGGCCCTGTGGTGTAGCAACACCCACAGTGCTCTTAACGAGGGAGTTCCAACATTTTGACCAATTGACAGTGAAAGAACGGTGATATATTTCCAAGTCAGGATGGTGAGCGGCTTTTAATGCAATTTACAGATGGTGGTATTCCCTCTATCTTCTGCCATTCTCTTTTTATATCGTCGTGATCCTGGGTTTGGCAGGTTATGCCTAAAGAACCTTGGTGAATTTCTGCTGTGTATCATCTGGCTGGTACACAATCCTGGCACAGTGCCTCCGTGATGGAGGAAGTGAATGCTTTTGTGAGGGGCGCCAATCAAGCTCGCTAATTTGTCCTGATTGTTGTGAAGCTTCTTGAGTGTTTTTGGATCAGCAGTCATACAGGCAAGTGAGTAGTGCTCCATCGCACTCCTGACTCATACCTTTTAGATGGTGGAAATGCTTTGGGGAGTCAGGATGTGAGTAACTCGCGATAGGATTTCCAGCCACTTACCTGTCCTTGTAGTTATAGTGTTTATACAGCTAGTCCAGTTCAGCTTCTAGTCAATTTTAACCACCAAGTTGTTGATAGTTGGGGATTCAGTGAAGGTAATGCTATTGAATGTCAAGGGACGATGGTTAGATTCTCTACTGTTGGAGATCTTCATTGCCAACACTTGTGCCACACAAATTTTACTTGCTACTTGTCAGCACAAGCCTGGAGATTGTCTTGTCTTTCTGCATTTGGACATGGTCTCCTTCAGCATCTGAGAATTGATGACTGGTGATCAACATTGTGCTATATTCAGAGAGCTTCCCCACTTTTGAACTTATGTTGGAAGAGTGCTCATTGATGAAGCAGCTAAAGATGGTTGGACGTAGGACAATACCATGACAAAGTCCTGAATCGATATCCAGGAACTGAGATGATTGACCTCCAACAAATAAAACCATCTTGTTTGGTGCTTTGTAGGACGCCAACGAGCGGATATTTTCCCCATGATTCCTATTGACTTTAATTTTGCTAGAACTCCAAGATGCCACACTCGTTCAAATACAGCCTTGATGTCAAGGGAAATTGGTCGTTTAGCACCGTGGTCCTTCCATGAAACAAAAACGAGTGTTTACTCAACGTGAAGAATGTGCTTAATTGCGACAAGAACTGTATGGTTATCACTCATGCTGTCATGGACAGATGGACAGGTGCAACTGTGGCAGACAGTTTGGTGAGGATGACGTCAACAATGTTTCTCCCAATGTTGGTTCCCTAAAAATCTGCTGCAGACCCAATCGAGCATGCACGTCCTTTGGTGCGACTGAGCTTGCAGACAAGGGGTAGAGGCAGCTTATGTTAATGAGCAAGTTTCCCACGTTTGATGTGATAAGCCTTATTGAGGGTTGGGGGGAGGTGGGGAAGAAGGGACGCAGTCCATGTTGAGCACTCTCAGGCAATTCCCTCCCAAGAGAATACCAGGGTGCAGCGAACGCAACTGATAGAACAGTGATGGTGTCTGATTCGTGGCCTGGACAAGTTCAGGCTTCCGAATTTTGCTTGTAAGTTGCAAGTAACATGCTTGTTCCATAAGTTCAGTCACTGGGCATTTCCAGACTATTGCTGAAGTAACCTGTAAGCCCACAGAGTCGAGGGATTCAGTTTCATTTGCAGTTTTGCAGCAGTCCCATACGGCTGAGTGACTTGCTTGCCACATTACTGCGGATCTCGAGTTACACATAAGCCAGCCCAGGTGAGGTCCACAGATTTCGAAGGTTAGCTTATTTAATTCTCTCTTGTCAGAGATGTCCATTGGCTGAAACTGTGGAACATGACTGTGACTTGCAACTTGGCAGCCAAAGTCGGAAATGTTTACATTCCTTTCTGAATGTGGCAAGGATTGCTTCAGTATCTGAGCAGTCGCTCATAATAGGTAAAATCCTGTAATAATCAGTCACAATCCCTTCTCCTGAACACATGCTGGAGGGTATATTGTGGATGAAGCAGCTGAAAATGCTTGGGCCGAGGACACCACGCTGAAGATCTCCTCGGTGATGCCTTGCATGAAATGATTGGTCCAATAACCACAAGCACATTCTTTTGTGCGAGGTAAGAAAGTAACCAATGGATTTCACTGACTGTGTGTGAATAAAAGTACACTCCAGCTGAATCTCCAAATAAGCGTATTCAGGCTTAGTATGCAGCTAGTGATCAGTTTTCAAACTATTAAGGATAGTGTGTGTTAAGTTTAGTGCTTAGGGTCAGTGAAATACAATACGTGTTTTGGTAATTGATGAGAGAGCTTAGATAAAACATCTTCACTGAACGCCTTGTGGGTCTCTGCAATTAAGTGGGAAATTGCAAAAGCAGCTGGATGTTGAAATTAAGAAAGAGAGTCAATCACAGTATTATTGAATTTTGTAATTGGATCTAAGGCCTTTATGGGCCTACTCTTATTTCGTATTATTCCATTCGTTATGCTCAACTTATCCAGTAATGCAATACTAGCCATTGGGTGCCTGGACCCCATTTCACTGATATAGCATCTCTGCAGCCTTCCTATCAAATTTTATCAGTTGTGAATTTAAGAAAAAAATCTGGCATGTGCCTGTCCACTTTGAAAGTATTTCTAGGTCGACCTGCAGTCTTTTCACTTCATTTCCTAATTTCCTTACCCCTGTATAGGTGAAAAGTCTCAGTTCTGGCCTCATGTTTATGAAGCAGTTTTTTTAACATCTCACTCATTCTGTATTTTTGTTGTGATCTGAAATCATTCACACATATTTACCTTTCTGCTTGACCTTTAACTTTTCTTCTATGAACAACATAATTGCAGTAATTAGTAAGTAACATAATGAAGAATACCAATAACAGCCTAATTGTGGGAAAACAACAGCGAAGGGCACTTATCGGTGTAAAAGTTCATCTTGGTGCAATGATGCAGTCACTACAGCTCTTCGGTTCATAAACATAATCCCAACTCAATATTCGATTCTTCTAACTATATTTGAGAAGGATATCAGGCTGGGCATGAAACGGGCGCCTCCTAAGTTAATGGACATCGTGTATTCGCACCCAATATAAATTACTGCACCATGAATTTACCAATTAATATAAATTATAATATTTTTTCGGTGAGGGTTACATCATGAATTAATCTGGGCTCACTTCTCTGTTGCCAAACTCGAGAATCAGTGATTGAGTGCATCATGCTAGAAGGGATGGCGTGATCATGCAATATCTCAGTTAGCCGTTTGCTCATCTCTCACTCAGAGAGTGGGCTGAAGTGCCACTCCAAGCTTTGAAGTAAAGTGGAAGCTGAAGATGCAATCTTGCACTGCTGAAATTGCACCCACTCTGTAAAGTAGTAAACTACCTGCTGTTTCACTGCTGGACGTACAACAATATTAGGGTATATTCGAATAGGTATCCCTTGTTTCCAAGCCAAAATTTCCAATATTCGAACAGGGAACAAAATAAGGATCTTTGCATTATTGCATTCAGGTAACACCAAGCTGTGCACAAATTGGTCAAATAGAGGTTTGCTAGATCCCACAGCAGTGAAACATGCAACTTAAACGTCAATCTTTCTTCAACATGTGACAGACAAGAATTATCAGTCACCAAAAATTGCGCCAGCGGTTTGAAAACTGCACATGAATTGATATGCTCCTCTATAAAAGAAAGGCTTGGATTCATTTTGCATCTTTTGCGCTGAGGGTGTTACTAAATTTCATACAACAAACCTAGCACCTTTCTAAACCAGGGAACAGGATTTCAAGTTTACCAGAGTAAGAGGCCTCTCAGACCAATGGGATAATGACTACAAATGCAATTTCCTGACGCTGGTTGATAAATATTGGCATAAGGAAGAGGAGAGTAACCCCTGCATTTTTATGAATTGACACCAGTAGATCTTATATATTAACGCTGAAAGGGAAGATGGTCTCACCACCAAGGCAACAATTCCTGGCTGCTCAGGACGTGCATTGGCTGCCTGGATGATCGTGCTGAGAGCTCCACAGTGGCACTTGAATGCACAAACTCTCCTCGCAGAGATAAGAGTGGAAGCAATATAGAAAGGATGGCAGGGTAGCTTTCAAAAGCACAGAACTCAAAGTGGCATGAATCGATAAGCCGGCTTTCAACTGTGCAGGAGAGAGAGCTGCTGTGGTGAATCTGGGTAATATTAACCTGAGATCAATTAACATGATAATTACTTTGGTAGTAAAGGAAAATAAACTAAAACTTTATAGCTCACCACATTCCGAGACATTGCCTTTCATTTTCTCCATCTCTGTGAGCAAATGTGAGAATCAAGTTGTGAGAAATACCAGACGGTGATAAATCACTGACTCGACTTGCACTGACGATTCAAGTATGCCTTTTTGTATCACCCTTTGAGAATTCTTCGCAGATATTGCCAAAAAGGAGCCTCAATTGAATGGCACCAGGAATGAGCATCTTTGGTGACATGGATTCCAAGAAAAGTTATGTTTTCTTTTTCTCTTGGAGGGACAAGATTCTGGTAGGTTGAGTTGGCATATCCAAGGGAACGAGCATTAACTGAAAATACAGATTTAACATAATTGGGACAAAATGGGAGAGGAGTTTTGAGAAGAATTGTTCTTAAAAGCTGAATGGTTACAGAACAGAATTATATGAAATTTATATTTTGTAGGCTGCACAAATAAAGACTACTGTACCCGACCAGGCTGGACTAAGATGCGCTTGTTACACGAAGCTCCACCCCTCACTGCTCATCTCACTATATCGGTATATCCTTTGAATCATTGGCCCTTAAATATTTAAAAAGCTTCCCCTAAAACTGTGCAATTGCTATGTGCAATTGACCTCAACTAATGACTTTAGTGTTGTGTTTCATATTATCACTACTCTTTCGGTAAAGACCGATGTTCTGAATTCAGTATTTCTTTCTTAAATGGTAATATTGTGCTGTAGGCTCTATTTTAACCCTTCCCATGAGAAAACTCTTTCCCTTGGGTATTCTTTCGATGCCACCTCCTAATTCTAAATATGCCTATTATTGCACCTCACAAAGGGAACCAAAAAAATGCCTATTCTTCTTGATAGTCCTTTGCTCTAATCAGTGGTATCATGCATGCGTAATGCAGGGCACTGCGTAGTATGCTAAGTGTGGTTGAATCAAGGGTTTAACCCAATGTGTTCCGACGGCTTTACTTGTCAATTCCATTAAACTAAACATTATGTCTCGTGCTTGCATTTTTATTTGTCTTAGCAACTGTTCTCACGGTTTCAAGGAGCTTAAGCCTCAAACCCCTCTTCTCCTCTGCCTCACGTAGCTTTACATTTCAAGGGATATGTGACTTCTTTATTTGTATAATCAAAATATAATACCTTATGCTTGTCTATGCTGAAATTGCTGTGACAAATATATGGCCAACTGACATCTATCACAACCGATTTAATCTCGTACAACAACTTGATAATTGGGTTTTGTTTTCCAATGTTTACACGATTTAGATAAATTAAATGCTCATTTTTCTAAACAATACATTCCTGGGGAGCTGAAATCCCCCATAATTATTATTGTATGCATTTTACTGATTTTCTAAGTTGGTCAGCATATTTCTTGCTCTATCCTATTTCCAATCTTTCTGCCTCCTACTCTGCAGACTAAGCTCTCCAGCAATGGAGTCATTCTGTGTATGCCACAGCAGTATAAGGCAAATTGGAGTCATGGCAAGATTATTGTGTCCCGTCTTCGTGCTGAAGATGTTACGGAGGAAGATATTCAATTGGACATTATGTGACCTATAACTGAACTCTTATTGAATTGTCTCTGTTTGTCGCCCTTATCATCCTTGCCTACCAAAAGTTTAGCCATCCAATTATGAGATATTGAACATAATTATATTCAAATGAAGAAAGCGTTTCCTATAAATTAATAATAATATTGAAAGTCCATAGCGCTACAAGGGCGTTAGCACAACTGAAACCTGTTGTGCTCCTCCTCAGATATTCAATTTACTTTGTGTCAAAGAAACTGAATGGCAACTGGGAAATTTCACTGCCTATAGATTTCAATCCTCAACATGTCCCATAAACTGAGTGCCCTTGTTACCCTTGCCTACATCAGATCATTGAAAATCCTGAGGGAAAGTAATTGCTTTGTGGAATAGAATGGAATTGTGGCCAATTGGAAATCTTTACCAAAGGACACTTGCAGCGACAATGGACTTAATGGCCTCTTTGCTTATCTTTCCATTCAAGGGTTTGACAATATATACTAACTATTGATTTTTTTTTTCAAGATCTTCCTTATATCTCCCTTCAACTTCAGAACTTTAGCCTTAATGTTATTGTCACTGGACGTGAATTCCAGAGACCCGTAACAAAGCTCTGGGGACCCAAGTTCGATTCCCACCATGGTAGATGGTGCAATTTGAGTTCAATTAAAACATTGAACAAAAAATCTGAAGATTACTACTAAACCATTGCCGATTGCCAAGAAAAAAAATGTGACTCACTAATGTTCTTCAGGGAAGGAAATCCGACGCCCTTACCTCGTCTGACCTACACGTGAATCCAGGACCACAGATTACTCCTAAATGCCCCAGAACAACGACAATTAGAGATGAGCAATACTTACTCGAACAGCCAGCAATGCCGGCATCTCATGACCGAAAGTCAAACAAAAATGTCCCCTTGTTTGGAATTCCAGAACAATAAAAGTCATCAGGGGACAGACGGAGGCCTATCTTACCAACAAGTCCATTGCGAGTGTCTGCTGATAAATTCAGTCAGCTAATTCTCCAACGCTATCTCTGTACCCCACACGTTTATTTCTCCCAAGTGCCCATAAATTTCCTTTTTTAAGCTGGCGATCTTCTGCAATTAGATCACGTGCATATGCAGTGAACAACAGTTCATTAAAACTCGCACTGAAAAGAAATGTCCTGCCTCACTGCCTCTGAGTCTCTTTATCAAAACCATTAACCGACGACTGCAGTACTATCCGCTAATTGGAATAGTTATTCTTAGCTCTTCAACACTTCAATAACCTTGCACACCACAGTCATATCTCCCTTTAATCTGTTTTGCTGCGAGCACAACATGTTCACAATCTCCAATCCGATATTGCAGCAAATATCCTTCATCGCTCGTGCAATGCTGCTAAATCTCCACTCTATCCTTATTTGAACACTTTAATCCATCCTGAATGCTGCTGACCAGAACTGGGGGCAATGCTGTAGTTGTGGCACAGTAATTGCTTTTTCGAGCTTTCTCATAATTTCCATGAAAAATACACTCACTTTCTCTATTTATGATGGTGACTATCTTACTTGGTTTCCGAACTCCACTCATAAAATGCCCTGCCGCCATCAAGTTTAGCTAAACATCAGCCCCCTGTCCTCAATAAATACATATATTAACTTCTGAAAAAGGCTGAGTAAAGTTCAACATTCACTGCATCTCCTCGTTTAACTTCCCGCTGCTTCATTGACAATGTAGTCAAAAAATATTTAGTGAGATCAGGTTTCAAGCAGTAATTTGGGGGGTTATCCAGGTGAATATTCAATCGCATTTAAATTGAACAACTATATAATAAGACTCGACAAGTGCATTACATAAAGATGTTTTCTTCCTTTATCATATACTAGAAAATGTAAATTAAAATGAGGGGCACCGCCTATGGGTGTAAATCTTTGAAGTGTGTAAAAAATGTTGTTGAGTTAAAGACTCACATTGCTAAATGGAAATCTGATATTGTGTACAACGGAGGCACGGTTCAAGGAAGGACAGAGATAGGCATCAAATATTCCCAGATACAGGGTATTCAGGAAAGCTAGGGAAGCGAGAACATACAGGACGAGCCATAACAGTGAAGTAGTCAAAATGGGAGATCATATTTAGCTGAATATTTACTGGATATGTAGAGAATTAAAAGAGTAAAATGAAACAAAATAAACTGTGCTTATAGCAAATGTCACGATGGCATTAAAGTCTATAATGTGGCTTATTATATGAAGTCCAGTGGGAATTGGAAACCATGAAAATAAGCAGAAGTTGAGGGTGAAAACCGAGCGACAATCAGCATAAAATGGATCCAAAATTTCCGTTTTCCGTTGAAATGCACATATTAAGATGCCCTGAACGTCGGCGTGCATTCGAGTAGAGTGCAAGCAAGATTCTATGCAGCAAGGCAGAGCGCTTGACTGAGGCTCGAAAGAACTATATTGCTTTTGATAATAGCAAGGGAGAAAATGTTGCAATGTTTTTGTAAATTATAATGGAGAAAATGCTTCAAAATAGAAAGCAGGACTGGTTGAAAATGAGATGGGTTAAGTATTGAAAAGCTGGGGCATTTGAATAGCTGGCTCTACTAAAGGTTGACAAGTGATCGGACTGGGATCAAATGCATCAGACAAAACAAATGTAGGTAAGCGCGGGCATTTTGGTGATACTAGGAATAATCGCCTACAATTGTTATAAACCGAGTACTGGGGAATTGCAAATGTTCAACCATTGTTCAAAACAATGTGTTGAAAGTTAGGACAGCAACTATGGGCAACCAGCTTTTCACGCTGTTGGGGAAGATGTGAGCAATGATAATTCTGGACAAGGTGACGACTTTCGAAAAAATACAGAAGAATTAATGAAAGGCAGCATGCATGTTGAGGAGCAAGCATGGTTAACTAAATTTATTGACCTTTGTAGACGAGATAAGAAAGAGAGGCTTGATGGCGACAGTGACGTTGATGCCATGTACCCTGGTTTCAAAAATTTGTTTGGTAAAGTAGTTAACAGGCTTTTCAGCACAATTGAATGGCCAGCAATAAAAGGGACACAGTCGGCACAGAGAGGTGCTGGGTGAGTGACAGGATACAGAAAGTTGCGAACAAAGATTTTTTCTTCAAGTAAGGGGAAGGTATCCAGAGGAGCTGCTAAGTATATTCACGCCACCGGTTGCCTTTATCTGGGTTGTGCAAAAAGAACATCGTACAAAAAAAATAAAGATGACACGAAACTTGGAAGCATTGTGAACTGCGATGAAAAGTTGTGCAGTTTTCAATGGGACATAAGGTAGCAATATACATGGATTCCTCGTTGATGAAATTCAGTGCAGAGCAGTGTGGTGTGATGTGAACCAGGAGAAACAAAACCAAATAAAGGGTAGAAGTCACAAAGCTGTACAGGAGCATTGGGCCCTGGGTTTACATGTGCACAAGCCCTATGTATGCAGAATGACTTGACTTAATAGGGCATAACATAATCTGGGCTTTAATATTGTGGCATAGATCGTAAAAGCAAGGAAGTTCCCGCGAAAATTTATAGAACACCGGTTTGACCTCAATTGAGTCAATTTCCAGTCACCACATTTTAGACATTATTGGGGGTGTGGGCGAGCATAACAAGATTTAATTGAATGGTTGAATGTAAGAGGGACCTATTTAGCGGATAAAATAGATAATCGTGAGCTGTCCTCCTTTGTGATGAAAAGGTTGACAACATATTTAATAGAGTTCTGCCTGAGGAACTTGGACAATGCAGACAGGGAAACACCATTCCCTCTTGTGGAAAGATGGAGAACAACGGGCTAAAATTTATGGTGCATTGGAAATGAACCAAATGCAAAATGAGTTTTTTTTTGGGAAGCAAGTGCTCAGGGTTTGGAATACATTGTCTGACAATGTGATGGAGGCAGATTCAAAGGTGTCCTTCAAAATTAATTAAATTTTGATCTGAGGAATACGTCTTCAGAGGTATGGGAGGAGCAGCAATGAAGTGGGGCCAAGTGAGTTTCTCTTGCAAATATCTGGCACTGAAACTATGGACTGGAAGGGCTCTATTTTTGCTGTAGCCATTCTATGATCCTCTGAGATTTGTCATACAAAACCCGGCTTTTCCAAATCCGTGCTTGTTCTCCTCACCTAACTCAAAATTCTAAAATTGCGCACAGAGATAAAAACAAAAAAACTGCGGATGCTGGAAATCCAAAACAAAAACAGAATTACCTGGAAAAACTCAGCAGGTCTGGCAGCATCGGCGGAGAAGAAAAAAGTTGACGTTTCGAGACCTCATGACCCTTCAACAGAACTAGAAACTGTTGAAGGGTCATGAGGACTCGAAACGTCAACTCTTTTCTTCTCCGCCGAAGCTGCCAAACCTGCTGAGTTTTTCCAGGTAATTCTGTTTTTCTTCTACAATTGCGTGTTTATTTGTTCAGAATTGTATTTCTAAGACCTTACTCAAAACCTATGTTAAATTCCTCAGTTTGCGGTCTATAGGATTACTCTCAAACACATTCTTCTACAGTCTTTGCATCTGCAAACCTGTTGCAGCTCTCCAGTTTATTGGCAACATTGACGAAATGCAATAGCTTCCGCTCTTTTCACCTCGCTTTCCATTAGCAATCTGCAAAGCAAGCCATCGAGAGTGGACGATGGACTTACTCTAGATATCATCAGACATTAGAGCACACCTTGCCTATCAATTAACTCTCTATACATTAACTTTACCACATCGAATTAAAGCAATAATTTGTCAACATTCCTATCCTTCCTATGACCCTCTACAAAATGCCTATTAAATACCTTAGCCTTTCCATGCACTTCAAAGCATGTGTCACCCACTTTGCCTCACACCAGCAGTTACAACCAGCTTACTATCTACTGACCAATACTTTTTTGTGGGGTTTTCTTCCCTTTTAAATTTCATGATAATGTCACATTCTTACTTTTACAGCTTTTATTTCTTCCTCACTTCGTCTCTGAAATTACCTTATTTGGCAATTTTTATTTGTTTAAGAGCGAATTTGACATGTATTAAATTTTAAAAGTTACTTCCATCATAATCTCTATGTATTTATAAAGCTAATCTATAACTGAATGATCTCCTTCTTAGAGATCACTGACTTTTCATTACAGTTTTTCCTGTCAGGCTTTAATTCCATTTTTCTTACAATGCTGCATCGTCTATCATCCATTGAACTTAACTATCTCCCAACCTGTAAATTCTATTATTCCAGTCATATAAGTGATACACCACCAGATCAGGCAAAGCTAATTGCCCTGATGTCATTCAGAAAATGTACGCTATAATAACACCTACCCAATGGAAAGAAACGTATGCTCACACTTACCAGCTTCTTTATCCTTTAAAGCCTTTCCTAATGGAACAAGAACGGGAGAATAAGCAAAATAAATGTCAGGAAATATGGTAGGGTGCAACTATGTAACTATTTCCGTTCCTTTAGTCGGACCCAGAACCTATGGCCAGCCAAGTTAAAGGTGCAAGTTTCTGTGCTGACAGCTCCAACAATAAGCAAAGAGATAACTGACAGTTACACTGATTTATCTTAATTTATTTAAGTTCAATTATTTCAGGAAATTATTTGGTACTGCAAAGAACCCTTGCACTTAGTTGAAATACAACCTCGAGACCTTTTCCATATACGCTAAGAAGTTAACTCAAAATCCTGTTTCTTGTTTCACCCAAATGATAGCACTCTCATAGAAAGCAGCAGTACTTCATATCGTCAATAAAATTTCAGCCCATTTCATGGTTCCAGGGTTATAAGTAGGATTTGAAGCTAAGACGTTTTGATTCAGGTGTGATAGTGCTGCCAACTTTAGCAAGGCTGAGAGTATAATACAGAACAACGCATGTTATTGAGCACACAAAGCCTTTCAACCTGTTGTACGAATATTACAAACTGGAACATGAACCTGACACAATTTTATGGTGTTGGATGGTTCAATCTTTAATAATGTCAATTTGGGAAATTTGCAATTGTGATAAATTGGTGGCTGAAATAAATTGTAATCGTTCCACAGGTATAAAGTCTGATGTGTTTTCAAAGCAGCCAATTATCTTGGTTCTTCAGCCCTGGTGTTCAGATTTTTTCTGGTGCTCAGACTTTCTGCTTCATGCTCAGCATGAGTAGAACACTTGAAAATGCTGATTTTGTAACAAGGATTCTATGGGATCATGCTTCTCCCCAGGGACTTGAGGAGCCGTATATAGTCCCCGTGCTTCGAGGGAACCATACTGCTGACTGACCCGACCTTAAACCAATGGCAAGACAAATTGACTTAAAGCCCCATAATGCTCTCGCAAAGAGAGAGAGTGTGGAAATGTCAACGGGGATCCTCTGTCCCTCAACCAGCATCTTTGCAACAGAAATGAGCTGTTCATTGTGAAACTTCCTTTGGGGGAGCTTGTGTGAAATTTATTTGTTACTTGCTTATCATCAACCATGGCTGCAGCTACAAAAGAGCCTCACTGGCTGTCCAGAACAGTGAGCTGACCCGAGGTCCCGACCGGGGCTGCATAAATTGAATTATTTTTTGCTACTTGAATTGCTGCCACCAAATATAATGGGTGCGTATAATGAGCGGTGAGTTTCTTAACACCTATTTCGTCTATCCATCACGAATCTTATTACCATTGCATTTTGCCTCATTCTATAATCCCTTATCCATAAATCAGATTTGTCCTTCACAATTTTACAAACCTTTTTTAACCCTCCTTTCTCCCTTCCGCATTTTCTCTGCTGCTGTCCTTACTTATAAAATGGTTAATCTCTGACCTCTGCTAGTCTTGACCAAACAAAGCATTTCTTTCACTCCCTCCGACCCAGGAAAAAAAAACATAATCTGCCAAGTGTTTGCCAGAATTGTCTGCTTTCCTTGAGATTTCCAACATGAACATTGTGCTGCAGTTCTATAGTCAGTAAGTATGTCCTCCTTATGGCTCAATGTAGATGTTACATTTACCATTAGCTGGAGGAGGGGTGGCGAGGAGTGGTTGGTGCTGGTCGGAGGTAGAAAAGTAAAGGTGGGCTGATGCATGGGGCCTGACAGGAAGAAAAAAACATGAATACCTAATATTGCACTCACCTGCATCTGACATTTGACCTTTCAATGTTTCTATTTCTGGGGAGGAAAGACATTGGAAACAAATTACTGTGGAGCGAAATGATGTTATCTGAGGCCACATAATCCCATAATATATTCAATTTTATCGCGCTGAGTGAGTAGCAGCAGCGCATAATAATAAACATAAATCACATATTAGAACTTGCGATGAAAACCTTGACTGAACAATCTTCTTTGTGGGAGCGAGATAACGCGGGAATTAGGGAGAGAATTAAGGAGCTGATAATCCAGTGGACTGAAGGCACAGCAGCCAATCTTGGAACGGTTAAAGTTGGCGACAATTAAATCGCAGCACAAGAGATCCCGAACAAGTGTGTTGGAGTGTTCAAGAGGATTCAGGCATGGGAACCGATCAATGTAAATGCATAGATTGTTGCTGAAGGGTGCATGTTTTCTCACCCAGGCTATGTGTGTTATTGTGTTTTTGAGATGTTTAGATCGGCTACACACATCTCTAAATACACCAGTTGCCAAAATCGTTGGAGGCAAGTATAGATGTTAGACTGTAAATGCAGTGCAAACTTGTCAAGTAGCATTTTCCATACATTTTAATACAGCAAGTTTCCTTTTTGCTAACACACGTTTGGGTTAACTTCCTTGTATGTTTCTGATTTTTAAGAGAATCAGAGAAAAATGATTCCCACTAATATTCCATGCTTTATGTTCAGACTGTTTATCGATTCCAATATATTGCAAGAGGGAGGGAGCTGGGGAGGGCATGTCTACTTATAATTGTTCAACCATTCTCAGTGTTTGACGAGCTTGATGGATCAACTGGCCATTTTCGTCATATCTATCCTCATATATCGGTAAGTGCAAATTTTGTTGGTCTGAGGCTATCTCAAACAACAATAAATAACTCCAAATGGCTGTCCATGTGAACAGAGATTGAAGAGATCCAGAATGTAACTCACTCACAATTCATTTTACATACAAAGTGTTTCAATAGAGACAATACCAAGCACAATTTCTAGCATACAGATTCGGAGCAGGATGGGATCATACTTGGGGCTGCGAAGCCATTCATTGCCATCAAGCCTAAACTCCTTTTCTCAATCTGCTCCCCATACCCCTTAGTCCTTCAGTGATCAGAATTCAGCCCATCCCATTTAACTGTAATCAATATTTGGACTCCAGCAAATCTTGAAGAAATAAAACTCCACAGATTCACAACCCTGTGACTGAAGGCACATATCCTCATCACAGCATTAAGTGATTGGCCAGACAGCACAGGCACAATTTTGTGAGATTTCCATGATATTAGAATGCTCTCATCCCAGAAGCCAATGTAGATAATCTTATTTTATTCAACGCATTCTCCCTATATATGAAGATGAATACTGCATACAGAATTCTAGGTGTGGTCACACATATGTCATGCAAATTGTAGAACGATTTCTTATAGATAGTCACAGATGGACATTAAAATCCCAGCAAATGAAAGCCTGATTTATACCAAACGTGAACAGTGCAAAGACAGAAAGAAATGTCCACAACATTTCCATGACACTTGATGGTGCCGAAATTCAATTGTGAAGTATCATGGCAAGGGATTAAAAATTAATGAACTTATTGCAAAATATCTGCGGTGACCTGATACAGTATTAAATATTTCGTGGCAAAGTTCATTTACTGCAACTTCACAACGTCTGACGGGCACAGATGAAGACAAAAATTGACATAAATACCAAAAGGTCATTCAAGTATCAACAACAGCTTGAATTGCACTTTCTCTAGGTGTCAGTTCGGACCCCCTATCAGATTCTTCTGCAACAAGGGAACCCACAGAAGACCATAAAATCGTTTTAAGCTTTGACATGGCGGAGTCCACCACTAAAATATTCGTCCTTATAAAGTTGTGACATGCTGTTGCCAATACCTTTCGATTTCTCCTTGAGATTCGTCTCTATTAATAAATGAGAATGGCATATCAGTAAAAAAAGATACCAATAATAATTTATCTGTCATGAATAACATTATGCTACTGCAAGTAACACATTTACTGAAAGCTCAAATATTTGTTCAAGGATGATTATTACATAATAATAGCCGCAACGTAATAGAGATAGTGAAGATAGAAAAAACATAATTGATCATCTCCTCTATATGAATATTATTCAAATTGATTATAATTCAAGCTGGAAACTAAACATTCAGAAATTGATTTCATCTTTTGAAGATTGCAATGTTTTTTGTTCTTTCCAATAAGTGAATATAAACATCAACAACAACAATATCAACAACACCCATTTTTTAAAAATCAATTTTCAAAATTCATTTTTATTTATTAAATAAATTATTTTTGTTTTTATTCATTTTGATTTTCATTCATCTATTCATTGTTATATCGCCCTTTTTAATCCTCCATTTTATCATTTTTTCGATCTCTTTCCCACCCCCTTTCAGCGCGGCACCCCCACCACGCCACCCCTACAAGAGATGCCTGTTAGTTGTTCATGTTGTTCTTTTCAGAGTGTTTACTCTTGAACTGTCATTATGAAATTCTGCTTTCTTGTTTTAATGCCACAATCAGCACCTGTTTTATTCTATAACACTACCATTATATTTGAGTTTTATTTATGACGTCATTGTCAATCTCTCCTTTTCTCCCTCCTGTAGCTGGTCTTCTATCCAACTCCACAGCCTTTAAACAGAAAACATTTCATCACATTTCTACTGCCCCGAGGAAGAGTCATATTGTCTCGAAATGTCAACTCTATTCCTCTCTCCACAGATGCTGTCACCTCTGGTGAATTTATCCAGCATTTTCTGTTCCTTGGCTGTAACGCATTTGGGGGAGTTTGACACTCTAAAATTGGTGGCATAATTGCACTTATCTTGTTGAATTCGCTGGTTCGTGACCTGTTTCAGGATGTGATATGTAGGATATTCTGCGTGGCGATTTAGCCAGAGGCATAAGGCCATTGATGTTTGACAGCATGAAACCACGGTCCTAAACATTTATTTTCATACGTCGGAGGTGAAGCAGGGAAATAACATCACCTCTCCCTCAGAGTGCAACGCCCATGACAATCTGAATCTACTGTTTCCTAGCAGCAGAGGACAACAGCCGCACAGGACAACATCTGATAACCACTTCTTATCTGGCATTTCTGAAAGAAATGGCAACTCACGGATTGGCCTTTTCCTCCAGGGGAAAAAAAAAGCACCATATGAAGCTAACCAGACCCTAGTGGTTTATCTCACGTAGATGTGTGCATCATGAGGATGACTAACGGCAATAATATTATAGTTAATTATTAATTCGGGCATGGCACCCACTACACAGGTTCCTACATTATCGACTCCTATTTGAACTAGACATCACAACTATTATACAATAGATGATACGGAAGTAATAACATTGCAATGAGAAGATTATAGCAATGTAGACATTTTGTGGACATTGACAAAAGGGCTATTCACGTTGAATGGGCAAATGGAAAACCAGAAAATTCAGAGAATTTGCAGGCACCTGTTTGGCACTGTAGATGCTTCACACAATTTTACCATGCAGGCAATTGGAATATCAAATTGTGCTTCAGAATTAATTTTATAATAATGATCTGCAAAGTTTCAGAATTATTACTGAGACAAACTGATTCCTTGTTTTTTTAACCACACATGGACTAATCTTCACGTTTTCCCAACGCAACCAATAACATACTTACCTTGGAGGGTTTGTAATGAAGGTTTATCGGAATGATTCATGGGATAAATGAATATTCCTATGTATTTCTGTAGACAGTGTCTATGTTCCTGTATTTTAGAAGCATTAGGGCTAAACTCAATGAGCAATGTATAATTCTTAATTGGATGTGAAAGGAAAATGTTGTTATGATAATTTTTCGGGCCACGGGGTCTAAAAGTAGATCCCTCAATCTCTGAATAAGGGCCGGCAGGTATATAACTGAGATAAGGTGGATGTTGTTGAGGACATGAGGAGAATTCCTCAGAAAACTGTGTACCTTTGGAATTCTTGACCCAGATGACAGTGGGTGCTATTCCGTTGATCATATCACGATACAGCATAGGAATATTTGAATGTACAAATTAGAGCAGGAGAAGGCTACTTTGCCGTTCCAGCCTGCTCCATCATTTATTACGATCATGGATGATCTGATTGTGATGTCAGCTCCACTTTGCTGCCAACTCCCAATAACCTTTCACCCCCTTGTAATCAAGATTATATCTAGCAATGTATTGGAAATATTCAAGGACTCTGCTTCCGCTGCCTTTTGAGGAGCTGAGTTCCAAATACTCACGACTATCTGGGAAAACAAAAACATTCTTCTCTGTCTGAATTGAGCGACCTTATAATTTAAATCAACTGTCTTAGTTCTTGTCTCTCCCAGAAGAGGAAACATAGTCTGCACATCTGCTAGGTCATGACTGCTCAGGATCAAAACAGCTAAGATCAAGCCGCCTCTGCTATATCCTAAGATGCATGAACAATTTCCTATGCTTTTTTCTCCTTGTGTGCATCTTATGCGAAAAACCTAGCTATGCTTTTCATTTCTATTGCCCCTTGTTGAAAGCGAGATGCACATTGGAAACAATGTTTGGCCGAATGCCTTCCTCCCAAAATCTCAAAAAAAAATCCAACTGAATAGCTTTACTATCATCATTTGCAGTTCCTTGCTTTAGATTTTAACAAAGAAGAAAAAAAAAACACGTATTTTTGTGTGTGTGTTGACACTTTCAGCACAGTTATCTTCAACCAGTAACAATGACATGTAAACCAAATATCTTGTTCTTACCACATTGATCAAAAGATCCTTTCAAGTTTTCTATTTCTAAAAAGTGGGTATTCAATAATGTTAACTTGGCGGAGGTACTTGCTGTGAAACCCATTAAAAAACGTATTTTTTTCTATGAAAACCTAAGTTATGCATTTTTGATTGTGAGAGTTGTCCTGACCTTGCCCCGCCTACAGGTCGTGTTTACCAGCTCCAACCACAATCTGGATGAAAGAAAAAGCTTGCAATATCTTATTATCAATCTGCTAAGTATCTATACTGAACTAGCGATGCAATTGGTATTCATGCCACTGGAAACACGTCCAACCTCTCCACGTTGTTACATGGAGGTCTTGTGGCGCATATTTTAGTGAACCTGCATCTGCGATTGCAATTGCGTTTTGAGTCGTGCGTCAAAACTTAATGCACAAGGAAGGTGCATGCACAACATGGCCAAACAGGTTGAGCATAAAACTCCAAATCTTTCCAAAACACGCCAATGCCTGGCAATGCGATCCAGGCCCAGGGTCAGCCATGCGAAACAAGGAAAGCTGGAACTTTTGCTATAACCATCCATAGTTCCAGAATATAGAATGCGAGTAATAGTGCATTTTGACAGAGCAACTCAAATTCCTGTGTGGAAAGTGACATAGCACCGTCCACTCTGTCCACATCCCTCACTGATTTATACATCTCAATTAAACCTGTTCCCCTGCAACCATTGCCTATCGAAACTTCGCTAAATGTTAAAATTATCTACTCCATGAAAACGTAAATCTCCCTCTTACCATTTCTTGCTGATATTGCCCTTCATCTAATGGAGCTGCAAGTTCCAGGAAAAAAAATCTCCTTGCTTTTATACTCTTAGTTTATGCACGAAATTTATGTTTTTCCGAGGATATATTTAGGTATTTAACCATATGGATCTCAAAGAACCCTAACGTTTGGCAAATTGCTCAACACATTCTCGGTAATATCATTGTTGTTAATATTTTCTTTTGAATTAGCAGGATATACTTAATTGCAATTGGTTACTATAGGCTTATTTCCAACACTGCTTTTGATAGTCCATGGAATTCCTGAACATTACTTTATAGGTGGACTATAATGGCGGAAGGGAAAATTTCTACCGTCCTGCTTTGAATGAAATAAATAGATAAAATTCCAACAGGCTGTAAAGCACGCGCAGATCTTCAATGGGCGAGTCTATTTATGATCAGCTGGAATCATAGCATTGGAAATAATTTGTAGCATAGAGGAAGGGCAATTCATCCCACTTCATCCATCCCAATGTTTACGGAGACTCCTTTCTGTTCAACCAACTGTACAAACATAACTTTCAATCACATATCAGAAGCACATGAAAAAAACACATTGCAGAAAAGATCAGACACTCAAGAATGCAGCAATCTGTAAAATCTCTGAGAGCAAACATATTCAAACCAACTTACCGACTCTTCGACCAAGTGTCATAGAGGGAATATGATAGTGGCTAAATTGGAAATCCGATAAATTAACAGCCCGCAAAACATTACAATGTGACCTCTTACCTTTCTGTTTCTGTCGTAGTTTTTCTTCTGTTAGCAATGGATTAAGAGGATATGTTAATGGAAGAGAAAGAAAGAAATTAATGGGATCTTACCACAAATGTTTAAGGGATATTTCTTATCACTTCAATGCTGCATTTTTGAACTACACTCTCTTACCTGTTCTTTCTCCATTTTCGAACTATTCAATTACTTATCCAAATACCTTTTAATATGTTCTATTAAATCTGCTTACATCAGCATTTCAGTTAGATCTTCTTAGGTTATACTGCTTATGTTTTAAAAGAAAATCTAACCTAGAAAATAAAAGTCTCACAACAAGGGGATGAAAGGGGACCTCACCAAGGTGAATGAGAGAATTAAACGCAAGCGGAAAATAAAAGCGTAGGAAAACCTGTCTTGTTACAGAAGGCGATGCTCAATGGAGAGGCTAGGTACATTCCAATGAAGAGTAGAAATTTATGGGCCTCCTTGGGTGACGATTCGGATAGAGAATATGATGAAATGAGTTAAGAGGATGTTGCATAATACATGTCAGGAAATATTCAGTCTTAACATGCACCAAATACAGTTGAAAAAAAGTAAGAGAAGAAAAAACTGGGACTTGGTCACCCCACGCTCCTACCCATACACTCGTCTTACCTCTCCTCCTGCCTAACCACTGTCCAAATTACGAACCTAATTAGATTACCCATCCCACATAACTACTGCCTCTACGCACCTACGCATTCTACATTATAATCTTCCAACCCACCGTAGTCACCAACCCACTTATCCACACCATCCCCCTACCCACTTAACCACAGAACTACCTCGCTCACCTCTCCACCCAACTACGCAAGCATTCACCACTCCACCATCCAACTATGCAAGCACCCAAATACCGATTCACTCACATGCAGACTGTTGTGATATCCCTTTAGGAGAATATGCAAATAACGTGCATGTGGCATAGGGGTAACATGATGTAAAACCGTGACCATAATTCTGTTAGTGCATAGTTCTGAGTTGCAGCCACTGCTGTCGCTGTGAGTAATGAAGTTTGCTGAGTCCATAGACTAGAGTAGTTGGTTAGGTATCTTGTAACACAGAAAGGATTTGGCACAATATGCCCTTTGTTCTTTGATTTTCGGAAAGCAGAGTCCCTTTTCAGAGAGTGCTTTACAAATCTGGGAATACCTGATTTGTGGGAGAACAGGATTGGCAATGAAAGGAAGTGACGAGTTTGTTCAGAGCCGTGTTGTGCATCGGTTTTCAATCGAGCAGGAAAGCTGGAAGACCATTGAAATATTCTTGGCTGCCATTCACATGAAGAGGT
The DNA here is from genome assembly GCF_017639515.1 of Carcharodon carcharias. Lineage (NCBI taxonomy): Eukaryota > Metazoa > Chordata > Chondrichthyes > Lamniformes > Lamnidae > Carcharodon > Carcharodon carcharias. Next base: position 11,891,354 of record NC_054495.1, read on the forward strand.
TAAAAAAACAAAGAGCAGGAAAAAAGCGGCATTTGAAAATGAATGGCAAAAGCCTGAACTACAGCCAGCAATGAGGGAGGAGGAAATATTATCACAGTCACTGCATTTCTGAACCCTCGGTGAAATAGAGAGGTCAGAAATAGCCTATGAGGCGTGACCACCTGTAAAGTACAGACAAAATCAGGAAGATGGTGACGAGATGTCCCAGGATGCTTGGGGAGGCCACAGATGTACAGTTGAATTTGGGCTATTTAAACAAGCGTTGGAATAATGTTTTTTTTTTAGGTTTATCCAGCACGTAACCCAATAAATAAAAACAAATAAAGGAAACTAAATAAGGATAACTGTTTGTAATGAGAGGTTGCAAATTGTTAACATTTTGCTCTTGCTTGCGGAGGACCAGAAAAACCCTGTGAAGCTGCTTACATGCTGGAGGACCAGCTTCATGTAAAAATGAATTTTGGAATACACAGATTAGAGTTGAGAGTTTAAAGACAACAGCTGCAATAATCGATTGATCAGCTTACCACCTACTAGGGTGAGGGCAAGAATTTTACCTTTTAGTAATTTGAATTGTTTAAACAGATATTGGAGCTAGATATAGCGTCAATGTGAATTGGACTCCCCCAGAAAGAGCATTATGAGAAAATAAAAGAATATAAACATGTTAACATGCTAAAAACCAACAGAAAATGTGACGCCTTTTTGGCTGGCGAAGGACACGTGCAAGCATTCGATGCACAGACCACTGTTGGTCCAGTAGCAAAGAAGCAGAATACAAGCAAGCCATGTAAGAAGCTTAGACTCCTGCACCTACTTGCATCCTGCCTTCCAAATTCTTCCCAAAGGTTTTGCTAGAATCAGCCACTGGGCTCTCAAATGCAGGAAATATGGTTGCTCAGTCGTGACCAGAGTTCGCAATAAAAAGAAAGCAAGCAAAAATTATTTGCAGCATTCTGAAAGAAGAACTATGGAGTGTCTGAGAGACTTACATAAGGAAACATCGAATCACCAACTTAGTGGCCAGGGTGAAGATGAACTTTGTAGATGCCTTCATCTAGAAAGCTAACAAGAAAGCCAAACTAATTACGAATAATGACACAGACCTTTTATTAATTTGGGACATTAGGAGTGAAATGCAATTAAGTGAGTCCACAGGCGAACCACAAGTAATCTTCCTGTTGCCAGGGGCAGCGTGGCTGTAGCAGGGTTAATGGTGTCCATGGAACTAAATGCTGTGATAATGAACGAGATCACCAATGCAAAATGTACGCAGGACATTGATACTGGGTCAGTTCATTAGGTACAAAATTATACCTAGGCAGGTTTGAAACTATGGGGAATTTCAGAAGTAATTCTGTTACACAGTTCAGGATAGATGCATTCCTGTCGATTGACCGTATTTGAAAATGCACTTTGCACTCAAAGGAGAAGGAACACAGGAACCTTAATGAAAGGGGGTGAAATGGCTTCAGCTCTCGAGTCAGCACACCGACGGGGGAAGCTCTGTCAATAGGATGGCTAATCCAGGTATGCTTGCCCCCAAGACGTCTAAACCTTGCTCTGAAGAGCTGGTCTTATAGGAATTGAATTCCAAATTCGAAGCACAAAACTTTATCCAAGGTGAGCATCAAAATCAGGCAATTGTTAGTTCATCTGGAAGAGGGACGCCAATAAATCTTTGCTTTCTGAAAACCTTTCCGAAAATGCTGCTTCCAGAGTTATATTTTTCTTATCCAAATTTAGGATCTCTTCCAGCAGCATGTGAAGAAATGTAGAGAAAATGTTACGGGATACCAATCAAAGGGCGATTATTTTGTGGTAATTGGCAAAATCGAAGCAGAGAATGGACAACATTTATGGTCAAGAACGATGGCAGCTTTACCTCGAAGTACACAGATTCAACAGCAAGAGAGGCCTGGTTGACAGAGGCAAGCTCCAAGGTGTAAAACACATGTCTCTATCGCTGGGCAGAGAAATTTCTTTTTAAGATTCATTTCAGGGATATGGGCATCGCTGGGTAGGCCAGCATTTATTGTCAAACCCTAATTGCTCTTGAGAAGGTGGTGGTGAGCTGCCTTCTTGATCTCTGAAGGTCATGCGGTGTAGATACATAGAAACATAGAAAATAAGACCAAGAGTAGGCCATTCGGCCCTTCGAGCCTGCTCCGTGGTTAATTCTGATCATGGCTGATCATCCAACTCAATAGACTGCTGCAGATTTCTCCCCATACCCTTTGTTCCCTTTTGCCAGAAGAACTATATCTAACCCCTTCTTGAAAACATACAATGTTTTGGTCAAAGCTACTTTCAGTGGTAAGGAATTCCGCAGGCTCACCACTGTCTGGGTGAAGACATTTCTCCTCATCTCAGTCTTAAATGGTCTATCCCATATCCTTAGAATGTGACCCTTCGTTCTGGACTCCCCCATCATCTGGAACATTCTTCCTGCATCTACCCTGTCTAGATATGTTAGCGTTTCATAGGTTTCTATTAAATCCCCTCTCATTCATCTGAACTCCAGCGAATATAATCCTAATCGACTCATTCTCTCCTCATATGTCAGTCCCGCCATCTCAAAAATCAAACTGGTAAACCTTCGCTGCACTCTCTCCATAGCAAATATATCCTTCCTCAGCATTAAGGAGATCAAACCTGCGCACAATATACTAGGTATGACCTCTGCAAGGCCCTGTAGAATTGCAGCAAGACATCCTTGTTCCTGTATTCGAATCCTCTGGCAATGAAGGGCAACATACCAAATGCCTTCTTTACCACCTGCTGCACCTGCATGCTTTCCTTCAGCGACTGGAGTACAAGGACAACCACGTATCGTTGCACATTCCCCTCTCTCAAATCATAGCCATTCAGATAATAATCTGCCTTCCTGATTTTGGTTCCAAAATGGATAATCTCTCATTTATCTACATTATACTGCAACTGCCATACAGTTGCCTATGCACTTAGCTGTCCAAATTATGCTGAAGCATCTCTGCATCTTCCTCACAGAAAATATCCAGTAGATTTGTCAAGCATGATTTCCTTTTCATAAATCCGTGATGACTCTCTCCGATTGTGCCACTGTTTTCCACGTGCTCAGCAATTCAATCTTTTATAATGGACTCTAGATTTTTCCCCACGTCAGGCTGACCGGTCTATAATTCCTTGCTTTCTCTCTGCCTCCCTTTTTAAATAGTGGGGTTACATTAGTTAAGCGCCAATCTGTAGGAATTATTCCAGAGTATATAGAATCTCGGAGGATGACCATCAACGCATCCACTATTTCTAGGGCCACTTCCTTAAGTGCACTAGGATGTAGATTATCAGGCCTTGGGGATTTATCGGCCTTCAGTCCCATTAATTTCCCTAACACCATTTTGTTACCAATATTGATTTCTTTCAGTTCCTCCCTCTCACTAAACTCTGTGTCCCCCAACGTTTCTGCAACATTATTAGTGTCCTTCTTTGTGAAGACAGAAGCAAAGTATGTATTTTTTTGGTCAGCCAAATCTTGTATTTATGTCCCTTGTTTCTGACTGTAATGGTTTAATATTAGTCTTCTCCAAATTTCTTCTCTTAACCTACCAATGGAAATGTTTACAGTCAGTTATAATGCTCCCTGCGGGGTTATTCTGGTAAACTATTTCCCCCTTCTGAATTAACCCCTTAGCCTTCCTTTGTTGAATTCTTAACTGCTCCCAATCCTCTCGCCTGTTGTTTTTAGTTGGCCAATTTGTGTGCCTCTCCCTTGCATCTAGTACTATCTCTAATATCCCTGATAATCCATGGTTTGGCCAACTTTCCTGTTTTACTTTGGCACCAGGCAGGAATAAACACTTGTTGCAGTTCACTCCTGCACTCTTTGAATGCTTGCCATTGCCTTTCCACCCTCATCCCTCTAAGTAACGTTTCCCAATCCATCATAGCCAACTCGTGCCTCATAACATTGAAGTTTCCATTATTAAGATTGAGGATGAAAGCCTCAGAATCAATTACGTCACACTCCATCTCGATAAGGAATTCTATCACCCTTAACAGTCAGCACGAATAATTTCCCAAATATATAACAACCAACACTCTAACTGCATCTTGAATATAACCAAGGATGAACCCGCAAAGTGGAAGCGTGCGAGACAATCAGAACTCTGCCAATACACACAATGTAAATGTTCCCATGAGTAAAGAACATTGGTATGATCCACATTGATTTGAGGAAAGTTGTACCGTTAGGAGATCCAGGACAGTCATTAAACCATACTTATATTGCAAGGACACTTAGAACCTCAAATGATAAACAGAGATGAGTCTTTTGTGTAATATGTTGTAGCAAACGCCCTGTATATATTTATTTACTCTTAATGTTTGCTCCATAATCCATTAAGAAGCAGATGTTAATAATATCTTAAACAGATACAAATGGTGCACACATGTATTCGAAGGACAATAAAGCAGCATGTAACCAGCAGCCTGTGTGGAAGTTTTTAATTCCACTGGGAATAATGGCGCTTGCAGAATCCATATAATAGGGTTGTTTGGTGAGATATCCAGCATTTAGCAACCAGTATTAATCACAACATCAGCTGCTTTGAGGTTGCATTAAAAGATTGCTGGTCGCGTGTGGCTTTGTATCCCGGTCTCTAGATTGCATGTGTACATCATTTGGATATGTAAACAAAATTAACATCACAACATTCCATATTTGCAGCCTTCGAATATATGAAACCTTCTTGCAGCTTACCAAACCTGTATGTTGATTGGTCACTTTGTGTAAGGAAACTCAACACTTTAACTCACTCGGCCATTCACCCATTCGCCCACACGTCCATTCCCTTATTCACTAACAATCCAAGACCAGACCTTTAAACTTACCACAGTCAGCTCGTGTCATATAAAGGGCGGTGCCCGATCTTTGTCCGAGTCTACTGGGCTCTGTCGGAGTTGGGACTTTGGACTGGGCATTTCTGTGGATGCAGCATGTCATGTCGGGGGAGTTTTCGAGTGCAGAGGAAATCCAACTACCGCTGCTGCTACTGTGAAGATCCGGGCTATTGATAATTGATATTGCTTCCATTTATATACTGAAGGTGTATGATGAAGTGTCACATTTGGGATTGTTAGCAACAACTGAAACTCATGGTATTCAGGACAATCCATTGGCTGGGCTAGAAAACGGGCTGAACGTTAAAAAGAACAGCGATGTTAAAATTGGCAACACGTGACGATTCATGCATTCACAAGCATCTTGCACGGCATAATGAGTAGACAGAAGGGCAATTTTGCTGGTGGCACGCAGTTTGCAAGTAAAATAAGCAACATGGATGGAGACATGAGATCAGAAATAGATGTTGATAATTAAAGTAAGTAGGAATATATCATCAAAGATTTTTCAGTGCATAGGCGTGAGGTAACCCACTTCCGATGAATAATGTATCATTTGCGGTACGTTTTAACTGGTTAACAACTTAAAAAATCTGGAATCCCAGTTGCCATATTGGCGCATATACATAGATCATTGAAAGGTCACCAGTAGTTGCGTAAAATTATCAACGAGACAAATGAAATATTTTTGTCTTGCTATCTGATTGGCAAGCTAATAAGGAGCTGAAAATCATACCCGAGCTATACAAGTTTCAGTTACAGCACAGTTGATTGATCTGGCCAGTTCTGAAAATAGCACTTTCAGAATGGCCTGTTGTATTGGGAGGGAGTTCAAAGTACGCTGAGCAGAATTATAGCTGGACTCCAAAGTTAGAGAATAGTTTCGAGGAACTGCTATTATATCCTCTGCAAATTAATAAGTTGAAGTTTGATTTGATCAAAGTTTCCAGATTTTCGGAAAGCTGATGGAGTAGATAGGCACAAATTAGTTTCCCTGGTTGGTGAGCGTAGGAGAAGGGTAGTTGGGTCAATAACAGAGTCGGACAGTTTCAAATTGAAATTAGGAAGCAATTCAGCATGCAGAGGTGTCTACGTTTTGTAATTTCTTTTGACAACGGCTTGGCTGCAGAGCGGGCAAAGAGAGTTTGATGACAGTTCACATGTGCTCGCACGGAAAGGTAGATTAAGGGTTGGGTCAAATGACCAATGCTCTTCGTTTTTATTACTTAATTATTCTTCTCACCTGCGTCTTGTAGGTTTTTATTCAAAGCTGTTATTTCTGTGATGAATAAATGAAAATAAAATCGATTGTTTGCATCTCAGCTGGAATTGTAAATGCATTACCTTATTCCTGCTGTAATATACCAATGTTTGCAAATTTGAAGAAGGCGCGGTGAATACATTGGCGACTGATGTCTGTAGACCTTTTCATTAGGAAGAGTTAATTATGTGAAGTGTGGTCCACCCAAGCCATGGAATTACAGTGGGATTCCCGTGTCACGCTTTTCCTGATGAGCTGCACTATTTCAAAAATAATACAGAACTAAACTAGGCAGAGCCAGGCCTACATTCATATTAAGCCATAAGCAAATGGAAGTAGCACCCATTTCCCCCATACTTCCTGAGTTGTGCTAACCAATCCGAGACAGGCAGCCCTCCAGTGCCATCAGCACGAGCTCTGGCAGGCTTGGCATTGCCACCATGCACCTTCACCAGGGATCCCCGCAGGAACCCTGCAGCAAGGGTAAGTCTGAACGAGATAGGGGTAGCGGATATTGACGACATGTATGAAGATTGCAACGCAGTACATACCCCCTCCCCTCCAACCTCCCCGCTAACAACCACCACCACCTCCACTTCCAGTGCCGATTCTCTCGATCTGATTTCCTGAAATCGATGGAGTGCCACACTCCCTTTAAGTTACAGTTAAACCCAATGGGTGTTTCTGGACGTCTTTGCAGAATGGCTATTTGCCTACCCACTGCTGGATGAAAACATGCCGTGGCAGCCTTGGAACATTAGATGGTTTTAGCTGACTACATAATGACCTCGATAGGACTTCACGTGGGAAGCCCTCCCTCCCTCTTTCCCTCCCAGAACTTGATGCGGTGTGTGGGGCGGGGGTAAATGGGAAGGCAAGGGATCACCAGATGCACTCTTCCATCTGATTATATAGCACTACACACCACCCAATCCTCCACCTCCATAAGGAGGGTACATTAAATTACAACCATGCTAATCACTGCACGTTATGTAGCCTCAGAATGGGAAGGCCGTAGGCTCAAATCCCACTCCCTCGATTCAACATCAATATTGATGATGAAACATCGTTCCATACTGAAGGAGTGAGAGACTGTCAGAAATGCCATATTTCAAATGGGTCACTAGGCCAAAGTCTCAACTACCTTAATTTCTATGGATACAAAGCCTAGCCCTACGAATTTACGTCACGGGAAATATTGTATCCTCATTGACTTTCATGGGACATTGCAGTGCATACTTGCGTGACAACCCTCCCTCACTTAAACAGTGACTACACTTCAAAAGCACTCTGATGCCAATCAGTCAGTTTGTAACCTGCTGAATTCATGGATCCCACCCCATGTAATAAAATAACTCTCTATCCCTCAAATGAAGTGAGACGACGAAAGGAGGCAGGACTCACATTCAGTAAATCAGTTGCTATGATTACATAAATTTACCTGAGTCTTTTTCCCGTGATTCCTCATCTGTAAGTTAAAAGAGGTTGGGTGGGGGGGGCGGGGGGGGGGGGGGGGGGGGGGGGGGGGGGGTGGGGGGAGGAGGTGATGTTGGGGTTGGGGGTTGGCGGGGCGGCAGGAATGAATGCAAGTATCAACGATTCGTTTTTGAATCGCAACATTGAAGTGGCAAAACAATGTAAGGCTCATCACAGAGACATCATCAAATACATTTTGATTATGGCCCACAGTGTTATTAGGATTGGCTTTCTCAGAATCTGCCTTTGGGTTTTGTCAGCACGAGCGGCTTAAACAGGAGATATTGGAAATAATGAGGGCCCAGTCACCACCTTCAAAATCCATTCGCCCCAGCATTGGCGCATAGTGGCAGGAGCGCGGATCATCTTTAAGATGACCCTGGAGAGGGTCACGAGAATGAGCCCAGGAATGAAAGGCTAAAAAAATGAGAAACGTTTGAGGACTCCTCGTCTATACTCGATGGAATTTAGAAGGATGAGGGAGATCTCATTGAAACTTACTGAATAATGAAAGGCCTGGATAGAGTGGACGTGGGGAAGATGATTCCATTAGCAGGAGAGACTAGGACTCGAGTGTTTAGCCTCACAGTAAAGGCAAGACCTTTTAGAAAAGAGATGAGGAGAAACGTCTTATGCCAGAGAGTTGTGAGTCTATGGAATTCATTGCCACAGAAGGATGTTGAGGCCAGGATATTGAATGCATTTAAGACCAAGATAGATAAGTTCTGGATTGATAAGGTGATCAAAGGTTATGGGAAGACGGTGGGAGAATGGAGTTGCGAAACTTATCAGCCATGATTGAATGGCAGAACGGAATTGATGCACCGAATGGCCTAATTTATGCTTTTATGTCTAATGATCTTATGGTCTTATGTAGTGCAGCATATCACCAATGTTCCTTTGACAGCATCTTCCAAACCCACGACCAAAACCAACCAGATGAATAAGGACAGCAGGCACCCACAAACAGCATCACCTGCAAGTACCTCTCCAAATCAAACATCATCCTCAGTTCGAACAGTATCGCTATTCCTTCACTGTGGCTGGGTCAATAAGGTGGAGGGTACTCCCTAAAACATTCTGGGTGCAGTTGCACCAATGGACTACAGCTGTTCAAAAAGGTGGCTTCCTACTCAAGGGCTATTAGGCATGGGTAATAAATTCTGGCCGAGCCAGGGATGCCTACATCCCATGAAAGAATAAGAAGAAAATAAAAATCTGATATTGGATGCATGAGAATGGGAGACGTGGAGTAGGGCAGAATTGAAGGTCAACCGAGACTGAGGATCAAATGAGATAAGTCCGGGAGTCGACAGCAGGTTTGCACTCGGACGTTTGCGGCATTTCAATATGTGGGCTGGCAGAAACGCTCGACTGATTATATGATAATTGCCGTAAATTAATGATGGGGGCGTGTTGTCGACCCCTGTTCCTCCAAATAAGTGATGGAGAGCCGAAAGGCCACTCTGAGTGGCTGCAGGCCATGACCGTAATAAGATCATGAGCAGCACACACAAGGTCTTCCAGGCACGGCACTGTGTCAGGTGTTCCATCAGATCAATCTCGTGGATTTACAAAGCAGAGAGAAGAATTATACATTTTCCTTTCTGGCCTGTGAAGTGTATTTATATTTTCCTAATCTTTGTAAAGCATGTCAATATTAACAATGGAAGAAATTTGAATATAATACGGCATTTCCCCCAACATTTGGCACTGAGGAATTGTACATTTTCTACCATTTTCCATATCGCTCTTTTCCAATGGAGCGAGCGGAGAGGTCTTCCAGATGGACCAAACAAGCCCCCAGATTAAGTGAAGCCGCGGTGGTGCCCCACAGCATGCACTTTCTGAGCAACGTGACCAGGTCATGTCAACTGCAGGCAAAAGGAGAGAAGCAACTAGATTCAAGCTAGATGGGAGGAAAAGACTGAAGAAGTCACCAGTGTGGTTGTGGCGAGAAGGAGTTAGTCGCAGTGCAACACAAAGCTGATTGACGTCATGATTTCGGCCAGGCTGCGTTGGTATCAGTATAATCATTCCTAGCCTCGTGTGCTAAAGGTCACGGTAGCGAATGCAGGAGATAACTGAAGTTTGCTGCACAGCAAATGCACCATGTTTCCACAGGAACAGACCTCACCTAGAACATTGTAAATTTCAAGAAATGGTCTTGTTATACACTGCTGGTTCGAAGGTTCATGGTGTGAAACATGACACTAAGCTACATTGAGGCTCCATCAACTTCACTCTGAATAACCAGCGTGATTAGGAAGTCATTCCCTGCTCTCCATAACATTGCATCTGTTAATGTCTTTCAGAAATGGTGCGCAGCATGCTGTGCTATCCCACTAAGATCTACTCAGGTTCTGTGACTGAGCCTGTTGTGAAGGCGTTCAGTTTCAATGTGACCTTCAATGGGACAGGCATCTGCTGGGCTTTAACCCTGTTGGATTAGATCGCATCTGCAAGGATGTCATAAAGTGAGGTTACAGTAGCCCGTGAAATCTCGCGCCTTCTCCAGCAGAGCAGAATCTCTGCCTTTGAATGCTTTGGGCAGCATAGGATCTTCTGCGCATCCATTGTGCATATGTAGGTTTCCCCTCCTCCCCTGTTGTCTTCCTTCAAGATTGCAGCACACTGGGCTGCCCTGTGTCCTTTTCTTCTTCACACCCTTCACGTGCACGTAATTCTCTCTCTTCTTCGGTAGATGTTATATCTCCAACTGAGACCATAATATCCACCCATCTCAGAGACTTCACAGCCCCGTTTAACGGAATGGAAGATGATCAACCATAAGATCACTGTTATTCACAGGAGAGTCCTCGTAATGAAACAATGTCCCAAAATGCCCCTCTCCTCAATCATATGAACAGTCCTGCAGCCAATAAAATATGACATTTTGGGATGGATTTCTACAGCCCTCTCGAGGCGGGGGCGGGGTTGGAAAATGCTGCGAGCTGTTCAAATGTCCATTGACCTCGATGTGAATGTAAAACCCTAGGAGTGTAAAATTCCATTCGTGGGGCTGAACAATACTGTGGGTATATGAAGGCGGATTCTACACCCGAAAGGTGGCGGCTTTTACAGCTTCTGGGCTCGCCACGCTTGCACGCCCAATAATAAACTCTGCTGTGAAATAGCGACAAAGGTGACTTATATAGATTATTTCTGCCTAAAAAGCGATGGAGTGTCGGGTGTTCAGTCTTGGAGGCTGCAGGCAGCTGGAACAACACAAATGTCAGCATTTTAAAGCTCCCCCTCCCACCTCACGGCATACTTCGCAGTGTCAGGTGACACATCGGATGATCACTTGAGTGTAGTTATTATGCAAAGTGAAGATTTGTGCATCAATCCGTCTGCTCAGGCAAGTCTATTTAAATTTTAGCTCAAATAAATGCAAAAGACTATGGATGCTGGAAATCATAAATAAAGACATAAAATGCTGGAAAAATTCTCAGCTGTGCTGGCGGCATCTGTGAAGGGACACAGTTAACGTTTCCAATTCGTATGCTCTTGCTCAGTGCAGAACAGATGTAGTATTGGCATGGGTTTTATATTGTTGAAAAAAGGTTGGGAAACAGGTGGAGCAAAGTAGAAGGTCAGGAATAGGTGGGAGCTCAGGAGAGATTTGACAAGGATCTCAGGATACAAGACAAAGGGAGTGGTAATGATAGGGTTAAAGACTAAGGAAGGTTCTGAGAGTGACATAGAGGTCAGACAGCGGAACGTGTTAATGGTGGAACAAGGATCTTGGCTCCCTTGTTATGTAAGATTCTGACACTTAAGAATGAGTTACTGACTGGCCTTGGTTGCTAGGTGGGCTGGGGTGGGGTGTGATCGGGGGGTGTGGGGTTGTGGGGGTCTGGTTGCGGTGGTTGTGGAGCGGGTGCAGCTGGAGTGTGGGGGGTGGGGTGGGAAGCTGGGGTGAAAGTATCAACATGGAGGGCAGAGTTCATGACCTGAAGTTGTTGAGATCAATGTTAAGTGCAGAAGGCTGCAAAATACCCATTCAGAAGATGAGGTGTTGTTCTTCCTGTTCCCCATAACAAACGAGAGGAACATCACGTCATCATCTGATTCGGCACTTCACAGGCTTCTGCACATAATAATGAGTTCAACAAACGCAGGCAATTAACTCTCGCATCCATGTTGATATTTTCCCAATCTCACTCCCTCCACAAGGTCACTCTGTAACTTGTTCTTATGTTTTGCTTTGAGAGAGCGGTGAGCCTTGCTCTGCTACCTCTTCATGCAAAGAATAACAAATGTCTGAGTCTTTAACTCTATCATCATCACGCCCTGATTCTTGTCCCCATTATAACTTTGTCAAATCTCTGCTGAGCTGCCCCTATCCCTGATCCATTATGTTGCTCCACCTGCTCCATCCCTTCTCTTCGTCAGTGTAAATCAATTACATTTCTACGTCTCGTCAGCTCTGAAGAAGAGTCATATAGACTCGAAACGATAACCCTTTTCCACTTTCCACAGATGGTGCCAGGCTTGCTGTGTATCCAACATCACTTCAGGTCTTCAGTTGAAACTTTAGCTACAATTTCACAGCTATGTCAAACTTCATAGGTGGCAGAAGCATTAACACTCAGCAAATTTCCACGCTTTTGGCATTGAGAAGTTGCACAGCTTTTGCATGCTGTGATGCATCGATATCTTCGCTATCAGAGTCAGGGAGGAGGCATTCTCCATTGGGCAAATCTGCCTCCAGATTCAATGAGGTCGCCTGTGGTTCCATACACGATGCAAAATATGATAGACACCACCATGTCATTCCAAACACTGGGAAGTGGAGGAAGACAAGGCAGTTTCGCTTTACCTGGGAGGAGGTGGCCAAAGAGTTTAAAAGTGTTGATGCCTTGAGGAGAGCTTGGTGCCAGTGCCAAGAAAGGCTCACTTACTCATAATGTCAGCTTCATGTAGATAGATCACTGCCTGTATACCATTGGTTGAGCATAAATTCGCCTGCACCTCCGCTGAGGATTTCTGGATTTCTCCTGATCCAGAGGGTCTGGGACTGCTCTGTCCCCTTCCCGAGGAACCATAGCTTCCTGAGCCGGACTATGTGCTCTTCTTCCTCTCATCCTTCTCCTCCTCCTTCTAATCCTTCTCTCCTCACTGGAAGCTATGCCTGTAAAAGAGACAGAGCTCCCATCTGTCTAAGACACTTTGCACCCGTCATCCCTATTGAGAAAAACGTTCCATGAAAAGTGCCGTCTGAATCCGAGGGGACTGCTCCTCATGAAAAATATCCACAAGGTTCCCGTGTCCACTCAATTTATCAGTCACTGCAGTCAATAGAATTTCAATTGCAAAGCTGAGTTTTTGGTTACAATTGCAGATCTAAAACCCGCCAAACAAGCTTGCCATGTAAAAAATGATGAAATCTCGACCTGTCCTAAATCGAGTCCTCGCCTCTTTCTGTTTATTGCAGTCAGATGGGAGCTAATTAGTTGAATTGCCTCTAATTTGATATTTAAATAGCTTGAGTGGCTTGCCGACTTCTTGTTCCCCCCACCTGCTGTATTCAGTGAAACTGGGGTGATGGCATCGTAAAATGAGCTCGAGGTCATCGCACCCAATAATGCGCTCCGCAAAGCCGGAAACTCTCCCAATTTTGCAGCGTAAAATTTAGCCGATGGTCTCAGCTGTACATTTAAAACTTGCCCTTTATCAAACTGAATTATCTGTCTGAATGCATATTATTGCATTCTGAATGTAATATAGCACCAAGGATTGCCCTTAGTTGTCCTCTGAATTGTAAGTTAATAACGCAGGGGTGGCATCGTAAATTGCTCCTGAAATCATGCACTCCATAGGCACTATTCTGGACAGGCACTATTCAGCCCCATGTGTCAGTGCTACGTTCATGGGATGAAGTGAAAGCAAAGGTAAGAATTGTAACATAACGCCCTCCCTTGTTGGGACAGAATGTAGACAGCCAAGTTCGGCGGAACTTCACTTGATTATCCTGCAATTTGGGCTAATGTCACGCTGTACATCACATCCTGTATTCTGTTTCATTGGTAAATTAATCACAAGCGACACATAAATGACGAGCCCTGTTTGGCTATTTCCCTCTGTTTGAGTTCGCTATTGATAAGTTGGAATAAAGTATCGACTATATTCAATGAATCATAAGGGAATGTTGAACTGGCAAATAAATATTCATGAAGATCAATGAGCGAATTTCTCATTTCATGGAAAAAGTCAGCAGGTCTAGCAGCATCGGTGGAGAAGAAAAGAGTTGACGTTTTGAGTCCTCATCACCCTTCAACAGAACTGTTTTGTTGAAGGGTCATGAGGACTCGAAATGTCAACTCTTTTCTTCTCCGCCAATGCTGCCAGACCTGCTGAGTTTTTCCAGGTAATTATGTTTTTGTTTTGGATTTCCAGCATCCGCAGTTTTCTGTTTTTATCTCATTTTATGGTTGCTTTCCATTACTTTTCAGTACAATTCGAAGCCTCGTATTGGGCCATGTCTTTTCTCACCGTCAAATTTTTCCCTTGCTTTGCATTCTGGAACAATAACAGCAGCCACAATAATTATAAGGTAAGTTATTCAACACATGTGTCATTTGAAATAGTGTCACTTTAGCACATTTAACCAATGCGACCGCTTCATTCCGATTAGTGAGTGAAGAGGTTCGAATTTAAAACAGTTCTCTGATAGAATGTATAACCAAGTCAGTATAAAAGAAAGAGAAGGCATTGATTGCAAAGGGAGAAGAATAAATCATGAAGGACAATATTTTTTAGATATGCTAGTACACCACTGAACGGCACATCGTATGGAATATTCTGCTTTCCTTTCATGTTCCATCGTTCTATTAGGGATACATTCAGGTTAGCATTCCGTAGCCAACTGCGTTCAATGCCCCGTAGAAGAAGGGCCGAGTAAAAATCTATCAGTCACATTTTGATTCCGATTGAACATTATTCAGAACACCGTTTTGGTGAATTTCAAGATTTTCACTATTTTTTATGCGATGAGGTGCTCTTTACTTCACCAACGAACAACCTAGCTCTGAATTTAACATTATAACCTGCCTTCCCAATATATTAAAATAGGCTATGCATGTGTGTGAACAGATTTGTAGATACACCTTATAAATTCAAGGATTAAGCCAAGGAGAGTGATTTTGGAGTGGTAGATTTCTATTAACTATGTAAATAGAGAAAAATAAAACTGTGGAATTAGGATGTTATGAGAATCGCACCGGTGAAGAAAAAAGTGAATAGATCTTCAGATAGACTTAATACCGAATGGGAGACAGGTTTATCATTGTCAGGTGACGAGATTTGAGATTTGAAGTGACCTTGTACATAAAGGAACTTACAAAATGAAAAGGAGTAAACGATTAGTTTCTGTGTAAATCAGGAACATATGAATAGGAAAACGGAGGTTTTTTGGGCTGCAAGAGGAACTCAAGGATGGAAGGGGAACAACTGAAAATTTACACCATAGCTGTTACCATAAAAACGATGACATTTTACCAAACAATCCTCATTCCTCCGGCTCAAAAATTAACACTGCTATCTTTAAGAGAAACACATATCGACCGGCTGGATCCTCTGATGCTGCTACCATTCTGCTCGAGCCGTCTTGTTCCATCAATATCATATTTCTGTATTTAGAATTCAAGTTTCCACGAATTGTACATCCTTACCATTTACTGTTTTTTCTGTGAATCAGTTCAGGAACATGGAAGGAGAGGTAAGTTTGCAGACTGTTCAATGCAACAGTGATCGTTATCAAAACTGTTGTCAGCATTTAAGCTAAACACAAGCATTGAGTGCAGCTCGCAATTAAGTATATAAAAGTAAATGATTTACTCCTGGAACCTGATCCTAAAATAATGAGATCATGGCTGTTCCGTTATCCAACATTATATTCCAGCTTTTGGTCCATACCCATTAATACCATGGATTGCCATGAAAAAATTCTATCAATTACAAGTAGAATCAAAACAGTTAGCCTGAATTGAATGGTCATTTCGGAAAAGGTGTTCCAAAATTCTACTATGTGTTCCGTGTAGAAATGTTCGCTAATGTCACTCCTGAAAGCTGTCCATTTATTTTTTCAATGGTTCCCGTAATGCAGTGGTAGCAGCTTAGCTTTATCAGCCTTTTCTGCCCTCCTTGATGTGTTCAATACCTAGGTGACATCAGACCTGGAGCAATTCAAAGTAACAGTAATTAACTGGGGGTTGAAACGACTTCAGTGATGCAAAAATGGATCTGGTCAAAAAAAATAATGATTCAAAGATTAGCAGGTGAAAATGTTATTATTTGATCGGTTGTTTTTAAATAATATGAGCTTTTTAAATAATATAGAGTACAGTCAACGTCTATTCCCTCGAAGGGGAAAGTTAGATCTAAATAGTCTAGATCTCCATGAGAAATGGAAAAAGTAGAGCTTAGGACGAATCAGAAAAAAAAAGATTAAAGCCGAGGTCAGGCGAAGGATACAGTTGAAAACTCGGCCGAATATAAAAAATTCAGAGGGAGGTTGGAAAAATATGAAAACAAAGAAGTAAAGCATAGGTATAAGAAGTGTTTGCCCGCTAACCTACAAGGTAAGCCAAGTTTCTTCCATTGACTAATAACGAATTATTTTTACCTGCCTTTATCCAGGACGAGGATGATTGGAAGTTTATTGTGAAGAAAATTATATTTCAGAGAACTGGAATGTTTTAAATCGATAAGGTACAATCTTTTGCTCAAATTGAACAAGGGCCCATGAACAGTTGAGATGATAAAAATTAAACTGAAGGAAGTAAAATGGTAATTACAGACGCAGGAGCAAAAAAATTGAAATCATCTTTTGACTCAGGGATAGTGCCAGCAAACTGAATAACTGCAAGTGATTTTTAAGTGAGCTGAAGGTCAGCTCAAATAATTAAACGATTGTCAGTTTAACCTCGATGTCAGAAATAATAATTCGTGCTTAAATTGATATTCACTTGGGAAAATGGGTGAATGAAGGGAAAATAACGTGGATTGTTAATGGTGAAATCGTGTTTCACTTACTTCGTTGAGGCTACTGATGAGGTGAAAAAATGTTGATGAGGGTAATGCTGTCAATGTGCTGTACATTGACTTCCAAAAGCCATTTGATAAAGTACACGACAAAAAACATGTGAGCTAAGTTAGAGCTCATTGCCTAAAGGGGACAGTAGTAACATGGATACGAAGTTTGAAAATAAACAATGTGCAGGTTTAGGGGGAGAATGGCGTTAGACAAAAGGATCAGAGTGGAGACCTTATAGAGCTGCCTGGAGCCCAAGCCATGCCTGTCGCGTTGAAAGTCAGGGTTGTGCTGAACTGAAGTAAGATTGCACATACTGACGTGGTGCCGACCGATGCCTAGGGCATGAGGACATTTCGTGTTTAGTGGCATTGGAACCAAATCTTCCTCACTACATCCACACTGTTGACCTCTTCAGCCACCTCCTTCCACGCAGAACGATTCTGGTTTGCCTCCTGCATTTGCCAAGTTGGTATGAGTTGTTGACACTATGCAGAACCTTGGCTCAGTCAACTAAACGTCTCACTATGGATTGTTGGGGTAATTGCAATTTACTGTCCATCAAATGTACCATAATCCCACCTTGACACAGCTGAACTGGACAATGGAATTGAGAATTCCAAGCAGCCGTCTATTACACGGCGAGTCATTGTCATTATTACCTTATGATGAAAGAACATCGGCTCTGCATATTGACACTGAACATCCTCCTTGAATTAGATATTATTGCCAGCCCTTTGGAAACTTGCATCTGTGAGCCACAGGACGTAATCTTGTGCAGCAGGGCAGGTTATCCACCACGGACTTCATAGCATGGCGGGAATAAACCTGCTGTGATAAGGTTCAGTTTCACTTTGGTCTTTTATGTGGCAGGCATGGGGTGGTTCCCAAAACATTTGGCGAATATCATTCTTGCGATCAACTCACACACTCATGTTATACTGGCTCTTCAAAGCCTGAGTTTTCTCCTGCACTTGTCGATAGCTAAAGCTCTGCCTGTATACTACTGGCACTTCTGCGCCTCCACCTAGTGTCTCTGGCTTCTTCCTGACCCGCAGACCTCATCTTACAAAGCCTCAGCAACCTGAGCCTTCCTGTATTCCTTTCTGCCTCTCACTCTTCTCCTCCTCTTCCGCATCCTTCTCTCCGCATTGAAAGCTGTGCCTGCAGCTGACAACAGAGTGTCGATCTGCCCCACCGAATCCACACCCCTCAGGCAATGGGCAGGGGAGAAAAAAAAAAGTGCTTCTGAACAGAGTACTCCTGATGAAAGGATCGGCAAAGGTTTCATATGTATATTCACATAAGAAGCATCTGCAGACAATGAACTGTTAACATCAAAGCTGTGATTTTCGTGTCAGCTGTAGTTTTAATACCCACCCTAATAAACTTGTCAATTAAAAAAAAAACGTATTTCCCATCTGCCATGAATCTCAGACTAAAGGTATATAGTTGGTTTCAGGATGTGCAAATGCCGCAAGTTTGCTCATTAATGATTTTAATTGTCTCATTAATTCCTGTTTGAATAATGCACACAGTTTTCCATCTTTTTGAGCCGCTAGCATATCCCATTAGCACAAACCAGCGTGGTGATGCCATAAGTGGCGCCCAACGTCATCACGCACAGTAATATGGTCCGAGAAGTGGTGAACGGTCATAATCTGTGCACGCATTATCCAGCCTACGTTTGATTGTTGTTTCCATAACGCCGGTGATGTTCCGACTTTTCAGTTCATCCGTTGCCACAGTATACAAATCTGGTGTGATGATGTCGGAAACACAGCCCGACATCACCATTCCCAGTAAATACATCCAGAAATGCGTGGGATGCTGCTGAGCTGGGAGTGGATTTTTCTGCCCCAGAGGTCGAAAGCCCCAGCGCTTCAGGCTGTCAAACCCACCTTCAGCACCCCAGCATTTTATTGAACCCAAAGAGCGAAAATCGCAAAACAAACCCGAACATTCTACTTCAGGTAAGGTGAAAGTAGGATCTTTTCCAAGACAGAGTAGCACGTCTCATCTTATTGTAAACTATATTACGAATGCCTCGATGTACCTTGTTTGCTCCCACTATGACGTCAGTGCATTGCAAGATATCTTTAGCGACATGTGCAATAGAATGATTAGATATCTCCCTCTATTTCATCTACGCATACAAGGATTTGTTGGAAGTTCCTGCAAACTCGGTCGTGTGTCTATTCACAGCCAAGGACTTGTTTACCGTTTGTGATGTTCTCATTCATTCCGAATACTGGTGCACCTGCTACATGACCTGTAAACCATGCACCATTTTACACATAGCCATCCTCAAGCATGCTCGATCTTAACCATAACAGATCTGACCAATATCAGAATGCACACGCAAAGCCAACCTCACTCCACCATATCTCATGTACACCCGATCTGATCAATACACTTACTGGTCTCTGATGCAGCAGACGCCAGATTCAATCAAATCCGCAATCAATATCACGCATTCCCAAAAGCAGCTCTTGGAGATGTCAGTGATGCATGATAAGGATCTTGCCATGAATAGAAAGTATCAGTTAGGATGAAAGTTTGGATAGGCTTGGATTGTTCATCTATGAACAAGGAAGGCTGATGGGAAATTTGATTGCGAGCCACAAAACAATCAGGTGCTTGAATATAGCGGATATGAGGGCCTATTTACCTTAGCAGGGAATTCAGTGACTAGGGGGTGAAGACTTACAATGATTTAGGGCAGTTATTAATTTTGCAGCTGAAACCAGTCAAAGCTTTGAAATTAACATTTCATTGAATGCAGAGATTTTTTATGTGAATGTATAGATGAAACATTTGCAGATTCTTTCATCGGGAGTACTCTCTTCAGAGTCTCGGGGTTATTTTGATTCATTTTTTGCCCCTGTCCATTGCATGGAGGAGAGATGTGGAAACAACTCTTTACCCAGTGAAGCTTTGGAACTCACCGCGAGAAAGGTAGTAGAGGCAGGAAACCTCATAGCAGTTAAACGTTGCATGGAAGTGCTTCTAAAGTGCTGCAAACTCCAGGGCTATGGATCAAATTCTGGAAGTGGGGTTAAGCTGGGTGGCATGTCCCTTCGGCCAGAACAGAAACAATGGTCCAAGTGGCCTGCTTCTGTGCCATAATATTCCATGACTCAACACTTAATGACTCCTACACGATTTCAGGCCCAACCAAATCGTTTTCACGCACTGTCTCACGATTAGAAAAAAAAACAACAGTCCTTAAATGTTCGCAGCAAAAGCTGTCCTAACTCCCTCCGAGCCTTACCCCTGTCCGCGCCTTCAAGCTAACACTCCTTAACCAATCATATAATTAAACCATAACTGATCCTTCTCAACGCCTGTCACACCCCTATTTCAACACACCCCTATATGTTAACACCCACTGTGTGGCTTCAACTGTATGGAACCCAGCTATATTGTACATCAACATTTCTTGAACTGAAACGTGCACAACAACAAATATTCCAGATCCAAACCCTGTTTAATGTTATTCATAAGTATGATGAGCAATACGGAATCCAATTCTATTCCAAACTTGCCATTGGCCTATTTCAGCTTTAATTTATCAACCCATAAGCCATTTCACCCATAACTAATCTCAGCCATATTTAATCTCCCTCATGACATTTCACATCCACGCATGCTGTCATGCTTTTCCACAAACAGTAACAATCAGTCTGACCCATCAATGAGATTTAGGATGTCCGGTCTCCTCTGAACTGGCCACGTCATTACAGGACATCATTTTTGCTGAAAACCTTAGCAACTCGAAATCGAAATCAAAGTGAAGTATCGCAGTTACAGCACTCACCGTAGTGGCTTTAACCACAAGATTAATTTAAAAAAAAATACTTAAAGTTACATATAAATCCAACTTCCGACCAATGTGTTCTCTAACTTTTGAAGAGTATTTTGCTCACCTAATTCTTGAATTTTGTTATTGAGGACCTTTATTTCTGAATAGCAGAACAAAACATAATTTATCGATCATATGGCAGTATTTGTTCTCGAAACCATCTTGGAAATTGTACAGTTTATGTGTGACTGTGTGTGTGGTGGGTGGAGGGGGGTGTTGTTCGCGGTGTGAAGGGGTGGGGGCGGGGTTGCGGAGATTGTATTGAACCAGAAGAGACACTCTCACAATAAAATGCAGACCATTTAGGGCTGAAATGAGGAAGGATTCTTCAATCAGAGTTTGGTGAATCTTTTGGTTTGTCTACCCTTGCAGAGGCTCATTTGTTGAATATGTTCGTGGTGGGGATTGATGGATTTTTAAATATATAAAAGGGATCAAGGAACACTGATGTAGCACAGGAACATGGCGTTGAATTATAAGATCAATCTTGATGTCATTGGATGCTGGAGCGGCCTCGAGAGGCTGGATGGATCTGACGTTGTTCCTGCTTCTTATCTTCTTGTGTAGTTGAAAAATAATCCTTGCTGTCACACACAAAAATGTCAACTATCCCATTGTCCTGGTCCGGCAACTTGATAATTCATGGAATATCCGATTCTAACAAATCTTTCAGGACCTCACGACGTTCAGAAGCATCGAATATATAAATTGATGATTGATTATACCCCAGTTTTCATTGCACGTTGACGAAGGATGCAGCTAATTTTCACTCAATTGGCTACCTGAAACAACAGCCTTTTTCATCCAGGTACACTGCCCCTCATTTATTTGTTGATGGGTACATATTAACAAAGGGCAGCACGCTGATCTACGCATGTCTTTATTAAAGCTAGATGAAAGAGGGGGATATTTTACATCCATCTGAGAGAGCAGGTAATCTGACATACTATGCACCGCGACAATGTAGCGATTCATCTGTATTGTTCCTGAAATTTACCTGAATCCTTTTGTTCCAGATCAGCTTCTGAAAGAGAAGGAAAGGAAAGGGTCTGTCACCCGTAACTTGCCATGATGCCAATGGACGTGTCTACCTCATGTGTCCCCTAGGCAAGTTTGGTGTCACTCAATGCAGTACCACTGGCTATTTCAGGTCAGGAAGACAAAGAATTGATCTTCAAAAAGTGACTGGACAAACTTTACCCATTATGACCTGCATTTGCCTGCTTTCCCATGCAATATCGTTAACTTTATGAAGTGGCATTCGTTGCATACAAATATTCAGAAATACCTGTTCTTTGCCAGTGCTGAGGCCACGGATGATGCTCTCTCCTCTCTCGCTCATGATGTTCGCATTATTTTGTATGCAAGTGCCATCCGCCTTAGCCAGGTCTTACTTCAATGCATCTATGTCATTCACCTAAACGATTGTTATGTTAGAACATTTATCATTTTAACGATGATATGAGGAGGAATTCAAACATTGGGTGAAAATCAATTCCTATTTGGCTTATTAGTGAATTAAACTGTTAAACTCCATAATAAGTGAAAATTCCTTCTTTAGATTTAATCTATACAACAATTACATTACTTCAAATAATACTGACAGTTCACCTTTCAGCATTCTCAATTCTAGAGTAACGAGGCCCAGCGTGTTCAGACTTTCCAGTTAGTTATAATCTCTCAGATACGTCTTCCCATTTAGCTTCACTGCACTTGCAGCACTGTCCATATCTCCTTTTTGTCATATGCAGAACGGGACTGTACAATTTACTCTAAGCCAGATTGACCAAGGGAACTGGAGATCACAACTGTCCCCAGGGCAGCGAGTGTGATTTGAGGAAGCCATATAGCGATCAGAACTACTCCCAGTTCACCACATGTGGACTGCCAAAGCATAAAGAAAGTAGAACCAAAAGAAAATCATCCTGCAAATGCTGTAAAGGCAGAATAATATTTGAAATACAAAAGCAGAAAATACTAAAAGCAGAAAAGAACGATAACACCAGCAAGTCAGGCAGAAAATGTGGGGAGAGAATATTAGTTAACCTTTCAAATCGGTGAACTTTGATAAATCTGTTGTAAACTAATGGTCCTGAAACTTTATCTGTGTTTCACTCTTCATTGATGATTCGTTACCAGGTGAATATTTCCAGCATTTTCTGCTTCTGCTAGGTATGAGGATTAGTTATATGCATAACACAATTGTGCTCTAACCAATGCACATGGAGACTAGGACGATATGTGGCTTTCGTTCAATATCACAAATAATAAATGGATTTCCTCTAGCTGAGAATGCTAAAGTCTAGAAACATGTATAGGCTCTTGGATAAGCAGAGATGCCCACCATTTCTACTTGGAGTATTCAGTCTCTAGTAAGAGTGATTTCTTCAGTGGTTTTGCTCCAATATTCCCTCAGGGTCACAGTTTACTCCAGTTTAACCAAATCATTTCTACCAGAAAACTGGCACCCAGGAAAGTCCGCCGTTCCTAATGTTACATTCCGAGAGCTGCAGAGTCAGCTACTACTTACTGCACTTCTTCTGAAAGTCCCCAATTTCTAAACAGAAAACAAAGGAAACGCGTGCTTTAGAAATTCAAGAGTCAACAATGACAAAATTACCGAAATACCTTGGCGACTTTACAGAAAAGCTGAATTGTCCCTCGCCAGAAAAGTGATGCTTAGATAATTGGCTTTTCCCATCATGCCTGCAAAACACAAGGTTGCAAATGCCTGGGATGGAGTTTATGCAAATGGTTTGCAGTAAGTCAGTATCATTTAACCTCTATTTTTGCTTATATTTCAATCATTCTTTTTATGGAAGTGCCAAAGCCAAAATTCGATTTTATTGTCCACACCCAATTAACGTCTTGAAAGTAGTGGCAATACGGCATCTTGAATAGTTGTAGTTAATATGGTGTAGGCACACCTTGAGTTTGTTAGGGTGGGAGATCCATCGTTTTGACTCAGCAACTGTGAAGGACAGATATACAGATGGCATGATCTGAAGAGAAAATTGTGGTCAGTAGCATGCCCATTGATCTACTGCCTTTTTATTCGTCATGGGAGTGTTTGCGAGTTCTGAATGTGCTATTGCACGAGGTTTGTCAAACAACTGCATTGTACATTGTATATGGTGCATGGTGCTACTCTGGTGTACTGGAGGTTGGGGCAGCGTCTGTTTACGATGTTAAAAACGGTGCATATGATTAGAGATTTTTTTGTGGATGGTGTTAAGGTCTTTTTCATTGTTGTTGAAGGTGCATTCAAGAAAGCAGGCACAGAGAACGCTATTACTTTCCTGAATTGTCCATTCTGAAGGACAGATAATCGCTGGCAGAATCTCCAAAAACTTTCATTGCAGCCACAAAATTTTTATGGCTAATCCAGTTAATTTTCTGGTCAATAGTGATGTTGATGGTAAGGGGCCATACAATAGGAATGACTTTAAATTTCAACAAGGGCGATTAGAACCTCTTTTGTTGAGGCTGGTCGTTTCCTGGCACTTTTGGTGCACAAAGGTTACTTGTCACTATTGAGCTGAAGTCCGAATGCTGTCCATTTTTGTTGCTTGTGAGCACCAGACGCTTCCGTATCCAATGAGCCCCCAATGCAACTGAGAGCTATGTAATTCTCACAAAACACCCGCAGTCCCTCATCTTATGTGAAAGTGAAGATGTTTGATGAAACAATTCAAGATGCTTGATGGTGGGGGACTAGTCAAAGGATCCCTATACAAATGACCTGAAGATGAGTCAATCGGCTTTTAACAACCACCAACATCTTCCTTTGTGCCAGGCATGACTGCAAACCATATGAGATTTTCCCATTCATTCCCATTGATTTCAATTATGCTCAGGGTCCTCATGCCACTTTCGGTCAGACTCTGCCCTGATTTCAAGGCAGGAAACATCACCACGACTCTGGAGATAATTTATTTTATCTATCTTTGTATCAGCATTGCTGTGAAATCT
This sequence comes from Carcharodon carcharias, assembly GCF_017639515.1. Classification (NCBI taxonomy): domain Eukaryota; kingdom Metazoa; phylum Chordata; class Chondrichthyes; order Lamniformes; family Lamnidae; genus Carcharodon; species Carcharodon carcharias. The sequence continues at coordinate 11,915,843 of NC_054495.1, forward strand.
GGACCGGGGGGAAGTCAAAATGAAAATCACTGAGTAGTTAGTTCCTAATTGCACCTTGGTCACAGAGTCAGTGACATCATCTGTCAATTAGCTGATAACTGAGGCTAGACGATGGGATGGATTGGATTTGCCTTCTTTTGTGAACAAGGACATTTTATTTCCTACATTTTCAGACGTGCATCATTTTGGTTTAATAGCGTTAGCATTGTGTCAGGCCTGCTGCAAACCTAACACGACATCAAATCCGATGCTTGACAATTTGTAACCAGTATCCTGACAGAGTGCTTGTCATGGACTGATACAATGGTGCCAAATGACACTTAATCCCAGGATGGCCTTGAAAATATCTGGTACATATTGAGGGATAACTCCAGATTTCAATTTAGTAGCAATGTAGGGCCAAGGTTACGTGTTACCTTCCTGAAAGGCAACGTCCATTAAATTTGTTGATGTTGGAGTTCATGCATCCATGTTACTCCAGCAGTAAGTAGAAAACGATTAGTAACCATTTTTGCACCAACAAGATGTTGTCCAAGCGGTGATGTTGATGGGCCGCTCGCAACTTGTCATGTCTGTTACATAATTGAATTTATCTTTGATGGAACAATTAAGGACAATGCCAGAGGATAAAATTATACGCAGTTTATACGGTTCAGCTCAAATGGGCATCTGCGGAAATTTCGTAAAGTTTACTGGATGGAAACAGCTCGGTATGTCCCTCAGGTAAATGTCCTTTTCTCGGCCCAACATGAGTGCTCTCATACCCTAATTAATCTGAACCTATCAGATTGCCTTTCAGGCTCCTCCACGTTTCTTTAAAAAAACTTTCCCATTATAAGCAGCATTACTACTGACATCAACGGAGATCATTTGATCACTTTGTCCTTCGAAAAATAAAAGTGTGTATTTTTTCTTCAGTTTTCTAACAATGTCAGAAGGTATACCTAATCCATTACTTCCATTGTTGAAAATGTTAAAGACGCAAATAAGACTACACGAGAGGGCAATTAAATGTTTTGTTATGGGTTTGTAGTAACACAGTGGTCAAATCAGGTAAGGACAACCCACCTGTCTGCCAATGGGACATTTGTGGACCAAATGGATTTTACAAACGACAAAAAAGTATTTTTTTTTAGATTTCTTTAAATTTCTGCAATTGCCATTCTCATATTTGCAAATTATTAGCATAAACACTTCATTTTCTATCCAGTGTCATGACCACCAAGCTTCTGTTAGAGTTTGTCCATATCTTATTGAACAAACTAATGGCCTTGTTATATAAATGGGAACTATTGTGTTTAGTCCCACAACCAGAAACACCTAGAATCTAAGACTACACTATCGAGGCCAAATTGGAATTGTTCCCCTGCTAACAGTGACTAGATATCTTGAGAATACAAAGGTGAACAAGCTTTAAATGCTTAGCGCTCTGAAGCAGTTAATTGTTAAAGTAGTCACCTGTTTCTTTTCCTTTCAGCTTATCTTCTGTCAAGGAGTAAAATTATGTAAAATAAATAATTGAAATAATTTTGTGTTCTGTGGGCACTTTCTTCCAGAAGACAGACCGAAGGCAAAAGGGTCTCAAAATGATATCAAATGATATAAAAATGAAACATTTCACGAGGTTCATTACTATTCTAAGAATATGGCACACACGGCGCAAAACAACTGTCTTGTTTGGCGCTGCCAAATGATTGACGCCCCCAATTGCCATTTTTTGATCCATGCATTGTATTGAAAAATGTGGAAACAATGGTTTGCCTGGTGTCATAAAAGAAGGGTCGTTGTATATATTTTGTCCTCGCCACCATCCAAGATCGATTTCTTTCTGTACTCTAGCACTCTGGAAAGCACCATGAGAGAGAAAAAAAAAACTTAATGTATTGCTGATTAAGCCTCAGCAAGTGCAATGTGTCTAATTCAGCAGAGCAGCGTTTTGGAAGGATATGGAGGGGTTGAAAAGGATGCAGAGTAGTTTTAACGCAACGGCCTTAGGATGGAGTGATTTTAGGAATTTGAAGAGATAAAGAAAAGCTGTGACCATTCTCTTTACAGTGGAAAAGATTAAAAACATGAACATTTTTTCATAAAAAACATATATGAGCGGAATTTTATGCCAGTGGGATTTTGTGGTCCAATAGGAGTCAATGGGCTTCTGAAAGGCTCGCTGAGTTTTCCGGAAGTTCCTCCCTATGTTAATGGGCGAGGTCCTTTGGTCCATCATGGCTCTGCAGGCTTTAAAAAAAGCAGCTTAATCCCATGCATCCATAATGCATTAGGTCCCAGAACTTGAGGTGAACAATCAGATTATTTCGGGAGGGATGGATGAGGGATTGGGTGTTGAGGATGAGAGGCTGCGTGCTTGTGATCTGGTCTGGTGAGGATAGTGGTTAATATGAGATAAATGTTGAATATAATGATAGAATTTGAATACATTCGCCAGTGGTTCGATAACCAAGCTTCACAGAGATTAGCCAATTGGCCAATTAAACAGATAGGTGGGAATAAATTACGGTGCTGTAAAGTACCATGATTAGCTATGCAAGCCCGGCCATAAAAAGGCCATTGGAAGGAAATTCAATACTAACATTTCAAAGACCATTCGATAAATACTTGAAGGGGAAGACTATAGTCGTGTTTTTTATAGAAACTGCAATCATGTTTGAAGAGGTGGATAGCTCTCGCAATAAGTTGGCAAAGGCACTATGATCCCTCCTATGATAGGAAATTCTATATTTCTGGACTCGCGTTCACCGTTGGGTTGGGCCACTTCTTCCGTGCAAAATGCCCCAAATCATTTAATTTAATGTAATTTATTGACAAGTATCCAGTGTAAATTGTATCCAGTGCTGAATTAATTATTTACCATATTTTGTGCTGGTTTAAACATTCCTGTTAAATGCCCCATCCAAATCAAAGTGTATCCATTTGCCAGTTTACTCTCTTAGGTGGCTTTGACGATTTTACGAATAAAATTGTTTCTTTGTGGCGCAAATGCCTTATTGACACGTTTGAAAAGCTGTAGAGCAGGATTTTGATTTGAATGTCTAAGCAGCCAACATTTATCTTTCAATATCATTCTTTTTTCATGGTACATGGGCGTCGCTAGCAAGGCCATCATTTGTTGCCTATCCCTAATTGACCTTGAACTAAATGGATTGCAAGGCCACTTCAGGTGACAGTGAAGAGTCAATCACATTGCTGTGGGTCAGCAGTCAGATGTCGGTCAGGCCAGCCAAGAATGGTAGATTAATCTCCCTAAATGACCAGCTGAAGTTCAATGACAGCATATAACAGTTTTATGGTCTATCATTTTAAATTCTATTCTTATTTAATTATTGATTTTAAATTATGTTAGCCACTATTGGAGATTTGACCACAAGTTCCCAAGCAATAAGTGTGAGACGCCGTTTACAAACCAATAATAGCCCCACTACTCCATCTCAGACAACGTTCTTTAACAGATATTCTGCTCAGTTTCAGCTATTTGTTTGATTAGGGAGTTTGACTGATCATGCTCAGGAGAATGATTTTTTCTTTGGGATTATAGTCATAGAGGCGTGGAGTCATATCTGCAAAAAAACATATCAGACTAAGCACACTAATTCAATGGTCAGACACTTTTGAATTTGAATGTGTCATGCTTATTTTTTAGAATACAATATAGCTTCATTATTTAAGTTCCAGAATGCTGCTCGTTTATTCATGTCGATGACAACTTCTGCATTTGGTGGCATGCAATTTTTAAATATATTCGTACATGGGATTTGGGCGTCGCTGGATAGGCCAGAATTTATGGCTCATCCCTAAATGCCTCGCAATGATTTTGGGCTGGCAATTAAGTTAGAAAATCTGCAAAAAAGTAAAAACATAGAATATGCTGGTGGCTATTTGCTCCTTGATAGCCAAAGCAGCTTTTTTAGGCAAACAGGTTTATGTGAACACAGATAAAAAAAAAAAGTTTTATTTTTGCTCATGCTGTTGGAGTAATGTATGCCTATCTTTACTGGCAATAGCATGTTAAACAAAGAAATAACAAAAGCCTCACCTAATTCCTTTAAAGCCTCTTGGCATTTAAACAGCTCTGCAATATTATAAAAAATAATTTTCAGGATTTTTTGACATTTTAGAGAAAGTTGCTGCCTCTTATCGAAACTAAGACGCAGAATTTACAGAAAATAAAATGCATATTTTAGCTGAATGGATGCATAGCGGTGTTTGAGCCCCACAATATCCACCTCCACCCACCCTACATGCTCATAGGAACAGTTCCTTTTATCCTTTACATACTTTCTCTAGTGTTTATTTAAATGTGACTACACTATCCATTGCAACTATCATTTGTTCGAACGGGTTTCTCACTTTTCCACTCCGTGAGATGAATTTTTTGCTGAATTCCTTATTGACTATCTGTCGTCAATATTTTATTGCCGAGGAACCACATATTTCCTGGAGCTATTTCTTCTTGCGCTCTTCAGAGCAATTTTCAAGGATTCCAAATTGTGACGGGAACAGCAATTTACATTGGATGAAAGAGACTTCTGATCGGTTGGCAAGTGGATTCTCATTTCTGGACATGTTGCCATGGAGAATACACTAGTTAACAGACAAACAATTTAATGTCCAGCATTGTTTATGTTCAAATCAGTCAGGTTGACTCTGATTTTTCAAAGCGTTGCCCTGGGAAAAGGACCATTATCCTGGGAAATGAGCACTTTAGAATTTGGTATGTTTTTTTTTCAAATTTAAGTGCAAGTCGACAGCAAGTCCCACATTCCAGCAATTTTGTCCGCATTTTCTAGCATTCCCAATTTCTCTTTAGATGTCTGTGCTGAATTATGTTCCTGGTTTGTTGTAATCTTTGCGCTGTCCATGCTTCCATAATGCTGTTAGGTAGGATTTTCTGGAATTTTCATGCACCAGCGATGATAGAAATGTGATATACTTCGAAACAAGAATGGTGTGTGACTTGCAAAAGGCCTTGCGTGTATCAGCTCTATGTGTCTGCAGGTATTATTCTTCTTTGACATCGATGTTAAAGGTTTGGACCATGTAACTGAAGGAGCCTTGGCGAGATTATGCCGTGTATTTTGTAGATGGTACGAAATTCTGCAACTGAGCGGCGGTGTTAGAGCAACTGAATTTAGTTACAGGTCTGCTAAGGTGCAAGGAAAAGAGCTTTTCTTGTCTTAGATGGCGTCAAGTATTTAAGTGCTGTTGAAGCTATACGAATTCAGGCAATTGGAATGTATTCCATCACATGAATATTTTGAAATGCTTTACACGGGAGGAAGCCTTCAGGTGACTTATTTACCATGGAATTGCAATACTCTGACCTACACTTATAGCCACAATATTTTCGTGCCTTCTCTGGTTAATTTTATTGTCAAAAGCACTAGCCGAAGCATGATTTTGGTGGGGTATTCGGAGATGGAAATGCTGGTGAACATGAAGCGAAGAAGGTCATGACCTCTCAGGTAGGATATAAATATTTCTTGGCATTTGTAAAGCACGAACGTTAAGCTTACAGTCTGAATCCTGCAGATACTTAAAGTCATCTCACACTGCCAACATAATATTCTACAGTTTAATCTTGTGTTTACCCGACTTCCCTGTAAACATATCTTTTCCATTCGCCTGACCAAATCCTTACACAGCGAATTTCACATTGTCACCATTGTCTTAAGGAACTCCTTATAAATTGCACAGTGATTATCATATATTTTACTATGTTGCATTTTTTTTTTCGTGACAAAGAGGACTATTTTCTTACTTCTATCCTACGGAAATAAAAAATAAACAATGGTGTCCTTGCACATCATCACCAAGAGCAATTTCTTGCATGTTACTTTGTGAAGCTGTAGGCAAATTACAGTTTTAAAAATTGAAGCTATAAAAGACTAATAATGAAAAGTTAGTCACGTACTTCATTGTCAAAGAATAAGCATTAAAGTAGCTACCTGTCCCCTTCACTTTTAGCTTTTCTTCTGTTAAGGCACACAATATAAAGCAATTAAATTAACTTAATGGAAGGAAATTGTTGACAGCGCTGAGGATGCAGCAAATGCTGTGCTGGGACGTCGCCCTCATAATGCCTGATTGTGCAACAGATTAGTCTATGACATACTCTCTGGTTTAGACATTAGTGAGAATGCAGTGAGAGGACGGTTACAGGCATGAGGAACTTAAATTACGTGAGTAGGCTGGAAAAGGTTGGTTGTTCTCCCTGGATGTTTTGCTATATTGATTATTTCAAGTGATGTGGATCCTGTGCCAAGCGCAGGATTTGTTTCTGCATCCCTAATTCCCATTGAAATGACTTGCTAGGCTGTTTCCGAGAGCACTCACCAATCAACCACATTGATATGGGACTGGAGTCACATTTATGCAAAACATGGTAAGGATGAATGATTCCATTCCCTACAGTGCATTAAAGAGCCAGATCTTGTTTTTTTTTAAATGAGACCAGGCTTCAACTTCAGGATCTCTTAATTTAATTGAAATTCAACTAGCTTTCGTGATAGTACTTAGACACGCTCGCTGGGCATAATTCTGGAATTCTGTGTTATGAGTCTACTAGAATTAGAACGACGCCACAGGCTCCTTCCGAGAGAGGAGATGATTAAGTGACTTGAGGACAGTGTTCAAAATCATGAAGGGTCAGGACAGAGTAGATGGAGAGAAACTGTTGACAGTGTCAGAAGTATGCCTGAAATAAAGCAAATGGCTTTGAAATGATTGGTTAATTTATAAACAACGGCAAGGGGGAACACTATTTTTAAAGCAAATGTAGTTACAAACTGAAAGTAAATGCCTGCGAATAAAAAGGAGGCAAATTTAATCATGAACTGAACAAAAATGCCTGAAGATTGCCTGTGGAAAAAAAAACAAAAGCCAAAGTTCATGGCTCTTGCGTAAAGCCTGGGTAGTGGGACCAGGTGAGTTAGTGTACAGAAAGCTGACAAGAAAGTGATGGATCGATTGGTTCCTTACTGTGTTGTAATTATGCTACAATTCTATGATTTTATATAGATTTTTCCGTTTATCTTCAGTGGTCGCACAAAATAGGGTCGTTATTCATCCAGCCCGATATTCAGTTCCATGGAATTATTTACACCGAATATAGGAATGGTGGATTGAAGTGTTCTATTTATCACATGCGCTTGAATTCAGTGAAGTGTTCAGAAAGTTACTTCATTTCAGAAATTATTAGATAGGTCCTGACAGCGGTTCCCTCCAGAAATGTCTTATCTCTCGCTGCTACGTATTTTATATCATAGATTTCGAAATTCTACTTGGTGAAAATTATCTTCAGAAACAGGACGACATTCATCATTTTCTATTGAATTTCGATCCAAAGCTTTCAAATAATCTTTGAATCTTAGCTTTCTGTAGGGTGAAATATCATTACTTTTGGTTGAAACATCCACAGGCATGAACGTGTTCTACCCACCTAAGTCTTTTGCAATTTCCAGGCAGTGGCTTACTTCTGTAATATAAAGAAAGAAAGACAAGGTCAGCACTGTCATTTTGACGCAACTGCATTGGACTTAAGGTCTTTTATGTGGCGCTGCAAAATCTGTTATTTTTACTCGTTGAGATGAGGTCGCTTTGATTCATGTTATTTATTGAAATGGTGAACAGCAAATCAAAACGGGAAAGTGGAATTATTAGAGAGAGAGAGGGAGAGAGAGAGAGAGACCGAGAGAGAGAGAGAACTACAGAAGCCATCGTTAGCAACAAGGTATCAAAGCACTTCGGCAGATTGGAGCTATTAACAATAGTATGGGAAATTTGGCAATGGAAACGGTAGAATATTAAATCACAACCATAGAAAGTGAAAACAAAAACAGAATTAACTGGAAAAACTCAGCAGGTCTGGCAGCATCGGTGGAGAAGAAAAAAGTAGACGTTTCGAGTCCTCATGACCCTTCGACAGAACTTGAGTTCGAGTCCAAGAAAGAGTTGAAATATAAGCTGGTTTAAGGTGTGTGTGTAGGGGGCGTAGAAAGAGAGAGAGAGAGAAGTGGAGTGGGGGTGTGATTGTAGGCACAAACAAGAAGTGATAGAAGCAGATCATCAAAAGATGTAAACAATATTAGAACAAAAGAACACATAGGTGTTAAAGTTGGTGATAGTATCTAAACGAATGTGTTAATTAAGAATGGATGGTAGGGCATTCAAGGTATAGCTCTAGTGGGGGTGGGGAGATCATAAAGTATATTAAAAAAAATAAAAATAATGGAAATAGGTGGGAAAAGGAAAATCTATATAATTTATTGGAAAAAAAAGGAAGGGGGAAATAGAAACGGTGTGGGGATGGGGGAGGGAGCTCACGACCTAAAGTTGTTGAAATCAATATTCAGTCCGGAAGGCTGTAAAGTGCCTAGTCGGAAGATGAGGTGTTGTTTCTCCAATTTGCGTTGGGCTTCACTGGAACAATGCAGCAAGCCAAGGACAGGCATGTGGGCAAGAGAGCAGGGTGGAGTGTTAAAATGGCAAGCAACAGGGAGGTTTGGGTCATTCTTGCGGACAGACCACAGGTGTTCTGCAAAGAGGTCGCCCAGTTTACGTTTGGTATCTCCAATGTAGAGGAGACCACATTGGGAACAACAAATGCAGTAGACTAAGTTGGGGGAAATGCAAGTGAAATGCTGCTTCACTTGAAAGGAATGTTTGGGTCCTTGGACGGTGAGGAGAGAGGAAGTGAAGGGGCAGGTGTTGCATCTTTTGCGTGGGCATGGGGTGGTGCGATAGGCGGGGGTTGAGGAGAAGGGGGTGATGGAAGAGTGGACCAGGGTGTCCCGGAGGGAGCGATCCCTACGGAATGCCAATAGGGGGGACGAAAGGAAGGTGTGTTTGGTCGTGGCATCATGCTGGAGTTGGCGGAAATGGCGGAGGATGATACTTTGAATGCGGAGGCTTGTGGGGTGATAAGTGAGGACAAGGGGGACCCTATCATGTTTTTGGCAGGGAGGAGAAGGTGTGAGGGCGGATGTGTGGGAGATGGGCCGGACACGGTTGAGGGCCCTGTCAACGATCATGGGTGGAAAACCTCGGTTAAGGAAGAAGGAGGACATGTCAGAGGAACTGTTTTTGAAGGTAGCATCATCGGAACAGATGTGACGGAGGTGACAGAACTGAGAGAATGGGATGGAGTCCTTACAGGAAGCGGGTGTGATGAGCTGTAATCGAGATAGCTGTGGGAGTCGGTGGGTTTGTAATGGATATTTGTGGACAGTCTATCACCAGAGATTAAGACAGAGAGGTCAAGGAAGGGAAGGGAAGTGTCAGAGATGGACCACTTGAAAATGATGGAGGGGTGGAGATTGGAAGCAAAATTAATAATTTTTTCCAAGTCCCGACGAGAGCACGAAGCGGCACCGAAGTAATCATTGATGTACCGGAGAAAGAGTTGTGGAAGGGGGCCGGAGTAGGACTGGAACAAGGAATGTTCCACATACCCCATAAAGAGACAGGCATAACTGGGGCCCATGCGGGTACCCATAGCCACACTTTTTATTTGGAGGAAGTGAGAGGAATTGAAGGAGAAATTGTTCAGCGTGAGAACAAGTTCAGCCAGACGGAGGAGAGTAGTGGTGGATGGGGATTGTTCGGGCCTCTGTTCGAAGAAGAAGTTAAGGGCCCTCAGACCATCCTGGTGGGGGATGGAGGTGTAGAGGGTTTGGACGTCCATCGTGAAGAGGAAGCGGTTGGGGCCAGGGAACAGGAAATTTGTTGATGTGACGTAAGGTGCCAGAGGAATCATGGATGTAGGTGGGAAGGGACTGGACAAGAGGAGAGAGAAGGGAGTCAAGATAACGAGAAATGAGTTCTGTGGGGCAGGAGCAAGCTGAGACGATCGGTCTACCGGGGCAGTTCTGTTTATGGACTTTGGGTAGGAGATAGAAGCGGGCTGTCCGAGGTTGGGCGGCTATCAGGTTGGAAGCTGTGGGAGGGAGATCCCCAGAGGAGATGAGGTCAGTGACAGTTCTGGAAGCAATGGCTTGATGATCAGTGGTGGGGTCATGGTCCAGGGAGAGGTAGGAGGAAGTGTCTGCGAGTTGACGCTCAGCCTCCGCGAGGTAGAGGTCAGTGAGCCAGACAACAACAGCACCACCCTTGTCAGCGGGTTTGATGACAATGTCAGGGTTGGACCTGAGTGAATAGAGTGCAGTAAGTTCAGAGAGAGACAGGTTAGAATGGGTGAGAGGGGCAGAGAAATTGAGACGACTAATGTCGCGCCGACAGTTCTCAATGAAAAGATCAAGAGAAGGTAAGAATCCAAAGGGAAGGGTCCAGGTGGAGGGAGAATATTGGAGATGGGTAAAAGGATCCGTTGAACTGGGAGAGGACTCCTGCCCAAAGAAGTGAGCCTGGAGATGAAGACGGGGGAAGAAGAGTTCAGCATAATGCTGAGCCCGAAATTCATTGAGGTGAGGGCGTAAGGGTATGAAACTAAATCCTTTGCTGAGCACTGAACGTTCAGCAGCGGAGAGGGGAATGTCAGGGGGTATAGTGAATACACAGCTGGGGTTGGGATTGGAAGATGGGGTGGGGACGGAGGGACAGGCAGGGGTGGAGGGTCCTAGATGGGTGTTGGTGTCGATGAGCTGTTGGAGCTTGCATTCCTTAGCACTTGAGAGAAAGAGAAAAAGTTTCTTGTTGAGGCGTCGGATGAGCCGAAGGATAAAATGAAACTGGGGGCAAGTGCAGCTTTGAAAAAGGATATAGCGGTGCTGCTGGAGGGAGAGGTCGAGTGTGTTCATCTGGCGGCGCATGGCACTGAGTGTGGGTTTCTGAATGTGACGGGAACAGCAGTCCGTGAAACGTTTTATGTCCCGGAGATACATGTAGTCCTGGGTGGGTTCGAAACATGAGGGGTGGAATTTCAAATGAATTCCACGTGGGGTAAGTCAGAGATGGAGACAGTCACTGAGAAAGGAGATATGGCTGTGAAAGCGGGTTTTAGTAAACACCTTGTCAAACACCAGGAGGGAAATGGAAAGCAAGGAAGGTGAGCAAGGCAAAAGAGAAGATCGGAAATCTTGTCGCAGAAAAGAACAGAACTTCTTCAAGGAGGTAGGTATTTCTTGAAGAGCACTGGCAGTCAATTAAACACAGAGATAAAAAACTAAAAAACTGCGGATGCTGGAAATCCAAAACAAAAAGAAAAACAGAATTACCTGGAAAAATTCAGCAGGTCTGGCATCATCGGTGGAGAAGAAAAGAATTGACGTTTCGAGTCCTCATGACCCTTCGACAGAACTTGAGTTCGAGTCCAAGAAAGAGTTGAAATATAAGCTGGTTTAAGGTGTGTGTGTGGGGGGCGGAGTGAGACAGAGAGAGAGAGAAGTGGAGTGGGGGTGTGGTTGTAGGGACAAACAAGCAGTGATAGAAGCAGATCATCAAAAGATGTCAACAAGAATAGAACAAAGAAAATACATACTTGTTATCTAAGGATCATCCTCCACCATTTCCGCCAACATTGGAGAGACCAAAGGTAAACTGGGCGACTTATTTGCAGAACACCTGTGGTCTGTCCGCAAGAATGACCCAAACCTCCCTGTCGCTTGCCATTTTAACACTCCACCCTGCTCTCTTGCCCACATGTCTGTCCTTGGCTTGCTGCATTGTTCCAGTGAAGCCCAAAGCAAACTGGAGGAACAACCCCTTAACTTTCTACTAGGCACTTTACAACCTTCCATACTGAATATTGAATTCAACAACTTGAGGTCGTGAGCTCCCTCCCCCATCTCCACCCCCTTTCTGTTTCCCCCTTCCTTTCCTTTTCCTTTTCCTACCTATTTCCATTTTTTTTAGATTTTTAAAAAATCCTTTATGCTTCCCCACCCCCCACTAGAGTTATGCCTAGAGTGCCCTATCATCCATTCTTAATTAGCACATTTGTTTAGATAATATCACCAACTTTAACACCTATGTGTTCTTTTGTTCTATTGTTGTTGACATCTTTTGATGATCTGCTTCTATCACTGCTTCTTTGTCCATACAACCACACCCCCACTCCACTTCTCTCTCTCTCTCCCTCTCCGCCCCCAACACACACACCTTAAACCAGCTTATATTTCAACTCTTTCTTGGACTCGAACTCAAGTCCTGTTGAAGGGTCATGAGGACTCGAAACGTCAACTCTTTACTTCTCCACCGATGCTGCCAGACCTGCTGAGTTTTTCCAGGTAATTTTGTTTTTGTTTTTGTTTTGGATTTCCAGCATTTGCAGTTTTTTTTTGTTTTTACCATAGAAAGTAGACGTCCAAAAAATCTCGAATTGCTGGCAGTGGCGGAGCGGCAAAATTAAAGGGGAGAGAAGAACAGCGGCCGGTGAAAGCTGAGCGCTACATTTACGTCACCTTATTACACTATTAATCATTTTTAAAAAAATAGCTTAATGAACTGTACAGCAAGCCAAGACAAATCAGTTACGCAAAAGCGAAAACTAACTTGAAAATATATCCCATAGTGGCAGTCAGCGTTCAATTAATTGACCGACCTACAATAACGTTAAAATTTAATAGATGGGTATACCTGCACTTACAAACTCTAATTCATAAAATACATAAAATGTTGACGATAGAAGTAATAATATTTTCTTATTTTTGTAATGTTTGCATAAGAATTCTTATTTATTCTTTCATTGGATTTGGGTGTCACTGGCAAGGGCAAAATTTGTAGTCCATCTCTAATTGCCCTTGAACTGAATGGCTTGCTGGGTCATTTCACAGGGCAATGAAGAGCCAAACTCAACCCTGCATGCCTGGAGTAACGAGTAAGCCAGACTACATATTAATTACTTTTCAGTCCCTAAAGGGCATTGTAGCAGATGGGGTTTTTCCAACGATAGCTAAATGTTTCTTGCACATATTTACTGAAAACAATGTTATACTCTAGATTTATTTTTTGAATTGAAAATACAACAGTGACTATGGCGGGATTCTGACCCATTGCCCCAGAGCAATATCTTAGGCCTGCTGGCAACTGGTACATTGAAAGCACAGCTATACCACTACACTGTGCTCATCCCCAACCTGAACCCCCCACGTGTTTGTGACATCAGGTCAAATAAATGTAACCTCATTGGTGAGTAGTTGATGAGCCTTCCTTTACTGATATCATAAGTAGATCTGTGTGAAGTCAGTTAAAAGATGAATGAAAAAAGGATAGTCAGGAAATTTGTGTTCCATGTTTTGCACACATCCTCCATGTGGGAACTTTACGTCTGTTTTCATTTCTTGGATCAGTCAATTTGAAATGGATGTTCCATGGATAGCAGGTGTCTGGATGTGTTTGCTCTGCAACTTAAGGTCATGCAGCAGCGACTGAATGTGTGACAGCGAGGTAGCCACGGAAAGCAAGGCAGGTAGAGCAGTAATTCACTGAATGCATCGTGTTCCCCTTATGTGCAGTCCCAGTTAAACCTGGTTCAGCTGTACATTGCAGACAGGAAATAAACAGTTCAGGGGGGCCTGACATTAAGGGAACAAACTGGCGTACATGCACCTGGGGACTGTAAGGTGATATGTCAAACCCATGGCCAGTGTCAAGCATATCACCAAGCAGCTGTAAAACTCCTTATGGATGATAGCCAGGATTCGATGTTTATACAGGAATGGACGCCAGCGAATTAAAATGTGATGTGAACTAAGAGCAAAGTTTAAGAGAGACATGCAAAGAACCTTGGAGATAGTAAACTCTGGATTCATTGCCGTGGTGTGTGCCAGTGAGTATTGAAGTAATCGGATGAAAAAAAAAGAATTGATGGCAGAAAAAAGTTGTGCACGAACAAGATATTTAGATTTATGTGACACTAAAAGCATTTGTGGAAGGGAGGGACCAGTACAGGTCGAAAACACATGACATCAACGTGGAGCTGTCAGAAATGTTCACGTGGAGTGGCTTTCCAAAGTTGTTCAGGCGAATTTAAGCTAACTCAGCATGGTCATGGGAAACAGAGGAAAACACATGAGTGGATGAAAAATGTGCACAAAAATAGGGAGAAATGCTGCACTGGACTAAGTTCGACTCTCTTTTTCAGAATTCGGGATGATACAATTAGATCTAAATTTGTTTCACAGTGCATGAGTGTGAATGCCCTCATTATTGTGAATACAATTAGCGTGCTGCAGGCAAGATCAAACAAGGGCAAATTGCTGTGGTGATAATGGACACCTAGCTCAACCAGGGGCAGTTGGTAAATATTCCTGAATAAAAATTATTTCAAATTATTTCAATGGGTGTGGGCATAGCTGCCTGTGCTAACATTTTTAACTGTCCATCCATAATTCCCCTTGAGAAGCTGATGCCGAGCCACCTTCTTGGACTGTCAAAGTCCTTCTTGGACTGTCAAAGTCCATGTGGTGTAGGTGTACCAACAATTCTGTTAGGAAGGGGGTTTCCAGGTGTTTGACCCAGCGATATTGAATAAACAGGCAGTTCCAAGTTAGGATGGTGTGGAATTTGGAGTTGCCCGATTTGAAGATGCTCTCGAAGAACTATTATGATTTCCTGTAATGCAGAATGCAGATGACACAAATTGAAACCTCGGTGGGTCGATGCTGCAGAAAAAAGAATTTAGAAAGTGTATCCGTGTCGCTGTCCTTATTCAGGTGGTATGTGAAAGTAGACAATGTTGCTGTCGGTCCAGAATCACACGTAGGCCAGACCAGATAAGGTCATCAAGTGAACCAGATGTTTTTTTTTATGACAACGGTTCCATGGTCATCAGCAGACTTTCAATTCCAGGTTTTATTTTTTCTGCATCAAGCAGACTGACGTGTTGAGATTCGGACCCAGAGCATATCCATGGGTTCCTTTATTACTAGCCCAGTGACTATACCACTATACTGATTGGTCAGGAAAGGTCGGCTGCTGGAAAATGGGGGAAGGAGATAAATATTGACTTAACAGACTTTGGTGCGAGCTGATAATTTGGAAGGGTCCATGACACAATATATTTAGTTCGACAATAGTGGTAATGTTAGTTTTGTTGGCATCAAACTAAGTGGCAAGTATACAGGTCTAGAGTTGAAAGTAAATAGCAGTTATAGTGAGTGGAAACAGAATTGTCTATCAATGTTATCACTATAGACTGAGCTGCTAATAATGTAAAGGAAAAAGTGGAAAAAACTGTTTCTAAAGTGTTTCCCTGCCCAGCATCCCAGGGACCCTGGGTTCGAATCCTACCAAGGAGGGTGAAAAAATAAAAATCGAAAAGTTCTTACCTGGTCTGGCGTCTATATCACACCAGACCCACAGCAATGTGGTTGAATCTTAAATGTTCTCTCAACAAGGACAATTAGAGGTTGGCAATGAATGCAGGCCAAGAAAAAAAAAAATAAACAACCACAAGTTTTGCGGTAGCAAACAATCGACGGAAAAAATAAACAGTTTAGAAAAAATAGTTAATTATCAGGGACTGTAAATCACACTGAGGTGTGAACGATTTTCCCTCCGGAAAATTTGTATAGATGCTTAGCATTTAAAAATTCAGTTGAAGAAGGGTCGCATATAAGCAAGTAATGGTTCCTGTACATTCGAGGTGCATTTAGGACGAGAAAATTGTAGGACTAACAAATCCAGGGTTCATTGGATTGTGGAAAACATAGAATTTTGTGAAATATGCAGATAAATATATGACAGATGACAGGTTTAAAAGAAAATTGAGAATCAAGCTGATTGTAAATAATCCAGAGGGGAATTGGCACGAATGTAAGAACATCAAGAGACATCATTTAATGAAATAGGCACCAAATCCACAAGCGATTCGATAAATCTTCTTTGGCATAAACGTAGCAAGATGAACAACATGTGTGATTTAGGAAACCAATGAATTTTACTCTTTGAGGCAGTATGGAAGTATTGATGTAAATATAATCGCTACTGTGTACGTGGCTTTACCAGGACTGAAGGCACGGCCAAAGTGCTGGTGAAAAGTGAGACATGGAGACTTTAGTTGGGGATAACAATGATAAAGAAAAACAACATTAGAAGACTCTCGGTACTTAAAGTTGATATGCCATCAGGACTAGATCATTTGCATCTCAACGTACTGATAGAGTTAAGGGCGGAATTTGCCGAGGTGTTGGCCATAATTTTCCATTCTATTTCAGAAACAGAGTTACTTCAAAAGGACTGGTGTATTGAAAATGTTGCACGTCGAATTAAAAAGAAAATCTTGCGTAAGGATAAACCCACTAACTTCATGTCAGCCAGTTCAGCCTTGTTGGTAGCATTTATTAATGGTAATCCTGGACATACATGATCGTCACTTGGACAAACGCAGATTAATTGAGAAACATAAACACGTTTTCTTTATAAAGAACAGTCCGTGTATTAGAAATGCTATTAACGATTTTCCTAAAGTAATAAATATGATTGATAGGATTATGCTGTAGATGTGTCGTTGGTCGTTGTGGACATCCAAAAAAAAAACGTTGTGAGCAATGACGAATCCATTGGTGCCAAAGGAATTTCCCGAAATCTGCTGAGTGGTAGGAAGCAGAATAATGTTGCTGAAGAAAGAGACACCCTGCCAAGGTATCCGCCTTGCACTCAGGAGGGCAGATGCAAGAATGCCAAATTGCAAAGGGAGCAACAATATCTACTCTATGAGGAAATGTCACAGCTTAACAAGTCAAATTTGATTACTCGCAGTTTTAACGTAAATAATGTATACTGAAACATTTTACACCGCTCTTGTGTTTAATTCAAGATATGCACAATGTCTGGATATGTTCCTTTTGCTTACAGAGGGCAGCTCCCAGTTTCTGAATATATGCAACTTTTAGTTACTGTAAGGGAGCCGCATTGCATGTTTGAACAACAATACTAATTGGTTGTTAACGTAAACCTTAGCACAGTCGGTGTTCTACAACTGTGATTTCCAAATCACAGAATCACATCTAGAGTTGGAGATTATGTTCTGAGATTTGAAAGAACGGTTTGGCTGCGGAGATTCAGTACTCGGCTTATTAAAAATTGCCAAGTATACCAGCTGTTTGATACAATCCGTTATGCCATTGGAAGTAGATACATAGCTGGCATGTCACCGATACTTACATTCATATACAACACTCTGTTGCAGGTAGAACAGCCTTTAGCTAGGCGGCAGCATTCTGTCATCAGAGAAGAGGAGTAGCATTGCAATTGCATAGAAACGACTGGCAACATCTGTTGCTCATTTTATTTCCAGGCGCTTCACGCTTTCTGGTTAATTTGAAGAAGATTTCACATTTCTCATGGATGAAAGTGTTGGCCTTATGCACAATCATGAATGCACACTTTACATAAGGAGCAATGTGCGTTCGGAGTGGCCATGATCTCTTAGGATAGCTTTCCTGTGTCTCATTTTGGTGTCATATTTGCACACTGAGAAAATGGCTGGGGCCCTATTCACAAGATGGCTTTAAGAGGTGAATCGTATAGAGTGGAAGTATCCCAATTTGACCAGTGAAGGTAGGCTTACAGTATGTTCCATTTAATTAATGGGGCCAAATCATTTTACAGGGCGTGCTGCAGCAGAAGTTGACTTCCATACATTGAGGGAGATTTTAGAATAGGCAGTAAATTAGGAAAGGTGACATTGAGTCATGCATATAGATAAACTATATGGTACAACCTAAATTTGGAGATGGAGAGGTGGAGGGAACTAAATAACTCAAGCCTTAAGCTGATGAACTCAAGAAAATTCAGAGAGTAACGACCGGCTGCCAGACCAGAAAATTCAAGGCGCCCAGGCTAATTTTTTGGGAACAAACGTTTAAATCCCACCTCGGCAGCTGGCAGAACTAAAATACAATTAATATATTCTGGAATTGAAAGCTGGTCTCCTCAATGGTGTCAATGAAACAACCATGAATATTTACAACAGTGATATTGTAAATTTGATTTTGCTCATGAAAGCCCTTTAAAGAAGTTATAAAAGCAAAAAAAAAAAAACTGCGGATGCTGGAAATCCGAAACAAAAACAGAATTACCTGGATAAACTCATCAGGTCTGGCAGCATCGGCGGAGAAGAAAACAGTTGACGTTTTGGGTCCTCACGACCCTTCGGCAGAACTTGAGTGAGTCCAAGAAAGAGTTGAAATATAAGCTGGTTTAAGGTGTGTGTGTGTGTGTGTGTGTGTGTGTGTGTGTGGGGGGGGGGGGGGGGGGGGGGGGGGGGGGGGTGGGGGGGGGGGGGGTGTAGAGAGAGAGAGAGAGAGAGATGTGGAGGGGGTTGGTGTGGTTGTAGGGAGAAACAAGCAGTGATAGAAGCAGATCATCAAAAGATGTAACAAAAGAACACATAGGTATTCAAACACCAGGAGAGACATAGAAGGAAATGAAGGTGAGCAAGGCAAAAGAGAGATACAGAAACAATTTAACTGACTGCCACTGCTCTTCAAGAAATGCCTACCTCCTTGAAGAAGTTCTGTTCGTCTCTGCGACAAGATTTCCATATCTCTCTTTTGCCTTTCTCACCTTCATTGCTTTCCAAATCTCTCCTGGTGTTTGAACATCTATGTGTTACTTTGTTACATCTTTTGATGATCTGCTTCCAACACTGCTTGTTTGTCCCTACAACCACACCAACCCCCTCCATTTCTCTCTCTCTCTCTCTCTGCCCCCCCCCCCCACCCCGCCCCCCGCCACACACCTTAAACCAGCTTACATTTCAACTCTTTCTTGGACTCACTCAAGTTCTGGTGAAGGGTCATGAGGACTCGAAACGTCAAACCTTTAGAGAAGTTAACTTGCCAACCTTTCCTAATCATACCTACACGTGACTGTAGCTCCACAGTAATGCCATGTATTGTAAACCACCGTCAGAAATGTTCACTCCTGGGATAAGCAACAAATGTTGTCCCTGTCTGCGCCACCCACATCACATGAAAGATAAATAATAAAACATACGGACGTCAATAATGAGACTAAATAACAGGGATTGTCCAAGAGGTCAGAGTTTTCAAGCTTTGTGAGCTGGAAGAAGTTCTAAAGCCGCCGAAGTGCGGATCTGAACAGAAGAGTTAGACATTTAAAGTCGATATCAAGATGGGCAGTTAAAGGTTTGAGCATGTTCTTCCACACCACATGTTTTACTTTACATTTACAAGTTCAGTCTCAATAGCATGAACTCACTTACCTTTCTTCAGTTTTTCTGCAATGAGATCAGAAAGATGAAACAGGCATTTAGCGCGTGTTACAGAGTGTATTCGGGAAAGCCCAAATCTATCCTCCAATTTGATAAAGGTGCACAGCACTGGTAACTAAATTTCATTTTATCTTTCATTGATGTATTTATCTATGCCGCATTTGAAAGTTCGATTCAATCCCTCCGACAAGCATGCAGAAATATTTCAGACCCACCTCTCGCTGCCTAAAAAAAAAACACGTGAGTGCCTTTTGGTTCTTTAAGCTATCACCCCAGATCCGTATCCTCTGATTTTGCTGCCTCTGCAAATTGAAATAATGTTGTCACTCAACTTTGTCTCGGCACCTCACAACTTTGGACACCGTTGCCAAACTTGCTCTCTGTTTTGTCTTTTCCAAGAACAAAGTCCGCAATTTCTCAAGTGTATGCCCACCCCTTATTCCCGGGAGCACACTGGTAAATGGTTGTTCCATCCTCTCCAATCTGCAGATCCTTCCTAAAGCATGCAAATCGAATTGAACACAACAGCTCTTTTCCAAGCAGTTTTTAAAAATGTACGTTATTACTTCTTTACTTTTGTATTCGATGTATCATTTTAAACCTTGCATTTTTTTTTAACCAGGTTCTCTGCCTCCAAAAAATTGTTCACATGTAATAGAACTGTATTTTTCCCTAAACCTATTTATAAAGTGCACTTGATATCATATGGCCTAGTTAAAAAATGATTGTGAAATGACAAGTCGCTGATCATTTAGCTCTGAGAGGAGAGAAATATATTATCTGAACTTGTTGTGAAAATGTCAATTTTTCTGCCCGAAATGGTTGTGGATGCCCCATCCCATATTTACGAGTAGGATAGATTGAAGCTGTTGAGAGATTATTTCAGAGATCAGGGCAGAGGTAAGAAAAGTTGGATTGTAGCAGGAGATCAGCAATGATCATATTCAATGTCAGTGCTGGCCAGACGGACCATATGCTCAATTCTGTATAACATATGTTTTATGACCATTGTAATGGTGCAGAATAGAACACTCTGCTGACAGAATAGAGCATTTCAATTCAGCCAGATCTGCACACATGTTGGTTCCATGCCTAGGAACAACTTTTCAAAAGAGTAACAGATTTGGGGTCTCAATAACAATTGAGTTATTGGAGAGACTGGAGGGAATAGATGAAAACATATTTGTATTTACAGAATTGAGGGAAAGAGTGTCCTATTAGGGAATGGTGGAAATTGCTGTGCCATCAAGATAATTTTTTTCCTCAAATCTCTCGCTGTAATGGAGCACACCCAGAATAACTGCGCCCCCACCCATCCACCCACCAGCCACCATGCTAAATTGCACTATACCCAACTTCAATAATACTGGACCTCACCTATGCTAGAACACAACAACATCACCAGGCAATTGTATTATTATTTCAAAGGATTTCAGCCTCCCTGACAGCATTTATTGGCTACCTCTAATTGCCCTTCAGAAGGTTTTGGTCAGTCGTCTTCTTGAACCTGCCTATGTTTTCAGTTTTGTTCCCCTTATTTATGGAAGGATGTAAACGCATTGAATGTTGTTCAAATGACGTTTAGTAGATAGATACCTGGAATGAATGGCTTGTCTTATGAGGGAATTTTGGACAGGATGGGCTTGATTCCACTAGAGTTTAGAAGAGTGAGGAGCGATTTCATTGAAGTATACACGTTCCTGAACGGCCTTGATAAAGTGGGTGTGGAAAGTATGGTTCCTCTTGTGGGTGAGTCAAGAACTAGGGGGCACTGTGTTAAAATTAGTGTTCGCCTTTCTAGGACAGAGATGAGCATTTTCTTTTCTCTCAGAGAGATGTGCGACTTTGGAAGCCTTGGCCTCAGAAGGTGGTGGAATCGGGGCAATTGATTTTTTATTAACGCAGTGGTAAAGTGATTCTGGTTAGGCAAGAGAATCAAAAGTTATCAGGGTTAGATGGGAATGTGGAAGTGAAAAGGTAAGAACGTCAGCCATGATTTCATTGATTGGTGGAGGTAGCACAAAGGGCCAAATGACCTACAGCTGTTCCCATTTAATGTGTTCTTTTGTTCATGTGCTCATGCTCACCGTGCTGATAGGAATGGTGTTCCTGGATTTTATCATGGAAACAGTGAAGGGAAGACAATACAGTTCCAAGTCAGCCTGATAGTCGATTTGAAGGGAAGTTTGCAGCCGGTGGTGCTCTCATGCATCTAATAGACTTGCCCTCTGTGCGCATACGTCAACCGCTTGGAGGATGCTGTGAATGAGCCTTTGTGAGTTGCTGCAGTGCATCACTTAGAGCATACTTACTGCTGGGCTGGGGCAGAAGTGTATGTTTAAGTTCTTGATGTTTAACCAATCCAGTAGGTTACTTTGCCTTGTGGCGTCTCCAGCTTCTTTGTTGTTTTTGTTTGCAGCACTCATCCAGTCAAGTGGACATTGTATCATCACGCTCCTGACTTTTGCCAAATAGATGGGGGAAACACTTTGAGGAGCCAGGTAAGTTACTCGCCGTAGAATCTACTTTCTCTGGCAGCCTATTCATGCCACAGTCTTAATTTGGCTGGACAAGTTCACTTTGTGGTAAATAGAAACGCCGCGGGTGTGGGTCGTTGGTAAGAAAAATGCCAAATGTGCATTCCTTTCTTGTTGATTCCCTCATCAACTGCCACAGTCACAGTCTAGCAGATATGCCATGTAGGATTCACCCAGTTAGCTCATAATATTCTATCTTTCCACTCTTAGTGCTAGGCATTGAAGTTCACCACCTAGTGTGCTGCCTGACCCGTTGTCACCTTAACTGTTTCATCCAACTGGTGTTCATTAGGGAGGACTACGGATCAATTAGAGTTGGTTGGGGATTGATAGGTCGTACTCAGCAAGAAGTTTTCATGCCAATGTTTGGCCTGATGCCAATAAGTCGTTTTGGAGTCGGGAGTGAATGTCCACAACTCCCAGGGCATCTCCCTCCTGACTGTATATCACTGTTCCTCCACCATTGGTGAGAGTATCCCGTCGCTGGGCTATGAAACACTTCACGATGGTGATGATGGTGAATGGAATAATGTCTCTAATGTATGATTCGTTGAATATGACAACATCAGGCTTTTTCTTGACTAGCTTGTGGGGCAGCTGTCCCGATTTTTGCCCAAATCTCTAGGATGATTTTACAGGATCGAATGGTCTGTCTGTGCTGGTAATGGTTCCTGTGTCAAATCGATGCTGGGATGTCGACATAAGTTGTGTAGAGTGACTGAATGATTTTCTTTGAATGAAGGGCTTTTTTTTTGAGTTGACATCGTGTCTCATCGCACTCACCATCTGATGGGAAGAGAAGGTAAGTGATCTGGATACAAAAATTTGCCTGCCATAATCCAATTATTGACAGTTGTATTCTGATGCTGAATATAGTGATTATTCAAAAACAAATACTGACATTGAAAGAAGCCTTTGCCATAAACAAGATTGAAACTGAGTGAGATGCATTCACAGCCTTGTGCATGCATTTTCTGAAATGTTGGTTTGAAGCAAAATCTTACACATGAGGGGAGTGCACTGTGGGGAACTTTAGGGACCAGAGTCCAGATGTCACAGCGCAGAACAATGATTGGAAATTACCAATAGATAAAGGAAGTGGAAACCTGTGTAAGGTGCAATTCAGAGTGCATAGAAATATCATAATATTGCTTAGCAAGCCTGTAGGACAACTCTCCCAAAATTGAGGCAAGCCCACATGTGTTAATAACGAGGACCTTCCAGAGTTTACTGGGCTTGGTGTCTAACTTCATCTCCGCTGATCAGCTTGTGGCAACTGGACTGTCCGGTTTCATTGACTTTTGGCTTTGTAGCAAATTGAAACAGCTGTGTGGGTTGCTATGCCATTTTAGAGGGCACTGAAGAATCAATCAGATCGTTCTGTGCCTGGAGTCACAGTTATGTCAGACCAGGTAAGGATGGGCAGGTTTCGTTCCCTAACGGGTATTATTGAACTAGATTTTTATTTTACAACAATCAGCAATGATGCCTTGGGTCACTATCAATGAAAATAATTTATTTTCTGAATTATCAATTGAATTTAAAGCTGCTCTTGTATCACGTCAGTTCATGTTACCATAGCATTACACTGAGCATCCCTTTTTAATCAAAGCCCAGTGATATTACCATGGTGCCACTGCCTCTCCTTTTATATATCTTTCTTGAGTCCATTATCAACCAATAGTCAAAGTCACGCTAAACAACATCAACCATTGATAATGTCAACTTTGGCTGATCCCACACATACCGAATTCATTTACGTTCATCATGTCTGATGCCCAATTTGAAAGTCTTCATTCGCTCCCATATTATAATTCACACAAACTTGCCATTCCCTTTAATCAAAACTCAACCAATCCTAGTATCAAAAATATCAAAACGTACCCATTTGCACAAAACGTGGGGCCACATCCCACATATTTCACTGACGTGTAGCCTCACTATCCCTGAACTAATCCACAACCTGTTTCTTGCCTCATTGAATCGCTCCTTGGCCTCATGGCCATGTTTCATTACCTGTACCTTACCTCTCGCGTAGATATCTGACCATTAGCTGATATAAACCATCCTGAATGCAGCCATCAGTTTCCTCTTACATGATCGCCCCCTCAAATGCAGCCATTCTTGCCCATAGTCATTGATAATTTCATACATAATCGTCCCACCTTAGCAGCGCTAACACATATCTGTCCTCTCCCACAAAAGCCAACACAAATTATAGAACATATGCAAACATGAACACACCTGGCACAAGTGCATCAAGGCTACAAAAGCATAAGATAAAGGCTCTCACTCCCATTTCACCCTTACCTGATCTAACACAAAGTCGTTCCCATTTGTTTTAGTTTTCACCATAGCAGACTTCACCAGTAAAACTGCCTGTCAAGCAGATCGCATACCTAATCAGTGTTATCCATACTGGACCTGCTTCGTAATTGGTATTACCCACTTTGACAGCAGTTGTTTAAGATGGCGGCTGACCATCACTGTCTCAAGTGATATTAGGAACGAAGAATAAAAGTGCTGGCCAAGCCTCCATCCTTTCAAAGGATGTTAACATCCCCCATCCCCTAAAGATATCTCTTCAATGCACCGGTTAACAAAGACAGGACGACACCTATAACTGACTTCTCTTTGACTTATCGCTCTTGCACGTTGATCACCATCCCTAAATGATGGGTAAGTTATGCAGAGACGAACCCATTTCCTGATACTCTGTTCTCATAATCTATGCTACTTAATTTAATCTGTGTATTGTAATGTACTTCAGCATAATAAAGTATTGCTGATGCAAGAGGGAGGTGGTCAGATCTGTTTGTGTTCCACAAGAATGCGAATTTTCAAAAGCTCTTGACAATTTTCACTGCAGGGAAAAGTTTCAGATTGTCTGAGAAGTCTACTCTGATTGGCTGAGGTGCTGACGTGAGAAAGCAGGGGCAGGCCATAGGCTCAGGACGATACCAGTAATTCAATGATGGCACAGGTTTTGTACCATCTTTAGGTCGCAGAGAAGGGTCCCTGCTTGTGAATATACAACAACTGCATCACATATAAACGAACCACCATTGATTATTTGACTGATTGCCTTAGATCACTTATTTGTATTGCCATGTGTGCACTCAGGATTGTACAGTGAGTGTTATCACAATGGAAACAAATTGCATCTAACAGTGGACAATTTTTTTTCTGGTGGGGGTATGGTAAGTAGTGGATTGCAAGTGTGGCTTTGTCTGTAGTAAGTCTATTATGTAAAACTGATGGAACATGCTATGTAATTCGATCATCCAAACCTGGACACGTACAGCCTTTGCAACTGGCCTCTGAAATCCATTCATGAAATTGTGCAATCTGTATGAACGTCTTGATAGGCTAAAGTAGTAAGCACTCTCTTAGTGGAAAATGTCACTCAAACCAGAAAGAAACTGCATAGTAGCAGTCTCAAAATGGCATGGTTAAACTCTTCAGGTGTTTTGAGATACTTTGCATTTCCAATGTAATTTGAGGTAAACAACGTTATTTTGAGGTTAGAAGGTTGGACCATTTCCTATGATTCACATCGAAAAATGATCTGACCAGGGTAACCATTGCCCTGCAGGCTAGATTTGATGTAATCAATTTCAGTGTAAAATGTGAAAGGTGAGCAAATAGCTCAGGCCCCATTGACAAGATTATGGAGCGGGAAAATCGTATAATGTGTAAAACGATAAGAATCCCAGTTGGCATTTTGATCAGTTAAGGTAGGTTTCCTTTAGTTAAAACGGGAGATCCCCTTAGCAGGTTTCTCAACTAGTGCACCGAGGAAGTGGGAAATATTAGACCAATCTATCTCACACCTAAATTGGAGTGTGAGGTGAAGCATGTTAAGTTGTGTAAGGAAATCCTTATATGCAACTCCAGAATCAAAGGTCGTAAATGCAGTGTTAACATATTGGAAGCATGGATGACGTGAGACTGTAGAATTCATTACATTAAACAAAAACACATGTTTCAAGGAAATCACTGGCAATGTTAGCGAATGCAGAATCAAGAGGCTTCACAATTAATATCGGAATGCATGGTGTCAGTAAAAGTTGAACAACAGATTAAGTCACCCGTTTAATACTGGCACTATGCAATGGCTATGCAAGTGGCATTTTCCACAAAAAGGATGTTGCCGTAAGCCCAAACATCTATTTTTCTGACCGCACACCTGAGCACTGTCATGTATGCATTCAAGTGCTGGTGTGATGTCAAGTAGGCAGCCCATTATTTCCACAAGGACTGATCGGGTCAAGCAACATGTTCCTTCATTTGTCTGTAATATGCAAAGACCGGGCATACCCAGACCCTGCGTGCAAACACAAAGCACAATGTCTTCTTTACGTATGACTTAGCTATTGTGCAGCACTTGTTGAACAACCCAGAGTGCGCCAATGGCTACACCAACTACTGACTTAACGTAACCAATCATCCTTATAATGTGACTGTTTTAAATTTGCTAGAAAGAATCATGTATCCATACCAAACGTTCTATTCTATTCAAATACAAGGTATATGTGCAAGCCTTGGACATTTTTGTGATTACCCAGGAGCTTGGGAAGCCATAGGTTCCTGTTTCATTCTCCATGTCAATATTCGACAAATAATAGTTGATTTGCCAATCGATGAGCACCCCTTCCTCATGTAATACAGATTTGTGTGATAGTTTGAAATTTGTTACAATAATGTTCTGCTCTTAATTCATATTTTCTCACCCAATTCTAGTAGTTTGTTGTTGAGTTCTTCTATTTCTGAAAATCAATGGAATAAGAATTTTATACTTGATCATAAAGTAAGATTTCTCGCCAGCTCTTGTTATTTCACACATCTCTCTTGTTGCTAGCAGTCCCCTCAAACGTCTTATTTCATGTGATGAAAGCAAAATACTGCAAATGCTTGAAATAAGAGATAAAAACAGATAAAAAAAAGCTGGAAGAGTTCAACAGGTTTGGCAGCATCACTGGATGTATAAAGTTATCATTTTTCGGAGTCCGTGTGACTCCTCTTCAGGAGTGCTACAGAACTGACACCTAAATTAGCCTTCATTTATATCCTGTATTTCATTTCCAAAAGGATCTTTAGTGATATTGGATCATGCATGCAAATTAGACTGTTGGTAACTAGCAAATTTGCTCCCATTCTGATTGCGTGTGATATTTTATGCCCAACTAAGACTGGAAATCTCAGCAGATTCCAATACTGCCGCATCAGAGAGTGCAAAATCCATTCAGTATTGGAAAATGACAGAACCATCATAGAATATCTTTATCATTGGCATTGGCATCGGGGGTAGTTAAACACAGTCTCATCAGACAAATGTGAGTGTAAGAGCCAGAGTCCCAAGGTTGGCACATAATTATTTTGGTTAGTTATTTTGAAAATAATTGATCTTCATACAGTCAAAATCCAGTTTGCATTTCTGAAAAAAAAATGCTAGTTGTATTATGCAACAGACCTGCATCCTTTTTCTCGGTATCTTTTTCTGCAAGAAAGAGAAGAAAACATAACTGGACACCGCTGGTTTGATGTTATTATTAGACATGTGTGATATTACAGATTTGTTGTCCCAGCCCAAACCAGGCGAAGCCAAATTGCACTCAGGTAGGTTTTCACGTTAATTCTCAGTTTCAGGCAAGCCTCTAGAAAAACTTCTTTCCAGAGGGTAACCAGCCATCAATAGCTGCATCGATTATCAAGTGCTTCTCTTCCAATGTTACATTGTGGGTTATAACTGATTATTAGCGAGGCTGGTGTCCTGGATTTGCATAGGAGTTTCAGTTCAGAAAAGGGACATTCGTCGCACTTTCTCGATAATGATATAAAAGCAAACCACTGCGAATGCTGGAAGTCTGAAATAAATAAAAAATGATGGAACAGCTCAGCTGTTCGGGCAGCATCTGTGGAGAGCGTAAGAGAGTTCATGTTTTGGGTCCATGTGCCTCTGAAGAAGAGTCATACAGACTCGAAACATTAGCTCAGTTTATCTCTCCATCGATACTGCCAGTCCTGCTGCGATTCCCCAATACCTTCTATTTATGTTATGCGCGATGCTGATCTTAAGCTCCACAAAGTCGTATTCTTATGATACCATATCGATACATTTCAATATGATTTTGTATTCGTCTCGTCCTTGTTTACTATCTAGATTAGCCTTACAGGTTCCATGCTATTTGCCCCAGCCACATGAGGAAGTGATTTCAATATAATCGACAGTTCCTGAATGAAGATGTTCATTCTGTATTCCCTACCGATACATTAGTGAATATACTTTATTAATGACCATGTGTTTTTGACTCCATCACCAAGTAATTCGTAACGTTTAGCACCTATCCCAAATGAGGCCTCCCAATTTCTATGGAAAAATCCCCTTTATAATACTAGTTGTCCTGATAGTACCTCTCCACTTGATGTTAAACATGTTCCCATCATCGACAGTGTCGCTACTTTGATTGTAATGCTGTGACAAGATTTTATAGATTAACGCACGTGCGATCTAACCACAGTACACTGAGGCTCGATTGAAACACAAAGCCGAAGGGTGGTCTATCCAAGCTATACAGATACTCACATATTCTAAGCCTGATTTTTAAAAAAACGCTGTTCAGAGGCCAGAACAGAACGCAATATTCTTAGTATGACTTACTCTAGCAATGCATAGCGCAAAATTTAATGTGGGCAATAAATTAGCACCGTTGTTTGACCAGACTTCAACTTTAGGTTAAAACATGCAGAAAGGAGAAGGAGTGACGCCTATTGACGTTTCTGGCCTGAAGTTAGTGAAATCTCCTGCTCGTTGTAATCCCAAGAAGTATGTAAATCTACAATTTTCCCTATGCATAATGCATTTAGCCAGATATTAACACGGGAATACAGGATCAAGTAATTTAGAAACAAGTCATGCAAATTATGCTGCTACATTTGCTTGTCAGCTGGTACTTACTGTACTTCTGCTCCAATTGTTCAAATTCTAAGAAAAACGGCATTTTGATAGTTTTAGAAATGTAGGAAGATATATATTTAAATTTATTTCTAGGTTGAACAGAAAGTGAGTCTGTCTTTGCACCTCCTTTCCCCATCATAATTTAACACAAAAAAGAAACATTGGAGGTGTCAATACAATACTGTGTATTTGGTGGATGCTGCCAAGGAATTGGACAAGGTCTAGAGACTCCGAACACACTGGAGGTGTCATTGAGCCACAGAGTAATTTTGTTACATAAGGAAACTATTCGTCACATCGACTCTATGCCATCTAAATTCAGAGCAATTCACTCAGCGCACTTCCACCATCCGACACTCATAACCCTGCAAGTCTATTTCTCTCAATTGTCAGTCAGCTTTTCATTCAAAGAAGCCATTCTCTCCGCTACTACCTCAATCATAGGCAACACGTTGCAGGCCAGTATCAATAGCTGAGTTAAAAGGAAAATATTCTTCAGCAGATCCTCCCTATATCTCTTGCCCAAAATCTTATTTTGTATCCCCACACCCGAATAAGTAATTTTATTTTTTGATCTGCAATATTGAAACCTGTCAGAATCGTGTACATATCTGTAAAATCTACTGTCAGCTCCTTTCCCTACTTCGAGAATTATGCACTTTCTTCAGAGAAATTGAACTAAAGTACTTTATCGCTGTAGCTATTTTGGCAATTTAATGCAGCCGCTGAAGAATCCCCACATCCTTCTGAAGGTTCGGTGACGCATGCTAGATGTGACATATTAATCTCTCTTTCATTCATTCTAGGCCAGCATTTATTGCAGATCCCTAAGTGCCCTTGAGAAGCTGGTGGTGATCTGTCTTCTTGAACCGGTGCAGATCATGCAGAGTAAGTACACACAGAGTGCTTTTCAGGATGGTGTTCCACGATTTTGAGGCAACAACAGTGAACAAACGCCGATGAATTTTTAAGACATGATGTTGAGTGCTCTGGATGGGGAAATTCCAGGTTGTGGTGCTCTAATGTGTTTGCTACCTTTTCCCTCTGGATGGTATCTGTCATGCGCTTGGAAGCTGCTATCTTGGAGCCTGGGCAAGTTCCTGCTGTGCGTCATGTACTTGAAACACAATGCTTCTACCTTGTATCGGTGGTGGTGGTGTTGAATGTTATCGGTTGGGTGCTGGATTTTGTCAGTCTTCCTGAGTGTCATTGGAGCTACACTACTCCAGGCAGTTTAGAACCGATAACCCTTTATTAAGCTTTAGCATATTACTCCTACCTTTGTCCGCGATATTTTGATTTATGAATCGGAAGAACGCATTCTAAAAATCTTTTAGCCACTTTCAGCATGACCTATTGTTGTGTTTCACCGAAAAATGCACAAGCACCAATTTTCTGTTTATTCTGCTGGCAAGGTTACTTTCCCTTGCAGTTGATTGATATTCATCCTTAACGTCTGCCACAGGCCAACGTTTGGCATCACTGGAAAAAATATGTAGGCTGTCTTCAAATAACCATTCACATCACCCACCATCTATATCAATGTGGAAAAAGAAAATGAACCTCTTTGGTAAAGTGCAAACATCTACTGGCTCTCATTCATTAACTGAATATTTTCCACATGTCGGCTGTGTTCTTTTTTCCTGTGATTATTGTTTTCAAAACGTTCCCTTCCAGTGATAATAAATGGTGTCGCCCTTAGTTACTGAAATACCTTTTCACTCTTTCTTGCTTAAGCGCTTTTGCTGTGATAGTTGGCGGTATTGTAAAGCAGAGTGTCACGTCGTAAACACCGATAGGAAGTATCCATTAAGCATTATTGCCTTGCCCTCTGCC
The DNA here is from genome assembly GCF_017639515.1 of Carcharodon carcharias. Classification (NCBI taxonomy): domain Eukaryota; kingdom Metazoa; phylum Chordata; class Chondrichthyes; order Lamniformes; family Lamnidae; genus Carcharodon; species Carcharodon carcharias. The sequence goes on from NC_054495.1 coordinate 11,946,324, forward strand.
TCCAATTGTCACTCATAGGTCTGCCTCCTTACAAACTGCTAACGTCTGTATGCCTGTGAAGACGCATGTGCTCAATTTTAGGCTGATTGCTATTCTTTCCTCTTTTTCTCTGGTTGCAGTTTCATTGGCCAGTTCATTGCTACTCTCTACATGTTGTCTCTCTCCTTGCTCTCGCTTGAAAAACTCACATGGCATGTATCATTAAATCTCCTGTTTTAATTCTATTTTTCATCATATAGCTCTTCATGCAAGAGACATTTCATAGACCACTTTGTCTTTTGGTCTTTCTCGCATCTGCCCAGCCTATGCCAGGAAAATTTCACGGCATCAGGATTGGCCATTGTTCCTTTACAGTATTTTCCTTAATGTGCGTGTCATTGTTAGGGCTGTTATTCGCTGCACATTCCTAATTGCCTTTGAGCTGAATGGCTTGCTAAGGCAATTCAAAAGCCATTTAATAGTTAAACAAATTATTTTCGGCTTGCAGTCAATCCGGGTAATGATGGCAAATTTCCTTCCCTAAAGGAGATTCGTGATCCCAATGTTTCTTTTTGCACGACAGTGAATAACAGTTTCATGATTATAATTACAATACCCATCTATGCTATAGTTTGCTTCCTACCTCAGATTCTATTGATTGGTTTAAATTCTACAAGCTGCCATTTTGGATTTTGACATCAAGTCCCCAGAGCATCAATCTCGGTCTACAGACTACGTGTCCATTTACATCATCACCTGCTACAAATCAGTCATTTTTTTTGTTCTGTTCAGCCTTGGAAAGATCGCATCGCATTTCATTCCAACGTTTAATAATGTTTTGTGATGCGACCGTTAATGACAAGTCAAACATTTGTTTCTGATCCATAGTTGTCTTTGAGAATGTGGCGGCAAGCTGCTATCTTGAAACGCTGCAGTCTGTTTGATGCTGGTACATCCACAGTACCGGAACAGCTGGACTGCAACCACGGATAGTCCTGGAGCATCTGAATTTGTTTCGGCCAGCATGTCATCAGGGTTTATTGCTATTGCTTGGAATTCGGCTGTAAATTGATATTACGTGGAATGAAGCAAATTTGCTGAAGTCCTGTATTTGTGATATTGCAGACCTTAGGAAGAGACCAAGATGGGTCATCCACTTTGCACTTCTAACTGTCGATTGCTGCAAATGTTTTGGTATTGTCCACTCCAACACCTGCTGAACACTGCCATCAGTGTGTGCTCCGATTTTTGTGGAGCTTCCATCTTGAGTGATTTCCTGATGTTGCCACCATCTTTTACAACGGGATGTGGCAGGGCGGCCGAGCTAGGGCTTGATCCGTTGTCTGGCGGTACAGTTGCCATTGACTGTAATATTGATCCAGAGGTCCTCACGAGCTTCATAGTAACGTTAGACTGAGGGGTATTCCGGGCTATGAGGCTCCAGAGTGCTGGTCATACAATTCTGCCACTGCTAATTGCTGTCGTCGTTCCATGGTGCCCAAGTATGAGCAACCAGATGTGTACTGAATTTAGCCGATTTAGAAGTCAGATCCTGCTATAGAATACGTTGAATGTATCCTAGATTGAAGATATAACTTCTTATCAACAAACAATGTCCTCTTTTCACGCCTACAAGGGCACCAGTGAATGGTAAGGTGATAGTTAGTGGATTTTTTTCACCGTTTTTGGTTCCCTCACTACCTGACACAAGCCAAGATAAGTGCACACGTCATTCGGGTTTTAGCCAGCTCGGTCGTCAGTGGTGCTACCGAGCCACGCTTGGTGACCAACATTCTAGTGCACACACAGTGTATATTCTATGCCCTTGCTACCCTTACTGTCCAACAAACTGAATGTTTTAGGTGCTATATGTCAATACTCTATATATGCCGCCTCCTATGCAACTACCTATTTGGCCGTAAATTTCCCCATTCGTTCTTGTGAACTTGCCGACGAGCACTTTGTACCCAGTCCGAATGAAGTTCAACTCGCCCTTTTGGAATTGGTGTCTCCTGTCCCCGAACTCCTCCCAATGCCCAAGGATCAGCACCTCCTCCTCTATCATGCTAAAATCCTAGCTTTCTATTATATGTTATATGTATATTTTGGAGCACACAAAATTAGCTCTAAAAAATCGTTCACCTGTGTCTCCTGCTCCAATCATTTCCACCACCTTATGCAAATCTGATTTACCAGCCGCTTTGCTGCTTCCTCCAATCAGTTCCCTCCCCCGCTATTATTCAGCCATGGTGACAGCCTCTGCCTCAGTCTGTTCTGCTCTGCACCGTTCTGAAAAATCAACAGACCCTACTGTTGCCTTTGTCGTTGTTTCATTTGCTTCTAGGGTAAACTTAAGGTCAGTAGGTCAAGTGTTCGCAGCAGAACATTTCGGGAAGTGGTAGCCTGTTAAGTTTCCGATAACCACGAGAAGGAAAAGAGCAGCTATAATGAGTTTAGAATGATTAATTAAAGTAGGATAAATTTCAGTGGTGTACAAACAAGATTGCCTGAGATAAATTAGAATCAAAAATTGACAGACTTAGGTGTAGTTGAATGATTCATTTCAACGAAGGTGGAAGCAGGTAGAAAAGGCCAGTGTTTACTGGATGATTAAAGAAAGGAATGTGAAATGAGGAGAGGAAACGTTGTTTATGTTACAGGTTAGTTCAACAGTAACAATGAGAAATATTTTGTGCACAAAATACTCATTTGGAAATTGAAGTGAAAATAAAAAAGCAGCAAGGATAGAGTAGGGAGAGGGAATAGCTGATCACATGGAAAGGAACAGTCAATCTTCTGTGTGCATATCAATCGTAAGAGATGTTGGCAGCAGCTGCGGTGCCGAAAGGGGACACATTTGAAGAATTAAACATGAAGGTAGAGGACAATTCTGCCCAATAATTGAAGGTTTTTCAAATGTCTATTCAACTTAAGATACTGCCAATTGTGTGATGCAGCAGGTACCATTTGAATTGTTGGGCGGGGTGTAAATTGCTAAATGGGGATATTGAAAGACTGGATGCATTTGGCATCGAAAAGCCACAAGGACAGGTTGGGATGTATTTAAATATACAGAGGGAAGTAGTGGCGGAACCTCTAAAGGTTCTGGTCATTTTCTGCGACTGTTCTTCAGTACTGGATGACATTGGAGAACTGTGAATCCTGCCTCTTTTTTTCCAGTGAATGGTGTAACTCTATAACTACCAGCCGGCCCACTTAACTACAGTGATGGCTCATCTCCTTGGAACTGATAAGCCTGGACAAAAATTTTACGTAAACAATTGTGAATTGACACAGTTTGATATAAACAACAAGAGGCAATATAAATTAAAAGGAAACATTCGAAGGAAGTCGTTTATGGAGAGAGATCTGTGGCTATATATCTGCCAATTCTTGAAGTAGGCAGGGATGTTTTCAAATCGTGCTTTAAAAAGGCATGGGGTTCATAAATATAGGCATGCATTAAAATAAAGATGTAATTAGCTGTATTCTTAAGCAATTAAGTAATCTTAAGTAAGGATATACTTATCACAGAGGGGGCGAAATTAAGGTCCAGCAAACTGATCCCTGGCTTGCCGTTTTTTTTTCCTGTGAGGAGTTATTGAGGAGACAGGTATATTCTCTGGAGTTTAAAAGGATGTGAGGTGACCATATTGAAGCATACAACATTAGTAAAGGTCTCGAAAGGGTAGATGCAGAAACGGTGATACCCCTACCTGGGGTGTCTGTGATCAGGACCACAGTTGCTGAATGAGGGGTACGGCATCTAGGATTGAAATTACGATTCATTTCTACACGCATTGGGTGATTAACCATTGGAATTCTGTACCCCAGAGGGCTCTTAGGACTCCCTCGTTCAGTATATTTCAGCCAGGCATTTGCCGATTTGTAGCTATTAAATATACCGAGGGATATAGAGATATTGTTGGAAAATAGCATTGTAGTAGTTTGAAGTATCAGCTTAAGGGGAAGAATGGCCTACTGCTTCTTCTATTTGAATTGTTACTATGCGTGTGTATCTGTGCCACGCTCAGGGAAGAGTGTGAAGCTTTTGTAAATGTTGCAGTATAAATTTACGAGAATGATTCACGGGATGAACAAGTTGATTTTCATCGATGGACCTAGTAATTTGGGTTGGTTTTCCGCAGGGAAGGGACGGATGAGAAGAAACTTATTTGAAGAATTCAAAGTTATGTTGGAGCTAGACAGGACAAAGAATAAAAATATATTTTTACCATTACTGTTAGTGTCAGAAATCGGAGGGGTCTGATTGGAGATGATCGGCAAATGAAACAACGGTTTCATGAGCATTTTTAATCCATCGATTGGTTAATATCGATAATGAGGTGTCTGATATTTGTTTGTTGCATATTCAAAATTTGTTTTCAGAACTCTTAATCTTTCAGAGAATCAACATATACACATCAGAACAAAAAAAATATTCAATGCTCCAAAGATTTTCACATTATTTACACCACAAATTCAAAAAAACAAAGCCAAAAGAAATCTAATTGTTTAAATATCTCATTGTATTTTTCTGGATAAGTAAATCTGTTTTTACTGAGAGAAGTGATCGTACTTTTAACCACGCCATTCATTTGTTTTAGTGCATCGCAGGTAAGAGCAGCAACACAGTCAGCATTTATAGCCATCACTCAATTGAAATTGTGAATGATTGCAGGAGTCTCTACATACGATGAATAACAGGGACATTCAGAAGCAGTTCTCTATAATTCTAAGCATCTCCAGAAGGTGCTGGGGTCCGCTGAGTGCACAATCCCTAAGTAATCAGCATATTGTTGAGAACTTCCATTTTCCCGCTGTTAGTGTTGCTGCTAAAAACCAAGAAAAGTCACCACTTCTTGAATATTGTGAAACTGAGTTTCCAGCAGTATTTTAATTCTGAAATTACGGATTTACACATTCATAAAACTAGGACAAAAAATAATTTGTAGAATTCCATATGTGTCCAAGGTTAGGTGGTGGCGTTGTAGCATTGCCTTTGTGCTGACAATGGAAAGGCTCAGGGGAATGCTCTGGGGCCCACGGTTCAGCATTTGAATTCAACTAAATGCTGAAGTTAAACATTTATTGATGACCATGAAACCATTGTCGCATGTCCTAAAAACACAACTTGTTCATGAATGCCCTTTAGGGAAGTATATCTGCCGCCCTCACCTACACTGGCAGACATTTGACTCCTGATCTGCAGTAATGTGCTTGACTCTTAAATGCCCTCTGAAATGGCCTATTAAGCCACTCAGTTGTATCAAACCTATATAAAGTTAATAAAAATTATATAAATCGATCTATGCACCGGTACTGACGACGGCAAACCCATCCCAGTCGAACTTGCAAAGTCCTCCTTAGCAACATCTGGTGGCTTGTGCTAAAATTGAGAGAGCTGTCTTACAGACTGGCCAAGTGACAACCTGACATAGTCATACTCACGGAATCATTCATGACAGATCATGTCCCAAACATCACCATCATCATCCATTGTTATGTCCAGCCCGACCAAAATGACGTACCCAGCAGATGTGGGAACATATGAGGCAGTATTCAACTGCGAAGGAGTTGCCCTGGGAGTTCTCAACATCGAATCTGGCCACCATGAATTCTCATGCCGTCAACTCAAATATGGACAAGGAAAACTCCTATTGATTGCCACATAACGCCCACCACCACCAACCCTACACCATGCTCCACCACTCCTCAGCTGATGAATCAATACTCCTCATTGTTGAATACGACTTGGCTTCATAACTGACGTTAGCAATGGCACAGAATGTACCCTGTTGGCGGACTTCAACGTCTATCACCCAGAGTGGCTCGGTAGCACCACAACAAACAGAGCACACTGAGCCCTAAAGGACATATTTTTTAGACTGGGTCTGCGGCTGGTGGTGATGGAACGAACAAGAGGGGGAAAACATACCTGATCTCATCCTCACCAAATTGGTTGTAACATATGCGTCTGTCCATCTCAGAATCGGAAGGAGTGACCACCGCACAGCTCTTGTAGAGACAGAGTCCTGTCTTAATGTTGAGGGCACCCTCCATTGTATTACGTGGGACTCTCACAGTGATAAGATGGATCGATTTGAACATACGTAGCAACTCAAGGCAGCACATCCATGAGGCTTTGTGGGATTCAGAAGCAGCAGAATTATACTCAACCACAATCGATAAACTCTAGGCCTGGCATATGATCCACTCAACCATTACCACCAGCCCAGCAGGACAACTCTGGTTCAATGATTTAAGCAGGAGGGCATGTCAGGTGCAGCAGCAGGCATGCCGATAAATGAGGCATCAACCTGCCGAAGAAACAACTTTGGCAGGTCTACTTTCGTGCAAAACAGCATAAGCAGCAAGTGATAGACAGAACTAAGCAAGCCCACAACCAAGGGATCTGATCTGAGATCTGCAGTCCTGCGACATCCAATAGGGAATGATGGTGGACACATAAACAGTTCATTGGAGGATGGTCTCCACAACTATTCCAATCCTCAATGAAGGAGTAGCTGAGCATATCAGTACGAAATATAAGAGTGAAGCATTTGCAACAATTTTCACGCAGAAGTGCTGAGTAGGTGATCCATCTCGGCCTCCTCCAGGGGTGTGCAGCATCAGAGGTGCCAGTCTTCATCCAAATCGATGAATTTACGTGATATCATGAAATGGCTGAAAGCATTAGATACTGCAAACACCATTGGCACTGACGACATTCCAGCAATAGTACTGAAGGCTTCGGCTACAGAACATGGCACATACTTAGCCAAGCTATTAAAGTACAGTCACAGCACAGGCATTTCCTGACAACGTGTTATATTGCCCAGGTATATCCTCGACATAAAATCAGACAAATATAGCCCGCCCAATTAACAAACTTTCTGTTTTCTCTCGAAAATTAGTAACGTGAAGGAAGGTGCAAACAACAGTGCTATCAAGCAGAAGCAGCTTATTAATAATCTGTTCACTGACGCTCTGCCAGGGCCAGTCAGGCCCTGACTTCGGTACAAACGCGATTTCAAACAAGAATATACCTGAATGCCAGAGCTGAGTTCAGAATGGCTGTCCTTGACATCAAGGCATCACTTGACTGTTTGTCCTAAGGCATCAAGGAGTCCTAGCATATCTCGCCCCAATGGAAATCGGTGGGATAACTCTCTGCCATAATTCTATGGAAGGTTCATTTCAAGAACCGATTAATCGGCCCAGCAGTACTTATTTCTTTCGTTCACTCCACATGAACCTGCTACTCTCATCCTTCACCCTAGGGAAGTCCGTATAAGCAATGTTTTTTTTTTCGCCCTGATGCACTTATAAAGCTTGCCTTGTTGGAAACGATTACCTTTATCTTTGTCAGCAAGAAATTCCTCTGTTAAATAGAAAAAAAAAGATTATGCATTTATATTGCTTAGTGTCCGTTTGAGTAAATTTATTACCGAACAAATTACCTTGTCATTCGGCTGCTGTCAGATAACTAGGCATGTAGGGTTATAAATAGGTTTCACATTGCTGCATTGAGTCATGGTCGCTCCAAGCCAACAGTGCACGGTGGTGGTGAGGGTGGTGGCCTTTATTCTTGCCCGGTAGAGGTAAACAATTCCACAAGGTGCATCCATCCTACGATTCATATGATATCCAGTGGCATTGAAAGCTGTGTAAGAAGCCCCTAAGAATATTTTCTTCCCTCTGCACTGCACTGCTTTGTTTCACTGATTTTAAACCATAATTTTCTATCTTTTTATGAAAGCTCTCGTATGTTATGTTTTTTTACCTCCGTGGTGAAATGTCCTGGTGTGGGTTTTCCTTCTTCATAAAAACAATATTCAGCAGAAATGTTTAATGTGCCAACCAGCCAGCTAATGTGGGAGACACAAAATAAAACATTTAGGCCGAATTGGTAGGGAGCAGGCTAAGGGGTGAAGATTCAATGGAGTGTATCGAGTCCAAGACAACAGACATGAGTCTCAAGGCATCACGATGTCCCTGCTTAGCCAGACACCCGCACGGGAAATTTGCCAAGTTGATAAAGATTCTGGAGTAAAAAGCCACATGCCATTGGAGATCCTAAGATAATGAACTGACTCAGCCAGGCAGTCAATCATGTTGCATATTTCACAACTGGACAAGGTAAATCAAATCGAGTAAATAATTCTTTAAAATAATGCGCTGTTTCAGGAAAGTATAATAAAGGATTCCCTGAGCACTTAGCAGGTGGAAATATATGGGGGTTAGCCTCCTGCAGCAGATAAATCTGCATGGACAGACTAGCTGGAAGCTTGCAAAATTGTGCAACAATACTCCAGAGATGTTGTGTTGCAACATAACAGCTGTGAGACTGCTATGTGTCAGCTTTTCATAAAGATGAACACTATATAAAAACAGACACAGATACTTCGAATAATTCAGCGTTAAGAGTGAAAGGGTTAATTGGTTCAGATGCCAGAAATCTTACAAATTGAATATCTTCCTGGGCCTATAACAGACGGACAATTATATATGCTCCAGTATTGTACTGCCATCCAAAATCAATTTCTAATTAGCAGTCATTCGCCGAATACAGCATTCTGGGCAATTAATTTGCGAAGCCGCATTGTATCCAAGTTCTGCGGCCTGTCTTTCAGAACTATGTCAAGGATTTCGAAAGGGAGATCGGAGAAGAGATTTCACTTGACACTTCCGACGATGAGGGATGTACATCATGAATCGAGACTAGGGACAACTGGGGCTGTTCTCCTTCCTCGGAGTGTGTGGACGACGATAGAAGAAAATCATTGCAAGCTTGTGAAGAGTCTTGAGACAGTAAATATTGCCACGACTGTAAGTGACAAGAGGCAGATATATAAGCTGAGAGGCAAAAGAAAACAAAACATGTGGGGAAATTAGGATAATTGTGTTGGCCTGTGGGTCAGTTTGCAGGACAGTGAGTAAATCGATAGGGCTTTAGAGTAATTGCATAACTCATAGAGGCAACAAGCACTGCTGAATTTATCGAATTACTTCACACTCCACTTGATGATTGCATGGTGTCAATGTTAACTTTGCACATTGAAAGTTTAATGATGCACAACTTTGTAGTGATATTGGTAAGGTCTTGTTAATTCTGAGTCTCAGAAAGAATAATTAGTTTATCTTTGATAACAACTATTTCCAAGAGACACCAAAAACATTCTCCACCTGCACCCTTTAAATCTGCTTGGCATTTTTTCAACTCTGGAACAAAGAAAGTGCAACTCTTTGACGTTTAGCTTTCAATAGCATTTTATAACTGCTGTCCATCATTATTACATAGTCCCTACAGCACCTTTCACCTTATATATCCTGCTGTTCAATGCAATCTATATGCTCCACATCATTGTCATTTCTGTTTATTTTTTTATGCTTATTAGAATAATGCCCTTTAACATACTTCCTTATCGAACTAATGACTGCTGAAAAGAACCCTTTGCTATTCCACTCAATCACTCGAACTGCTAACGATTTCCATAGTCGCAGAACAATTTGATAAAAGGAAGTATGGTCTTATCTCTTATTGTGTTCATCGATGAATATATTATATGCATATTTATGCCCCCTTGTGCTGCATTTATGCTTTAGCTAGGGAAAGACTTCATATCATCCTTTCCCTACTAACATTTGCAATATATATTTTGAATAAGCAATTCTGAAAGAAAAAACGTATTTAGACAAAATAGGAGATATAAAAGAACATGATAAACAATTGCTCAATTTTTGGTGCCTTAACACGACGAATTACTACCTGTTTCCTTTACTTTGAGTTTGACTTCTATTAGAGGGTGGAAGGTAAACCATAAATGTATGATATTAATCGAATAACTCGTTATGTGGCAAGAATTTATTGCCAATTTATGCTGTCAATCAGGTTAAAACAAGAAGATTGCAAACATACTGGTATCACAATAAGTTTGCGGTAATGTAAAACAGGTCTGATGAAGTTTCTGGTATATTGCGGGATTTTTTTGGAGGATAAATTTTTTAACTACAATAAGAATATGAGGGCCTGAATTTGACACTTGGCGAATGCATTACGCCTGGCCCAGGAGCAAACTTAAAATCTGTTCCAGGCCTGGACTCAACTTCCAACACGATTTCACTCTGGGTGGACATTATAAAGGTTCAATGGTAGGAAGAGCCCGGTTGGAGCCAATTGGTTGCCATGTCTAATGGCGATACGTTGGGTAATTTAAAAGGGGCAGAGACAGACAAGAGACGCTTTCCAGCTTTGGAATTGTTTGACAAGTCTTTTTTTTTTTAACAGCAATGAAACCTGCAGCTCTGGGCACGAGAGGCAGGAGGGTAAATCCTGCGGACACTCTGCTCCAGAATTCTCGCTTGGTAATCCTGCTGGAGGGGGTCAGTTTCAGGCGGGATATCCTCATCCCTTGGAATGGCAAGATGAAGCCACTGCAGCTTATCAGAAAGCATGGGTGGAGGTGGCAGCCCGGGTCAGTGGCAGTGATGCTGTGCAGTGCACATTGGAGCAGTGATGCAAAAGGTTCAATAAAATTCTGCGCTCGCTAAGAGCGAGCAACGAGTTGGCATGAATCTCTGTGGAGCAGTGTTAACGGATGCCCCCCCCGCCCCCCCCCCCCCCCCCCCCCCACCCCCGGGCGTGCTCAGGGGTATAATACTCTGAGTGGCAACTGTAAATGAGATCGGCGTCGGCCTAGGTGTTGAGCTCTGGCTGCTTGGTCTGATTACATTGAGGGTTGAGGGCCACAAACCGGAAGTGCCCTGCAAGGTGTTCCTCAGGTGGTGTTGGTCAGGCTGCAATGGCACTACAAGCAGAGAGCGGACTACGCAATGTTCCTCTCTCCTTTCATGAGAAGGACAACATCAAGAGGTCAAGGTCAGGTGGAGCTGCCTGAACCATACACATACTGATGAGGAATGAGGTGCATGGCTTATTGGTGGAGTGCAGGCACACAGCTCGTTCAACGTGCCATGGAGATGCAGGGGTGTCTGACGAAAGTTGGGTGCAATGAGCAGATGTGACAGTTTTGGAGCGCCGAAACATTGGTGTGATGTTTCTTTTGGAATGGAAATCTCAAAACTGGAGCCCCCATTGTTCATTGAAAGAAGACGGCACAATGAAGCAGCTCCACATTGTCTCACCAGCCCACATTTTCTGCACATTAACAGTGTGATGACGAATACTGGTTCCTTGTAGTTTTTCTGCCCTAGCATTGCCATCCAGCAAACAATTGCAAGACTCTGATGAGCAACACTTGATGCAGGAAGACCAAGTTGTTTCAGATGCACCTCCTCTCTACATCAGGCACCAGTGCAGATACCAACACCTCAGTGTTCATTAGATCATCGGCTATAATGTCGGTGCACTGTGACGACGGTACAACAGACTAGCATGAGAAACAGGCAGAGGCAGAGAGTGTCCATGGTGCTGGAAGAGGACTACTAGAGACCAGGAGCATGCTGAGTCTGAGGATCTGTAGTCATCCATTAGGCAGCAAATGATGGATGTCCAGCGGGATGCGCAGGATAATCTGATAGACATTCCAGGGGGTTTGCATCCCATCATCTTTTTCATGGTGGAGTACAGTCGGAGCATGAGTACTGCATTTACCCTCAGCACAGAATGCACTGTCTTCTCCATTGAAAGAGTGACAACTTCATTTGACAGCCGGCTCCAGGAACAGAATCAAAGGCTCCCTGTGTGTCTGACCGGACTGCAAGCACTCAAACAGGCAATGATCTCGGTAGGTCACTGCCCGTGTGATAGTTAGGTGACACACCTGATATCTCTCATAGGCTGCTGTCCATTAAATGGCAGACAGAGAAGTCCAGACTAACCTCACTTTGTTGGGCGAGCTGTTTTTCATCTCCGCGGTCTCCGCTTATAGCGTTATGAATAATGCAATCATCTCCTCTGACTCCCTACCAGCAATCATGGCATCTGATGAGGCCGCCATGACTGAGGAGTGCTCCCTCCCAGACGTGTCGTGCACAGTGCTGCAACGTCCGCATGCTGGCCTTCAAAGAGGCTGCCAGTGATGTGGCGTGGGTGGGGGTGGCCAGTTTGGGCCAGGGGTGGGGGTGTGTGGTGGATTTTTGGGGTCACCAAGATGCAACACTCACAAAGGTAAGGCACAAGTGTGACTTCTTACAGACAATCTTCCCTTCTGCCATGTTTTGTTACTTTGTTTATTCGTGTAATAATTAACACCTTACATAACGATGTTAATTTTATTTGACTGCCAACATTTTATGAAATTTGATTTTGTTTTAATGACCTGAGTATGCTTCTTTTGTATGTGTAGTGCACGGCAGTGACTCAAACTGGATGCGAGTGGTTCAAATCTTTCATGTACGAGTACAGAGTGGGCTTTGGGTTCATTAGAATGGGAGATTTGATCCATTTGATAAGGAGATGGCACGTCTGGCATTAGGTGCTAGCAATGCCAAAGCAGCCTAGCTGAAGGAGCGTTGAACCACGGTCTTCCTGAAGTTTCCAGAGGGCCTCCCTCACCATGTTCATCCCCGGGACCCTCAGCTGACCCGCTGCTGGATTCATCATCCGCAGCCGGTGCGGCTGCCTCAAAATCCTCTCCCTCTTGTGGTTCCCCCTTGCCAAAACCAGGCTGTTGAGAGCACCGCACACAAGGACTATCAGAGACACGTTCTCTGGAAGGTATTCTCCTGCTTCCCCTGAAAGTTGCCGGCATGTAAAGCTCATCTTCAGCAGACCTATGGCCCTCAATAAAATTGCACTTGTGCAGTCAAGTCTCCTACTCTACCTCTACCCTGCCTCTCTCCATGTATGCAGAGAGGTGTTATAAGCAATTTTGTTTCAATGGATAGGCCTGGTCACCCAGCTTCCATTAATGCAGTCGATCAGCAGCTCTGAACAGCCTTGGCACTTGTGAGTGTTCGTGGACGCATTCACCTTGGAAGCTACCTGAGCACCTTGCAAAAAATTGCAGAATCCGTGTCCTGTAGTCAGAAATTACCTGGACGTCCATGGAGTGGAAACCCTTCCTGTTAACGATAGTGCATGGCTCATGCACTGGCGCCTTGACGGCCAGAGGTGTGCAGTCGAGGTCACCCTGTATGTAGGGGAACTCAACAATCGCAGTTACACCTCTGACTAGCTCAGCCCGCTTGGCCTCGAACGTCCAGCAAGGAATAAATCTCATGGTACGCCTGAACAATTTATCAGTTACTGGGTTCAAGGAACTTGGGACAGTTGATTGGGAGAGCCACAAAGATCGCCCACTGACTCATGGAAAGAACGGGAGGCTTTGTGCCATTGTGGCTTTCGGAGCCACTTGCAATGAATGGCCCAAAAAGCAGTTGGAGGTGATCTCTGAGGAAATCATTTGATATAGAGAGGTCACATAAGGGCTGAGAAGCGGAGCCTCCTTTAGCCCTGAATCCCTGTGATGTGAAGGCCACTGAATCACTGCCTTTGCACCCTGGCAGCAGGATATTGGATTCTTCTGCGGTCTCCTCCAGTTTGAATAGCCTGCTGGCCTTTCGTTCCCTATGCCTGTGCCTCCCCTCCCTCAGACTGCTCCTGTGGACACTGCCTACAGATGCAGGTCCTCCTGTCACGTCTGCCCTGTCCTAGCTCCTCTTGGACGTCCCAGCAGTGGAGCTATCCCCAATACCAGAGAAACAGCAGGTTGCCTGGGGACTGGAAAGATCCAGACGGTATAAAACCTCCAGAAACCTTGGAGACACCAATGAGTCATGAACTGAAGGCAAGCAATGCAAAGAATGAAGCTGAACACGTTGATAAAACTATCAATTTCACTAACGAAACAACAGCAAATTATCTCCTGATCTCCTCACTGCCCACAATGACAATGCTCCAGGCTCTTTCAATCCCGCCCTTGGTGGGCAATTAGTTAAAAGCCAGCAGTCTGCCTGCCCATTTTGCCTTGCGACATCAGCAAAACCCTATAGGCCATGCAAATTGGTGGGCAATCGGCTTTTTAATGGCCTAAATAGGTGGTTAATATTAATTGGTCCTTTAATTGGCCTGAATATTATTTGCGTGCGCAATGATGTTGGAACACAAGCACAACATCATTTTGCGCAATTTCATGTACGATGGGATCAGACCAGCAGCCGACCTCATACCATACATTTCAAGCCAAGATGTAGGATCAGGGGCAAGCCAGTCAGACTCCGTCCTTCAATGATATCATCTCTGATCTAATTCAACACTATTTTCCCACACTCAAACTTCACCCTTCATGTTTGAATATGTATAAATCTATCGAACTCAGTCTAGAACATACTGACCGACTGGGGCTGCAGAGCTCTCTGGGGCAGAGCAATCAAAAGATTCACCACCCTCTGAATGATGAAATTCCTCCTCTTCTCATTTCTAAATGTTCTACCTCTTATTCTGCGACCACCTCACTTGGTTCAAGACTCCCCAGTGAGGCCAGGAGAAACATTTTTCCTACGTTTACCCGGTCGTGGCTTCTAAGAATGTTGTACGTTTGAAGGAGATTAGATCTCGGAATTCTAAACTCCATAGATTTAACGTCAAAATCACTTAATCTTTCCTTGTAAAAAAAATCGCTCCGACACAGAAATTCATCTGCTGAAACTTTGTTCATTCCCTTTATGGCAAGTATATATGAGTTTAGGTAAGGAGACGAAAACTGCACAGAATTTTCGAGCTGTGGCCTCATGAAGGCTCAATACAATTACAGCAAGAAACATTTCCTCTGGCAAACAAATACTCTTGTAACAAACGATTGTACAACTGTTGCTGTGCATGCAAATTAGCCTTAACTGACTCACGAATAAAGACACATCAGTCATTTTGAAGATCAACTGTTCCCAGGCTCCCACCATTTAAGATATGCTCTTTGGTGCCGTTTTCCCAATCAAACTCGATAGCCTCACATTTCTTAACATTGTATTCAATCGTCTATTTTTTGCCTCCCCACTTAGCCTCTCCAAATCCTCTCGTAGCCTCTACACATTCTCCTCACAGCTCACTAGCCTACCTCGTCTTGTATCATCTGAAAACTAGGAAGCATTACATGTAATCCCAACGTCCAAATGATCAATATACTTCGTAAGTAACTGTGGCTGAATCACTGATCCGCACGAAAACATATTAATCACAACCTGACAACTTGAAAATTATATTTTTAGTCCACCGCTCTGCTTTCTCCCACTTAACTCGTCCTCAGTATGCAACAGCATATTCTCCACATAGCATGTTCTGTAATCTGGTTTGATAACCTTTTGTGTCAGACCTTAGCAAAAGCTCTCTGAAACATAAACTGTTGGTTGAATTCCTTATTATATGCAGCCTGAACTCTGATTGGTTGAAGGGTTATACCTCAAAGGAAAATATATATGCGTGCAACACGATTTGTGTACCTGCATCATTTCGAGCTTCCAGGCAACCTTTCAGATCTGCAATGCAAGTTAGGGATTTTCACAGCATTTAAGCTTTAAAAGCAATATACTACCTCATATCTTCAGCAATTCAAAATTTCACTTTCTTATGATAAAAGTTGAGATACGATTGGAAAGCAATCGTGTTCTGTCATATTGTTTACCAAATTGAAGGGATATCAAACTTACTTGTTTACGCAAAGATATTTCCACAGAGCTGACAGCAGAGGCTTAGACACAGTTACTAAACCTTGAGGTAATAAATAGGAAAACGGCAAATTATTCTGTGTTTTTTATCTGAGTAAAGCAAGTGTACCCACGGGAAAACTTGAGAGCAAAACTTGACCTTGCATCCACAAAATTGCCAAGGACGATTGATCAAAAGGTGAGACAAAGAGACTGTATTTATATTTATGTATTCATTCATGGAATGTTAACTTGGGTGGATCGGCCATTATTTCTTGCTGATCAGTAAATGCACTTTAGAATTTTATGGGGAGCTGCCTCCTTGGCTTGTTGCTATCCATGCTTTGAAGTTACTTACAGTGCTGTTATGATGGGAGTTCCAAAATTTTGACCAAGCAACATCGAAGGAAGGGCTGTAAAGTTTAAAGTCAACATGAATTGTGACTTGGTGGAGAATTTGCAGGTGATGGATTTTGTTGCATCTGATACACTTGCCCTTCTAGATGGTTGATGTCACGGGTGCGGAAGGCGCTGTCGAAAGAGCCTTGGTTAGTTCATCTCATGAATGCTATAGATAGCACACTGTCCTGCCACTAAGAATCGGTCCAGGACAACGTGATTCCATTCACGATGCGAATGGAATGCGAGTCAAGGGGCTGTTTTGCTCTGGATCGATTTCCCTGCATCTTTTGTGATGTTGGAACCTCACTTAACAAGGCAAGGAGAAGTGTGTTAAACCACACTCTTGATTTGCATCCTTTTTGAAGATTTTGGGGACTCAGCAGTTTATTTACTCTGTGCATATGTCGAAACATCTGAACTCCTCCTGCAGCCATAGTATTTATATGAGTGGTCCAGTTCTGTTTATGGTCGAGGATCACTCCGAGGGCGTTTATATTTTTTGGTAAGTCATACTAATCCATTGGACGTCGAGGGGACATCGCCTGGTACTTTTGTGGCATGAATGTTTACCACTTATCAGCGAAAGCCTGGATTTTTTCCAAGCATGACTTCATATGTTCAAAGGTTGAGGTAGTGCTGAAAAGGTGTGAATGATACCGAACATTGTGCAATCTTCCTCAAATATCCTCACTTTTGTTTTTATGTTGAAAGAAAGGTCATTGATGGAGCAGCTGAAGATCATTGTGCAGAGGACACAAAACTTAGGAACTCCCGCAGAGATGCCCTGGAACCGAGATGATTGACCACCGACAACCGCAATATATCTTCATTTGTGCAAGTTATGACTTGACCCAGTGGACTATTTAACCTCGATTCCCATGGTTTTCCGTATTGCTAGGCCACCATGGTGCCACATTCGATGCGATTCTGCCTGGATGTCGCTGAATCCTGTCTCATTTCAACTTTTGAGTGGAGGTCATCTCGCCCTTGTTTGGACCAAGTTTGTAATGAGGTCAGGAAATGTATTTCTCTGGTGAAACTAAACTGAGCATCAGGGACTAGGCCGTTACTCCATAAATGTCATTTGATACCATTGTGATCGATCTCTTTCGTCAATTTGTTGATGATTGAATGTTAGAAGATGTTGTGGTAAATGACTGGCTTGGAATTGCCCTGCTTTATGTGGTAGGACATCCCTTGCCAGTTTTGCATGTGTTCAGGTAGATGCCAGTGTTTTAGCAGAAAGATAAAGCTTGAATTTAGGTGTGTCTAGTTCTGAAATCGAAGTCTTCTGGAATGTTGTCAGGAACCGTAGTCTTTGCAGTAACCAGTGCTGTCAGACATTACTAGATATCACGTGGTTAGAAGTGCATGGCCAAGACTGGTCAAAAGGCTAGGGCTCAGTGCTCGCCACAACCCTCATCTACATGTATACACGTGATCTACTGACAACGAAGTCTCTAAACTTAACCCATGCTGATGATGTGTGTCCTGTTCACCCAAGCTCCATCCTTCTGCATTTTTGACTGGAACCTTAGCAAACACTTACCATGTTGAATGTCTACTGTAGCACATGGCCTCTCACGTCAAATCCTAGTTAATCTAAATCAAGTGCCTTCTGCTCCACAATATCAATGCCCCTAAATTGTATATTTACATTTGTGCCCCTGGACTAAAGCATGTTCCCAAGCTGCTTGAGAAAGACTCTAAACAGGGCTTTATCATTTTGGACCATCTGAAGAAAGCAGGAGAAAGAATTAGAAGCAGAATTAATCCACTAACATGAATTCTCAGATCTAAGTGGAGTGCTGCTGCTAGAGGAAACCGGACAGCACTACTTGCCCTGCCACACTGTGCAGCAGAGTACTGCACATCTGTTTGAGAAACCTCTTCCGCTCACACACAGACAGTTTATGACACTGAATTCAATGCAACAATGAACATCATAACTGGAACCCTCCCTTAACAACACCTGCAACCCATCCCACCATCTTGCACATCCCGCACTGACACGCACACAACCACTTGCTTTTGTTGATGGAATATGAAACACGAGAAGTCACCAACAAGGTTCTTGTGCCATTCAGAAAAGATAAGAAGTGAAAAGAATGTTATTGTGTAGGTTTATTAATGAAAGATGTCATTAGGACTGCTGTGGGAGATTACGGTGGCTGGAAAGAGCAAGATGTATAATTTATTCTGACGCTGAAAAGTAGTAGTAAAGTGTATATGTCAACATTGGGGTAAGTTAATAGATACCCTAGCTGAGGTTACACGGTAGTACAGGGTGTGCAGGATGAAATAAATGATACATACAGGAAAGCTACCACAATGCTCATGGAGGAGTTTCATCTAAACATATTTTGGGTGAAGCAGACTTGCAGATGCTCTCCTGAAGCATTACTTTAGAAAGTGTATTCAGGACAATTCCTTAGAGCAAATACGTCCTAGGGGCAGCAAGGGAGCAGGCTATCCTGGACCTGGTGATGAGTAATGACACAAGGTTAATCAAAATCCTCATTGTCAAGGGCCCTGTAGGTGACAGCGATCATGGCACAATAGGATTTCATGGCCAGTTTGCAGGGGGAATATGTGAGTTAAGATTAGTGTTGTGAACAGGAATAAAGGTAACTAGAAGAATATGAAACCAAATCTAACTAACCTGAAGTCAGAAACTATGTGTAAAAGGTAGCACAGACTTTTAAGGAGGCATTTAATAGCTCACAGGAAAAAAAAAATATCCAATGTGAAATAAATAATCTCTGAGAAGGAATAATGATGCAAGGCTGCATAAGCAAGTTAAAGATAGTATCAAACTGAAAAAAGTAAAACATTTCAAAGATTACTATTTCGCCTGATGATTGGTCTACTATTGTGAATCAGGTAAAAAATACACTTATGCAAAATAAAGAAAGAAAACAAATAAGGAGGCAGACATAGACAGTTGGTGAAAGCTATTGAAACAGAGAGTAAGTGTATCTCCAAGTATATATATTTGAAAAGTGTAACTGAAAATAATCTTCGTCATTTAGAGAGAGATAATCTGGAGAACTGATAATGGTAAACATGGAAATGGCATGGGAGATCGGCAGACATTTTGTGCGTACATTCATGCAGAAGGTTATGGGAACTTTCAAAATATAACTGAAAATCAACAGGTGAACGGGAGGGAGCAAATGAAAGTAATCACCATTACTAGGGAAAAACATGTTGGAAAATCTGTTCGATCTTAAGGCTGATAGGTTCCCATGGGCAGATTGCTTGATCCCTCGGGTAGTGAAAGAAATGTCTGAAGTGATCTTAGGTGTGTTCATTATAGTCTTCCAAAATCCCCTTGTTTATTCAAGGGCTCCACGGCATTGGGTAAAAGCTAATGTAATGCTGTTCTTCAAGATAGTGGGGGATAGAAACCTGGAAAGTTATCCTAACACTGTCAGAGTGAAATTGGTGGAATTCATCGTTAAAGAGGTTATAGAAAGATAAATATGACTTCCGAATTTAATCAGGTATTGTGAAAATAATTTTGCGAAAGGGGAACCGTGTTGAACTACATTATTGAAGTTGTATGAGGTCGTAACAAACAAGGTGGACAAAAGAAAAGTGTGGATTTGGTGTACTTGCATTTCCAGAAGGCATTTATTAAAGTGCACCTCAAAGGTTGCTGGACAAGGTACACGTACCTGGAATGTGGAGTGTCACATCAGCATGGATCAAGGATTGGTGTGCAGACAGGAAGTAAAAGGGGTAATTCCATCGTATTTGGGTTCGCAGACAAGAAAAAAAAGAGTGAATGCCAGAGGCATTACTTTAGGATCCGCTATCATTTACATGTTAGATGAATGTTTTGGATGAGGGTAACGAATGAATGGTGATAAATTTGCAACTGTTACCAAGATGGGTGAGAAAAAAAAATTCCACATGAACTAGAGAGTTTGCAAAGGGACAAAGGCTTTTAAAATGAGTGGACAAAACCGTGGTAGATGAGTATAATGTGGAAAAATGTGAACTTTTACACTTTGTCAGGAAGAGTAGAAAATAATATAAAAAATAAATTGCGAGAGATTGCAGAACTCGGTGACACAAAGGGATTCGAGGAACCTGCGATGCGAATCACAAAAAAAATCATTATAATGCAATTACAGCAAGTAATTCGGAGGGCAAATGCAATGTTGGCATTTATTGCAAGGAGAATTCAGTACATCAATATGGGCGTTTAGTGCATCTGATGAGGCCACATCTGGAATGTTGTTTCGAGTTTTGGCCTTAATTGAAGAGGCAAATATCATTGCATTAGATTCAGTTCAGATAATGTTCACCCGAGTCATTTCTGTGATGAGGGGCTGATCTTAAGAAGAACCGTTGAACAAGATTGGGCTTTACCGATAGGGGTTAAAACAACTCAAACGCGATCATGTAAGATCCCAAGTGGACTAGTTAAAGTACATAGCAGGAGGAATGTTTACAATTGTGGGAGAGACTAGGAGCAGGAAGCACCGTTTAAGAATAAGAGGTCTATAATTTAAGACGGAAATGAGGAGCAATTCTTTCCCTCAAAGTGTGTTTAGTGGTGGAAATTTCTTCCAAAGTAAGCAATGGAGACTGAGTTACTGTATTTATGCAAATGCAGTTAGAAAGAATTTTGGTAGACAAGGGCATAATGTGTTAAATTGTCGGACAGCAAAGTTGAATTGTGATGATAATGCAATCTGCCATGATGTTAGTGAATTGCGCAAAACACCGAAGAGCTTGAAAACCTACTCCTGCTGCTCATGCACCTGTTTGAGAAGCTATCTGTCGATCTTGGGGCCTTAAGTTCCATAACAAAGGTTCTTCTTGCTAATCAGGTTTAGCACAGGCCAGGACACTTGTTCAGTCCTACCTCTACATTACACGCACATTATGCTGTTCTGTATAGAGGCACAAAATGCTGCACCTTTCTGAGAATACACCGTCTAGAAATTTAGTTGCAGACTAATCAGCGAAATAAACAGCAAATGAGCAGCATATCGCTTAAATTCGTGGAAATGCATTCACCAATAGCAAACAAATTAGCTGCATAGATTTTGTTCAATAATGGCACCTGGGGTGCTTGGAACCTCACGAAGTGACCAAAACGGGTCAGCCATTCGGCAATTCTGGAAGATGTTGGATAATGCTACAGTCTTGTCTTTTGCACTGTTGTAGTTGGATCCCAAACACTGAGGATGGAATGATTGTGGAGCCTCCATCTCCAGCCGTTAAGTTAATTGCCCAGCATCATTAATGTTTCTCTGTGAGAGGATTTCGGAGCGTAGTTCTGATATGTTGCTTCCATCCCTCAACTGTGTCTATCGCATCTTGCTTCAGTTGGAGTGCAGGCAAGCACTCGTGGCTCGTAACTTCACCAGGTGGGCAACTCATTATTAGGTACGCATGGTGCTACTTCGGCCAGGTCTTCCTGCACTCATCATTGAACCTGGGTTGCTCCCATCACCTGATACTAATGTTAGAATAGGGTATATGGTGTGTAAAGGGTAAGATAGGGTGTCTGAATAGAACTTTGATGCCCCACTACACCTTTTGTGGCCCGCTTTGAGTTGCTTCATGTATTGGTAATCTATCCAATTTAACACAGTGACAATGCCACTTAGCATATTCGAGGATACCATCAGTATGCAAACTGTGCTTTGTCTCGATGAATGTGAGATGGTTATTCCTACCAATACAGTGATAGGCAGATGTATCTGCGATAGATTGATGAGAAAGCGGTCAAGTAGGTTTTTTTGCTGTTGTTGATTTACTAAATTTCTCTGTAGGCACAATGTAACCTCACTATTCTTTTGGATTCGGCCATCTTGGTCAGTAACGCAGCCAAGTCCCCGCCCAAAGTGCATTCGGTGTTCTTGCCACACTCAGTGCTTCTTCATTGGGGTTCACAACGGATGAGCTGAGATTCATCAGCTAACGGAGAGCTGAAGGAGTAGCTGGTGGCAATCAGCAAGATGCATCTTTTGCCATGTTTCACTTGATGTTATTGAACTTTCTGGGGACAGGAATCAATATTGAGGTCTCCCAGTGCAACTACCTCTACACTGTATGCCACTATGCCACCTGCTGCTGGCTCAGGCCATATTCAGCCATCGTGATGGTGGTATCTGGGGCATTGTCTTTAACAGATGCTTCGGTGGAATGACTGTGTTGAGCTGTTTTTTGACCTTAGGCTCTGAGGTATCTCTCCCAACATTAGCACAACACACAAATGCCAGTGTGGGGGACTCAGGAGTCGATATAAATGCGTGTGCCATTGCCATTCCCGATATCCAGATCGATGTGAAGTTGTGCTGGTAGACTGTATGGTGAAATGGATCGACAATTTTAAAACAAGGTTATGTTCTCTTTGGTTACATCTTATGCCTCACTACATTGCTCCTGGAATTTCAACGACTGCAGGTAATTGAGGCACAAATGTCTCCTTGCCCAAATCTGTTTGAAGTCACATATATTATGATAATGAATGTAGCAAAGGCAAAATAATTAAATATGTGCATGGACATTATGCCTTTATCGTAATCAAAATTTGACATTAAGCAAGATAAAGCATTGTAATGACAAACTGTTAATTATATTCTCTTAAACGTAATTTTGAAGTAGTGATTTAAAAGAGGAGAGATGTAGTGAAAGAAATGTTCAGGGATGACATTCCAGAGAAATAGCACAGAAGAAGGTTTGCACAGGCTCTTAAAGCGATCAAACGAAGTGCAATCTTGGAAGTGCAAGAGGTCAGAGTGGCAGGGATGCAATCACCCAGGCGTAATAGCCTGGAAGTTTTAGCCTATTTAGCGATTATGAGGACAAGAATGGATTAGGACACATGGACGTCGGATGTTGTTGTCAATCTCAACATTGATGGTCCTTCCGCTTTTTCAGTTCAAAAACTTCTGGTGAATTACTGCCATGAACTGTTGCAGTCCGTGTGGCAAAGACACATCCATGGTGCCGTTCGCTCATAACTCTTTGCTATTAAGGCAGTGACGAGGAAGGATCAGTGATGCATTTCAAATCAGCACGGTTCATGACCTCAGAAGGGAAGTGCAAGTGGTTGTTCCCAATTGCTTGCTGCCCTTTTTATTCTAGATTGAAAAAATGGCGGTTTTGGAAGGTGTTGTAGAGGCCTCCTGGCGGGTTGCCTTGGTTCATCTCGTATATGCAACGTATTGCAGCCACAAGGAGCTGGTGCCAGAGGGAATCAATATTCCAAGGTGATGATCGAGATTTGGTTCAAACCGGCTGTTCTTTCCTCTGTTATGTCAAAATGATTCAGCAGTGCTAAACTGGTGCTTATACACTGGAGCATGCATTTGCACATTGTAATACTAAATTATCCTTTGGAGATGTTGGGCAGGCATTGGGTATGTATGAGTTCAGCTACGCATTGTCGCATTCCCAGCCAGTGAACATTTAAGTTTATTGTCAATGGTAACCCTCATTTGCCTGGATCAATAACAATACAAATCCATTTTTACCAGAACTTCATTTTTTTTTTGACTCTGTGAATTTCAGGTTCCAAAATAAGCATCCACCTACCATTCTTTACTTTTTCTGTAAAGCAGAATGATGATAGATAGCCATGAATTGATGGTGTACAGGATCGTTAGTTAAGAGCAGGAAACTAATTTGCACTTACACCACCATTGCTGAGTATGGGTAACTAATAACTAACTCAGAATATGGAACATATAGTGGTTTGGTAGAAAAACAAAACTGGAGTTTTACTGTGAAAAGACGCATGTTGACAATGCTTTCCATTTTGCAGTCAACAGGAGAATTTACAAGAAGACAAAAATGTAAAGGGCACAAAAATTCACACTGCTTTAGAAGAGAGTTGGGATTTATTGCCAAATAGTCTATGTTTGGTCGAAATGTTGTCACGAACAATACACTAGCAAGTGACTGTTAACTGCCAAGTTTTGTTTATATTCAAACCACGGAGGTCAACTCTGATTTGTCAAGGACTTGTCCTGGGGAATCAGCTAGGGAATTACTGCCCCCGAATTGGTTTTTAATTGAATAATGCACAACATGTATTCAGCTCATTTGATCTGCTAATGGCTAGAGGCTATATATATTCTAAGCAGCACCTTGGCGTTTGCAGACAAAAGAAGAATGGACACACATTGCACCTTTTAAAACAAATGGAAGTTTAGGAGAGATTCAATGGATTCTCTGGAGCAAAATTTCTGGAGACAACAGATACGTCCTTCACTATGAACAGAACGAACAATGTTTGTGCCATCTACAAATTTCCAAGTCATCACTCCCACATTTAAGGCCAAATCATTTATATATACGCCAAACAACAAGGGTCCCAAACCTCATCCTTGTAGAAAGCAATTTGAAACAATGTTCCATTAGTAAAAATAAAAATAATAAACATTCATCGCTGATTACAATTTGCTTACTGTTGGACCAAAAGGGAAAAAAAAACACCTTCCCCTGTAAACAATGATATTTCACTTTTTGACCACTCTGACACGTGGGACCATGCCAAATGCCTTATTACATTCCAGGTAGACAACATCCACTACACTACCCTTAAGGATCCTCCGAGGTATTAACATTCAAAAGTTCGGTTCAGCTAATAAGGTAAAATGCCCCCTAACAGAACCATGTGGAATATCACTGATCAATCCAAAAGTTTCTAAGTGACAGTTTATCCTGTTTCTTAGGATTCTAACCAATAAATTGCCTGACACCAAAGTCAGGCTCACTGGCCAATATTTATTTGGCTTGTCCACCACGCCATTTATAAATAATAGTTCAACATTCACCAATGCCCAAACCTCTGCTACCTCACCCCTATCGAATTAGGAATGGAAATTGACCCCGAGAGCGTCAGGCATCTCCTCACTGGTAGCCTATAACAGCCTAGCGTACACTCAACAGAACGCTGGTAATTTATACACTTTCCACGATGCCAATCTCTCCAGTACACCATCTCTCATTATACTTATTTTATCTAAAACTTCCCACGCCTCTTTCAATGGAATGTCTGCATCACCATTCTCCTGAGAGATGGAAGAGGACAATAAATCATTGAGGACCCTGCTTACAACTTGCAAATCAATGCATTAGTTGTAATGTACATCTCTGATGGCCCCTACACTTTCCATAGTTATTTTCTTGCTCATAGTGCTCTGGTGAAATATCTTTGTTTTTTTTTCGATGCTACCTGTAAATGCTTTTTTTTTCCACCCTTCCTTAAAATAAGTATGTTATTTTGTTACTTCATCCCTGTCCTTTCAATACTCCTCTAGATTTTCTAAAGTATTCAGTTTTCGATGCCTGTCACAATGTAACATTTCCTTCTTCATTTTGCACTGTTTGCATCTGGATAACCAGGTGGGCCTCTAGATTTGGTGGTGCCACCCTTTTCCTTTCTGGGAACATGTCTACGCTGTGCCCATAGAATCTCGCATTTGAGCCCAATCCACTGATTTGACACTGTTTTACTTTTGAGTGGTTATATCCGGTCCACTTTTGCCAGTTTAGCTCACAGCTTTATAAAAATTGCCCTTCCCCAATTAAGGTTTATACTCCTGTTCCGTCTTTTCCCTTTTCCATAGTGATGCTAAATCATGACACTCAAAATGGTCCTCCACTGCCAATTCATCCACTTGCCCAGCTTCAGGCCCTAAGATAAAATCAAAAATTGTGAATCGTCCTTTGGGCGTGTTAAGTGGTAGCTTTGAAAAAGTTAACTTGAATATAATAATAGTGTGCTCTTTGTTTTCTTCACAATGTTCGTATCCCAATTGATATTTGGGTATTGAAGTCTCCAAAGATTACCGCCCATTGTTTTTCACATAGAAATTTGCCATATGCTAACTCTTCTATTTGGGGTCTACAGTACGTTTCGGGCAGTGGGGCATTTTTGTTTTTATTTCTGAAGTCACCCATGTGGTCTCAGTTGATATTTAATTGACTATTATCCTTCTCAGAGCCTTTAACCAATAATGCTACCCGCAAACTTTTGTCCCATTCTTTATCCTGCCTGAAATGTGCACACAAAGAGATAGCGAGATGCCATCTCTGCCCATATTAATCCAAATTTTCGAAAACGCGATTAAATCATGCTCTCATGTGTCGCTCTGTGCCCGACCAATCAGAGTCTGCTTGCCAATCAATCAACATTTTTTCACACAGTATAAATGGTTGTTGCTTTTACAATTTAGTCATGTATGAATCGCCCTCATCAGTGCAAGATGACAAGTTTTGTCAGCTTGAATCTTTATTTTTGCAATATGGAACACTTTGAACAAGATATGAAATATTGTTCTTTTGTTGTTTGTCGATGCATGATGTCCATTCATTTGGAAAACAAGAAAATACGTTGAGAAGTTCCTCCTTACCTCTCAATCGAGCTTAAAGTCAGAAGAACACACTTGCTGCACTAGAAATCAATTAACGTTTCTCGCCATACTTGCATCAGTTTACCACATTTATCCAAATTTTGCCAGACAAAACCTTTTTGATTTCAAAATTGTATACACTGAGAAGTGCTCCAGCACGAAGCTTGAACTGCAGTTCCCAAATGGCTAACATTCAACAATTGTTTTTTTTTAACACAGTGCCAACGGGAGGAACCTAAAATCTTTGTTACTTATCAGCGCCACCTGTCAATGTTACTCTCTTTTGCAAACAGAGCATTATCAGTAATTAACAAAGTTAGAAATCATAATCGACATCGTGGGATATAGACTAGCATTGAGCGTAAAACCCTGATGTGATGGCGTCAAGAATGCTATAATACTCCATCCTTTTGGAGTGTGATGCCTCTTGATTTTCTTCAACAGTGCAAAACGAGTAATCAATACTGCTTTGGTAAACATTTTGCATTGTAGATAAAGAAGTTCAAAGTGGCACCGATAATAAAGGAGCTACCGATTGCCTGTGTGTGCCATTTAGCATTATCAGATGTACACAATTATAAATTTAAAATGGCATGGCAGGTGGGCTTTTCTGGCTTGGCCAGCATTTATTACCCAGCCTTGTTTCCTCTGACAAGGTGGTTCTGAACTGCCCACTTTAAAAGCTGCAGTCCTTGTGGTGTAGGTATACCCAGAATGCTTTTGGGGAGGTGGTTCCAGGATTTTTTCCCAGTCATAGTGAAGGAGCGGCAATATATTCCACGAGTCAGGATGGTGAGTGCCTTGGAGGTGGGATTCCAGTTCGTGTTGTTCCCTTGTATCTGCTTCCCCTGCCCTTCTAGATTGTAGTGGTTATGGGTTTGTATGATGCGGCCAAAGGATCCGCTGTCCAGCTGCCATTATGTTTTGCTCCAGCACCAAAGATGAATTTCTATAAAATACAATGAAGTAAGTGCAGCATTTTTATGTGCAATTTATTTAATGCACCACTAATTATTTCCCACGTTGGTATTATGAACAGTGATTACTATTGCCAAGGAGATTTATGCACGTTGCCTATTTCAAGGCTAAATATCATTGCAACTTTTCCACTTGCACAATATAATTCTGCTTCAGGGATTGTGCACGATCTTTCAAACCCTGTCCGATTGAATGCAATGCAGGATATTTAGATAGCAAAAGTGGTTTTCTGACCTAACTCTTTCAAGCCGTTTTGACAGTCGCTTAGCTCTGCAATGTAGAGGAGGAACACTGATTATATTTCAGCTTCAAAAGGTATTTTGCTCTATTTATTTCCCCTACCACTAATCCTTTCTAATGCATGGCAGTACATGTTAAAATTGTCTAATTTTCCGATCAGGAGAAGTTATGTTACATAGTCCACATGTTGGCTCAGTGAAATGTTAATTCATCACACCTGCCTACAGTGACGTGTATACCCACAGATGTGACTTAACGTGTCATGTATGTTTTCCTATTATAAATCTCCCTATTTGAAGCTAGGTTAGTTAATGTTGCATATGGCTCCTCTGGAGCTTGAATGCTGTCATATTGCATTTGCAACGCATCGCCAGATGCTTTTCAGTAAATGTTATGCAACTCTATGTTGTATGCCTAATTGATACTTCATTTGGAACTGTAAAGTAAATTCACTATTTTCTGGCGAATCATAGTGTGGGAAAGGGTGATGATTGACTTCACTCTGATGCGGAAGACATGCTACATACTTACGTCATGAACTTTCAGGCAAGCATGGTACTTTATAATGTGAACGTAACGTGGTTGTGTTTACAATCTGATCGATGGTGTAACAGGAACTGCTGATTGCCAAGTCGCTGCTATTTATACACATTGGCTAACATGCTGTTATCTTGCAATCAATGGGTGGTAAAATTGATTTATATCAAAACAAGGCACGGATATTAGTATCACTCATTTCAAACTCTGGTGCAAACAAAAACTAAACGCTGAATGTGCAGGCAAGAAAAAAAGCGACATTCGACTAAATGAGTTAAAGGCAGCAATTAAAACACATTAGAACTACCTTCCACCCGAGGTCAAACCAGCTCGTGAGAAAAACATCCGATTGGAATTCAGCTCATGTGATTTTGTTTTAAACTGTCCCTTAAATTCAACTTGCCAGGATGTGATAGCGAATTACAGATCATGGACACTCTTAAGGGTTCTTTGGAGACAGTATTACATTTCTATTTATCGCTCTTTAGTTTAGAAATTTCCCACAGGTGGCAAGAGTTTCACTATATCTATGAATCGCAATGTCTACAATACGGTTGTAGTAAGCAATTAGGAAATATAAGAGAATGCTATCGTTTATTCTGAGGACAATTGAATTCAAAATTACAGCGCTTAAGCTTCAGTTGTATAGATCACTGGTCAGACTACATCTGGAATACAATTTATTGTAATGATCTACTTAAAAAAAATGCTCTAGAAAGGCTTCCGAGAAGGTTTGCTAGACTAACAGCAGGAATGGGCGGTTCTTTCTAAGAGGAAAGTTTGGAGAGTCCATTCCAGCTAGAATTTAGAAGAGGAATGCATGGCTTGATTGAAGCAGGTGAGATGATTAATTACATTGACAGGATGAATTTGGTGTGGAAGTTTCCCGTCGTGGCAGAATCTAGAACTAAGGTTCACTTTTATAAACAAGAGTCACCGATTTAAGACAAGAGATTAGGCTTTCCCCCCTCTCTTTTAGAGAGTCGTGAGTATTTGCAACTCTCTTCCTCTAAGGTCGGTGGAAGCAGAATCTTTAAAACTTTTTATCGTGAGAGATTGATGAATTATTGCTAAGCAAGGGGTGAAATGGTATCGGGGTAGCTGTGAATGTGGAGGTTACAATCAGATCAACCATGGTCTTAATGAATTGTGGAGCAAGCTCGAGGGGACGACTGACCTTCCCCTGCTTCTAATTCAAATGTTGGTACGTTTGCCCAGCCAAGGGAGGAGGCAACCTTTAACGTTGACATGACCTTCCTAAGGTATTTTGTGCAATTCATTTTTCTAAAAGACTTTAGCAAGCGACTATCACACATTTACCCATTTGCGTCTTAATGCAGTGAATTGTATATCCAATTACCTTTCTCCTTTCCTTTGAGTTTTTCTTCTGTTATGATAAACCAGAAACAATTGGAAATAATCAAAGCATTTTTCCTGTGGGGCGATTTCTTCTTATTTGTTTTGAAATTGTCGGCTAGGCAGCAATATGCACATTACCAAAAATAGTTGGCGGTTTCTAACCCGCCTGCTCAGTCACTTTACCAAAATTGAATTTCCACCCAGTAATCTTGACACGTTGAAGCTTTATTGAAAATATCAAAACTTAGGGCTCAATTGGCATGTTTTCCACTAGAGAATCTAAACTTCGATGGCAAGATCGAAGATATACTCGGTTAAATGTGCAGCATCGAGATTACAGTCGCTTGTGATTTCTGACATTCCACTTCATGGTTATATAACGCTTCGTGGAACCAAGTAGCAATTGCTCCTTGAAGGGGAGATAGGCAAAAATCGGACGTGTTTCAAAAAACACTTCTCTCACCAAACACTTTCAGAGATTCTTCGCACTTGCTCAGATCTGCA
Source organism: Carcharodon carcharias (assembly GCF_017639515.1). Taxonomy (NCBI): domain Eukaryota; kingdom Metazoa; phylum Chordata; class Chondrichthyes; order Lamniformes; family Lamnidae; genus Carcharodon; species Carcharodon carcharias. Next base: position 11,976,317 of record NC_054495.1, read on the forward strand.
ATTCAGACAAGCAACATCCTTAGTGCTCTCGCAAAAATGACTACCTCTGCACTCATGTTCAAATTTAATTCTCAGCGCTCAGGTTAAAATGAGCTTTTCTAAACAATCCTTATTAAGAAATAAAGGAATGCAGCTTTCTGTTGTGAATAACCTGCATTGTGCCAAATTATTCACTGAATGAGATAATCAATTATTGGAAAAGTCCACATTGAGAGCTAAATGGATAATATTATATCATGCCATTTCATGGTTGATTGACTAATTGCAGTATTGCTTACATTAATTATCACTTCTGTCGTTCTAATATAGTCCAGTTATACAGAATACTTCACTATTACCGAGGCCGCCAAAAAGTTGAAGCTGCGAGTGAATGCTGGAGTTATAGATAATACAAAATAAGGCCATGTGAAAATCTTGGCCCCACATTACAGGAAATATGTGATTGTGCTGGAGGGGCGAGAGAGTGTGTTTCCTAAACATTTCACTGATTATAACGTTTTGCTTATGAGTAAAGATTACATTGGCTAATTTTCCTCAGAAAAGATTAGACTCAGTGGTGGTCGAATTCAAATTCAGCACTTTACGATGGCTTCTGATGTGGAGCAGATGAAGGCTCTATTCCCATTCGTAATGCATTCAGAAATAGAGGGCATACATTTATCATGTGAGGTACAAGAATTCGGAGGTATTCAAGGGGACTTTGTCACCTCGAAAGCCAGGTGGATTTAGGCTTCATTATGTGAAAGAGAAGACGAAACATCAACTCTCACAATGCCAGGGACGTAGTTAGAAATGTATTTGAAGTATGCAGTTCATTGGAATCAAGAGGGGACAGATGGCAATCCAGATATTGAAACACTGCAAAAGGTGTTCGAGCCCGTTCTGGACATTTTATGGAGTATCAATACAATATACACATCTACCGTTTTAATTAATTTCAAAATGAAACTGAAAGCTGGAATTTGTAAAGGTTACAATAAAATATCACTGATTGCTTTAAAAATCCATCTGATTCACTCGTTTCTTTAATGAAACAATGTCTGCTGTGAATACCTCGTTTGGATTGCGTACAACTCCAACACCACAGAGATATGATTTAATATTGAATGCCCTCTTAATTGGCTCATTACGCCATTCAGTTGCCGAAGAAAACAAAAAATAATAAAAACAGGCGCACTGCACACCATCGACGTCGGTGTCATAACATGAAATGTCACACAGAGCCATCCCGGTCCTGCAGAATCCTATTTGCTAGCATGTCACGTGTTGGGACAAAATGGGGAGTGGTGTTTCACAGGACAGCCCAGCAAATTACTCAATAGCCATAATCCTGGGATAATATTATGCAGCCAATGTAACAGACCACAGCGTCAACATCCCTTGACCTACCCTGTTCTACTTCCTGGACAGATGGGCCAGATTTGTTGGCTGGCTGGTACATAGTCTTGAAGAGATGCCTCTGGGTGTCCTGAAAATTTACTCCAGGTCCAATAACGACACATGCTATCTGGTCGAATATGTGCAAGATAACATTCTGCTGATTGTGACCATTAAAGTCTCTAAGATAATGCATTAACATTCATCCATATTGAAAAGCACTTGAAAGAAGCACTCACAAGGGTAAAATGGCACACGATGTTCTTGGTGGTGGACAACGCCCTCCGTCACAAAAAATCGGCTTGGCAACACCACTACCACCACAGCTGGCCTAGCCCTCGGCTTTGTTCTCACCAATCTGCATGTCTCAAATGCATCTGCCCTGTATTATTGATAGGAGTAGTCATTCCAACGTGTTGTTAGCAAGTCACGCATATAATAAGATGTCAACCCTATTAAGATGTGACACAGGCCTATCAGCATACAAATATCAGAAGCGACCATCAATAGGCAGAGCTAATCAATCCCACTACCAACATATGGGATGAAAGTACCAGAGTCCTGTCTCATCTACTCGTGAGTCGTCCTTTGCAACTCAATACCTAACTGGAGGAGCATATATAATTATATAGATATATTTGGCATCCAATGCAGACACAGTTCATCAAAACGCCTTATCCTTTCTTTGGATTCCTCTGATTTTTGGACTGATATGTTTTGAGTACCTTCACAGGAGTAGGTTGGAAGAAATTTACATTGAAAATTACATACTGGATATTAGGAATTGTGACAAAATCTTCGGTCAATGAGTTAGATGTTAAGGCATGCCTTAAAGGTAGAGCGAAATGTGCAGATGTATTGAGAATTTGGTGTAGGTAATAGCTAACCGTTTAGTAATGCAGTTAATACTGAGTTGAAGGATCTGGACGATGTAAAATATATCAAACATGAAGGAATTTAGAGTTTTGAGAAACGTATTTTTTGCCCTGTTATGAATTAGTATTGACCATATAAGTCATTGGTTCAACTATAACAGTAATGTGACTGCAAGGGCCACCCAGATGCAATGAACGCTGCAGGGAATAAGGCTGCTCCTGCCTCCCCAAAACCTGTCCACCACTTTCATGAAACAACAAGAGTGTGGTCGCATTTTACCAGTTGATTAGATGCATGCAGCTCAAACATCACTAATGAATCTCGACACAATAGAAGGCCAAGCACATCCCGTGCCCACTTTCCATATCTCCACCCTATCCACCTGTTTAAATATTATTACTGGTATTCAGTTGTGACACAGTGACAACATTGTGTATGATCTGAAAGATGCACTGCAACAACCCGCCAACTTTCTTTCAGGAACATCTTAAAAAGCTGGAATTCTACCAAAAGTAAAACAAGGACAGCAGATTCCCGAGTACATCAAAAGCATCATATCCGCACCCAAACCTCACACCAACCTGACTTGCAACTTTATCGCCACCCCTTTGCTGTCACTCACTCCATATCTTGGTACTTCCAGCTGATGGCACTATGCATGTACCAAGGCCACAACTGGGCTTCATTGGTTAGAGAAGCTCACCATCGCCTCCTCGAGGTATTTAATGATGGGGAAAAAATGTAGGCATTTCTAGCGATGCTCCCAAACGAAAAGCGAATTAACTTATAAACATAATGCAGGTGAAAACCCCAGAAGGAAGGTGTGGATTTGACCGCAAGAATGATATTCTTCAAGCTGAAAGCAAAAACATTGCAGATTCTGGAAACCTGAAGTTAAAACAATAAAAATGCTTGCAAGACTCAGCAGGTCTAGCAGCATCTGTGATGAGAAAACTGGAGTAAATTTTTCGAGTTCGTATGACTCTTCTTCAGTTATATCCTACAATTGGGCATCAAGGTAATATGTTTTGCAGGCAATTTTCAACTCTAAGACCTTAAGCCTGTAAGGCAGAAGAGCAACAGCTATCCACACATTCACGCGATCCTGCCTGCCACTCCATGATAGAGTGGATGATTTTCTGGTCAAGTCAGAATTCCTCCCAATCCCATTAGTCCCAGATTCCCTTAGTGGCCAAAAATCTATCGGTAGCAGCCTTTACTATACTAAACGTTCGAACAGCCACTCGGTATGGCTGAGAATTCCAGCAAAATCATATTCTCCAGGGAAAGTAACCTCTCCTCATCCCCGTACCCCTTATCCTGACACTCCGAGCTCTTTATTTATCCTGTCCTAGAAGGAACACAGCTTAGTGACATCTATAATTTCAAAGAATTTTTAAAAAGTACTTCATCTCTCATCTTCCACATTCAAGACAATGAATGTTTATTGTGCCTATTCTGTCCTCAGAGACAGAGTTTATTGTCCGAGCAATAATCCATGAAAAGATTTGTAGCAGCCCTTTGCACTTTAGGAATCAAATACATAAAACTACACGGGCCACCTGGCGTGGTCTGTGCAGAATCCTGAAGGTGGGATTTCTGGCCGCACCCTTTGCCGGAATCTGCCTATCCTGCCGGAAGTCAATGGACTTTTGGCTGGTCCACCACATTACCCGCTGTGGGCCACGCTCCCGGTGGGGTTGGGGGGGGGGGGGCGGGGTGGTGGGGTTTGGGGGGGGGGAGAGAGATACTAAATTCCTGTAATTGCAGATAGGCTTCTTTGTTTTTGAACCTTTCTTTGAGCTATAAAGACGGACATGCCAATTTTTTTTAATTGCTTGCCACACTTGCTTGTTTTCCTTCTTCCCTTTTGCATACAAAGATTAAAAAATTCCTAAGAACACCTGCATTCACCAGACTTGTATACGTTTCTTGGGTGTGGGAGGCAGTATCAAATAACAAGAATATTCTTACCCTTCAATGCTTTTTCTGTGGATGAAGATTATAAATTAAATTTAAAGTGTGCAGAATCTACAGTAGATGCTTAAAGCTTAATCCCCGAGAATTAAAGAAGCTGGATTCAACCTTTGGAAGGAAAAGGAAACTAAAAAATCAACCTGTGGACGCCAAGGCAGGAATATTTCAGGTGGGACCTAGGGACACCGCAACATACAGAAAGCCAGACCTTTCAAAGGCAGGGATTCTTCGATTGCAAGGCACGTATAGACTGTGATCGAACATCTATGTGTGTGAATACATCATGTCAGGTCAGCTCTTCAAATTTGAAACAGGCCAAAAACAATAATCCGAGACGAAATTGACGATGAAACAAAACTGGAAAAGAGAGAACCTGAAAAAAGTAACAGCTAAAACAAAATTACTATAAAATCGTTAGCCCATATTTAAATCAAAAGCCGTAGAAAGAGTAGGTGTTCCCTTTGATGTACAATCAGAGGCACACGGCAAGGTTGGAGGACATTGGCAGATTGGCAAGAGTACTGTAGAATGTTGGGTAGTATGGATTTCCTGATTATTGATTGGGAAAATGTACCGGCCATGGTAATTATCCTTGGACTGGATAAGTTGCCTGGTCGGAGGGCAATCACCCCAATTTTTAGGGAAAGCTGGAGTGAGCTATTGCACTGGCTTGCTATTGTCTTCCACTATTCTCTTGATGTGGACACGTTTCCAGCGGGCTAAGGGTGCGAGAGCATTTCTCAAAACTAAATTGGGGCTTCGTGTGATATAAGCCCATTATTCACATTGATCAAATTTGGCCTAAGAATAAAAAGGAAAAAGAGAAAAAAAAATGTTCTAAACTTTTGTTACTCAAACTCGGTGATGTAGGACAACATGGCTTTCCCCGCTGTTTTATTGATGAATAACGTCAAGATTGAAATTTTGGATCAAGATGCAAAATTTGCCACTGGTAGCATTTTGGAAATGTAGCAAAGAGTGTGTTTGATATCAAGTGACAGCAATATGTCATTGATACATTAACTAAAAGGAGGGATTGGGGGGGGGGGGGGGGCGCAATGGGTGATGGAATTTTATAATTTTAATTGTGTGATGATGCTTTCCATTCAACGGGATTTAGTAAGGCAAATTATGTATAACGCCTGATTTTGAAAGGGTATGAAGGGCTGAGAGACCTGGTGAATTGCTACATCTATCATTGGCGATTGAAGGTCTTGAAAGCAGTTCAAAAATCACGCGTGATTTTCATCTTCATCAATAGCTGTATTGAATTCAAAGGCAGCCAAAGTATCCTGAGCCGATTAATCTCCAGTTAGGTAACAACTAGAGCATCAGAATAACGGATTAAAATATTCGGAACGTGCTTCAAATGGAGAAGAGGAGATGTAGCATATATATATATATATATATATTTATTCAGCAATAAAAGGCATTAAGCAGTAATGCAAAATTAGACTCTGATGTTCTCTTGGAAGCAAAGGAGCCGGAAGAGGCATCTAATAGATGACAGCAAGGTTTAATAGACATTTGGGTGAGTTAGCAAATAAAACGTGGTCCTGTTGGGTGATCATGCAAGGGCTGCGGGCGCAGATGAAGGTTTTGGAGGTCCTGGGCCGAATCATCTCGTTTTCTGCCATACTACTCCACTACTGCAAGCCTCAGGCCAAGATGATACTGTTCATAGTACAATGTTTGTTTTTATTATTTGTCGGGGCTTGGGCGTTGCTGGCCATCAGGATTGACCCAGTGCTGCCCCCTCGAACCACTGCAGTCCATGTGTTGCAGGAACACTCACAGTGCAGCTGGAATTGGGTTCCAAGATGTAAGCACGATGGAAGTAAAGGAAGGGCGACATAGCTCAATGTTAGAGGCAATGTGCAGAGCAATGTTGATACCTAAGGATGGCGTGTGACTTGCATATAGCGGTGTAACACTATTAACAGTCATTCTTCCTGATGTACATCCTTGTCGAGCAAAGATGTTTTCTTTGCTAACTTATCCAAACGTGTATTAATCTTGCTGACATCTTTTAGAGGCCACTTCCAACTCCTTTGCTCCAAAGAGGATAAGGCCAGCCTTCAATTTTGCATTGCTGATTAATGCCTTTCTCGCTGAATAAAAAATGGTTCATCTCCTCTTCCCCTTTCGAAACAGTTTCTGAATTTTGAATCTTTATTTTGATGCACAAGTTGTTACGTAACTAGAAATATATCAGCTCAGCAAAACTTGCCTCCTTTGATACTCAGTGCAACTATTTATGAATAAATAATAATCAATAAATTAAGTAATAAAGGACAATAAATAGTGATGTGCTTTTGCAATGCCATGGCAATGTTACCTACAATGGACATAAACGTACCATGGTACAAGTTAAAGCGCATGAATGATGGCTAATTTTTGCAATTCATGAAATCTGGCTAAAACATGCAGTGGCAAAAGTGTAGATCTTCTTTGATGCATTTGCACACAGCGAGTCTGAGCGAACAACATTCGTTTGTAACTGTGGGATCAATGACTATGGAAAATGCGTGCTTTAAAAGCAGGCAGGGGGGTGGGGGGGCGGTGGACGGCGGGTGGTTGTTGGCTATAAAATTACATTGTTCGACAAAAGCTGAATCTAAATATATATTTTCACGGCTGAGGAAGGCAGCGGCAGTCATCAAATTGACCGCCAATTATGCACCCTTCCATATCTTCGAGATTGAAAATTTCGATGCAAACATATATTATGGATTGCCGCACTAGGTAGAAAGGAGGGCTTATATTTCTATATCCCGTTTTACATACATCTGAGTATTGTAAAGCCAATGAGGTGCATTTCCTGGTCTCATCACTCATAAGCGCTCTCAGCCTTGCCCTTTTTCAACATCACCAGTCTGCATTCAAACCTGGTATCATCTAGAAGATGCACCATCTACAAATATCTGGCTCAAGTACATTATCATCAAATGCGAATCACGTTTAATTGTTGTTAGTCATGAAGGGAATGTTGAATTCTGGAACCAGAATACATCTGATGCATACGCGATCTGACAATGTGGATTTCATCTAAAACTGCTCTTGTACAAAGAAATGAGGCTCATGAGAAGATGCTGCCATGGTGACAATGTTACAAGACTTGTAACCCATAGTCCCAGTGCAATGCGTGGAGACATGGGTTCAAGCATGGCAGTTGTAAAATATAACTTCAATTAATTGATCTGGAATTGAAAGTTCCTCTCTGTAACGGGACATATAATCAGTTTCACTGTTTCAGTTCAGGGAAGCATATCTCCTGTAATTGGCTGTGGTTATGTATTGCAAAATGGCCCTTTCAAAGGCAATTAGGATAGACAACAAAAGAGGGCCTTTTTTGGCCACGAACACATCTCATGAGATAGTCATCAAAATAATCTTTTTCTCCATCAAGAGCCGATCACACACACACATTGAAATGCATATTTAATTTCAGCAAAGCCCAATCGATTCCCACCAGATCTACTTTATTTCTGACTTAGATCAGTAGCACCCACCGTAAAACACATCTAAGCTTACCGATATACAACACCACCTTCTCCACCCAACCTCGAAACCAACCTCCCACACAAACCAAGTGGCACTAATACATGTTCTCACCATACATGAGTTGATAATATCTGATCTCACACCGGGTAAATCTGACTTCTACTGGACATCACCATGATTGGCACCGCTGGCCCTTTCTCTGACATTAACGGTGACATGAAAGTACATAACGTTAGACTAGATTTCCCAGTAGCCTTTGTCTAAACATCCCACTTGCCATGAGGAAAGCAAAAAAAAGTCAGAATGAACCCCACAAACGAGCCATGTTTCCACATATTTTTCTTTTCATTACTCACCTAATTCTTGAATTTTCTTGCCGAAATCTTGCATTTTTGTAAAATAAACAAGTGGAATGTCATTTACGCAATCAAATATCAATATTTCCCCTCAGATTTCGCCTCAATTACGTTGTAATTACTGTTGGCATGCTGACACATCAACTATTATTGTTTCATTTCAGTTGTAGTTCCTGGCACCTTTTCAGGACAAACGACATCACCTGGCCCACATTTGGAAATGCATTCAAGTTAATAATGCAGAAAATGCACGAGTTGTTTTACACAGAGCGAGCTCCTAATAACCTGAAAGCGATATTATACCATTAGTCTCCTTGCACTGATTCTTCAGAGGGATACAGTGCTGAGACAACATGGGGCCAATTCATTTCATGTTATTTTATTTTCGGATATTTTGGCCATTCGCTGCTTATGGCAATGCCAGAGGATAGTTGAACAATTGCAGTTTAATACTTCACATGGAGGTTTCAACCATCTACTGGGCAGTATAGCCACGTAAACGTTCACTCGGAGTGGTTGATGAGGTGTTATGCCGAGGCCTCTGATCCAGAAGTAAGTTGCAAGAAACTCCTAGGCAACAAGTGAGTGTTCTGGACAATGTGTCCGCTGTCAGTAAATTCAACTATTTCCCTTACATGTGGCAAGTAAAAAATGCAATGCAAACGAAATAATGCACATTTGATGTTGTACTTTACCCTCTTCTTTTTGGTCAAGATCAGCTTCTGCAAGAGTTACAGGAATAGGTCATCCACCGGCCTGTTATTGACACATGACGTTACTGGAGCACATACTGTAGTTGAGTTGTTATATTCATTAGTAGAAGAGCACTTTACTTGCGGCAGGGCGGGTTGTGACAGTCCATATAATGGGCATTTTTGGGCAGGACCTTCAAGCAAGGAGCAATTGGGACTCCCATGTCTAGACTACAAGGGTTTTGAGTCCAGGACCATATTAGCGTTGAGGGAGGAGGGGTGGGGTGATGGGGAGTGGTGTCAGAGTGAGTAGGAGTGACAAGAAGGTGCTAAAAGGGATAACATTTTTGCAATATATGCGTTATATATTTACATAGAATTATTAGCAAAAAATAAGCAGGATGGTCAGCTCAAATCCACCATAGCAGTGTTAAGGAATCAGATGGGCCTACTTCTGCCAGTCTCTATTTAACCCTATGAATAATTCGGTTTATATGTTTCTGTGTGTCATTCTCCCTTTACATGTCTGTATGTTATCAGGTGCTACTGTTGCCTGCAGTGAGAAAGTTCATGTTTGAGCCACTCAATAAGTGAAGGTTCATTTTTTGTAGCACATATTTAATCTGTTACGGACTATCATATTTACTGACCGTTTACACCCCCTTTCCCACCCGCTGCCATGAGTGCAATAATATTCACTATGCCGACTCTTAGGTACTTCAAAACAGTCTCAGTTCTAGTAGGACTTTAAATGCTTACTGCATTTTTCCCGAGGGCTTTATTACTCTATTTATGTTCCCAGAATTGTATATTCAAGACATTACTGCAAAACGTCAGGTGGGATATATGAAACCAGAAGCAATCTACTTTTTTTATGATCTGCCTTCCTTCTTATACGGCTATGCAAATGTAAGCCTGGAAAAGTAAAATGTCCATCACCAAATTTACCCAGCCAAGTTGCTGATCCCTTTCTGTGCTTGTCAAGCGAGGGCCAACACAGAGATGACATTTAAATGGAACGCGTTTATTGGTAGGATAGTGTTCTAAAATCTCTGCAGGGTCAATTACGTCGATTATAAATAATCTGCAAGTTGAGCGAGTGCATCATGGGAGGCTGGGGAGGAATAACTTATCTTGCCACTCAACCCCTTTATCTGCAAAACAACAGTAACTCAGCATTCCAATTTAAAGGAAGACGGGCGTCATTTGCACAGCATGTTTAGCATATCTCAGAACATCTCTTGGCGATTTACAATAAATATTTCACTTGCAGCCGCTGTTTCGATGAAGTAACAGCGGATTTGAATGGAGAAGATTTCAAACTTTTGGCAAAGCATTGACCTCTGTCGGACTGCAAACTGAGTAACATCTTGAAATCTATGCAAGAACTTCCGAATGTGAAACTTGGTACCATTGTTTCGGAGATGGTTCTTGCGGGATTTTTAGCCCACGATTCCTGAATTACAAGGGGAGGCCAGCACAAAAAAGCATGCCCTGGAAGTCGAAATAATTCGGCAGAAATAAATATAAATCACCAGAGTAGCCAATACTTACTGCACTTTTTCTGTAGGTCATAGAGCTCTAAGGAAAAGTAAAGCATGAAGACTTTTCTTTTCGACAAAATACAATGTTTAACAGGATAAAAGTGCAATTATTACATTGGGCTTTGTGCAGAAAGGGTCCATAAATTAACGCCGCGATGATACATTAGATGGGCGATGATTTTTACAATTCTCCCTGCAGTCCTGTTGGAATGAGCAGGTTTATATCATTTCATTTGGTTTTATTCAAATGACGGAACAAATTGCAAATGATTGCAACTTATTGCACAGCAAACTTGTTTTGTGTACACGGCTGCTGTTTCAGTCATGAATTTACTTAACTAACTCTAAAGAGTGATTTGCATTAAAAATAGAAACAGTAGTAGATTATTCGGCGTTGTTTAAATATGAATTAGATTATTTAATTTACAGCAGTTATCGTTAGGATGTACATCACAGAAAGAGATATTTCAGGCAATCAAGCGCTAAAACTTCACTTGAAATTCCTCTTCATTTCATCATCTAAATATATCTTTGAAAGCCTCCATCATATTTTCACTGATATATTTATCTGGCTTCCTCTTGAATGCATCTATGCTATTCACTTAGGTAAAGACGAGTTTTTTTCCGGGATTCCCGATGTATTTCTTGGTTCCACATAACATTAGCATGTTAAATTAAATCCCTGCAGAAACTAAGTCTTGTGATTGTTTTTTTTTTAACTTCCTTACCAGCGACAAAACTTTTAGCGATTGCTAGTTTTGTAGATACGCTCCACTACTTTCCTCATTCCTACCTAGACTTTCACCTTTCAAAAAAAAATATGCTTCCAACCAGAACGTAATGTCTTACACACATCTGTATTCGAGTTCATTTTCAATTGTTCGTCCTTTCTCCATGTATAGCAATATCTTCATTCAATTTCTTGCAATGCGCCTCTGTTTCGACATTCTCCACATTTTACTGAACGCCACAAATTTAGAAATGGAGTTTCTGACTCCACAATCAAAGTCGTTAACAGGAATATTAAATAGCAGTAGAGCAAGCAAATATCCTTTCGGAAAACCATGTTCATCTTCTGCCAATCTGAATAAACCACCTTTACTCTCAGTTTCTGTTTTACATCTTGAAGCTAGTGAAGCATTCCATCCCGTTACTTGTCACCTCACTCCACATTATCGCATCTCATTCAGTGATGCACACTGGAAAAGCTTATTCAAGACCATTAGAAAAAACTGGGCACTGCATCACCATTACTTCCACCCATGTGTACACACCTATATATCCACAAGTTATATGTGTTTCTGTGTGTGTCTGCATGTGTAAATCATGTTAGCTATGAGATTTCCTCTTCTACAACCTTATTGAATAGCTATCCATTACTTTCCTGACCCAATTTTAAGAAGACTGGCCTATAACTACAAGAGGATGCTTTGCCCCTTTCTTGAATATGGAAATTACAACAAATTTCCACCAGAATTCCTGTCTTACAGCTTTTTCTTACAAGCTATGAAATATGTGTAATATTTCCATTTCTATATCTTCTTCAGAATCTTTTAGTGTATGTAGACGCCATGGATCTGGGGCAGGGGTTATATCCCCTGTTGTTGTTTGGTCGATTGAAATAACTGTTTTTATTTTAAATGCACCTATCCCATTTCTCCTCTCACCATTCAATGTTAACGCCAATATTAAAAATAAGGTGTCTCCAGTTTGAGGCGAACATGGTAAGATTTTGTGCTTGCATCTTAGCCCATTGTGTGTATTTGGATCTCTCTCCACCAGCGAATGCTGGAAGCAGTGCGGTTGATTATTATGTTTTCAAGAAAGAAGTAGACAGATCATTGACGAACAACTGGCTGAAAGGATTTCATGGATAGGCGAGAATGTGTACTTGAGGACGCAGCCATACTTATCATCATCCTATTGAAAGTGGGAGCGAGATCGAAGGGCCTAATCATGCTCTTAACTCGTACGTTCGTATAGCATATTTCTTTTGTTACCTGTTAAATTTTCTCTCTATCTTTTAAGCGCACTACCCCTATCACAGCCTTTTTTTGAAGAGCCTGTAAAAAGTTTTGTTGGTTTAATACTCGTTAATAACATGATTTTATAGCTTCTCTTTGACGTCTTAATTGCTTTTTCGACAATCCTCCTATTTCTTGATATTCTCTCTTATGCATTTTTATGCTTTTTATGTACTTATCATTGTTCTCTTTCCTAATTGACAGTTCCTTTCCGTTGTCTTCATGCAACTTTCATGTCTCTTAAATGTTTGATTTCTTCTCTCCTTGGTGAATATATATTCCTGCGCTCTGTTGAATTGTTTTTTTTTAATTTTCCCATTGACCATCCACGATGCACTTCACCAATTTGTTGCTTGTCATTTTCAGAAGTTGTAATCGACCCCCTAAAAATCTCATGATCTCCACCCTTTAAACCTCGCTTTTGATATATTTATGACCTTCCCTGTCATCTTCTTAAACATCATTGTGGTAATTAATGCCGAGCTGTTTTCTCATTTTTTTAACGACTTTCTTTATCCTGGTTCGATTCCTCATTAAAAGGTTGATACAAAATCCTTACTCGTTTTTTTCTTTGAGAAAGTCGGCAAGAAAAGGTCGACCTGCACTTTGTAGGAATTCTAAATTCTTCATCCTTTAGCGATTCTTCTGTTAAATTATTATCAAGTAAATTGAAATTCGTCATACTGTTTTTTTTTATTTTCTTAAACTCAGTTGCCTTGTTTGTCAACATTTTTCTCACCCCAAATCCAGAACACGAAGTGGATTTCAGACAGGACATTATTGTGTCACGGAACATTTCTTATCTTTTATTTCCAGGTACAAACATTCAAAATGTCTGCTATCGATAGCAGTGTCTTTTTTCAAAATAGAATGTAATCTCAAAAAGCCACAGCTAATATAGGTAGCATTTGGCCCCACTCTATCCTTTCAACATAGAACAGACACTACAAGGTAAATTTTCAGGCTGCATTGCCCCGTAGGCATAATTCAGTAATCCTGGCTATGCCTGATTCCGCCCGACGATTGATGGCCTAAAGCTGCCTTGTACTATTTCAAATTCCTCAGCATGCATTTAAACTCATTTTTATTTTGAGTTCTGTTCATGTTATGTTTATCCTATCTTTTTTTTAGATTAGTGTTTTTAAGCTCCACCTGTTCGCCAGAGCAGAACTCGTGGAATGGAGAGGCATATTGCAGACAAAATATATTGCAGAAGAAAAAGGCATGAGCTGACACATTTTGTTCGGTAGAGCAATGGGATGTAACAAAATCGAAAGTGTAACAAATCAAAAGGTCAGCGCAAAGTAGTGATAAAGGCGTATATGTGAACATAACGCTTAAACAGCCAGACGTATTGATCAAATTTTAAAGAAAGTATAGGGATCCTGAGTTTAAGAAAGAGAGGCTTTGAGAACAGAATCAAGAATGTTGCAATGAATTATTGTGAAACATTGGTTCTGCTTCAACTTCTCTGCCAAAATGATTTCATTCTCATCCGCGATTTTCAATGATCGTATACTATTGCTTCAACCTCTCCGTGATGTAGCAAATTCCACTTGTTTCACTGTGTGAAAAAACGTTCGCTACAACCACCATAGGGTGCATTAGTGGTGATTTTGCTTTTAAGTACGCTGCCTCACTTCCCTTGTAAGCCGAAGAATTTTATTTACTTTTACACGACCAAACTTCTTCATCGGTCTGATGAGCTATCAGGACAAGAACATCACTGTCTGCTTTGTGCACAAATGAAACAGAGTCGACTCATTCGTTGCCATTGGTTACGATCTCAAAGTTCCCATTTAATCATTGTACTTTTTTCCAGCTCTGAAGTGCACATGTTCTTCTTCGACATCGAACTATTAACTCTGTACAGTTTTGAACCAAGTTTCTTCTCACAATTAAAATCAATTCCATTATTTCTAAATTCTAACCCACTTGCATACAAAGGTGTCGTATACGATGCTCCCCGAGCAAAGCATGCATGTCAAATTTGGCTCGTTGGGCCCAATTTCCTATTGCTGTGCAGCAAACCTCATGCAATTCAATATAATGAATATATACAGAAAATTACTACAGTCATTCAAATAACTTCCACAGCTATAAAGGACATTCCAGTGAAAGAGATGCCTTGGTTTTAAAGTGATAGTTTATTATTTTTGTGCCAAATCCCTCGATGGCCTCAGCCATCGTTAGGTCTCTAGTCTCTTTCTGCACCTGAGCTCACTGACATATAATTCTGTTCATTTGATGCACCCCAATTTTAATTGCGACAATACGGCAACACTGAATTCAGCTACTGCATCTCGGAATCAATTAACCTTTCAGAATCGATGCCCCTCTACAGGTCTTTCTACATTTGATATGCCTCTTAATGCCTAACTCAATGATCAAACTTTTCGCCAAGCGTTCAAATTTAGCCTTATGCGGAACTGCATCAATTCTTGCCTTCCTACATCAGTCTGATGCACTTGCCGACGTTCTGTTATGTTAACCATGCAAAATATGTGGAAGTTGATTTCGTGGTTCATGCTAGTTAGATGGTTGGTTTCAGAGTTCGTATTCCATAATTCCGTAGAAAGTTGATATCCTGTATTCTTCTGTGTAGAGAAAAACATATAAACTCCCTAAAAAGCTGACAGCAGGAGGACATCTAACTTTGGAAGCTAACGTAAAACGTGTGATATGCAACTTCTGCCCGTTCAATACCCTGTAGGATCACTTGTTACAATCAGGAAAGCATAAATCAGCCGAGTGCCTATTGAGCAGTAATTTTAGTAATAACCATTTTAAACCGCACAAAATTGAATCATCATACTACATTTTTAGAGCCAAAAGAGGCCATTATGCAGGCATTCCACACATTGGCATTTATATTTTACACAGCACACCATCTTCTCTACTTCATTTCACGCTATTAAGATCATCTGCACTTTAGTTTTCTCACATGCATTTAGCTAGCTTCCCTTCCAACATTCTGCTATACAGCTAGAGGTTGGATATTCTCCGTATAAAGATAAAGTTCATGACTTCCATATTGGATACATACCATGCTACATTATATGTTTTTCTGTACAAATCCCCTAGGTTTGGTGTCTCCCACGAATCATCTTCTCCACATATATTCTGCCAAACTCCTTCTTGCGGGATTGCTCAACTGATAGCTTTTACAATAATTTATAATAATTTGCTTTGGGGAATGGTTGAAAGTATCAATTATCACATACAAAACTAATTTTCATCTCTTTAACACAAGAAGTACTTAAGTTCAGTACCTTTTTCTATCGCTTTTAGGTTCTCTTCTGTCGAAGGGTGAAAGATAAAATCACTGATTCTAAAATGATTGAAGCCCCTCACAGGTTGGATTTTTTTTATTTAGTGAACATTGGTTGTAACTAAGATGGTCCTTAGCTTCAATGTTGCAAGCATGTCGCCATTATCATTATCATAATGTGCAAGCATAAATTTAAGTAGAGCATTGTGCTTCTTCATTGACATCACAACCACAGCCATTCCAAAGCCTTTCACAATGACAAACATTTTAAACGTAACCACAATCGTAATGTGAAGGATGAGCAGGTGTGTGTGGTCGAGGGAGACAATCGTAATGTATGAGATGCAGCAGCCAATTAGGCACCACCTCCCCCTACCAGCCAAGCCACCCAGCATTCCCAACGACCAGCCACAAAAATGCAATGTTGGAAATGCCTGATAAGCAGCTTTTATTTTGTTGGAAAACCATACATACTAGCTATGATACTTCCGTGCTTTTAGAAAATTGTGCCATCTGACATTTTCTGTCTGATGGAGAGCCTCACTGACCTGAAACTTCAACGTTTGTTCCAATTTCCAGAAATATTGCCACGACCTGCTGAGTATTTCCAAGAGATTCTACATTCATTTCCGACCTCTGCCTGGCCTGGTCCCACCCAGCTCCAATCATAAACAAACAAAGTATGTTTCTCAGTCTTGCCTAACACCAAGCAAACAGGATGTAACTCCTAGCTGATCTCAATCCCATATGCGATGTAACCATTATAAAACTCAGTTTTACCAACATTGAACATACAATACATTAACAATGCTCAATTCCTTTTCTCCATCCTGAAGCAAACACAATAACCTCTGTACTCAAAAGTATCCATTCCGAACCTCAACTATTACAAAATTCACTGACACCATCTCTCGGGAAAAGTTGATTCCACACGACCTTAATTCACATTGGTGTGACGGCATCCATACCCTACATTATCGCTAGCGTAACTTGCCACTTCTCCAACTCAACACTATCTGATCTCATTTATATCAGCTCATACGCATCCATATCGCATATGTTTGACCTCATTCAAATTAGGCCTCACACAAAAAATATGCTTCCTATGCCATCCAGCACCAACAGATGTTGCACACTTATTGACTACACCCCAAAGATACACGAAATCGCACATAGCTGACTCAAGCCTATGCAGCCTGATCATACTGGATCTCTAAAATAATTCCATAGAGTAAGACCGATGTCCTGCTTCCTCAAGCTCAACTGCATTCGAGCTCACTGATAACTGGTTTTACACATAAAGGCCACCACCTATAATTTACAAAATAAATACAGGATGTAAATCATCACGGATCACACGTAGAAGCAGGCTCAAACATAGCCAAACAAGCCCATTTCCCAATTCAGCCAGAGCCGGCCACACAAAGTGCGGATTTCTCCCTCCACCGACTCAGCTACAGTCAGCCTCCTCAAGCCTACCTCATTCAGAACAGACCCCAACCATGGTCTCAGCCAGAGTGGTCCTTACCTGTAGATACACGTGCATAGAGCTGACAAATCCGAACGTGTCTCTGGCCGAACTCTCCACCATCACTTAATTGTTGTGGCCGACCGCAACAACACACGGCCTTTATTCTACTAAATCTCACATATTCCTAATCTCACCAATCGAGATCTTATCTTATGAATGATCATCTTTGTAATGTGACACCATTTCAGGAAGATGCTTAAAATCTGCATGCTGCAATCCTGCTGGCGTTTACTCAATCATTCACTTTTCCAGAACCACATCATCCAGTTTAGGGTCGCGGGGAGTCAGAGGCTATCCGCTGCTGTGAGTTAATTTCTATAATTTCCACATAAAACTCCAATTCTTTTCCTCTTACGTCACTGATTTTCTGAATTTTAAATATTTACTCACCGCATTTTTGAAGTTTAATCTGGAGATAATATATTTCTGAAAATGAGCATAGGAACATTTTGTCAATCACGTTCATTTGGTTTTCTCCAAAAAAAATGTCACTACAGCATTCACTGCTGCCGGAACAAATCCAGCTCAAAGAGATTCATCAGCAAATCTTCAGAAACTGAACAATTTTTCCATGAATTCAGAAAATCTCAATGAAATTTTCTTCCCATATTGGACTCTTGAGAATTGTAGTTGTTGCTGTAATGTAGGAAATGAAGCTGCAATTCCCACAAACATAAATTGAACAGTAAACATGAGTTCTGTATAATTCACTGTTGATTGCGTGTCAGTCATACCAATACATTGTATCCAACCCTTAAATGTGTACGAAATAAACCTTGGTGAGTGGGGAAGTATTGTATTCCTTTAACAGCTCGCCTTAGACATGACACACCTGCCAGTTCACCACTCTTATACTATTGGCGACCAGTGTGTCAGCCAAGACTTACTGATCAGGATTTCGAGCTACATTTGAAATCACGAGATCCAAGCTCAAATAGAGAGTTTTACAGCCTGTGCCAACACTGGTACGACAAGGTCAGTGCAGAATAAAACATGGTGTTTACCTGAATCTTTGTCCCAAAGATCTCCCTCTGCAAAAGAGGAAAACAAAATTGCATTTCGATAGTGCCTTTCATGAATTTATGGTTTCCAAAATGCTTTGTCACCAATGTCATTCTTCTGAACTAATGTTGTAATGCAGGAGAAATTGCAACCAGTTTGCAGAGCATAGGCTCCCACAGGCAATAATAAAATGTAGCCGAGTCACCATTTTTTTTACATTGATGGAGGATTAATTTTTGGACATGGAAACTTCGAGAGCTTCCCTTATTCCCCCAGCAGAACCATAGGATCAAATTAAGAAAAAAATCCCACCAATTCGAAGGAGAGACAGTGACTCAGCGAAAGATGTCCATCAAAATGCTTCAATTTCAATACTGCAGTCCTCTGTCGCCGGTGCACTGGGGTCTCAGACTAAATCTTTCTGCTCAAGTTAGTAGGGAGGAGGAATATTCGCTCTTCGATAGGTTATCAAATTAAGCCATTATTGCAAAGCCCATTTTAGACTGCCTGTTACAGTAAAAAAGAGCAATTAAATTCAAATTAAGCATTATGTATTTTAGTGCTCTTCGTTAAATCATTAATGCAGTGGATGTTGACAAATGTCTTTCTGATAGGGGATCTTCAAATAACTCCTGCCCCATGCTATATGGTTGGCCCCATTTTTGTTGAATTCTCCTGTTTATTGTTTCTTAGATTTAAATCCATTTTGTAGCATGGAATCAGGCCTTCATCCCCTCTAGTCACTGCAGCTGTTCTTATGTTCCACACGAGCCCCTCCAGCTTCAACAAACCAAGTCACAATGTCATTCAACATCTTTATCTCTCATACACCTGACATTGCATGAACATTTGTGTTTAAATTAGTGCACCTTGCAGTTCTGATTCTGCGTTATAAATATTCAGTGAGTGGATATATCCTCTGAATTTCCCAATAATGCTTAGTGACTTCATTTCATTTAGAGTCTCAAGTTCTGGACTCCATTTGAAAACCCTTAATAATTGTAATGACTCCTGTCACCGCACCATTCAGACTTCATTTTTCTAGACAGACACGCCAATCTTTCAGAAATTGTAAATCGCTCGGTTCAAATATCATGTTTCCATGTCTTCTCTGGGACCTCTGTTTTGTTATGTGTACGCATAATCTTGAAACTGGAAACAACATCGATATGTACATATGATCCAAAATCATCAAAGGGGGAAACAAATAATGTAATCGATGTTTCGTTTAAGCAAATTGCACAAATAGTAGCACTCTGCACGCACTGCATGTAAAGTCTGTCAGAGATATATGGACTGCAAAACTGAACTGAACAATTTGAGTTTTTTTTTCTATTTGGAGTTCATATCTGGGCTTGGAACTTAAAAAACAGGCTGACGAAAGTAAACTTCCATAAGAAATCAACCAGAACACTATTGGCTTGACAGTATTAACTGGCCTATCCAGGTCCCCTTATAAACGGCAGAAGGAACTGCAAGTATATTGCTCATTTTACAAACACGGAATTTTCCAAAGTACGTGTTAGGCATTGTAGAATTTAAAAGTATGTTGCTATGCATGAGTAACAAAATCTGATTTAGTTATCGCATTCGCAAATCAGCCGGACAGTGACCGAATAGCCAGTATCTTCTCCTTCTTTAATTGATTTATGTGAGCTAGGCTTCGCTGGTGTGAACATCAGTTACTGCCCATCCTTAATTTTCCTTAAGGAGGAATTGGCAATTGCATCTGAAGTAGGTCCTTCCATGGTGCTGTTAGCGAGGGAGTTCCAGCATTTCGATCCTACGACAGTGAAGGAATCACAATATATTTAATGTCAGGATGATGATTGGCTTATCGAGGAACTTTAAAGTGGTGTTGTTCCCAGATACCTGCTGCCCTTCTGCTTCTAGACGGCAGCAAACACTGGTTTGGAAGGTGCTGCCAAAGGAGCCTTGTTGAGCTCCTGAAGTGCATTTTGTAGATATTATTCACTGATGCCACTGTCCGTCAGCGGTGGATGGAGTGAATGTGTGTGCATGGGATGCAAATCAAGTGGGCTGATTTGCCATGGGTGTTGTCAAGGTTTTGAATGTTGTTGGAGCTACACGCAGCCAAGCAACTGAGGAGTATTCAATCACAAAGATGTATTGAGCCTTGTAGATTGTTGATAGCCTTTCGGGGCTTAGGGATAAATTAAAATTTGCAATGTCCCCAGACCCTGATCTGCTCTTGTAGCCATTGCCATTGATTTTCATAAGGTGGTGGTTTTATAATGTCTTGATAAAGGTGGTCATTGCCTGGCACTGTTCTTGCTGCATGTGGAAATTGAGTGCTTCATTATTTAAGGTGTCGTGAATTCTTCTGTTATTTGTTTGGTCATCAGCTAATACCCCCAAATTCTGAACTTATGATGGAAGGAAGTTTCTTGAAAAAGCATCTGAGAATGATTTAGCCTACAGCACTACACTGAGGAACTCCTGCAGTGATGCCCTTTAACTCTTGGTCATTGACCTCCAACAACAGCAACAATCATGCTTCCTGCTAGGTATGACTTCCACCAATGCAAATTTCTCCCCACTTTTTCCCATTGACTCCAATTTTGCTAGGGTTCCTTGTTGGAATAATCGGGCAAATTCTACCTTGATATCAAGGACAAACACTCTCACGTCACGACTGGACATCAGCTATTTTGTGCACGTTGAAACCAAGTCTGTGATGAGGTCAGAAACTAAGGGACACTAGCAGAACCCAACCTGAGCAATGAGCAGCTAATTGCTGAGCAATTGCCACGTGATAGCATATCCTGACAGTTTCCTCACTTCACTGATGATTGGTAGTATACTGATGGGACGAAAATTGGCTGGTTTGGATCTGCCCCGCTTTGTTTGCACAAGGCATACAAGGGCAAGTGACTAAATTGCCAGGTAGATGCCAGTGTTGGAGACGTACATGAACAGCCTGGACAAAGGCACAAAAGAGGTCATGAGCACATCCTCAATACTATTGCTGGAATATTGCCAGTGCACCTAGACTTTGCAGCATCCAGTTCCTTCAGCCATTTCATAATATCACGTGGAGTGAATCGAATAAGCTGAAGGCTGGCATCTGCAATTCCGGGAATCTCTGGAGGGGGACAACATGGGTCACCCACTAGACATTTATTGCAAATGTTTAAGCCTTATATTTTGCCCCAATGCTTGGCACGCTATCATGAAGAAGCATGGAGTCTTTAGTGGACATTGTATTATGTAATTGCCCACCACAAGTAACAACTGGACCTGACCGCACTGCAGAGCTTAGATATGTTCCATTGTTTGTGCAATGGCTTAGCTCTTTATATCACGTGCTGCTTATGATGTCTGGCACGCACATGGATCTGCGATGTCACTTCACCCGGTTGCCACTTCGTTTATAGGCATGCCTGGTGCTGCTCCTGGAATGCCCACTTGCACTCTTCATTGAAAAAGGCTGGATACCCAGGCTGGCTGGTAATTGAAGACTGTAGGATATGCCGGGCCATGTGGTTAAACATTGTGATTGAGTACAGTTCTGCTTATGCGGATGGACCACATAGTCTCGTGGCTAACTCAGCTTGTTGTGCTTGATCTGTTCCAAATTTATGCTCTTTGGCACGGTGTGAGTGCAACACCACACATTGCGTGGTATCCCCAATGGCTCCACGACGACTGTGCGGTTGTCACTGCTACCCATGCTGTCATGGACACACGCCCCTGCAGCAGGCATGTTCCTGATGATGAGGCTAAGTATGGATCCCCCTCTTGTTTGCTCCCTCACCAGCTGCCAGAGACCGTGCCTACCACCCATTTCGCTTCGCACTCGTCTCTTCCGGTCTACAGTGGTGCTACAAAGCCATTTTTGGTGTTGCTGATTAAAGTGAATTCTCTACCATTGCCGCCCTCAATGCTTCTCCAAGTGACGTTTAACATGGGGGAGTACTGATTCATCAGCTGCAAGGATGGTTGTGAAATGTGGTACGTGGTAATCAGCAGGAGGTTTCCTTGCTCATGTTCGGCTTGATGTCATGTGACTTCATGGTGTCCGAAGTCGGTGTTAAGTGTCCACATGGCAGCTCCATCCACTCCCTAGCTCCGCCATCTCGGCTGGGCCTTTCCACTACTGGCCCTGTTATGCCTTTGACAAGGACAGTGAATCCCTGATTATAAATATGACTGTTGTTTGACTGGCCTTTTGGATATCTCCCCCAATGTTGGCACCAGCCCCCAGTTGTTAGTAAAGCTATGTTAAAACGGTGGACAGAGCTGAATTTGTCACTATTTTACACGGTGACCACTTCAATCCTGATTTGTCTCTCTAGTATCGGCCCTTATCTAATTTTCTGCCGCAATTCTGATACAACTCAGTGACCATGTCTGATGGCAAGTACCGGCCACATGGTGGGTTTGGGGCCACATGCCCGGAGTGACATATGCCCCATGGCTGGTAGAACCCATGCGGCATTCTCCAGATCCAAGCAGTCGTTCCTGATTTTCCACACTATAACTGTCTGCCTGTCGAGTTAATCAGCCCATGTGCCAGTTCAAATTCAATTTCAAATTACTGAATGAATAATATTTCACCAACTTGCTAGATGGTGAGTTACAGAATATGGGCTCTAATTAACAAAGGTCCTCCTCCTCCATTGTATGTTTTTTAATATATAGTTGCATTCGTCCATGGCATTTATTTTTCGCTTGCAAAGCCAACGGAGAAAAACTTTCTAATCACCCATGCACAATGCGGAAAACTGTGTCCTCCTCATCCCTGTACCTTAAGCATATCAGAACGGGATCTCTTTTTCTCCTTTACCTAAACTTGATATTAAGTTATAGATGTCCTCTCTGCTTTCTATGCTCGAAGGAAAACAAACGTTTGTCCACCAATCTTCCATGGTCGTTAAATTCACTTCTACATTGGAACCATTCTATCATTTCTCTTCAGAAACCCCTCAATGTTCAGTCGCTCCTTCTGAATATATGTTGATAGCTGGATGGAACAATGTTCACTCTGCCATAACCAAAGAATCTTTTGTGCTGTATGCCTCCACATAATAAGCCCAATAATCCGAATAACTTGCTAGCTATATTTATAATATTTCAAGACAACTTTAAAAACATTTCTGCTCCTCCTCTGTTGCATACTAACGAATCATTTCAATAAGGGTATTTGGCCTCCTCTATCGGTTTGCCAACATGCAACACTTCAGAGTTATATGCACAATTTTCAATCCGCCACTTGATGCCGATGCTGCTCGACTATTTATGTCTTGCTGCAGTTGCGTGCTATCGACCTGTTTGCTGCACATCCATGCAATGTAAAATAAAGAAATGTTAAATAATTGTGTCTGTCTGTCTGTCTTTCTTTCTTTCTTTCTACCTATCTGTCTCATTTACTATCTAATCAGCTGTATAACATATAGAGAGTGAGGGAGGGAGAGAGACGGAGAGAGGGAGCCAGAGATATAGATAGAAAGACCTTCCGAGCCAGTGCCGGATCTCCCTATTAATTTTATTTCATCCCACTCTTCTACTGTTCCAAGTATCACTCCTCCGAAATAGCTCTCTTCTTGATATGAATATTTAATACCCTGTTGAAAAAGTCTATAGAACATTCTTCCACGACACCATTAGCAGTTTAATCTAAATGCTAACCACTCGCTGAAAAGAACATGTCGCCCTCATGGCACATCTGTTTATGATCTCAATTACCTTAACTCAGTCTGTACTGATTTTCGACTGTTCCTGCCAATGGAGCAACTCTCCCGTGTTTAGTCTGTCCTGGATCCTAATGACTATGTTCACCTCTATCAGATAGTTGCTTAACATTCTGATCAACAATGTGAAGAACACCTGTCCAAACTAGCCAAGTAATGGCAGCTCCTCATCCCTGGAATTAATTTAAAAAATTACTTTTGCATGCTCTATAATGCCTACACATTTTCCTGGAAAATGCTGTCAAGAATTGGAAACAATTTTCTAGTTGAGGCCCGCCCAGTATTTTATACCTTTATTGAAACCTACTAGTCTTTGTGCTATATGACCCTCTTATTAAGTTTTGTGAGCAGTTTTGTTTTTTTAACGACCATTCAAACTGCCTTGTCACTATGAGCAAATTGTGCGCATTGACAACCAGGGGTAAATACCCTGAAACCCATTTAGATGTTGACGCTTTCTCATGCAGTGCCTCGCCTAGTACTTCCCAACAAAATGATGTGATCGCACTTTTCTGCGTTAGACATCATCTTTCAATTGTCTGTCCGATCCATCTGCCAAGCTAAAGCTGGTGATATAATGACTACTCTGATTGAACTGTTTCGGCACAGATACTTGTTCCGCCCGACTCACAAGGGACCCCAAGACCACAGAAACACCCTTGTTATGTGAGATTTAATTAAGGGGTAAGTAGTCACCAGGACATGTGTTGAAAACTTCCCTTCATTTCTTTCAAGTGCGGCATTGGGTGATTAACGTCCAAGTCCGAGGGAAGACCTCGCCTCGTTTAATGGACTAAACGGCTACACGGCACTTCATGCAATACTTTGCTGCCTGAGAGCTGCACTGTCGTGTCAGCATCTGCGCCTGCGCTCAACTGCTAACTCTGGACTTGAATACGCAACCTTCTGACCACAAGTTGGAAGTTCTGTCTAATGATTCACAGTTAAAAGCTGCGAGGACAAAAAGTTGTTGCACCTTTACGGAAGAAGGTAACACCACAATTTCCTTTCGCACATCTTCTCCCATGCCTTGGGGATGTGCTTTAATGCCTTCACTCGATTAGATTTTGACACCCAAGGCACACGATTTTTTCCAGCAATAAGTTATTTCCGCAGTATGGGCTTTATAATCAATCGGGAAATCCACACCTTGGTGGATGCTGGCTCATGGAATACTCACTGCACTTCTGCTGAATGTCATTCAATTCTAACACAGAAAGAAAGGTTTACAAGGATCATGGCATCATTATAGTTATCAGTTGCATTTCCTCGTCAAGAGTACAGAAGATTGCCATTTTATATCCCGACATTCCCAGAAAGCAATCAATATGGCCCGGTAATCCTGTTAACAATCGTGTCTGGAACCTACAGGGCTGTTAGTGAATGAGCTTGAATAGACGAATGCAACTGGAAATATTTGACGCCCCTCCACTAACTGCAATTTATTGGTGACGTACTTCTGCTTTTCAGAAATGACACTGGCATGGTTTCATTCGTAAATTTTCTTTTCTGGACAACTTAAAACCCGTGTAAACCTAGAACTTTTCCGGTGTAATTCGTCGCACTTTGTTTAATTAGGCAAAATGCTTTTGTGCGTGTCGATGTTGTTTAAATAGCTTCTATATGCAGATTTGAGATACTCCACTTCAATATTCTGCTAAGAATGATCAGTGTGATTTGTTATTTAGTGCATGAAATGTACAATGGTTGCTAAAGAGCATTCCCTAAAGCTCGTACTCCATTCAGCTCGTTGGCTGACAGAGAATGCGCCGAGAAATTTTAATCACACATGGCCCCTGAAATGACTGCAAATCACCTGAGGGAACACAGTGTCGATATTTACAAATCAACATGTATCCTTCCGAGGTCAGGACCCAAACCCAAACATGTCCTCAAAGGAAGGCATCGACAGGTAATAGAATTTAAACCAGATTGCAAGCGTTAGTTAAACTTGCTTGGCAATGCACAGGAGACATTAATCTTACGTTGACAATGCTGAACTAAAATTTTCTTGGGGATGACAAATATTTAAAAGGTGATAATCAAGTCGATAGACCTTTCGTGGGATCTCGATGGATAACTGCCCTTGGCCTTAAAAAAATGCAGTGAAATTCTGTATACCAAACGATCGTGCATGAGCGAATTCCACATTCTAATCGTTTTCTGGATGAATACTTTCCTCCTGAGTGTTTGTTTCTATTAATGATACAGTCCTATCTTACTCGCTCTCAATTTTGGCTGCGACCTCAAGGTGAAAGATTTTCTCCACATATAGCCCATTAACAAATTCAACCGATCTTCCGATTAATAATGCTAAATGCTATTTGAGAGATGTTAATCATGAAACAAACAGTCGATTGATATGTTCTAAAGACATTAATATCTGTCTTTTTAAAACAGTGAATCCTTAAACTGGCTACCTTTTTCTTTGCCTTTCATCTTTGTTTCTGTCAAGGCATGACGTTAACAGTAAGATTGTAGAATCATTGAAACAGTTGACGTTTTATATGATAAGGCAATAGTTTGCAGGTGGATTGAAATTTTTAATTGTTGCTATATCAAGGCATGCTGCTGCGTGTAGAACTGTGCACACAACAGAATAATGTAGTTGATGCTACATATTGAGGCAAATAATGATCCTGGACTGTAGTGCAAAACTGACCCGATCACAACGGCTGTCCGTTCCATGCCCAGCCAGACGACCAGCTCAGGTAACAGAACCACACATTAGTCGGGATCAATAATTGACGGAGAACTCACTGCTGAAGATGTGTATCTAACCAATACGTCATCTCTCAGTGCAGCTTATCAACGATTGCGGTTTAATATGCACCACTTTAGGATACTGTATTCAAATTTGATGCACTGCATTTTGCAATGATTCGCAAATCATGTTGGGAGCACAGGGAAGATTTAATTGACAGTACCAGGGGCGTCAGGTAATTAGACAGCAGAGTGAAGCTGAGATTTTTCTGATCATGACAAGAAAGTTAATGGACCCTATGATAATGAAGCCCATTATGATAAGACCATCATTCTTAAGAAATTAAGTAAGAATAAATGGATTCCGCGTCCAGGACGACCAGCAACAAAGAAACACTGATTTATGGTTATTCATAGACAAATCATAGGGTGGGGAGGAGGGGCTTCGCGGGGAGCAACACCTTAATGTGCAGAACAAGCATTTGGAAGGTTGTGAAATGATTTCTGGAACGCAGATAATGAGAGAGAGAGAGAGAGATAGTGATAGAGAGATGGAGAGGGATAAAACTATTTCATATAGCAGTTAAAGGCATGGTGGAGGTTTGCCTTCTTTTTTGGCAGAGCAAATATATGATGCAGGCAAAATCAACATCTGTATATTTAAAACTGCTGATCGGCATTTCTGTATTCTATGTGCGGGCTAGGAATTGTAGGAATATTTTGTGCAGCGGCTATTTTACACAAATACCAAATATATTTCCCACCTGAATCCTTTAAAGACACTTGGCACATTAGAATCTCTGAAAGGGTGAGATGTGAGAGTTTCACCATCATTTAAATTTCACCACGTTTCGCCCTCTACCTCCCATCCACCCTCCTGACTTACAATACAGAATTTACAGTGCAGTTATTTTTTTTTGACAAAGTAGATCATGTCCTTCCTTGCGCTCCATAATTCGACATACTGCATCTCATATTACCCATATGTACACCCGCTCACTTCCTCCTGAAGTGCCTTCTTAACCTACACAAAAAATAATGGCAGAATATTTCACTCAGCTGATCCTTGTATCATATTCGTAAAATTCGAGGTCTAATTTGGGCCGCCATTTCAAACCGCATTTTAGCGAAGAGCAGAGTGCTGGGATTGCAGTAGCAATAAGCACAAGGCTGGCATCGGGAACCTTACTTGAGTACAGATTGTGCAATAACATACAGAGACATCACATTGAATCTCCCCGAGATGGTCCTCCAATAGCTGCATGGCATGCTTTAGGATATTTTACTTGAGTATTATACATGCTTAAAAAATAAGACATCGTATAATTCCATCATATAACGGCGTGTTAAGTTTCAATTAGTAACATGCACCGTGCTTTGGTTTGCAGATTAACTTGCACAACAGTGCAATCAAAAGCTTTTGCAGATTTTTTTTTCTGCCAGACTTTGCCAAGTTCTTCGCGTTAACAATTGTTCAATTACCTTATTTAAGTAGATACACTGTGCTTCTCCATGGTTAGTCACGTCACCGATCAACTATAGAGGGCGCTCTGTATTTTTTCATTGCCAGTGAGTTGCATTTACAAAATATATTTAAGTCTATGGAATTCGATAGCGAGAGGGTAGGCCGACGCACATAAATTAGAGGAATATATCTGTCCGTCCAATCAAGTGTCCCATTCCTAATCCTACCCTTCACCAAAACAACTTACGACATCTGTTATTTATTTCCTAGTTTTCAGGTAACTTGCATTCAGAGGGTGTTGGTGATCATGGATTTCCACTGGATGTGGCCACGATTATGCTTGGCAAAGTACGACAGTCAATTGACGTTGCTTCCTGATGGCTGGCTGGCAAGCATCTCTCCCATTCTTAGCACCTGCTGCCAGGCACATTGGAACACTTTAGAAGATGGTAACCAATACAGCCGGCCACCTTATGAAACCAGCTTCAACAGCGAGCAAGTCCTGAAATGAGACTTGAAGGCGGAGCTTCTGGCCGAAAGTTGTGACACCGCAACGGCGTCAGATGAACTCCTTCATAAACTCTAATAGCAAACAAATCATTCTTAACCAACGCAAATGTTTTATTTCCAAATTCTCTGTGCTAGCGAGAACATCGTTGTTACCACGACATTTTTTTAAGGAGCATTACGTGAATTGCTTATTCTGTTAATTAGTTCACATGCTATTTATTGCCTTCCAACTTTGTGTGACACAGCATCCGAAAATGTGCCCTAATAACTCGAAAACATGGAACCCTTATATAGGGTTCTTCTGCTGCCAACCCTTAGGGTACATTCTAGCAATCTGCTTCGTAAAAAAAAAACTTAAAACATTCATGAGAAAACAAAACAATTCATGTAAAGAAGCAATCAGCCATTGTCAATCTGGTTTTTTTTGAAGAACAATATGAAAGATCAGTTACCTTTTTCTTTTGCGTTGAGTTTTTCTTCTGTTCGGGATTACATGATAAACAAACCAAAAATTATAAGATTAAACAACATTTTTCACGAGGGGGGAGTTTCGTTATTGCTTAGAACACTTTGCAAACGTGGTACCAATTCGATAAAGTTAACAATATTCATCATTCCGTTAGTGTGCAGGATAAAGCAAGAATTTTGACAAAAAGCGCCAATAATAATGTCGCATGGAGCATCAGAAATTCATCCTGCCCACTATCGGATGGTCGGCCTATTTTGCTTCCTGTCCAGCATTTGTTTTTATTGAAATCAACAGAAGCGTATGAGGGCCTATCGCCAAACAATGGGTGCCTGAATTGATGACTTCACATTTTGAAGAATATAAACGCATTTGCTTAATGGTCCAAAATAATAAGGCATGTTATCGAAAGCGACACCAGGAATGTTTTGCTCACCAAGGTCTTTTCCAGCTTGTTGACAGTCGCTTAGCTCTGTAATTCATAACATGGATTTTCCACACTGAAGTGTCAACAAAAACCATGCCGTTTTCCCCTTCCAATCTCTCCACATGGTATGCATCAACGACCTAAACATGAGTGTCCAGGGCAAAACTTTCACATTTTCAGTTTTCAGATTTTACAGGGCTATGAATTGCAAGGAAGATGGTTAAATACATAAAACGGACGCAGATGGACTGGTGGAAAAGAAGCAACTATTGCAGGTAAAATTAACAGTGAGAGGCACGAAGAAATTCATTTTGGTAGGAGGGGGTAATGAACAACTTGTGATAGCATTCCAAATGGGATTGAAGCTTCTGATGTGGCTTTGGAAGTAAAAGAGGACAAATGGTTGCAAGATGCAGGGCTGAATGAAAGCGCCGTCACTTTGGCAGATGAAATCCTCGGCTTTATAAAGAGATGAATAGGCAGCCAAAGAATGGAAGTTATAGTAAACCTGTTTAACCGCTAGTTCGATTTCAACTCGGGAATTGTATCATATTTTGGAAATCATAGTTAAGGGACTAGTGAAGACGTTTGAGAGGGTAGAGACTGTATTCATGGGAATATTTCCAGAGATGATTGTTTCTTCTAGGAGGAAAAGTGGAGAATTTAGAGCGGTTGTGCACAAATAAACTAATGATTGAAAGGAGATTCGATGGGGCTTCTCAAATTCACGACAGGGCCTGGACATGTTAGGCAGTCCTAGACTGTTCCCATCTTGAATGGTCAAGAACCGGAAGTCATTGAGTTAAGGTCCAGTGAAAGGGAACCAAGGGGACATGGGGAAAAATAAATGTGCAGCACATCATTAGGTTCTTAAATGCAATGTCTAAGAATGAACTCGGCGAAGGGACAATCGTGGCTTTTAATCGGAGGCTGGGTAATTATTTGAATAGTAAGCAAGTTTGCATGCATTGCACGTGAAGGTCTGGAGCATGGGAAAATCCGAGATAATCACCCAGAGATGCGCTTCTGTCGGGAAGATCCCGATGGCCTCTTTCTGTGCTGTAACCGATCTGTGACAAGCTACATTCTTTGGTTATGTTACAAATGTTTAACTTCTCTTCGGGAAACATGGTTTTCTCCCAAATGATTAACTGTACTTAAGAACCCGCAAGTAGTATCCTGCGACCAACTGATTCCTCAGCTCTGTCAGTGGAACTTTGCTGGTAGAGATTGAAAGTAGACTGTTGACAGGAAAGAGCAATTAGCGTGGATATAGTGACTTACTCCAGGAAAAGACTAAAATTGTTTCCACGCAAACAGTTTCACAAAACTGGAGGTGATGCAACATGTGGCCACATTGGGACATGTGATTAATTGATTGCAGATAATGTTATTACTGGCTATGCTTCGCTAGCCAAGACGATTATCTTCCATGAGCCTGAGATGGCTGATGAGACAGATTCGGGACCTGCAGACTTCATGCACCATTGGCTTGTTGGGTGCCAGTTCGTGTATCAATAATTCGAGTCACGCTGTTTTTCTTTGACCCCTCCTGCTTTTCCGAATCATTTTTTAGTTGTTCATTTTCAAAGTGCTGGTGTCCTTCCTATAGTGCCTGGTGCCATTTGGCTTAATCTATAAACGGTGTTCACCGAGATGTCCATGTGAATAATTCATTTTCTTCATGTTGCTTTTCAGCACATCCCTTAACAGCGTCCTCCGCCCTCCTCTGGTGTGTCTGTCCTTGCTAATCTTGGAGAACAGTACCTGTTTTGGGAGTTTGATAAATGAGAGCTGACATTGTCCGCATCTCTGCCCTCCCACTTATATGCAATTTCTTTTGCAGCCACTTTTAATGGTATGAACCAAGTGCCTTAGGTGCCTCCTGGAACTTTTTCATCTTGCAGCTTCGGCCTTGCAGAGTAAGGTGGGAATCAGGCCCACATAACAGATCAAGAGTTTCCTGTCAGTTTTGGTGTTGCGACCTTCAAATGCTCGCTTTCTCAATTGACCAAATGCAGTGCAAGCATACGTCAAGTGATCGTTTTGATACAACACAAAAATGTGCCCTCCATCATTCGCTGGACACCTGATGTCATGGTAGATGTACTCAGAAAGAAAGATGCCCGTGTGGGCGAAATGTTAGGATGTAGAAACCGTTTCACACCACCTTCCACGCCTGTCTTTAGAGAACGACACCTCGGTCCAATGGCAGGAAACTAAAACGTTTGGAGGTTTGGTTCTGTTGCAGTTTTGTTGGCCAGAAGAGCCATTGTGTTGCTGCAGATGCCGTGTATTTCCCTGTTTGTTCTGAGGACATGTAAGCCAGCGCATCATCCACTGAGTATTTCTAAGGTTCCTAGCAGGCCGTCCCAATAACAGAAGTGCCAAAGGGCGTAACGAACCACACTGCATTTCACCATGTTTTGAACAAAAGAATAATTATTGGCCAGAATCCGGGGTGAGGACGAGGGATGGACTTTGGAAACCACACAGGAAATATATGAATATTAAAGGAGTACGGAAAGTTTGAGGTGCAAGATTTAGCAAAAATAATTCAGAGCCTTGGGACATATTGCAGAAGCCAAAACACGCTATTGGTAAGGGGAAGGAACAGAGTGATCAGAAAGAGGCCAGCGTGGTGGGAACACAAAACTTGCAGCCAATTGTAAGGCCACAGGATTCTCAAGGCAATATGGAAGGGTGAGGCCACAGAGGGATTTACATATAGCAATGACAATTTAAAAGTTACTTTAAATTGGAATGTGTAATCACTGCGAATCCATCTTTTCTCATGTTTCTTTTCACCCATTTAAACGTTCAGTTGCTCGAGCATATTTCCACTTACCTTTCTTTAATTCCTCTGTGAAACAAATCAAGAATAAATAACAAAATGAACGAATGCTTGACCTACCGCAGAAAAGTTTTCACTGAAAATCAAACTATTCTGCAGGTGGCCGACAGTGCAGAGCAAACATAACTCTCCTTGAGCACGTGGAACACACTGGAAATGTATGAAACAACTCATGGAAAGTTTACAACAGCCATTTATTGGCTGCTAACTGGCAACCTGCTACCTTTCTTTTTGCTCAAACAAGAATGAGTGGTGAAGTTTTCCTCTTCACTTCGCAGTGGCGCTATCGGCGGGAAATGAACAACATGAAGCAAGGAGATAAGGTAAATGAAGCCACATTCCTAAGATTGCATAATCGTTCTTTTGATCATCCTCTCCGTGAAAAGGATCAATGTCTTTTTTTTTAATCTTGAAGCCAACAACAATTGAAATTGGCAAAATGTGACGGCGAGTGCTGATTCCATATCACATAGGTCAACCAGTCACATTAACCAAGCTCTACACGATGAATTTCAATTTGTGGTAGCCAGGCAAAATGTGCAATTTCGTAGAGAGGGAAGATTATATACCCACCACAAATAATTAATTCCATTGTAGTCAGTGCAACTGAATACACACGTGACCCTACATAAGTCTGTTTATTGAATGCCAGCAACTGTTGCTCCAACGCAGGCCATTTTTTATCCAAGATATGATCTACGTTAATCATTCTGAACAATGAGAAATCCATAAAGTCACTTGCCAAGCTTCTGACCGAGCTTTGCACGAAAACAATGATTGACATTTCTGCTCCCCATACAGAACAAATCTGTCATTGCTTTAAAGTTCACCATCTTTTAAAAAAAACATTAGTGTTCCAGGATCGTTCTTTCTCGCTGTGCTTTAGAAACACTTGGAGCTTTGCTTGATTTAAGAATTAAACAAACGGTCTGGAAATTCAGCAGACATCAAAACTGATTGGCTCACCTAAATATTTTATGGTATCTTGGCAGGAGCCTAACTCTGCAAGACGGAGAGGAACAATATGAATCTTTAAGTCCATCAGGTGTGTGTTTTATCAGTCTTCCAGGTTCTCTTAAAAAGTAACGCTTTTGGAAGAGGTCACATCCTGGCTCATGTTTACTCGACTCCAGAGTCTCCTGGGGGCCTTCACGCGATATGAGCCTTCCTCGAATTTGGCTGAAGAGGATAATATACTTTGACAGATAACAACGAAGAAGGCAGAAACATACATCAGTATCGAACAAATAGTAATAGAGCCACAGCAACAGGTTGAGAAATATTATGAAAAGTTTCGAGGCTGACCACTCTGAGGCACAGTTTTTAGGGAGTGTCTTAAACGTGTATAGGTGGGGACTGGGAAAGTACTAAATCGGACATTTGGGAAGCAAATTACTTGGATTAAAAATGATTTTTGAGCTCTGGAATGTTACACAGATGGGGAAGGGGGAGTCACAAAGGGACGTGAAAAATGGAAATAACACTATATTCGACATCAGGCAAGATACTCGACGGGATATTGGCCCTATTCCAACACGGATGAAATTTTAGGGCAACCTATTTATCTTGCATTAAAGTTGAGTTTCTGTAACATACGTATACTTACTCTTCTTTATCTTTTCTGTGAATTGGTAAAAGAAATATAAGCAATAGAAAAGTTATCGGATATGCAATGTCACTCAGCATAAAAAGGTGATCTCCAATTCGGTATCAGACATCCCAAAGCAAACTTTACAACTCTGTATTCCTTTTACTGTTGATCATTGACTGGTCGCTCCTGTTATTGATATCCTAACAAAAGTAAAGCTTAAGGTCTTTACTCTTCATTTACTGTGCTTTTTTTTTCCCCCTAAAGAAAAGTGTTTTCAGCAGTCTGGATAAGCGAGTAAAACTCTGAGATTCTTGTGACTGGAACTAGGTATTCATAATTCTCAATCCAATGGAGCTGGTACAGACTTTGTCTAAGTGTATTTTTGACAAAGGACAAATGGTGATGTCGCCCCTTAACAACGTAAAAACATAACAAAATTAGCAGAATTAGGCCGTTTGACCCCTCTAATCTTCCCCTCAATTCCACAAGAATATAACTAATCTGGTTGTGCCTTAAATCCCCTTCCCTGAATTAACTCCATAACCAGCTGTGAAGTAGAGCCGTATGGACTCAAAACGTTAGCCCCCCTTTCTCTCTCCACAGATGCTGCCAGACCAGCTACGCTTTACCAGAATTTTCTGTTTCATGTCTGATTCCCAACCTCAGCAGTTCTTTTTTTTGCTTTTACTTCATTATCATCCCCATAGGAATTAATTGCCTTGTAGGTTAAGATGCCACAGCCTACACTGTCGCCTGCAGTATTGACTTGCAGTATTAACGACTCAGTGAAAGAAAAACTCTGTCTTTATTTGAAGATACATTATTTTGAAAGTGCGTCTGCTAAATCTTGATTCTCCTTCGAGCAATTCTCTGAGACATGGGTTCAAGCATGGCAGTTTGTAGAATTTAAATTCAATTAATTAATGAGGAATTGAAAGCTCCTCCCGGCAACGGGACATATAATCAATTCCGCCGTTTCAGTTCAGGGAAGCATATCTCCTCTAATTGGCAATGTTTATCTATTGCAAGAGGGCCATTTCAAAGGCAGTTAGGATAGGCAAGAAAGGAGGGACTTTTAGCCTCGCCCACATCTCATGAGAAAGTCATCAAAATAAAACTTAACCCCGGAAAGAGCTGACCACACACACATGTTGAAAAGCAAATTACATTTCAGCAAAGCCCGATCGATCACAAACAGATCTAATTTATTTCTGACTTAGATCAGTAGCACTCGCCATCAAACAAATGTAAGATTATCAAGAGACAACACCGCCTTCTCCACCCATCCTCAAAACCGATCTCCCACACAAACCGAGTGGCACTAAGACTTGTTCTCACCATACACGAGTTGATAATATCTGATCTCAAAGCGGGTTAATCTGACTTCTACTGGACATTGCCATGATTGGAACCGCTGGCCCTTTCTCTGATATTGATAGTGACATGAAGGTATTTAATGTTAGACTAGGTTTCCTATTAACCTTTTTCTAAACATTCCAAATGCCATGAGGAAAGCAAACAAAATTTCAGAATGAACCCCAAAAACGAGCAATGTTTCCACATCTTTTTTTTCCATTACTCACCTAATTCTTCATTTTTCTTGGCGAATTCTAGCATTTTTGTAAAATAAACAAGTGGAATGTCATTTTAGCAATCAAATATCACTATTTCCCCTCAGACGTCGCCACAATTACGTTGCCATTGCTGTTGGCATGCTGGCACATCAACCATTCTTGCTTAATTTTAGGTGTGTGTGACAATTGTTGTGGTGCCCGTCACATTCTCAGGACATGCAACTTTGCCTGACCCACATTTGGAAATGCATTCCAGCTAATAATACAGAAAATGCAAGAGCTATTTTACACAGATCGAGCTCCGAAAAGACTGAAAGCGATATTTTCCCGATAATTTCCTTGGAATGATTCTTCCGAGGAACACAGTGCTGAGACACAGTTACTTTATTATGAGGATATTTTGGCCGTCCGCTGCTTATAACAATGCTACAATATAGTTGAATGATTACGGTTTAATACTTCACCTGAAAGTTTCAACATTCGACTGGGCATTATAGCCATGTAAACATTCACGCGGAGTGGTAGCAGAAGTTTTATGCTGAGGCCTCATATGCAGAACTAGGTTGCAACAACCTCCCAAGTAACAAGTGAGTGTTCAGGACACTGTGTCTACTGTCATCAAGTTCAACTATTTCCCTTGCATGCGGCCAATAGGAAATACAATTGAAACGAAATACAGCACGTTTGATGATTGTACTTTACCCTCTTCATTTTGGTCGAGATCAGCTTCTGTAAGAATTACAGGAATGGTTCAACCGCTGGCCTGTTATAGACACTATTGGAGTGCATACTGTGGCTGAGTTGTCATATTCATTAGTAGAAGATGATTTCAATCGCTGCAGGGCGAGTTGTGACAGTCCAAGTAATGCGTATTTTTGGGCAGGACCTTTAAGAAAGGAACAATTGGCACTCCTCTGTCAGGCCTTGAAGAGACTTGTGTCCAGGACCACATTAGGCTTAAAGGAGGAGGGTTGGGGTGATGGGCGGTTGTGTCTGAGTGAGTGGGAGTGACAAAACGTTGATAAAAGGGATAACATTTCTGCATTTTTTGGTTCTAGAGTTACGTAGAATTAGTAACAATAACTAAGCAGGACAGTCAGCTCAATTCCACGATATCAGTGTTAAGGTATCAGATGAGCGTCCTTCTGCCAGTCTCTATCCCTATGAATAATTTGGCTTATATATTTCTGTGCATCATTCTCCCTTTACATGTGTGTATGTTATCAGGCGCGACTGTTGCCTGCAGTGAGAAAATTCATGTTTGAGCCACTCAGTAAGTGAAGGTGCATTTATGTAACCCATGTTTGATCTGTTACGGACTATCATATTCATTGACTGTTTACGCCCCCTTCTCACCCACTACCATGAGTGCAATAATATTCACTATGCCCACTCGTAAGAACATCAAAGCCGTCTCAGTTCTGAGAGGAATTTTAATGCTTATTGCATTTTCTCCGATAGCTCTGTTACTCTATTTATGTCACCTGAAGTGTACATTCAAGACATTCTTGCAATCGGTCAGGTGGGATATGTGAAATAAGCAGGAATCTACTTTTTACGATCTGCCTTCCGTCTTATATGGCTATGCAAATGTATGTCTTCAAAAATTAAATGTCCATCTCCAAACTTAACCCGCCAAGTCACTGATCCCTTTCAATGCTTGTCCAGCGAGGGCCAACACAGAGAGGTCATTTAAATGGGACGTGTTTGTTGTAGGTTAGTGGTCTAAAATCTCTGCAGGGTCAATCTCGTCGAGTATAAATAATCTGCAAGTTGAACAAGTGCATCGTGAGAGGCAGGGGAGAAATCCAGCATCTTTCCACTGAACCTCTGTATCTGCAAAACAACTGCACTTCAGCATTCCAATTTAAAGGAAGACGAGCGTCAATTGCACAGCATGTTTAACCTCTCTCATAACATCTCTTGGTGATTTACAGTAAATTTTTCAATTAGAGCAGCTGTTTCGATGATGTAACAGCGGATTTGAACGGAGAAGATTTCAGCTTTTGGCAAAGCATTGACCTCTGTCGGTCTGTAAACCGAGTAACATCTTGATCTCAGTGCAAGAACTTCCGAATGTGAAACTTGGTACAATTGCTTCGGAGCTGGTTCTTGGGGGATTTTTAGCCCACGATTCCAGAATTACAACGGGAGGCCAGCACAAAAATACATGTTCAGGAAGTCGAAATAACTAGGCAGAAATAAATAATAAATCACCGCAGTAGCCAATACTTACTGCACTTTTGCTGTAGGTCATAGAGATCTAAGGAAAAGTAAAGCATGAAGACATTTTTTTTTTCTGACAAAACACAATGTTTAACCGGATAAAAGTGAAATTATTACATCGGGCTTTGTGCAGAAAGGCTCTATAAATTAACGCTGCAATGACACATTACATGGGCGATGTATTTTTCAATTCTCCCAGCAGTCCCGTTGGAATGAGCAGGATTATGTCAGTTCATCTGGTTTTATTCAAATGACGGAACAAATTGCCAACCGTTGTAACTTTTTGCAGAGATAACTTTCTTGGTTTGCACAGCTGCTATTTCAGTCATTAATTTAATTACCTAACTCTACACAGTTACATACATTAAAAATAGAAACAGTAGTCGATTCATCTGCCTTGTTTAAATATGAATTAGATTATTTAATTTACTGCACTTATGGTTAGGATGTAAATCACAGAAAGAGATATTTCAGTCCATCAAGCGCTAAAGCTTCACTTGAAATTCCTTCTTTATTTCCTCTCCTAAATTTATCATTGGAAGCCTCTATCATCTTCTCACTGATATATTTATCCAGCTTCCCCATGAATGCATCTATACTATTCACTTCGGTAAACACGAGTTTTTGCGGGATTGCCAATGTATTTCAGCACCTGAAATTACATCCCTGCAGAAACTAAGTCTCGTGATTGTTTTGTTTTTGTGAACTTCCTCACCAGCGACGAATCTTTTAGGGATTGCTGCTTTTGTAGACCGGGACCCCTAATTTCTTGAATCTTGGCTAGACATTCACGTTTCCGGAAAAAAAAAAGTTTACTTCCTACCAAAACGTAATGCCTTACACAAATCTGTATTCGACTTCATTTTCAATTGTTCGGCCTTTCTCGAAATTTAACAATGTCTTCATCAATTTGTTGTAATGCACCTCTGTTTTGACATTCTCTCCATTTTGGTGAACGCCACAAATTTACAAATGGAGTTTCTGACTCCACAATCAAAGTTGTTAAAAGGAATATTAAATAGCAGTAGAGCCAGCAAAAATCATTGCGGAGAACCACGTTCACCTTCTGCCACTCTGAATAACCCACCTTTACTCTCAGTCTCTGTTTTACATCTTGAAGCCAGTGAAGCATTCCATCCCGTCTCTTGTCTCCTTACTCCACATTATCGCATCTAATTCATTGATGCACACTGGAAAAGCTTATTCAAGAGCATTTGAAAAACTGGACACTGCACCACCATTATTTCCAACCATGTGTTTACACATATATATCGGCATGTTATATGGGTTTCTGTGTGTGTCTGCGTGTGTGAATCATATTAACCATGATAGTTGTTCTTCTATTACATTATTGAATAGGTATTCCATTATTTTCCCACCCAAATTTTAAGAAGATAATTACAGGAAGATGTTTTGGCCCTTTCTTGAATATGGAAATTACAACCAATTTCCACGAGAATTCCGGTGTTACAGCTTTTTCTTACAAGCTATGAAATATGCATAATATCTTATATATCTTCTTCAGAATCTTTTAAAGTATGTAGATGCCATGGATCGGGTCAGGAATTATATTGTCTGTTGTTGTTCGGTCGATTTAAGTATTTTAAACACACCCAAACCATTTGTCCTCTCACCATTCTGTGTTAACGCCAATATTAAAAATAAGGTGTCTCCAGTTTGAGGCGGACATGGGAAGATTTTGTGCTTGCATCTTAGACCATTGTTTGTATTACAATCTCTCTCCACCAGCGAATACTGGAAGCAGGGACGGTGATTATTAGCTTTTCAGGAAAGAGGTAGACAGATGATTTACGAACAACTGGATGAAAGGATTTCCTGGATAAGGCGAGAATGTGTACTTGAGGACACAGCCATATTTATCATCATCCTATTGAAATACGGAACGAAATCGAGGGGCCTAATCGTTCTCCTAACTTGTACATTCAAATTTCCTTTGTTATTTGTTACATTTTGCTTTCTATTTTGTAATCAAACTATCCCTATCGCAGCCTTTTTTCTTGAAGAGCCTGTAAAATATTTTGTTGGTTTTATGATAGTTAATAATATGATTTTATGGCTTCGCTTTGACATCTTAACTGCTTTTTCGACCATGCTCCTAGTTTCCTGATATTGTCTCTTATGCATTTTATGCTCTTTATGTAATTACCATATTTCTCTTTCCTAATTGACTGTTGTTTTCTTTTGTCTTCAGGCAAAATTCATGTCTCACAAATGTTTGATTTCTTCTCTCCTTCTTGCTGAATATATATCCCTGCGCTCTGTTGATTTTTTTTTTATTTTCCCATTGTCCTTCCAAATTGCTCTTCACAAATGTGTTGCTTATGTCATTTTCAGAAGTTCTAAAAGACCCCCTAAAAATCACGTGATCTCCAGCCTTAAAACTTCTCTTTTGATATAATT
The DNA here is from genome assembly GCF_017639515.1 of Carcharodon carcharias. NCBI lineage: Eukaryota > Metazoa > Chordata > Chondrichthyes > Lamniformes > Lamnidae > Carcharodon > Carcharodon carcharias. The sequence continues at coordinate 12,016,422 of NC_054495.1, forward strand.
ATTACCTTCCCTGTCCCCATCTTAAATATAATTACGGTAATTAATGCCGAGCTGGTTTCTCGTATTTCTTTTTTTAAACGACCTTCTTTATCCTGGTTCAATTCCTCATTAAAAGTTCGACACAAATTCCTTACTGGCTTGTTTCTTTCAAGTAGTTGGCGAGAAAAGGGCGACCTGCACTTTGTAGTAATTCTAAATTATTCTTCCTTTAGCAACTCTTCTGTTTAATTATTATTAAGACAATTCAATCTTTTCAAATTGTTACTTTATTTTCCTGAACTCAGTTGCCTTGTTTGTCAACATTTTTCTCACCCCACTTCCAGACCACGAAGTGGACTTCAGACGGAACATGGTTGTGTCACAGAACATGTCTTATCTTTTATTTCCAAGTACAAATATGCAAAATGTCTGCTATTGATAGCAGTATCTTTTTTCAAAATAGAATGTAATCTCAAAAATGCACAGA